>NC_138128.1:89532632-90850132 GCF_964188305.1 Podarcis bocagei
AAAAAATCACAACCATACTTTAAAACATACATTATTGTTTTTTTTAATTAAAATTACCTCAACTTTCTGAGCATCTGGGAAGTCTTGGCTGAGCAGTGATGTTTTCAGCATGCACCGAAAAAACCAGAGTACAGCTACCTTCTATCCATCCTGCAAAAGCCCCTGTACTTAGTATGTAGCAGAGGAAGCCAACTTTGAACCTTCATTCCTTTTTATTTCATTATTTAGTTATTAAATTCATATGCCACCCTTCATCAGTTTACAGTATATAAAACCACAAATACACATAGCATCATAACCATACCCCACCACACAAATAGTTTAAAAGGCCATAGATCGTTTAATTAGCCAGTGGCCTGGGAGAAGAAGAATGTTTTCACTTGGCACTGAGAGATACATAATGAAGGTGCCAAGTGAGCCTCCCTGGGAAGAGTTAAGCATCCCGACATCTTCAGACACACTTGGCAAAGAGTGAGTCTGTGGACTATCAAAGCCTTCAAAGTTAAATTTGTTGACAACAAAGATTGATGCTGGAGAGATGATCGTGAATGGTTAAAGCTAGGTTAAGAATTCTGCCACGGCAGCAGTAGCCAAGTTTTCCTGCTGATCTGTGCTATTTTGATGCTGCGCTGCCTGTCCAGCAGAGAGATCTGGCATATTTCACTTTCAGGACCACATTAGAGAAGAATAATGACAAGTTTTGTAGCTGGCCAGTGCCAAAGGTGCATTTAACAGGTTGTAATTGTTGGGGCTGCCTATTGCATACATACAGGAATCTTATTCAGAAGTGTTTCATAATCTGAATCCACATCTGACTCTGAAATAGTACAGCTGCCCCAAAGGTTATCCCATCAAGTGAATTTGTGCATGGGGCTACCAATTCTACTGGGCATAAGGCTTCTTCCTCTCCTAGCGTGCTATAAATCTGTTTAAATTCCTCATTAATACACAGATGAGTAACACTTGATTTCTCATCCCCTGATTGTGTAATGCCCATGATGAATTTGCAGCTGAATGTATTCATTTATTTTGACTCTACCAGAAGTCTTGACTCACAGGAATTTATTTTTTAAAAAATTATAGTGCATTGAGCTCAATTGTGAATTACAGACTAAAGTAAACAAAAAATATGGGTGTATGGCTGGAGAACCTTACAATATAAATTCTGGCTGTGGGAAAGAGGGAGGGAGGGGAGCAATATGATACAGATGTTATCTCTGTAATGTTTAATTCCTAATACAGTAGCTCATTCGCACATGCAAATCACTTGTAAAACATTGTAATAATGTTTTAAGTTCTCTTCAATGCATGAACAAGTATATGCAGGCGGTAGACTATTGAGCCATGCAGTGCTCCTTTGATTGGAGAAGCTCAGCCCTTTCCTAATATGCGGCTATACCCTGCATTTGAATTTGGCACCTCCAGCATGTAAAACATATGACTCTTCCTGCCTTGTTTGTGCAGAGAAGGGAAGAAGACAAATTCTCCATTATGTTTATAATTGCTGTCTGTTGCTATAGCTAGGTGGTTAGGAAACTGCTTTGTAGTGTGTGCAGTGTGGTTTCAGGTACTGAGGGTAGTATCCAATGTAGTACTATGACAATCCTCCCTTTGCTCTTCCTCCCATGTGTTGTTCTGAGAGTTCTTCTGAACACCTCCCCGTGCCAATTATGGGAATTGTGGGGGTGCACAAGGGAGAAGAGAGGGGAACCCCACTGCTCAAACAGAAGTCATTGCACAGGGCTTCTGCTGATGGGGCTTGTTAGGTGAATTCCACCCAAAACAGTTCCCTCTCTTTTGCCTCTGACATGACTTTTGGTTTTGTTTTGTTTTTTTGCCAGGCATGGAAGAGGTGAGTGGAAACATTTTCCTTCTGGTGAGGCATAAAGTACCACGTTAACAATAACAACAGCAGCAGAAGCAACACATAAGGTTCTTCCATGTGTGAGTACTATATGGGCATCAACACATTCTCCGGTGGAAGGAACTGGTAGAGTCTTCTAGAACACCAGGGACATATCTGTCATTTCAGTATTTTCTGGTTGTGTACTGGTAATTTCCTCATCCATACTCAAATATGGTAGCTGCTCCACCAGCACAGAAGAGGCATGTCTCTAGTTATAATGTGTTTATAGGTTTGCTTTGCTAGTTGCAGGGGGGGGGGGTATTGACTTTCCATTTCTCCATTTTCAACATTTTTGTCATGTCGTCCAGTCATCATGAAGGAATTTGTTAAAGATAAATTTTGGGCTGCTTCTCTGAAATTTTATAATTCTGATATTGATTCAGGCATTTCAGCCTATTACTACATAATGATAGGCCTGGATTGTGCTATCAGTAGTTTTTGACCCTTTAAGCATAATCCAAATGGGAAATCCTTGTGCACAGGCCCGACTGAAATAATTGGCAGCTTCCTTTCATTTAACAGGCTTGCACAGGAGAAGGTTTCATTGGATGGTATCCATTGCTTTGCATGAAAGAAATGAAGGTTGCTTTGGCTAAGGTGGCATAAACATCTGAATGGTTTTGTGTTCATGTTGAAAATCACAAAGGACTGCCTTCAGAAGCTTTGGAAATACCAAGTTTTATTGCAAAGCTTAAATCAAATCCTCCCCAGCTGGAAAAGTGTGAGACAAAGCTCTGGAAAGAGACAGGAGGAGAGCTATTTTCAGCCATGCTTTAGTGAAACATCCAGAGTCTATTGCGGGCCAGGAGGTGGGGGGAGCACAGAGGGTGAGATTGACAAGATGCATGTGCAAAATGACTCTGGCCTCTTACCAAAAGTGGAATCAAAACGGCTGGTGATAGTCTGCTCAGCAGCTGGAGATCTAGAAGGGTATGGAGCATTGGTCTTGCAGGACTAACCTCTAAGGAGGAGGGGGGAAGGAAGTAGTGGGCTTTAGGACGGACTTGAGAAGGTTGATGCTCCTTGCAGCAATGGAAGAGGAAAGCACCATACCTTAAGAGTAAAAAAAGGTTTATTTTTATTTTTGAAAAGGACATTTGTCACCAAAGGAAAAAGGCTGTGCTGAAATAATGGGAGCTGAAGAAGAAGAGGTCGTTGTCACTCTCTCTGGAGGGGCACCCTGGGGCTTCCGTTTGCAGGGGGGCTCTGAACAGAAAAGACCCCTTCAAGTGTCAAAGGTAGGAAAGGAATATATTCTAACTGTCTAAAGGTGAAGAAAGGCCAATGGTTTAATATGTGGTGAAACTCGTTTGACTGCTTCGCTGCATTTAAATAAGTTTATTCTCAGAGCAGAAAGCATGCATTCAAACTATTTCCACCAGAATTGGAATGCCTGTCTTCATCCTTGGACTGTGTAGTTACCCGTTTTAGTATACAGTAGCAAGGCTTATTTCCAAGGAAGCATGCATGGAATTGGACTTCAGGATAGTATTAGGCAACATATAACTTGTGAGGTTCATATAGTATTGTGGGCTGGTTTGTGCAGCCAATGTTTTTGTTAGCATCCTTTTTATTTTTAAGGTAAGCTTTGAATGCAATGGTTACAGTGGCACATTTTAAAATGTAACTCATGGATTGAAAATGAGGCGCTCAATAAAATGAAGCCTAGATTCAATATGGTTTCAAGTATGGATGCAACATTTAAATGGTTAATCAGATCAACCTATTTACAAATTTTCTGTTGATTAAAATGGTGTTCCTGATTAGTTGGGCAAGTACTTGTAAAAAGTGCAAATGACAAGCACCATCTTTGTTGAAAAATATTTTTTAATGACAAGCACTGTCTTATAATGACTGTTTCACCCCTTTCTCACATGAGAAAATGCCTAATGTGTGCACACATCATGTAAAAACAAAAGTATATATTTTGCTTTGGAACTATTGTTCTACTCCATATGCACATTTATTCAACAATTAAATTAATTAATAAAGATTACATACAACTCTCTAGATACGATGCTTTTTCAGATCTGAGGTTTGTTTGAACAAGGCAGGTGCATGTATCTCTCAATTGTTATTTGTCCCTTGTAGATTAATGAATATGTATGCAAATTGATTGTGGGGCTTTGTCCCATGAAAATAGTTACATAAATTCTTCTCTGGTTTGGAACAAATTTCATGAACTTCTGGAAAGTCAGCTGCCTCTCTGTCTTTAAGAAATTGTGTATTGACCTATCATACATGAAAGAACAGTTTCGATGGAATGATCTGATCATGCCCAGCAAAGAGGGGAGGGTTCCTAAACGCAGGCTGCTGAAGTAAAGGCTTATAGTCTTTCTTGTGTGCAAGCTATCAATTTCTACCTATCTAATCTGTGTGCATATGCTGCAATACTGCTAAAGGTAGCAGTGATTCATGTTGAAACTAATAGAATATATTAATCTTGTTTTATGTAAGTTGCATAACAATCATGCCTAGTCATGATTGTTAGCTGGACACTGGGTACCTTGCTATCTCCCACTGAGCAGCAAAATGTAATAGCCAATGTAGTAGTAGCAGCAGCAATATTAGCATAGTTTATTTTTTTATATGCTACTGTTCTACCAAATTGAGTTGTTTTAATTTTTTGATATTTGTTGCTCTGGGCTCCTTTGGGAGGAAGATAGGGATAGAAAATTATCAAAATAAACAAATGTACTCATATACAGCATAACCAAAAAAGCCATTCAATAAAATAATTAAAAATACAGTTTACAATATCTAAAAGCAAATACAAACAACACTAAAATAAAAGTAACAAGGCTGAACAGTTTTGCACCTTAAAACTGGCAGTAATAAAACTAGGTGTTGTATTTTAAAAGGCTCTTGAAATAAATGCATTTTCGGTTTCTATCAAAACAGACACACAAAGCAGAAGCCTGTGCAATTTCGATAGGGAGAGCATTCTAGAGTTGCACCCTGCCACAGAAAAAGCCTCATCTATTTTACACACTTGATGAATGTCCCAAGATAGCACCCCTAGAACAGGACCTCTAGAGTTAATATTCAGACCCAGGTGGGCCTATATGGGAGCAAGCAAGAGAGGAACAATAGAACATTAATTCATCTTTGTTGATTGTTCAAAACTTCCTGCCCTGTACAAACTTTAAGAAATTAACAAAGCAAACCAATCCTCATATTATCACAGGACTGGAATTAGGTTACTGCTGTGCTGTTCAGATGGCCACAACATTGAATGGGTGCTAAGCTTGCAGTGCAGGGCAATGGGGGAGGGGGCATACAGCCAGATAGTACAAAAAGCAGTGTAAAAATGACAGACACGCACCAAGCATCCCTGGACAGTTTACCAGTGCTCACAGTTGGGGGCTGTGACAGCACCCATGTGCCACTGACTCATGAAGGAAGCCAGTGAAGTCACGATGAGGGCATTTCCATAGCACGCACCCGTTCATCACTACAAAAAACATGTAAGATGACACCATTCTCCCTCCAGTGACCGCACTGACACAGCCAGTGGTAACTCCCACCCCTGTCAGTTTCCATACAGGGGTCCAAACCCCTTTATGCTCTTTGCAGCCACTGTTTTTGAGGACAGTACACAACTGAAAGGAAGACTTGCAACACAGCACTCACATACCTTAATGGGCACATATCGTCTCTGGAATATGGGTTCAAGAGCTGCTTGGGGATGGGAAAGAACCTTTCCCCAAGCACCCAAGGGAAGGGGGTGACGGGACACGCAAGAAGGGCAGCCACAGCTGCATACTGGCAGCAGCCTCCAGTGGTTCACACTACCAGTGGGCATAGTATTGAGAAGCAGCGGGTGGCAGTTTAAGCTCCATTAGGGAGAAGGGAGGAACATTTTCATCTTTCTCATGCACGGGGAAAAAGTTGAGGGCAAAATAGTAAGAGTCCCCAGGACTCAAGCGCTACAGAGCAGATGCCTAACCACTCAACCACAGCAGCAGATAGTATTCAGATGCCAGGAGCAATGGGAGGGAAAGTCAGTAGTGAAGTCCAGGGAGGGAAAGTGAACTGGTGTAAGGTTGTGCTGTTGATGGCTGTGTGAATTAATGGGAAAAAGAACACAGCAGGGTGCTACTCCCTCATGCTGCCAACGTCTCTACCCTATTTCAGCCAACACATCTTTTGCTAGTGCAGCAGCTCAGCTGGAGAAGGGTTCAGCCAACACTAGCTGCCACTGCATCCAAGATGATCCGCTGCTTTATCCGGAGTTCCACCGGGGTAGTAGGGCTTCTGCCATATGCTACAGCCCTTCATCTGCCAGATCTTCAGGAAAGGGTTGTCACCCCCAAATCAGTAATCAGAAATTCAACATTCTTGGATGAATCGTTTAGCTCCTGCAATCATGCTATTGCAAATGTATCCTCTATGCAGCTTCCAGAAATACCTGTGTCACTGGAAAATGAGATTAGGTTCCAGACCTAAATGCTTTGGTAGAAGTAAGATGTTAAAGGGAATGAGACCTTTGTCAGTCTTTGAAGCTTTGGTGACTAGTGATGGGATACTACATGCAGGCTGAAGAGCATATGTGCACCGCAAACTTAAACAGGTCTTTCTGTATTGCCCTTGGGATTCTCCCTAGACCACATGCTGCACACAAAAACCCCTTGAGTCTTTTTGCCAGGACATAATGTATCCTTGAACACTCTTGCTTGCCTTGGACAAGAGAGAGGAGTGTGTGAGTATGTAGAAACTCATCTGCACTGTATAGTTGTACAACTTTAACAGTCATGGCTTCCCCCAAATAATTGTTGGAACTACAGCTTGAGAAAGCTTGTGAAGTAGCAGCGTCAATTCTTTTTTCTTAATGATCTAGCCAGCTGCAGCATCACAGTTTTATGTGGTTGAGAAAATAGATGTGGGGTTACTTCCTCCCTAGAAGCATAGCCATGTGGGGAGAGGTGCCCATGTCTTCTCAAAGAGTGCAACTCTGTGGAATTGGGGGAAATGGAAAAGTCTGCACACAAGTTGGGCTGCTACTTACATCAAGTCCTTTTGTCAATATCTAATGTTTTGTATTTTATGTTGGGGGTGATGTTGAACCCTGTGTAACTGAAGACTAGGGCTGGTCTCTTGTGTTAGGCCTCAGGCAGTGGATATGGAATGTCACTGAAAGGCAGCAAACATTAGTTATTTAATTTATTGTCTTTTACTCACAGGGAGACTCAGAGGTATTTGCTGTATTGGTGTGCATATTTGGGAGGCAGGGTAGCATATGTTGTTTTGCCCAAGGCAGCAAAATGCTTCAAGCAGTGGAGAAATTGAGCAGTTTATATACTAATACTGAAACCATGCCTGATTGCATTCGGTCCAAATAATCCATATCATCAAAGAGCATATGGAGTCACTGTGGTCTACCCAAATTTGAGCATTATTTAGCTGTTAATCCACTCTGCCCGCCTGCCTTCAAAGTGGACCAAAGCAGTCAACACCCACACATATTTGAATTTGTTTATAAGAAGCAACTTCAGTTTCCCCCATTCATACCAAGAGACTTTCCCTTTTTCTAATTTGTTGGTTCTGTTATGCCAGTTAAGTACCAAACAGGGCATTTATACAGATTTGTGCCACAAACAAATTTATAAGGGCACAATCCACTATGAATTGCTATGTAAGCCCCATTGTGATGTATGTATGTATAAATCATCTTTTATATGTGAACGAGTAGAAATTCTAGTGTTGGTGGGACACAGTTGTTGAATACCATCCTGTGAACTTTGTTCAGTAACAGATTGGCAGCCAGTGTAAATTCTACAAACAAGGTGCTATATGCTGGCAGTAGTTTGTCCCCATAAACAATCGAGTAGTTTTGCACTTCTGCAACTTATTGACCAACATGAAAGGTAGCCCCATATAGACTGCTTTGCACTACTCCAACTTTGAGAATACCAATGCATGGACCACTGCATTGGTCAAGCTATCCCAGCCCAGGAACGGCCACATCTGTTTTACCAGCCCGAGCTGCTAATAGGCACTCCTAGCCACTGAAGACACCTGTGCCTCTAATGACAGAGCAGGATCCACAAGCACTCCCAAACTACGCAGCTGCCTTTTCAAAAAGAGTGTGACCAAAAGCAGGCAACTTGCTGACTTCCTGGTTTGGGGAACCACTCACCCACAGAGCCTCTGCCTTGCCAGGAGTCAGACTCAATTTATTAGTCCTCATTCAGTTCACCACTGCATCCAGACACTGGTCTAGACCCTTCTCAGCCATTCCGAATTCAGACACTACGGAGAAATAATTGGATATCATCAGCATACTGTTGACACCTCGGTCCAAATCTCCAGATAACCACTCCCAGCAGCTTCATATGGATGTTAAATGGCTCTGGGCTTAACCTCAGATAACATGCTAATCAACAGGGCACTTCAACTCTATAAACCAGCAAGCTGCCTTTACATGCTCTCTGTTCAAAAACATATGGCTGTTAACCAGAAGGTTAGACCAAGCTATTAGGAGGGTCCCAGCCTGTGAACACCTATTTCTCCTGGGAGATTTTGATGCCAGAGTTGGGGAACATTGGGATGGCAGGCTCCCCAAGGCTATGGGGAGCTGGCTTCAGGCACCAACTCTGCGTTACAAAGATGCCTGCAAACAGGACATGAAGATTGGCAACATTAACCCCGTCATGGAGGAGTACCTTGCAGACGACCGCAGTGCCTGGAAACAGTCAGGTTGTGTATCCACAGCAGTGATCATAGAAGGAATGACCACTGGGAGGAGCACAGAAAGAAGAAACTATGGTGCATCTACAGCAGCAGAACCAGATGCCTTCATCTTCCCCAGCTGAGGAAAATGTTTCTGCCATAAGAAGTCTTTACAGCCACAGCAGGCACTATAACTCTCCAATGCTTTGACTTGACCTCTGAAGGCACACTCTTCCATTGTCTCCTGAGACAGACGGATGCCAACTAACCAAGTGGTGGTTTGAGCCCACCTAAGGACAGCTGTAGGCAGGATTCCTGCATTGTAGGAACATAATTGTCTCTGTGAATCAGTCCGGTGAGGTAGTATCTATAACTCACATCTTACGTACTGCATGTCTTATCATGATATACATAAGATTTTTATGGATCTCTTTTATCAGAAATTTCTAGGATGATTGGATCGTTAAATAATACTAGATTGCTTTTCTGCTTAAAATTGGACACTTAATGTGATCGTACCTACAAGACTGTGATCTGTTTTGTGAAACTAACAGAAACTCCAGTTGGAAATGGGACATAGGAACTTGCCGTGAGTGAATGGATTTTTAAACTCCACTCATTGTGGCAGCTGCTGGTTCTGCTGAATTAGCCCTTTGGAGGAGTCGGGTTATGATACTTGACATATCCTTTCCATTCCAGTGGAACAGCTGTTGCTTAATACCTTTTCTCCTCATCAGTGCATTACGGACACAAGTATTCATCCTTCCCTGTTTAATTATGTTGCTCCTCTCCGGTCTTCCTGTAGGAAGAATTAGGATGTTTTTATATATCAGGATTTCTGGCAATAAATAGTATTTCTTTCTTATTTGTAATGCCCAGTCCATACACTGGTTGAGCATCTGTTGTGAAGATAGTGGTATCACCCCCATCCCAGACCTTCCATGTGTCCCTATTTTCCAGGGACGTCCCTGATTTAGAGAAGCCATCCCAGTTTCTGATTTGATCCCAGAATGTCCCACTTTTCCTTAGGATGTCCCTATTTTCATTGGAGAAATGTTGGAGGGTATGGAGTTATCTAACCCCCGAGCCAATCCTGTATAGGGAAGTTTTTTTACTGTTTACTGTTTTATTGTGTTTTTATATATGTTGGAAGCTGCCCAGAGTGGCTGGGGCAACCCAGTAAGATGTGTGGGTTATAAATAGTAAAATTGTCATTTTGGAATGGGACGTCCCTACTTTCATTGGAGAAATGTTGGAGGGTATGCCAGCCCTGCAATTTGCATCCCCCCTCCCCTGGGGAAATCCAATTATTCTCTCACATAGTATATTTGTATCTATTAGGATGACTTATTTTCCACTGCTTGTGATGTTTAGGGAAGTTTTTAATGTTTGGTGTTTTTAATATTCTGTTGAGAGCCACCCAGAGTGGCGGAGTGAACCCTGCCAGATGAGCGGGGTATAAATTTATTATTATTATTATTATTATTATTATTATTATTATTATTATTATTATTTAGATGGGACAATGAGAAGAGGCTGGTTCACTCTTCTGAATTACAAACAGCAGCAGCTGAACTTTTCAAACAGCACGCAGCAAATAGTAGAGGGGATAGTAGAAGGCATTTTGGATCAGTTCAGTTTCTTGTGTGTGATTACACAGTATGTGATTACGAAGTCACATACAAAGTCAGCCACAAGGTTTATTGCAGCACACTTTGAAAAGTACTTTATAGTGCTGCACTTAGTGAGTTTAAGTGGGTCCTTACTGTTTGTTTCATGGTTTATATCTAGGAAGATGTTTTTTGCATTACTTGGAATGGCCATGCTGACTGTAATTGATTGGAGTTGTAGCCAAAAACACCTGGCGGTGTAATATGTGCAAAGCCCAGACGTACAGAGTATGGGTTGCTTTGAAAGTTTAAGGTACACATTATACTTTTAAATATAGTGTGCACTTTCGCCCTCTCTTCCCAGATCATCTTTTTCACTGATACCAGCCCAGGCTATAGTTGCAAAGAAACTGAGAACTAGTCAGTCAAGTTGTGTTGGCAATGTTATGTTCCAAGGGATTTATGAGTTTTTGAAAAGCTGCCTCTGGGAACAAGAACAGTTGGGAAGTCTTTCATCCTATTTTTAGAGTTTCTCCCTCTGTGTGGGGAGCTGGCTGTGAAGACCGAGAGTGGACTTTGTTGATTTTAGATGCCCAGGACACACAACGTAGTTGGAGACTGCTTGGTAAATGAAGAGCTTTGCTGCAGAGTTTTTTCCTTGCTCAGTTCCGTACAAACTGGAGTTCCCGAATAACCATAAATCCTGGCATGGACCAAGCTGTGGTTAGGCCAGAGTACTCTGATCTGGCTCCAAGCTCCAGATTTCATAGCCATGGAGGCTGAGAGTTGCTAGGAGTACACTCCAGGAGTGCAAGGTTCTTAAGAGACAAATTGTATGCGATGGTTGCCATTGCCCCTTCAGCAAAATTGGGTTTGCCATTGAATTCCTGTCAAGTGGCGTTAAGGCTTAAAACACAACATGGGTAGGTTAGAGGCAGGAGCTGAATCCACTCGCTTCATTTTTCCTGACCCTCTGAAACAGCCTTTCAATATCATCTTTCCGCTGGTGAGATGCCATGAGTTGAAGAATTTCTAGGAGGAAACATCTTTAAACTATGTTTTTTGGGGTGGAATAATTATTCAGAGAGAAAAGGTTCAGACACTTTCAATGGCTTTGCGATTTTAGGCTGCTTTTACTCTTGGGAGGGCCTTGCAATAGGGTTGTTTAGATCCAATTTGTCAATGTGTGTGATTGGCACATGAGGATCCACACACTTCTATTTTCTCACTCACCATTTCATTGCTTTGCTGCTTGTTGTCATCCATACCACTGGGTGGAGTTTGGTAGAAATATCCTTGGTATGTTTGGGATTTTTCTGTCCTCTCAATCATTCCTCCCCTAGTTATCATACAAAATTTAAAAGCAGTTTGCTTGGTCTATTTTTAAAATTAAAAATATATTTGTTTTTGCAGAATTGTAATTTAACAGAATTGAGGCTAAGAATGGCTTTTGCCCTTTTGCGGTAAGGTTTTTAGAAATGGACTGACAGTGTAATCCTATGCAATGTTTACTCAGAAGTAAGCCCTGCTAGGTTCTTACTCCCAGCTTCCAGAATCCAGACTGTTGCTATTTTGTGAGTCTGATACAGCTGTATACCAACAAATTTAGGTTGCACAATTAAAGTGTATTTGGTGCTTTTGCACACGCACAAAAACCCCACATCCCCCAAAATTCACAGAATGTATGTGGTAAGAAAAGTGATGGGAATGTGCACTGGAAAATGTGGAATAAGGGCAATGATGGGCAATAGCATACAACGTCTGTGCAAACAAATTGGAATGAAAACTCAACAAACAAGAATGTCATATAATCTCCACACAGATTTTGTGCAAACAAAGCAGGATGACTGATTAATAAATAGGTTGTCTGGAGAAGCACTTGGAACTCTACAGCTAGTGAAGGCTGGTCCTTCCCTACCATGATGGGATAGAGAGTTGTTAGCATGATCTTTAGTTCCAAATGAAACCCGCCTCCCATTTATTTTTATTAATTTTCAAATTATTATGGAACCACGAAAACATGTAAACAATAACAAAAAAAATCAATAATATCGCCAACTAAAGGCAGGGTATACAAAACCCAAACATATAAAATGATAACAGTGATCTTTTCTGATAGTGGAGCGAGAGGTCAAGATAAATGATCAATTCCTCTTTCTACTCTATAGCTTAAAAAACTTTATTAGTGTGGTGGAGTACTCCACTTCTCAGGTTCAGGACTGAGTGGGTAGAAAATGATAAAGGTAAAGGGGCCCCTGACCATTAGGTCCAGTCACAGACGACTCTGGGGTTGCGGCGCTCATCTCGCTTTACTGGCCAAGGGAGCCGGCGTACAGCTTCCGGGTCATGTGGCCAGCATGACTAAGCCGCTTCTGATGAACCAGAGCAGCGCACGGAAATGCCGTTTACCTTCCTGCCGGAGCGGTACCTATTTATCTACTTGCACTTTGACGTGCTTTCGAACTGCTAGGTTGGCAGGAGCTGGGACCAAACAACGGGAGCTCACCCCATCGCAGGAATTTGAGCCGCCAAACTTCCAATTGGCAAGCCCTAGGCTCTGCAGTGGAAAACTCATTGCCAAATCCCCAAATCTGACAATTACCAGATTGCATGAGAGTGTTGGGGGGAAACGGGTTTTGGAGAATTTTAATTTTAGCAAGGTGCTAAGAATTCCCCCTTAGAACTCATTGGCATGCTTATGCACACACCTATTAGAATGCTTCCATTTTCAGGGGGTGACATCTAGATGTGTCCATCTACTTGCACAGCAGAATTTCCCCTTCCACCTGCACCCTTAAATTGTGTGGGACCTTCCAGAGTAAATGGGGGTTTGAAGGTTGGAGGGGAGAGAAGAGGAAGGAGAAGTACTATAGTGTAAGTGGAATCCCATTCATGTAACATTGGGTATCATCCAGAGAAGTCTGTTCTCCCCCTTTTTGGGCAGGACATGGGCCTCCCTGGTAAACTGGCCTATCGCGGGCCGGATCGTATTCCTGCCGCCAAATGGGCGGCAGGAGTGTTCCCGTGAGTGTGGGACCAACCAACCAATTGCAGCCCTTGGTGCCACGCCCAGGGGAAGTTTAAATGTCTGGCCGGCAAGGCCTTACTGCCTTTCTCTCACTGCACCCGTTCTCCCACCCACCCACCCACCCTCCCTCGGATTAGGGTTTTTCATGGATGGTTTGACCTTGCTATGGACAATGCCAGCCACCTAAATTTTCAGGGGCGAGGCAGGATTTCCCCCCCACTTGATTAATTGGCACCACCACTTGGGATTTCGCCTACCTCGTAGCAATCGTCACAACTTTGTAAGGCGGACAGGCATTGGGTAAACCTAGTCTTGGTTGGAGGTGAGGTGGTAGCCTCCGCCTGCCCCTCCATGGGTAAGGGTATCCTGTTAAAAGAATCCAGGAGGAGTGGCTCCTGTCTGATACCCAGACGCGGGCTAGGGCCATACTACTCCTCCAACGGGGACCACTTGAAGGATGCCCCGATTTGACGTAGGGTGTCCCCCCCCCCCCGCCGCTGCCATCTTCATCCTTGGAAACACTCCCAGCAGATGGGCAGGAGTGACACGTGCAGTTGCTTACCACACTGCCTATGTCCAAACCTCACATCTGTAACCAATAAAGTTGTGGCCTTATTTGATTCTAAATCAATATCCTGTGTGGTGTCTAGTTATTTGCACCTTAAGGAACAGTGTGGTCATGGGGCCTCAATATGCAAATGAAAAGTCTATGGCTGTGTACATCCTCCATACATTTAAAGGACATCATTTCCCCCCAAATAATCCTTCCGTAGTTCATTAAGAATGCTGGAAATTGTAGCTCTGTGAAGCTGTGGTTCCTAGGATGATTTGGTGTTTGTGCTTTAAATGTATGGTGCATGCAGCATTCTTTGTGGAGAAATGTCTCCATGAAAGAGGTGTTCCTCTCCAAATATTGGGCTTGAGGCACCTTTTCCCCAGCCAATTACATTCTTCAAATACAAGCAGATACCCTCACTCCAGCTTCTCCCAACGATAGCATCTCACATGAGTGTACATAGTTCTTTATTTTGTTATTTGCCTACAAAGTGTACCCCAGAAAACTTGGTGAAATGAGGGAAGGAAGCCAGATGGAAACTGCTCAGTTTGATAGGAGCTGGAGAGCCTGTTTGCTCTGTTGCTCTATTACTAGGTTTCATGTTCTCATTCCAGATTTTTTTTTCTTTTCCAAATGTTAGAGGCAGAGGAAGGGCAAAGTCTCTGGAAGGCCAGGATGATGGCATTTGTGCTGATGAATGTGGCAGATGGAATGAGCAATTTCTATTTTAAGATTGCAGGAAAAGCTTGGAGCTGATCCCCAGAGGCTGATAAAGGTCCAACAAGTGTCTAGACAGCTCATACCTCCCAAAAAAAGATAGGCATTTCTTCCTTTTCCCTGCTCCTCCACTTTGCAGGGGAGACACAGAGAACCAGGATGTTATGCTAGGCTCATCATTAGCAACTGTGCAGTTTTTAAAAAGTAGGGGTACACTGGGGGAAGGGGTTTGTTTTCATTGGGACTACAGCACACTGAGAGGGAAAGGTTAACCCTATCCTCCCCATGTCACCTAGGTCCTGATGAAAGGACACCAGTTGTTGCTATTAACTGCCAGCTGGCAGGAAGTGGAGTGCCTGGTTTCGGCCAATGGGAGATGAGTATTTCCCATGCATTGAGAACACTGCCCCCCACTGTTGTGGTTGGGGAATTGCTGGAGCCATACAGTTCGGCAAAGGAAGACTGTTCTCATGTACGGCAATGTGGGGGGAGAAAAAGACTTGGGGTATTTGCAGCAGGTCCTTTGGATATATCAGCCCCACACTCACTCCAGTTATTTGAGTGGAGGCTGTTGTTACCTATCCCAATTTGACGTACCCATTTAGGGTTGTAAGGAGAGAAGTCTTGGTACTGTGCTCAAGCTTAGGCCGTTCTTTGCAGAGTAGTCCCTTTGTGTGCAACATGTCCTTTCTACGTCGTTTCACGTTACTGAAGTTGCCCCTTGTGAGGGCTAGGTGTGAGTGCCATGGGACGAGAGAGAGGACACACACCAAGCAGCTGTCATCTGAGTTATGGTCTCCCTATGTGGGGTTCGCATCAACAATGGGGTTGTGGCCATGGGCTGAAGGGATATAGGATGTGGCATAAGTGTGCCCCTTTCGTGTGATGACCAAACCCCTTTTTCAGCTTTTCCATGGTGGTAACTGTCATGCTGTTGGTATCCCTGTTGATAGCCCAGGAGGGAACTTTCTCCTTCACACTCTCTTCTCTGCTTTTCCCTTTTTAGATCCGTAAAAGAAGCAAAGCATGCCGTGGGGGCTTATGGGAAAATGATGAACTGGTAACCATCAATGGGAAATCATGTGCTGGCCTCTCACATGCCAGCGCCATGCAGATCATCGACTCCTCAAATGGCATCCTCAACATTGTTGTTAAAAGGTAAATGATAATAGCTGTTGGCTCGTGGTGTCAGCTGAGCACGGTGAAAAATGCAGCACCCTGTTAAGGTAGCACAAACTGATTTTGATTAAATGTTCAATGTAATTATATGTGTGACTTCATATACCTTCCCAGCTATGCCTATTCTGTGCTCCTACTTCAATCCCAGAATGCATGTGAGTGTCATACGAAAATGACTCCCCCCACTAACAGTTACAGGGACTCTCTTTCATTATATGTAGTCTGTTTTTTAAAAAACCTCAGAATGACTCATTTTAGGCTTCTGGACATGTTGGACATTCAGAGTGTGACCAGGCTGGCCCGTTTAAAAGAAGATGTCAGACGTGTAAGAAAAGCTTTCCTGCACCGTATTCCAAGTGCCTGATGTCTCTTTTAAGCCACAGCTGTCTTGCCTTCTAATACAGCATTAGGACACTAGTGATCCTTGTGGCCTGAGCGGGTGTTGCATTGACATGCTATTATTGCACATTCAGTAGCTGAGAGCCTGGTTTAAATTTGAAGCCAGCTACATGGAATGCTGCATGGGTAAATTCTTGCTTGCTCAGCACTTAGTCTAAATAGGATCAGTGTAATAGCATCATGTATCCGAGTTCTCATTCTGAAGGCTTATGGTTACTTTACTTTTATATTTTTTATAATTGCATTGGAGGGTAGATATCAAGAATATGTGAGCCAGGTAGGTAGGTAGGTAGGTAGGTAGATAAATAAATAAATAAATACATTGCTCAACACCACACCAAAGACTTATATGAAAATGTGGGAAAATAAGGTAGAAGCTCTTGTGGAGATTGTTAAGCAGTTAAAAAAACAGAAAGAAAAGGGTTAGGTTAAACAGTTTTCATATTTCAGGAAAGTTAGCAATGCTATACCCATATAACCTGTACCAAGACTGTTGCTATTTAACTTATATATCAGGAGTAAGACGTGGACAGTGAGTGGGGAGAGAACCCCTGTGGGCTTGAGTCTTCTTCTTTTGAATGCAGCTCCTTTGCTGATAAACAGGCCACCATGGCTGCCCTCTGGAAGCATGGAGATAAGCTGTTCAACAAAAAAAAAAGAAAAAATTCCGCTGAGCTAATTCAAACTCTTGAGTGAACCAGAGCAGTCAGCCCCACTGGAAAAACTCATGGCTGTCAACTGAGCCTTAGTTTAAAGTTGTGTTCCTGGCAACAGTGCTTGCATCATCACTAGCAGTGCTAATGGAGCCTGTATGGCCTTTTGGCAGCCTTCTCTGGGCTGGAGTATGCTTGTGGGCCCTCTATTAAGAAAGATGTCCAACGTGTAAATAATTTTATTCTGACAGAAGGTCAACATTAATTAAAGGATAAGTTGGACCCATGGGACACTGCCATGCATGCTCATTTGTATAAAAATTAGTTAACAATTTTCTCATTTATCAATTGTATGCAGTTAGCCGCTTCTTTTAGTGTGCCACAACAACGATAAAGCATAACACTGTAGGCTTAGGCAATTTCGACCATTTTCACATAAGGTGGCACTATTTATTTTTAAAATGCATCGATCTGATCCTAGATCATCTGGTACTTGCCCCTCCTGTTACTTGCATGTCTCTCAGGGGTGAATGTCAGATTTTGCACACACAAGAGGCCACGTTCAGTCCCATGGCTCTCCAGTGAAAAGGACTGTGGATAGCAAGGCTGGGAAAGACCTCTGGTTGTTTGCCAAAACAGATGTGACCCAGGATCAGATTTCCTGATTACCAGTACTTTTTTAAAGCAGCAGTAGGGAAGGAGGGTGCTCTCATTTGGATTGGAATCACAGTGCTCAGAAAGTTGACACATTTTCCTGGGTGCTGTCAGTGCCGCTTCTTAGGTCAAAACTGGAGGCCCTGGTTGCTGCTTTAAAGAAAGAGAAAATGTTGGGAAATCCAATTCTTCTCTCCCACGTCATACGTATTTCAGCCTTGAGACATTGGAGAGTACTGCAAATCAAAGGAAACTATTAGCTAGAGTTACCAGTGGCCTGACTCAGTATTATCTACCAGACCCCAAACTTGCATCCTAATTCCTTGAGAAATTTCTTTTCAAGTTGGACTTCTAACTTTAAAAGAATTTTCTCAAGAAATTAGGATTCACTATACAAACTTGATACTTTATCAAGCTGAGATGCGCTTTTAACCGGTTTTTCTGCCAGAGTATGTATATTGTGTGTTTACTGTTTGTATGGTGTTTCATTAATTGAAGTATTCTATAAATTAGGGATGTCCAACACGTCGATTACGATCTACTGGTTGATCCCTGCAAGGTTTTGGTAGATCGCAGTCAATCGCTGGCCCCCTTCCGGCACCGGCCCCTCTCCCTGCACCGAAGTCTATTGTTGCAGAAGGGAAGCTGGAGTTTAGAAACTGAGGCTGAGCGTAAGATTAGTGGCTGCTTCTGTTGCTCCCTCCCTCAGAAGAGCTGCAAAAAAGTCCCTGCCCCCCTAAAAAACGGGGCATTTCCCCTCCCCCCCAAAAGGTGAACAATTTTGAGCTAAACCCCTAAAAAATGGGGGTAGATCACTGCCAGATTTTAATTTTGAAAGTAGATCGCAGTCTCTCAGGAGTTGGCCACCCCTGCTATAAATGTTGTGTAGCTGTAATTTTTTGTTTTGTTTTGTTTCTTTTTTGTGTGGGAACACTTATTATGCACTGTATCTAACCCAGTATAAGGCAGCTTCGTATTTCTCTTTCATTAAGCACTAGCTATTCTCCCAGCATCCAAGGGCATCGTGCATTTTCTCTGTTTCCCATTCAACACCATTCTTGCCGGGTTTATTTTTCTAAAAAACCATTTTATAGAAGATCGATAAATATCAAAATCAACAAACAAATACATTTATATCTCACTTTTCTGATGACTGAAGCTAACAAATGATGGATGATAGATATGCTGAGACCACACTCTAAATAATATGCGCAGTTGTAATTGCTTAACCTAAAAAAAGAGCTGGAAAAGATTCAGAAGAGGGCAACCAAAATGATCAAGGGGTTAGAGCAACTCCCCTGTGAGGAAAGGTTACATCATTTGGGGTGTTTTAGTTTGGGGAGAAAGTGAGCAAGTGGGGAGATGATAGAGGGGTATAAAATTATGAATGGGGTAGTGAAAGTGGATAGAGAGATTTTCCCCCCACCCACCCTTTCTCACCTTACTAGAACCAAATCCTATGACAAATTAATATGTGTGCATATAAATACACATTTTTTGGTATACTGTTTTGAGGGCTTTTGGGGGGGGGGGCTTTTTGGACAATCAAACTGTCAAAATTTTATGAAATATAGTAAAAATAAGATACAAAAATGCATTATATTATTGAAAAATGCCATGCAAAAATGTGCAATTAGGGAAAATTATTTACATGTGTATATTAAGTGTTGTTCCAGGTGGTGAATTTTTAGGAGGACTTTATTTAGCGTACTTTTCCGTGTATAAGACTAGATTTTTTTCTTTAAAAATTATGCTTAAAAGTGGGGGTCATCTTATACATGGATAGTGCATAGGGTGGGTGTTTGATTGGTTGCTGCCTCGGCTGTCAGCGGCTATTTGGCGTGTTATTGGTTTCTGCGTCAAGGGCTTGTGTTGATTGGCTGATGCTGCAGCAGTTGGGCAGGCGATTGGCAGCTTCTGCCGGTAAGGGGACAGATGAGAGGTGGAGCCATCTCCCCCCATTTTCTAAAAATTGAGTCCCCCCAAATAGGGGGCACCTTATACATGGGAGCGTCTTATACACGGAAAAATACAGTATTTTTATTCTTTTGCAAACCAATGTAGAAAATTGAATTTAAGATTAGAAAAAGGAGAAACAGAGAGAAATGTGAAACTAACAGATTCACCCAATACTATCCACATAACTGCATGAAATATTCATCTGTTGCTTTGTGTGTAACTGACCCAGAATCTCTTATTTTATTTTCTTCTTCTTTCCCACAGGGTGCTTAGTGGGAACCCATCTGTTGAGGGGCTCCTGCGTTCCCCTTCCCCCAGGCAGCTGCAAGTGCCCTCGCCAACTTCACCGCTCAGCCGGACCTCCCAGTTGCGCAGTCCTGAACCGGCCGTTCCCCCTGCTGCCCTGGAACCTGAGCAGCAGCCCCGACGGCAGCAGCCCCTGGAGAACATAACCTCACCCCCTGATAGCGAAGCGTACTATGCCGAGACCGACAGCGACGCTGACAACATTGCCCAGGAAAAGCACCGGAGAGCTCGCAAGAAGAGCCCCCGTTCTCCCCCAGGGGGACCAAACAATAAAGCGGGCGAGCCACAGGACGAAGTGTCCCTTTCCGAGCTGAGCGGGTACGACAGCACCCCCGAGGCAACAGCGCAAGCTGCAGAACGTGGAGAAAACCTCAGCGGCGTGGCCAAGAGGGAGATAGTGTGCCAGCCAGGAAGCCGCACCGACACCCCCTTCTCAGAGAGTGAAGCTATGCTACTGCAGCCACCCTTACCTGAAGACAGAGAGCCTTCCCCAGAAGCTATGCTCCTCCCACATGCAACTAAGAACATTCGGGCAGAGAGGCACCTCATCCCCATGATAGGGCCTGTGGAGCACCCCGTCGATGAAGACCTGACCACCACCTATGCAGAGAAAGCCAAACAAGCCAGTAAGTGTTCCTGGCAGACCTGCTTCCCTTTCCCTTCTCCCCTCTTCCCTCCCCGCCCCTCTCCTTTTTGCAGATTTCAGCTTTTCTTCATGCATAATTTGGATTTCCTTAGTGCAGAATCTTAAGGAGTACACACAGCTCTAGTTATAATTCCACATTGGTCATTATTACCTTAATATTATCTTCTTTTGAAAATTGTATTGGCTCAAGTTACAACTCAGGAAACCCGAGAGCTCCATTAAGGTGCTTCTCCACCTGAAGTGCAACAGACCCAGATCCTTGCTTTACAACATTTCTGTCCACTCGACTTCTTCAGTCTGTGGGACTGGCATTGTTACAGCTGCCACATAATACCGTATTGGCCCAAATATAAGCTGCACCTGAATATAAGCCGCTTCCTTAAAATTCCGCAGGCACTCGCACCCATTCTGTTTTACCATATGTCTGTTTCAGCAGTGATCTCATAAAAGTTGATTTTTGTAAGGTTGCGAATTTAAGCCGCACTTTAACTTTTCACGGTCGGAATTTGGGGGGAAAGTGAGGCTTATATTCAGGCCAGTACGGTACTTGTTCCACACCTGTAAGAAATCCATCTTTTATTGTGGTGGCACCTATACTTGGGAACTCCTTGCTTATTGACATCAGGTTGGTGCTGATGTCAGTTGTCTGGGCTATCCTATCCAGACATGCAGAATTTACATGCCATATTTCATTTTAGCCATTGTTGATCTTAATCATATTTTGACTATTCCAATACTTGTTTATAACTGATTTATAGCAATATTTTTTAATGTTTTACTTGATATTGTTCTAACCACTTAGAGGTGTGTTTTATACATTTTGCTAAATATATAAATGTTTGTTTATTCCTGCACATGGAAAGGGACAACAGTATGAGAACTAGCTTTCAAAACTACCTTTGTCAGGCACAAACAATGGGCAACCACATGTCCAAAAAAGCCTCGCCCAAAATCTAGTTTACTGTTGAAAATTTAGATCTCTGAGTCTTCTTCAGAGTCTTCCTGGGGGCTGCTGCTTTTGCTGCCAAATGATGTTATGACCCTCTTCTGGGATGACCTCCAAGTTGCGAGTGGTGCTCCTCGTGGATTGCAGCTGGCCTGACTCATTTAGCTTGCTGCTCAATGATACAATGCCTTGGACTGGGTAAATGATGTCAGCATAGGGGCTCTGGATCAGTGGTGATTTCTGCTCAGTAAGTGAGCCCAAGCAGTGACTCAGCAAGATGACAGCATTGACTTCTTCTGTTTGGGTGGGGCACAATGAACTTAATGCAGTTCCCCCGATAAAACAATAAAAATCAAAGAAAATGTGACGATATGCATGCTTTACAATACAAATTTATATCAGGTTTAGATCATATCTAGTCCAGAATCCACTTTGCTCAGATATAACACTAAACGATGGCTTGGCATTATGTGAATGATCCTCATGCTCACATGCTCCCCTTTCACTCCTCCTGTGGTGCAGCTGTGAGGTGGTGACCAGAAGCTTTCACTTCCAGTTTTTTAAAATTCTATGTGGTTACCATTGTGTCCAAATCTAGGCAAACTGTGGTTAGTCTTAACTATGGCTTGGTACATGGGTAGGCAAACTACGGCCCGGAGGCCGGATCCAACCCAATCACCTTCTAAATTCAGCCCACGTACGGTCCAGGAATCAGCGTGTTTTTACATGAGTAGAATGTGTGCTTTTATTTAAAATGCATCTCTGGGTTATTTGCGGTGCACAGGAATTCATTCATTCCCCCCCCCCAAAAAAAATATAGTCAGGCCCCCCACAAGGTCTGAGGGACAGTGGACCGGCCCCCTGCTGAAAAAGTTTGCTGACCTCTGGTTTAGTAGAACAATCCACCCCCCCAAAAAACCCCTCAGTGGTTTATGAATTTGACTTGTTTCTCTAAACAAGAGATAACCCTCAGTTATTAAAAAATGGAAGTAAAACCTTCTGATATTTTAATCACTGTGCCAGAGAAGGAGAAAATGAGAAGGAACCCAAGGTTCACCCATGTAACACTAGACCATAGTTTAGTGTTATGTCCGAATCCAGTCAATGAGTTATATCAGTTAAATTGTCATCTGAGTGATCTGTGCACATGCACTGTTGATCATTGGTGCTAGATTTCAGAAATCATACTGTTGTTTACCATATTTTCCCATGTATAAGACTAGGTTTCCCCCCTAAAAAATAGTCCAAAATTAGGGGGCGTCTTGTACATGGATAGTACTGAGTGTGGACTGGTGATTGGTTGTTGCCACAAAAATAGGGGGCGTGTTATAGATGGGGAAACAGTTGGTTTTGAACTGTTACGGTTACATGCAATTCACAGCAGCCTTTCTTGCGTTTTTCAATGTTTGATTTACTGGTATACACAGCCTGCAATTCTAGTGTTGATTTATTCACCTTTCCCCCTTATTTTGTGCACGAACTTTTATACAGCAGTAGCAGTAGCTCCTTCACCTTTTAAGTATTTGCAGCTTGGGAGGGCTCATTGCTAGCCCCTTACCTGCCACCCTTGCTTTACACAGTTGCCACCCCAAGCCTTTAAAAACAGTGTGGAGGCCTACCAAGTCTCCCTATTTGCAAGGCCATTTCTCCTAAACAATGCCCACCAGCCCACACCTGACATCAGGTGTACAGCAGGTAGAGATGTAGCTGCAGGCAGCAGGACTGGACCTCCCCCAAGCACACCAGCTGATTCACAAGCAGTTCAGTTCTGTTTGGTTTGGATGTTTTGGAAGGGAAACTAACCGGTACTACCAAACCTTGTAGAAAGTAGGATTGAACCCTGTGTGCATCAGTTGAGTGGGGCAGCCCAGCTGCCAATCACCTGACTTCACTTAAACGCTTGTCAAAGTGGGGGAGATTTTATTTTATTTTATTAAGAATCAAATTTCAGAGTCAAGAGCTGAGTGATCTACACTGCAATCCTATATATGTTTAGTCAGAAGTAAGTTCTGCGGGACCTACTAATAGGTAAGTCAGGCAAACCTAAATTGCCAGCCCAGGACCTTTAGCCACCTTAGATGGAGGATTTTTCTCTTTTGAATAATGCACAGCCATGAGGCCAATGCTGAGCAAGGCACAGCATGCCCAGCTGTTCTCTGCTATTTGATAGTCCTAGCAGTGGGTGAGCAATGTCTTGCATCATGGCTTATTTTCATAGGCAGAGTCAGAAGGGTCCTAGGAAGGCCAGATTATTTCCTATGGAGCATTTCTTATTTTTTTAAGAATATTTTTTTATTAACCGACCAATCACATCAAATCAAACCAAATTACATAAATTCCAAATTACACAGCCGAATTTTAAATTTCGGAAATTTCAAGTTCCGAAGGGGATCCAATCAACTTCTTGCTTCTTACTGCTGTTTTAATGTCCACAAATCTAACCTTATGATGTTCACAGTACTATCCAGTCCTTTCTTATTATTTTTCCACATCTCTTGTTATTTTCATATATTTTTCCTTTCTCTTTGTGACCTCTGATAATCTCTGCAAGCTGGTTAGAACAGTTTGTAATCCTGCGTGGATATTATTTTTTTTATCCAGCAGCCATATCCAGACTTTTTCCATATAACATCACTTCCATACATCAAAACAGTCTTAGCGTCATTAATCTTCACCAATCTGCCTCCTTTCTCAAAACCTCTGAGGAGATTCACTAGGAATGCAGTCTGAAAACAAATCCGTTCTTCCTCCCGGCTATAAATCCTTTGGCAAGATGGCGACTCCGAATTAATTGCTGTGCCATTCCCAAAAGCTCTTATTGCTTCTCGATCTCCATAAAGCATACTTTTGGTTAAAGTTTATCTCCACACAGACCTTAATCATCCTGCTTGGGTCAGTTCAACCGACGGTTCTAATGAGGAGGGGTTCTTGTAAATCACATAGAAGGAAAGTAAAAAAGGTCCGTCCCCCCATTCAGCCCCGTTGTCAACATACCCCGCCTTTGGTGTATCTTCATCGTAAAATATTCCTGTTTCTCCAGCCCGTCGTCTTCTTTCGCAGAGGTCACTTAAATTAGCAGACTTCACTCCCCTTCTTCACTTGAAATATGTGCATTTGCTTCTTTTGTAATTAATTATTCCAAATTGCTGCAGCTAGTGCACGATCAGAGACAGCGTCCAGGAGAGCCGAGGTCCACACGGGGGCATTCTGCCTAGGGCCCTCACCCCCTTCTTTCGAATTAGGGGGTGATTTATGGGCACAGCAGGCAAGGACAGTGTTCCCCATTTCCTTGGGGCAACAAGGGAGGCTGCCTACTCCCATAACAGCCTCTTAATTACCCCGTGTGGGTCGGAGAGATGGTATTGCCGGCCATCTTCCAATGTGCCCCCTAGTGGCCCCACCTGGAGAAGCATTTCTGAGGGTGCTATAACTAAAGTATTCTGTGCTGTGGGGCAATCCCAAGGCAGGTGGTGCTATGACTTTTAAAAAATTATTTTTGGTTGCCACAGTGAGGGAGGGATGCGGGTGGCGCTGTGGGTTAAACCACAGAGCCTAGGACTTGCCGATCAGAAGGTCGGTGGTTCGAATCCACGTGATGGGGTGAACTCCTATTGCTTGGTCCTTGCTCCTGCCAACCTAGCAGTTCAAAAGCATGTCAAAGTGCAAGTAGATAAATAGGTACCGCTCCGGCGGGAAGGTAAACGGCGTTTCCATGCGCTGCTTTGATTTGCCAGAAGCGGCTTAGTCATGCTGGCCACATGTCCCGGAAGCTGTACGCCGGCTCCCTCGACCAATAAAGCGAGATTAGCGCTGCAACCCCAGAGTCGGTCACGACTGGACCTAATGGTCAGGGATCCCTTTACCTTTACAGTGAGGTCAGCTCCCAATGTGACACACTTCCTCCTCCTAAACAATTAGCATTTGCATATAGGAACAAGAATCTGAAATCAGTTACTTTTTTTCTTAAAAAAAATGTGTACACACACATTTTCACACACACCTTTACTTCCCTATGTGTACAACTCTGAGGAAGCCTCAGCCAATCTAGCCTTCTTAGGCTGTCTGTAAAGAAGAGGACCAGTGAACAGTTGAAGTGTGCCTGCATGGTTTTGGCACATGGGTTACACATATAATACTTATCTGTAGTTATACTTTGAAGAGCGCACCATTCATTCCCTACCCCTCCAATCCTGAGCTGTAATGCAGAAATAATCCCTCAGCAGGAATAGGGAGAAGAACAAACACCCAGCTGCTCTTGATTCATTTCGGACTGAGGTTGAATCCTGAAAAAAAAGAACTGTTTCTGGGGGGGCAGGGTGTGGGCGGGTGTGGGGGACTCCTTGGTTGTGAACAGGGTAACTCTGCCCCTGAAGGACCAGGTATGAAGGCTAGGAGTAATACTGGACTCACAGCTGACCATGGAGGCACAGGTCCAGGGTAGCTGTTGTATCAGCTGCATCTGGTATGCCGGCTGAGACCCTACCTGTCTACACACTGTCTCACCAGAGTGGCACATGCCCTGGTTATCTCCTGTTTAGACTACAGCAACATGCACTAGGTGGGGCTACCTTTGAAGATGGCTCAGAAACTACAACTAATCCAGCTAGACTGGTGACTGGGAGCCTATAACACTGGTCCTAAAACATCTACATTGGCTCCCAGTATGTTTCCAAGCATCAGTCAAAGTGTTGGTGCTGACCTTTAAATCCCTAAACAGCTCAGCCCTGTATACCTGAAGGAGCGTCTCCATCCCCATTTTTCAGCCCAGACATAGAGATCCAGCTCTGAGGGCCTTCTGGTGGCTCCCTCATGGCAATATGGTTACAGGGAACCAGGCAGATTCTTCACGGTAGTGGGACCTTCCCTGTGGAATGCCCTCCTGTCAGATGTCAAGGAGATAAAGAACTACACAACTTTTAGAAGACATCTGAAGGCAGCTCTGTTCAGGGAAGTTTTTAGTGTCTGATCCTGTTTTAGTGTGTGATACTTCTTTGTTGGGAGTATACAATTATTATTATTATTATTATTATTATTATTATTATTATTATTATTATTATTATTTCTTATAGTAGGGACACAACTTAGGTGGGCACACACTGTTTTCGCTGTATTGTTCACACAGTACATTTGTTACTGTGGCTGATACTTCATGCATTTTTTTTCTTTCGTGGCAGTCTGAATCATGAGAGCTATATACAGTGGGAGGGTTGTTTCCCTCTTTGAAACATGAAGTACACTCTGAGTACAGTGGTACCTCAGGTTACATAAGCTTCAGGTTACATGCGCTTCAGGTTACAGATTCCGCTAACCCAGAAATAGTTCTTCGGGTTAAGAACTTTGCTTCAGGATGAGAACAGAAATCGTGCTCCAGCGGCACGGCGGCAGCGGGAAGCCCCATTAGCTAAAGTAGTGCTTCAGGTTAAGAACAGTTTCAGGTTAAGAACGGACCTCCGGAACGAATTAAGTACTTAACCTGAGGTACCACTGTATTTGCTTTTCTTTCATGTTTGATGCCGTTAAATTGAATTGGGGGGTGAAGGTTATAGGGTCATATCTTCAGGGGGTTGGATTAGATGACCTTTGGGGGTCCCTTCCAACTCTACAATTCTATGGCTCTATGATATTTGGGCAGGGGGAGCTAATCTTGATGTTTATTTTGCTCAAGGAGGCTTAGTTTGGTCAGAATCTAGTTTAAGCCTCCAGAGTTAATGAAAAATACATTACTTTTGTTAAATGGGCCACCACAACCACTAGAGGGCCATGAAAATAGGCTTATTAGACTCATCTACCTATGTACTATCTGGAACCAAAGTGGCACATTGGTTGCCAGATATGATTCCCCCCCCCCCCAGCTCTTCCACCCCACTAGAATATCAAGCAACCCCATCCAGCCTTGTGGACAGCAGGATCTAGAAACAATCTAGATTAAAAGCAATATGCTGAGGATGAGCATGAATAATTCTGGATTGGGGAAAACTCAGTTTTTGTTCTACAGACTAGTCAGTGTATACATAGTCTGTGTTTTATATCCAGAGACCTATGGTACTTGTAGCCAGAGGAGACACTAAAGGAGCTTTATTGAAAATCAGCTATTGGCCTGCCCTCCTTCTGCATCTATCTTTTTCTCTCATCATTCTCTTTAAATCTTCTACAGTTCCTTCTTCCCAAGCATGAAACTTTGGAGTCCTATTTCATTGCTCTCTTTCTTTTTAAAAAATTATTGTATACGAGTTACTGCCATTTTTGACTTTTTAAATATTGCTAACATTCTCTTTTTGTTCCCTCTTTTTGAATACTACTTAATGGTTTATTTGCTGGCTTGCCTACATTTCATCTTTGTTTAACTCTTTCTTCATTGACTACTTTTTTCTTTACTGGATTCAATTTAAGCTACAATACTACTTTTTGCTTTTAAATCCCTTCACTCTTCCCCCAGCTTTCTCTTTTGCCCTACATCCTTCTGCCAATATGTTCCTCTTTGCTAAACGTTGAGTACTTCCTCTGCCTCCAAACACTCAGCCATCTCTCCCCCTTGAAACAGGGCTTAGACCACATTCCCAAAGAATCTCACTCTTCTCCCTTCATTCTGCCTTCTGTGCCCCTTCCCCTTTCCTTATAGCGGTATCTTTTTTGATCTGTTCTTTTTCATATACGCACTGAATAGCAGGGGTGGCTAACCATTTTCAGGCAAGGGCCACATGGTAAATTGAGTGTGACCAAAGCAAAAATGTAGGTATGGCTGAAGTAGAAAATTAAAGCCCTTTTAATAACTTCCCCAGAATTCCCATTGCATATTTATTTTATTTCTTTGTTGTTTATTTAACTCCCTGCTTCTGGCCAAATCCTTCCCTTCATTTAATTGTCCCCCCCCCCCAAAAAAAACCATTTATCTCTATCTCTTCTTTCCATCAACAAACTCTTCACTTTATGAAACCTCAAATCATTTTATCTTCTTTCCATCCAAAGTGAATCCATCCCCTTCCTTAACCCCCCTCTCCAGTTAATTCTATTTGTACAACGTGCAGTGACTAGCTATTCAGGCATAATGATAAACAAGTAATAATAAGGAGTCTGTTTACAGGGTTGCCAGCTTTTGATTTCAAAAATTCCGGGACAGGTTTGGGTCCAAGCAGTAGAGCTTAGAAGATTTGCTGGGTCCAAGAGAATAACAATAGCTTCCTATTTATTTATTTTTTGTAACATAGTTTATGTTCATTTTCATCTTTAAACTGTTTAAATGGTTGCATCAAGATAGATCATTGTCTACATTAGACATATGACATGCAACAATTACGTAAAAATAAAACAACAAATAAACACTCAAATAAACATTTCTGAATATATAAACAAAGTTGAATTGCAGTTTATATACCAAAATCATTAGAATTATTACAGATATGAAACGATGTGTAGTAATGTTTATTGGTTAGATTGGTGACCATAAGTAAAAGTATTTTGTATCAATAACAATTTGAATTTGGGGGGGGGGGGAATAAAATAAAATATGTATTTCCTACACTCGACTGTGCTGTAAACTCTGGGTCTTGTTCCACCATATACTTCATTATTTGTGTAATCAATAAAGTCACACCGGTCTGCATTCTTCTGCAGTTTTTAGCATGGCATTGAGGAGCTGATCAGGGAAAGTGGGTGTGAGGGCAGTCTAGACTGCTGCTGTAGCTACTTCCTCTTTCTTCTGATCTTTCTTCAGCTGCCATGCCTTCCTGAGCTCTGCGGAACTTGTGGAGAGCAGCTATGGTGAAGCTGCACACACAGTACATGCATGCGTCAGCAAATTTTTCCAGCAGGGGGCCAGTCCACTGCCCCTCAGACCTTGTGGGAGGCCGGACTGTCTTTTTTAAAAAAGAAAATGAACAAATTCCTATGCCCCACAAATAACCCAGAGATGCATTTTAAATAAAAGCACACATTCTACTCATGTAAAAACACGCTGATTCCCGGACCGTCCGTGGGCTGGATTTAGAAGGCGATTGGGCTGGATCCGGCCCCCGGGCCTTAGTTTGCCTAACCATGCAGTACAGCATGTCTCACGTGTCACAGAGTGTGAAATGGTGTTCTCTGGTTCATCTCCCATTTACTTAGAAGACATCTGAAGGCAGCCCTGTTTAGGGAAGTTTTTAATGTTTGAAGTTTAGTGTTCTGTTGGGAGTTGCCCAGAGTGGCTGGGGAAACCCAGCCAGATGGGTGGGGTATAAATAATAAAATTATTATTATTAGTAGTAGTAGTATACTTGGTGCCTCAGGACTAGAAATGGGCAAATCTGTTGATTTCGGTTTCTCGTCTTTCCCCTCTTAAGTTCAGTTCGCCACATCCATTTGAACCTCTGCTTATTTAAAGGAGCGTGTTCAAGCTGGCTTTTCCCTGAGAAGCTACGTCCTGAAGCAGTTGGGGGCACGGGAGGCCTTCCCCTTGCTGGATGGCACACCTGCGCCTTTTATGGGCAGGACATAGAATGTGCCCCGTAACACATCTGCTGTTTTTGAACAGGCTGGGTGATGCTTTGGGGTCCAAAGGACCTTTGTGGTAGCTTCATGTTGTTGTTTTTAAACACACACACACACACACTCTACCTTGCACATATAAAGGACATGCAGCTGCTCTTATTCTCTAACCTCTTATATTTGGCTCTCTGTGTTCACTGTGACAACTGCCGTGGAAAAATTGTTTTGCCTGCCAAAGTTCACTCAACTTTGGCTATATTGAGAATGTGTTCTTGCTATACTGCATCAGTTACTCTTTATGGATCACATGTAAGGATATGAACAGGGTCAAAATGAATAGGGCATGATCTAGCCAACTTTAAGCACATTTAAATCCAGTAGATTTTGATTGAAATGATGTAAGTGCATGTGATTAACTCTGCAGCTGAAACGCATGAGACAACCAAGTTCTTAGCTTTACTGGATCACGCGCCTAGTGTTTTGTAGGAGTTAAAAATTCAGCAAAGCACAGGACATCATCTGTTCTGTAAAACATTTCAATCTTTTCCACTTCAAATTCAAATATCTCACCAATAGAAATCTACTGACTGGGTTAAAACTTGGTAACGCTCATCATATTCTACAGGCTCAATATGTTTTTCACTCCTGTGTCTATATACACTGATTCACACACTGCTATATATACTTCATGAAAACATACAGATCACTCTCTTTCAGCCTTTATCAGAGAACCTTTGCCTTTATCAAATACCTGTCGATCTGCTGTTGCAGCGAATTTCCATTGGTATGGACAGACTTTCACAATTCGTCCTGTACTATAAATAGTCCAGCCTTTGGAGTTGTTTGCTTTGAGGTTGTACTGCAATGTTGCTTAATCTCTGGCTGATGTAAAAAGTGGTTCATATGACTATGTCATTCTGTAAAGGTTATTTGTTCTTTATTTTCAATGGGGAGTGAGATTGAGCTGCAGAGAACTTAGTTAAATGGTTAAATAAACTGCTGCTTGCATGGACCTCCCCTTCTCAGGCATTGGCATGGTCTAGATCTTATACTAGGACAAGGGGGTTCTGTGAACTCCAGTAACATGCTGGAAAGTATTGGAGATATTAGGCAGTCCAAAACCATCCCACAGTACTGCTCCACTTGCTTTCATATGAAACTGGAAGGGAAATGAGGCCATGATGTGCTCCTGATTCACATTGCAGTAATTTCAGGTGTGCTTTATAAAATCAAAGCTGCTTGTTTAGAGTAGCTGTGTTGAATGGAGGCCCTGATGTATATGACAGCATGTGTCACTTTGACAGTAGTCAGAAATACATAAGAAGAATTTGGTGCTTTTGGGAGGCAGTGTTTGTCCAGCCAATATCACACAGTAATGCATGCAGACATTTTTGTGACAAACAGCGCAGTAGACACCCTTCCACCTTCTCCCCTACAAAGTTCATGATGGGAAATAGTGGAGAAACTACCTGGTCCAGAGAGAGGAAAACACCTATTACACCCTTTCTTTATCCTGATCTCACAATGGATCCTTGCATTGTTCCGGCAGTACATTGAGCAGGAAGAGCTGGGGCTATATATATTTTACCTTTGCTGATAAATTTCAGTCTTATAATTGTCCCATCGGGAGGGTTCTTCCTTGGTGATTCCACGTTACTTTGCCGATTCAAATTTATCCCTCCTTAAAAATCTCATACTCAGCTACAGCTGTTAGAACAGGGAGCATGTTGATAATTGTGTAACATCTGGAAAGTGAGGCACCACTAAGGGCTCATCCATGCTTACTTTTTTGCCACTTATCTAGGCACAGATCCGGGCTTTCCATGTCCAGGTCCAAGCAGGTGTGTGTGTGTGTGGTTTATATTTCTTCTTCCCCTGGCATGCTTTCCCTGGGGAAAGCCATGTTTTACCACTGATCAGAGCAAGTTGCAACTGGGTTTTCCATGGATTGTCATTTGCTCCAATTCAGAAGCAGATTGTGGGTTTTCCTGGGGCAGACTGGGACATTCTTCTTAGCGGTTTAGGAATAGCCTGGGATCCCACATTCCGTTGTGGCCACCTCCTGATGTTTTAAAACAAAGGAAACATAACCCCAAGGTGGGAAACAATCCTCTTTTAACTCCAGTAGGTCAGTTGCCCAGGGTCCAACTAGGATATGAAGGCAGTCATGTTTGTTTGTTTTATTCACGTGTCTGCTCCATTTATGACTAATTATTTAGACATGGTTTCAGGCCAGAGTCAGTCTTGGTTGCTCTGAGGGGATGTTACCTATTGTGAGAGGGGCAAGCAGACTGTGATCTTGCTTCTCCTGCTTGATCTCCTCATGGCTTTTTGTACCATTGACCATGGCATCCTTCTGATCTGTAGAATGGGCATTGGGAAAACTGACTTCAGTTTTCTGTTCCTACCTGGATGGAATTGCATTCTACAGAAAAGAGCAGGTTCACAGCTTGCGGATGCTGCTGGATTCAACAGTGCCAGTGGAGGCTCAGGTGGCCTCAGTGGCTCGGAGTGCCTTTTTCCAGCTCTGGCTGGTTTGCATAGCTACAATTTAGGTCCAAGGTACCCCAGGGATCACCTGAACCCTTATATCCCAGCTCAGTCACTGAGATCAGCATCTCTGGTTGTTCCCCGAGTTGACGAGGCTCATTTGGAAACAACAAGAAACCAAATCTTTAGTGATCAGCCCAGTCTTTTGCCAAAAGAGATTCAACAGGGTTCAGCCGTTTCAACTTTTGAACGCCTGCTGAAAACGTTTCTGTTCTGCTGGGCCTATGCAGGCATCCTTCCACCATTTGGAGAAATCTACACCGAAGTTGGGACGCGGGTGGCGCTGTGGGTAAAACCTCAGCGCCTAGGACTTGCCGATCGCATGGTCGGCGGTTCGAATCCCTGCGGCGGGGTGAGCTCCCGTCGTTCGGTCTCAGCTCCTGCCCACCTAGCAGTTCGAAAGCACCTTTAAGTGCAAGTAGATAAATAGGTACCGCTTTATAGCGGGAAGGTAAACGGCGTTCCGTGTGCTGCTCTGGTGCCGGTTCGCCAGAGCAGCTTCGTCACGCTGGCCACGTGACCCAGAAGTGTCTGCGGACAGCGCTGGCTCCCGGCCTCTAGAGTGAGATGAGCGCACAACCCTAGAGTCTGTCAAGACTGGCCCGTACGGGCAGGGGTACCTTTACCTTTACTTTTACACCGATGTTATCCTTTGTAAATGACTGTATCAGAAAAATGCCATTTGTGAAACATGCCTGAGTATCAGGAAAGATGACAGTGTTTTTGGATTTAGTGCCTTCATGCTCAGTGACTCAAAGAGTCCCCTCTCCTGAGCGCAAGTGTGGAAACATTTGTGGCAAGGGACATGTCCTATTTTAAACCCCATCTATGGGAGGAGGATGGGAAGTGCAGCAAGTGTTTGACAGTTGACAATGTCCATCACACTGTTTAGTGATGATGCCTGGGGGGTAAAAATAGAGAGAGTTACCTCATGGCTTTCAGCAGCAATGTCGAGGAGACAAAAGAGAGGCTTTAAAAGGCTAGTGGAGCCGCAGGCAAAGGGCCTGGGCTCTTTTAAGGTTTTGGTTCTGCTCCAGAAGGGAGCTGTTCCACTTCTCCCTCTGTTTATGGAGAGCTGTGAGTTAAGGGTGTGTGACATGCCCTTCTCTCCGGGACTAGATGTTACTTTCAAGAGCTTGGACCAACCATATGCAGGTACCAGTTTGTTTTGCATGCCAAACTTTTGCAAGCCTCCTCACAGACAGAGGCTCCACTTAGCAGAAGGGGCTTTGCTTTCAGATGGTTTGTACTGCTGTGGAAGGAATCTGTAGATGAAAGGTAGCTGAATTTTTGGACAGTAGGAAGTGGAACGAGGAGAACCAGCTGGAAGGGGCTTTAAACCTCCTGTCAGTTGGGCAGTGACTACTTGCCTGATGTGATCACTAAATTATAATGGCCGTAAAGAAGGTAGAACAGTGCCGATGAAAAGAATTGGGGGTTGATTCAGGACAAGGAAAAGGAAGCATGCCTTCAAAAAAGATGCACAGTGATTTTATGGAATTTGCTCCCACAAAATGTAGGGGTGACCCCTTGGGGAGGCTTGCTCTGGAGGGTGACTAGAGAGGGTGACTCACGAGGGAGAGAGAACTCATTGGCTATTAGTCATGATGGCTACTGGGGATCGCCACATGCAGAGGTGAGGAGGGCAGACAATGCTGCCTCCATCCCTGAGCTTCTTGGAAACAGCTACCTTTGGAAAAAGGATGCTGAACTAGATCGATCCTTGGTCTGATCTTACATGATTATTAAACACAGAAGACTTCAGGTTTATTGGAATTTCAGCTATTGTTTCCATTGTACTTTGTACATTCCGTGATTTTTTTATGAGGTGTATAGAGCCCTGCGGTATCTTCAGCACCTTCTGTTCCCACAGATTTGTCTGTCACTCGTCTTGACCTTCAGTGTGCCCAGCAGTGGCATGGATAACATTCCAGAACAGCCCGTATCTCAGTGGTTGTGCCTCTAGAATGGATGGAGCAGCAAAGGGAGGAGAAGGAGGGGAAAAATGAGAGGAGGCTGAAGCAGGAAGTGCTGCCTTTTCTCTTAGGGCATTTTAAACATGGCATTAAAAATGTGTTTGAGACTCCTTCCTATTTATTTGTTTTAATGTCTCCTATGAACACTGTTCATGCATGATGAGGGAGAGACAAGAAACGGAATGTACACCCCGACTACACTGGAGTTAATTTTCGTTAAGAATCGTTTTACAGTCAATTTAAGTCTCGCATGTGAAAATGTTTCACCATGGTTATCTTGGACCATTGATTAAACGTAAAAAAAAAATCCATCGGAAAAATATTTTCCCCCGTTTTTATTTTAAATGTTTTCCATCAAGTTACCCCCTCAGATTCCAGAAACTCTTCAGCAGAGAAATGGAGATGGATGATAGCCTTGACTGCAATTGACAAGGCATCATTTTCTTCTTTAAGGTGATGAAATGTGTTTGGAATCGTATATCCGCTTGTGGCTCCCATCATGTGCTCTCTCCTTGCAGCACGCCCTTGGGCCCCCCCCCATCCCCACTTAAATTCTCTCTGTTACAAACACACATACTATGCTTCTCTGTGCTGGAGTAGAGGACACTTGGGCTTGAGCAGCACATGCAACAAAACGAGGTGGCAGAAAAATACCATTTCAGATATCTGCAAATGGAAGATCATATTTTTACATGCTGCTTTACATTTATTTATTTATACATATCGCTTGATTGTAGGGGGGAAAAGACTCAAAGTGGTTTACATTCTAATAGAAAACGAACACAGCACAGGAAGGGGGCTACTTGAAGAATAATAGAATTGTAGAGTTGGAAGGAACCTTTCACTTTGGTCTGCCAGGGGAGGAGGTGTTTCCTCTTCCTGGAAGCTATTTGTGGGGGATCATCTCAAAAGTTGCCCAGCTGGAGCCTGACATGGTACACCCTACTCAACTCTGCATGTGTAGACCCAGCCTCAGTCCTATGAAACCTGTCTTGGACTACCACAGGCAGTGGGAAATTGTTACCTTGATTTTTGTCCAAACCTCAGATCCAAACTGGAAGAGCCAATGTCAGAAGTTTTTTATTTTCCCCTATCCAGCCAGCTCTGATATCCCCACATTACCTGAATGCCTGGCACAGTACAGTTGTGCCCCGCAAGACGAATGCCTCGCAAGACGGAAAACTCGCTAGACGAAAGAGTTTGCCGTTTTGGAGGTGCTTCGCAAAACGAATCTCCTATGGGCTTGCTTCGCAAGATGAAAATGTCTTGCGAGTTCCTGCGGGTTTTTTTCCTCCCCCCCTTTTTCTAAGCCGCTAAGCCGCTTATCAGCTAATCCGATAAGCCGCTAAAAGCCGCTAATAGTGCTAATCCGCTAATCTGTCAATGGGCTTGCTTCGCAAGACGAAAAAACCGCTAGACGAAGAGAATCACAGAACGGATTCTTTTTGTCTTGCGAGGCACCACTGTACTGGTAATAGTTAGCAGGAGAGGCAAGAACATTCCTCATGTTGATAGGTAACTCTTAAGAACATAAGAAGAGGTTGCTGAATTAGGCCAGTGGGCCATCTTGGTCTGCATCCCGCTCTCACAGTGGCCAGCTAGATGCCTGTGAGAAGTCCACAAGCAGGACCTGAGTATAAGAGCACTTTCCCCTCCTGCAGTTTCCAGCAACTGATATTCAAAAGGATACGGTCTCCAGCTGCGGAGGCAAAGCACAACCATCATGGTAGTAGCTGCTGATAACCTTCTCTACAAATTTGTCAAATCCTCTTCTAAAGCCACCCAGGTTGGTAGACACCACTGCCTCCTATGGGAGAGAGTTCCATAGTTTACGACGCACAGTGTGAATCAGTACTGTATTTTACACATATGAACATAAGGCAGGCTTGGCTTTCCAGCCAGATTCCCCGCAGTATCCTGACTGTGCCTCTCTTTTTGTCCCTGTTCCTTGCAGAGCTTCATCGCAGTGAGAGTATGCAGGAAAAGAACGTGAAAGAAGCCAAAACCAAATGCCGAACCATTGCATCCCTGCTGACAGATGCGCCCAACCCCCATTCCAAGGGTGTCCTGATGTTCAAAAAGCGCCGCCAGAGGGCAAAGAAGTACACCCTGGTCAGCTTCGGAAGCGTTGATGAAGACCGCTGCTATGACGAAGAGGACGGCGTCTTCCCAACCAGCGAATCCGAGTTTGACGAGGAAGGCTTCTCTGACGCTCGGAGCCTAACCAACCACTCGGACTGGGACAATACTTACCTTGACATGGAGAAGCCCAAGGGGCCTCCTGCCCACGAGCAGGACCAGGCTCAACAAGGCCTCAGCGGGGTCTCAGGCAGGGGGGCGCAGTTGTTTGAGCAGCAGAGGCAGAAGGCTGGTGAACATACTGCGGAGAGAGTCCCTACTCATGAGCCAGAAGAACAGCCCCCACCTCCACCTGTCCTTCAAGTGCATAACGTATTACACAATGAAGCCCCCACTCCACAGAAGGCAGAAAGGGCCCCTCTGAGTGTCCACTTAGAAGCTGTACAGGTCTCTAGCCAGCTGCCGTCACCCAGCCCTGCTCAGCTCCAGTCTCCATCAGGCATCTTCGGAGGAGGCGGCGTGGGCTCCCCGAACTCGCCAAGTGCCACCAGCATCTTCAACAGATCCGCCCGACCTTTCACTCCCGGTTTTCCCGGGCAACGTCCTATGACTTCCTCTGTCGTGTTCAGACCATCTGCGCCAAGGAAAAGCAGTGAGAGTTTTGGTGGACAGAGAACAGCGGCGCCTCCTTTCTCCTCTGTCACTCCCGGGACCACTCAGCTTCCTGCCGCTCCCATGGCAGTGCAGCCTAGTGGCCCAGCAAGTGCCTCTGTGTCTCTGTATATCCCAACCCCTCCATCGTTGGTGCAGCTCTCAGGGGCTGGAAATTCTGCAGAGGCCAAGCCACCTTCCAACACAGCCCGAACCTCCACAGCTTCCATATACCTATCGGCACCTTCTAAGCCAGCTGCAGAGGCTGTCGCTGCCACACCCCTGCCATTGCTGCCTTCTCAAGGCCAAGAAACGGCTTCTTCGACTTTGTACATCAGCCCAGCCCAACAGCAGCCCCTCTCCCAGCCCTTCACTGCTGTAGCGCCAGCCATCTCACGGCCTGCTTCTGAGCCCTTTGCCTCCAGGGAACAGAGAGTTGCAGTTCCGGCTCCCAGAACGGGTATCTTGCAGGAAGCTCGCCGGCGGAGCAGCAAGAAGCCCATGTTCAAGACTGCGGAGGAGAAGAAGAAGAATTCCCCCAACCCCGAGTTGCTGTCTCTAGTGCAGAACCTGGACGAAAAGCCCAAAGGAGACCACCACGGGGCAGGCTTTGAGTCTGGGCCCGAGGAGGACTTCCTCAGCCTGGGGGCCGAAGCCTGCAACTTCATGCAAGCCTCAGGCCGGAAATTCAAGACCCCGCCCCCAGTAGCTCCTAAGCCCCAGCCGTCAAAGGCCTCTGGCGGACTGGTGAACGGCTCCTCCTCTGCCAACGACATATCCCATTTGAAGGGGAAAGGGGCAGAGCTCTTTGCCAAGCGACAGAGCCGCATGGACAAGTTTGTCGTGGAGTCTGCTCTCACACCAGCCCCAAAGGCCAGAACCCCATCCCCGACCCCTTCCCTGCCTTCCTCCTGGAAGTACTCCCCCAACATCCGGGCCCCACCCCCCATCGGTTACAACCCACTTCTCTCTCCGTTTTATCCCCTGGCAGCCAGCAGGTCGCAGGCCAGCAAGGCAGAGAGCAAAGTGAAAAAGGGGCCCAGCCAGAAATCGGGGATCAAGGCCATCGACTTCATGCGGCACCAGCCGTACCAGCTGAAGTCCGCCATGTTCTGCTTCGGGGATGTGCCAGGCTCTGACATCCAGGCCTCCTCCGCAAGCCAAGCAGCCCAGCAGTCCAGCCTGTCTTTCACCCCGGCCAAGCAAGTGCCCGTGAAAACAGCCCGGACCTATGAGATCCGCCGCTTCTCCACACCTGCTCCAGCGCCGGCTTCCAGCAGCCTGGCCCCTACAGTGCTGGCCCCCCGCTCTGCCACCACGTTGGATGAGCCTGTGTGGAGGACAGAAATGACCTCCATCTCTGCCCCCGCTTCCCCAGGGCCCTTCCAGGTGGCTCCCCCACAGTATCTAAGCTCCCCTGACCTCAGCCAGCCAGGCAGGGGGCCTTCCCCAAGCCGACCCTCCTCATCCTCCAGTTTCCAGGTAGCGAGACCCAGGTTCTCAGCTGCGCAAACTGGGATGCAGGCACACATCTGGAGACCAGGTTCTGGTCACCAGTGAAAGAGAAATAGCGCTTCCCCATCCCCATCAGTGGGCTTCTTCACACGTTGTGGTTTTTTAGGTGTACACCTAAGGGTTGGGGGGGCGTACATCTTCAAATTTAAAGTGTAAATGCAGCAGTTTATCCTAAAAGTGCACCCACCAGAGAGCTACGATTGGCTGCAGCTCACTGCTGAGTTCCCACTTTGTGGCAAACCCAGGTTTGCTGCCGTGTAGTAATGTGTTGAGATGGCCCACACACACAAGGCAGGCGTTTGAACAGAATAGTTACCTTCCGCTCCTCCCCTCCCTTTTCTGTTTAAGTAGAGTTCCTGTAAATTAGGACAATGAAGCCAAATGGGAGGCAACCAGCCTCCTTTTCCGAATCACTGAACTATCCACTTTTTGGAGTTGCAACGTTTCCAAGGGATTTAACTGTGTGTGGCCGGAGCAGGAGAAAAGTAGCAACGATAGAAGGGTTTGCCATTCACGTAGCGGCAAGATTCATAACCGCCCTAGGAAAAGCAGTGCTGTGCAGCTGTAAGCAAGTGCATTTTTATCTCTGAGAACAGCTCCTCGCCTCATCATCTGGAAGCCCCGTGTAGCGTGAGCGTGGTGGTAAGGTGGAAAAGAAGCAGTCGCAGAGGCATGGATGGACCCTCCTAATTGTCTCTCAACACCTGCCTGCTAAAGCCCACAAATTCAAAGTTTTCATCACTCTCTTCCAAACAGGATTGTCTTGGAAGCTTGTTGTGTGTTCCTTGGGGAGGCAGCCAGTGATGTATTGCAAGTTTCTGCTCATGCTAGGTGTAAGATACCCGGTCTTTGCCCTGTCTTAACTGAGAGCACAGCCAAAGTTTTCCAAGGAAATGCAAATTGTTGTTATTATTTCTTAAATTTGTATGCGGCCATTCATCTAAAGATCCCAAAGTGGCTCACAACAGAAAATCACTTTCTCTTTTGCATTTACAGGAAAGGCTTGGCAGGCATTTCCTCAGTATCCCTGTGTTATGTCTCTGTCTCCGCATTAGCATTACGAAGCAAATACGGCGACTGCCAGGCATGGCATTTGCCTTGTAACATGCTGTTCTCTCTTGAAATGCCCCAAGACTGTGCCCCAGAATCATCTGCTTCTTCAACAGATAAGTCAGATAGAAAGTTTGAAAGCAACTAGTTGACACAGATGTGTGTGCCATTTCCTACGTAATTAAATGAGACAGGAGACATAAATTCCTCAAAGTTTCCTGGTCCTCTTCTGAACAGCTGAACGAGAGGCTGTGCAGGACTGCAAGGGCTGAAAAGCAGCATGAGATGAGAATTCAAGGTGGAAGAGGCACAGAGGCAGCAAGGCAGTCAAATGACTACTTCTTTATGGCAGTAGTGGGGTGAAGGTGTGTGAAAATGCAGGGAAGATCTTCTCTCCATCTCTCTCTGCTTAGTAGCCAATTTGCGTTGGTCAGAAACCGGACAATGTTGTGTGTCGAAGCACCAGAGAAGGAGAACCCTTTCAGAAAAATGAAAGGAAGACCAAGTGTGGAATTTTGGAGTGCAAGGTTTGACATTAATCTCTTGCTAGAATAGGACACTGTAAGTGGGAGGGAGGAATATGTGAGCAAGTGTGGGAGTGGTTTTCAGAGTCCACAGGACAGAGTTTTAAGGCGTTCCTGTACCTCAGATGCTTGGTCCAATGTCTGACAAGCTAGCAACTGGAAATGCAAGTCCAGGGCCAGTTTTTGTAGACTCTCCCAGGTCAATGAAAGCTAGCAGGGGGGAAAGGGATGGCTAGGAGTCGTATATCTATTCAAAGCCAGAAAGGGATAGAACAGGCAGCTTGCTGGAAGAACTGCCCTGGATGTGCTTGGGGTGTTTTTTGCATCCTCAGAAGCAGGCAGTGGCCATACTAAAACCAAGAAAGTGGCGGGGGGGGGGAGGGAGGAGAGATGGCGTTAATCAATGTAATACCTTTAATTTCTGTCAACACAACTTGAAGCTTCTGAGTTCGGCCTCTTTACCCATTTGCATGAGAAAATAACTATGTAAGGTATGAAGCAAACCCAGCCCCCGCCCCCCAAATATTTAATATGATGGTGGGGAGATCCGTTTTAACAAAATGCTGCACAGTGTATACCTGATTCCCACACAAACTTGACCTTGCCTGGCTTATCTTGGCCACAGTCCTGGCCAGTTCACAATGTATTGTTTGTATGGAGGCCCAGGTAAAACACCAAAGTACAAGGGCAGGCCACTGTTCCTGCAGAAACAGGGGCCTAATTAATTGTTTGTACTCTTGGGGCATTCAGTCTCTACTCAGAGAAAAGCGAGGGCAGGGCTTTTTTCCCAGCTCACTGAAACTCCGTTCCAGCACCTCTCAGATGGGTGCCATGCTCATTATAAGAGAGCAAGGGAGGTGAGTTCCAGCACCTCTTTTTCTAGAAGAATAGCACTGAGCAAGGGTGAATTGACTAGGCCCACGGCCTCCTGTGGTGCATCATTGCTGCACAGTTTAGAGCCATTCGTGAGTTTGGGGGGGTGAAGTTCTGAAGTGGAGAGGCTCCCCATGTGATTTAGAGCCCTATGTGTTTGCACATGAGGAGACTGAGCGGCTGAATAAGGCTTGTAGCATGGAGAAAAGCATGTCTGCCATTTGAAATCAATGCATCACGTATATGTTTTGGCCAGTTATCATGAGGCTCAAAAAGCAGCTGAGATGCTAGTTCCTTACTCCCTGCTGGTTGGAGAAGATACACACACAAAAATACATATATACTGTATATATGAGAATACTCCTGATCCTGTGAGTCAGGTGACCCCAAAGAGCCAATCCCCTGTCACTGCCTGTTACCGTAACCGTTTGCTGCACTCTTGTCTTATTGTAGATGGAGTCTAGATATTGTTGGACTACAAACTCCCACTATTCCCAGCCACCTTAGCCAACTGTAAGAGATGATGGGTGTTGTAGAACAACATCATCTTGAGACGCAATGTTGAAGAACACAGGCCTGAATTCAGCTCTCTGTTGCAAGAAGTTATCCTTTCAGCAGGCGATGGTGGTTGAGGTGGGGCTCCAAGTGCAAGAGGGTGGATAGGTTCAAGGAAGAGTAGATATGAAATGCTGGTTAACATTGTCTGAAGAATACGAAGTCTGAAGAATGCAAACCTGTCATTCAAGAGGGAGACAGATGGAGCACAAGGGTGGTTTGTAATGTGCGGTTTCCACATCCAGATATGTACTTAGGCCCAAGGTCAAATAAGTTTGGGAGGCCTCAGCCTCCGTGTAGTCCTGCTGACCTTATGCAGCCAAGTTTGAGTGTTGAGACCTAGCAAAATCGGGCCTGGGGAGGTAGGGTTGATCACTGGGACATACTTCTCGAAGTTGCTGTGCTGTGAAATGCAGATTGCCAGTTTCTGACTCTTTTGAGCCTCCTGTGTGTTTTACAGCTGCTTGACTGTCTGCGAGAAGCACTGTAGTGATGATAGCAGAACCTCCCTGGCCTGGCTTGCTCTGCAGCAACCAAAGGCGAAAAAGCTCTCTTGGTGCCCTTTCACCAAGAGCCCTCCTGGAAAGGCTTAGGACAGGCAGGAAGTATGGATTAGGGTAGTGATAGGCTTACCTTTGAAAACGGGTGCTGGGCACCATGAGAATGAAGAAGATAGGCTCTTCCCATTCCTTCTTCCTGACACAGGTTTTCATAGTTTAAGAAGAGATGTGAAATGGTGGAGGGAGGCAGCCTCTTTGCATGTAGCACGAGAAGAGAGCGCCCTAGAGGAAGGGATCCAGAGGCTCTGTTCTGCATGACAGCCCCTATGCTCTAGAAAGGTTCCAAGTCCTATCTTACAGCTTAGGAAGTGAAACCAGGAGCTAGAATTCAGAACAGCTTAGGAAGCAATACTGGGAGCTAGAATACAGAACAAGAGTTGGGAGCAAGGCATTTGGAGGAGCTCTTGATGAGGCCTCTGTCATTTTCACGGTCACACACAACCCAGCTGGAAACCACATCAGTGAAATTTTCACGTTACCCTTTGTCAGATACCTTGTCATTGTTTGCTATTTAGACCGGCATCTCTCTTGCTTCTCCGGGAGGGTGTTCAAATTTCACATCCAAGAAACGAACCTGCCAGCAACATCCTGAAATACACAGGGCTGTACATCTCAAAGAGTAAGAAAACTTTGTTCTGTTCTTTCGGAAATATTTTTATTTCATTTTATTTTTGAAGTTAAAAGTCACTTTACAACTGCGTGTGCTGAGGAATAAATTTCTGATACGCACTTTAACCGTTGCCTTCATTTGCCTCTTTCATTTTCAGTTTCTTTCACAGTGTGATCCCAAAACATCTTCACACTTGAACCAATGCTGTTACATTCAGTCAAAGTGACTCTGCATTGCGCTAAGCTGCCGTTCTAAGATAATGAGAGAAGGCGGCATTTAAGTAGCATTGATGCTGCTCATGTAATAAGCTGCTTTATCAGGCATAGGGAACCGCTGGTCGGGGATGATGAGCATTTTAGTCCACCAATGACTGGACAGCTACAGTTTCAGTATATCCGTGTGATGCAAAATCTTCAAGGCAAGTGAATGAAACATAGTGTATCCTGAGATGGGGAGGGAACTCTAATGAAGGACTTCAACCTCTCACCTGTTGGATTCTGAGAAATGTATTGCTCCCCCTCCTCACATCTTGACTGCCTTATATTTCCCACACTCCTGCAATCCTGCCCTTTCTCCTGGTACATATCCTGTTAGTGGCAAACAGATTCAGTGGGAAACAAAAACACAGAAAACACTGGAGAGTCAGAACCAAACCTGAAACTCCCTAACAGCCAAGAAAAAAATCAGGATTCCATACTCTACATCCTTGCTCTCATCTGTGAAAGTTGTGGGATTCTCCAGCACCATTTGCCCCTCCCCCCTTGAAAAAGTGGCTCTCTGTTCCTCTAAACCCATTAAGACTCTTCTATCTTCTTCCCTCACAATCAGAGGAAATGATGGATGCCTCTCAAATCCCCAAATCTCCCCCTGGAGAGTTGTGAGTGGTCTATGCCCTTTTGAGGCTGCCCTTTGTGGTTTCAGCGTGAGTTTTAAGGCAGGGAATGAGGAAAAGCTCTTACAGTCACCTCCATTGTGCTCCTAAACAAGGTCCCTTCTGCAAGTTGTTTACAGTATAGCAGGTTCTTAAAAACCAGTGCAAACATGTGCCTTTTCTGCTATCATGTATTAGGCCCACTGTGCATCTTGCAAATGTCTTCACTGAAAGGTCAAATCCACACAATTCATGGCTTTCCCCAAAGAATCCTGGGAATTGTAGTTTACCCCCACAAAGCTATAATTCCCAGCACCCTCAACAAACTAAAGTCCCCATGATTCTTTGGGAGAAATCATGTGCTTTGAATGTATGGTGTGGATGTGACCAGATTCTAATTCCTTCCTCCTTTACAAAGAGGATATAAGGCAGGCACACATGGCCACTAGATGGTGCTCTTGTGCTTCCATAGCTTAGCAGGGTTCTGCATTCACCTGCTGTAGTGATAAGTTGGGAGGATTTAAAATCTTATGGCAGACTTACAAATCCTCTCCACTTAATCTTTTGCCCTTTGGACTTCACAGAGAATCACATCTGGCAATTACTCTGTGCCACATATTTGCAGGGTTGCAAACCGATCGCACGTTCTTGGCTCTGCAAACGGATGGCTTGCAAAAAAATCTGTTTTGCTCCACCTGCGCTGTTAGGATCACAGGCCGCGTCACAATTCTTCCACTTCGCCCAGCAGGCAGCTGTGGTCTAATGATGCTAACCTTTTGTTGCTTGTGCAGGTTACAACTAGTAAGGGCTTGCTGTTTGCTGCTGCCTTAGGCTCTCTGCAAGGGTGAGATGCGTCACACCACTGAACTACAAGAAAAACAAAGGTCTGCGGAAAACAGAAATATAACAACTCAGCATGGAAGCATCATGTATGAGGTCTTATTTAGTGGTATGATTTTGCATTTAGTGGTAGAAAAATATGGTCACATCATCAACACCATATATTTAATGCACATGGCTTCCCTCAAAGAATCCTGGGAACTAGTTTGCTCCCCACAGAGCCACAAATTCCTACACCCTTCACAGACTTCAGTTCAGGATTATTTGGGGGGAAGTCATGTGCTTTACATGTGTGTTGTGCATGTGGCCACATAGCTGGGTTTGTAAAAGCCTAGAGGTTTTGCATTCCCTACGTCAGATGCAACAACATCATCAGTGGTTTAAAACCAAATACACGGAATAGAAATACAACAGAGCATAATTTTCTAAACCAGTTCACCCAACAACAGAATAAAAGGGTGAATCTAACCCTAGCCCACAATATTCAATCTATAATACTAAATAATAATAATAATAATAATAATAATAATAATAATAATAATAATAATAATAATAATTTATTTATACCCTGCCCATCTGGCTGGGTTTCCCCAACCACTCTGGGCGGTTTTCAACAAAACACTAAAACACAATAACCTATTAAACATTAAAAGCTTCCCTAAACAGGGCTGCCTTCAGATGTCTTTTAAAAGTTTGGTAGTTATTTTTCTCTTTGACATCTGGTGGGAGGGCGTTCCACAGGGCAGGTGCCACTGCCGAGAAGGCCCTCTGCCTGGTTCCCTGTAACTTGGCTTCTCACAGCAAGGGAACCACCAGAAGGCCCTCGGTGCTGGACCTCAGTGTCCGGGTAGAACGGTGGAGGTGGAGATGCTCCTTCAGGTATACTGAAACAAAGAAGATAAACAGAAAGAAAAAATGGGGGGTGTCAATTACTTAGGTTAAAATATGAATAAAGGTAAAAGGTAAAGAACCCTTGGACGGTTAAGTCCAGTCAAAGGCGACTGGGGTTGCGCCGCTCATCTCCCTTTTGGGCCGAGGGAGCTGGCATTTGTCCACAGACAGCTTTCTGGGTCATGTGGCCAGGATGACTAAACCGCTTCTGGCGCACGGAACACCGTGACGAAAGCCAGAGCGCACGGAAACGCCGCTTACCTTTTAGAATATGAATAATATGAGAAGACAAGTGTAATCACAAAGAGGAAGAGGAGGGTTTGTTGTGTGCTTTTGAAGCAAAGCACATGAACCAAAGCTCCGCATTCTGTTTTAAAGACAAAAATCAAAAGTACTTCATAAGACAGCACCTTCCAAAAATGGGACGAAAGGGAACCAACCCTCCAAGCAGAGAACCAGCTCCAGAAAAGAGAGCATCTGCCTTACTTCGGCTCAGTACAGTGACCACTCTAAAGTTATCTTGCCCTTTTTACAATGTTCCAGTTTCTGCTTCGGTATTCCATTGTGCTAAAGTTTAGCACCTGGCTGCAAACAGCAGAAGAGCTATTAGGACTCTGTTGTGAAATTTAAGGACTTGTTGAGGCAGCTTACAATGATTGGATTGGGATAAATGACATACACTACAAAGCACACATTTAAACCAGAAGCATTCGGTATTCAGGCAATTCTACTACAGGGATGCGGGTGGCACTGTGGTCTAAACCACAGAGCCTAGGGCTTGCCGATCAGAAGGTCGGCGGTTCGAATCCCTGCGCTGGGGTGAGCTCCCGTTGCTTGGTCCCTGCTCCTGCCAACCTAGCAGTTCGAAAGCACGTCAAAGTGCAAGTAGATAAATAGGTACCGCTCCGGCGGGAAGGTAAACGGTGTTTCCGTGTGCTGGTTTGCCAGAAGCAGCTTAGTCATGCTGGCCACATGACCCGGAAGCTGTACACCAGCTCCCTTGGTCAATAAAGCGAGATGAGTGCTGCAATCCCAGAGTCGTCAGCGACTGGACCTAATGGTCAGGGGTCCCTTTACCTTTACCTTACTACAGGGTAACAAAGGCCTACTAAGTGACCTCAAGCCTCCTTTCAGCTTAATCTACCTCACAGGGTTGTTGTGAATGAAATGTGGAGTGGGGATCATATACAGTACATTGGACCCCTTGGAGGAAAGCCTGAATATAAAGATAGCAAATGAAATAAAGTTCACCTTGTAGTCACATTTCTTCTGGCTGTGTTCATAGCTTTAACAGCAAGAAGACCCAAACACCTGACCAGGTCCCTGAAGAAAACTGTGTTAATTTGCATGCCAATACGCTGCTTACTTGAGTTTGTTGGCTGCTTTGATAGAATCTCCTTTTTAAACACGTTGAGCCTGTAGCCTTACGAGCTGACCACATGACAACTGGCAACAGCAATGAAATGGACAAGATGCACCAGCAACCGCAGCTTGTTATCCGTGACCTTAATTCAATCTTGCAAGAATGTAAGATGACACAAATGTCTAGGGTTGGGAGTGTCGATAGCTATATGTGTGTACACATGGGGCAGAGCCAAGAATTTTGCCTGCTATACCTTTCAGTAGAGCTGCACATGCCATTGGCTTTGAATATTTAGGGAAGTTCTGTCTTCTGAAGCTCTCTCTCTCACACACACACAATTCTAAGTGCTGTGGACTTACAAGAGGAGTGACACACACTGCCAACAACGTGTGTTCCTTTGACTTTTGTATATATAGACAAGGAGGGTCAAAATAGCTTCTGCTGGACTGGAGAGTACATAGATTTGTATGCAGAGCAACAGAGTTGCCATATCACCTTTCATAATGAGGGGCACTGCAAGCCAAACTCCGAAAATGATGTTCGGGACCTGAATGTGACACTTCTGCAATGTGTGGTGACACAAACCAGGACAGGCTCCCACAGAGAAACTGGGGTGAGAAACATGAGTCTCATGCTCTCCACTGCATTATATCAAATTAGAACTTGGTAGGAATGACACAGGTGGCACTGTGGTCTAAACCACAGAGCCTAGGGCTTGCTGATCAGAAGTTTGGTGGTTCAAATCCCCGTAACGGGGTGAGCTCCCTTTGCTCGGTCCCAGCTCCTACCAACCTAGCAGTTCAAAAGCATGTCAAGTGCAAGTAGATAAATAGGTACCGCTCTGGTGGGAAGGTAAACAGTGTTTCCATGCGCTGCTCTGGTTCATCAGAAGCTTAGTCATGCTGGCCACATGACCCGGATGCTGTCTGCAGACAAACGCCAGCTCCCTCGGCCTATAGAGCGACATGAGCACCGCAACCCCAGAGTTGGCCGCGACTGGACCTAACGGTCAGGGGTACCTTTACCTTTAGGAATGACAAGAGACCCTTTTGCCAAAGCAGTGCCCCTCACTGCTCAGCAGGGATTTGCTTATTCCTGGACCCTAATTTCAGAGCACCAAAGAATCTCAGGTTTCCCCAATTCTTTCTTCAGTTTTGTCAGAGCATCCTTACAATGCTACCACTCTAAGGAAATGAAACAAAACATCAAACATCCTTCCTTTCTTTCTTTCTTTCTTTCTTTCTTTCTTTCTTTCTTTCTTCAGTCAGTAGATTAAAAAAAACATATTTAAATATAATAAACTGCATGTAACCTTTCATGTAGGTTTTATATAATGTGATAGTGAGAAGCATGGACAGAACGTGGTCCGTATGTTTAAAATTATCCCACTGTCACTATTGGCCATGCAAAGCAAAGAACTAAGAGTCAGGATGAAGACCTTTCAGTCAAGCAGGCATAGTGGAAAGTACTTTCACTTAGGCATAGTCCCAGCCTGCCATGATCCTACAACATGAGGACTCCACAGAAGCAGAGTCCACTGGGAATGATGGCTGGTCCATAGACACCCCAGTGGATCAAGGTGAGAGAACCTTGAAGAGAGATCCCCACAGCTGGGAACCTTGATTGCAGCAGGAGAGTCTGGCCCTTTAACTACAGGAGACAGAACTTAGTGGGTGGGGCTTCCAGTCAATAACTACTATGTAGACCTGCTATAAAATTCAGCCAGTTGCTCTAAGCTCTTGCTGGAACAACTTGGATGTGTTGCTTTAGCAGCTTTATCTATGATGCTGAACTCACAACTTGGGTGCTTTTGCCTGTACAGCCAGGAACCTCTGACCTCCAGTTTTGTGGACTATCACCCCTATTTGTGGTGGACATCCCTGCGGATCACAATACAGCCTGACCTGGAACTTCATATAGTTCTTCAACATGGAGGAGAGGCCAATGGACTGCCTGGGTGGGTAAAGTTATCTTAAATATAGAGCCTAAAGGGACACCATAGCTCAGCGAGCCATTCAACCTGGAACCTCAACAGCATACCATCTGGGGGTAAGGTGTGCAATAACATAACTTTTCAATTTGTAGCCCTAACAACTCCTGGCACCCACATGGAGAGGCCCCCATGAGATAGTCCATGTGGGAGAAGGGTGCTCTGCCTGATAGCTGATTGCAAGAGACTCAGCCCCTGCTTGGGAAGGGTTTCTCTTTCAAAAAAGAAAGGGAATCCAGAGAGTGGATGCTCTGCAAGATCAGGCGCTGACGTGAAACGGCTCTTACGTTCTTGCACAAGGCTATGGGAATGAGGTTACTTGCAGGGGAGAATGCTGAATGTATGGACCAAGCCATAGAGAGCCTGCTTACAAGCAGCTGGTAAGAGCCCAGCAGCACAGGATCCAAGGAAACTTTCAAAGAATTGAGATCCATCAATAGCCAGCCAAATCCCAAGTCTTGATGACTCCCAGAGCACGGTCCCACAATTGACAGTAGTTATGTGAAAGAGGAAAATTCAGCAGGTGTAGTTTGCACAACAAGCTGTCATTCCCTCTTCCGCACGATTATTAACAGCGCAAGAGCCCAGCTGTCTTTTGCAACTGACCACAGTGGTTCAGAGTGTGAGTTCAGCATCCTTTTCTTCGGAAAGGCCTGTAGAGAGTTTTCTTTCAAATTCTATTTCTGATGGATTCAGGGACTCTGATATTGTGTTAGGGGGTTTCAATAACTGAGGGGTCAGAGGCTGGGTCACAACAGTGCTGAGTGTAAGCATAAAAGCTCCTGGTGTCACATAACCCAAGCTGGAATTGCAGCAGTTACCAATGCTGAATCTGACAGCACTTGGTGTTTGGGAAGAAACACCTTGAATATGACCACCTTACTTGACTGCATCTTGCTGTCAGCAATTCCTCTACACTGCACCCTACACTGCACCCAGTTCAATAAATAATAATAATAATCATCATCATCATCATCATCATCTAACATTGTGTATGCCATCAAATGCCAACAGTGTCCTTCAGCTCTCTATATTGGACAAACAGGCCAAAGAATAAACGGACATAAATCTGACATCAAGAATCACAAAACAGAGAAACCAGTAGGAGAACACTTCAATCTCCCAGGACATTCTATACAAGATCTCAAAGTAGCTGTTTTACTACAAAGGAATTTCAGAAATAGACTGGAAAGAGAAGCTGCTGAATTGCAACTCATTACCAAACTCAAAACCATGGAGAGACCTGGTCTGAACAAAGACATTGGATTCTTATCTCATTATACATGACTAAGCCATTTCTCACCTTCTCACCCCTTGCCTTTTCCTGTAAGACCTATTACAGTCGTTAAGAGTCGTCAACAGGCTCATCTCAGCTATCTGCCAATCTCCCATTCCCACCACCCTTCTGAGTAATACCCCTCCCCACCTTCTCACTATATAGAAGGATCTGGCAACTTCTGTTTCAGTGTATCTGAAGAAGTGTGCATGCACACGAAAGCTCATACCAAGAAATAACTTAGTTGGTCTTTAAGGTGCTACTGGAAGGAATTTTTTTATTTTGACTATGGCACACCAACACGGCTACCTATCTGTAACTGGAATAATAATAATAATAATAATAATAATAATAATAATAATAATAATAATAATTATTATTATTATTATTATTATTATTAAACACACACCGCCCATCTGGCTGGGTTTCCCCAGCCACTCTGGGTGACTTCCAACAAAACATTAAAAATACAATAAAACATCATTAAAAACTGCCTTCAGATGTCTTCTAAAAGTCAGATAGTTGTTTATTTCCTTGACATCTGGTGGGAGGGCATTCCACAGGGCAGGCACCACTACCAAGAAGGCCCTCTGCCTTGTTCCCTATAACTTCACTCAGGGACGCGGACTTATAAAAAATATTGGGGGGGGGGGGGCCGGGAAAGCTCATGAATAATAAATAAGCTCATGAATATGCAAATAAAGTGGCTCCGGCCCTAAATAGGGCAAGCCACGCCCCCCCAGCCAGCCGATTGGCTGGCTGGGAGGTGTGGCCAGTCGGGATTCCCCTGTTCTCGCGGGATTTCCGGCAGTGCCTTGGCAGTGGCGGTGGTGCTGCGAAGCAGCGAGGCAGGAGCCCCCGCCCCCGGGGATTCCCTAATCTCGCGGGGGACGGCCGGGGCTCTCCGATTAGGGCGCGCGGCTGGCTGGCTGGCGAAGGAGCAGGTGGGGAGGAGGCGGGGGACGGCGACGGCGCTCTGCTGGAAGGGCGCCCGAGATTATTGGGGGGGCTGAGCCCCCCCAAAAAAATTTTTGAGGGGGCTCGAGCCCCCTCAGGCCCCATGGAGTCGGCGCCTATGACTTCACTTCTCGCAGTGAGGGAACTGCCAGAAGGCCCTCGGCGCTGGACCTCAGTGTCCGGGCTGAACGGTGGTGGTGGAGATGCTCCTTAAGGTATACTGGGCCAAGGCTGTTTAGGGCTTTAAAGGTCAGCATCAACACTTTGAATTGTGCTTGGAAATGTACTGGGAGACAATGTAGGTCTTTCAGGACTGGTGTTATGTAGTCCCGGCGGCCACTCCCAGTCACCAGTCTAGCTGCCACATTCTGGATTAGTTGTAGTTTCTGGGTCACCTTCAAGGGTAGCCCCATGTAGAGTGCATTGCAGTAGTCCAAGCGGGAGATAACTAGAGCATGCACCACTCTGGCGAGACAGTCCACAGGCAGGTAGGGTCTCAGCCTGTGTACCAGATGGAGCTGGTAGACAGTTGCCCAGGACACAGAGTTGACCTGCACCTCCATGGATAGCTGTGAGTCCAAAATGACTCCCAGGCTGCGCACCTGGTCCTTCAGGGGCACATTCAAGACCAGGGAGCCTTCCACACCTGCCCGCCCCCTGTCCCCGCCCCCAAACAGTACTTCCATCTTGTCAGGATTCAACCCCAATCTGTTAGCCACCATCCATCCTCCAACCACCTTCAGGCACTCACACAGGACCTTCACCACCTTCACCATGGCTTTGACATTTGCAGCTCTTGCTTGGCATGCCTTGTGCTTCCAGTCCCTTGCTTCCCTGTGTTTCTCTTAGGGCGCCTCCAGACTGCTTAATATTTTGTGAGGCATTTAGGTTGCAAAAATTGAAGCAGTCTACCCTCTAGCACAACAAATCCAATTTGAAAAAGAAATGGACTGTGGAAAGTGATGGGGAAACACTTTGAAAAGAACAAGATAAATGCATGATGAGCAGGACAGGACATAAATGCTCGTTGTTCTTGCATAACCCATGCAAGCAAATCAGAATGAATGCTCAATAAACACCGGATATAAACTAACTTCTGTGTATGCTTTGTGCAAGCAAACCAGGATGCATGTTAAATAAATAGGTCATCCAGGGGGAGCCCTCTATTCCCACAGTCCTGCTTTTCTCCAGATTTCTTGACACACATTCCTCTTAAGGAGTCAGGACTGCTTCATGCCTTACTTCCTTGCTCTGAGGCTTTCTAAATGGAGAGGCAACTTATAAATGTTAAAAGTAAATTTAGAAGGTAAATAATTTCCCCGTCTGCTGCAAGTACTCATACTTCTGTTGGTAAAAGTATGTGAACTGAAATGCAAAGTGTCTATTTTCTTCCTGCTTTGCACACTGGAGAGTTGAAACAAGTACACTGAGTCACCACCATGCCAACAGCAGCAGAAGTGACACGTGGCACGACATAGAGGGGCTGTGATCATATTGCTCGTCTGTGTTCCCCTCCGAGCCCCAGAACCTTTCCACGCCCATTCATCTCACAGAGCTGCCGGCCAAGTTCTGCAGAACTGCATGCCCCAACCGACCCATCTCTTATCAGCTTACAGCCGATTGCCCTTAAATGCGCGATTTCAAGCATATAATCCATATAGCTTTTTATGCAGGTAGCAGCAGTGCTTACAACCCAGAGGAAGGAGAGGGATGTGCAGAGCTGGTCCCCTGCTTGGTATCTGGCCCCAGGTTGAGGTAGCTGTCGTGGGAGTGCTGAGGTGCACTTTTCTCTCTTCCCAGCCTTGCCTGGGCTGGTGCTATCTGAGACTCTTGGACTCCGAGATCCCGTTGACTATTAATAACCCCAGGATGTCTGTGTGAGCAGTGTCTCCAAGAGTCAAATTCGCAGCACTCCACATCAGCACTTTGTGCCGTGCAGATCCTGAGCAGGGAGCGTGTGGGCCCCCGGATACCCAAGGGGGTCAAGAAGAGCTACTAAGCCTCCTGCAAGACCAAGCAAGCGAAGAACGCCAGACACACCAAGGTCTGCTCTTGCTGCTGGAGGCTCTGCGGAGTGGCCTTGCATGCGTGCCTGAGGTGAGTGCCTCCACAAGGTGATGGGGAGCCGGGAAAGGTAGCTAGGAGGGACGGGCAGTGGCGTAGCATGGGGGGTGCAGGGGGGACCGGCCGCACCGGGCGCAACATCTGGGGGTTAGGGTTAGGGGGCGCAAACCCACGGGTTAGGGGGTGCAAATCACTTGCCTTGCCCCGGGTGCTGACAACCCACGCTACACCACTGGGGACGGGACATTAAGAGAGGGGGCAGAACAAATGGTGGAAAGTCTGCATTGCATAGCAGTGCGCTGCCCGGCAGTGGGGAAGGGGGTTAACAGGCAAAGCAGGCAGAAAGAAGTACTTGCACCTGTGAGCCTAAGACCCCTTTCCTCCCTAAACGCTCCCGGAACCACTAAATCCAGCGGACCCTCTTTCCTACACTAGAAAAGCAAAGTCCTGCTGAAGTCCCGCTCTTGGGGACAATGACCATTACAGAGATCCCTTTTTCTTGAAGCCATCCACTCATAATTGTCACCGCCGGCACTGGCAGCTTCAGCAGTCTTAAGTTACCATCCAGGACATTTGGGAAGGCTGCCAACTCTCCCGTTCCTTTCGTGGCCTTACTAAATGTCAAAATAGATCAGCTCTTTCTCTTGGATGTATCTCAGTATACTGCACATAAGGGTGTTTCCTCCCATGTTTCCCCACTTACTAACTTATCTCACTAAGTAATACTACAGCAGAAGTTCTTTCCCCTTCCCCATGAGGTCAGGTAGTAGCACCAATGCCTTGCCAGCTAGTTTCTGCTTGTTTTCTCTATCACCGGAGCAGCTGTCCAGGGTCTTGCCGAAGTATTCATACGGGGCATTTAATTGGCACATCTGCTGCCCTTGATTTGGAGACATATACATTTGGCAACTACATGGCATGGAGTTCACACTTGTTGGATGGATCCCAGTTAGAAAGAAAAGTGTGGAAATCAGTAAATAACTCCATTCCAGAAGACATTTTGTTGACCTGTAGGGTTCTCATTTGCTCTCGCCAAGGTGCTACACAGCAACAATCAGCCTATACCTCTCACCTCAAACTGTTCAAAATGGAATTTAAAAACAGTTTTAAGATGAAGGAGCTCTAGCCCAGCCTGAGCTCTTGGGCTCAAATGAGGAATTACAGGGTGAAATGTGTTTTGTCTTTTGAGACAAGAGTAATGCTGTCCTTTGCCCTTGAAATCTAAGAATAATGAATGAAAAACCTTGCTTGCAATGGATACATTTCACAAATCCTCTCAGTTTAATGCCTGCAATTCTGTACTTTTAATCAGAGACTGGAGAACAGATGGCAGAAACAGCAGAATTTAGATGTCCAGCTAGCTGATTTCTTCTTCTGCTTTAAATAGAAGGTGCAATCAGCTCCCTGGACAGCTAGATTCTACCAGTTATGCCATCTGTCAAAGAAGTCCTACCTATTTTGTCATGGCTGAGAGTTTGGGGTGCAATTGCCAGAACTCTCCCACATAATTGTAGAAGCAAAACTGGAAGTTCAAAGGTGGTCTTGTTTTATTTTTAACCACTTCCACAGCCTTAATTTTAATGATTGATAGCAAATGAACGCAACAAATTCATCTGTTGAATTCCCTGTCTCAGACAGTCTCATCTCGCCAAGGGAAAAACTGGAAGACAAAGGGGTGAACTAGGATTGTGTGGTGAAATAATATCCCTGTGGTTTTGTTCCTACTGGTGTAAATAACTTCTGCATTAGCAAAAACAAAAGTAATGGAAGGTGTTTTCCTATGCAATTGGTTTTTTGAGAAAATAACTTTCTAAGTTTCAAGAGATTGTCCTATATCTATATTCAACCTTCAAAGTGTACAACAAAATACAACAGCAGATTAATTATCATTTTATTGCATTGATTATGACTAGGAATGGGTGAATAATTCCATTTTGGTTTATGTCAGTTTCTCATTTTTCCAATCTGAGCACAGTTCTTGAAATTTCCACATCAGTTTCTATTTTTTTTAAAAATCTCATGAACATTCATCAGCATTTTAGTGCAAATTTCGCCTCGTATACACATTTTTGCATGCAATTTTTGCCTAACGCATTTTTGCAAAGCATTTTATTTTCCCTGATAGTTCTATTTCCCAAAAAATAATGCATTTTTTTAAATGTTATTTTCACTGATATATCCATTTTCATGCATATTTTATCTCAGTATGTGCACTTTTGTACACATTGCTTGGCTGGCGAACTGCTCAGCAAAATCCGGAGAAGTGAGAATTTTGAACAGTTGCATTTCCGTTCACATATTGTTTCGTAAAATGTGAATTAGGCAGATTCGCCTTTGTTTGTGAACTGAATTGAACCTATGCCTACCTTGTAGGAATGTGGCACATAGGTAAATAGATCCATTTCTACACAGTCTTTAAAAAATGTTGAGGTTCTCAAAGGCAAAATGCAGTATACGGAGACCAGAGCGGCTGCTAAGGAAACCAGAGAACACTGATTGGTGAGATTCTGGGAAACATATAAGAAAATTTAAATTTCTAGCGAACGCTTGTGATGCTCATGATTTGGGGGCAATGATTTTGCTTAATGATTTAATGGAGAAACCCCTGCACAAAACCTTTGGCTAATATGGTGGATCCTTGCTTCATGGGAGATGAGACACAATTTCTGAAAGGATGTGAAAAATATAGGAAGGAGTGTGATGGCTGGGAGGATCACAAGAAGAGTTGTTTGCCCAGGTATGAAGTTGGCCAGTCTCTTTAGGCAGCCATATAGGGAGCAGCAGGAATAGGCCTGTAGAAGTGTGGGTACCGTTGGCATAGGGAAATGTCAGAGGGATGACCTGGGTGCTAAATTTAGGCTGTTCGGTAAGAAATTTGGGACCTCCATGGTGGCTTTCTCTAAATAGACCTCCTGTTCCCAAATAGGAGCAGTAGGGCAAGCAGAGGTTCTGATGATCAACGATTAACAAGAAACCAGTAGTTGTAACAAGTACATTTTTTTCTGCTATTAACAAAGGAATATTCTGTGCAGGAAAGAGATTACAAGCCAGCAATGAATTTAGAACTAAAACAGAATGGAACTGGGCATTATGATACAGAAACACTTGAAGAAGTAGTTGCAAATTAGAGAGTGGTATGGACATGAACAAATTTTGCGGGGGGGGGGGGCTCCCGACGAAATTGCTAAAATCTAAGAAGGCCCTGGAGGTCACACAAAAATTCCCACAGTGCCATTTCCTTGAATAAATTGGCAGCCCCCTATAGCTGCCTTGAAGTTGGGGGAGGGGGAGGGGGGTAGATCTAAATTATGGTTCTGCTGAGTCAAACCTAATTTGGCTCTTGGACAAGGAGAGAGAGATTAAAAATGTCTCTTAACAATTAAACTCACTGGGGACTCCTGGTCAAATCACCACCTTCTCTGTCTAATCTATGAGGCCACCACTTTCCTGAAGTTAAGCAGATCTAACCTCCTGGGAACCACATGTATGACACTTCAGGTTCCAATACAGAAGAATGGGTAAAATGCGAGTGTAAGAAAATGGCCGCTTACTCAGTCTCTGGGTAGGCAGCAGTTGCAGAATTCCCCCGGCCAGCTACAAAGGATGGTGGGATAATCCACCACCGCTAGATTTCAAATTGGCCATCAGGTAGCGAGAGGGCCCAGCTATAAAGGTCAGCTGCATCCAAGTTTCGGACCATATTCAGATCCGAGAAGGAATTTCCTGCAAACAAGATTGACTCTGTTTGGAGGTTTTGCCTTCCTGATAACAAATAGTCACAACTTTTGGCAGATAAGGCATTGAGTGGAATCCTTTAGTCTAATATTGGGTCGGTGAGAAGTGGTGCATCACCTCTAATGCAAACTGGAGCGATCGCAGGGTACTCCATTAGAGGGGTCTAGTGAGAACTCTGTCCAGAAGCCAAGCATGGGCCACCTATGTAGACCCATGTTTTGAGGAAGTCCCATAATCTCAGGCATGACCCCACTCAAACATCTGCCACCCACCTGGAGGCTGAAATTGGATTTGCACCCAATGGCTGAGCCAAAGCCTACCTACAACTATAATCAATAAAAGTTGGGGCCAATTTTAAAATCCCAGAATATTTTCTTGTTCGGTTTGTTACACATAAACATTGCCTAGGCCCTTGCTGCCTGGGTTGGGGGTCACTGTGAGTGGGTCCGCTATAGCGATGCAGGCAAAGAGCATTTCAATGGAAAACAAGCAGAATTACATTTGAGTAGAAAATATAGGATTGTGATGCCAACGCAGAAGTTTGAGAACTGTCAAAAACTGAGGCGTAACTAATATAGTCTTAATAGGGTACCCAAATGTGAGTGAGGTGATTATGAGGAATAGGCCTAGCCAAAAGAAGCTCTGTGTGCTGTTGTTTTTTAAATCAATGTAACAGAAAGGAAAGTGGACATATGCTGGACCTTTGCTATTGGGCTACTAAATGTGGAAGTTTATTGGTGCATTTTTTTTCTGGTGGGTGGCTTGTCATGTGTGCGGTGATGTTTCAGTGGGTGGTCCCTTTTGCCAAATCCTTGCTTCCATTTGCTTTCCCCTAAGCACAACCTAATGGGACGTGGGTAGCGCTGTGGTGTAAACTACTGAGCCTAGGGCTTGCTGATCAGAAGGTCGGCAGTTCGAATCCCCACGATGGAGTGAGCTCCTGTTGTTCGGTCCCCGCTCCTGCCAACCTAGCAGTTCGAAAGCATGTCAAAGTGCAAGTAGATAAATAGGTACTGCTCCGGCAGGAAGGTAAACGGCATTTCCGTGAGCTGCTCTGGTTCGCCAGAAGCGGCTTAGTCATGCTGGCCACATGATCCGGAAGCTGTCTGCGGACAAATGCCAGCTCCCTCAGCCTATAGAGCGAGATGAGTGCCGCAACCCCCGAGTCGTCCATAACTGGACCTAACGGTCAGGGGTACTTTACCTTTACCTTTCTAAGCACAACCTAATCATAAATTAACATGTTAGACATATACACACACCCATGCACTTTGCCACCCCAATATATATTTTCCCCTGGTAGCTCCACTTGTAAGGAGCAGATTTCACTCATTTCCCTCTTGTGTAACCTACATATATGGCTACGCATAGGCAGTCCAATGGAAGAATGGAAATCACTTAACTGTTGCAGAAGGGGCTAATCCTGTCCCATGTTCATCTTTATTTGTCTTGGCTAAGGGTATTTTGAGGGTAGGGAGGGCATATGTCTTACCAGCTGCCAACTGTACCTTTGACTGGGTATGTGGACAAAGTCTGCACTTTTTGTAATCGCTTACAAAATGTCACGCAATTCGCTGTTTTGTGCCCCCAAGCACAGTGAGCGAGATTCCTCGAGCGATCGCAGGATTACAGTGCTCTGCGTGGTGGTGGTGCTTTTTAAAATGAAAAATCTTTTTTTCCATAATGAATTCTGCTATTCTAGCTTCCCGTTATACAAGTAATCTCCTGGACATATGGCAAGTAGGGTGATTATTATTATTGTTATTGTTATTATTAAAGAAAACCTGTTAAAATTCCCAGAAAAGCTCCCCCCCTTTTTTGGGGGGGTGTTCCCAAAGAAAGCTAAACAACTTTGACCCCCAACTTTGTCTAGATTTCCACTTTGGGGGATATGGCAGCCCTAAAAATATGGTATGTAAACCAAAACCATGCTAGAATTTGTGGCTGGGATTCATGTTGAGAAACATACAGTCTGTCAAAGTTTTTGAAAACAATTATGAATTTTGTACATTTTTTTTTTACTATTTTTACAACAGACGTATCACATTTATGAAAGAGAACAAGGTGTAAAGTGGGATGGGTTCAATAACTTGAGAAAAATGAATGAAATAAGACAAGATCACAAATCACATCGTTATTGATAACTGAAACCAGAAATAAAAAAATTCCTTCCAGTAGCACCTTAAAGACCAACTAAGTTAGTTCTTGGTATGAGCTTTCGTGTGCATGCACACTTCTTCAGATACACAAAAATGCACGTGTATCTGAAGAAGTGTGCATGCACACGAAAGCTCATACCAAGAACTAACTTAGTTGGTCTTTAAGGTGCTACTGGAAGGAATTTTTTTATTTTGACTATGGCAGACCAACACGGCTACCTATCTGTAACTGAAACCAGAAAGAATAGAACATGGATAACTCAAGCAAGAAACACGCGGGGATACATATTGCAGACTAACCTGCATATCTGGAATACCTGAAACAGGCAGCAATTGTTAGTGGCAGAACTAATTTTTTTGCTCAAGCCAAATCTGCTCATTTACCAACATACATTTTCATGAGCACAATATAGATACTCTGATTGTTAAAAACAAAACAAAACACCTCAGAGAAAAGCACTATCAATAACAAACCTTATTCTGTTGCAACGTAGATGTGACCTTTAAAACAAAAAAGCAGCTATACTTTTAAGTAACAGATTTAAGAAATAAATCTGATAACATGTAAACTAATTATCAGATTATGTTTCTGCCATACAACATGTTGTATCTACATCTATTAAACATTGCTGAACAGAATACTAACAATATATCTGGAACATTTATATGGTCCAGTGTTAGCAGAGAATCTTCCTTAGCTTCTTCAGCCTAGAAATTAATAAGGAGGCTTCCTGGTCCTTTCTGTCCTCCTCAGGGACATGCCACATTATCAAATTATTTGTTTTGGTTTACTTTCCAAATCTGCAGCCTACACAGTTATCTTACTGAATAAAATCTCCTGCATAGCTTATTCATCACTCAATTTCATTTGTTGTTTTGCTACATCCTTCTGTATATTATCATAATTAACAAATATAGTTCTCTGTACTGAGGTGACTCGTCTGTAGACCAGAGATCTCAGGTGAACCTCAACGAACCTCAAACATACCCAGCAGCTGGGTACCAGGTCATGAAATTCCTGTTGGTGCTCATTATTATTATTATTATTATTATTATTATTATTATTATTAGCAGTAGTAGTAGTAGTCACCCATCTGACTGGGTTGTCCCAGCCACTCTGGGTGGCTCCTAACAAAATATTAAAAACACAATAATACACTAACCATTAAAAACTTCCCTGTGCAGAGCTGCCTTCAGATGTCTTCCAAAAGTATAGCTATTTATCTGTTTGATATCTGATGGGCGGGTGTCACTACTGGGAAAGCTCTCTGCCTGGTTCCCTGAAACTTCACTTCTCGCAGTTGGGGAACTGCCAGAAGTGATTGCTGAAATTGGCCAAAACTGCAAAATATGCAGCCAGAATGAAAAACAGGTCATGTGGCATCATTGTTCCTTAGGGTTTGCTGGGGCTAGGAAAGATTCCAGAAGCATCTGTGTGGACTGGCCCCTTTTGTCTTGAGAGAGGAAGTTGGTAGACACCTTTTCTATATATGCCAGAAGGGGGAAGGGATTAGCAAACGAAAGAAAACTCCATCGCGAAAGAGGCAACAGCTCTGTATTTAACCTAACACGAATGAGAAGTTCATTTACACTATTCTATTCTCGTACAGAAACAGCATGCCTCTTGCAGGAACCCCGGCTCCCAATAAGAAGAGAAAACCTACTAAACTCATTTTAGAACTAACCCAAGAAGGTAAGATATATGTGCACCTGAACGCAGACATAAAATCCTCTCTGAGCACTTCCTCCCTAGAGTATCTGTGGAGTGCCAAACAGAGAACAAGCATAGAAGCTTCTATGAAAATGAAGAGTCATGAGTGGTTAAGTTACGGCTTATGTAGAAGGACCACAACAGTCTCCTGCTTTCTAGAATATTTATAGAGCCAAAGGGCTCACCCCAAAGAGCCAAACTGTATGTGATGATGTTTAGTCACATGCAGTTGGTTTCAAGTTTTTTCTTTTTCTTTTACAAGATGGAACCCACAAGCAGAAGAATGGCACAGTGAGGGACACAATGACTACCCATATTTTCCCAGCTGAGGAGAAAATATGGATATTTATTGCGGTCTCTCACTATCACCGGTGTTAAGTCCTTAGATTTCAAGTAGCACTGCAGTGGCAAAGGTTATTTAGATATACACTGACCAGTGCCGGATTTACGTATAAGCTAAGCAAGCTATAGCTTAGGGCCCCACTTTCTTGGGCCCCCCAAAAAAGTTCACTATTAATATACGTCTTCTTAATTGTATTTCAGTTCAACAATAACTTTGATAAAATACATCTTTTGTTATGTGCAAATGGCTTTAGATACCTATTAGGTCCATAAATTACCATATAGCATATATTCAACACAAAAAACAGTGACAATTTGTTGTTGACAAAGGACATCTGGGCATATAAAGGGCCCCATTACCTTCAGTGGTTTAGGGCCTCATTAAACCTAAATCCAGCCCTGACACTGACATATGTGCCTCTCCTGCGCTACACATTGAAAACAGTATTATGCCATTTTAAACAGTCGTGTCTCACCACAAAGAATCCTGGGAACTGTAGTTGGTTAAGGGTTTTGAGAGTTGAAAGGAGACTCCTTATTTACCTCACAGAACCACAATTCCCAGAGTTCACTGGGAAGAGGGATTGAGTGTTAAGCCACTCTCGGGATTGCAACTCAGAGAACTCTAAAAAACTATAGCTCTGTAAGGGGAATAGTGGTCTCCTCACAACTCTCAGCATTGTTAACAAACTACAGTCCCCAGGATCCTTTGATGGCATCCATGACTGTTTAAAGTCATAATAGGTACAGTGGTACCTCGGGTTAAGAACTTAATTCATTTTGGAGATCCGTTCTTAACCTGAAACTGTTCTTAACCTGAAGCATCACTTTAGCTAATGGGGCCTCCCGCTGCCGCCACGCCGCTGCTGCGTGATTTATGTTCTCATCCTGAAGCAAAGTTCTTAACCTGAGGTACTATTTCTGGGTTAGCGGAGTCTGCAACCTGAAGCGTCTGTAACCCGAGGTACTACTGTACTGCGTTAGAGGTACAGTACAGACAGGGTGGTTAAGAGTCGGGAAAGAAGTTAATTGTTTAATTATCTTGCTTTGACTGGAAAACAGGCATGGCTTGATTCTGAATCTCTAGTTCTTTGACTTGTTGATGGGGGGTGCATAAATATACTTGCACAAGCAAGCCACACGAAGCTCTGATTCAGTATAGTAAATGAGTGGCAGCGCCTTGGCCGAAATGCTTCAGTATTGCTTGAAACCTTGTCGCATGGCCTCCAGCATGCTGTGCGCATAGTTTATCAGCACAGCAGCCATAGCAAGTGACTGCTGGGGTTGGGATATGAACAGCTGTGACCTAAGAACCATGAGGGATTGTTATGTACTGAGTTGAATAGGATCCAAACTGCAGCAGTCTGATTGGTCCTAGAACAATAGGATCCAAAATGCAGCCGTCTGATTGGTCCTAGAACAATAGGATTCAGAATGCAGCAGTCTGATTGGTCCTAGAACAATGCAGCAGTATGATTGGTTGGCAGGAACCACCCAATCCTGCTCCAGATAGAAGTGAATCCACAACCTGATTGGCTTACAGTAGAATTCTGGAATTAGTCAATCATGTGCAGCCCATTGTGCAAATAATGTATATAAAGCAGATACTGTGAGGGGACTTTCATTCATTCCTCCTCACCACTATGAGCTGAATAAAGAGCATGAAATCACTTTGCGACTCTGAGTATATTTCAGGGATGTTAACGGTGGCACAAGTTTTAGGACCAGGTGGCCCTCAAGTTTAGGGCCTCAAACATATGCAGAGCTCAGACCCTGCAACGTGAGCAAAATGGTGTTGCTCCGATTGTGTGGCGTATAACTGGGCTCATCCCAGCTCTGTACTGCGGAGACATCAACAAAACCACAGAGGTTCTGTTGTTACAGTTCTCATGGTGGATTCCTGCTGAGGAAGCAACAACTGAATCCATGAGAGGCGACCGGGTTTTCTGCCTTAGAAATGAAATGTTAACAGCCTCTTTTGTTTGTTTATGTTTGTATGTGGTTGGGAAAATTAAATAAAAATATTTCCTTTTAAAAAATGGCGAAGACCAAAAATTGGCTTCTGCTGGCTTCCTTGGTGTCAGGGCTAGTGCACATTCTAATGAGCATAATCTGCCAATTTCTGTTTGGATTAGGATGGAAATCATCAAAAGTAAAAAAAAAAACCCAGAGATACAGAGACTAAGAATTCTGCTGTCAGGTGTGCAAATGCCATGCCCATTTTCACTTGCCTGAGTCAAACATCTGTTCTGACAATGACCCATAGAGATCAGTCCTTTTGCTCTGTCTTTTGACACCCGATATCTGCTGTAAACTGTGGAAGTGGACATGGCGAGAGAGTTCAGATCTCCACTTCATAGAATAAGCAACTGAGGACAACAGGTTGGCATGAAGTAATTTTAGTTTGTAGGCTAGTGTTATTGCTTCTCAAAGGTACCGCCAACCCTGCTTGATGCCACCTGAGTGATATTGCCATTAACTGAGAAAGAACCATTTGTCTGCGGTAGCTAGTAGTGTGTAAAGATGGATAAAGTTGCAGGGTGAATGGAACAAAAAACCAAACGTGTTCAAAACTTAGTGGTGCTTGCTAAGCAGGACAGATAGAAGTAAACATGGTTAAGACTCTAAATGTCACTTCCGGGATAGCCAGAGGAAATGTCACATTGTATAGATACCTTCTTCCATTGTGGGGCCATCTCTGCTCTGCACATAATACCACCCATGACACAGCCCCTTCCCACCACCTCAAACTTATTGCTTAAGCTTGGCTGGTGATGGCTTCTTTGCTGCTGCTATTCCTCCTCCTCTCTAGCTCTCAGGTAAACTCACTCCCTTTCTACTTCTTTCTCCTGCAAAATTTTCTCAGCCTCATCCCCTTTATGACCTCCTTTGTCCCTTCCACACCCATTAATTCTGATAGCCTGGATCCAGAGGTCCCACCCTTGCTCTCTCTCATTCAACTGTTTGGTATTCCTGTCACTCCAGCTGTTCTGTGCCTGCCAGGGTCGCTCATCCCCTTGGCTCTGGGCTTCCCTGCTCTCTCCTGGCTTGGTCTATCCCTCGTCTTGACTCCTTGTGGTCCTCCACTTGCGCCCCAACCCCACTGCTTATGGAACACAGCCATGGTCACCATCCCCTGGTCTTCCACAGGGGGAAAACAACACACAGTTGCTGAGGAAATAGCAAATACAGTGGTGCCCCGCAAGACGAATGCCTCGCAAGACGAAAAACTCGCTAGACGAAAGGGTTTTCCGTTTTTGCGTTGCTTCGCTAGACGAATTTCCCTATGGGCTTGCTTCGCAAGACGAAAACGTCTTGCGCTTTTTTTAAAAAGCCGCTTGAAGAGGCGCAGTTGCGACGGACCGTGCTTCGCAAGATGAAAACATCGCAAGACGAAAAGACTCACGGAACGAATTCTTTTCGTCTTGCGAGGCACCACTGTAACAAAACTTTGACTGTTATTTCTTATTTCCCCCTTTGTTGGAAGATCATAACAACTGATATGATATGGCAACATGTGGCTTTTCTGGTCATACTTCTTACATGAAAGAAACATGACTAGAAAAGGTACCATTGTGTGCATTACATGTACTGTAACAAACTGTTTGCAAGAACACACAATTTGACGTCAATAATGTAGGGATTTTTACAGGGCAAGATTGAGGCTTTTTGTGTGTGTCTGTTTGGTGATTAGTAACAAGATGGTGGCCATTCAAGACCACTATTGGTTTCTCCATTTATTTACTTATTTCACTAATTTCCTTTAGCAATAATACTTGCAAGGTAGTCTACAAACCAAAATAACAATTCTACCAATAAAATAACAACAAAACTATAATTGAAGTCAAATTAATCAAAAGAAACATTCCCGCATAGTAATATATGCTTGAGTCAGGAGAAAACATGCACAAAAGTATTGTAAAATAGATGACATTGGTGTTATTTTTCTAGAAAAAGAGGTGTTGAAACTCACAATGAACACTTCCCTCATTCTCTCAGAATGGCAATGGTGCCCACCTGACAGATGCCAGAACTGAGTTCTGGAGAGTTCCAGCTAAAAAAAGTCATTAATAACGTATTCAGAATCTATTTAAAAGCAACGAGAGTTCCCACAGAAGGGGATTCAACCATAGCAGAGCTGCTCCTGAAAAATCCTTGCCCCTGTGTCCATTCATCTAATCTTTGCTAATAATGGGTCAGAGAGCAAGGCCTCAGCAGCTGATTTTAATGGCTGAAGTAAGTTTGTGTTTGCAGAGGAGACACAAATAATCTTTGAAAGGTTAAAACCAGCACTGAAATGACTCGTTGTTAACCAGCATAGTTGTGGTACAGAGTCAATAACTGCCTTGTTCATCTCAGCAAGTTGGAGGGCCAGAGTTTGAACCAACTGCGCTCTCCGAACTGTCTTTAAAAGCAGCTCCACTTGGAAAGCATAATTGTAGCCCAGTCTAGATGTGACCTGTGCACTGTGGAGACTGGTCCATTTGGGTGAATGGGGGCACTGCTCCATCAGTCTTGCCCTCAGCCAACTGTTACCTGTTTCTTCCAACCACTCCAAGGGATAGCACTGCCTGTCTGCTTCCTGCTCCTCCTCAGTCTCAGTACTACCTTTATGTAACTCAACAAGGAGGAATAAGGTGACTAAATCTTGACTGTCATTGGCTCTGGTTCCACCTACTGCAGATTTATTTAAAAGGCTGTGGGGATCATACCCTGTTAGAAACAACACAGGTTAGGGCAACAACGCAGTTGGTAGGCCGCAAACCTTCAAGCAGTCTCCTCAGGAAGTGAACGCTTGAAACCTAACTGGGCAGTATACCATATACACTCATGATACAGGTGAAATCAAAGTCAGAGTGGACTCGAATGATTTTTATCTGCAAAAAGTATCGAAAACCTGTCACAACAGGCCACTGATAGCTCCATCAGCTGCTCCCTTGGGCTTGGCTGTGATAAAACCTTCACCACTCTGAAAAAGGTCAGCTGTTTGGCACTGTGCAAATGTATGTTCCCAAGCCTACATTTTGCCAATATAATGGGAATGGAATCAATTACACAATATTTACAGAAAGTAAAGAAGGGGGCTTACCCCCCACCAGCACATGTAGATTCTCTCTTACAATCCTACCACCAAGGTCATTTAAGTTCTTCTTACCTATTATTAAATTATCAAGGGCCCATAATTTCCCTTCAGAGAAGGCCAGTTCCACCAGTCATACTTTATAGGCTTTTTGTTTTTTAACTGCTCTGGTTGCACTGGTTTGGAGGAATGAAGAAAGAGGTCAAAATGTAGGTTTCTTGTAGTTGTAACATTGTCCTTGTTGTACACCTTCAGTCATGCCACAAGAAGGGTCCAAGCTGAACCTGGGGAAGAAGATCAGCATCCCCAGGGATGTGATGCTAGAAGAACTCTCTCTCCTCACCAACAAGGGATCCAAGATGTTCAAACTTCGTCAACTAAGGGTAGAGAAATTCATATATGAGAACAACCCAGATGTGTTCACCGACAATTCTGTGGTAAGTATAGAAAAGTATAGAAATGTGTGGTCAATTGCATTTGTCCATGGTGATCATAGACGAAAAAGGATACCTAGATGGTTGCATGCTGTCAAAAGTGCCCAGAGGCAGGACCGGCTGTGGTTCTTGGTGAAATTTGTTTTTGTGCCTATATAAAAGCTGGCCCTAATACAAGTACTGATCTTCAAATTAGGTGTATACCTCCATACAAATGCATGGTAGTTAATAATAACTCTTTTATTTTGGCAGCACTGCTGCTGAATGGTTGGATATATTTGGGAGGGGGCATTTGAAATCAATTGGGAAGCCAGATCAGGCCCACAGCTCACCAGAGTGGTTTTGGGTTAGTAGGTTGGGTTGAGATATAAGACATCCAAATTCAAATTCCTGCCGTCAAGCTCATTTGAACAGACTCAAGCTGGTCAGTCCCTTTCATCCGAGCCTATTGTACCTGATCTTTTGAGGATAAAATGGAACAAGGACCCCTTGTCTAGAGGATGAGGCAGAAAAGCAGGTCACCTTACTATCTCCCTCGTATATTAATGTTCCAATAATATTGTTTCACCTACTTCTACAAATTGTTTGAAGTTCCAGCGGCAGTCGCTACAGGAGCTATTTCCTTGTGAGGAGAAAGTTCTGGAGAGGTGTGGCATTTTTTTGGTGATATATGTTTGTTTATAAATATACAAATTGTGCAGAGAGATCTGACAACTCTGTTCCCACATGGGAGTCTAAAACAGAGCAAGGGACCCAAAAGCAAATATAATCTACCTGCTGTCCTGCCCCTGCTAAGAACAGACCCAGATTGCTGCCTGTAGCTGAACTACAAATGATTCCCCTTGCTCTCAGGCAAGATGCATAGAGCCTAAGGCTAGGCAAGTTATTTTAGCACCTGAGGCAGAAAATCCTTCTCCTTGGGAGTAGAAATACAACAAAAGGATCAACTGACTCTCAAAATTAGTTGCCCCACTCTGCCAAATGTTAGGGCTGGCACTGCAACTGCAGAGGATGATTATCGTCCAGAAGCAAGAAAGCCACATCAGTTAAGAACAACAAGAGGGAAAATTTACATCATACATATATATTTTATTAGACATTGTTAATATACGTGATGCTATAAAATATTGCTTTTATTCTTGAATTTGACTCACTTGTTTGAAGTTGCTTTTCGAAGCGTACAAAGAGAAGCACATAGGTTATAATTAAGCAAATGACCCTTCCTACTATTTTAAATATAGTCGAAATAGTTTAATAGACCAGGGGTCTGTTTTTCAACCCAAAGGGCTGTAATTCCTCGTGGGGAGCCTTCCAGGGGCTGCATGCCAGGGGGAAATCCAAAGCATGTCCTGGATTCACATGTTGCCCTATTCTTCATAGTGTGATATCTCATTATATTTCCGAGACCCTCCCTAAGTTTTGCAGTCAAACTAAGGAAGCAAGAGATAGTGGCAGGCAGAGGCAGAGCTTCGCTGCTGCTTCTCAGGCCACTGAATTCCATGTGGCAAGCAAAGAAGGTCCTAGTCTTTCCTCCATATCTAAGTGCTGGGCCTTGGACAAGGGCAGCTTTTCCAAGCCACGTGCCGACCAATAATTGCTGGCCTGCCCACAAGCCAGTGGTGTAGTGTGCAGGGGCTCAGGGGCAATTGCCTTGTGTGCAACATTGTTAGGGGCGCAAAATGTCAACACGCGGTGCTGCCTCAAAACAGCTGTGCGCTTCCGTTGCTGGACTCTGTTGTAAACAGCTTCTCCATGCGAACCAGGAAGTGGCCTTTCCAGACAACAGAACGACTCTCCTCTGCGGCTGCAATCTCCTGGGTGACACAGATGCTGTTAGGCAGTTGAATGCACATGCAAGCCCTGTCCATTTCCTTCCCTCCCATCCCCCCTCCGCACCTGCAAGGCCCCGGATGCTGGCAACCCACACTATGCTACAGACTGCCCTGGGACTCCCACAGGGCTTATGGGTCCAGGACAGTGCCAGAGGCTGGGGTTCCTAATTCAGGATCCCCAGCACCATGCAGACACCATTAGCGGTGCATGTAGGTCGTAGACATGATCACTGATTGGCTTTATTTTCAATGGCTTTTTTAAAAGCAATATTGGGGTGCATACCCTCCAACATTTCCCCAATAAAAATAGGTACATTCTATTTAATAGTAATAATAGTAATAATAATAATACCCCCGTCCATACAACTGGGTTGCCCCAGCTTCTCTGGGTGGCTTCCAATATATATAAAAACATAATAAAACATCAGACATTAAAAAACTTCACAATACAGGGCTGCCTTCAGATGTCTTCTAAAGGCTGAATAGTTACTTATCTCCTTGGCTCGGGGGTCACATAACTCCATACCCTCCCACATTTCTCCAATGAAAATAGAGATGTCCTACCATAGCTTTCCAATATTTCTCCAATGAAAATAGGAACATTCTAAGGAAAAGCAGGACTTTCTGGGATCAAATCAGAAACCGGGGCAGCTTCTGTAAAGACTGTCCTTGGAAAATAGGGACACTTGGAGGGTGTGGGGAAGGGTTCAGGGTTCAGGGTTCAGAATCTTAGGTGGCCTCTCACTTCTGACATAGGAGATGTAGGTAGCAATTCTGTCCCAATGAGCATAGGGAGATTTACTTCTAAATAAACATGTGCAGAATTGCAACAAAACACCTCACAGGTATTATTTTAACTTTTTATAGAAATATTACCTGCACAGGTAAGCGCAGGGTTGCTTACCATCAGCAGTATCACAGATTCCAGCCGTTAGCGACCCGTGACATGCAAAAAAACCCCAGATCCTTGCAGCATTCAGTGCTTGTCATGGATACATTGGAGTTTTCATTACATTGCCAGCAACTGTGAATAGTGGTTTGAGTACTGGAGAAATGTAGTTCCCAAACAATCTGGCAGGCTATTTGAGGAAAGGCGTTTGACTCCCTTATAACAACTGACTAATTACAGAGGATTTCAGCTTCCACGTACAACACAACATGGATTTGGAGAGGTCTTAACTTCCCCCGTTTCAAACTAAAGGCTCCTTTCTACGCGGGCTGAGGACAGTGACTGAAGGCGAGTGACTGTAACTCCAGACGTGTTGTTAATAACATAGACTGTAAGCATTTTGGGAAGCTCTTCATCAGGGAGGTGGAAATAGAAACACACATGGTGGTCTCAATCATTCCCTTTAGGGCACGCTGAAAAGAGCTTCATGGCATCTCCCCATCTCAGCAGGCCTCCTCCCCCAGTGACGTCAGGACCTTGAGATGCCTAGCAGTTCCATCTCCCTGAGGTGGATCGTTTTTCATTGCCTAGTTCTCCTGAAGCACATATAGAAACGCTGGAACTAAAGACAGCCCAAGTGCCGTGCGGCATCAGGAAAGTTGCCGCTATTGGGACTTCCATGTGAGGCAGCTGAAGGGCACACAAGTGGAGTTCTCTCTCGTTGAAACAGAAGGCTTGGCCTGCACCAAACTTGAAGGTGCCCTCTGGGTAGCCAGGCTATTTGGTGACTAACTCAAGCCACTTTGGGCAAATGTCCAAAGGTCATCATGCCAGTCTTTAGTGTGCAGTAGACATGCAGCTCCAGTGGCTTGGGGTCATTTTGATCCTATATTAAACTGGCATTGAAAGTAACAACAAAAACAAAAGTGAAATGTATGAAAATGCCATTTCCTGATGTCTGAAGCAGCTGCTTTTTACATGAGCTGCACCACACTTGATCCTGTGTCCCACTGCAATGAGCACTGTACTCATGGGGTGATTAATACCTCACAGAACAGGAATGAGCCATACCACATTGTCACTTTGCCAGGACAAACATTTTTCTAATGCCCCCGCCAAACCGTTGCCCTCCCCATCTCTTCTACCTTTGTGTATGTGTGTGTGTGTGTGTGTGTGTAAATAGAATGTGCACACATCTACCTTCTCACTTGTCTTCTTCACTAGCTATCTCATATCTCATCTCTACCATTCCATCATTCACCAGCCTCCCAAGCTTGCAGAAATATAGTTGTTTTGCACATATATTGTTTTGTGTGTGTATTGCATACATTTCTCCCCTTGGTTTCATGTTCTGTGGATGGAAGTACTCATTTGCTCATTTCCATACCATTTGCCTGTATTCAAGATATTATGAAGGGGGGAAACCTTTCAAGATTCATCAGTACCTCTTATTACTATACCCAGATATTTATTAATGGGGTCACCAATTGCACTGCCACTATTAACCCCAAGAACTGACTTTTTGGCTTTCAAAGAAAGAACACTTTAAATGGGGTTTCTGTTCACCTGTCTGTTCAAGAATTAGAACCAGGTATATTGTTGGATTGTTGGGGGAATGAGAACTCTGTGTAAGATGATGAACGGTGTGGAAAGAAGAAATAGGTAACATTTCCCCTTGCTAGAACTCAAGAGCCCCTTTCAGCCACTTCATATTGTTGTTGTTGTTTAGTCGTGTCCGACTCTTCATGACCCCATGGACCAAAGCACGCCAGGCACTCCTGTCTTCCACTGCCTCCCGCAGTTTGGTCAAACTCATGCTAGTAGCTTCGAGAACACTGTCCAACCATCTCATCCTCTGTCGTCCCCTTCTCCTTGTGCCCTCCATCTTTCCCAACATCAGGGTCTTTTCCAGGGAGTCTTCTCTTCTCATGAGGTGGCCAAAGTATTGGAGCCTCAGCTTCAGGATCTGTCCTTCCAGTGAGCACTCAGGGCTGATTTTCTTCAGAATGGAGAGGTTTGATCTTCTTGCAGTCCATGGGACTCTCAAGAGTCTCCTCTAGCTCCATAATTCAAAAGCATCAATTCTTCGCCGACCAGCCTTCTTTATGTTCCAGCTTTCACTTCCGTAGATCACTACTGGGAAAACCATAGCTCTAAGTATACGGACCTTTGTTAGGGTTAAATAAACATGCAAGGGGCAGCCTTGGGGACCAGCACATTGTCTGCACCTGCATCACTCTCCCCTTAACTCTCTTTGAGTGGGAGGGCAAACCTGTGAACTCAGGAACCTAGGGAACTCTAGGTTCCAAAATGTGGTGGGAGCCCTGACACGATGGCTAGGAGTATTAGTCGGCAGGGTGTAAATTCAGGCAAGACAAAAATAAGGACTTATTTGCACAATCAATGTATGCGATCCATTGTCCCAAGATGTAGCGAATAGCCACTAGTTTGGATGACTTTAATTATTATTATATAAATTTGTGCAAGATAGGTCTCGCAACAGCTGTTGTATCCATGATCAATTGGTCCTTCAGTGAATATCTTAGTGAACAGCCCATCAATTTATCCCTTTTCTGTTGCCTCAGAACAAAACATACCTATAGCTATTGCAGACAACACACATCCATATGTCTCACCCCATTATGTCTTCATAATGCCAACATAGGTCATAATCCTGCTGGTGTCCCCAGTCTCTCCCAATCATTTTTCATAATAAATGCATTTTTCTATGTACAAACATCTAAAACAACATGATGCATCAATACCCCTTCTTCCCTTTGGCTATTTTCTGATTGGCATCGTTCGCTCATGATTTTGCAGACTTTGCCTAAAGCACAGAGAAGACTCCTCTTTGGACTTTTGTCTCTCCCTTCCACCAAGCCTGGTGTTTGGTTTTGTTAACCCTTCTTCGCTCGGCCTTCTCGAGTCACCATCCGAAGATTCCCTTCCTAATTGTACTCAGGTGGAGCTCATCTGTCCCCAGAACTCTTGGTTTCTTCCTGAACAGCAGCTCTTGGGTCACAGCCACAATAGCTATTTAAAGCACAACACGTTGCTTAACAAACTACAGTTCCCAGGATTCTTTCTGGGGCATGCTTCAAATGTATGGGTGTGTGTGTGTGTGTGTGTGTGTGTGTGTGTGTGTGCAGCTGTAGAAAGGCCCCAGTGGAAGGGAATGTTCCAGTTTAGTGTACCAGATAAGCGTGTCAGATTTCAAGCAGGAAGACCCACGTTTAAATCCCTGCTCAATTATGAAGCTCTGGGGCAGTAACCAGCTCTCAGACTATCCTACTAACATAGTAGTGGTAGACCCCCCAAGTGTCCCTATTTTCCAGGGGCAGTCCTGGATTTACAGAAGCCAGTTTCTTATATGATCCCGGAATGTCCCGCTTTCCCTTAGGATGTCCCTATTTTAATCAGAGAAATGTTGGAGGGTATGAAGACATCTGAAGGCAACCCTGTATAAGGAAGTGGGGTTTTTAAATGTTTAATTGCTGTATTATGTTTTTATATCTGTTGGAAGTCCCCCAGAGTGGCTGGGGCAGCCCGATGGGCGGCGGGGGTAATAATAATAATAATAATAATAATAATAATAATAATAATAATAATAATAATATACTATTATTGAATCAACCATCCCTATTTTCATTGGAGAAATGCTGGAGGGTGTGCAAGCAAAGAATATGTTCTTTTAAATATCCCCAGGCCAGAAACTAAACAATTGTTTCAAGGACAGGTGAACAGGACTGCATCCGTACAAAGATGCAGAGAACAAAATTAAGGAAGTTGTTTACCAAGCCATATACAGTATATCTCACTGAATGAGACCTCCAACTACCATATGATATCCCCAATGACTTAGGAGCACAATTATGTGGGCATCTCCATTTGTTTGATCACCTCCATCCTTCCCTATATTTTGATCTTCTTGTGACAAGGCTGGTAAACTTGTCACCCTTCAAATAGACTTCACCTTCCATCCTCCTTGACCATTGGCCATGCTGACTGATGCTGCTCTGTGCCCTCTTTTGGTAGGAATATGTGGTCAAAAGAGTTTATTTACTATGTACCTAGGAATTAGGATTGTGGTGTATGGGATGTTTTGTGATTGGGCTAGACAGAGGCTACAGTATTGATGTTATTGTGCAGCTAAGTTAGATCAGTGCCCAGGGATTTCCTCTTCTTCACTCTTATCTACCCACATCCCCTGCTCAGTCTGGCTTTCCATTCTCCTTGTTGAAGGCAACCACCAAACTTTTGAGCTGTCTGTAGAAAATCCAGGTGGTGCATGACTGGATCTCAGTAACTGAAATGCACTGGATGCATCTTGCTGCATGCCCACTTTCTATTTTGTACTGCCAGCACCACTAAATACCACCAGTTTACGTGCATGTGATTGTTTCAAATTGTGGGCCTAGCCATTCTTAGAACAGCTCGGCATTTCAGAGGATCAATTGTGGCTTTGTTAAGAGTGGATGCTTTTTGCTAGCTCCTTTTGCTAGATAATGGGACACGGGTGGCGCTGTGGGTTAAACCACAGAGCCTAGGGCTTGCCGATCAGAAGGTTGGAGATTCGAATCCCCACAACAGGGTGAGCTCCTGTTGCTCGGTCCCTACTCCTGCCAACCTAGCAGTTCAAAAGCACATTAAAGTGCAAGTAGATAAATAGGTACCACTCCTGCAGGAAGGTAAACGGTGTTTCTGTGCGCTGCTCTGGTTCGCCAGAAGCGGCTCAGTCATGCTGGCCACATGACCCAGAAGCTGTACGCCGGCTCCCTCGGCCACTAAAGCGAGATGAGCGCCGCAACCCCAGAGTCGGTAACGACTGAACCTAATGGTCAGGGGTCCCTTTACCTTTATCTTTGCTAGATAAACACAAGGCTGGGGTGCCCCACAATTTTGGTAAGCGCTCACAGGGACTTTAGCCTGGCAGAAGAGGAAGCAGATGCGAGGGAGGGAAGCAGCCCCAGATGGTTGTTGGCGGCTGGAGTTTAGTGAGAAGCTGTGCTGAGGAATTGCCCACCTGCAGACGTAGGCATCATCGTCACATGTTCACCCTTCAAGCAGTCTGGCCTCCTGAACTCAGAAACCAGTTGCGGATTTCAGTTTGCATTTGTGCCGCTCAATGCTTCCCTGTTTAGTACGGGAACAGACAGCCCTACCAGCCACAGCTTCCAGCTCCAGGCAGCATCAGAGATGAAACCTTCCATGACTCAGATTCTCTTCCTCTCTTCCCCTCAACCCCCAATCCCATATTTCCTAACGTTCTGAGGGAATTCATTCTCCTTGTTCTTAAAATGGGAAATTTATATAGGCAAGGGAGGGAGATTCCCCAGAGCTCTGTCAGTTTAGTTTGCTTGATGGCTCTGTGCCCAGACTGCAGATTGGATGACCTGCCGTGAAGCCCTGGCGACTGCAGCTGAATACATGGAGTGGAGTGTTAGATAATTCTACACTCAGCCTTGTGGGGTTTTCACTTCTTCTATCCTATATTTAGCTGACCGAACAGCTGGCCTTGGAAGCCTGTTTACAGCCTGGAAAGCTTCTCATCGCCAAACAGTGCTGCATGTAACAGGCAAGCAAAGTGCTTGACCCTTTAAAAAAAACCAATGTGGGGTTTTGCTAGGATCCCTCAGAGGTGATTTTGCAGGTGGATCCAGCGGGCCTTGCAATTCTGCAATCATGTGCCTTTGCTCAACAGAACCTGAGTAGTTGCTGTTATCTCTCTGTTTCATGACTTTGCAAATCATTCCTAATTTTTTTCCTGCAAAATGTATTTAGTGAAGGCAAATAGCTGGATAATATGAACATCATCTAGTTAGTGCACAGATTGCCTGTTGTTGGCAAAAGTCAAAATGACTTGCTGGGATTAGCTACATGGAGAAGGAAAAAACCTGCAGGAAAAAAACGCCCAACAAATCTGCACACAGATGGCATAGCAGAGGTGTTTGTTTTTAATCATGGGGTGAAAGGGGCACCCTGCTGATCAACGTCTCTCAGTGCTATTTCTACAATTTTCAGAATTGGTGGAGGAGGTTCCCTTAGATATCAGTTAAGCTGCCAACCAATCAATGTCATACACTTGTATGGATTTTCTTCCCACACCCAACTCTAAGTTTGTAGGTAAACTTGACTATGTCAAGTTTAAAATTGCAGGTAGGCTTGGTAATTTTTGTTCCTTTTCTAGCAGGTCTCCTCCTGCTGCTATTATGCATGTTTGTGTCTTAGTTGTGCCTTTTACCGCCCGTTACATCTTGAGTGCTGCCCTAGTATTGCAACAAGGGGCACTTTGTCCTAACAATCTAGTTCTCAGAACCTAAATTATTATTATTTCTTAATTATCATTATTATTATCAATTAAATTTGTATCATCTGAATATCACAGGGCGGTTCACAATGTAAGTAAACCTAGCAAAGATACAGAGACTCTTGCCAGCAGCAATTCTCACTGTCGCTCCTTTCTAATATTTTATTTTATCTAAAGAATTTATATGCTGCTTAACTACAACGCTCTCTAAGCGGTTTACAAAGATAACCTTGAGGCCACCCAACCAGCCCTGCCAATGCATTTACACCTATGGCATAACTGCTCACAGGGTGAATTTGATTTAAATCAAATCAATTTAAATCACGATTTAAATCACTAGCTAGTAAGACTTGATTTAAATATATTTTTACAGAAAGACTCATTCTTTCTGGTATAATCTTGATATTTACAAGCAGATTAAGGTTTGATTTTTGGAATAATAAATTTTCAGAGTAGTTTTTACAGTTATATAAAAATTACTGATTTGGTTATACTATTAGAAATACATAGACTGATAGCTATGAAATTATTGGGAGGGTTAATAAGTTAACTGTATATCATTGAACAATTTTTCTGCTGTACTTCATTGGAAGGAGAAAAACAATCATTTCCTTAATAACAATTTAAACAATTTATTTAACTAAAACAATAACATTATAGCATATGTATCCATATTTGTTAACTGATGTGGTTAAGCAATTTAAAAAAACACACAAAAAACCTGGACTGAGTTTTAGCACATATGAAAAACTTGAACAAATCCTTATTTCCTGATGAATAGTATTTGGACTATAATGTAACTTAAATAGAAAACTTTCTTTAGAAAGATTTTTCCTCCAAAAGCATTTTATTTTGAAAATCCAATTTACATTAAAAAAATTTGGATTGATTTTTGTTAGCTGGAAATAGGTGTAATGAATTGTCACCTTGACATTCACACTTCTCTCTCTCTCTCTCTCTCTCTCTCTCTCTCTCTCTCTCTCCCCCTCCTCCCTTCCAGGATCATTTTCAGAGATTCATCCCACCTGGGGGACACTACGGAGTTGATTCTCACGGTTATTCACACAGCGGTGGGAGGATGGTGGGTGGTGTAACTGTAGGGCAGTATGGATCCAGTAAACTGCAATACCCTCCTGCTCCTCCTCCAAAACCTGGGAGCAAAGGTGGAGCTGGAGGAACAGGAGGAACAGGAGGAGGCCACACCGAGGGATCTGCCGGCACAGGAGGAGGTGTGGATGGTAGCGGAGGAAGTGACACCACTGGCGGGAAAGGCAAGTATCTGTGAGCACATACACACATACAAGTTTAAGCGAGGAAAGATGCCAGGGTTTGGGGGCTATTGCTCCAGAGATCGAAATAACATGTTTCAGTTGCGCAAGAAGCAATCCACATCCTGCCTTTTGCATTATCTTTCCCAAAATCTGGATACCCCTGACAGTCATAAAACATTCAATTGTTTATGCTTCCTGGTCCATTTCAGCACCATGGAAAGATGGGTTGGGTATAAAAAATAAAATTATTATTATTATTATTATTATTATTATTATTATTATTATTATTATTATTATTATTATTTCAGTGGTGCCCCGCAAGACGAATGCCTCGCAAGACGGAAAACTCGCTAGACGAAAGAGTTTTCCGTTTTGGAGGTGCTTCGCAAAACGAATCTCCTATGGGCTTGCTTCGCAAGACGACAATGTCTTGCGAGTTCCTGCTGGTTTCCCCCCCTCTTCCCCCCCTTTTTCTAAGCCACTAAGCCGCTTATCAGCTGATCCGATCAGCAGATAAGCCGCTAAAAGCAGCTAAAAGCCGCTAATAGCGCTAATCCGCTTATCAGCTGATCCGATCAGCAGATAAGCCGCTAAAAGCCTCTAAAAGCCTCTAATAGCGCTAATCCGCTAATCCTTCAAAGGGCTTGCTTCGCAAGACGAAAAAAACCGCTAGACGAAGAGAATTACAGAACGGATTCTTTTCATCTTGCGAGGCACCACTGTATTATTATTACAGTATTATTATTCCTACTACTAACTTATTCCAGCTGCATCCAAATAAATGACAATGTGGCACTCTGGTAAATTCATGCAGAATGGCACAACTTGCGTAATTTATTCTGAATGGAGGCTTCCTGATTCTTTGGTACAGAATTTGGATTTTGTTTGAAGCAACCTACTGTCACCTTTTGACTTTATAATTCATAACATTTATCTGCCCCACTGGCATTCTTTTATGTGTTCCTCTGTTTTGCCTTTAAAAAATGACCTAAATAATCTGTTGTTGTTGTTATTGTTGTTGTTGTTGTTGTTATATTTCAGGTGACAGCAAAGGTGGAAGTGGGAAACATGTCTCCATTTTTAAGACCTACATCTCTCCATGGGAAAGAGCTCTAGGCATGACCCCACAAGAGAAAAGCGAATTCACAATTGACCTCCTTTCTTATGGCTCCAAAGCAGACCTCTGCCATTATAAATCTTTCAACAGGTAAGGGGAAACTTTTGATATATTGGTGGAGGCTGACAGTGGATGGTAAGTAAGATTATTGTGAGTTAAACGGAAAATGGATTTGATCTGGAGCTTCAACAAAAGGAAGTAAGACCCTCGTATTAGGAAAAAGACCCTTTCCCCTTAAATGCAAGGGAGATGAGCTCTTTGGTTATTAGGGAAGCTGTGAGTACAAGACAAAATAGCCAAGGTCTGTCGATACTGGAAGTCCCTGTTTCCTGCTAAGACTGAAACAGGCTCTGGTTCCACCCATTGTGAGAAGCCAAGGGTTAGACCTGAACCCCATGCAAAATGGCATTTTGGTTTCTTCCAAATCGATGATCCTATAAACTGTGAAGGGCTGAGCAGAGAAGATGCAGAGAGTACACACACGAAGAAAGATGGAAACTGACAGATAGTTGTTACGAGGAAAACTGCGTGACAAAGTGGCAGGGGAGGGGAGGGTACGTTGAATGTGGACAGTACAACAGCGGGGAAAGATATTTGATTGTTTGTTTATTCAGTTTCTATACTGCCTTTCATCTGGGGATCACAGGGCTGATTACAGAGGCGTACTTGGGGGGGGGCACACGAAACTGGCCTCCACTGGGGGCGTAGGCCCAGGCCCCCCTCCAAGGAGTCACCTATCAGACTGTGGAGAGTGTGACGCATATGTGTGTGTGCTGTTGTGGCAAGATCAAACACAAGATAAGGTTCCCGTTTGTCTCACACTGTGGCACAAAGGCGTGTGGTAAAGTGATTTTTTTAAGGGAGAGAGTGCCGATACAGCCCCTTGCCAAGGTTGCAAAAGACCCTAGGTACACCTCTGGTGGTTAACAGTATAAAAACACAAAAATACGTAACATAAAGGTAAAGGTAAAGGGACCCCTGACCATTAGGTCCAGTTGTGGCCGACTCTGGGGTTGCAGCGCTCATCTCACTTTATTGGCCGGTGTACAGCTTCCGGGTCATGTGACCAGCATGACAAAGCCGCTTCTGGCGAACCAGAGCAGCGCACGGAAACGCCGTTTACCTTCCTGCCAGAGGAAGGTATTTATCTACTTGCACTTTGATGTGCTTTCAAACTGCTAGGTTGGCAGGAGCAGGGACCGAGCAATGGGAGCTCACCCCTTCGCAGGGATTCAAACCGCTGACCTTCTGATCAGCAAGCCCTAGGCTCTGTGGTTTAACCCACAGCGCCACCTGTGTCCCAACATAAAGGTAAAGGGACCCCTGACCATTAGGTCCAGTCGTGACCGACTCTGGGGTTGCTGCGCTCAACCACCACAGTTTAATTAGACAAAGGGGAAGATGAAGTCCCCCCCCCAAAAAAAAACAAAGGGGCCAAGCGACTTTCCCTTGGGAGAGCATTGTGAGGCGTTGCTTTTCCTCAATTAACCGGAAGCAGAATTAAAACAATGATTCCCCAGGGCACGATACTATGTTATATTATCTGGCAAGGCTTGTCCCCTTGACCAAGATCCTTCTATCATGTGTAAAAAGGTAAACGTACCCCTGCCCGTACGGGCCAGTCGTGTCTGACTCTAGGGTTGCGTGCTCATCTCGCTCAAGAGGCCAGGAGCCAGCGCTGTCCGCAGACACTTCCGGGTCACGTGGCCAGAGTGACGAAGCTGCATCTGGCGAACCAGCGCAGCACACGGAAACGCCGTTTACCTTCCCGCTATAAAGCGGCCCCTATTTGTCTACTTGCACTTAGGGGTGCTTTCGAACTGCTAGGTGGGCAGGAGCTGGGACCGAACGACGGGAGCTCACCCCGCCACGGGGGTTCCAACCGCCGACCTTACGATCAGCAAGTCCTAGGCACTGAGGTTTTAACCACAGCGCCACCCGTGTCCCACTCTATCATGTGTACTCAGAAGTAATTCCCATTCAGAAGAAGTCCTCTGCTTCTCCCTTGCAGTTTCAACCTCTAGTTGCTTTCTGTTCAGCACCATACAACAGTAGTAATTAATTGCCCACAAAGCATTTGTTTCCGTTTTTCATGGGGCAGGGGAGGCTTTCATTTCTATGTAATTAAGGGGAAGCTCATCACTGCACACATCTTGAGCGACCTAGAAAGCAATGAGAGAGAGAGGAACTCAATGAGGACACTTCTAATGAAAGGTACAGTAGCCCTGAAAGGCCTCAACAGCACCTTGCCAATTTCTTTCAAGACCGGTCTTGAAAGACCTACATTGGCTCCCAGTACGTTTCCGAGCACAATTCAAAGTGCTGGTGTTGACCTTTAAAGCCCTAAACGGCCTCGGCCCAGTATACCTGAAGGAGCGTCTCCACCCCCATCGTTCTGCCCGGACGCTGAGGTCCAGCGCCGAGGGCCTTCTGGCAGTTCCCTCACTGCGAGAAGCAAAGCTACAGGGAACCAGGCAGAGGGCCTTCTTGGTAGTGGCACCCACCCTGTGGAACGCCCTCCCATCAGATGTCAAACCAATAAACAACTACCTGACATTCAGAAGACATCTTAAGGCAGCCCTGTTCAGGGAAGTTTTTAATGTGTGATATTTTAGTGTATTTTTGGTTTCTATGGAAGCCGCCCAGAGTGGCTGGGGAAACCCAGCCAGATGGGTGGGGTACAAATAATAAATTTTTATAATATTATTATTATCAGACTAGACCAGCTGGTGCCACAACTGCATTTTAAGTTGGGGGAAGTTTGCCACGAATTGGGTCTGTAAAAAGATAGCAGGACCACACAGAGAGAGAGACACAAAAAGACTGGAATGCTAAGGGTTGACAATAGCATCATCAGACTTCTCTGTAAAAGGTGAGTGAATGAAGGGGCAAATCAGTTTATATTTGTTACAAAGCTCTGGTCTTCTAGGATGCAGTCATGTAGAAGATATGGGGTAAGCCAAACTGGTGTTCTACTGGGCACAACCACCTTCCCTTTTAAATAAAATTCTGATTGTTTGACATTATGATCAAACACAATCTGTATTGTGACGTTATTATTTTCTGATTATTGTTTTCTTCAACACTTTGAGATGAAGCCTGCAAACCTGGTCTCAATACATTTATGAACAAAGATTTTGTCTCCATGTTGATTTGTTCATACTTCCCTGTTTTGGAATGTCTTTTTTGTCTTCTTTTTTTGGTAGTGTGGAACAGAGAAGGGGTTTTTCTGCCCACCGTGTCTCCATTCCAAATCACCCTATTATGCGTAGCTGTTTCTCATTCCCCTGCCCTTCCTTTCCTTTCCAGGGTTCAGACGTGTTTTGCTTTGGATAGCTGGAAAATAAAGCTAAGCATCTTCATTATCAAAGTAGTGGCTGGGTTGGCTTTGTCCCCGGGTCACATATAGCTAGGGCAGGCATAGGCAAACTCCAGCCCTCCAGTTGTTTGGGACTATAATTCCCATCATCCCTGACCACTGGTCCTGTTAGCTAGGGATGATGGGAATTGTAGTCCCAAACATCTGGAGGGCCAGAGTTTACCTATGCCTGAGCTACGGCTTCCCTATGCACTGAACTGTCCCTGGCGCTGAGGCCAAAACCTTGATTGCCAATTCTACTTCTCCCTAGGACTGCAATGCCGTATGGGGGATATGAGAAGGCAGCCAAGCTGATGACCTTCCAAATGCCCGAATTTGATGCTGGCCCTTTGGTACCCGAACCTATCATTGTGTGCAGCCAAGAAGTCACCAATAGACCGTCTTTCAACAGAACCCCGGTACCCTGGCTGGGGTCTGGAGAGCCTACTGAATACACCATTGAAGTGAACGTGCCAGTTGCAGGTGAAACAGAAGAATTATAGAACCTTCCTTTCCCGCCCCATCCTTTCTGCATCTGCCCACATGCAAGTCTGTTACAAGGAGCTGAAAAATGCACTTCCAGTCCCAGAGATTCCTAATCTTTGTCCTTAGAACAGCCAAGTTCCCACTAGGTTCTCAAACGTATCTTTGCTGTGGTATTTATCCATATCAGAGGTAGAAGAAGGAAAGCACTAAAGTAGGAAAGAAGAAAGAGAGATGGTGTGGGGAGGGGGAGATAAATGACTTATATATCTGCCCTCCAAAACAAAACAAAGGGACAGTCTTGGAATGTTTAAGCTGCCTGCCTGCTCTGTACCGGGTTTGATCCTGTTTTGTCATTTGGCAAAAACAAATAAAGCATCTAGAAAGAAAGAAGACAAGACTCTCTAATCTTTGTTTCATGTTCACAGTTTATTTAAAGCATCCACATCCTATTTTACATTGCGGGGGTGGGGGGGAATCTAACAGGGCACAAAGAACTACCATTCAGCTTTGCCATGTTCCAAGGTTGCCAAATATATTTGTGGCTCTGGCATGTAAGGATGCACCAATCGGACTGGCACCAACAACCGGTTCAGTTGCGCATCAACTGCCAATAGGTAGCTTTTGAAGTTGCGCAGCTCTTGTGGAATTATGCTGCTCATCTGCTTAGCAGTCCAAGAAGAAATTTAAACCTTTTACTCATCAACTTCCTGTTTGACCAGCCACAGTCTAAAGGCTCTTCCACGCAATGGCTGGATCCACACTGCAGCCCCTTACAGTTTCAAGGTATTGCTATACTAGGTTGTTGTTGTTGTTGTTGTTGTTGTTGTTGTTGTTGTTGTTGTTGTTTACAAATGCAATCACTGCTCATTTAAAAAAATATATATAGCCATTTGGTTATTGAGAATAAAATGAAGTATAAAACTTTATTCCTAGAACCATCCAGCTAGCTGAGATTAAAGGTTAAAAGTCAATTTCAAGCTGCCTATTTTGCAAAAAGGAAATTGGTTGAATACAGTGGTACCCCGGGTTACATACACTTCAGGTTACAGACTCCACTAACCCAGAAATAATACCTCGGGTTAAGAACTTTGCTTCAGGATGAGAACAGAAATCGCGCGGCAGCGGCGGGAGGCCCCATTAGCTAAAGAGCTAAAGTGGTGCTTCAAGTTAAGAACAGTTTCAGGTTAAGAACGGACCTCCGGAACGAATTAAGTACGTAACCAGAGGTACCACTGCACTGGGGATTTATCCCCCCCCCCAAACTAAAGTAGTTGACACAAGAAATCTACTTTAAATAGCTCCAAACTTTTTGGTGTTAGGAAAGTGATGGATAATACACTAACTACTGATTAATGGGAAGATGTATAACCACTTATGAAAGGAAATCGGGATGAATGTTCATTGTCATATAGTCAACCTGCAAACAAATCAGAAGGAACATGGGGGGGGGGAAATCCTGACATCACCAACTGCCACGTAAGCTGTGTGCAAGCACACCAGGAAGCATGCCCAAGAAACAGGCGCCCAAATATGGTGTGGGGGCAGAAGGTGAGGAAAAAGGGTACTTAGCTGGTTTTCCAGGACTGACACCACTCCTATCAGTAACTGTATTAATGTCATTCAGGTGGTTGACATGACCTGAACTGCAGAAGGAAAAAGCAACAACTCAACAAAGTCACCATAAAAGTAGGCTGCAGAATCCTGAAATAAAGGGTCAGTAGTTGCAGTATTACTTCAAGATGGGGTAATGTACTTGTGTCGTGTACTTCATAAGCAAGCCAGAAACACAATACAGTTCCAAGGCAGAGTGCAAATATGGATCTGACCAAGAGTCATAGTATCCTAGCTGGGATTTCAGACTTTACTCAATACACCTCTCAGTTCCTGTTCAATGGTAATAGCATGCAACCACTTGCCTTGGAGCCTCACTTCCTGTGAATAATAGAAAAGTCACACTGAGATGGGAGACTGGAAATTCCCCAGGTATGCTGGCTGCACTTCAAAACGTTACAAATTAATTGGCCTTTTTCATGGAATCCCCTGCTTAGTGCAGTCAGATTTAAGTGAATATTAAGCAGCATTTGTGTAGCCATCACTACCCCACATTTGGCCAACCCTCACCATGATCAACTCCTGCCCAGAAACCTATATCCCCATTGTGGAAGGATGTGCAGATCCAGAACTGGCCTCCACAGTCACCTACGAACACCTTTACCTTTTTACGTTTTACTTCTTATTAATGTGTAGGAAGGCAAAGGTAGGCAAAAAGAGTGTTTATTTTGGTAGACCTGTGGAGTACGGAACATCCCCAACTCTGGAAGGATTTTAGCAGAACAAGTCGGACTGCTCACAGTTGCCACACAAATTCAGTTACACAGCACCTCAGCCAAATTCCACAGTGCATATTGGATGAGTAATTACTTCCACATTCTACTGGAAGCACACAAGCATCTTCCAGTAGCCCTGAAGCAAGTGCAGACTTGGGGCTTTATTCTATTTCTTCTTGTTAAGTGTTTGCCTTAATTATTTTGGGTCCCGCAGAGAATCTCAAGGCATCGCCTCCACGGCACCTTCAGTTTCTGAACGGGTCAGTACACAGACACGATGACTTAGAGAAATGAGTGACTCTTGTGGTGAAGAGGCAAATCTTTTGAAAAATATGTGCATCTCCTTGTAGTTTTCAGATAAACATATATACTTAAAAAAAAAAAAGAACTTGGTGTTGCAGTTAAAACATATTGCGAATACTAAAAATCCCAGCTCTATCAAAGACAATAAGCAAAAGATAGCTGAATGAGGCTTGGACTGCCCCCTATAGGCTTCACTGATTATTTATTACCCTAACTAATAAACGCAATACAAAACAGAATACATTGCAGCACTACCCATATCAATCCAAACCATGCCCAGCAAGTCAAGCAGCCACAATAGAAATATTCTAGAATTTAGAGAATTTAATTCTCGTTTTCCTGATAGTATTTCATAAACAGCTGAAACAGAAGAAAAATCAATAAAATGTCATTCTTCAGGGTGATCTACATCTGGCCATTCTTGAGATCTGCATATCCTTCTAATTTAAGCATTGCATGCATATGCAGAACTTTTGGCAAATTATCCTTCAATCGAACTTCATCTGCAGCAACGTTCTTGTACATTTGTGTACAGGGGAAGCTCAAAAGCTGAAGTGATCCGCGATTGCACTCTGATCTGGGTTCACCTGCGAGGCAGGCGAGGAATCCTTCCTTGGGGAAGTAACATACCAGTCCTAAGGTGTTGAAAGATCTGCCTAGGCCAGCAGAACAGAGGCAGCTTGTGCTGGAGAAGACTCCTATGGCAATCTCACAAGCGCCACTGAGCCTCTTTAGTCTTGTATGCAAGGTTGAAAGTAGACGGTAGCTACATTTAAATCATCTATTTGAGATTATATATTCTAATTGCGTATGAGGATCAATGCAAAACCCATTTAATCATTACTTCTGAAAACAACCATTGCTGCTCTGCATTGAGAGGCTCTGCCATGGGCAACCTTCCTGAAACTGGTGGCCTTCACATGGACTTCTGTGAATATGTGTCAATCTGAACTTTTTCTATAGTTTATTACTCTAGATCAGTGCTTTTTTCTTAAAAAAATGTTTATCAGTACTCTCATTTTCCCACTCATATTGAAATATTGCCCCTCAATGAGGCCAGACTTAGATTCACAAAATGTTTAGGGGTATGCTTACCCTTGTGTCCCCCCCAGAAAAAAGCACCGCTGTAGGTAATTGCATAAGTAAAAAGGTTGACATAGCTTAGTATGACAGGAGAACCTTCCTGACTCAGGCAACCAGCCTGATCTCAAAAACATGTCCTGGAAGAATAAAAAAATTCCTTCCAGTAGCACCTTAAAGACCAACTAAGTTAGTTCTTGGTATAAGCTTTCGTGTGCATGCACACTTCTTCAGATACACTGAAACAGAAGTTGCCAGATCCTTCTATATAGTGAGAAGGTGGGGAGGGGTATTACTCAGAAGAGTGGTGGGAATGGGAGATTGGCAGATAGCTGAGATGAGCCTGTTGACGACTCTTAACGACTGCAATAGGTCTTACAGGAAAAGGCAAGGGGTGAGAAGGTGAAAAATGGCTTAGTCATGTATAATGAGATAAGAATCCAATGTCTTTGTTCAGACCAGGTCTCTCCATGGTTTTAAGTTTGGTAATGAGTTGCAATGTCCTGGAAGGCATTTAGAAACACCCTGAGCTTCTAATACTTTGCATAAAGGTCAGCACATGTAAATCTAGCTACCATTAAATTTTACTTACCACTTGAATGGATACCTATCAAGATCATAGTGGGATAATTTTGAGACAGGAGGCGGACAGGAATGGCCAGTTTTGTCAATCCATCGCTAGAACCCTGTCCTTTCAACTGTTAATTAAGCAAGATGGGCAAAGTTGGGAAGGAAGCAGGAAACTCTGGGATAAGTTTCAATAGCAATGTAAAGCTGTGGAAATTATAGGACTTGCTAATCTCAAAGCCCACTGCATTCTCTTTTGGAATGCACCAACTAAAAACAGTACAAAAAACGCTAGATTTTGAATGTTTAGTTAGCTCTCCTAGTGTAGCACCCTGCTTGTGGTTAACGCTTAGCTGGAATGAAATATTCAACGCAGCAATAGAGAAATTAAAATAATAATTTATTTGTCAGACAAATAAATGAGAGACACAGTGGTATATGGTTACCAAAGCTCTGCCCACTCCAGCCCTGATGGCCAGCACTTATATTCCCTCAGCCCACCCCCCCTTGCTCCTCCTTTGGCTGCCTCTGTCCAATCAGCCTGGTTGAAATTCCTATTGGCTGTTTGCTAGAACCAATCACAAAAGATACACCCATTTCCTATTACCTTTTATGGGAGACAAAGAGCTATATTTCCTTCTATCCATAAATGGCAGACAAGTAGCCATATATCTTACATTTGCCTCGACCAGGCACCTTAATTACCAGATCACCTTTTGCCCTATTGCCCTATTCACTCCAAAACATGGCTAATTAAATTTTATCTTAAACAGAAATCTTGGGTTCACCTTCTCACACACCATCAATGAAATAAGAATCTAACATAAGAATCTAACATTTCTTACTTTCTAAATCCTATAGCCATCACTTTCACTAGTACTGACCTTGGGCAGAATGTACTGATGGCATGCTAGGCAAAATGGCCTCAGCTGTGAACAGGAGGGGGAACTCTGCATGCTCAAAACTCTGCGGTTTCCCAAAATACAAAAAAAGAAAGTGAGAAAGCCACATGCCCCTAACAGAAACAAACAGCCCACCCAGACTGCACATGAAACGGCCACTAGATGGATCTAAGACAGGCATAGGCAAACTCCGGCCCTCCAGATGTTTGGAACTACAATCCCCATCATCCCTATCTAGCAGGACCAGTGGTCAGGGATGATGGGAATCGTAGACCCAAACATCTGGAGGCAGGAGTTTGCCTATTGTTAAGTTGTGGGCGAGCATATCAGACGACACAGTGATTCTTCCAAAGCAGCTCTTTATTTGTAAGCTGGAACAGAACTGAACTGAGAAGCTCAATCAGCCTGCTTATATAGAGCTCCACTAGAATGCAACAGTAACCATTTTCTGTAACTAGCCAATCACTGAACGTCACTTTCGATCCTTCATTTGCATAACTATCTACAGTATCCCCCTGCTGGCCCAGGGTGAGAACTTCAGTACATAACACCTATGCCTGGTCTAGGACGGTGCATAAAAGGGGAGCTTGGAACAAATGCAGAAGTGAGAGGGGCAGTCAGCTAAGCTGCCCACACATAGCACAAGCCACCTTTTAATCACAGTGGAAGAGAAAGCAATTGTGCTGGATCTTGGAGGTAGGAGAAATTAGGGCAAGGAAGTGGTGGGGTGAGTGAGGATCCAGGAAGAAGGGAGGGAGAGGGAAGGGTAACAAGTGCAGCAGCGGCACCCAAGAGACATGGTGCAACAGCAGAGAGAAATAAAGGGTGCAGGAGAGATAGCTGGTAGAGAAGAATCTGGAGGCAGCATGTCTTCCGCACAAACACACAAGGCCTCACTTGTCATAACTAATAGTCGTTGATAGATCAGTCCTCTAATACAGGGCTCCACTGGGCTCCAGGCTGTATCTGGCTCCTCTCCCAGCTCACATGCTGCTTCCGGTCCATCATCCTGTCTAAACATTGCCTAGGAGAAGGCAGAGGAGGAAGAGATATTAGCTGCCCTTCATTCCCCAGACGATCAAGAGCGAGAACAGGGACCGATGGAGCGACTGCTGCACAGATTCACACATGAAGGACTGATTGTGTGTGTGATTTATTTCTGAGTAAAATATACCCAAGAGGAACAAATTTATTGAAGGGATCTAGGCGAATATATTTGAGGTGGGAAAAATTGACTCGGGGCAATCTCCAGGTAGGAAATTAATTTGGGATGAACTTATTGATTGCCGTCAGGATCTGGTGGCGGTATGTGTGGGAGAGAGGGAGAGAGAATGAATGAATGAATGAATGAATGAATGAATGAGGTGCATGCCGGTATGAATGAATAAGTGAGAGGTTGCTCATGTGTGTGATGGTGATGAAATAAAAATATGATCCACCTAGATAATATCCCACTAGCCAAGTTACACCAGCAGAACAGGTGAAAGCAGGATGGGGATGTGGCAGAGCTACAATTTTATCCTAAGCTCCTTCATTTTTACTGACAACGATGACACAACTTCAGGCCAGATCAAAGGCGGGTGTAAATATTTTCCCTCCCTTTGAAGTCAACAAAGCAAAGAAAAATTAAAATTAAAAAGCTGTCTTCCTGCTTCTTGCCATGCCAATGTGGAAATGAAAGAGAACAGGATAATGTGTGGACCCACACCCAGCCACGTGACACCTCATGCGGTATACAAACTGCACACTGGGAGGCCACAAGTGAGATGAAAGGTGCCATGGCCCTTTCTAGAAGCTATTTAATTTGTTTCTTAACCAGTGTGGTGTAGTGGTTAAGAGCGGTAGTCTCGTAATTTGGGGAACCGGGTTCGCGTCTCCGCTCCTCCACATGCAGCTGCTGGGTGACCTTGGGATAGTCACACTTCTCTGAAGTATCTCAGCCCCACTCACCTCACAGAGTGTTTGTTGTGGGGGAGGAAGGGAAAGGAGAATGTTAGCCGCTATGAGACTCCTGAAGGGGAGTGAAAGGCGGGATATCAAATCCAAACTCTTCTTCTTCTTCTTCTTGTTCTTCTGATACTGTGTGGGCCTAGCTGCCACAGAGATGCATTAAAGTACCCAAGCCAAAGAAAAGCCCACAATCCTGAGGTAACACTACTTGGTGATGAAAGGATGTTAAAACTGCTTCACTCGGTAAAAACATTCGGATAAGTGCTCCTGAAAATTTTTAAAATTGAAATGTATTCAACATAGTGCATTTTGTAAATAAATTATGAGTACCACCAGGTACTTGAAGCTATATGCTTTTTCACCTTCTGGTGCTTTATTTCCTTCCATTTTAAATTTCTCAATCTCAACCTGAGGAATAATCCACAATTCAAAAAATATGGACGGGAAATACATGAAGAACAGGGGAGACTCATCAAGAGAACAAAACAAATCTGCAATATAGACACGTTGCTAAAGACATACCATTTTAGGAGAAAAAGAAAAAGTGAGCAAATGAGATTTTCATCAAATTTCCCACTGTATGTATAACATTTTTGTTTCCTCTCCAGATTTAAGGTTATCAGCCTCATAACTACAGCAATCCTCTTCAGAGGTCGACAAGAGAACACACCTGGCATTCTTCTAGCAAACGTGTCTTTCAGCCTGAGGCATGTTGATGCACTCAGTTGTGGGAAGCATAATGCACCGTTTGTTTGTTTATTTAGATGAGTTATATGCCGCCCTTTGCACACATCACAGGGCAGTTTACAACAAGGCAGGTTATGACTGGGGAGTGGGCCCAATTCTCCTGGCTTATTAGATCAGGGGCAGGAAAGCAGGTTGGGTGGCCTGTCTGTCCATGGTGGCAGTGCTGAGCAGAGCTCCAGCCTACACACCTAAAACCCATGGCTTTTTTTCATCTGGAACTCACCAAAACTCAGTTCCGGCACCTCTCAGGGTGGGCATCATGAAATGGTGAGTTCTGGCACCTTTTTTCCTAGAAAAATAGCACTGTTAAAGCCTCACCCGTCTTAATAATACAGAACTTGCCCCTGATTCATACATTCTGGGAAGAGATGGCATGGTGGATGCTGCCAAGTTCAGATGTGCAAGCCATTACTGTGGCCAGACTGCCCTTCCTAGTCTGAATCATGGTCAGTCTGTGTGTGCTGCTGCTGAATGAAGCTCTATGCCCACGTCTGAATTTCCCAGCCTGACCATCTATCTACTTGTTCTCCCCGACGTACACACATTTGGTGTAGGGGCTGATGCAAGTAAAATGGCAGTGCCAGAGCATTTTGGGTTTGCAGGTGCAAAGTTCTGCTGCAGCATCATCATCCGCGATCCCTGCTGTTTGCCCCTCAGCCCTGGGCACCAGGCCTGCTGGAGACAGATGTTGCCAGTATACATTTCTGAGATAGAATCCTAAGACATACGCAGAATTTAAAAACAATGCAATCTCAAGGACCACCCGCACATTAGAGAGCAAGCTTTTGCCACCAGCCTGAAGAAAGCAGAGGCGGAAATGATGTTTGTTGCAGTTATTCAGTCTTTTATTCATTAATTATACGTATACCTTTAGGCGCCAGGCAAACATGTTCCTTTTTAACCAAGCCTTTGGTTGACCTGATTGACATATTATATACCCTTTTAAAATATGGCTCTTTTGGGGCGGATGCTATTTTGTTATTGTTATTTTGATTTTATATACAGTGTTGTGATCTTTTCTGTGAACCGCCCTGAGACTGCCCCGTATAGGGCGGTATATAAATTCAATAATAAATGAAAACAATAGCTAAGGAGAGAAGCTCTTTGCTGGCTAACTGCATCAGGCGGATGCAATCAGATCGCCCCCCACAAGAAAAGGAAAAGAATATTGTTAGCTTATTCTTTGCTGAGAAAAGACCCCCTTACAATAGAAGGCTAGTATCCTCCCAGGACTACTTAAAAACATCAAGAAAATTACAGGGCGCTCGCGAGCAGCCCAACCAGAAACACCCCGCCCCCAGGGGCGTAATGGGCCGGCGCATCTGGCTATTAACCAGCTGTTTAATAGCCCTTCCAACTCAACAATTCTATATTATTTCTGTACGCTCTGCAGTAGCGGCGGTGGGCCTCGTTCGCTCTCGCGATACTTGGGTTCCTTTATTCCCGCCGCCACATTCCGTCCCCCCCCCCCCACGCCCCGTCCGCGAGCCGAGGCAGCAGTCTCTCTCTCTCTCTCTCTCTCTCTCTCTCTCTCTCTCTCTCTCTCTCTCTCTCTCTCTCTCTCTCTCTCTCGGGCCGCGTCCCCTCGCGCCTGAGCTATCGCGAGAAGCGGTTGCCTTGGCTCCCCGTAGCTATAGCAGTAGTGACACAGCGGCCCGAAGGGCGAGGGGGGCGGGGAAGGAGGCGAAGCCGCCGAGGAGGCGAGGCGAGGCGATGCTCTTCGCGAGAGACGCTCCTGAGGGGGAACGGGCAGGGTTGGCCGGCGGTGAGTAGGCATAAGTTGGTAGACCCCGTTGAAACTCCTCGGAGCGGGTGAGGGCCTCGCTTCAAGCTGCGCCGGGTCCTGAGCCCGCCTCGAAGCTGGGGAGCCCAGAGACCTCGGGGGGGGGCTGGGAGTAAGGCGGCGGGCGACCCTGACTTTGAGGAGGGTTTTTTTTGGGGGGCGGGATAAGCTCCCCCCTCCAATTCCCTCGAAATATGGGCCCCTCCATTTTCATTCACATTTTTGGGGGGCATTGTTCCCACCCCCGTCGTTTCAGGGCACACGCCCCCCGTCTCCCCCCAATATCGTGTAAATGCTCAGCTAGACTCTTAATCCCATCCCCCCCCAATCCCGGTGTGGGCGCCTTTTTGTTGTTGCTTTGTCACGCTACAGGTGTTAAATGGGCACAGCATAGCTGGAGAATGCAGTTGTCACACACAGACACATACCCGCACCCCGAAACTGCAACAAAACACATCCTGTTGAATAATCTTAAGGACTCGGATTCATCAGATGCAGAAAAGTGTTATCCTCATTTTGTCAGGCAGGTTCATATGGGTTCCGGCAAAACATTGGCTCTGTTGGTATGGGCTATTTCGTTATCCTTGTTGGTATAAATTTGGGCTTTAGCAGGCCAGCTACTGCTACTCAACATTTTAAGGCCTCCTGCTGCCTGGACTTAACTTTTTAAAATACCTCCCACAATTGTATATGAGTGTGTGTGTGTGTGTTATCTGGCAAGAAAAGATATTTGTGGCATCTGAAAGCCTACTGCGGTCCACAATGCTTATGCGACAATAAACCTGTTTTTAAGATTCCATAGATCTCTTTTGCTCCATTCTGAAGGATCATGCTTCTTTCATTGTTCCCTGCTTCACGTTATGCATTACTAGAAATTCCTGGTAACCTTTAGGAATCTTATACTTTGAAAACCGTGGATTAAGGCTGAAATTCACTTCACTTTCTGCATCTTTCTAATAACAGAAGGCAGGGGTATTTTGAAATAAAGGCTGTTCATCATACTGTATGGCATTGGCTTTCAAACTATTGTGCAGATTGTTGAGTTATTTACAAGTTTATCAGGGTTTTCTCAATGGGAAAATGAGTAATGGCAACCAGGGTTCCTTAAGTTTCTGCAAAGCAGGCTCCAGTCTTTTCCTGCAAGTAGATCCACTGCCAGTGGGCTACAGAAGGTGGGAAGGTTTTGCTCTTCCATGCAATGAAATCTTACCTCCCTCATGATTTGCAGCTGCAAGAGAGTATCATGTACAGTATTCTCTATTCAGAAAGAGCAATGATGAACACCTTGTTTCTGTGTGTGTGCACTCTGAAATGTGTTGTGCAACTCCAGGATCTTTTGGATGAGTTTGATCTCAGGTCTGATTTAAGTTATAAAATTTCATTCCCCTGACAAGGGGACCCAGTTTATTTCCCCAGACCTCTCAGTGAGTTTTCATACCATCAACTGTGGTATCTTTTTGATTCATTGTCTGGGTTAGGGACACTGTTTTACAGCGGTTCCTTTCACACTTAAAAAACTGTAGTTTAAATACATATATAGCATATATATATATATAGCATATTGCATATAGCATATACATATATAGCATATTGTCTTACAATATGCTATATAAACAGCTCAAAGAAAGCCACCCTAGCATATAAAATAGCTGCATTTCTTGTTACTGTGTAGTCACATCTACATACACGTGCAAAGAAACACGATGCCTCTAGTATCCCTTTTCGAGATTAAACTTGCAGAAATTCTCTCACTGTAGTCCTAGGCACACTTATCTGGAAACAAGTCCAACTGAACATAGTGACATAGTGGGGCTGACTACTGCTTTTTATTAGTACAGTGGTACCTCAGGTTACATATGCTTCAGGTTACAGACTGCTAACCCAGAAATATTACCTTGGGTTAAGAACTTTGCTTCAGGGTGAGAACAGAAATCGTGCAACGGTGGCACAGCGGCAGCAGGAGGCCCCATTAGCCAAAGTGGTGCTTCAGGTTAAGAACAGTTTCAGGTTAAGAACAGACCTCCAGAATGAATTAAGTTCTTAACCCGAAGTACCACTGTACTGGTTTTGTGGTTTTTGAAGGGACGCTGGAGAAACATTTTTTTTGAAGGGTTGTGGGAAATCAGGTACTGTATTTATCAGGGTGTAATTCATTTCAAATCCATCTTAAACTATAACTAGTATTTCAAGTTGAGCATTTTCTGAAGGCATTATTGACAAATTACAGTATCTTGAATTCAGAATTTAAAAATTAAAGAAGTCTACCTGTATTTATTATTACAGTACCAACTAGCTGCCTCTGTCCTCATCTGACATGTTGCTTAGCACACCCATGCAAACTAGCTACAGTATAGGCATGAATGGAATCTCGTATTCAATAATATCCTTGACACATAGGGAAAAAATTCCATAAATCAGTATATCTTCTCTGTAATGTAAGTAATATATAATATCACATCTAAAATACTGTAAATATTTATGCAGTGCAATTTGATGTGGTTCATTACAGGCCCATGAAGAGCAGGGGGCAGCTGGGTGCACTTGTCTTGGGCCTTGGTGGGCTAAGCTGGCCAGGGGTCCTCACCAAGGGCCTACTGGACTTGTGCTATCATGCAAAGAACATCCTGAGCCTCCCATCTGACTGGGGACTCTTGCTTCAGTCAAGCTCTGCATGGGCCTGGTTCATAATGCCTGTCCATGGACTGAAGCATAGTTTGAATGTTTAGAGATCTTTGCCATTGTAATTTAGGAGTAGATTCTATTTTGCCAGTTTCCATCAAACATTATACACCTTGTATAAAAAGTCTTTTTGGTCAGGAGAGGTCCCCATGAAAACTTCAGAAAGTTAGATTCCTTCTATGTATAAAAACAACAGCCATCTTCCATTGAATGCAGCTTCAAATTTCATGAATTTAAACAGGGGAAATGGTACATTAGACAACTTTTGTATTATTTAGCCAAAGTGAAAATGTTCCCCTGAGCTGTATTTTATTCTTAGTTAAAATGTACTGATTGCCTTTATACAATAAAAAGCATGCAGAGGGTGAGCAATTTAGTCTCATCTGTTCCAACTATCTACAGAAACCTATCCTCTTTTTAAAAAAATACTTGCTAGGATAGCAGCTCAATCGTATCTCTTAATATTCAATAAGGACAGGACTTCTGCCAGGCTTGAGAGAGGTCTGGGGTAAAGAGTCCTCTGCTCCCTGGAAAATGAAGATGATGGTAGATGATGAGTTTTGCCAAGTTCTTGGCTTCTCTTAGTGCTGGGCTGAGCACCATCATCCACTGCTGCTGTGAGCCACCACTGTCCAGTGCTGCCTGCCTCACTGTCTGTCTCCCATAGGGTTGCCAGGACTGTGATGGAGCAGACTGTGATGATGGGAAGAGAAACTTCACAGCAACTTCTACCTTGGTTTTCCCAGAATGCCCGTGGGCACATGTGGGAGAGTATCTTTGTAACAGAGTTAAAAGGAAAGAGAAATCTGGGGCACACATAAAATGGCATGTAAGAGACAAGTGACAAATAAGATCAAGATACAGAATTTAGAAGGAAGTTAAATGACTCGCGTGTGAAGAGTTTTGATTTACCAGTGTCAAAACATTTTCATAAAGCTGCTGAATAAACTGTTAGACAGTAAAACGTCATTCTTCAGTACAGTACAGTCCTAGAATGAAAGGAGCTCTGATGTAGGCTGATTCAGCTCTGCCTGAGATTATGTCTGCTCCCTCCCACAGGTTCAACAAAGGAAGAGGTGTTGTGGCACCCTGTTGTATTACAAGTTATGTTGCTTTCACACCAGCTTTTTTCCTGGAATGTTTCCTAATACCAGCTGGAGTTGCTGAATCAGGTTCCTCTTTTGAGTTTGGCTGCAGGAAAGCGAGTTGCTTTTCCTCAGCAATGTTTCCCAAGACCCTGTTTTCTGAGGAAGGACAGCAGAACAGCTTCAACTGCTGTATCACAAAGTGGGCTCCACTCTTCTTGCAAGTCAGACCATTGCCATGGGGCTGGAGAAGGTGGGAGGGTTTTGCTCTTCCTTACAATGAAGCCGCCTCCTTTGTGACAGATTCCCCATCAGCTTGCTGTGAGATGGAGCATGTTAGAACCCTTTCTTATCAGCCCATTTGCTAGTTAATTCCTGTGCTCTGTTTGCAGGTGTGAAATCCGTGCATGCATGCAACCAACAGGACAGGAAGTCATAAGGATAAGCAGGGGCAATCTTGAGAAAGATTGTTGCTTCCCCATCCTTCTTGGAAGTTAACCAGTGGGCACACACAAGTAGGAACAGTGTACTAATGACAGCACTATCATATCATCCAACCCTGTACAGTTTTTCTGGTATACAGGAGAAATCATGTAGGTGAATTATTAATTACTGTGCTCCACTGAACAGCCAACTGCTGTCTTGGAACCTGACTTTGCCATTTACTATGTGTAAGCATGCACCTGACATAAAAAGCTACATCAATCTGTATTGGCACAAAAGTGGCCTAATTCGTGTAATCAGAGGTTATACACATCAGGGATGTAAAGAGCTTTTTAAATGGACAAGAGTAGTTGTTTTTCTTTCAGTCTTCATGGATACTAGGGACTCAAATCCGTTAACACAGTGGGACTTTTTTCTGAACAAATATGCATAGGATTGTGCTGCATGACTGACAATGGATCACAAATAACTAGGTATGGTTGAGCAGGCAGGCTTATTCTTTTTTGAAAGCCTGTTTTATCCGTTTAAAAGGAGGAAAATCAACATGTTCTTACATACTTGAAATCCAGGATGTGATTAATGAGGGAATAAGAAGACTGCTTGTTAGGGGGGGAAACTGTGGCTTCTGTGTTAGCAGCTGAGGATGCTTTCTGCTGGAATATAATTTTGAATAGCTACATTAAAGCTTGTTTCTTAGTTATTTCAGTGCAGCAGGATTAATTACTAAAACTAAAGTCTGAATACTATTTTGGAAGACTTTAGGTTTGCAACTAAAAATGTTATTCAGGAGATGCAGTGATGATAGCTCTGTAGTACTGTATTCTTGCTGGGCTGATAATGAGTTCTTTAACAGGGCTACACATTCTGCCTGCCCAAGACAGTCTGTTTTGCTAGTAGATAAAGTATTCTTCACTGTAGCAGAATTACATGAACATAAAATCTGGATGCTGGTTTTAATTGGCCTAATCATATGGAGTATGTTGTTGTATTAGGGAAGAACATGTGTCTGATGCCCACCTATGCAGCCCTAGTTTTGGGAAGTTTTGAAAATGTCATCAATATTCAAACTATTCAGTAACAGGAAAAATACTCATAAGTACTGTAATATCATACTGATAATGAATACTCTTGGATCACTTATGTAACTGTAATAGAAACTAAACATTATTTCCCCTTTACAGCATAATTCCCTGCAAACGCACAAAAGGGAGGGCACTTTCTCTTTTAGAATACAGCTACATGGTTCTTTTGTTAAAGGTTTTAGTCTCCTGTTCTGAAGAATGATTATGGCTGCTGTTCTGTAACCAAGGATTAGAGTCCTAAAAATAAACCAAAACAAAGCTCTTAAAATTTTGCAGGTACTACACTCCTTTTGTTGGATCAGTAAATCAGTGAAAAGAGAATTGCTATGGGCATCATGGGTATAATAAAGTGATTGCTTTCAGTATTGTTAGTACAGAAAATGTATGCATAATTTAATTTTTAGATTTTAATTTTTTTACTTTATATGTCCTCAAAAGATCAGATAGGCAGGGCTTTTTTTTTAGCAGGAACTCGGGGGGAAACTCAGTTCCGGCACTTCTCAGGTGGATGCCATTCTAAGAGAACGAGGGAGACATTCATGGTGAGTTCCGGCACCACTTTTTATAGAAAAATAGCACTGGAGATAGGTAATAACAGTTTGTCTCCAGAATCTTCTGATTATCCCCTAAAATTAAACGCTCATGCAAATAAGATTTCTCGCCTTGTTTCTGAAACACTATAATATGATCCCTAGCATAAACCCTTGTAGCCAAGTCAAAACTGAATTAGGCAAACATACATTGTAGTATCAGAGTGGGAAGGGAGCTCAGAAGTCATGTGGTCTATTTCCTACCCTGACAATGTAGTAAATGTGCTCCTGCAGCATCCTTGAAAGGTGGCCATCCAGCCTTTGCTTAAAAATGTCTAACAAAGGAAAGTCCACCATATTCCAATACACTACAGCATATTTCCTTTCTGATCAAACAACAAGGGTGCCAACTTGAATAAAAAGTTCAAGGAGGGGCAGGTAAGCCCCACCCTCATAATCGATCACATGATGTGCATGCACACCGTTTGAAGGGCAATGACCATCAACTTTGGGGGCCCCCTCAAATATTTTAGGGGGGCAAAGGGATCTTGGCCCCTAGGAGTTGGCTCCTATGTCAAACGGCTTGTACAATAAGGAAGTTCTTCTTAATGTTTAGTCTAAATAACTTTCTTTCTTGTATCAGGAGCCATTTCTGTTATTCATCAGGAAAGCTTGTGCAGATGAAAGGGATAAAATGAACAAATTGATTTGCTTTTAAACAGATAGATAGATAGATAGATAGATAGATAGATAGATAGTACAGTTAGTTTAAGCAAGAAGTATGCCACTTATTGGTGCCTGAATTATTTAGTTTAGATGGAAAACAGTTTGACAGAAACAGTAATTCAATAAGCCGATTCATGAAGCCAGTGTGTAACCCCCCCTTCATTACTTCCATCAAAGTTCAAGTAAGGCAGAGGTCAGACCAGTTAATACAGTTGAAACCGAGAATTCTAATGCTCACTCAGAAACAAGATCAGCACACTCAAATGAGAGTGAAAAGTGTAGAGTTGTTCAGGTACATACTTCAGGTTCTCCTTTTAGCTGTTGGTACAATCTTATCCATTAAGATAAGCTCTTCGGACTGTCAAGCAATGCTTCATAGAAAGCCAGGAATCTGAGTCAATATTGTTGTGCTGTGCTTCCTTTTGTGATGTCCTAAGTGCATGTGCTGATAACCATGCTTGGTGTGATTGCTGAGATGCTACCATAGCTAAGATTGAGGTTTTTGTCTAGGAAAACTAGGAAACTCCTCCTTCTGTGAGTACCTTGTTAAGGAGCTATGGTGTTACTTAGACCTGCGTATGGTTGGTGAAGACAACCAAAAGAGCATACTTCTCCCTCTGCATTCGCCATGTCCTCAAGTCAGTTTCTGAACACCTCTATTGTCCTTACTCTAGAAGTGAAGTGGTGTACATCTTTTCAGTTGTGGCACTGCAACTCTGAGAGAGGTCCAACTGGTCTCCTCTAGGTGAGCAGTGAAATCTTGATTATTTAGCAAGGCTTGTGTGATGAGTTGATACTGCTTGACTGGTCGATTTAGATGTAGTTTTAAGCGTAGATTTCTGTGTAGCGATCTCTCTCTTGCTTCTCCCTGACTTTGTAGATTATTATGGCTTATTGTTGTTTTAATCTTGTATAAACCTTGTTGGTAGTGGAGGTCCTTGAATCCTAAATTTGTTGTATTAAATGGTCAAATAACTAAATAATGAACTGCTGTTGGTTGTGTTAGGATATTTCCGTTCCACCTTAAAAGGGAGCAGGATGTTTGTGTCACAGCCTGCGTATTTCCTGTTCACAGGATGTTTATGTTTGCTATTGCTTTCGTTTCTCTCTCTCTGTCGGAGACACTGACGCAGACAGTCATGTCTTTCTCTGTTATGATCAACGCTGAATAAAGCTTGTAAATAATGCTCTCCTGAGTGCGACTTCTGCTGTCAATTATCTGCTGATAAGAGTGTGCATGAGCTCTGGAATGTGGCAAGATATTTTCTAGAAACTCATGTCGCTAATCGATGATACTGCGTGCCTACGAGAGGTCGATGGATCGTCCGGCACACGGCTTGTGCCATGATGGACTTTATCTCCCTGGCAGTATCCCAACAGGTTGATCATGTATGTGGGGCTGTCTCATCTTGGTTATGGCCTGGGTGACCAAAGTATATATAAGGAAATAGTCTCAATGCATATGGTGCATTAATTTTGCTAAAACTAACATTGCTAGGTTTCATCATGTGGACGGTAGCCTCAAATGTTCTATGTGCTGCTTTTAATTTCCATGAAAGAAATATGGGAAATAAATGTAATAGTTATGAAAACAAATTCCCATTCCTTCCTCTGTTCCCATTACATTTTTGTATTACTTGAGAATGATAGCATACCTCACACAATCCATTGGATCTTTGATTATATTTTGTCGGGGGGGGGGGAGAGTTCTGTCGAACTTGAAAGTACCCAATTTCCCCAGCAAAAGTAATGGCTATGATGACACCATTAGCAATGAAAATCTTGATAGTCTCCATAGCTTCTGTTGAGACTACCAATTAATTTCTCACAGCTGTTGAACAATCTTTTTTTTGAACTATGAGCTATCTTAAGTTAAACCAGTGCCTTGCCGTTGAAAAGTAGTGTATCCTGTTACCAATCCCTTGAGCCACCCAGATGCCTCTTTATCCCAAATCTTACTTGATCTCTGCTCCAGACTCTACCATGTCCATTTAACAACACATTAAGACTGCCTGCTCTGGATGTGAGTAAACGGTTGGTTAAATATAGAAACAGTTTCTTATTTAGTGAAGATTTCCATGACAAATCCTTGTGGATCACCATATAAACACAACCATATGGCCAAGTCCAGTATTATCTTAAAACGATTAGCTTGGAGCTTAATACTGTCATTAACTGAAAAATACACACATCATTTTATTTGTATTCCACCTTTCCATAGTTCTAACCCTGCTCAAGGCAGCTTACAACATGAAGACAATTGCATAATTACAAACATAACCAAAAGGAGCCTTAAATAATAAATAAAACATCAAAAAGTACATAACGAAATGGAACAATTTCGACATAAATCATAAGAACTAAAATAAAGATACAAATGATTAATATCAATACCAGCATCAACCCTCAAGCGAGCCCCCTAAACAGTATTCCAGGCCAAGATTGAATTCACAGCTTTTGCGACTGGCTTGTGTAAAGCTATTGATAATTATATGTAAAAAAAAGTTGCCGTAAGCATAAATAAAAGAACATTATCACACATTCATTAATTTCTTGATCTCATGAGATCTTATTGATTGTTGTTTTATTTAGTGTTCATTGATGATGTTTAATGGAACCTAACTGGAGCTTTTTTGTTTTTGTTTTTTTTAAAAAAGCGCTATGAAATGCTCCATGTTTCTGTTGCTGTCAGCTGACTAGAGCCAAGGCCCTTTGTTTTTCCATTGTTTTTTCTACCAAGTGGGATGTTGATGGAATTGATTGAAATGTATTGAAGTGTTTAGTGCTGATTGTGGTTGGGAAGTCAGCTCTGAAAGGAAACTCATTGTTCTGAATGATGTGTCCTGCGGTTTAATACTTAGCTGTCAAAATAAAGATTTCTCTCCAGGGCCAAGCTAAAAAAAAATAAAAAGTAGAATGGCTAATTTAGCCTATGCTTACAGGGCATATTAATAAAGAGGAACAACAATGATTTATTTTGTCCTCTTTCGATGTATTTTAGAATAAATATTTGATTTTGTAAAATTGCCCGGGGGGGGGGGAAGGAAAGCCCCCAACAATGCTACAATTCTCTCACAAATTAATTTCCACCCTTCGCAGAGGCGCTAGCCACAATACCAGTATTTGGTACTGGTGGTGAGGTCTGAAAGTATCCCAGATACATGGTTTCCCTTGTACCAAAACCATTATTTGTGTTTTTACCTCATTGCCTTGATATTATTTCCCCATCCATGTTTAGAGAGAGCTTATAAAAATAATGGACGTGGGTGGCGCTGTGGGTTAAACCACAGAGCCTAGGACTTGCCGATCAGAAGGCCAGAGGTTCGAATCCCCGCGACGGGGTGAGCTCCCGTTGCTCGGTCCCAGCTCCTGCCAACCTAGCAGTTCAAAAGCACGTCAAAGTGCAAGTAGATAAATAGGTACTGCTCCGGCGGGAAGGTAAACGGTGTTTCCGTGCACTGCTCTGGTTTGCCAGAAGCGGCTTAGTCATGCTGGCCACATGACCCAGAAGCTGTACGCCGGCTCCCTCAGCCAATAAAGCGAGATGAGTGCTGCAACCCCACAGTCGGTCACGACTGGACCTAACAGTCAGGGGTCCCCCTATAAAAATAAATCTGATGACATTCAGATAGAAGCAGCCTTACAATTGTGTGTGTCTGGTTTTGGGATGTCAAACTGGAAGCTATTGCTGAGAGGTAGGTTGTAGAATTTTCCTTATCATGGAAATGTTTGTGAAGGTCAGATTACACAAGGTTCTTGCGTGTGGGTGCTTTGGGGAGGTGGGTACCTAGATCAGTATTACCTCAGTTTTGTCTGCTCACAAGTTCTTACAGGTTCCTTATCTTGAAGCAGCAGGTCAGCACCTGCTGGGAGATCTTTTGTTGAATAGTCTTGACTGTCTTTTTCCCTCCCAAAGAGCTAAAGTCTTTTACTATTATTGGGAAATTTATTTCTAGGTAAGTGTCAGTCAAGAAATTCTGCTGGAAGGGTGGGGGGACTCCTTTGCTTAGTGTAAGATTGGGTTTAGCAAAACTTGATGGATTTGGCTGCCAAGAAATCGGCAGCTATTTAACTGAGTCTTGCTATGCAACTTTAAAGATTTGCTGTGGCTGTGCTGAATCAAGTTCAATAGCTCAATGTGCAAAATAATGGCAATATTGTTCCATTCATATCAGTAAAACAAGAGCTGAGAACTTGTGTACTACCAAATTGCTGTTTATTTCAACACCTGACTTGTGTAGTCAAAACAAAATTTCAGAATAGAACATTATGCTGGTAAAGAAAGTCAATTGATAGATGAAGTTTTAAGGATTAAGATGAAAGTCTGTGTTCAGAATCAAAGTTATGACAAAATAGTTTTGCTTAACTGGTTTAGTGATCTCAGCCCAAAGCATCCAGTCAGTTCAGAATTTAATGTCTGCATATCTGTCAGCATATGGATAACTTGCTCCAATAACAAATTGGCTCAATTCTCCTAATCTAACATCTGCAATGCTCTGACTTACTAAATTCATTTTGACATGGGGGGGGGGCAGGGAAGACTATTGGAAAACTGTGACAAGGACCTCAAGTGTATTTGAGAGAATGGAACTAATCAAATTTTCTTTTTCATGTTTGTTTTTCACTTGCTTTATTATTGTGCTCAAGAGAAAATGGCATAACATTAAACTGTTGTACGTTATGAGTGTTTGAGAAAAAGTTGGCCATGTCTAAGTGTATTGCTCCTTATATTATGTAGATGTCCATTGTGTACATCCTGGAGGCCTAAGTGGGAGGAGATACAAATTAGGAAAATACAGTGGTACCTCGGGTTAAGTACTTAATTCGTTCCGGAGGTCCGTACTTAACCTGAAACTGTTCTTAACGTGAAGCACCACTTTAGATAATGGGGCCTCCTGCTGCCGCATTGCCGCCACACAATTTCTGTTCTCATCCTGAAGCAAAGTTCTTAACCCGAGGTACTATTTCTGGGTTAGCGGAGTCTGTAACCTGAAGTATATGTAACCTGAAGCGTATGTAACCCAAGGTAACACTGTACGTGGATCGAAGAGGCTTCCTACCCTTGCAGAAAACAAACAAACAGAAGGTTGGCATAACAGAAGAAACAGAAGAAAACCCTATACAGTGGTGCCCCGCAAGACGAATGCCTCGCAAGACGGAAAACTCGCTAGACGAAAGAGTTTTCCGTTTTGGAGGTGCTTCGCAAAACGAATTTCCTATGGGCTTGCTTCGCAAGATGACAATGTCTTGCGAGTTCCTGCTGGTTTTTTTTCCTCCCCCCCTTTTTCTAAGCCGCTTATCAGCTGATCCGATCAGCAGATAAGCCGCTAATAGCGCTAATCCGCTAATCCTTCAATGGGCTTGCTTCGCAAGACGAAAAAACCGCTAGACGAAGAGAATCACAGAACGGATTCTTTTCGTCTTGCGAGGCACCACTGTAAATGTCCCAGCTGAGTGGGAATTTGAACTTGGGTTTCCCTCCTCTTAGTCTAGCCCTCTAACCACAAGTTTCCATTGCCTCCTTTTAAATGATTTTATGTAGGAATGTGTGTGTTAGAGTTGAACAATAAAGCAGATAGTGTATAGGAGAACTACCAACTACCCAGGGCAAATGTTTTCTTTCATCTGGAGAAAGCTCACTGCCATCATCCAATAACTTTTTTATCCAAAACTTTCATCCAAATCTTTACAAAAAATCCTGTGTGTATTCTTCAGTGGCAAAAATTGAAGTGAAATCACTGGGACCTGCTTTTTAAGAGATGCATTTTGATGACAATCATGAAAATACAGCCACCTTCTAATTTTGTGTGTGTCATGATGTGACAGAGAATTCTTGTCACTTCTCAGTAGTGCATATTTGTAGAGTCAAATCTTATGATTAGCTACTGTTTGAAGAGATACAAAAGAAGCAAAACTTGTAACATTTTAGATGTAAAAGGAATTAGCCTGTTATTGCTGTGTTGTGTTTGGAGTATTTAACATGCAGGTTGAAGATACCTGCTTCCTTCCTGCTGCCATAGAGTATATCAGCAGCAGAGCACGTGGGTAACCTTTGCTATCTGGGTAAGGGAAGCCATGTGCATTCCCTCAGCTTAACAAGGCCCCCAGTGAATGTTTTAAAGGACAATGTTTGCTCTGTCATTTTGGTGAAAAGAGTGGGGCTTTACCTTCACTGCCAAAAGTAATCTGGTGGGGAGGGGTGGAATTGTGATTTAAAAAGAAAAAGGGCCTCTTTCTGCCTGAGACCAGTTCATCTCTCTGCTCAGCAACAATTGTTCCTAGGACAAAAGGGTACTAAGATCACTCTTGGCTACTGAAATGGAGCCAGCCTCTAAGGGTGGATACATTGCAGAGGGGAAGGAAAGGAGGGATACCACAATTTTTAAAAAAATCAATTTACAATGACCCCATAGTTTGGACAATAAATACTATGAGAACCAAAACTCCCTTTTTCTTTCCTTCTCCTGACAATTCCTTGCTGGTGTGTGTATAGTATGCTTGCCACTTTTTTATGCAAAACCTGTTGGGATATTGTCTGTAACAGTTTAACTTGGACAGCAGATCTTCCCACAGATTTCCTTAGCATATTCTAAAACTTTTAATGAGGAAGACTAGGCCTTCAGGCACAGAGGAACAAGCATGGTTTGGATTTCAAATTGCTTTGTCAACTAAATAGTAGAGCAAGGATAACTAACACGAGGAGCCATTGTTAGGGATAATGGGGTTTCAGTCCTGCCCTCTTTTCTTCCCAACCCTATACTGCATATAACACCAGTGTCTCACAACAAATTTAACTGAAGAACCTGAAGAAAGAGACAATGGATGTGTTTTTGAAAATGAGGGGAAATTATTGTTTTATTTTAAACAAGAAAAGGAGTGTGCAGCAGCCCCCAGTATTAAAGAGCCCCAACCCCATTACATCATTAAAACCAGAACATAAACTGGAAAAGAGGAAAAATTTCAATGTTTGGTCCAGATCCTAGGTGCTGCACCCTCACTAAAGGAGACTGTATGGATGATTCACGAAATGATTGTAGGATGACGTGTGTACCTGAGCTTATGACCTCAAATTCACTTTATCTTATATGCTGCCTTATTGCAAAAATGACGACTGGACTACTAATCCTAAACGGAATAGTTGCCCAACCACCCCCTCCAGAACCCACCGCTCTCAACTGACTGTCAACTGCCTCGCATTCAAACTTCCTTTCAAATCCTCATCTAATTGTCACTCACCACCAGAATTCCACAATCTCTCTCTCCCTCTCCCTCCTTAACATTGCCATAATAATTCTGATACAATTACCTTAATAACCTTATCACATTCAATATTTTATACACGCTGCTCCCTATAACCATACTGTTCGAAGCACTTGAGCTTCCCATTCCTGATTCCTAGGAAATGGGTGGTGAGCAAACTGCAGGTTCTCCATCCCTGTTCTAAAAACCAGATGCCTCCCCCCAAATGATCCTGGGAATTGTAGTTTGTTAGGGGTTTGGGGGATTGTAGGTCTGTGAGAGGGAAGCCACAATGGCACGAATCATTTCGGGGGAAGTTATGTGCTTTAAAGGCGCATTGGATGCAATGAAGGAATCTCAGCTAGGTGATCCATGGCTGATCGCCATCCAAGCACTGCTTAAAAACCTCCAAGGAAGGAGAGTCACTGCTTCAGGCCCTAAACGCCTCTGGAGCAGGAGAAAGCAAGCTTGCTCCATCCTCCATGTGACAGCCCTTTATATTTAGTTATTGAAAAGGCTGCATGGTGTGGATCTCATATCAATGTTATGAGAGTGTAAGCAACACATTTCTCTCTCCCCTTTCTCCACACCATGCAGAATTGCAATGGTAACCAGAAGGCTGGAGTTTGGAGCCCAGCCAGGGCTGGCTGTGGGCAGGATCCTTGTTTTGCCGGGGGTTTGACTAGATGACCCTTGAGATCCCTTCCACCTCTGCCATGCTATGATTATATCAAGCAGCTAAAGGAACAAAAAGATGCTTCTGAAACATTTGGGAATCATAGGCACATTCTCCCCACCAGTGGCTTCCAGCAAGAGCTTGCATCTTCCTTAGGAGAGAGGCAGTCCAGAACAAGGAGGGAAAGGCTCAGAGTTCAGGTAGGTGGAAATGCCAATTGAATGCTCTATACTATAGGAATGCTTCCTTCCCATGTCCCCCACCCTCATGTGCCAGACTGGTGCTAGCATGGCTGGGAGCCAGGCACCTGCTGATTCCTCCATTTTCTTTGCAGGGGGGAGTCTTCCCCAACATATACTTTGTTCTGACCAAATCCCTGAAGAGACGTGATGACCCTCAGGCATTGGGGCAGAGGGAAGGAAGGGGTCCTTATGAAACACATTTGGGGAGTCTGTGGCTTCCAGCAAGTCCTTTTCAGAAGGATTGCACCCTCCAACAGGGGAGTCTGAGCATAGCCATCACAGCTAGTTGCCTTTGATAGGCCTCTCCTCCATGCAATTGTATAGTGCTCTTTGAAAGCCATCCCATCCAAGATGCTCTTGTGGTGCATCTGATTCTCCTGTGGTTCCTTGCTCCTGCAAGGAGATGACTATGGTGAGATCCTTTGGTTAACATCTGTCTGGGCTGGAAAATATTAAAGAATCAGAGGACTGGTGAGCTTCCCTTGAAGCACAACTGATCAAAGGCAGGCAGATCTGTTAGCATCTTGATAAAGATGCTCAAACAGCAAAGGATGCTATCATACCCCGCAAGCACCTCAGAAAAAGCTCCCAGGATGATGGAGAAGAGAGCAGTTAAGTGGTTAGTGGGGATCCAGGTTGCCATTTCCGGATCCCACCACAGCCCTTCCAAGTTGCCCAAGAAATCAATGTCACAACAGTTTTTTCCTCGCACCTCCTCTCCATGATCCCTCGTGGGGCCTTCTCAGACATATGCTGTGTCTGAACCAGCAGATCCCACCAAGTAATTTGAGGACCCAGTCAGAAAAGGAGTGTGCACAGTCATACCAGAAATAAGCAAAATAACTAAAACAGGTACTAGAAGTCACCCCAGAACTGGCCCTACTGAACATCTTCCAAGATAACAATGCCCACTCGCACTAGAAAGAGCTCATAACCCACCAACAGCATATGATTCAATATGGCTAACTTAACCCAACAACCTTCCTCACCCTCGCACAAACAAATCCCACTGCAGCCAGCCAAAGACAATCAGCCACACCCTAGACCACCCCAACCCCTCTCACCACCAAGGAAACATAACAAGCGAATAGAAAGAGAACTTCCCCAAGTGACACTGGCAGAAAAACCCCAAGCATACACTAAATAAAAGAACTTAAGCTTTGCCACCCCAGCCCCTCTCTCCTGTCCCCACATCTGGAGGGCCACAAGTTAACTAACCCTGGATCAGAAGAATACTCCATTTCCCCCCTCCATTTTGCCACCTCCGGTTTTTTTGGGGTGGGGGAAGGGTAGAAACGTGTCCAATCCCATATATATTAAAATCTTACTCTGGGTGCCTGCACATCTGCACAGCCATAGTTGCTAAGCCATAGTGTGGCAAACCAGCCCAATGAATACTGTGTTTTATTAAGCAAAAGTTCTGGTGGATATTATTAGTGAGCATTTAGGAGTATTAAACAGGGATGCAGGTGGCGCTGTGGTCTAAACCACTGAGCCTCTTGGGCTTGCTGATCAGAAGGTTGGCGGTTTGAATCCCTGTGGCGGGGTGAGCTCCCATTGCTCGAAAGTTCGAAAGCACGTCAAAAAGTGCAAGTAGATAAATAGGTACCGCTCTGGCAGGAAGGTAAACGGCGTTTCTGTGTGCTGCTCTGGTTTTGGTGTTCCGTTGCGCCAGAAATGGCTCAGTCATGCTGGCCACATGGCCTGGAAAAACTGCAGATGAACGCCGGCTCCCTCGGCCTGTAAAGCCAGATGAGCACTGCAACCCCAAAGTTGTCTGCGACTGGATTTAACTGTCAAGGGTCCTTTACCTTTACTTTTTTAGGAGTATTAAACACCTGTGTATGGTAGCTAGCATCTTTGAATGAAAGTAGCTTGTGTTCCTTATTACTAATCCATACCCTGCAACATTTCACAGATAAAGATTTGACACATGCATGTAACACCTCCCATATTGTTAAATATGGTGGTTTAATATATTTAATATTACCCCTCTTTTCTCTGCAATAGCTTGTCCTGCACTGGTTTAAAATCTGATAAGAGTCTGTTTGGTTTTTGGGCTAAAATTATACTTGAAAAACAGTGAGTTTTCTCTTGGGTTATTAAGAATCAAAAGGAGCTTCACCAACATATGCAGTTGCTGTCTGTGCACTGCATGGTGTTTTAGTGTTTCTACGCACATGTCTACATGCGTATAAAGAGACAAGATGCATCCGCCACCCCACTTCTTGTGAGCCTGGGAAGAGAGCTAAATATGGAAAACTGACAGCAGCTCTGGCAACTCCCACCAATTTTTTTTTATCAAGACTTCCCCCAAAGGCAAATATACAGTGATTGTACAGGAAATATAGATAATCAGAGCATATGCTGAATAAGCATGTGCTGTGCAAGAACAACACTCTTAGGCATTTATGGTGGGAACATAATTTCAAAAGTTACAGAATACAGAGCATCTTTAGGCATGGGGTCGAAATTAGGGATGTACCAAGCATGTCGATGGAATGTCTTTATACAATATAGTCACTTTTTTCAGATTCCTTCTCTTTAAAACAGGGATTAAAAATTCCTAACTCAATTACATGAACCCAGCCTTAGACCAACGAGTGTATTGATGGAGGTAACTCAAAACTCGTTTATAGTAGATTATTCTAAAACAGGCTTCCCCAACATGATGATTTCCAGATGTTGGACTACATCACTGCAATACCTCAAGAATGGCCTCTCTGCATATAAACCAACCTAGACTGTGTTCATAATCTGAGGCCCTTCTTTGTGTGCCTCCTCCATGTGAGGTCCAGAGAGTGGCAACATGAGAATGGGCCTTTGCTGCAGTGGCTCCCCGTTTGTGGAATTTTCTCCCCAGAAGGTTCATCTGGTGCCTTATATATCTTTAGGCACCAGGCAGAAATATTCCTCTTCAACCAGGCCTTTGGCTGATTAATATTCTAAAGCTTTTTCAATGTATTTGTAGGAGGGGGGGTTATTGTATTGTTGTTTCTGTTTCAGCTATTTATTTGTGCTTTTATCTCATGTTTTTATCTTATGAAATGCCCTGAGACCTTTTGATGAAGGGTGGTATATAAATCTAATAAAGAATATATCATCCCTAACCACTGCTGGCTGTGGCAGATGGGAGCTGAAATGGAACATTATCTGGAGGGCACTAGGGACTTGGTAGATTGGTAAAGAATAATAATAATAATAATAATAATAATAATAATAATAATAATAATTTATTATTTATACCCCGCCCATCTGGCTGGGTTTCCCCAGCCACTCTGGGCGGCTTCCAAACGAATATTAAAATACTATGATACATCAAACATTAAAAGCTTCCCTAAACAGGGCTGCCTTCAGATGTCTTCTAAAAGTCTGGTAGTTGTTGTTCTCTTTGACATCTGGTGGGAGGGCGTTCCACAGGGAGGGCGCCACTACCGAGAAGTGTTTTATATGTGTTGTATAGATGCTATAACACTGTGACACTAGATGGCACTGTGGAGTCCTGTCTTTCCAAAGCGGATATCCCGGTATGTGTTTAACTGAATTGCTTCTTTGACATGTCTAGATCCAGCCCAGCTTAGAGAAGACTGCTTTAGGAAGTGAGCAAACAGATTCTTCTTACTCATAAACTCATGCACACACACAATCCAACAATCTTTCTTTCTCGTGTTCTATTCACCTAAGCAGGTGGGCAGGGCTAAGGTTGCTGGTTTGACCACAACACAAGCCTTAAGCCTCATATACTAGGAAAAGATAGCCTAACATGAAGTGTAATGTGGATACGTTGCTGCTACTGTACCACACTACTCTGTATCTATGTCTCCCCTTGCAGGCCAATTGCCACCACTGTGTTCCTCCACCTCTTCTCTATCCAGGTCAGTTGTGTACACACAATTTAAAGAAGAAATAGGAGGGGTTGGAATGGTGTTAAAATCTGGCCTGGCAAGCTTACACTTATTCATCCTTTGTTGCCTGTGGAAAGCAAAAAACTGAGTGCTAGTCAGTCAATTCACAGCAGACAGGAAGAAAAAATCCTGGGTGTGTTTGTATTATTTGTTTGCTGAATTGTGACCATAGATCATATTTATATTATATATTGCAGTAGAGATAGTAGGATTAGGAAAAGGGACATTTTTGTAGTGACTAGAGGAGGAAATGGAGGTGAAATATTCAGAGCTAAAATGTTTTTGAAATCTTAGTCTCTGATATGAAAGAGAGATTTCTCTCGTCTACCTTTACGCATTTGGGGCAGAATTATGGGACTAAACTGCATTGTCTTTGGTTTATTGCTTGTTATAGAGGAATTGGAATTGTTACCTGCATTTCAGCTAAAAATGACATTTCTTTGCTGTGGGTTCCCTCCCCCCAAAAGGAGCAATTTACATCCAGGCTGAGCAGAGCAGAGCAGGAAAAATGCAGAAATTGAATGATTACGGGAGTATGTTCTGCAGTGCCGAGAACACACTGGCAAGGGCGGTCTCTGGCTGTCACTTTAAAAAAAAAATGACCTGCTTGTTGGAGGAGGGGCAGTTTCCTGAGAATCAGGTGCATGTCTGTAGAGATGATGTCATCTTTCTAAGTAGACCTGCTTGAGAAAGACGGATGCAGAGGAGGGAATGATTTCCTAATTGCAGATCTCCAGCTGGGAGGAGTAAGAAATGGATAGAGCACAGGCAGTTTGTAAGTATTAAAAATATTGCTGAAGTCATCCGCAGTCTTCAGGAATTAATTGCTGTGTGAAGGTGATACAAAGAGCATGCTTCTTAATTGAGGACTGTGGAAAGACACTGGTTTGAAAAGGTGTTTTTTAAAAATTACTAGTTGTCCCATGTTTAGAGGTAACATTTCTTAGGTTTCTTCCTAATGACAATAAGTGTTATATGCTTTCTTCCTAGGGAAAAAAGCATGCTGCATGGCTTATTGAGTAATTTTATCTGCCTTTCCATACTGCCTTCTTTATACTAAGAGGCAGTGCACTCACTTGTGGTAAAATGTAGTCCTGTATTGATGAGAAATGTCCTTGGTCCCCAGGCACTGCTTGCTTGTACCTTGGCTTTTAATTTTTGGCTTGCAAATGTAATTAACACATGCAAGATGGGCAAGAATAACAAAAGTTAGCTGCTCTCTTGTCTTTGCTATCAGCTGTCAGCCTGCTTCATGGTCTGTGATGTGATTGTTGGACTGCGCTGAAATAGTTCTGGCATTGCACCACATTATCTAGGTGAACAGAGGGTCTCTAAATAGTGGCTTCATGGTGACTTGTTAGCCATTCTTCTCAGTATTCTCTTTCAGAAATAACCAGGCCTCTACAGACTCCTTAGGTACCCACATACACAAGGAGAAGCAGTTAGTGCTAGTGGATAGGTATGGTAGGTATTGAACTGTAATAGTGGACCTAAATTAAGCTAGCACAGAACCTAGAAAGACTGCAGTTACAGCATGTGGCTGTAGTGGATTGTTGTTTGCTCTGACACGTGTAAATTTCAGGAGGAAGTGAAATGTTTACTTTTGATGAAAGCAGTACTTTAAGGGAAGGGAATCTGTAATTGGATTGAAGGACTAGCAGAACTTACTGGCTATTTCAGAAAAGGTTCTTTGTGTACACTATTTGCATCTTTAGTGTTTATAGTATCTACCAGGTATGAAGCAGTGGACATAAGTAAAATGTACCTGCTGTTGTGTCTTGTGAAGATGAAAGTTGAATTATGGTTTGGTGGAGAAAGTTGCTATAGGCAGTGGGGTACTGGCATGTAGATAGAAACAGGCAGTGTGGAATGGCACCCCTAGATGAGCTGAGTTTCGGTGTGAAGAGGCCCAGAGTTTATATACAAGGAAGGTAATTGGTTCATCCTGTTCACATGACTCCTTTGCCAGAAGAATTCTGCTTGAGGTTTCCATCTGATGACTTGAAAGGCCTGCAAGCTCCTATTCTGATGAACTCTCCTGCTAGCACAGCATGTTAAGGGAACAGGAACCTGACTCTCAGTGTTCTGATGTGAATGCTCCAGTCCCTGACAAGAATGCTGCACTTATGAGTTGGTGCTGCCTCAGTTTTTTCCTCCCATGGTCCCCTTGGATGCTTATCAGCACATGGCTTTCAGTAGGTTCTAGGGCGCACACATGCCCTGTTGTGGCTGTCTTACTGCCTGAGATTATTCCATCAGCTTCATAGGGTCACAGGAGAAGAAAGTACCTGATCTTTGGGTAGGCCCATTTCTACAGAGCTAACTATCCCTTACTGATTAGGTGTGTATTTATTATAGGTTGAAGATGTACATTTGGAAGTTGGATTCATGAATGGAGGGGAGCCATGGATTCAGAACTACTAGAGGCAAATGGGCTTGCTTTAGCCCAACATAAAACATGTTCTGAAAATGTACACTGTTCATTAGAAAGGGAGTTCATTAGCTGTGTTCTTAAAAGCTTTAATAATTACATGGTAACTGTTAGAGCTGCAAGTTTAGTCAAGAGCTAGGAATCCACCTCTTGTAGACCCCTAGGTGTACCATATGTGCCACTTAGAGCTGTGGAGGTGGGGTCACTGCTGTGGGATTTTACAGACCTGCAAATGCTGCTCTACCCCTTTCTTTCATGCTGAAGGTAAAGGACTGTTCTGTTCCAGGTAGTGGTCTCAGCCAGATGAGGTTATAGCTCAAGGTGTGTTTGTGACTTAATGTTAGGCACAAATTTGTGTTCCAGCAAGGAAACCAAGGCAAAGTCAAGGATAGCCAGGTTCTGGTCTAGCAAGGCAAGGTTCAGCTTCTACTAAAGCAAAGACCAGCAAAGTGGAAGCCAGGTTCCAAGGAGGTTGGGGTAGGGAACTTTTTCAACCTGGAGACCGCATGCTAGTGGTGGGTAGAGCCATAAGCAAAAATGAACAGAACGGTGAATATTAATGTTACCTATGTATAGTAGGCTTACTGTACTTACCCACACTCTTCTCCGTCCAGGCAAGCAATAAAGCATTATCAACGACATGCTCTAGCCAGGCAAAGTACTCAAGTCGAGTACACAACAGGGATGGTGAGAAGATGTGCCTGGGGAGAATTCTAAGAACCAGACAGAGAGGCACCAAGAGCTGCATTTGGTCCCTGGACCTGAGATTTCCCATTCCTCCAGTATGACAAAGTCTAACAAAGCAGAGATCAAATTCTGCTAAGGCAAGGCAAGCAAAGCAAGTAGCACTGTGGATAGCTCCATTTGCCACTCAGGCTGGAGAGTCAAATGTTGCTTCAGCAACAAGCAAGCCCAGACTGAGCCAGCAGTTAAAGGGTCTTAGTCTGCTTCAGTAGTAGTAGTAATTGTTGTTGTTGTTTGTACTCTGCCCATCTGACTAAGTTGCACCAGCCACTCTGGGCAGTTTCCAACAGAATATACAAAAATACAACAGAACATCACACATTAAAAGCTTTCTGATGCAGGGCTGCCTTAAGATGTCTACAGAAGGTCGTATAATTATTTTTCTCTTTGACATCTGCTGGGAGGGTGTTCCATACCATGGGCATCACTACCGAGAAGGCCCTCTGCCTGGTTCTCTGTAACCTGAGTTTTCATCATGAGGGAACTACCTGGACCTCAGTTTCCGGGCTGAACAATGGGGGGTGGAGACACTCCTTCAGGCATGCAGGGCCAAAGCCGTTTAGGGCATTAAAGGTCACCACCAACACTTGGAATTGTGCTTAGAAACGTACTGGGAGCCAATGTAGATATTTTAGGACCAGTGTTATATGGCCCTGGCGACCATTCCTAGACACTGGTCTAGCAGCCGCATTCTGGATTAATTGTAGTTTCTGAGTCACCTTCAAAGGTACCTGCCTGTAGGGGGCAATACAGTAGTCTAAGCAGGAGATAACCAGAGCATGTACCACTCTGGCAAGACAGTGGGCAGACAGGCAGGGTCTCACCTAGCATACCAGAAGGAGTCGCTAAACAGTCGCCCAGGACAGAGTTGACCTGCGCCTTTATGGACAGCTGTGGATCCAAAATAACCCCAAGGCTGCACAGCTGGTTCTTTAGGGGCACAGTTACCCCATTCAGGACCAGCAAGTCTCCCACACATGCCCGTCCCCTGTTCCCCAGAAACAGTACTTCTGTCTTGTTGGGATTCAGCCTCAATCCGTGGACTGCCATCTCTCCCAGCCACCTCTAGCCACTCACACAGAACATTCACCACCTTCACTGGTTCTGATTTAAGTGAGAGGTTAAAGGTAAAGGGACCCCTGACCATTAAGTCCAGTTGTGGCCGACTCTGGGGTTGCGGCGCTCATCTCACTTTATTGGCCGAGGGAGCCAGCGTACAGCTTCCAGGTCTAAGCCACTTCTGGCGAACCAGAGCAGTGCACGGAAACATGGTTTACCTTCCCGCCAGAGTGGTACCTATTTATCTACTTGCACTTTGACATGCTTTCGAACTGCTAGGTTGGCAGGAGCAGGGACCAAGCAACGGGAGCTTCACCCCGTTGCAGGGATTCGAACCGCCGACCTTCTGATCGGCAACTCCTAGGCTCTGTGGTTTAACCCACAGTGCCACCCGCGTCCCGCCAGTGAGAGGTTAGAGATGGCTATTATCTGCATACTAGTGGACACTCAGCCCAAACCCCCAGCCATTTTATATAGATGTGAAAAAGCATGGGGGAGTGGATGAAGCCCTGAGGCACCCCACAAGTGAACGCCAGGGGTCTTAACACTCACGCCCCAACACCACTTTCTGGACACAGCCCAGGAGGAAGGAGTAACCACTGACTGATGGCACAGAAGTGACTGTAGTTTTCTGGAGTCCTCAGAATTTGAGGATGTCAGTGTAACTTTCTCAGGCTGGAGTGATGGTGATAAAACAGTCCGCTCCTGTGCTACAGCTTTCTGGACAGTAAAGTTTGACTTATTCCAGGGGCAAATCCCTCTCTTACTTTGATACTTCCTCTGAATCTCTGGCCCCATACCCCAAAGATAGGGAGTCTGTCCATGGGTCTTGAAAAGGGGACAAGGTGCTTGTGCTAGTGTGTGTGTGTATACATACATGTGCACACACATATACACGAGGAATGAAGTACTGCATATGTGAGAAAGTAGGGTGTTGCTGCATATTTGAGGGTTGATGCAGCATTTATATTTCAAAAGATACCATGGGTTTTCAAGAAGAGATGCCTGTGGCAGCATATTAGCTCATGGACCAAATTGTAGTTCTGTCTGTGTGGTGGTAGGATTTTGCCGTCACCTCTGCTCACATCTTTTCCAGTGTGCTATCTTGCAAAGCCATTGCATACATTCCGCTTCAGTGCACTGAACCCTTGGAGCTAAATGATGCTGCGGAACTTGGATTTGTGGGTCATGCAGTTTGAGTTGGTGCTCCTCAACTGTAGGTTAATAGTTTCAATGTCCATGCCTATTCAGGGCTTTAGTGTTGTATGAATTTTTCATAGCAAAATGCCAGGTATGCTAGTAAATTCAAACTGTTCAGAGTAGTAAACTCCTGTGCAGGTACATTCTCTACCTGTTGGTGGAAGTGACTAGTAGATGTCTTCTTCAGACACTGTCTTTGCAATTAATTTCCTCCACTTAGCTTCCCAGTGTAAATTGAGTAAAAGTGTCATATTTGTATTGGAGCAGCTGCACTGAAGTATAGCACAGAAATATTTCCTATGCTTTGTTGTTATTAATGATAGTTCTTTGTGGTTTCTGTTCAGTCCAGCCTTTGCGATTAAATATGTGCAGGCCATAGTACTTGGGAATCCCAGAAAGTTCTGATAGTTGAAAAGGCCTTTGGCTCATGTTTTTCAGGGAAAGTGTGTGATCTTATACTTGTGTTTTTATAATATCTTTAAACAGGCATAATTACATCTGGGCAGTATTGTTTCACGCCATGCTGTTAATCGAATAAGTGGTAGCGTCTCACGATCTGTTTGAACTGAACAAATCTCAGTGCTGTTTGTTATGAAAATGCCCTCTATTAATAATTTTATGAGCTATAGATCCCAGAACAAATAGCAGAATTAAAGGATAATGCTGAAACTAGGGCTGTGCTAATATTTTGGCCAAGAGTTTTTTTTCAGCCGCTCACTGAGGTTGGGGAAGAAATTGCCCTCAAAGCCTGGGGCAAGATGGTGAAAATTAGGAGAAATTAGCAGGTGTGCTGTTGGAAACTCTGGGGGCGGGGCGGCAATGCAAAGCCCCCGCACTGACATATACTGACATGTACTAGGACACTTACCTTTTATTTAAATTACAAGATAACTGAGTATGTGTGCATGAATGTTTCTATGCTTGTGTCCATGCTTCCTTTAATTAATTTTTTTAAAAAACCACAATCCTTGTGCAGTTCTGCAGCTGGAGCACTTGAAAGCGATGCAAAAATATTTTGCCATTCCCAGTCTCTCCACAGGTAGCATCACCAGCTGCTCACAGGTCCTTCTGTTTCGAAACACCTTCCAGGAAGCACAGACAATAGTGAGACTGCAGAGCTGCAAAAGCATTGTTGGGGATTTTTGGTGATTGAAGGAAGTGCACACGTACACCCTCAGTCATCTCGTGATGTAAATAAAAAGTAAGTGTAATAGCATACCCTTGCTAATTTCTAGGGATTTCCCCAACAGTTGTTCTGCAGGTCAACAATGCTCAGTATGGTAGAGCTGCCAGGGAATGAGGTGGACAGATGGAATCAATTGCCTCTCCCCCATCCCCATGCTTGTACTGCCTGGTTTGACAGTCAATCAGTATCCTTTCCATCTTGTACTGTCAGTGCTTCATGTTTCAGCTGCTTGCTCTTGGCTGAGAGCTGTAGGATTAAAACCCTTGCTAGGCACAAGCCTTAAATATTACTGGGAGGGGAAATGTTATTGCACCTATTGCTGTGACAGATCTATGGTGTTTAAGGTTTCCTTTGGTTAAACTTCTCAAATATTGTTTATGGAAATATTTAAAACATTTTTATTTATTTTTTTGCAATAACAGACCATCTTGCTCCCTTCTTCCCAGTGATGTACTGTATTTGATTATACAGGACATATAAGATTGAGCTTCATTTTCCCATGTTGTTCACTTCTGTGTCCTAACAATGTATACTTAGAAATAAGTTCTACTGAATTCAGTGGGATTACTCCCAGGTAAGTGGGGTTAGGAATATACCCCTGCATATTAAACAATTTACCACTTTCATTTCTTCCAATTATTTATCTCATCTCTCTTTTTCTAATTCTCCCCTTTCCAATGAAGAAAAAATTAATATGTTGCTGGCACAGAAGGTAGGAGTGTAAAGGGGAAATTCTAAGAAATTCTGCCAAATACCTTGAAATTTATCTTACATCCATCTTTTTTATATAAAGTATTTGAGCTGCAAGATTTAAGAGCTCTTTCACCCATTAATCTACATCAGGAGAGCTTGTGGCTTTCCGTTTTTGAAGCATGATATGTTCGGTCCTGTAATAATCACATGCATTCAGTTCTGCAGTCCAGACAGCTGCAACAATAATCTATTTCTATGATTTTTCCAACTATGGTCCAAGATAAAGACCAATACTTTTAAGTTTAACAGGGCAGTGGGTCTGTGATCAAAGAACCACTGGCAGTCTATACTTCCAAGTGGTCTTGAAAGAAAAGAAATGCTGAATTGACAGTAATAAATGCCACAACTCCTTCTATACTCAGTGTAGCTGTACTGAGTATGTGGGGTGGAGAGAGAGATTGTCCTCCACGCCATAGAACTTTTTGTCAATTAACATCACAATCCTAACCATATCTTAAAAATCCTATTGAATTTGGACCCCGCTTATACAGAATTTTCAGGAGGTATACAAAGATTAAATATCTGTGGAGATTATTTGACTTAAGATAGAGAGGTTAAAAGAGAATCAGTTTTAAGAAGAAATCTTAATGCATCTAAATCTAAATAATCCCTACTTCTTCCTTCAGGGCAGTTTGACTTTGACTTGGTGAAATTCTGCACTTCCAGGACTACATCAGTCTAGTACTGGGTGTAGTACTAGATTATTTGATGTTTAGAAAACAAAACTTGCCATTGTAGCTGTAGAGATAGTGTTTGGAAACATAGGTAGTGACTGCAGAAGTTAATCATTTAGCTAATTGGTTTAAAACTTTTTTTCTACTCTGCCTGCCAATAAAATAGGGACGCAGGTGGCACTGTGGGTAAAATCTCAGCACCTAGGACTTGCTGATTGCATGGTTGGCGGTTCGAATCCCCGCGGCGGGGTGCGCTCCCGCTGCTCGGTCCCAGCGCCTGCCAACCTAGCAGTTCGAAAGCACCCCCAGGTGCAAGTAGATAAATAGGGACCGCTTACCAGCGGGAAGGTAAACGGCATTCCGTGTGCTGCGCTGGCTCGCCAGATGCAGCTTGTCACGCTGGCCACGTGACCCGGAAGTGTCTGCAGACAGCACTGGCTCCCGGCCTATAGAGTGAGATGAGCGCACAACCCTAGAGTCTGGCAAGACTGGCCCGTATGGGCAGGGGTACCTTTACCTTTTTTGCCAATAAAATGTTTTCAATGTGGTTTGCAATAAACATGCAAAACAGTGATTAAAAACAGTTAAATAAAAGATCAGCAAATTCCTTAATAGTCAACCATAGGCCAATCTGGAAAGAATTAAAAGACTAGGAAAACACAGTACTTTTAATCTTGTGCCAAAATGAATTGATATGGAGAAGGAGTTCACTCCATTGATAAAGCCTAATCCTGATAGCCAACCTCCTCATTTCTGGGTACTATGAGTCAGGCTTCTAAGAAATACTTCTCAACTCCGCTTTTAAAAGGCCTAACACTTCCTTCCTCATTAGCTAGATCAGACGGTCACATCCTCTCCAAGCAGTTTCATGTAATATTGAATGGCATGGGAGTTTTTGAATAGCACGGGAAACTTGCAGAACCTTACCACATAAATGTCATGGTCCAAAGCACCTGTGTCTCAGTTTTACCTTCTGGAACGATTCAGCCAAATTATCAAAACGTTATGCCTTCCATTCCCACCCCGACAAAACCAAGCATGATATGCACAGTTGTTGTCTCTTTCCTGATATGTGTCACCCAGTGGGGTGGTTTTATTTCTCAGAGCTTGCTGGAAGCAAGACTGAAGTGGGTCTAGATCAGGATGTGAAACCCTGTGGCCCTACAGATATATTCAGTTTCCAACTCCACCCAGTCATCAGTTGGATAGCTCAGTTGGTTAGAGCATGGTGCTGATAAGGTTGCAAGTTCGATCCCTGTTGAATTTTATTGTTTTATTTAACTTAAATATCAGATTTCCTGGCTTTGGAAGTTAGGCATTGTGAAACAATAATATCCTTTCTTTCACTAGCGTTTAGATTTGTAGCAAACCAAACTTGCTTTTTGCTTAGGGGCAGGTTGTGGGGGAAGGCTTGACTTCAGATATGTTTGAACACTGTCTCTTTTTCTATCAAGATAAAGAAGATAACTTTTGCTAGTATTATTCTGTTCACTGTAAACAGCTTCACTGTTAGCTGCCAGCATTGAAAGCAATTGAGGTTATATGTTTTATTGGATCAGGTACTATTGGTGTACATTATTAAGGAAGATTACAATGTGTTTGATGTAACTTAAAAACAAACAAACAAACCTAAATTTTGCTGTGGTGATCTTTCTGTGTGTCCCCCGCTTCTTTTTTCTGTTGAACATTTTGTTTCTGAAACAACTGTTATGGAATCCCTTTCCCCCTAAGCTATGACTTGGCAGAGAGAGCAAGCTGTGAAAACATTGTGCTCTGTTACTTTATTGGGAAGTTTGTATCATAAAAAGCTAAAGGTCGTGAAATGTTAGTGGATTTTCCCACGTTTAGGAAACAAAGATTTAGCAGGTGTCTGGGATTTGACTAAATCACAGTGGTTCTCAAAGGATAGGGCATGCTGCACTGGTATGGCAGGAGAGAATGGCAAGTGTGGCAGGCAGAGTCGAGGACAATCAAAGAAACATTTAAATGTTTCAGTGTAATATAGGCTAGGATAGTATCATTTATTAAATATATATATATGCAACCAGAAACAGTATTCATGCCTCTCTTCAAGAGCATTGGCTATTCCTCTACGGTTTTCTTTGTCAACAAAGAATTTTATCTCTGACAAATATGAAAGATCAGAAAAGAGAGAGGCTTATTCCATGAAAAGAGTGGTATCAGTAGGTTTCCAGAAATACAAAAAAAAAAAAAAAAAAATGAAGGGGAAAAACCTGAATGAGAAAAGTGCATTAAGAACTGAGCATGTGCAGTGGACATGGAATGCTGACTTCCTGTTCAGGGGAAGAGATGGAAAACTTGGGGAGAGAGTGATACTTCCAGGAATCCAGGATATTTTCCATATCCTGGGAAATGTTATGGTTAGCTAACTGGAACCCCGAACAGGAGCACTCCAAACAGCAGCATTTTGTTGCAGCTCCCACTTGTATCTATTTAATGCACATTACTTTGAGGCTGCTAATTTATATGATTGCTAAGTCATTTGATCATCCCCTGCAACCTTGGAAAAAACATTATGGCAACGGGAAGACCAGCTTGGTCCATCCATCACCCCAAGAATGAGCAGCTGAAGGGGATTTCTTTCCCTTCTCCCTGCCAGAGAGAACACTTGGCTGCAACTGTGGGTTGACCTCAGCAGCATCTACCTTAGGGCCAAATAACAGGGCGCAAGGCCAGGATCCTGCAGCTTAGCAGGGAGCCAAATAAATTACAGGGGCAGCTGCACCAATATATTTGTTCACCTTTAAAAGTCTTTTTTTGCAGAGGTGGGTGTATTGCAAAGTGAAGCTCCAACTGCACCTACCATCTTCATTTCCCCAGTGTGCCTGTGGTCCCACATGGAGCCCAGGCACTCTAGGGAAATGAAGTTGGTGGGCGTGACTGATTCTTTACCCTTGGTCATTGTAAGAGAGGAAGAAACTAAAGGGATCTCTTGGTGTGCAGCTGCAATGAACCCCTTCTGTCATGGCCACTATATTACATTTCTCTAGGGAAATGGGTGCAATTTGGAGCTTTGCTGCCCAATGCACATTACAAAAACCTCTGTCAAAAGACAAAGGGGTTAATTTTTCTGTGCCCCTGCCCCCAACTGGCACAGGTAGAAGGGATAAATGGATCAACCAGGCTGCATAGTGGGTGGTGGTAGGAAATGAGTCCCTTTTACTTTTAAGAACACTTTTTACAGAGTTTGTTGTTGGGCATGATGGACAGCAAACTTCCGGTTGTGCCCACCAGCAACCTCTGTATAAAGTTTAAAAGGGGGGGACAAGCAATTAAGGTTGCTTTGCTGGTGGGCGGAGAGAGGAAACAGGACACCAGAGTGACTTGGGGGGGCAGCAGTCATCTTGCACAGGGACCCTTCAAAGATTGAGAACAGAAGAGAAGTGTACCCTGGCACCGTCTGTCAGGCACGGGCGAAAAGGCTTCATGTGTGTACGTGTGCGCATGCTCATGTGCATGGAATTTTTCTCTTCCTGTTATCACAGCCTGTTGCTTGTAAGCCACTGTGAGAATAATTTGATTGAAAGTTGGGGCATAAATCTTCTAAATAAATAAATAAATGGAAAGTATTCAGCAACACTTCTGCCTCTTCAGTTCCTGCTGCACTATTAAATATTTATCCATTCTTATTTAGCTTTTTATAAAAAGCTTTGCAGTGTCAATAGTTGTGCTGCTTTTTTCCAGTCTTTCTCAATATTTACTCTAGTAAAAACACATCACGTTGCAAGCATTAGTGGATATGTGCCAGTAGACTACCTCTCCCTTCTGGTGTGTAAGGGACATACTCACATTTCTTTACAGTTTGTACATCGTATGGCGAGGTAGGGACTATTACAAGACCCTGCAGTGTGTGGCCTTTTCTTTCTTTGGGTTGTATTCAGCCATTAGCACAAAGACTTCCTTTTGTGCAATAGAACCTCCCCTCTCTCCCCCCTCCAATCTGTTATGGGGCTTTCCTCAACTCAGAACAGGTCTGTAGGTAGAAGAGAGAAGTTTCATTGCTCAAGAAGTCATCCTTCTGCTAACCGTAACCTCATTATTCTATATTTATATCCTGCCCTTTCCATAACAGGCAGCTTGCAGATAAAATAAGAACAACTAAAAGCAGGGATGATGGTGATGATGGTGATGATAAATTAATAGAAATCTATCTATCTGTCTGTCTGTCTGTCTGTCTGTCTGTCTGTCTGTCTATTTATCATCTATCATCTCTATTAAAATTATACAAATAATTACAATAAAACCAGCTAGGCACCCTTTCATTAAAAGCAGATTTCCCAAAAGCCTGTTGGAATAAGAAAGTTCTCACCTGCCAGCAGAAAAATGAGAAGGAGGGAGTCAGTCAAACTTCTCCAGAAAGGGAATGCCAAAGTCTGAAAGCAGCCTCTGAGAAGGCCCTCTGTTGCATCCCTACCAAGCATGCCTGGGAGAGTGGCAGGACCAAGAGAATGGCCTCCCCAGAAGAACCTTGATAGGTTTGGATGAGGTCCTTGCATGCTGCGGCATTACATGAAATACAGACATGTACCCGATACTTTCAAAACTTATGAACTGTCCCTAGATAATAAGGGATAGTTGGTCAGTTATGGAACTGTTTTAAGTAGCAGTTTCAAGAGAGAACCTTTGGTGCTTGATGCTTTGGGGTTTTCTATAGAATATTCGTCATACTTTTCTGACCTCTCCCCCTCTCCTTTTCTTCTTCCTTTCTTCCTTTCTCATAGCAGGGAAGAGGTAAAGTGGATAGCTTGTGTGAGAATGCTCCATGTTCTTGTAGTATTTCCAGGGCTTAAGCATAACTTGAGCTTCTGTTTGAATTAAAGAGACCATTCTCTTTTGCCTGGTTATTCAGTAGCAAATACGGTGCTTAACTTCTATACCAGGGGTGACCAACTCCCAAGAGACTGCGATCTACTCACAGAATTAAAAACTGGCAGTGATCTACCCCCTTTTGGGGGGTTTAGGTCAAATAGTTGTTAAGCTTTTATTAGGGAGGGGGAAAGCCTAACCTCAAGGGAGAAAGTGGAACAGCCACTCATCAACAGGTTGCTGAGTAAACTCCATCTTCTGTTCTGCAGATCGTGGAACAATGGAGGGTGGAGCGACAGGACAGGGTCGGATTCTATTTTACCTATGCTAAGGAAAGGGATCCAGCGATCTACCAAAACCTCCTAGGGATCTACCAGTACATCGCAATTGACCAGTTGGACATTCGAGTGCTCCTCGTGTATTAGAACAGATTCCCTATCAGGAGAATCAGATGTGTTCAGTGTAGTAATTTGAGGCTGTCCCAGAGTTTTCCTCAGATCTCTTTCCTAGGGAGGAAGTAGTCAGTCAGTCACTGCACTCTCCATGGCATCAGAGGAACAAATATTTTACAAGTAGGAGTAATTAGAGAAGAATTCATAGCTGCTTGTCAGGAAAACTGAAGCATGTTGAGGGCTTGTGATGCCCCTGCAGCTGCTTATGTGAGCTAAAGTGCCTTTTAAGCCCGTACTGTCTCTTCAAAATTGCCTGACTTTTGTTAGATGTTTGATTAAACTTCTACAAAGCAGAAAATTGCTCAAAAGGATTCACAGGAGTTCTGTGGTCTCTGTTGCCTTTATCCTACTTTGTCCATTTTGCCTGTATTAACCTGAATTTGAGTGTTATTTCTCACTGTATGACCATTTCACAGGTAGTGCCCATTTGCAATAGTGTGTTTCATGCCTTCCACATCTCCCAGTGTTGCATTAGACAAGATATAAAACAAACACCAACCCACAGACATTTACTAGATTTCAAGATGATGCAGCCTTTGAATTACTCTTAACAGCACACTCCCATTTTTATAAGCCTGCTTCTCATATATTCTAGGGGTGTGTGCACATACTCTTTTTACTGAGATTGGTGTGAAAAAAATAAGTTGACTGTCCCATGGGAAAGTGAGTACTGTTGACAGCTCTTGACATAAAACATTATGGCACCTGGATGGGGCCTTAGGGTTGAAACTTCTCATGCCTAGGGGCAGGGCTTGCAGAAAATGCTCTGCTCATCTGAGCAGTACACCTGTTGCATGTACATACAAGTTCTGTGCAACAAGCAGTGCTGTGAATGCAAGTTCCCCTAGATCACTGTGCAATCCAGACTACAACTTTTCAAGAAAGCAGGGAAGAATTTCTCTGCAGAACAGATAACACAACAAAATGAGCCAAGCTACTTGGTGTGCGTCAAGTCACATATATGGATTATAAGGCAAAGGGATTTGTTGGAAATCTATAAAACTCACTTAGCATAGTCCTTAACTGGCACAGTTCATTTTGGGTGGGTGAGCAAACTGTGGATGTAGCTCCTGGCCAGAGGACTGAGGGGGCATGACGGGGACTGCAGCCACAACTGGCTGTGCTAGGGGTGTGGGACCTATCACATGATTGATTGATTGATTGATTGATTGATTGATTGATTCATTCATTCATTCATTCATTCATTCAAATGAATCTCAAAGTGGCTTACAACCAATAAATAACCATAACAAAATAAAACATAATAGCATATTGCAAATACAGCATACATCATATAAAATAATTAACAAATTATCAATAAAACAGTTTCAATTTTTTAAAAAATTAACAAAACAGCAACTAAAAAATAAACTTCACAATTACGGCAAGTCGTGTAATTAACAAATCAATGCGGCATTTAGAATCTATAAAATGATATTAAAAACATTAACATAATAGCAACTAAAAATATAAGCTAAGCAGTAAGTTCATTCACACAATCTCTGCACCTCCATGACTCATACCCTTTCCCCTTTAAACAAAATAAAACTGTACAGCAAACCAACAAGACAATACTAATTGAAATAATGAGAGTTACATTTATACTAAAACTAAACTAATCCCCAGCCCCGACAAATGTCCATCCCACCCACAAAGCGCAAAAAACAACATTTAAAACACCATAAATTAACAAGTATTTTAAACATTTAAAAACTTTTAAAAACATTTTTGACATACTCAGAGTAAGTGTGGGTCCTGCACCCTAGGCCATGTGAAAATGGGCCTTGCAAGCAGGGAGCAGTCTTCCTTCCACACTCACAGCAGCAGCAATGTCCCGGTGGCCTCATAGGAGCCATTTAGCTGATCAGGGAGGGTAGGCTAACCAGCTAGAGAATAAGATCTAGCCAAATAGCATCTGTCCCTGCTTTTGGTCTTCCTTCTAGACCATGGAATCCTTGGTTCCTTGTTATCTACCCACTCTCTGTATGATTCATTCAATTCATTCAAGTTAATGTTGTGTCCTTTCTCTCCCATAAAACAGACATCTTGCAGGATTAGATCCTAAAGAAAGAAGCTAACCAGTCATATGATACTGAGACTTGGCTTGTATAGTGGCCGGAGTATCCAACTAGGACCCAGAGGACCCAGGTTCAAATTCCCATTCATCTATATTGCTCAAAATGTGACCTTGGGCCAGTCACCATCTCACAGCCTTACCTACCTCCCAAGGTTGTTGCAAGGATAAATTGGGCAGGGAAACCACACACTGAGCTCTCTGAAGGAAAAACAGTAATCTAGCGAAATAATGTACAGTATCAACATATGGAGGTTGGGCAGGGAGCTGGAACAGACATGGTCCACAAGGGTATCATCTCACTCATCAGACACTTAGTCTAGCAGAGCAGCTTTATTGTGTCTATGTATCTAGTGTTCTTGGGACAGAATAGAGATTTCTGTTTGTCTGTAATTGAGCTCACAGAAATGGTCCTGGACCCAGTGTTGGAAATGCCCTGAGTGTTAGTCCTGGATGCTTGTGGCTACTGTGACAACCATGGGATGTCCCACTGTGTTTCTGGCCCTATGCAAGTTGCTGGTAATATATCAATATGGAATTCTGTAGCAGTCAAGAAAAGGGACAGTTTGTGAGTGGAAGACACCAATCACAAACCTTTTGTGATGGATAGTTGTAACAGTGGGTTGGAATGGAACTCTTAGGAATGGAAAAAAACCTTTGCAAAGATAAGGGGCCAGCTAAAATTTCTCTCCCCCAGAGGCTTGCTGCATTCAGGAGGATTCCAAACTCCCACTGGAGTTTCCAGCTGACCTGGCAAGCTCTCTTGCTCAAGAAGTTTAAAGATGCTGAATTGACCTAGTCAAGTGGCACAAGTATTCTCTCTGGGACTGTGGTTTACTGCACAGCTGCTAGAAATTAAGCAAGCGAAACAATAGCTAGAGCACAGGAGGTAGAGAACCCAGAATGAACCTGGCAGTTTTAAAGCAATCTGGACAGAAAAGTGGTCCTGTTGCTGCATTGTGTCTAAAGCAGGCTTCCTCAACCTCGGCCCTCCAGATGTTTTGAGACTACAATTCCCATCATCCCTGACCAATGGCCCTGCTAGCTAGGGATCATGGGAGTTGTAGGCAAAAAACATCTGGAGGGCCAAGGTTGAGGAAGCCTGGTCTAAAGTATGCCGTGCAACATAACTTTTCATACTGGTTCATAGCCCCGGATGATTCCCTGCAGTCATCAATTAGTCCTCTGTGACTTATTTGCAAGGCATTTTGAGGATAAAGTTCCTTATCCCCCTCCAATAAGGGTTCCATATTAGCTGCATAACCTTTTGCTTTATTTTAATAAATTGTGCTCCCAATTTTATAATCACTTTTGTCTATATCAGTTACCTTAAAAACAAAGTTCATTTTTAATTGAAAGCCCTCACACTTCTTCTTTTATGACTGGATATTATCAGAAATCCTCATGCTTGGTAATTTATTATTACTGTTCTACCTTTCAGGATACAAATCCTTCCAGGGCGGTGTAAAAGTAACGTTAAAATACGTTAACAGCAGCAATATACAGTGGTGCCCCGCAAGACGAATGCCTCGCAAGACGGAAAACCCGCTAGACGAAAGGGTTTTCCGTTTCTGAGCTGCTTCGCAAGACGATTTTCCCTATGGGCTTGCTTTGCAAGACGAAAACGTCTTGCGAGTGTTCCGATTTTCCCCCGCTCCCCCCCTTTTTCTAAGCCGCTAATAGCCTTTTAGCTGCTAATCCGCTAAGCCTTTAATAGCCGCTAAGCCTTTAATAGCCACTAAACCACTAATAGCGCTAATCCGCTAAGCCGCTAATAGGGTTGCTTCGCAAGACGAAAAAACCGCTAGACGAAGAGACTCGCGGAACGGATTAATTTCGTCTTGCGAGGCACCACTGTATAAAAAATCATTGGGATTGTTACCACAGGGCAGTTGGTGGTACAGTGGTGCCTCGCAAGACGAAAAGAATCTGTTTTGTGATTCTCTTCGTCTAGCGGTTTTTTCGTCTTGCGAAGCAAGCCCATTGAAGGATTAGCGGATTAGTGCTATTAGCGCTATTTGCGGCTTTTAGCGGCTTATCTGCTGATCTGATCAGCTGATAAGCGGCTTAGCAGCTTAGAAAAGGGGGGGGGGGAACCAGCAGGAACTTGCAAGACATTGTCGTCTTGCGAAGCAAGCCCATAGGAAATTCATTTTGCGAAGCACCTCCAAAACGGAAAACTCTTTCGTCTAGCGAGTTTTCCGTCTTGCGAGGCATTCGTCTTGCGGGGCACCACTGTACATGGGTCCAATGGGGAGAGATCAGCTGGAACAGGCTCAGGTCTTCCTCCTTCTCTTGGGATCTTTCACATGGTGGCAAATGGCCCTGACTTCTGAATCTAAAGGGGGATGGATGGTGCTAAAGGGTCTATTGATAGCTTCTTGCCCAAGGGCCCAATAGATAGAAGACTTACAGATTTCTCAGAGAATGAATTTTAATGCAGTTGAATGAAAGACTAGCCCTTTCCTTAATGTCATTAAATATTAAGACCTCCTTAAGAGCTTTCAGCAAGGAAACAAATGGAACCTTAAAATTTAACTGATTGTTACTTTAATTTATATTATAGGTTTTAATCACATTGAGTCTTATTTTTTAAATTAACTGAAACTAGATGTTTTTTATTGATTGTCTACAAAAATTAAAATGAAGTGCTACATTTGTAGCTTCATCTAGCCTGAGAATACAAAACTGCACAGATTTGTTTATGTCATTATGTTGTTTGACATACATCTGTTCTGCTTCTTAACACACAAAATATTTTTCAAAACATGTTTTGTTTACTAGATAATTAACATTTTCCACATGATGCTGTGTCATGCTGGGGCATTAGATTCATTTATAATATTGCAAGAGAGAGAATTTGGGAAACATTAGTTCAAATTGTAAGTTGTGTGGGCACATTATTACAACCCCCCCAATTGCTTTTAGCAACATAGCAAGCATTTATTTCTTATACCAGTACATTGGATAATGCGACACCTGTTCATTGTAAGTATATGAAACTTTGGAACAATAGTTAAGTGTGTCCAATTTTCCACCTAAACTTCTGGGATGAATTGTCAATATCTTTGAGGACATAGATTCCATGGACATGATATTGACATGATAGATCTCCACAACGCACCCTGCAGTAAGAACAAGAACTGACTTTATTCTTTTTCATTATTTTTATGTCTATACAGTACTCGTACTTCTGTTGTATATTGTTATAATAATAAAAATGCACTTACTGGCATGAACTGGTGGGACCATTTGGAGACCCCTTGACTTGATGATGGTTGGGGAGCCTGTAACCTCCCGATGCTGAGTTCTTCTCCCATTATCCCTCACCATTTGCACTGTTGGCAGGGGCTGATGGAAGCTAGAGTCGAACAACCTCTAAAGGGAAACAGGTTCCTCATCTGTGTCTTAATATGCTTTCCAAAGGCTATAGTCCTAAAATTCTGCCTTCAAGCGCTCTCCCCAATTTTCCTCTTCCTTGTCATACCACTTGTCTATTGCTGTTCCAAACACAGCAGAAAATGGTTTGTTGTAGCAGCTGTCCAGTTAGGGTTGCTTTCTTTCACAGCAAACAGCTCTGCTTTGGCTGCCATGCCTCTGATCTTGAGTCTTGCCATATTCTCATCATTTTTTTTGGACAGGGTTCGCTATTGTTTCCCATAAGAGTGTGAATGAACCCTAATCAAGAGTGATTTTATCAAATTCAAATGTGGCTTTTAAAATACATTTATATTTGCAAGGGAAAATCTAACAGAAACAAGCCATAAGACAAATGCTCATCTGAGTTAGTCCATATCAGGCTTCCAAGCAATAAGGAATACTTTACTACATGACATAAAAATGGGCATTTGTACCCACATATATAACATTTAAATGAAAGGAGAGCTAGATTGCTTTGGAGTATCACATAGTTTCTTGGTGTGAGTTCCTACTTGTTTCTTTAGCCCCATTGAATTTAATAGGACTTCCTTTTGAGTTGTTAGTAATTAGGATTGCACTGTTAAGTATTGTCCCCCCCCCCACTATGTGCTATTGCTTGGTAGGTGCCCTTTTAAAGTACTCTTGCACCATGTTCTTGATTGAAAAGTACCGTATTTTTCGCTCTATAACACGCACCCAACCATAACACACACGTAGTTTTTAGAGGAGGAAAATCCGCAGGCATGCCACCCGTAGGCATTCCCTCCATAACACGCACAGACATTTCCCCTTACTTTCTAGGAGGAAAAAAGTGAGTGTTATGGTGCAAAAAATACGGTAATTCACTCTGGTTATGCACCACAACAGCAAAAGTGGCATCCTGTTATCATGTTACAAGCAAGTAGAATGCCAAACAAGCACATTATGAGAGATGGAGAACAAAACTGTCTAGCTTTTTCCATTTGCTATGTTGTCTCTAGGCAGCAGCACATAGTAGATGGGGTTTTAAAGGAGCATTAATGTTAATTTTCACAGTGAAAGATTAAATGCTTACATGCATCATCTGATAATTGGCTGGCTAAATCCTACCCTTGTTTCATAGACTTAACCTAGTACATATTAACTGGGTCACTTTGTTGTTTATGAAATAATTGTTAAATTATCTAACCCGGTTAGAAATATCCAAGAAAGCTTGGAGCACCTCAGCAACCTCTAGCTTCCCAGCCTGACTGCAGGTTTAGAAAAAGGGGGTAGGGTTTATCCCTCAATTGCACTGGGCTTTGAACAGGAGCTTGTTTGTGTTGTGCTAATAGGACAGAACAAGATATTTTAATTTCTGTTTCAATGGGTCTTCTGTACCACATAAGAAAGGAACTACTTGTTTATTATACCAGATAGGACAAGTTTAGAAACTTTAGGAGTTTGAAACAATTGTTTGCTGGTTGTTTTTTTCAGAAGACCTGTAACATTATATTCTTTGTGCTCTGATTAAGAAACATCCTTTTTTGTTGAAGTAATCTGATCTGGATAGAGTCTAAACCGTTATAGCTTGCCCCACATATTTCCTTGGCCTCTCTCAGCCATGCTATTGCAGAGGTGTGTAACTTCTAGGAAACTGAGTGGGAAGAGATTTGAGAAGCTGGCAGAAAGGTGACTCAGTACCCTTGTCAGAAGCTTGCTCCTCAAAATATTTTGAATCTTACTGCTCTGTTAATTCAGTAAGTGGCAGCAGTTAGCAATTCATTATTGTCCCAGTGGTAAATCTTGGATGCTTAAGGCACCATTTAATTTTTTTTTAAATTGACTTGCCTAGTGACCCTAGGGTACTAGGATAAGTACTCGCATATGCCCCAGATACAGACATCTTCCTTCCGAGAGATGTTATTTAAGAAACTTGTTTACTCTCATCTCTCATTTGTGGCTTCAGTTTAGATCAGTGTTGTTTAATTGGACTTTTAGTTGGCTGATTGACACTGTATTCAAGAGTCCTTTTTTACTAATGCCCCCAAACTTTGATTTACATGTGGAGTAGCTTCATATAGGTGAAGGTGAGAATGGATTTCTGTACACATACACCTTCAAAAAGATGTTCTTAAAGATTGAGAAGACCCTCTGAAATAGAATTGGATATGGCAGTAGACATTTTTGGGGGGTTGGGGTTGGGTGTTTTTATTTTTGCAAATTTAGGTACTCTGACTTGGCGTAAATATAAATATTTACCTGTAAGGCAAAGTCACCATTGGATATAATCTCTTTCATATTCTGCTGCTCTTATATATACTTTGCAATAAAGGAATTTGTTTTGCTTCTGTCAAACTGAAATAATGAGTTTGGAATCCACAGTGTAATCCTATTTTTCTTTTCTTTTGCCACAATAGAATTAATTCATATAGTTATAGATAATGTGGCTATATTTTAAGGCTATATAAATGAGTAGTTGTCACTGAATTCATTGCATTAAGTGCTTCTGGATTGGCTTTTGAGTTTGAGCAAAGCCTGGGACTGGCATTATTGGAATAGGTCTTGGATATTATTCAGTGTTTAGGAATGTTGGAGAACTGGTTTGTTCTTATTCTTTGCACTTGCATCCCCTAAAGGAGCATAGATGAATAGTTAGGGCACTAAAGGAATAATTCTTCTGGAAAATCTGAATTATGCTTTCTTACTTCATAGGGATGTGGAGACTTAATTAATATTTTGTAGAATCTGATCTTCAGATAGTGAAATGAAAGAGCAAAATACCCATTAGGATGACTGAAGCTTGCATTGGAACACACATTTGTATTTTTTTCTGGACTGTGTTCATTATATTCTAATAAGAAACATGGTATATAATTGGAAGACTCAAGATTTACCCACACTGGAAGAGTGGCAGACGCAATTGATGGATTATATGGAATTGGCCGAGATGACTGCCAGGATCCGAGATTTGGGAGAAGAAGCAATGGAGGAGGACTGGAAAAAATTTAAGGACTATTTGCAAAAATTTTATAAGTTATATGAATCATAAGAACTCGCATGATTTGGAGAAGTCAGCTCCAGCAATGAGAGTGGATGATATATGAAACTAAGTTACATTAATGAAAGGACTAATGTTTAAATGTTTAAATTAATATCATATTTGTTTTTAGAGTAAATTAATATTAAGTAATTTAAACTTAAAATGCAATTATCTGAAAGTACAAAAGAAACGCATGAAACAAGGTTATAATTTGCTGATATTTTTATTGTTAAGAATGCACGGTGAGGGAGATGTGGGGAAGTCCGGTAGAAAACTGAAAAAAGCTCTGAAATGATGTATTTTTCTTTCTTTCTTTTCTTTTCTTACTATTCTTGTTTCTTTGTATATCTGACTGTATATCTTTATCTGGAAAAAATACAATAAAAAATATTATTTAAAAAAAATATATATAATGGAGGTCCGGGAAGGTAAGTCAGTCTCCAAATGCTTTTCATTTGGTCTCCAACAATAGCCCCCATCTGAAAAACTAATGGACTACCAACACTCTTATCCTGTATCAACAGAAAGTAAGACACTGGGCAAAAGGCTTTTTAACATACACACACCCATGTGAACAGCAAGAGACTCTATAGTAGAACTCTCCTCTTAGTGTGTAGTTCAGGTGCTCACTCCCATGTGTAAGCCAAGACACGAGACAGTAGTGGTAAACAGCTGTAGGTTGTCCATAGCCTGTCCTCTCTGCTGCGGTATAACCCTATGCAAGCTGATATCCCAAGTGTTCTGACTGTTTATCCTGCTTGAATTAAGAATTCCCTAACAGGGAGGAAGTTTTCTCTCCTCTCTCTACCTCCACCGTTTAGTTCCGCAAACAGATTATTTTCTTCATGGGTTTTTCGCTTTTATTCGCTGATTTTTTGCACATCTGGAAGAATGTGCTGCCTGAATTAAAAACACCTAGGTAACAAGCGACACTGGGAAATAAAAAAACAAACCTTTGAAAGAATCTTAATCTTCATCATAATGAACTGAATTTTCTGTCTGCCATCTCTTCCATGTTCAACAGTGATTTAGGAACCATATCTAAAATACTGAATAGAAAACTGTCATTTGTAATTATTTATCCAGAATAGAGCTAGGTAAATAACTGGCTACTTTGAGATTTCTCTGCGCATGTGTGTAGCAAGAGATACTAAAGCCCAGCCATAGGCAAACTCCGGCCTTCCAGATGTTTTGGAACTACAATTCCCATCATCCCTAGCTAACAGGACCAGTGGTCAGGAATGATAGGAATTGTAGTCTCAAAACATCTGGAGGGCCGGAGTTTGCCTATGCCTGCTATAGTCTCATCGTAAAAAGCTATGTGTAATGTCTTAAAATATGCAAGTTTTCTGTTCTAGGAGTATCTCTAAACCTGACCATGGTAATGCTTCTTAGCTGCAATGGTTAGATTCTGGTTGGGATTTTGTTTTGCTTTGTTTTGACTCTGGTCCCGAGTTTCTGGTAGGAGGTGAGGCAATGCTAATCTTGGCAGAAGAGAACAAAACCAAGTGAGTAATTAAGTGATGCAAGCCTTTGATTATTTTTCTCTCTCTCCCCTCTCTCTCTCTCTCTGGCACAGCTAGGCATTCCATTTGCAAGAGAAGGAACACTAGAAGAAACTGCTCAAGTTCTACGCAGGACGTTAAAAGAACTTCAGGAAGACCTTTTTCTGCTCGGATTAAAGAACATTATTCTTGAATCTCTCCTTTGCTCAGCTTCTAAAGAGCCAGTTTGCCTGAATCAGTATTCCAGCAAGAAACTACTGACAAGAAGCAGTGAGGTGGTTGGCTTTTCTTTACTGGAACCTTTCTCTGTTGGATTTGGCTCATCAGTCTGAGAAGATTTCATAAGAAAGGGAAGTTGTTTTTGTTTTTGCTTGGTTTTGTATCCATTTTGAACACTTGCAATTTTATTATTTGCAAAGTGTTACCTGAATTGTTATTATTTTTATACTAAAGGATGGCACATAATCACAACGCTCCTTGAAAGACTATGACTTCTTTTAGTTTGCCTTCCATCTTTTCAGCTGTTATGACAGGTGTTTCTCTACATGGACTGTAGTTTTATATAGCAAAATTAGCAGCATTTGAAGAAAATTATGGTTTATTATACCTTGATGCAATACAAATGAGAAATCTGGAGACAGAATTTTGTTTTGGTGTTATGCAAGCTACTTCTGATTTTGAATCAAGGAAAGGACTTTGCGTACATAACATGCAGGTATAAAACCTTCCATATGATAAAGACTGAAGTGTGAAAGATGTCTTGGAAGAGGAATTATTTTTCAGTGGGACGGGGCACTGTGCAAGGAATGTTCACGCCACGTAATACAACATCTATAGCACCTAGTAAAGGTCTCAGCAATGAGCCTGGACAGAACAGCTGTTTCTTGAATAGTGCATTGCAGGTAAGAAATCTAAAAGAATGTGTGCCTATCTTTTATACGTAGTTTTTCTCTTATTTTTTTGTGCTATGTTGCTTCTGTGAGAACACCTAAACAGCAAAGCAACAACGTAAAAACTATCAAACCCTTCTATGAATTTATTTCCTCTTAATTCAGGTACCAGTCACTGGTACAATTATTGTTTCTTGTCTCGGATTTGTATAAATTCATTTAATTATTTTATGAGGTTAAAATGTATTTCAGAGTGGTAACAAATGTTACTTCGAAATCATATACAATTGCAAGGCTGTTAGCAGTGGTTTGGATTTGACACTGGGTTGAGGTGAGACTCTGTTGCACAATCTTTATGTAGGCTTTTCAAATTGGCTCCCATGTGAAAGTTGTGCTTGGGAATAAATGGCGTGGGCACACCCTGTTCTTGTAAATGTTGTATGTTTTCACTGCTTTTAATTCTGAATTTTGAAATTGTTGTAACCCACCGTAGGGCCTGCTGGTGTAGGGTGCATAATATATAAATTGTGTAATAGTAATAATATTTTTTTTTTTTTAGCAAGCATTAGTTGGAATGTAATAATGCCAGGAAATGCCCCATTAGCTTGTGACAATTATTTATAATAGTCCTTTGGATTAATTACACAGTATGTTTAGAATAAGTTTAAGTGGTACCTATTATTCTAATTTTATGAAAAGATTTGCTAAAGCATTTGATCTAATTGCTCAGGACTATGAAACTTTGGTAATAAAGCCAGGATCTGATTTTGTTCACACCAGAGATGGTTGGTACTAGTACACCAATAGAATTACTAAGTTTTATGAGAGCAAGACATATTCTTTTTGATTAGAGACAAAAATATGCAGAAATATTTTTGTGCAGGTGTGATTATTGTTATTGGCTGCTTTAGTTCTATGGATAGTGGCATATCACTTTTGATTTTCCCTTACTAAGAGAGGCATGGAAAACTGTTGAGCAAGTAGTTCCAGGCAGTGTTATAGATACACATGATTGTTCACTAAATGACGTGGATAGCAAAACCGCAGGGTTTTGGAGTATATCTGTGTCTAAGCTCTGTGTTAAATGGAGTTGCTCTGAAGCGGGACACGTATCTGCTTATTTTTATTGAGGCAGCCCATTCCTATTTTTTTTGCATGGTTGCCACTTTGAAACCGATGAAACTTTATTTAGTAGTGGACCTGAAATGGTTTCACCTGGAAAATATGATCACCCCTATTTAAAACTAGGTCCTTGACATGGGCATAGCCAGGATTTATGTTGGGGGTGGGGGGAGAACTGATCTATCTGCGACAGAAATGGTCAGTTGAGTATTTTTATTTATTTACTTGATGGGAGGGGGCAAGTGCCCCCCAGCCCACTGGCTATGCTCATGGTCCTTGATCAGTAGACCAGAGGAAAAGCTAGAAGAGGAAGTGTTGGTTTACTGTCTCATATTAAGAGGCACTCATTGTACTTCTGTTGCTTTATCTGCAAACATCCAGGACAACAAGCTACATTTTTAAATAGTTATATTTAGGTTTCCTATCTTTTAAATATGAAAATTACTTCTAACAGTAAGCTGGCTGTGAAGAGGAGATAAACTACACTTTAGTAGTTAGAACTTATACCAGACCTAGAATTTGGTCATATCCAAAATATAATATAATATAATATAATATAATATAATATAATATAATATAATATAATATAATATAATATAATAATGTTATAAACTGCAGAGAGAACTTTAATCTTTGGCTTAGTCAGTGAAATGATAAAAGCCTTTAATTCAGGGGTCAGTAAACTTTTTCAGCAGGGGGCCGGTCCACTGTCCCTCAGACCTTATGGGGGGCCGGATGTTTTTTTCGGGGGGGGGGGATGAACAAATTCCTATGCCCCACAAACAACCCAGAAATGCATTTTAAATAAAAGCACCCATTCTACCCATGTAAAAACACCAGGCAGGCCTCGCAAATAACCCAGAGATGCATTTTAAATAAAAGGACACATTCTACTCATGTAAAAATGCGCTGATTCCCGGAGCATCTGCGGGTCGGATTTAGAAGGTGATTGGGCCGGATCCAGCCCTCGGTTTGCCTACCTATGCCTTTATTGGTTAGATGCTATGAAGAGCTGTAGCTCAATGTTAGAGCATAACTGCCTTGCGTGATGAAGGTCCCATTTTTTTAACCTTATTTATCTCTATCCCAATGTTTGAGTTAGTATCACAGAATCGCAGAGGTGGAAGGGACCATGCGGGTCATCTAGTCCAACCCCTGCAATGCAGGGATATTTTGCCCAACATGGGCGTCTTTACTAGTCCTATCTAGAGATTCCAATCAGAAACCGTGGAGATCCATTGCCAAGCAGTGTAGACAATACCGAGCTAAATGGACCAGTATTGTGACTTGTTATAATGGAGCATCTTGTGCATGTTCATAAAATTAGTTTATTAAAGTTATTATTTTAAGAGCCATATTTTATTTTTTTAGGATTATCCCTTACTGCAGATAATGCAATATGACCACCCTAATTTGAACTGCTCCCCAGATCCAATATTATGGGATGCTTTAATATAAAAAATAATTTATTGAGCCATTAAACATTTGACTATCTTGGTAAAGAAATTCAGATCCAGACAATAACTAAAGCTTTTTAATTAAAAGAAGATGAAGAAGACATTGTCCAGGCTTTAATACCTTGCATTGTTATTAAACTTTCACACAATCAAATTAGCATTTAAATATATTAAAAATAAGATCATTTTGATAGTGAACATTCTATCAATTTTGAAACAAAACGGGGCCACTTTGGGACTCCCAGCAAGCAGAAGTATAAGTTGGTACACTAAAAGAAAAAAGAAAGAAAGAAAGAAACCTGAGCTTCCATGACCTATGGAATGTTGTGAGCATGAATATAAGAATATTCTACATAATCCATATAATTGTTTGGAGAAATGCTTCTGGGATTAACTTCTGCCTTTGCTGCTACTTTGTTCTGGGCTGGAGGTGGAGAAAGAACATGCCGCTGGCAATTACATCTCCTCTAAAATCCTGGATTTTTAATTATTTTCTATAGGCAACTCTCATTTCCATCTGGGGAGAGAAAAAAGCGGTAAAGGAAAAAAGTCAGGCAGACTAAGACTATGAGTCTAGCAATTAAGTTTGTGTTTTAGGACAGTTGAGCCATGGAAGTTGAAGGCATCAGTTAAAAACAGAGAATGAAGGAAGAGAGGGAAAGTTGACATACTTTAGCATTGGCGCTGTGGGGGTTATAAGCCAGAGTTAAACACACACACAAATAAATAATTAAATAAATATATACCCACACTGATAGCCGATATACAGGGAACTCCCCACTTGTGTGTGACCATGCATGCATGCATGTAGTGCTGGGAACCCAGAATTGGTTCGTGGGGAGACCCTCCCCAGAGCCTGAAGAGGACATCCTTTTCAGGCTTTGGAGAGCATCTCCACACAAGCCAGAGGCGCAGTGGGGTTTTGTTGAGGCTGTTCAGCCTCCCTACCTAACACCTGACATTCACTTTTCCCACGTGTCAGCTGAAGAGCCTTAACAAAGGCCCACTGTGTGTCCAGCTCACGAGAAGACCCGCCCCAAAGCTCAAAGAGGGCATCCTCTTTGGTCTCCAGGGGTGGTCTCCTTGTGAGCCACAAGGACTCAACAGAGTGCTGCCCACTTACATACATTTCACTTACGCACTCAGGGCCTGGAACGTAACCCTGTGTAAATGGGGAGCCACCTTTGTAGCACTGGGTGGAGGAAGAAGGTTTTAAGAGGGTGATGGGGGCGGGGGGAAGGTGCCAACTTTAAAAAGCTCTACAAGCTTCCTGTTGCATGCTGGCTGGAACCATGAAGAGGAACACTCCTAATAGTGGCTGGATATATAGTGTAGTATTTTGCTGCTGCTCCATTGCTGCCAAAACTAGTAGCCAGTGGTAGATCCATACTCTCTGAACTGGTCTAATTGCTTTTCCCACATCATGCATAATTTTATACAACTCTATTGTATCACACCTTAGTTTTCTTTACTAAAAAGAAACTAAAAGGCACTGATTCCTTCTCCTTTCCAAACTGGGAAACTGTGGTTACTAGGTTTGGAAGAAACCAGGATTTTACAGCAAATTCAAGCCGTGGTTTATGATCCTAGCTTGTTATGAATTTCATAACCATAGTTTCCTCGTTCTTATGAAATGGGAAACTATGGTTAATTAAAAACTCTGTAACTTACTGTGACCTGCTTAAAAGAGATTAGAAAAGGCTTGAGGACAGAACAAGTGGGCAAAAGGCTCATATAAATAAAGTGGCTGAATAATGTGAGGTATGTGTTTGAAATATATTAGGAATATTCATATCACCTAGTTTATTCTGATAAAGCATACCTCTTTCAATCCTGGATCTTAACCCCTTTTATCTTTTACTCTTTTAATTTTTATTCTCTGGGATAAATTGACTGGTAGAGCATGAGGCTCTCAATCTCAGGATTGTGGGTTTGAGCCCTATGTTGGGCAAAAGATTCCTGCATTCCAAGAGGGTTGGACTCGATGACTTTCCAACTCTACAATTCTATGATTCTATGATACTAACTCAAACATTGGGATAGAAATAGATAAGGTTAAAAAAAATGCTAATCTCCAGATTAGATTTATCCCAAAGGTACTTAGATGCTGTTGATGAATTTATTATCTGTCTAATTTTAGCAAGAGATTCTTATCTAAGACATTCTGAAATGGATAATTTAAAAATCACATTCTTCTTCTTTGCTTTACAGGTTCTCTGGCATCTGGATATATTTCGACGTAGTTTTCGACAACTTACAACACACAAGTGTATGGGAGATTCCTGTATATTTTGTGCTCTCAAAGTGAGTAATTTGTCAGTTCAGTTCAGTTCAGATTTAGATGATAAAGTAAGTGTACATTAGCTGCATCTTCATTCATTGAAGATTCTTATCCTGCCCTTCTTCCAGGCAGGAGCTCAGAGAAGCTCATGACTGATAGATAAACAAACAAACAAACAAACAAACAAACATACAAAATGAGATTTAAACAACAAAAGTCATAATAATGTTGTAGCAGTATTCCAAGGTATGTGCCTCGCTTTACTTTCAAGCTATACTGTGGTCACACTGAAGTGAGGCCATGAGATAGAACTTTGTGAAGTGCTTCAGTTTATGGACTATAACTCAGGTTTCTCCAGCAAGAAATTCCTCACTGTGATTTTTCCATTCATGTGAATATAAATTCACATTCTGCAAGAGTTAATTTGTGTCTTACTGCTCATATGCTTTATATGTAGACAATGTAGTTCGTCTACATTGAGTGTCGTCGTTCAGAACCTGTCATACCTGCTCATATCAAAATAAGACGTGCTCCTATTGTAGCTTTCATAATCTGAGCTGCAATCTTAAACCTCTGCCTTGGGAAAACAACTGTGAGTGGTAGTGATGCATGGATCAAGGCTCCTACTTGCTTTCAGGCCAGCTGTCTTAGTGACTGTAGGATGCAGAAGTGCTGCCTTGACACTAGAACAATTTTCTGATCTATTATTCATTTTGATGTCTGTTGTGCACAGTCCTTGCTTTCTTTATTCATCTAATGTATGACTTTGGTTTGGAGTTTGTTTATCTCTGCTCAGGGAAAGGGGGGGGGGATTGGTCTGTTGGTACTAAGCAAGCCACAAAGAGTTTGTTTGCCTTCCAGGGATTGTAGTGCCAGGATGTAGGACAGAGGGTGTTTTGTTGTTGGTGGAGAAGAATGCAGCATTGATTTGTACATTCTGCTAGAGCTTCTGTATTAGAAGTTTTTCATATGTAACAAAAGCAGGAAGAATTAACTTTCTGGGCAGAACGGGTGTTTTCTGAGGTGAAAGCTGAGACACACAGTGTTTGGACTGACATTAGGGACAAGAAATGTACTGTTCTAATTTTAGTAGGTAAGTCCATATTGAGCAAGCAAAATAAATTATGTACATCTGTACAGATCTACTTACATTGCTAAAGCTGTGTTCTGGTTTCTGAGACTCCTGGCGCCACTGGCAACTTGTTCTTTCAAAATGTCCTCTTGTTAGGCTAGACACTCCCTCTGGGTTCCAGGATTGGGGAACCTGTGGCCTTTCAGATGTTGTTAGACTCCCAACTCCCATCCAGAATGACCAGTGGCTAAAGATGGTTGGAGTTTTCATAGAATCATAGAGTTGGAAGGGACCACGGGGATGTGGGACTCTTTTGCCCCGTATGGGGCTCAAACCCACAGCCCTGAGAAGTTGTAGCCCAGGAGCGTCTGGAGAGCCACAAGTTTCCTGTTCTGTGTGTAATCATACATTCTTTCACTAAGATACATACACGGAAACACACATGTCATTAAGGCAGACTTACACACATTCTTCTCATTTATGGAGCAGGATAAACGCACACATTATTTTAAGGAACGAGATACATACCTGAATGTATGACTGGATTAGTAGGCATTCTCTCCTTCAGTCAAAGGGTGAATTGTTACAGGCCACCCAAATCTGTGTCAAGCGGTGCACATGATTCCAAGGGTCTTGGCGCTTAGCCAGGGTTTGTGGTTTGCAAAATTAGGCACAATAGAGGCTTTGGTGTCTTTATGATATATGGTTTAGTTGCACATATATGCAACCTGAAGCTTTCATTGGAGGGATTCACAGCGGCAGCACCCCAAAGCGTGCCAGCTTACTCCATAGTCGCAGCATCAGGATCTTTTCTCTGCAGCCTCTCTTGTTCTGCATGACACATCCCAGCTTAACTGTTCCTCTCTGCTTCCTGGTTACATCCTTTCCCTGAATTAAGCCCTCTTTGTCTATAGAGGGAGGGAAGACTCCATTCATTTGCACTCTAACACCTATTTCTTTTGAGGCTTTGAACTCCTAATGGTTAATTCCCCCCCCCCCTGACTATTTTTGCTTTACTTCATTAACACTTGTTGATTGACTAGTATTACAATGTCCTATACACAACCCAGGAAGTGTGCCTAGAATACACACTATGCTTCCTTAGGTTTCAACCCCTAGATAGTATGACTCAGTTTTTAACACAAGCTTAATTAAACACCTCAAGTCACCTCCTCACTTAATTGGCTTTTGATACTTAGCTTAATTGCACACTTAAATGCATGAGTCTAGCTATCACTTCACACCGGGAGACTACCATGTGCAAGACCATCTTTTTTTCTGAAATTGGGGGGTCGTCTTATACACAGGTTAATAAGTTAAGTAATTGAGGGCTGTAGCTGCTTGCAAAAAGCTGCTCAACAACTTCCTTAATTTTTAAATTTCTTAATTTTGGCCTCCCAAAATAGGGGTCATCTTATACACAGGGTCAGGTTATACCTGGAAAAATATGGTAGCTTTTGCCACCCCAAACTTAATTAAATCATTAGCACCCCTAAATTCTTAACATTATTAAGGCTTAACATTTCCCCCCCTCTGTCTCTCATTCACACCCCAGTTGCTATCATCTGCAGCAGTGTTAGTAGAAACATTTGTCTTGAGAAAAGGCAAGGAAAATGATTGTTGTGTATCATTACCTTTCTTATTTTTTATCATTAGCCATTAGTTATTAAGTAGTCTACTGTCACTCTGGGGCAATGTTGCTGGGTCCAAGAAAAAATTATTTCCTCCTATTTTGGTAGCAGATTTTTGTTGACAGCAGTTTAAATAGTTGTTAATCTATTGATTAAATTTGCACAAAGGTAAAAACAATATTTCTTTTAAGATGACGAATACCGTATTTTTCGCCCTATAGGACGCACTTTTTCTGCTCCAAAAATGAAGGGAAAATGTATGTGCGTCCTATGGGGCGAATGCAGGCTTTCGCTGAAGCCTGGAGAGTGAGAGGGGTCAGTGCGCACCGACCCCTCTTGCTCTCCAGGCTTCGTGCAGCTCTCCGCAAGCCATGGGAGCCCGGTGATGGGCTCCCATGGCTTGCGGAGAGTTGCTTGCATGCCGAAGCCTGGGCGCACTGAGCTCAGCATGCCCAGGCTTCGAGCTTCCCGCAGCTCTCAGCAAGCCGTGGGAGCCCGGCACTGGGCTCCCATGGCTTGCGGAGAGCTGCCTGTTCTGGGGTCGGGGGAAGCTCGGGCTGGGGGAAAAATAATTTTCCCCCTTTATTTCCCCCCCAAAAAACTAGGTGCGCCCTATAGGCCGGTGCGTCCTATGGGGCGAAAAATACGGTATGTCTTTTAAGATGATACTCTATGCTTTCCTTTAGTCTCTTGCCAAGGCTCCTTTTTCCTAATCTACACTTTAAGTATTTATTATTTATTATATTTCTTGTTGGAAAATGCCCTGGGGTGCCCCTGCAGCCCCCGAACTCACTGTTCTTCCTAAAGGAGCCCAGAGGTCATCTAGTGTGCAAATTCCCTGCCCTTCTAGAAGCTAGGCTTGCTCCATATTAGTAAACAGGCAGCCCTAAAGGTTAATAGGGAAATTTCATTGGACTGCAAATACAATGATCGTAGTATTGCTTTACTGTAGAATTTGATTTTTTAAATGAATGTTGAAAAGTGCCTTTTTAAGCTCCCTCCTCACCCATGAAAATTCTTTATTAAAAAAGACTGACTAAAGGTGGCATGACTCATGATTTGTATTCAGAAAAACTCTCATTACACATAAAAATGGAAATTAAAGGTCCTAACGGATTGTGCTTAATTTTGAAAATAGAATTAGGATTAGGAAAATGGAACCAGAAAATAACTCTTAGGATGTCTAATTCTAATAATGCTTACTGGTGGTTTTATTTCCGTTTGAAAAAAAATTAAAGATCGCTGGATGGAAGTTAATATTTTATTCAAGGAGCTTGAACAAAACGTTGGAGCCTTCTCCCTCGTATTGAATATATATATATAAATCTAAACAATATTGTATATATAAATCTACACGATATTGATTTGATGCGATCTGAGGAGAAGCCAGAGTATATTGTTTTGATAAGCACATGCTGATAGATTTTCACCCTTCACCCAAAAACTAAAGTTTTTACTCTTGAAGGCATAAAGCCTACTCCATTGTTTTAAAATGATTTAAAGGAAACCATGAAAATGAACCATTTCAATCAGTGCTAAACAATTTACAAAACTTAAATCAGGATCCAGGATTCTTACAAATAAACAATCTATTAATAAGCATCTTCCTTACAGATTCCAAGTTACCTTTTACTCCCAAATGAAAAGCTTCCCACTGAGCTTATTGCTTAGAATCCTGGCTTACGAAGCACCTTTCAGTTTCTTCCTGCCCTTTCCCTCGCCATTAAGAGCTTCTAATCCTGGTCCTTCTTGCAAAGGACTTCTAGCTGAGCCCTGTACCTTTTGTTCCAGTTTGCTCCCAGTCTCTCCTCATGCAGGCTCTCAGTCCCGTGTCTCACGTACTTCCTCCTCTCTCAAATTCTTGACCTTTCTTGCATTCAGGTGCCTGATTCCTCCGCTCTTGACACCACACCATCTGGAGCGTTCAAAGCTAACCCGGGCCCCATGGCTCTTCTCCTGCTAGCTTTAAGCCCCGGAGGGGTGTTGCAAGGGCCTTCTCCGCAGGTGAACTGCATCCCTCCAGCCCCCAGGCAGTAATGAGGCAAATTCAGGAGCTGCTGGGCTCCCACCTGCCTATCCATCAAAACTTTCTCCGCAACCACATTGGCTCATACTTTATGACTGAGATTTTAAGTTGAAATACTGATTGGGAATTTGAAATCTTATGGCAAAAATAGATCAAAGGAAGGTATGTGATTACATGATTTTTTTATTAATGCATTTTATTGTTTTTGTTCCCTGTCCTTTCTCCAAAGAGCTCAAAATACTCGGTTGCATGTTTTGGAATAGGTAAACAAAATGTTGAAACTGATTTTTGCCAGCTAGGAAGATTTTGTGATGCTTAGGAGACGGTCCTCCACAAGATTTCATTAGCGTTACGGTTAGAAGCCCGTTAGCATCATAGGAAGTTAATTGCTCATTTAGAAAGGTAGAAATTATTGCAGACTGGAAGAAGACAGTGTCCCTAAGGTCACTAACACTAAGAAGCTTTGAGTTAGTTGTAATGGAAAGTGGATTGGAATATTTCTAGCTGTAGATGAAAGCAAATGGGGTTGCTTTTAGTAGTAAAACGTTTTTAAAAGGACTATACCAGGGCTAAAATGGATAGAATAATTTAAACCATTTGAGACAAAAAATGTATCAAAGTACCAGCAATCAGCAAACAAGTGGGTCTAAGACTGTAAGTCATACATGTCTGGGGTGTAGTAGTTATAGTGCCAAACTAGGATTGGAGAAGCTCAGTCTCAAATCACTCCACCATGAAGCTTGTTCAACTAGACACAATCTGTCAGCCTAACTTGCCTCACAGGATTGTTTTTAGAATAAAAATGGATTTTCTACATATTTATTCTTAAGTCCAATTTTGCTAAAGCTATAATTGCAGATGTTTTCCCCATGACAATTTATTGATAATATGAATGTTTAGAATAGTTGCCATTGGGTACTAACTAAGGACTGCAATTTGCATTTTGACATTGGGGCTTTTTAAGTGCCTTTCCTGTTGCATCCCCTTGCACACCTGAAAATTTTCTCCTGGTTGTTGGAACCCTTTGCAGCAGAATGGAGTCTAGTGCAAGGAGGTGCAGTCAAACTAAAATAGTCAAATCCCCTACATGTGTTTCAGATGCTGATGTCTTTTGTTATGCCAGTCAGATGCCTACTATTACAGGCAAGTCAGGAACCTATAAACGACCACCTGTTTGCCGTATCTTAAGAACATTGAAGCCTGGTTGTTTATAGGGTTGTTAACAAAAATACATGCAAAATGTTTTCTGCAGTAACATCCCTGGCAGTTATCTCTGATGTCTGGATTTGGGGATGGTATGCTGGTGCACTCTAGTAAACACTAATTTAGCACGAGCATGTGAACCAAAAATAGGATAAAAGTAAAACATGTAGCTAAGATGCCAAAAGCAGGAAAAGAGTGAAAGTGTGAGTCTGCAGTTAGTATCAAGGTTTTCATATATGACATGATAACATGACAGATACTGGTAACCTGGATTCACTTTGTGTAAATGTACACTCATTTAAGACGTTGTGTCTGTCCCGAAGAAATAATGTGAGCTCATGTAAAAGTTGACCTTTAACTTTCCTCCTATCCTAGGGTATCTTTAACCAGTTTCAGTGCAGCAGTGAGAAAGTGTTGCCATCTGATGCACTTCGTAGTGCTCTTGCAAAGACTTTTCAAGATGAACAGCGTTTCCAGTTGGGCATCATGGATGATGCTGCCGAATGCTTTGTGAGTATGACTTCTGTGGAATAGCTGAAAATTCTTGTAGGAAAGAATGCCTTGCTAAGCACAAACTAGCAGATAAAATCCCCATATTCTCAAATGGGAAGTGGTTTTTTCATATTAATAATAAGTATTTTACAGCAGAGGTAGTAGTGAGGAACACTGAGCTGCTTCTAGTGAGACACTTAGGTAGGCTATACAGTGTAATAGTGAAGATAATACTGTTGCAAAAGCAGGCAAATTTAACAACTATTTTAACCCATCTAAACAGCTGCGTGTTTGTGAATAAGACTGTGAGAAAAGCCACAGTTTGGGGCTTAAATAACGATAGCATTAAATTCTACTAAGGATATAGTTTAGCCTTCACTCTCTTGCTCTCTCGCTGCTTAAGTAGAAGCATAATTTTAAAATTTCAGATCTTTGAATCTCTTACATAAATCCTTCAAACATCCATTGTTCTAGAAACAATCATGGCAGCTGTTAAGAGAGTGATCTTTCTTGAATTCAGAGACAGTACTGGCCAAGTCATTGTGTTAATTTTACCAGGAAGAGAAAGTGTTATATCTGGCATAATCTGATGTCTCTGCTTGGTGCCTAGTGGGTTGCATCTGCTCCCTTATTTTGTTATTTTAAATGATTATTGCCACTAACACCTGTCATATATTTACCCTTTTCTTTTAAAAAAAACCTATAATTAGTTAAGGTTTTGAAGTACAGTATTTGTTCTGTTTGGAATGCCAGTGTTTTGCGTATCCGTGTTTCCTCTGACTTTTGGTGCATAGTATCCAGACTTAATTGAACTTGGAAATCTTAGTTGATATGGCTCCTGTTTCCCTGTGATTTTGGCTAGGTTTGTGAAGCTGCCTTTCTATATCTGCTGGTTCAAAGGGGGAAGTAATATTAATTGGCAGTCACTTCCATATTGCGTACCCATACTCACAATAGTAAAAGGATATGTCATAACTGGTTATATAAAACCCACTTGTAATGTTTTGTAGCTAAAACTGGAAAAGGATAGGAACTCAAGACTTGCCAAGCCAGCTTATAAATGCTAACAAATACAGTATACAGTTTGTGTCATCACAAAATGTGATCTTTGCTAGCATTGCAAGCTGGTAGGCTGGCATAAAGGTTGTGGATGGCTAATGCAAATAGGTTCCCAATTAAACCTTATAACAACTTCATTACTTCACTTTCTTTCCTAAAAAGGTATGTCAATAGTACTTAAGCCAATACAGTATTATATGTACTTGAGAAATCACTGAACAAAAGATAATAACGTTATACCAGGTCAGTAAGCAGATAGCTAGGCTCTGCCTGTCACCCTTTGTCAACCCACTATTTAGATGCTGCTTTGTACTTCAGCCAAACCACTGACATTTGAATATTTGTCAAAATTAATAATGGCAAAACCTGAAGATTTGGTGTAACATCCAATATGGATGGAATACAGGATAGCTTTCTGAGTTACATTAACTCATTCTTGACATTAGCTGTCAAGCTCCTAAATTCTTAAATAAATTTAGAATACTTAGAAGGTACATCCCACCTGACCCTAAAATGTCACCATTCATTATTTCTCTTTCTGAAATTGTTTAATAATTCTTATTTTTATTTCCTCTCTCCCTGGCTGCAGGAAAACCTCTTAATGCGGATTCACTTTCACATTGCAGATGAATCTAAAGAAGACATCTGTACTGCCCCACACTGCATTTCACATCAAAAGTTTGCAATGACCCTATTTGAGCAGGTATGGAACAACATATCTATCCCAAACCAATTCAGTCCTGTGATATAGAAATGTGGAAATGTGCATGAGAAACTGTTTTCAGTTTTGACTACTGACGGTTTTTATTTCTCTGATTTAGTGTGTTTGTACCAGTTGTGGTGCCACCTCTGACCCACTGCCCTTTATCCAGATGGTACATTATATCTCGACCACTTCACTCTGGTGAGTCTCAGTTCTTTGCAATGGAAAAGAAAAGAAAAAAATTCCCTTTGTGTCAGGAGTCTTATCTACGTAACATACCATATATGTTATGTATATTATTGATAATTGGCCCCAGTTCATGATATAATAATACTTTTCAGATATTTTTATTTATATTATATTATATTATATTATTCTATTCTATTCTATTATATTATATTCTATTCTATTATATTATATTATATTATATTATATTATATTATATTATATTATATTAGCATTTGTATACAGTCATACCTCGGGTTGAAGTAGCTTCGGGATGAATATTTTCGGGTTGCGCTCCGCAGCAACCCGGAAGTAACGGAGCGTGTTACTTCCGGGTTTCGCCGCTCATGCATGTGCAGATGCTCAAAATGGCGTCACGCGCATGCGTGGAAGCAGCGAAACGCGACCCATGCATGCGCAGGCGCACAGTCGCGTGTTACGTTTACTTCCGGAAGCGAACGGGGCTCTGGAACAGATTCCGTTCGTATCCAGAGGTACCACTGTACCTCCTTTTGGCTCTCAAGAGGACGCCCCTCCCTGTGTTTTACAGCACTAAAATTATAAGAGGTGCTTGCTGGATCAGGCCCATCTCATCCAGCATCCTGTTCTCACAGTGACTGACTTGCAAGGAAACTTGCAAGCAGGATTTAAGCACTCTCCCCTCTTGTGGTTTCCAGCAGCTGGTATTCAGAAGCATTGCTGCCTTAAACTGTGGAGGCAGAGCTAATAGCCATAGATAGCTCTCTCCTCCCAGGAATTTGTCTAATCCTTTTTAAAAGCCACCTTGGTTGGTGGCCATCACTGCCTCCTGTGCATAGCTGACAACGTTTCCCTTTTTTAAAGGGGAAATTCCCTTATTCCGAATAGGATTCCTCGCAAGAAAAGGGAAAAGGTGACAGCTATGCTCCTGTGGGAGGGAGTTCCATAGTTTAACTGTGCATTGCGTGAAGAAGTGCTTTAGCCAATTAGAATTAAAATTTTAAGATATGAAAACCAGAGGGAAAATGAGATAATTTTTACACTGCATGGTGTGACTTGATTAAATATACAAATTAAACAACATGTGGACAAGAAATACCTACAACTTATATTGCAATATGGTGTAGACAAGCGGGCACTGCTCATTAGCTCACTGCTATTATTCTGTGTTTTCCAAGTTGATTCGTTGAACAATTCATTGGACTGGTTTATTGTAATCGCTTCATTATTATGTTCCGTAAAATAATATGTTTAGTATTTTACACCCCCCCCCGTGGCCCTTTTTTTGTCAGTCGTCTCATGTTTTATGATTTATGTGTGTGCAATTTTGTAACAGTAAAATGATAAATAAAATATAACAAACAGAGAGCATTAAATCAAGCAACAAAAACAAAGCTGCAAGCAGGTAGGAATTAAAATAAATCAAAGGCATGGCAAATTAAGAAGACTAATCACTTGCCTAAAAATCATTATTGAGGAGGCTTGTCTCTTGGGAGGGAGTTCCATAGCTGAGGGGCTGCAGTAGAGAATCTGATCTTTTTTGCATTTTAATTGGCATGGCACAAATGTGGCTTTGAGTATTTTAGAAAAGGCAGCATAATATAGGAAAGAAAATGATTAAAACAATGTGTTATAAGTATTCACCCTTGAGGAACTTGTTACTGTATGTTTACATGACTAACAAGTTCCTTTCTGATCAAATTAGTAACTAATCTCTTCCCTTTCTCTGTTACTGTAGTCTTCCTCCCAATCGACATTAAATGTAAGCTCTTTGGGGGAAAGGATCTGTCCTCCTTGCTTAACTTGTTTTCTAAAGCAGTGTGTATTCTGAAGCTTTTATCCAAATATTATATTGCAAGAAATGCACACAAAAATTGGCTATAAAATCTTAAGCGATTTCAATTAGTTTTCAACATTTGTAGGATGTGGAGGAGCAGGATAGTGTGTCCAATACAGGGCAGTGAGCCGGCCATTAAATCCTTCATTGCTAAAAGCATCGCTCAGCTGCACATTAGATTCTGAATCATATGTTGCCCATGCACATGTTTCTGTTCAGCTTGTGAGTTTGATTTTTAAGCTGAGACTCTGTACTTCTACACCAGATCTTAGGATAAATACGCTTTATTAAAGTATTGATCACAGACCAAAGTCTAATGTTTTTAATTCTTGCTCTATACATTTTCCCCCTCAACTTAAAGCAATCAGGCAATTTGCATGCTGGAAAGACGGGAGAAACCCACTCCAGATATGTTTGGAGAGCTGCTACAAAATGCCAGCACCATGGGGGACTTGAGAAACTGTCCGGTGTGTATATGCTGTTTTCCTTTAATAGAAGCAGTAGACTGAATGGTATCTACTGAAATCTGTGTCTACCTGTATCTAATTGTAGAATCCGCCATGTCTTAATTCATCAGCCTACTAGAAATAGTAGAAAATATTGCTGGTTTCATAATGGAAATTGTACAAGTTTGTGTATGACTGTCAATTGTCAATATTGTCAATGTTCTAACTGGGTGAGGTTTTCTGACTCCCTCCTTGTTTCATATTGTTAGTTTACTTAAACTCACAGTGGGTGCTTTCAGCCAAGGAAACCTGCACCACGTGCACTCGTATTTACTTTGTGAATCAGTTACATTTCAAGCCCTTTCTGTCTTAGAGCAATATATTTAGGGTGGAAAGAGGTCAGGATTTGAGAGGATACTAAACAACAGGAAGCCACGTTAGTTCCAGTTTTAGTTAACCTGGGACTTTATTGGTTACTCTTTTTTTCAGAGCAACTGTGGGGAAAAGATTCGCATTCGTCGTGTACTGATGAACTCTCCCCAGATCATCACTATTGGGCTGGTGTGGGACTCGGATCACTCTGATCTGGCTGAGGATGTAATTCACAGCCTGGGCACCTGTCTTAAACTGGGAGATGTAAGTCCATTGCATTCTATGGCAATACTGTATGCCTCTTCTCCTTTTTTGTTTTAGTTTATGCCAGTGCTGTTAAATTTTTGTTCCTTTTTACTATCAAATGGACTGCATGGGCTAGATTTAAGGTTGAGCTAAATAGTTAACTTCCTTTCTTTTCTTTTTAAAGGAAAAAAATAATAATGACCTCTCAGTAGTTTTTAGATGTAATTTCCATACAAAAGACAATACAGTTTTTGCTTTTTCCTCTCCTTTTTTAAAAGCTTTTCTTCAGAGTAACTGATGACAGAGCAAAACAGTGTGAACTGTATTTGGTTGGAATGATCTGTTACTATGGGAAACATTACTCTACCTTCTTCTTCCAAACAAAGATCCGCAAGTGGATGTACTTTGATGATGCTCATGTCAAAGAGGTAAGAAAATTAGATTTGTTTATTTGAAAGTTCAGTAAAGACGTTTGGGTGTTTGTGAGAATGTGGGTCTATTTTGTGTTTCCTAAAGATTTTTAGATCATTTTAGGATGGGTTTTCACGTTTCAGCTCATACTTGCTTCACCTCATGCAACTTGTTCTTGCACAGCTTTCATTTATTTCCAGGGATCTCGTGCTGGAAACGTGCAAAGTAAGCTGTGCTCATTGCTTCTAAAACTTTCTGATATATGTTCCCTCCGCAGCATGTGTAATATTTGGTTGTGTGATATATGAGTGGTATTTCTTTCTAAGTTTGCATTGTCCATTGTTCCTGGCTGGCAGTGCTGCTTGTGTCTACATTTCAAATACCTGTGGACTTGTATACAACACAGCCACCAATGCCTGATATCATGACACTTGGTGCATTGCTCAGAGTGCAACATTTGGGTTACTTGTTTGCCTTCCTGCATCAGGTTGGAACCCTTCAATTTATAAGCTTTAGTCTTACTCCCTTCTTCTCAGGTGTTTCTGTACAGCTGGCTTTTGCAAAGCTTGTAGCTGAATGAATCATAAATAGCTTATGTAGTTCACCCATCAGTGGCCTGTCCCAGCTGGTTCCCCATTCTTGTTCTTTCTGCAAAATGAAATACAACAGACTGTAGCAGATGTTGGCTAGTGCAAACATGCCATCATTTAAGCATGCTGTTTCCTAATTAGAAGTTCTTCTCTCTTGCTGCTCTGGATGAAGTACTTGCCATGAAATCTATCATTTTGAGCATACAGTTCACTTTGATATTCTCTATGGTTCTCATCTTCTGTTCCTACTTGTCAAAAGCCAAAAAGTAACAAAAGGAACCATCCTATTGCAATGTGAATATTCACAACCCCTAAAAGAGGAACTTTACCTCTTTAATTTATTTTTGGTTGTCTTTCTCTGCCGTAAAATATCTGTATTTAAAAAACATCCCTGTGTAAGGATAAAATGCATTTTAAGGTGTTTGCTTCAGTGCATGTCTGTGAAGTACAGGTGGTGACCATTTTGCATGGGGGTTCCGTTCTTGGCCCCCATGTGCATTAACGGAGTGTACATAAGCGTGCCCCACCCTGTTCTGCCACCCATTCTGCTCTCTTCTGGGTCCAAAAGGACCTGCAGATCAATTGGACATGTGCGTAATGGTCACCACCTGTACGAAACAGAGTAGTGGTTATTGGAACGCTCAGAATGCTACTTGTATTTTGCATGCTGTACAAATCCTTTTCTGTATATTCATTCTGATGGACATCAACCCTTTGATGTTGAAAGTATGTGCAACTCAGATTTAAACAATTAAGAGGTTTTGTCAACAGTAAATACTCCATTGGCATATCATTTTCATTTTTAAGGCTTTTCGACTCATTTTATATCTCGGAACGTTACTCCATTGCTACATTAAATCTTTTGTATGTAAGTTCATAATGGTCAATCAACGTTTGATTCCTGCCTGCCTCTCTGCCAAGACCAATGTCTTTTTCATATTATGGTGGCAAAGGAGGGAGGCTGAGCAATTCTGGCAAGGGACCAGGAGATTTAGAGTAGTAGGTCCACAAGCACATCCAAAATCCTATTGGCTCATGCCAGCCACATGTGGAGGGTAAGGTGGTGCTTTAAGCTGGTGAAATTGGAGGACTGGGCCTTTTAGCAGATCCATGTAGCTACCCCCACCCCTACCCAGAAATGGTCCATTTCAGAATTTCCCACTGGCTACTGCTGGTGAAAAGGCTACTGCATGCTGTCCTTGTCCTCAACTACCAGCTTTTTGTCTGCATGAAGAAATGTGCTCATGAGAATACAAATTATCACTAAAATCTTTAAATCACATAGCCTTTAAGAATATCCAGTGAGGGCAATTCCAAAAGCCTAAAAGTTCTTGCTCAGGTTTGTCTTAGGACATGCGTCCAGAAAAACCAAACCCCTCTCCAGTGAGTACTACATTTGCTCATAGAGCATGCTGGGGGGGGGGGGGGAGAATAAGATTTTGTGACTTTCTCCAACTGTAAGCATTAATACTCATTCAAAAGAAATAAAAGAGAATTATTTTTAATGTAACCTAAGTTCAATGTGAATCTCCGTTGACTAATGATGTGTTAATTTTTATCATAATTCCAACTAAATGCAGGTAACCTCTACTAAGATGTGTTTTGAACTTTTCCAAAAATTTCAGATAGGTCCAAAATGGAAAGATGTTGTGACCAAGTGCATTAAGGGTCATTATCAGCCCTTGCTACTACTATATGCAGACCCGAGAGGAACTCCAGTGTCAACGCAGGACCTTCCCACACAGGTGGACCTACAACAGTATAGCAGGACCTACTATGATAGTGAAGACTCAGGTAATCTTTGAGCACTCAGAGTTTTGTGTGTATTTTTGCCCGTCACCAAGATTTATGGTGCGTTTGCCTGGTGAAATAACAGAAAGCAGAGGAGTGGCAAAGAATCCTGCTGGGTAAGAGATGGTGTCAAAGTGTTCTCCAAAACTCGGTATGCAAATAAAATACCATTTTTAATATCCAGAATTTCCAATGTGACTTGGAATCATTTGTTAATGTTAGGCTGCCGCAGTGCAGGTTGTGGCCTTCTGGTGAATCCTTAGGTGCTTAGATTTCATACTGAAAAACACAAGAGGGAACTAACAAGGACTTGCAGAGGAGCAAGGCAGAAGTCAGGGGCAAGTGATTCTCTAAATTCTTCTGCTTACTTGTTCTTTTCCCCACAAGGAATTGTCCATTGCACAGGGTTAGATTGGGTTTAGATGACATTTCACCTGAGCCCAGTTCCTGTCTTGCAGCAGTGTCTGTTCACACAGTTGCCAATCACTGTAGGTTTGATGCTTTTGCCGACACTTGGTGAAGCTTTTGCAACCTACTTGTATCCTCGCCCTTTTGTCATTTTGCTGCTGAGCTACATCTTGAAGTCTACTGAATTCCTGATTTGGAAACAGGAAGTCTTCCCCTAAATTCCTGTTCTTGAGGAACAAAGGAGGGACTATTTTCTCACTTGTTTTTATGGGTTTGACTCATCATTTTTATGGGTTGGGCTCATCATTCTGAACAACAACAGCTCCACAAGGAAGGGCAAATCACGACTAGCTCTTCCTCCTGCCTTGAAGACTGGAGGGCATAACTCAGCAGCAATTAATTCCTTCATTTCATCTTTGAGAAGAGGAATGTATGAACTAAAAATTCATTCCCACCCCCCAAATGCTTTCCATGTATAATGTGAGGTAGCAAAGGCCCAGGGAGATATATTCATTGTTCTCTTGAATACTTGCCACCGCTAGAGCATCTTTCAGAAGCACCGTAAGAGCTTTCCATTTAATGAACTGTTTGGTGTGGCAGGGAGCTAGGTTAAAATGCTACGTCTGTCCCAGTGCTATAGGATCATTTTCAGTTGATTTCGACTTACTTGCAGTAATGCATCCAGCCATGTGCCCTCTGGTCCCCTTCCCTTCCTGACTGGTTGAAGCTAGTTGGAGGAGGATGATCAGGTGGACCAAGGGTGTTGTGAACACATCATTGTGTGATGGGGTGCTGCCTGCAGACCTTAAGGAGGTGGTGGTGTTCCCTCCAACCCAATGGTGTGTAATAAGTACTGTCCAGTCACCAATACCCCATCTTGAACAACTTGTGTGCAGGATACTTTAAGTGCCACCTGAGTCCTTATATCCTAGTTTGATCACTTAGTTCATCCAGAGTACTGCTGTTATTTATCCCCGTGTTTCAGGAGCCGACTGGCTTCAACTAGCAGTCCAGCAGTTAGTGTTGCCAGACCCATGCTGTGGAATAGTCTTCCAGCAGAGATTCGGACATCTCTTGAAGACCTTTTAAGGTCAACAGGCTATTCAGTAGTTTAAACTTTTGCAAGATGAGATGCTTATTTTGTATTGGTTTATGCTATTTTATGTTGTATTGTACTTACATATTTTGCTGTACACCACCTTAACATTTTAGATGAGTGGGTTTTTTAAAAATATCTTGTATAATAAGAGTTTTTTGTAAGGTAATTAAAACATTTCCTGTGCTTTTGAGGAAATTTATCAATTGCAAAAAAAGGTTGTTCTTGGCTGCACTGAGATATGTTATTATGCACAGTGGTTGTTGTACGTCATTGTATAGCACTTCTCAGTTACTGTTTTCCATCTTAGCCCTTTTCAGATTTGCCCTTCTAATTCTCCTATCATTTCTTTTTATCAGGGCGTGAGCCTTCTATCGCAAGTGACACTAGGACAGACTCTTCTACAGACAGCTATCCCTATAAACATTCCCACCACGAATCTGTGGTCAGTCACTTCTCTTCTGATTCTCAGGGAACTGTCATTTACAACATGGAAAATGATGTAGCTTCACAAAGCAGCAGGGACACAGGTAATCATTTTCTTCATTTAAGGCAAACACAAAGTTGGCCCTGTTATGAGCTACACTGAGCCACATGGCTTAAGGCAGCAGATCCGGGGTGGGGGTGTTAATAATAATAATAATTTATACCCCGCCCATCTGGCTGGGCTTTCCCAGCCACTCTGGGCAGCTTCCAACAAAATATTAAAATACCATAATACATCAGCTCAGTTTGTGCTGACTGAGCTCCCATATGCCTCCTGCAGGGTCACCCACCCAAGTTCAGGCGATCAAGTGTCTTATCAGAGTAGGGATTTTTCAAAGGTCTGCTGGGCTGCCAGCCTGCCTGTCAGATCCTTAGAGCTGTGCTTCCCTCTCCTTATTTCTTGGGTTGGGTCTATGAAAACAAAGCCATTGAAAGATATGAGCTGGGTTTTCTGCAGCTGTAGGAAAAATCAGCAGTATCTGTCAATGGGTGGGCATTTACTGTCACCCAATCTAGCTCAATTAAGGAAGGAAAATGAATGGTAGAAGGTAGGTGAGCTGAGGGGGAGCAGGTGAACACTAAGCAATGGGCCAAAAGCAATGGGAATAGTTGAAGACAAGAAACAATTTACTTTCCTTTCTTCTCTCTGTGATTCTTTGATCCACTTGCTGCTGCTTGCCTTTTGCTACCTGTTTTGTCATTCTGATGTGCGTTCCCATGCTTTGGATTATGGTCAAAGTTTTGCAACCCGCCAAGCATTGGATATGGATGTTGTGAAAAGAAACTGTTCAGAGCCAAAATAGTGCAGTGTGGCTAGTGGATCTGAACATGAAAACCCAGGTTCAAATTCCCACTCAGACATGAAGCGCTTGTGGCATGACCTTGGGCCACTCCCCCTTTCTCAGCCCAATCTAAATCACAAGAATGTTTTGAGGATAGAGCATGGAGGAGACAACTGCTACCTTGATCTTTGTTGAAGAAATGTAAAATATAATTGCAACACATGAATGTGCTGGTGTGAAATGAATAAGGAGCTCTTTTGGATGTGGCCCAGTCTGCTCCCACACCCGCAAGAGGGAGTTGCTGAATAATTAAAACACCAGCAACACAGCATTACACAAAATATATTCAAAACAATGTGTTGTTTCCCCCACACCAGGCTTTATTTCCATTGGTTCTGTTTTCATGGTTTGCAAATGTTTGAAGTTTTAAATATGCTACAGTAATAGGCTCCCAGCCCTAATAAGAGAGGAAGGTGAGCCAGAAAAGGGAGCTGAAGCAGGTATCACTTCTATGTAAACATGTAATTAGTTGCAATTAACTAATTCACCCTGTGCATCCTTACCTGCTGAGTTACCTGGTGCCCTGTGTAGTTCCCATGGTGATCAGAAGAGTTCATGCTGGGTCCAGTATATGTAATCTTTGTATCTATAAGTTCTTTTGGTTGCCATGGGAACCATAAGGCTGGTGAAGAGCGAACATGAAATCTTTTTCTTTCAAAATATTAATGTTTAAGGACTTTCTCAAAGCTTGCCCTTGTCAAAATTTTGTATTGTTTCATCTCTAAATTTCAGGTTCACTTATTACTTTCCCTTGAAGTAGTGGGAGGGGCGGTTATCTCCTCCTATTGGCTATGGGCAAATCTAGTTGCTGGGGCTCCGTTAGAAAGAGAGTTGTAGGCAGATAGTGATGCAAAGATATGTTCCAGACCTTATGGGCAATTTTAAAAAGTAACATCATCGTTGTTGTTGTTGTTTCAATGCCACTTTTATAGAAACAAATCTAAAGGCATTTTACAAAACCTTAAAACATCAAATAAAACCGTGCAGAATAAAACAAATCACTGCATCCAGATGACATCTACTCTCAGAGAGGACTTAAATAGCTCAGATAGGAAGCTGTTGATCTGACAAAAATATGTAACTTTCCCCTAAGATTGGTCTTCATAACGATGGACTAGAAAATGGCCATTGCAGTGTTCTCTCTTTCTTTTTTTAAAGTAATGGGGTGGGTGGCGGTGGCGAGGAATGCAGAAAACTGCAAGCCAGTTAGCTTAGCATCTATTCTAGGTAAATTGTTGAAGCACACATTGCTAAAGAAAAATTTATCAAGCATATGGAATAGAGTGATGGACAAATCTTGCTGAAGAAGGATCAATATGATTTTTCTAAGACAAATTTTATCTCACTAACTTTTTAGATTTTTGTTAAGAGTTCCAGTGAGCCTGCTGATCTTCTTTTAATTGGGGAAGGGAGGGAATCTGGAATGGCACAGCCATTGCCGAGAGCAGAAATGCTCCAAGGAGGTTTTCCTGATCAGTTTGTACAGCTGGCTGATGACACAGAGAGTCAATGCCAGTACTAGGGCACAGCAGAGGCATTTGGGATATTATGTTGGGAATGCTAAGAAGGTAGTCAGGAGAGAAACCAAGCTATAATGTAGCAAGCTTGATCATCTGTGGTAAGACTGGAAGTATAACCATAGTTTGTTAACCAAAGCATGACTTAGCGTCACATGCAAACCAGACCATTGTTGGGTGGGGGGTAAGTAAGGGACAGATGATGGGAGCTGTATGAAATTATGCATGGTATAGAGAAAGTGGATAGAAACCCCTTGGGGTTATATCCAGGGTCATCTGGAGAAGATGCATGGTGGGAGATTCAGGACAGGCAAAAGGAAGTACTTCACAAAACACAGTTATACTTCAGAATTCCCTTCATAAAATATTACCATTTTGACGGCCACTAATTTAGACAGCTTTAAAAGGTCATTGAACAAATTGATTGAGGATAAGGCTAGCCACGTCTCCTAATCATGACATCTGTACCATGCCTCTGAATAGGAGATGTTGGAGAACAACTGTGGCAGAGGACTGTTGTGTTCAGGCTCTGCTGACACTTGACTGACCACATAGACACTTGACTGACCACAAACAGGATGGTGGACTATATAGGCTTTTGGTCTCATCCAGCAAGGCTCTTCCTACATTCTTTGCATACCATGTTGTTATAGAAGAGCTCAGTTATGGAAAGGGAATATATATGTATTTGAGAAGATGAAAGGAAGTTCTTCTGAGCTGTAAGGCAGAACTACAAGGAAACAAAACTAGAAAATGATCCCTTCCCCTTCTTGTTTGAGAGCCAGTGTGGTGTAGTGGTTAAGAGCGGTAGTCACGTAATCTGGGAAACCGGGTTCGTGTCTCCGCTCCTCCACATGCAGCTGCTGGGTGACCTTGGGCCAGTCACACTTCTGTGAAGTCTCTCAGCCCCACTCACCTCACAGAGTGTTTGTTGTGGGGGAGGAAGGGAAAGGAGAATGTTAGCCGCTTTGAGACTCCTTAAATGGAGTGAAAGGCGGGATATCAAATCCAAACTCTTCTTCTTCTTCTTCTTCTTGTTACATACATTATTAAATGTATTTTCAACCTTTTCAGACTTGATTTCCCCTCCCCCCATTATTATCTTACACAATATGCTGAATTTCTGAACTGGGGTGGCCAACCTCTGACTTTCCTAGATGTAGCTGGACTCTAGTTCCCATCAGCTCTAGTAGTCAGGAAAGATGGCAGTTGTAGTCTAGGAACATCTGGACCAAACAGAGGTTCTCCACCCCTGTTCTCAGCTGGGCTGATAGGTGTGGTATGATACCAAGAAAAGACCGTAACTGCAGCAGGAGGAAGAGTGAAACATAGGTATTCACATTCGCTTGGAGAGATGCATGAATTTTGTCTGTTAGTATGGTAGTACTGAAAGGTGCTAGTGGCCCCGGAGGATTTTGAGCCAAAGCTCAATGCGTTGCCTCCTGTCCCTCTGTATTAGCTGTTTAACTTACCACATCTAGATGGATAGTTGCTTTTATTATACTGTTAACTCTTCACTTACTGAACTGATACACTTACTGAAAGCTATTCATTTTACTCAGTTCTAGCATTAACCGGCAGTTTGTGGGGAGTGAAAAAGGTCTGCTATTCTTAGAATGCAACACAGCCAATTGGAATGCTCTTTCCATCTGAAGTATATTCTTTTCTTTCAGGACACCTGACTGACAGTGAATGTAATCAGAGGCATATTTCCAAAAAGGGCTCGCTGACAGACCGCAAGAGGAGTTCCAGCAGGTCTCGGAAAAAGGGAGATGAATCACAGCCGTCAGGATATCACAGTGAAGGCAAGAAGAATGGTTTAATTCTTCTGTGTGTCTGTCCAGCATAGATTGAATCTCTTCTTTTGCCTCTGCCAGTTTAGAAAGATGATAAAAGTACGGTTAATTTAAAAGAAAGTTATGTAGCTCATACTGTCTTCTGCTTCTATTCTTGAGCTGCAGGGGAAACATTGAAGGAGAAACAAGCCCCCAGAACTGCCCCTAAGACATCCAGCAGTACCAGCAGGCTAAGGGAATTTAAAGAGACTGTCAGCAACATGATCCACAACAGACCATCACAGACAAGCCAGGGCTCTCCACGAACAGGGAAGGATCAGGCTGAGATACAGTCACTGCCCAGAGCTCTGCCTGCTCTGTCTCGCGACTGGGAAATGGAGAGCACAAGCAGCGAATCCAAATCAAGTTCTTCTAGCAAGTACCGTCCAACTTGGAGACCCAAAAGGGAGTCACTGAACATAGACAGCATCTTCAATAAAGAAAAGAGGAGACAATGTGGTTACACACAACTCAGCCCCTTCTCTGAGGATTCAGGTAAGAATTTGGGAGAGGTGTGGGTTGCGAGAGTATGAAAAATGCATTCTTTTTTTTATTAGTCACTGTGTAGAAACAACTGATAACATTCTTAACTAGCATGCATAGCCAGTACATTTTCTTACACTGTATCAGATGAATCTGTGAGGGAAGCCTGAATTATCCTTTGTGCCATTTTGACCCTGTGAACAACGTGTTTGCTGAAATATTTCAAACACACTCAAAGGTCTATATTTTCATTGTGAGAGGTCCTTTTGTCATTCCCTTTCACTTGTCTATGCCAAACACAGCAGTCATATTTTGCTTTTTCCTGCTGTACAGTAATTTAGGACGCTAGATTCGAAAAGCAATTGAGGACAGCTACTCACTACTGTTTCTGTTGAATCTCTCTGACAGTGAAATTGACTGATACAGAATCAGCGAGTGCCTAACCCTGGTTTGCCTCGAATACCTTTAATTGTCAAACCAAAACCCAGTCTTCAGTAAGGAAACATCAGAAACTATATTCTCCGTGTGAAAATGGAAGATGGGCGTACTCGCTAATCCTGCTCCTGCTTATCCATAATGGTTAGGGATGCAAACTTTTTTTTTTAAGCAAGAAACCTGCACAAGGAATGGTGAAGACATTTTGAAGTGGTCTCCACTTCAGAGGTTTCAGAATTAGGGTTGCTTGGATTTTGGATGAAAAAATTTGAGGCTGTTTAATGTTGTAGCAATTGGATGGGAAGGAGGTAGTGGAAACTATTGAGACACTCTATAAGAATTGGAAAATGCTGAGAATTCAATAGAAATAGGAAGACAGGCATCTTTCTAGGTGAATTAAAGAAATCGAGACAGGAAGGATTGATTTACATAACCAATTTCTATCACCAAGTAGAAACAACTCTTTTAAAGCATTTGTTTTAATTAAAACTAATTTATTTAGATGCTTCTTTAACATGAATATAACCTTTATGCAAACTCAGGTGGCACCCTCCAAGATTCTGAAATACTTAACTTTAATAAAACGTTATACAGTGCACTGCTTATTTTTAGATAATAAACCAATTGCAGGGATCAGGTAGTTGCAAAGCATAAAGTAGGTGCAAAAAGGTCACTCAGATAAATCAGTGGAATAACAATTCTGACCTGACCTGGCCCCAATTTCAAGCCATAATCTAGGTATAGGATGACAGATTGTGATGATTTTCCTCACAGGACTTCCTTTGCCAAAGCAAGCAGCTTTTCATCATTGTTTATGGTTGTGTTTATTGTACATCAAGAGCCACTTTCAAACATAGTGGCCACACTTGGAGCGCACAGTCCACTAACTCATAATCTTAATTTACTAGGTATTGATCTGCACAAAAAAGATAATAAGCAGAGCACAATTAACAAGTTCTTTGCAAAGCAATGCAGGAGGTTTTGTGGCTTGAAAATACTGCTTTGGTAATTGATGAGAGCTCATTCACAACTGAGCACACCCAGTGGGTTTTTATTTACTTGCTTGCTTCATTCTGTTTGCTTAGGGTTATTTCCAGTCTCTATAGCAACTGACAATCTGTTAAGGGCAAGCTTATTTATCATGTTGATTTGTATTAAAGCCAGATTTCATTTAAACCATTTTTTAAAAATATACTTTCAATATAACTTATTAAAAACCCCAATTTAAATCTGATTTCCAAAAAATCGTCTTTTATCTATCATCATAGTTATGTCTTAGGGGACCTCTATAGAGTTGGGAAGAGGAGCCTGTGGTCCTGCAGACATTGTTGGATTCCCATTAGCCCCAGTCACTTCGGTCACTTATCTGGGACAATAACATCTGGAAAGCCACAAAGAAGAGAGACTGGTTGCTTACCTGCAGTTGATGTTCTTCAAGTGGTCATCTGTGCAGTCACACAGCCCTGTTGGTCCTTCCCCTCTCCCCCCCCCCCAAAAAAAAATCTGCTGGCAGTTAGAAAGAACTGAATGGGAAAGTCCTTGGCTCACCTCTTTAACCAAAGGTTCCTCGTATTTCTGGGAAGGAAGGGTAGTTGTTGGTTCTCTGGTGAAGGTTCTAGAAGGCGCTGGTCCCAGCAGTGTTGAGTGCACTGATAACAACTGAAAGAACATCAATTACAGATAAGCAATCTTTCTAGGATGCTGAATTGTATAGAGAGTGTGACAGAATAAAATTTGATTCTTCACTCGTGTTCTTTGTATCTTATCAGCTAAAGAATTTATGGAGGAGGAGCCAAAGGAGCCAATCTCCCAAACAAGATCAAACCAACCCAACAAGTATAAGCAATGGACTCTAGGTCGGGGTGCGCACTATATGATGGATCAACAACCTCGTCTGATCCAAAGGATGGAATCTGGCTATGAAAGCAGCGAACGCAACAGCAACAGCCCAGTCAGCCTGGACATGCCTTTATCAGAGAGCTCCAGCACCTCCAGGTAAGTTTCATAAAAATATAACCTGGTTCCAGTTCCAGTGCTCTAAAGCTCAGTTCACACATTACCCTTGTAATATATCATCACAAGATTTCTCTGTTAACCACATTGGGAGCTTACATGGAGAGATGGTCAGTAAATTAGAATAAATTAAAAATCTGCACAGGCCTCCCAAGGGCTTTCATGGCTGCTAAATTGACAACTGAAGAAGGGTTTGGATATGATATCCCGCTTTATCACTACCCTAAGGAGTCTCAAAGCGGCTAACAATCTCCTTTCCCTTCCTCCCCCACAACAAACACTCTGTGAGGTGAGTGAGGCTGAGAGACTTCAGAGAAGTGTGACTAGCCCATGGTCACCCAGCAGCTGCATGTGGAGGAGCAGGGAATTGAACCTGGTTCACCAGATTACGAGTCCACCGCTCTTAACCACTACACCACACTGGCTACAGGTGCATGTGTTGAAGGGATGCTTTTCATCTCTCACTTTGCCCCATTCCCCAAGCGGGCAGGGCAGCCAACACTATACTTTCCTTTGCCAACAGTGCACCACTATCTCTTGCAAAGGAGGAACAAGGAAGTCCCAAATTGTTTACTTTCTTGTTCTATTTGACTTTAGTTATTCCCACCCACTCTTTATGTTCTGTTCTAAACTGCAGACAAGAGGAGCTGAGCAGCTAATATTAGAGATAACAAGGAATGATAATTGTTGGGGAGTGATTTCCTTGTTTCTCTGTGCAGGAAAACAGTGTTGCTGGGGGACAGAATTGCCCACAGTGGCCAGATAAAGAAGCTTCTGTACCTGTTAAGAGGCTAATGTATAAACTAAGCCTAGGATCTTGGAGTTTGAGATAAAATATAAATTCACTACAGTGTTGGAAGTAAACAAAACACCAGTGATTTCAGCCCCTTATTCTTAACTTTAGACCATTCTATGGGAGTGCATTTTGGGGTTCTAAGGATCCAGAATGCCATATGTGAAATACAGGCTCTACTTTGAGGATCTGTATACTTCCAACTGAAAAGGTAAAAATGTTAACTAATGTTGAGGAAGGTATGGAAATCACCTTTTGAAGATCTGGCAGGTCTAAATCCATGGCTTCTAGGGCAAAGGCTATACAATAATACTGCACCTAAAGTGTAAAAAATACTGGGAGGGCAGGGGAGGAACAAAATGGGGAGGGGTGAGGTGGAAAGGGTTTGGACAGGTGTGGAAAGTGGGTTGGCAAAGGCCTTTGTGAGTAGGCAGGGTTGGTGTGTTGGGCAAGCAAGGACAGCAGACTCTAGTAGTTCATATTAGAATAACCTTGCTTTTCTTCGGGTTAAAGAGATTCTCATATGAAGCGACCTGGAGCTTTTGTTCCTGCCTGGCGTAATATTCCCAAATCACATAGCAGCAGTATCTTGGAGGTAGAATCTGCACCAACTGCTGGTTGCTGGTCAAAGAACAAGCACACCATCGGTAATGGTAAGGTTTTATTTTCCCTCCTAAAGTACTTGCAGTCCTTGGAGCATGTTATTTCTATTACTCCCTCCGCCTGCTGGGTTCCCCCCCCCCCATCTCACACAAGTAGAAGGCATCAGAGCTGTGGGTATTCCTCACTGTGTCACACTAGCACAAGCTCTTAGTATTGGCGGCAGAGTATCATTGGCCTTCAACACCAAAAGAAAGGTTCCAAAAGAAAGCAGCAAGGTGGCAGCTCAAGTGACTGGGATAGGCTGTGAGGGCTCAGAGCACCTGCAGTGCGAACAGAACACACTACATACACAATTCGCGGAATAATCAGGCATATTGAGAAAGGAATGAATCTTTTCTCTTATACTTTCAGTTCCGTTTAATAGAAATGCTACTTGACACGTTTTCAGTTGTATTATTTTTGCTTGGTGCTGTGGTAGTGGGGAAAATGAAAAGCAACCACAATTAGAAGTAGGCTGTAGTCATCCCAAAAAATACATGTTTTTTTTGTAAACAACAAAGAGCCTTGTGGTACCTTAGAGACTAACATTTGTTATGGCATAAGCTTTTGTGAACTGCAGTCCATACCATCAGAAGTATGAAGCGTTATCCTAAATTGCTGGCATGGGTGGGTATCTGTCTGTACACACACACACACACACACACACACACACACACACACACACACACACAAATATATTTACCAGGTAAATCACTGTTTAGATGCCTGCTTTCATTTTCAGTCTATTCTGCACTACTACATCTAGGTGCAAGAGCCTTCAATGGTGGAGCAGTGGTCATAACTATGGTTTGTAAAAGCATACTAAACAATAGCACAAAACATTGTTTGCAAACCCGCTTCAAACTGGTTTCTAATTTGGGTTTATTGGCTAATTACAAGCTATGGTTGGTCACTTCATTGCAGCAACCACCCAGAAGTTGTAGGACTGCAACCCCCATCATTCCTTACCATCGGCCAAACTCTATGGAAGTTGTGAGAGTTGGAGTCCAACAGCCACAGAGTCCATAGGTTCCCAAGCCCTGCACTAAACATAGTTAAGCTTTATTGGTTGTGATTTATTATGATGTCTGAACTCTGAGAGAGCTAGAGAGAGAGAGAGAGAGAGAGAGAGAGAGAGAGAGAGAGAGATTTAATGTAGATTGATCTGAATTAGCAAAAGGAAATGGGGTGGATGAGAAGCCCAAGGAACAGCCTATGTTTTCCAGACTAATTTGGGGAACAAGAAATTGTACAGCGGTTTGGGTTTTGTGGTGAAAGAATAGAAGGTATAGGAGAGGATGCTAAAATTGCATTCCCAGCAATCAGAGAGGTATTAGTGTGGGCAGAAATAGCAGGTTTTCACCTCCTTGATAAGTCTCAAATTGGAAGTAATTGCTTGGTACAAACTTTGTATGAGCTATAGTAGATTTAAGAAAACTGACCAAGTTTTTTTTTTGGGGGGGGGAGTGGAATCCTGGAAAGAAAACGCCATGTTTATTAACAAAATGTGGTGTTCTTGATGTTTTTTTTCCTTTTCAAGGCGGGGAGGTGCTTGTCTCTTCTAAGAGTGAACTGGATGAATTACAGGAAGAAGTGGCAAGGAGGGCCCAGGAGCAGGAACTTCGAAGGAAGCGGGAAAAGGAACTGGAGGCAGCAATGGGCTTTAATCCCCGCCCAAGCAGGTTCATGGACCTGGATGAACTGCAAAACCAGGGTAACATGTATGGGCAGGCTATCCATCTTGCACAGAAGTGATAGGAATGGGGTTGGCTGATCTGTGCCTAGGATGATAAACGGGGAGAGAATGGTTTACTACAAAGATCATTTCACACCCTTTGGGGGTTGCAGTGTAACTTCTGTAGCAGTTTCATACATACCTGCATAGTTTGTTAGATGTGTTTCAGTAGAAAAAGGAGGTCCTTAGCTTTATTGATTTCTTTTCCTTTCTGTCCTATCATTGGATCCCAAAGGGCTCCAAAGGCAACTGACATTAAAATAAGTCAAATATTTTTTTACATTGGAGCTGCTATCAAAAGTGAACTAGATGAATTACTCCCAGAAGTTGTAAAACACCCAAGAATTTAAGATATATCTGGGCCATATGAAAAACAAATATACAAATTTCCACTAGAGATAATATGTTTTGTGATACCTCTTATTCTGAAGTTTTTTTTCTGTCTATGTTATATCCACTTTTAAACAAAGTTCCTCAAAGTAGTTTACAGAAATGGAGTTAATAAACCAACCGCTCTAACCAGTAGTTTGAACTGAGCTTGAAAATGAACAGAGAGCTAGGGAAGCTGTTTTTAAAACCGCAAGGTATGTTCCAAACAATCAGTTCTGGTTAGTAGCCTTTTCACTGCATTGTACACAGGCTGTCATTTCTGAATAGTCTTCAAAGGGAGTCCAACATATAATATGTTGCAGTCGTTAATTTGGACGTTGCCAGGGCATAGATGACAGGTGGTTAAGCCATCTCAGTCCGGGAGGAGTCTCAGCTGGTGCAGTAGCTTTAGATAATGAAAGGGACATCTGAAGTTGGTGCTGAAATTAACAACAGTTTCAGACTGTGAATCTGACCCTTTAGGGGAAGAAGAAACTCTCCAGAGCAGGCTGAACAAATATTCTACCTTTTCTGGACTGAGCTTCAGTTTATTAGCCCTTATCCAGTTCATTACTGCTCCTGGGTTCCATATTTAGCCCACCCACCTCCTCCCTGTATTAGAGGAAAATGAAGGATAAAACTGGGTATCCTCAACATACTAATGATACTTGCTTCTTAATCCCTGGATAGCTTAGCTGCATTTGACCCACAGTTTTCCCTCTCTTTCTCTCTGCTGTGCTTGTGATTCTGAGAAGGGTCTGCTATTCAAAATGTTGCAGAGCTAAGGTTGCTCTGCGTTAGGGAGGGGATGTTGTCTTTTGCTGAGGTGAAGCGGGGAAAGGAAACTTGAAAAGAATGTCAATGAAAACGAAGAGTGCTGCCCCCTTGCAGGGAGGACTGATGGCTTTGAGAGGTCTGTGCAGGAGGCAGATTCAGTCTTTGAAGAGTCACTGCATCAAGAGCAGAAGGGAGACTGTGCTGCAGCTTTGGCTCTCTGTAATGAAGCTATATGTAAGTAATTCTTAATTGCTTCAGCTTACCCCGCTTTTTGCAGTTTACTAATATCTAATATCATCACTTAGGAAAGTAAAACTGGACAGGTCAAACTCACAGTTGGAAAAAGCTTGTGTGTGTCTTAAAAGTGTATGGAAGCATCTTCTTTGTGAGCACCATCATCCCTGGAATTCAGTCCTAGCATTTCCCCATCCCCTTTTCCTACTGGGGCTCCTTTTGAACTAAGGCAATAGAAAGAGGAACAAAAATGTTCCACTTGATGCCAACAGTTCTGACTGCTGTGTTATTCTACCTCCTGCTTTCCAGCCGCCCGTCTCCGCCACGGCATACTTCCCCCCCCCCCCAGTTCAGAGACTGGTTTCTCAAAAAGTTTAAATTCCCAAAGTACAGCATATAGCCTGATTCCCCCCAGAAAGGAGAGAGTGTATGCTGTACCAGTTGAAATTTTGTGATGGAAGAAGAGGCATCAGTGTTTCAATAAGTTTAAGACATGTGCTGTGACTTTTGGGAACATGTGCTGCTGCATTTCTTTATTTTGATACGTTATATTTTTGATTGGCTGACTCTTTCCCCACCCTCCATTCCCTTCTTGCTGGTTAGCAAGGTTGCAGACAAACTGATTTCTAATGTCATGGCTTTGGAAGGTTGAAAGTATTTCTTTTTGGAAGTCTGTTCTCATGGATTAAAGGAAACAAGAAGGCAAAATACAGACTTCATAAAGGCTCTGGTAGCAAGTGTCCCAACTGGCTATATCTTGGATTTCATATCCTGACCAGATTCATTTGTATATAGAGTATTATTACAGTATTTGGAGCTAAACACGGCCATTTGAAATGAAACAATAGTTGCTTCAATGCATCAGGGAGTGACCCATGTCACAGAGAAGAGGGGGTTTCCTAAAAAAAAAGAAAAATAACAAAACTCAGCTTCGTATCTTTTCAGTTTTGATTAACCTGTTTGGACACATAGCTAACCTGAATGTGCATTAATGGGAACGGATGCATCCTTGTGGACTCTTCTGTGGCAGTATTTGCATGTTTCTTTTTTATGTTTTTGTTGCATCTTTTGTTTTTCTCTCCCTCCCCCCCAGTTTTGTTTTTGTTTCTGCTATGTTTTCTTTTGCTTTTTAGCTAAACTAAGACTTGCCATGCATGATGCCAGCTCTAGCACTCACAGCAGAGCTCTAGTCGATAAGAAGCTGCAAATCTGTATCCGAAAATCACGGAGCCTCCAGGATCGCATGCAGCAACAGCAGCCAGCACAGCCGCCGCCCACCCGCCACCCGCCACTGGGGGGCAACATGACCCAATCTTCAAGGTAGACTAAGAATATTGCAGTACTCCAGATCTGAATTGGGCCTGATCTGGAAAGAAGAAGTGAGCTTATATGTTCCCCGGTTTGTGTGAAACCCCTTCTTTAACTCATGCCCCCAAGCAACTTAGAATATCGTGGACCTCTCCAGGTGGTGAGAATAATTGGATTTTGTTTTTTGGTGTTGGACAGTGCAAACCCTGATCCAGAACTAGGACCACAATCCATTGAAAGGTTAATGCCTCTGTAACAGATGTGGGAAAGGTGTCTTGTTTTAATGGAAATGTTCAATTTGGCAGGGTTAGGGGGTGGAATATGCATTCTAGTGCTGAAGATGGAAGTATACATCTCATTTTTTAAAAGTCTGCAAAGTATGCACAGTGGTTGAGGAATGCTGCTGAAAAGGCAATAAGCTTGCTGGTTTTGGGGAGTTTGCTGTGCTCATTTCTAAAGGCCACTCTTCTTCCATTCTTCCAACAGGGAATAATAGTACCTCTCCTTTTTTAAAGGCTGAGAATGGTGTGGGCATAGGAGCTGAGTGAATGTTCCTTATCACTAGTGATACTGTGGATGTTGGCCAACAAGGAACCAGCAGGGGCACACAAGGAATTTTACTGCATGTGCCTAGCTAAGGGGGAATCACAACAACAAAATGGCAGTTTAGATGCTGAGAAAACAAAACAGAACCACCTATAAGGAGCAAGACAGAGAGAGAGATCCACTGCAACAGCCAAGTGAAACAACTTTGCATTAATTGTACAATAAAACAATTGCCTAGTAAGGTATTTAAAGAAAGTGATAGTAGTTTGCTAACCCAGGCAGGTTTTCTTCACCACAAAGAAAAAAATAATAGATAGATGACAGTACCATTTAAAAAAGGAGCCGTGTGAAGGCAAAAATAAGATGTGAATGAGAGTAAAAAAGAAGAAGAAATGCTTCACAATACCAAAGTTGAATACGCCATGTAGATAAAAGAAAGCCCTTCTATTAATGAGTTTTGATGAGACATCTTCGGAAATCACAATGATGACGCTGCAATAGCTGTCCACAGGGTGTGTGCACCCCAGCAACCCAACACTGACTGCCATACAATCAGTTCTTGTCTGATTTCTGCAAATCCTGAATTATTATTTTTTAACAAGTTTGTGTGTATGGAGGCTTCCTAGTCTGCAAAGTAGTTTTAGAATGTGGCACAAAGTGTTTGAGTATGTTCTTCAGTACCAATCAAAATTGTCAACGCCAAGTTACAGGTACTGAACCAGGATCAATACTTATGTGGTAGCAAGCTGATTTTTAAAATTGTATCTAACGTCCCAAAATGCACACAAACTAGCAAATAAAATGTGGAAGCATGCCTTTTTCCAAACTAGTATTCAGTGAAGTCTTTAGTAGAGAGATAGTCAGTAAGTCTTTGGAAGTATCCTGACTTCTGCTCAGTTCTGGGGCATGCCGTTTCTTTTTCCATGCACTGGAGGGTTGCTTCCTGTGTTCTGAAATTTGGGGACTTGGAAGCAGGAAAACTCTCTTAGTATCAAGGGGGATGAGAACCTCCCTACTCTAGTACTTCAGAGATGCATGCATCTGAAAAGAGACACATGTTCAAATTTTCCTCAGCTTCAACAATAGCTGTATCATATGGCCAAATTGCTTTATAGTAAAGGGCAAATAGCAATTGGGGTGGGTGTGAAGAGAGTGAGTGGCGGGCAGGAAATTGGTATGATCCACAAATCCAAACCAAGAACACATTTCAGACTTGGGATGCACAGCTGCTTTTTCTTCAGAATGAAAGTGGCCAGTTTGAGTATGCTTTTTAAAAAGCACAAATAACACAATGCAGATTTATGCTAAGCCTTGCTTGTTACAGCTTTCTTCTAGTCCTTTTGAGATTTAGCTGGAAACTGGCCTGAAAGCCAAAATCCTTTGGGTTGGGGGCAGGCAGAAAGGGCTGGAGAAAAGAGACTCTGCCCTTAGGTATTTCTTCCAAAATCCAGGCTAGTTTTGCATCAGATTTAATAGTTATCAATTTACCCACCTTCTGGTGGTCGTTGGAGAGATGTTACATTGAAACCAGACCATATCGCCCCGTTTCCTCTCATTCAGACTGTTGTGGTTGTGACAATCTCTTGTGGCAAAAAACTTAGAAGACATCAAAACTTAGAACATGTCACGTTATTAGACTAGAGTTCTTGTTATTTCCTCCATTTCAGTGTGCTGTGGTGTACTGTATACTAATTTAGATCCCTACGGTGTGTATTATACAGACATGAGTGAAAATAAGATCTCTGGAAAATAAAGTTCCATCACAGTTTTAAAATTTGACATCACCATACGCACAAAAAGTATTCTTTTATGTATTATATTTTGTAGATATGTATCTGTTACAGAAATGCTCATGTTAAAACAACATTACTTCAAAGGTAATTTTTAATGTGGAGAGTAAATCAACTTGCAACACTATTATAGTCACTGGTTCTCAGGGTGAAGAGTCAACTCCATCTAAAGCGCTTACTGGTTGAATCTTCTGCATGATACCTTCAAACTTCCTTTTACACTTGCTTTTGGAAAACTTCAGCTTAAAAAAAAATGTGGAGAAAATAAGTTCTAAGAAGAGTTCTACCATAACACAGCAGATGATGCACATAAGCTAGGAATTGCATCTTCTTGGTTTTATGAGGATCTCCTCTGCCCTACTCAGATTAAAAAAACATACTCCGTGTTTGGGTTTCCCTCTAGATATCTTCCAAGCTGCAACTGCATTTCACATGCACTTTAACTAGGAGTATTTTGACAGAATGCACACTAAAGCTCTTTGTTATGGATACTGCTTTGTGAATGATGATGATAAGTACCAATGGGACACATGCCTGTAAGAAGACTAAATGTTATCCTGAAATCAGTAGCCTTTCTTCTCCCACCCCACCAATTTATTATTTTTTAAAATGCTAGAAGAATTAACATTGTGCCTTTGTTGAAGGTGAATTAGAGTGGGTGTTGGTGGAGCACAAGGGGTTTCAAATTCATCCTAAGATTTGTTTTCCAGTTAAGAAGCACTAAAAACTGACTGTGATTTTATGTGTGTTTCAGTGAACAGACTGGCCCGCTCCAAGTACTGCTGAGCCAGAAGATTGTACTGGAACCCAGCAGAGAAGCAGAACTTGGGTCCAGTTCTTACTTCCATCCACCTGCTTCCCATCATGAAATGCAGTCATCCTATCCCAAGTCCTTTCTCCCACCTCCTCCTGAAAGCAACCCCTCTTGCAAGCCTTCTCTGAATTTTCAAACTGCTTCTGCTGGTTTCAGTGATCGAGCTCCCTCTTTTCCAAGTAGACATGGGGTGGGTGACAGATCCACTGGAACGGAGAATGAAGTCTGCCATGATACAGTGCGAGAGGGAGTCTCTCCCACTAGTCTAAAAGACAATAAGGATTGCAGCAGTAGCAGTAAGCTCGAAGAAGTGCATAACATAGTGGCTTCTCTCACACCATATTGCAAATTGAAAAGTAACATGGTAAACTCTGGATCTTTGCCTACGCTATTCCCCTCTTCACATCCAGCGCAAGCACCATCGGATAAAAACAGCATTCATAATCCATGCTTCAAACCATCAGGTTTTTCAGAGAGGCCTCTTGTTGAGCAGCAGTGGGCCAATCACGTCATAACCCTGACTTCTCTTTCCCCTTTGCCCCACTGTCCTCCAGATCCATTGCCGACTGCAAATAGGTACCCAAGAGCAAACAGCCATGAGAGTTTACATCACTCACAGGAAGAATTTGTCAGTGGGGGTTCTCTGAAACCTGAGATGATCAGTGCTAAGGGGCATGTTCGCTCCCTTGCAGAGCAATTTCAGCGGTTGCAGGGTGTCCCCCAGAAGGAGGGCACTCATGAGAAAGAAAGGGAAGTGTCTGTCTGTCATGATCAGTATGCTCCAATGTTACAGCAGGAGCCCTTCAGCAACCCTCAATTCCTAGGGCATAGGCAGCCAGTAGTTGGAAGGCAAGAGAATGGAATATGGCTTGCTGAAAAGTTGAACTCGTGCCTGAGTTCTAGAGACAAGTTCAGCTCCGGAAATTATTTTAGTGCTCACAGTAAAATGTCCGAGAGTTCTGGATCACACAAGGAAGAACTGTGTAACAAAGGGGAACAATGTTCCGTAGATCCTGACTTATCCCCAGGGAAGTTCAACCACGAGGGAGAAGTGAGAGAGGTGAATGACGGCAATCTTGCTGGCTTGGTTACATCTATGCCTGTGGACTGTTGGGTAGACAATGTTAAAAGGTATTATAGTTCTCAGCTGGATTGCAAGAGTGCCACCTGTCTTCCGGTGCCTAGGAACAAGTCGCCTGTGTCTCATCAAGTAGCCTTTGGGGAGGACCCAATACAGAAGCACCCACAGTGGAATGAAGACACAGAACAGGAGATTTCTGAGCTGGAGTCACTGTATCAGGCTAGCTTACAGGCATCTCAGACAAGTCAGTCTGTATCGGGAAGGCTGGACAATCCCTGGCATCCATTGGGCAAGACAGGTAATGTAAATGCTATGAATTGCCATATATATATATATATATATATATATATATATATATATATATAGGCCTAGACTGGCAAAATCTTGCATTTACTCAGTGCCTTGGAGTGTATAAAAGGCATTTTGATTTAAATTAAATGCCAGTGGCATTGCATGTTTTGACATATATTGCACCAGTTGGTAACATTGGGAGTTTGCAGTATAATAATAATAATAATAATAATAATAATAATAATAATAATAATAATATCTTTATTGTCATTGCCCCCTCTCGGGGACAACGAAATTACTTGGCTGCTCCATCCACCCAGGTAGGGCACTCCACACAAAATCAAAACAACTATAAAAACTATATCAAAACAACTATAAAAACACTAATTAAAACAATACAGTATAATACAGCAAGGAAGATTAGATGACTTTCAAAGTCCAGGCTTCCCATTCAGGGCCGAGATCGCTCTGGGGAGTATAATTTCTGTTGCTCAAAAAGGCACAACATGAAATTTTTGGAAACAAATGTGTAAAACGAACATGTCATGAAATAAATGCTTAAAGCACACAAGTTATGCAGAGAAATCTATATCGCCAGGAAAATGCTGCCAACATTTTCCTCTGAACTGGTATGCTTTGATGTTCAGTTACTTTCTTCATTCGATCTGTGCACGTTCCTTGTAAAGGTTTCCCTTGGTGCGCAAGTCTATCAAGCTCCATGCAAAAGCTCAAACCTCTGCCATCAACTGGAGTGTTCTTGTACTATTTCCTACAAGTCATACCTACTTTACTTCTATGCCAGAACCTCAGATTTGATGGGTTATTATTCCTCAGAAGAATTCAGTTTTTATGAACACGATAATCAACAGTTTTGCAGCAATTCTCATTAATCATGACCTATCTTCAGTCAAGATAACCCTCTTAGCTTGGCATCTGGAACTGCATTTTTTACAAACTTTTAGCAAGCTGTGGCTTTCCCTAAGTTTAAAAAATAGAAATGTGCATTTCATGAGGAAGAAGCCACGGTTATGCAATATTCTGACATTGTAGGGTGAGTCTTTTACTCAGCAGATCATGCCTGCCTTTTCCCTAAATTGATGGTAATAGCCAAAATTGGACTGGTAGAATAGAAGGGGTTAGGGTAAGGCCCTTGTAGTAATAATAATAATAATAATAATAATAATAATAATAATAATAATAATAATTACAAGATTAAAATACAACAATTAAAATATTGAAACATTAAAATATTAAAATGCAGCCTCATCACAGGTGGAGAAAGGAAAAAGAAAAAAGAAAGAGGGGGAGGGAATAAAATTGGTTCCAAGCCAAAGGCCAGGCAGAACAACTCTGTCTTACAGGCCCTGCGGAAAGAAATTTGTAGTCTTAAGGTTCTAGTCTTCCCCTCCCCTGCCATATCCTTCCTTCAATCTTTCCACTTTTCCTGGTTTTGCTCCCTGTATATGCTGAGCTTTCAATGCTCCTAGGCCAGCATGGGTTGTAATTGGGAGGCAACAGGATGAGTAAATTTAATTCCATGTGTTGAATGGCCTTGCCCTACCATTCTTCCTGTGTTCTGCCATCAGTGGCCTTTGAGTGCTCCAAGCAAAGTTCAGTTGTGCAGCTTAGCGAAAAACAGTCACTGGTGCAGACAGTGCAGCTCCTCTGCCAAACACACATATAGTTTTTCACCTTGGTTAATATGAAGAAAACTAAGGCAATAGCTGTGAGAGGTATAAGAATATGAAACTAAGTTATGAGTAATTTAGCTAATTTTTTTACTACTGATAATCTGTGTAATAAAAATGAAATGGAACTGTATAATTTTAAATTGTGACTTAATTGTTTCTGAACCTTAAATATGGTGTCCTGTAAAATAATAGGTTATGGGATAGATTATAAAGATCTCTGTTCTTTTTGCTAGCTCTCATAGTTTATACTACTGTACTGGTCACTGATGGTTGGCAGGAAAAACCTGAATGTTTTACAGATGTATACTTAAAAGTTCAGCTTACCACTACTTTTCCCCCTCCCCTTTCCCCACAGCATCTGCAAACTTACCTACCAGAAAGATGCGCGGTGTAGCTTGCATGGGTCTTTCAAAAACACCAACAGCAGAGATCGAACGTAACCTCTATGGAACCATTGCATCTCCAGTCTCCAAGGTAGCAACACATTGTACATGTGTGCTGAAAAGAGGGTTGTGTTATATAAAGGAATGCTAAAAAGATGTGAGGAAATGAAGAGGTAGAAGCCGGGCAGTTATAAATACGTATTTTAGATTAAACCTTTCATCGTATCCAGCATTAGAAGTAAGGTAAAGGGACCCCTGACCATTAGGTCCAGTCGTGGACGACTCTGGGGTTGCGGTGCTCATCTCGCTTTATTGGCCGAGGGAGCCGGCGTGCGGCTTCCGGGTCATGTGGCCAGCATGACTAAGCCGCTTCTGGTGAACCAGAGCAGCACATGGAAACACCGTTTACCTTCCCGCTGGAGCTGTACCTATTTATCTACTTGCACTTGACGTGTTTTCGAACTGCTAGGTTGGCAGGAGCAGGGACCGAGCAACGGGAGCTCACCCCGTCGCGGGGATTCGAACCGCTGACCTTCTGATCAGCAAGTCCTGGGCTCTGTGGTTTAACCCACAGCACCACCCGCGTCCCTAGCATTAGAAGTAGGGGCAACTAAATAAGTTTACCTGGTCATGATCCTAATAACTTTTTAGTATGGTTTACTGAACCATAAGATGAAAGAAATAATGTTCTAAACCCAAGCACACATATGCCAGTCCTTTCCCAGTGGACTTAAATCAATACAGAGCAAACTGTTCAATTTCCACGTTCTGCTGGAACAGTTCTTGAGCTGGGCTAACCTGATGCTGAACATAGTTGCTGCATTTTAAGATGGCTTCTCCACATCCAGCATAATACCATTATTTTCTAAATCTGATGCAAACTGATTTCTATTGCTTTGCAGCCTTGGGTGGAACCTAACATAGTGCTAAGACAGTTGTTCCATCAATGCAAGTATTTCTGCTTGTGCAATGGAACATTCTCCCTCTCTCCTCCCACTGTGCTAGGGGTTCCAACAACCCTCTGAAGCAGATTTGGGGATGGCATGTAGCATGTGTAGGGGGAGAAGTCCTGGGGCACAAGTGGAAATCCATTCGTAGAATGCCCCCCTTTGCTTCCTTATTTTTGCCATTTCTGAAATGGAAATGTTAATGATGGATGTAATTTCAGTGTCCATTTCTGAAACTGCGTGTCATATTGCTGTGGTCTCCTTTAGCTAACAGTGTTGTATGCCCGTTTTCAACGGCAACATCTCTTCAGGTACCATACCCAAGAAACCACGGCAGAGAGCCAGAAGAGGAAATGTACAGTGCAGAGAACTTCCGCCGCATTGCACGTAGTCTCAGTGGGACCGTCCTCACAAACAAGGAGGAGACACTTGTTTCTTCCCACAGTTTTGTAAGTACAAGATTCAAATATGAGTGTGATTGAGTCACCCCCCACCCCAAATAATTTCTTTAGATTTATTGCCAAGTTCTAAACAGGGGGGACATTTTAATAAGCTTGTTCTATGAGCCGTTCTTACATCTCTTCTCATTTAACAGAACGTGCCTTCCTGCTTATGCCATTGGCACATGGGTCAGTTAAGTTTCACCTCTCTTTTAGGTTGTTTTGCTATTTTTAGTACCAATACCTTCTAAACCAAGGGTAGCCAGTCTGGTGCCTTGCGGATGTTTTGGATTACAACCCCTACCATCCAGGACTAGTGGCCATGCTGGCTGGAGGTGGTGGAGAGTGTTATAGTCCAAGCCTTCTTGGGGGCATCCTACTCTGTATCTAAAACCTTTCAACTGCTTTTCCAACACTTTCCCCTCAGAACCCCACATCCAAAGCCTTTGCATTAAAAGATTGTGAACAGCCATGCAGTCAGTAGGGTGCTATGGCCAAATTTCAAAGATTCTAGGGCTGTGTTTGGTGCAACATACACTCATTTCTGCTAATCATAAAGTGCTTCAGAGTGCAATCCTGTATTCAGAAGGGAATTCCACGGTGATCAGTGGACTTATTTACAGGTACAACCTGCCTGCTTAAGCAATCCACCCAATAGTGCTTCCCTTCCTCATCATCTCCAAAACAGAATACAAGTCCTTGGAAATGAAATACACTTATAGAGACCCTATAAGAGACCCTTACAGGAGTGTTCCTTTGGGGCAGGAATGCCTCAAATCTTTCTTCAGAGGGCATATGGTATTCAGCTCCCACCTTGAGTTTTAGAATCACTGGAGATGGTGAATATGTTTTGGAAGGATAAATCTGAGTTTGTGTCTGAGGAATCTGCAGGGAAGATGGAAGAATTGGAACTGGAGACCTGAAGATACAGACTGATAGAAAGATCAGGATATCTGGGAAGGGCAGAGAAGATCTTGATTTTCAAACCACATGCAATGGGAAGACTGGTGTAAGGCATTTATTCTTTGTGTTCCCTGTTCAGGGACAAATAAATCATGCATTTATGCAGCATGATGTCTGGAATTTTCTAAAGCTAAATTCAACCCCTTTTTGCTTTTAAGCGTGGAGTCCACTTCTCCCAAGAGGAAGCTACATGCCCAAATAGGTGGAGCAAGAGCCCTCCTGCTCCATTCTCTTGACAGCATCAACACCAATAGTTTTCTCTGTGGCTTTCTTCCACAGTGAGCCCGCTATACCTTTTCTTCCTTTAGCCATCTTTTTTAGTCTTCCTCATTCTCATTTTGCATTTTTGTTCTCCCTCCCTCAGTGTACTTTCCCCAACAATCATGTGCTTTGGGTGCAATGACCTTCTTTAAGTAAGTGTTGGAAGGATCGTGGCAAACCCCTGAACCCCTCAGATGTGACTGTTCTGCCTCAGTGCAGTGCACATGATGGCACTAGCTAGCAGTCAAAAACAGGCTGAAACAAGCATGCCACAATGTATTTTTTCCTTTCGATGCCATTCTGTGGGAGCACACCCTTTCAGCTTTGGATGCCTCAGGCTCCACCTTCTCCCTCATCACAAACCTGCTCTCCCCCACCCCATGCTTTCGGCTGATCCCAGTGCCATAGCAACTTTTCCACATTGGTACTGACCTCAGGTTCTAAACAAGCGGGGAGAAAAGAAAGCTGCTGCTGACTCTTTTCCACTGGGAGATCCTATGGGAAAGGGGAAGGAAGGAAGAAGAAGCAGTGCCGTTCACCAACTTCCAGCACCAGTTGCAGCCCTTCTTGGACAGGAATAATCCTGCTTCAGTATTCATGTGCTGGTGACTTCCCATTTGGATTACTGCAATGCTCTGCGCCTGGGGCTGCCTCTGAAGACAGTCTACAAACTTCACTTAGTTCAGAATATGGCCATGAGTGTACTAAGTGGGCCTGGGTGAAATGAGCACATAGGCTTCAACCCTACTCTCCAGCCCAGTTGCAATACCAGGCTTAAAGCAGTAGAATTTGAGGAAGTAAAAGAGAGCAAAGGGAGAGAAAAGGCTGCTCCCATTTCCTGCCTTCTCCTTTTAAAAGTTGGATCTGCCACTGCTGCTTTGTAGCTAAAGCTGTTGATTGCATGTTAAGTATGAATGCATTTGGTCTTGCCCTGAATTGTTACTTCAGCAGATATTAGGACAAACTCCAGCAAATGTTGTTGTGCTCTCCTGATATTCATGGCCTTGGCTCTGAAGGTGAGATCAATGAAACATCAATGAAACAATTTTGGATTCATTCTCTATACCTGAATCACTCTCCTGCTAGCTCAACCAGGCATTATTCACCTCATTCTTATCTCCCCTTGTCCTGTTCTCCAGTAGGACAATTGCTTCAGGTATAATAATCACATGCAGGCTTCGGACTATGACTGCTTAGAGCATATACACTCCATCCGTGCTGCCAGTATTGAACCCAGCACCCACTGAAAATCTTGCACATAAAATCAGTTTGTCTAAAGGATTAATGAAACCAGTCACTATTGGGGGGGTATCCTTTTATTGCTTATGTTGGTGCTGATGCTCTTTGCCCTGGAATGATGCAGACAACCTTCTGGAAATACTTAATTGGTTGGTCTCAACTTCTTTACTCTGTTATGCAGTGACAAGTGAGACTTGCAACAAAATGTTGCAGTTCAGAGTGCTCCTGTTCAGTGTTGGTCATGTCTTCTGTCAAGATAATTCCATTCCATTTCCACCTCCTCCTTTTCCATTCCTGCCCCAGCATTCCTTGTCCACTCAATAAGCTCGAACCTCATTGGACTGTTTAGGGCTTTTGCTTCCCCTTAGGGTTTTTATCCACAAGTTTTATTTAATACTTCTTCAAACCTTGATGTTCCTCAAGGTTACTAATAACTTCCTTCTGTTTGTGAATGGTACTGTTTTTACTACCTAAGGGTTGGCACTCTGAAAACTGAGTTTGCTATTGGTGTATACAATGTTTGCCAAGTAATGTTGGCGTACAGAAACTCTGTTTTATTAAGTTACTAGTATATGAAGCATTTTTCTTATACTTATTTCCCAATGCTGTATATATCTGGCATTTCAATAAAATTTTGCAGGTTTTTTTTTTAAGAAATCAGGAACAAAAAGGTGATTCTTCAAGCATTTCTGGTCATAGTCACCCATTGGTTGGTGAAATAACCAGTCTGTTTGTCTGTACCTTGACTTTCTCATCTATGAACATGTGGGTTGATGGGAATGGTATGTGTCTGATATCGAGGGGAACTGTGGAGCTGAGCAACAGGCAGCAGTGAGCAAATTCACTGAGCCCACAAGTAGATCCTTGGTTTCTGAAACCTTCAGGAAATCACTGGAAAGTATAGACATGGGGGGAAGAATAAGAATAAGAATTTATTATTTATACCCCGCCTATCTGGCTGGGTTTCCCCAGCCACTCTGGGCGGCTCCCAACCGAATATTAAAAACACAAGACAGCATTAAACATTAAAAACTTCCCTAAACAGGGCTGCCTTCGGATGTCTTTTAAAAGTAAGATAGTTGCTTATTTCCTTGGCGTTCCACAGGGCAGATACCACTACCGCAAAGGCCCTTTGCCTGGTTCCCTGTAACCTCACTTCTCGCAGTGAGGGAACCACCAAAGACCCTCAGCACTGGACCTCAGTATCCGGGCTGAACGGTGGGGGTGGAGACGCTCCTTCAGGTATACAGGACTGAGGCTTTAAAGGTCAGCACCAACACTTTGAATTGTGCTCGAAAATGTACTGGGAGCCAATATAGGTCTCTCAGGACCGATGTTATATGGTCTTGGCGGCCACTCCCAGTCACCAGTCTGGCTGCCGCATTCTGGATTAATTGCAGTTTCCAAGTCGCCTTCAAAGGTAGCCCCATGTAGAGCGCATTGCAGTAGTCCAAGCAGGAGATAACTAGAGCATGCACCACTCTGACGAGACAGTCCACGGGCAAGTAGGGTCTCAGCCTGCATGCCAGATGGAGCTGGTAGACAGCTTCCCTGGACACAGAATTGACCTGTGCCTCCATGGACAGCTGTGAGTCCAAAATGACTCCCAGGCTGTGGACCTAGTCCTTCAGGGGCACAGTTGCCCCAATCAGGACCAGGGAGTCCTCCACACCCACCCGACCCCTGTCCCCCAAGAACAGTACTTCTGTCTTGTCAGGGTTCAACCTCAATCTGTTAGCTGCTATCTATCCTCCAACATATGTTAACACTCAGATGTTTGTTGCACCTGAGATTGGGATGAAGGCAGGTTACAGATAGGTTGTGAGTTGGAAGGGAAACTTCAGTGGTCATGAGGGTACCTCAACTGAGAACTGCTTACAAAATTTCTGTTTAAGAACCGAGCAGCATAGCTCTTCACTAGCAGAAATTTACAGACTATCTTCAAGGGCAGCTTCATGTAGAGTGCTTTACAGCAGCAAATAGAAAGGTAACCAGAGCTTGGGTGATTGTGAACAGAGGTACATTGTCAAGCCAGGTGATCAGTTTTCATTGATAAAAGCCATTCCTGTAATTTGCTATTATTATTAGACACATGAGCTGGGATTTATCTTGCCCAACTTCATTATGATTTTCCTGACTTTGTGAAATTGCTTGGATTTGTGTAAATGGACATGTCTCCTTGCAGTTTAACTGTTTCATTTGACTGCTTCACAGGTCTGCGATATCAGGGGGGAAAACGTTGTAGGGGCTATGGTAAAATTAGCATGTATGGGTTAGCAAATGAGAACTATTTTATGTCTGAAATCTTACGATTCTAATCTTGGTCTATCATTGGTCATTTTAAAGATAATATGTATTCATTTGAATACTTTCCTCCCCAACATTTAAAAATGGGGGTTGGATATTTAAAAAGTGGGGCGTGATATGTCCAAGTCACGACCTGCCCTTTTTTTCTTACTGACTGCTGAGAGTTGATTACAATGCAGAATTCCTTCCATCCTCTCGCTGCTCTTCAATGGCTTTGCACAGTGTGGGATTGCTGAAAAGCAGACACATCAAATTCAGATTATGAATAGAACTAAACCTGGCCTTGCTTACCTGGTATCTATGCATTGCATATGCCAGAGATCTTGATGCATCGCAACCTGGAAAAAAACCCAAAAAACTGAATGTCCCTGTTAATGCTTCATGTTATCTCCACCCTCAGCTTACTTTGAGGATAGTTTGTGCTGTCCACATACTTAACATGCTGGGGATGTTAAGAAATATGTCCAAGGACAGCCAGTATTGTGCCCTTTAGATGTTGCTGGAGCACAGCTTCCATCCTTGACCATGGGCATCTATATTTATGCTCTGTCTCTAATCCACTTAATTTACAATGTTGACGTGTTGTTTTTGATGAAGACCGTGGTTCTTTATTTATTTTAACAGTTGATCTTAGTCATTTTGTTCATGTCTGTGTCTTCAAATTACGTTGCACTAGATTTTGCAATAGTAATAATAATAAAATAACTATACAATAAACAAGTTTTTAAATAAATAAATAAATCTTGGCAATTCTTTTACAAGTTCTAAAAACTGTGATGGCCACACCTACAACATTTCTATTTCTCTTCACAAGCAGTTGCATGCCCTTTTTGGAGTGACCATATCACTCAGTTGTCCCTGCACTCTCCCCACCTGTTATCCCAGTTCTTTACTTGCCTGGTTTTCCCCCAGTTCTGTGTTTAATCATTATTTTCAATTCTATTTCCCTTTTTCCCTTTTGTCAAAAGGAAGTGTCCAATGAGAGGAAAATGCCAGTGGAAGCCAGACACCGTTCCTTCAGCACCACTTCCCTCACTTTCCCTCACGATTCTCCTCCTGTGTTACCCTTTGATCCCCAGCACTATTCAACCCAACTGCAGCACCTCTCCCATGATGCACCAGTGCCTAGCATGGTGGGCAAGACACATAGGCCATCAGGTAATCACGGGGCTCTTCCTCCTCCTCCTCCTGTGTCATGGGAGAGTAAGTACGCCGCTCTTTCATCAGCTGTAGCACAAGGCTCTGGGCTGGGCTCTTCTGCAATAGTCATGCTTTTGATCCCTCCAGCTGCCTGGAATGATGCATGACCTTTCCACAGTACGTGGTCTTAACACACCGCACTGCTCAATCCATACTGTAGCGAGTGGGCATCTAAAATAAACGGTTCATCTTTAGCCTATGTTAAGTAGCAGTATTTCTTCATCCTGTCATGGCGGTATATCTGCCGTATGACTCTATCCTCCCCACAAAGAAAAGGGTGTGAGAAGAGTTGGCATTGTTTGTTTGCGTTGTTGTTTTTACATGCTAGTTATAGGCTTACAGTGGTGCCCCGCAAGACGAATGCCTCGCAAGACGGAAAACTCGCTAGACGAAAGAGTTTTCCGTTTTGGAGGTGCTTCGCAAAACGAATCTCCTATGGGCTTGCTTCGCAAGACGAAAATGTCTTGTGAGTTCCTGCGGGGTTTTTTTCCTCCCCCCCTTTTCTAAGCCGCTAAGCCGCTTATCAGCTGATCCGATAAGGCGCTAAAAGCCGCTAATAGCGCTAATCCGCTAATCCGTCAATGGGCTTGCTTCGCAAGACGAAAAAACCGCTAGATGAAGAGAATCACAGAACGGATTCTTTTCGTCTTGCGAGGCACCACTGTATCAAGTTTGGTGGAGGTATGGGATGAAGAATACCAGTCATTTCATTCAATCTTTCAACACCCTACCATCCTACCGACCATTGAAGCCTTTACTCTTGGAAAGCGAGGGGCAGTACTGTGTTGTTGTTTTCTTTCCCCAAACCTGAACCTATTGCCTCTTCCTTCTAACCCTGGAGTCACCTTTAGGAGAAGGAGGATGTATGTTATTTCATATCTGTCGTAATCACCCTAGTGACCCTGTGTGAGGGGGCCGTAGTCAGGTTTTGCCTATAGTTCAGTATTGTCCCCAAGGAATGAATAGCAGCTATTTATGAATTTTACTAGTGTTTTGTTTTAAAGCACTCAAACTCCTTTGTTAGTAGTTTTTGAGGTACATTGTTGATATATCATTACTTAAAAAACAAACAAAAAACATCTGCTCGGGACAAATAATTTTGCATTTTTCCTTTTCTCAGGAAATCAGAAGAACATCCAAAAAATTTTGGTTGTGCCTGACAGGGGTGAAACTTTCCAAGGTGAAGACAACCCAGCTGTGGCACTGAACTATGGGAGCCTCACGTACAAACAGCAGGGCCTGCCTTCTCAACTTGGGCAGAGACCTCTTCTTAATCAGCATTTAGGAAGCAAAGAAGCATCTGGCCCCGCTGGCCACTGGCTGCAGATGAGTCACACTGCCAGACAAACAGCAACACTGCCAGATAGACAAACAGTACACTGGGGATATGCTGCTCCAACAAGCAAGGGATCACAAAAACATTTACTCCAGCAGCCACTGCAGCAAGGAAATGCTTGTACCGCTGACTGTAGGTCGCCGCTTGGCATGAGTTACAGTACCTTAAGCATACCTCAGCGGGCTTCAAGAGACACAGGTGGCTTTCAAGGTTGTCCAGTGCCACCCACACAGGCCAAGGCTCCAGGTCCCAGAAGGGTAGATATGCCCCCAGATGAAGACTGGCGGCAGAATAGCTATACCTCTCAGCCTGGAGCAAGGAGAGTGTTGCCAGTGCACATGATAGATGGAACTTGTTCATCTGCTTCTGAAGCTCACCGTAAGATGCTGGCCCGTGCAGCTGCTGCTTCCATGCACAACAGCAACTGGTGAGGTCTCTTTAACTTCAGAAGGGATCGCCCCCTTATGAAACAGGTTGTCCGAGCTATAGTTGATAAGACAGCAAGATTTTTTTTCAGTCCGTGTCTGTGCCAGTCTTGTCTTTAAAAGTAGCTATACAATAAGTGGAAGCTAATTGCACTGTGTTTCTGTACTGCCGAACCGCTGTCCATGGGGAACTATTTGGAGACTCCGTTCTCAGCCTCTCTCTCCGCAGAAAATGGTTTCAGGCCCACTAGCAATTGGAAGAAGAGCAAGAGCTGCAAATGAAATCGGTTGTTGACAACAGGCTGTGTTTAAAAGGACTTAAGTCATGAAAAGCATTGCTACTAATCCCATATGCCAACCCATTATTCAGTTTTGAGTTCTTCTTCTCTGTTAGGTGGGGCCTGATAAACTTCCCATGTTCTCTGAAGTTAGAGATTTGGCAGTGCTTATGGGTTAATGAGGCAAATGTATCCTTCTTTGTGTTGAGATGTTAGGCACAGAAGACTGCTGTAGGTGCTAGTTCGGAGCTGGAAAGAAGGCATAGCTCATGTGTAAATCAGGCCTTCTCCCACTTCCTCAAAGCAGACTAACAGTGCTTCAGAAAGCAAAGACTGTTAAGGCTGCACACTTAATTATAACATTGTAAACACAGAATCACTTTAACTATTTTAGGGTCAAACATACTTGCCTTTGTAAGTATTTTTCAAATAAATTTATGAAATAGTTATATTTATTGGGTGGTGTATGAATTGCTCTTTTTGTCTTTCAACCAGGCAATTTTAAAAACCTAACAAACTGGTATTCTACGGTTCTTGCACATTCATTAGCTCTTACTTTTGCTTTGCACATGAGCTGCATATTATGGAAATATGGCATCTGATACAGGTTCGCTCATGATCCTGTATTTGGAGCAAACCTCTGGAAACAGGTAGGACTTCCCACTCTATAGGCAGAGGTGTAAGAGTACCGTGCTGCTATGTTTTTGGCATCCGTCTGTCTGGAGAGACAAGGGAGTGTGCCTCCAGGGGTGAAGACAAACGGCTGCATTAGCAGCACCGAAGTGACCTCAGGGCGCAAGCCTGGGCAGTCTGTCTGGAGGTTTTGGACTGCCCAGATGACAGGACTCCCCCTCCCCTCTCACCCTCACTGATGTGGTCCAAAGAGAAGCAGAGCTATATGTTTGACACCAGCTTGGCTGCAGGCGTTCCTAGAAGGGGGCGTACCAAGGCACCATCCAGCCACCTTCCAGATTTATGTAGGATTTACTGCTTAGCCTTTTCTTCTGAAGGTGTCCCAAACTCACCAAGGATTTGAGACCCATCGGCTACCCTCACCTGGTTTTGCCAGCCAGTCAAAGCCATTTCCAGGGTGTGGCTGCTGTCACATGCTGGCAGCTTCTAGTAGCCACAGGTGAAAGCTGAGTGCAGGGTATGGACCAAAGGTGGACAAATTACCCCAGAAGCAGCACAATATGCCCCCCAACAGAGATACTACCTCTCCCCTAACACCCTATACTAGTGTGGTTATTCTATAAACATATGTAGAAGTTCACCAGTGTGGTTGGATGAAGGCCAAGAAGTTCAAATCCCAGCTCAGTCATCAAGCTTGCCAGGCAACTTTTGGCCAATTGGTCTCATACCCTACCTCATAGGGTCGTTGTGAATATTAAATTGAACGGTAAGGCACATGTATGCTGACCTGAGCTCTTTGGGGGATAGGGGGGAAGTAAAAATTAAAAGATAAAACAATTTGTTAACAGGTAAGGAATCTCCATACAATCTGCTGCCTGTCAGAGTTAGTCTGAGACTTTATTTGAAGAAAAACTGCTCTCTGCCTGTTAAAGGGGCTGGGCTGGCTACTGACTTCCATATGATCTCCGTTCCTTTTGGGATTTTTTTACATTGCCTGTAGCTCCTGCTAAGAGGTAGATGTGTTGAATGAGTAATTAATTGCTTTTTAAAAATTAGGTATTTTGAACTTAGGAGCTAGCTCTACCAGGAGTGTTGGTGTGTGAAAAAGCTGAGCTTTGTGAATTGTTCTTCTTTGTCTCATTGCTTGAGCCCTGCAAGAGCATGGCACATTGTTACATTATCCTTTTAGGGAATATTGTCAAAGACTTGCAGTGTTACAATGAACACCATTGTTTGCTCCCACACAGAAACTATTAGACTGAAAAGTGGATTGTTAAGTTCTTGACCTCCATATAAAACCTAGACTGCTGCCTAGTGTTCCTTCTAAATACATATGCCAAATTGTCATCCTGCTTGAAAATTATACTCCCCCCCCTTTTTTTTTTGCAGTGCAACTTACTAAATGTACAGCTCATTTAACATGATGCTGTGGTTTCGGGGGGGGGGGGGGGTTGTATGCAGTCTGAGCACTGAGCTGCAGATAATATTTTTACACCTGACCTAAATGTGATACGGTTGCCCATTCAGTATTTTCAGTATTCCTCTGTAGCACTGTCATATGATGTCTCTAGTAACAACCATGCTCAGAGCAACCTTTTAAAAGCTCTCGTCACCTGTTAGTGGTGATGCAGGAGCAATCAGCTGGAGTGAATTGCCTTGTTACAAAGCTGAATAGAGCACAGCTGTGCCAAAAACAGTCTTACTGGGCTGCAAATCAAGGCCAAAGGCTCCTATCAGAGATGTGCGAGCATCATTGTGAACACTGACTTCTGATGCTGCCCCGATTCTGGTGAAAAGTAAGTACATTGAGTATAAGGTGAAACACAGGCTGCTATTTCACTTTTGATTTTATTTTTTGCTTTGTAGATGAGGATTTGTGAAGACGCTGGTTTTCTTACATTTTAATACTTTTAAGGTGGTAGAATAAGGTAACAAAAGACAACACACAAATTAGGTTACAAGGTGGTGATCTATATGCCCTTATCGCTTGGCTGGAACACAGGCTAATGAAGAAGGTGCTAGTGAGGGGAGCAAGGGTTAGCTGGAAAATAAATGCAAATTTGATCACGTTTGAATTCCTACATATTGTAAGTATTTTGTTGCAATCAGCTTGGCCTACGGTCAGGGATGTTGCTACAGGCACTATTAAGATAGGTGGGCTATAATTTTAAATAAATGGGAGTGGAGAGAGAAGTATGTGTGTAAAGGAGTTAAGGGGTGTTTGAAAATGTGGCTTGGGTTAAGGATTCAGCATGTCCTGCGTCGGGTGTAGCGATGTGTATAGATGTTAGGAGACTATATATTTATTAGATGTTATGCTTCCTCACATTTATGAGTTCAGCAGAGTACATCCTTTTGCAGCTTATAAAGAAGCTTAAATACGGTAGTTTTAGCCTTTCAGTTTAAGTAATGCAGGATGCTTTAAGGCAGACTGGATTCTCCTGATATCCTCCCCACTTCTCCCCCTTAAAACAATAATCACACAAGCAACATTGTAAAAAGGTAAAAATAACCTTTACTCAGTTTATGTTGCAGAATAGCAGATACAGTAGCTTTGTTCAGGTAGGCTTAAAATGACAATTCAATTAGACATGCTTCAGTTTAGCTTCAGATGATGTCTGAACTACGAAGCTCAGCCATGCAGATTGTTCTCAGCTTTCTGGCTTGTGGTGGGCAAAAAGCTTTTTGGCCTGGATTTTCACATTTTGAAATATGGCAACCCTAGGTTCTCTCTACCAAACTGGTCCAGGAGCTTCGACTTCTAACACTACACAGGTAAAACATTCCCTCAAAGGTCACACCTGCTGCTTAAAAATTCTTTGTCAATAGCAAATAAAAGCTAGGAAGGAGAAATATGTGTAGCATGGAAGTCTAAGCAAGCTAAAAAGAGATCAGTGTCGTTTCATAAAAATCTCATTGTTACGATCCTGAGCTCACATAGATATACAAGGTGAATATATTCCCCTAGATGTAGAAACTGATGCAGAATAATCTTGTCTTAATATGGATGGTCCAAGGTGCCCACCAGTTTATTGTCCAGTTTAATAACCTCTCTAGACAGAGAAGGCTTTAATATGGTCCTAGATCAGGGACGAGGAACCTCTGCCCCTTCAGATGTTTATGGACTCCAGTGCTTATCAGTCCCCGCAGCCAACGCAGCTAATCGCTGGTTGGTGATATAGTTTAAAATACTCTGTAGCGCCATAGATTCCCCACCTCTATTTTAGGTCCTCTCTGATAAGCATCCTGTCTCCCATAGTCTTAACCAGGACCACCTTCTAGTTTTTAAAAAAGCCTGGGTTTGCCAGTTATAAGTCCAGCATAAAAGCCTCTAGGCAGAGTAATTTAATATCAATGGTGATTTAATATGAAGCTACCAAAAGGGCCTTTTCTTTGGACAATCCACGAATTGTCACATGAAATAATTTATGCAGCATGATGACACTGGGGAAGTGAGCTTCCTAAATGTTTCGGACCGCTTGAAGGCTTTTAAAGGGAACTTTATTACAGCTTCTGCCTCTGCAAAAAAATAAAGTTGTAATTGCAGTTTCGTTCACCTTTTCTTTCTTTTATTATTATTGGTCGCCGTGCAGCGCTGGATTTAGGGAAGCCTCAGCAGTTCCCCTCCACAGGGTACTGAGCTGAGAGGGTGCAAAGCCCATTTAAAAAGCAGTTGTGCCTGTGTGGAAAATAAGAGATATGGGAGGGCCCTTGGGACTGTAGCTCTCGCCTTTGTTTTACTGCTTGGCGGAATTTCGACACGCTTCACGCTTTTTTTTTTTACACTTTTGTGAGCCGCCTTGCCACAGACCAATATCAATACCGCTTTTGGGGGGGGGGGAGTTAATATGCCACAAACTAATATTCCTACTGAGAGGAATAGACGCTTTAAAAAAAGAAAGGGGGAAAGAAAAGCATTTCGGAAGCAGCCTCATTTATTTGCATGAGGAGCCTTTAATTATGGCGCCTCAGCCGAGCAGTTCTGAAGCGCTCCCTTAAAGCCTCCTCGTGGCGGGGGCGGCGGGGAATTGCGGGCGCGGTGCATGCCGGTCCCGAGGCGGGCTGCACCCGCCGCCTCGTCACTCGCGCTCGCGCGCTCTTTTTCCCTCAGCGGCTAGTCCGCCGCCATGTTGCTTTGGGCCCTGGCTGCTCCCGCCCGCCCCTAGTCTCTCGCCGCCCGCCCCTCGCCCTCGCGCTGGCCGGGCCCCGGCAGGAGGCGGATAAAGAGAACCGCAGCCGGGGCGGGGGGCGGCCGGGGCGGGTAGAGACGCTGAGGGAGCCGCCGCCGTTGCTCCTCTCGCCGCCCGCGCCATGTCCGGCAAGGAGGGGACTCGGGTTGCGCTGGCGACGCCTCACGGTACCTGTGAGCGGGCCGTCAAGGGTGAGTGACAGGCCCGGCCAGGCCCGGCCGCCTCGCTAGGCCCGCCTCCTGGGGCTGGGCTGGGCGATCCCGCGCCTCGCCCGTCAGTTCCCCTCGCTCCGCGTGTGTATGTGGGGAGTTCATACGTGCTGTGGGTGCGGGCCTGAGAGGCGGTTGCAGGCGCCACTCGCGTCCTCTTCGTGCCCGCTTCCTCACCCGAGGGAGGGAAGAGCGCATTGGCTGCTTGTTTGTATGGCGCCTGCCGGCGAGCGTGGTTGTGTGGTGAATGTCCATCGGGATTGCCGGGGGGGGGGATTTTTCTGTGGTGTTGTAGTTGTTTCCTTTATGCAGCGAAGGTGCGGGCTGGGTTTTGTTTGATAGCCCTTCGAACAACCCTCTGGAGTTGGGCTGAGAGAGTTTGTGGGGTTGCCTCCCCCCACCTGAAATTTCGGAGGGGATTGCTTATTTTAATCCTGGGTTTTCGGGTTTGTTCCCCCCCCCCCCGCAGGAAAACAAAAAGGGATGAGATGGAAGGGAAATACATTGAGGGTTCCAGCTGGTATAGCACAGCTGTTCTCTGTCGAGGGCAATGTATGTAAAATGTATTACCATCATTGTGTATTTTATTTATACCCTGTCTTTTCCCCCTGATGAGCACTCAAGGCAGCTTGCAGATAAAAAGAACTGCTAGGAACATGATTAATATTATTATTGAAAAGCTTTTCTTTGTCAAGGGCAGTATAGTAAAATGAAATATTGTTATCTGTATATTTATACGCCAACTCTCCCCCTGACTGGGACTCATGGTAGCTTACAGATAAAAACACAAACTGCTAAAAACATCATCATCATACAGAGTGATTTACAATATAAAAACACACAAAAAAATACATAACTTAGTAACAAACAACACTGTTCCCTCCCAGACTTTTTAATTAGCCAAAGGCCTGGGAGAAGATCATTTTTTGCCTCCCACAGGGGCCACAACCGAAAAGACCATTTCTTTTGTTGTCACCCTCCCAACCTCTCATGGAAGGGGGCACACGAAGAAGGAGTTCAGGTGCTGATCACAGGGTCCAGGTTGGTTCATATGGGGAGAGATGGTAGTGTAGAAAAACATCATTAACATACAGTTAAACATTAACAGAATTAAAACTATATATATCTGTTTAAAACATACTGATAATTAGAATAAAAACAGTGCAGCACCAGTCCTTTCATTAAATGCCGTAAGGTCACCAAATGAATGAGTTGGATTATGTAGAAGGAGACACTTAGTATTCATTGCCATATAAATCAGCAACAACCCGTTAAACTTGGCTTGGTAGTTCAGTTGAGTACCTGTGTGTTATGTGCACAGTAGAATGTACCACTGAGCATCCTAACCACTGTGTTTTGCACTAGCTGCAGATTCTGAATAAACTGTAAGGACAGCCCTACATATAATGCAGCTTGGTGATTCAGCAATATAAAAATAGCAGAAGTACTGTAAATAATAAAATAAAATAAATAATTCACTCTGGAGGCTACTGTATCTAAACTGTCTCTGTTCAGGAAAGGGTTCACCAGCCGAAAATTGGGTGTTTTTTTGTGGTAGAGAGTCGAGACACATGACATTCATTCTACACCAAGTGGACTGGTTGACACTGTGCTTCCAGATCCAGTTTCCTGTCCTGATTTTTTAAACTTTTATGTATTGCCTTTATGCCTATGAATCTATCTGTGGCTTAAAACTGGATTTGCAGCCTTGCTCCTTTCATACCATCAGCTCCCATCAACAACTTGGCCGCCAAATTTTGCATGAGCTGCAGATTTTGAACTGCCTTTAAAGGCAGCCAATGCACTGCAGTAGTCCAAACTTGGGTTACCAGTTCACAGGCAGCAGAATCAGGCTGCCCCTGTCCAGATATGGCTGCAGCTGGGCCACCAATTGAAGGCTCATGCAACATAATGGATCCAGAAGTACCCCCAAGCTATGCACTCACTCCTTCCAAGAAAGTGTATAGCATTCAGCCTTGATTATTGTAAATCTTAGATCTATTTCAACATCATCATATTGAAATCAGAAATACTATGTCTGATCTTGCTCTAAATGTAGTTTTGTCATCCTAAAATCAATTGATGAGAAATCTAGCATAACGTAATTTGTTTACAATTCCCGAAACATGAGTTTTTTGCATGGTTTAGGAGTGGCTCTGGGAGAGAGCAGAGCTCTTTGCCTTGAATGGCTGTTTAGCAGGTGGAAATCTAACAATCTGACAGACATTTTATGTGTAATCTCTTATTTGTTTTTTTTCTGTGAGTCAGTGGCCCTTAAAAAAAAATTAAAAGATTTCCCACCTCTGCCTTATACTTATCATAGCAAAAAGACCCAGACATGGATTAGTCTCCTAACCTGGTTACCATCTTCCCCACTATGGGGAGAGCTAATTTACCTACAAATTAGTATGTGCAAATTTGTATCCTCTTTTGGGAGTGGCAATACATATATAGTGTACTGGGCCCAAATAACTCTGTTGGCACACTGATCCCTCTTGTGTGCCAGAAACCTGCCCCCTCAGACAACCTCTCAGGCGTGGGCAGGGCAGCAGGACCAGACCTTTGTACGGCTTGTTCACATTGCTGAGGTAACAGCTCTCCATGTGGAAGGATTCTCTAGCCACCACCTTCAGGAGTGTGCTATCCAAGGTCCTGATAGCCCCTACCTTACCTGTTGTGACCCTGCCTTGCTTTGCCTGCTGTGACTCAGACTAACTGGTAAGTGCCTCTGCAGCCGTATGCTTTGCCTGAGCTTCAAGCTGGGTCAGGGCAGGACACATGCTTTTCATTAGACAAAGTGGTCCAGGCAGCTGCTACTGATGGGCTACTTTTCTTGGCTGCTTACAGCAACTTTCTGCCTTTACTGAACCCATTCCCAACTTAACATTTTTTTTTTTATGTTAACAGTGCCATCCTACAAATTTGTATTCAAAAGTCTTGGTATGTTCAGTGGTGCATCTTCCAGTGTCATAGGAGGTATATAATAAAGCAAAACATAAAATAAAAATGACCCCTCACCGCATCTAAACCTATTATAAAGTAATCCTTGTAAATGCAAACAAATTCATTATTGCTTTGTTACAGTAAAGCTAAACTTGATTGAGTGGGAGCTTCTTTTCTATTATTTTGGTATTTGCATTTGATGAAGTAAAGTGTAGTTCACAAAAGGTTATGTCTTTAAGATGCCACAAGACTTTGTTGTGCTGCAAAAACCTAGCATAGATATCCCTCTGGAAATAACAGATAATGAATCATATAATGTATAAATTATCATTGAATAAAATCTGTGTGGTCTTCTGTAAGCTGAGTCAATATTTTGAACCAGATACCATTTTTAAAATAAAATAATTAAATTTGGGTTCAAACCCCGTGTAATGAAGGAATCTCAGCTAGATAATAGATTACAGATAGCCATCCACCCTCTGCTTTAAAGCCTACACAGAATCATAGAATTATAAAGTTGGATAGATATTGGCATTGATTCTTTTTCCATAACACCCAGCAGGATTTAATTGGGAACAAAGGGGACTGAATAAATTCCCGGTAACAGGGCAATCTGAGCCTTCAGTCTGCTTTACTGGATGGGGTTTGGTGTCCCTCTGCTGAGCCCTGCTTGGATCTACCAACAAAGAGCAAATACCCAAATGGGGAAAAGTTGCTACCAGCACCACTGGCATTAATTCCCACCCCATGTCTTCCCTTTTCACCTAGGGAGATTAAGCCCTTCCTCACTTAGTGTTGAGTGCGGCAGCCAGCACACCTGCCATTTACCACTTGACAGGGACTATCCTAGTCAGTTGGACAAATATAAGTTAAAACAATCTCCTTTAATAATAATAATAATAATAATAATTTATTATTTGTACCCCGCCCATCTGGCTGGGTTTCCCCAGCCACTCTGGGCGGCTTCCACAGAAACTAAAAAACACTAAAATATCATACATTAAAAGCTTCCCTGAATAGGGCCGCCTTAAGATGTCTTCTGAATGTCAGGTAGTTGTCCATCACCTTGACATCCAATGGGAGGGCATTCCACAGGGCGGGCGCCACCACCGAAAAGGCCCTCTGCCTGGTTCCCTGTAGCTTCGCTTCTCGTAATGAGGGAACCGCCAGAAGGCCCTCGGCGCTGGACCTCAGTGTCCGGGCAGAACGATGGGGGTGGAGACGCTCCTTCAGGTATACTGGGCCGAAGCCGTTTAGGGCTTTAAAGGTCAACACCAGCACTTTGAATTGTGCTCGGAAACGTACTGGGAGCCAATGTAGGTCTTTCAAGACCGGTGTTATGTGGTCTCGGCGGCCGCCCCCAGTCACCAGTCTAGCTGCCGCATTCTGGATTAGCTGTAGTTTCCGAGTCACCTTCAAAGGTAGCCCCACGTAGAGCGCATTGCAGTAGTCCAAGCGGGAGATAACTAGAGCATGCACCACTCTGGCCAGACAGTCCGCGGGCAGGTAGGGTCTCAGCCTGCGTACCAGGTGGAGTTGGTAGACAGCTGCCCTGGATACAGAATTGACCTGCGCCTCCATGGACAGCTGTGAGTCCAAAATGACTCCCAGGCTACGCACCTGGTCCTTCAGGGGCACAGTTACCCTATTCAGGACCAGGGAGTCCTCCACACCAGCCCGCCCCCTGTCCCCCAAAAACAGTACTTCTGTCTTGTCAGGATTCAACTTCAATCCATTAGCCGCCATCCATCCTCCAACCGCCTCCAGGCACTCACACAGGACCTTCACCGCCTTCACTGGTTCTTTAAGGAACAAAACAAGTCCAAAAGAGGGTGGCTGCCCTTGTGGCATTCTCCTTTGGTGTCATCCCTTTGGAATTAGCCCACTGGCACTGGCCTGTCACATTGCATCATGTTGCTTTTAAGCCCTATGGGCAGGAAATTATGCCAGAGTTAATTTTTACCATCATATCTCCATTTGGTACTGCCATAACCATGGAGCTTCGCAGATGGATAAGGACTTTTAGGAGTTGAGAGCTGATGATAATACGAGTCCCTTGCCCCTTTCCTCCGCACTGTCCAGCATAAACACAGGAAAAAAAACAGTTTGTGACTTTCTACACCAAACCATAGCTTGCTCTAACCACAGCTTAGAACTCAAACAGTGTCCTGAGCTTCCCAAAGTAGCTGGTTTATAATTGCTTTTCTGTTTACAGTTTCATTGTCAGATTTTTTTGTTTACTCCAGTCCTTTTGGTGAATCAGCCTGTGGAGGTAGATTATAATTATGGCTTTGTTTAACTGAATTCAGACATCACACCAGTTCACATTTAGCACAAACTATGGTTTGTTGTTTCAGACAGCTCCTCAAACTGCTTAATGAACTTTAGTTTGGCATTATGTCTGAACTGAACCATACTCTTGTGCTCTAGACCAAAAAGGGAACTGGAAAAGGAATGTACAAATAGGCCCAAGCTTGGTTTTCTAAGTTGCTGCAGTCACAAGACGTAGGGAATATGTTTATTTCAAACCTCAATGGTATCCTAAAGCACACCCTTTTATTTCTCTAATAATATTGCCTGCCACTTTTCCTGTGTGGAATACTAAATCAATGCGCATGCATTTCTGAAACTGAATGGCCTTGCCCTCACTGCCAAGGAAACTATGTTTTTGTGTGCTTTGTGCCGTATAATGTATAGGAATACTCTATAATGTATTCCATCCTCACACATTCAGCCCCCTCATTTTCCTAGTATACATACATAAATAACCAAGCCAACTGTGTTTCTTCCTTCCTTTTAAAAGTCACTTTTTTGTCTATCTTAGATCAAAATGGTGCTCAGAGCTTTTTCAAGTCATTGATTGTAAGTAATATTTGCGGTATTTCATTTTCAGCTGTCCCTTTTCCGCCAACACACCGATTAACATCAGAAGAAGTGTTTGATGCAGCTGGAAAACCTCGGGTTGATATTTTGAAAAACCACCTAATAAAAGAAGGTCGGGTAGATGAAGAAATTGCACTAAGAATCATCAATGATGGTGCTGCAATTTTAAGAAGAGAGAAAACCATGATAGAAGTTGAAGCTCCTATTACAGGTGCAAGCTCTGGCTAACTGTTGCCACTTTTAATGTCATAAATGCATGGAATGAGGTTTCAGTACCTTTGGAAGTAAAATAATTTAGGTAGAAAGAAGGTGTAGAATTTTCGCGTGAATGGTAAAGAAAAGAAAGGGATTATTTGAGCATTGAAATATACTGGGGTAGTGATGTCACTGATAAGCCTTGAGCACCTGTCCTCCCACTTTTTCTTCCTCACGTGGTACAATTGCAAGGAGGTGATTTTTTGCTTTCAGTTGACTACAGTTTAACATTACATCAGAACATAAACCATCTAGTACTGGCTATGATTTGTGGCCAGGTGGGGGGAATATTCATAATCTCTGGTTGGAAGTTGACTTGTTTCAAACAAATCATAGTTAATATTAACCACAGTTTGTTGGGTTCAGATGCAATGAAAAGCTGCAGTTAAAATGGCATTGTATCTAATCTCCTTGCTTGGTGTGCCAAAGGAGAGAGCAGAGGGTGAGTGTGCAAGTCTCAGACTTGTCTCATATCATTCTTGTCATTATACAAATCATGATTTATTGTGATGTTTGAATCAGCTCACTGTACCTTGGATGAAGCTTTGCTTTTCAGCTTGCTAAAAAAAATACAATTTAATGGTCCAGTGGAAACTAGAACAAGTCTTTCTGAAATTTTTTATTTGCTTAATAATTTTAGTAGTGATATAATGTACACTTTTGAAATTGAAGACATTTAAATTTTATCTAAGGCTTGATTTGGTTGTTTATAAGTTTGGCTATGTGTCAAGTTTTGCTTTTTATAGCTTATATTTTTGGGGAGGCAGGATTAAATACTTTAAATTATGACATAAAGGTTATATTTCCTAATTTTAGAGTTTTAGTATTTCCTAAAACACATTGGACTTCATAGAATAAATAACATATTTATTCACCCTTATATTGTCATGCTTTTAGACTTCTGCATCATTTGCTTTTGCTACACATAAAATACCCATCACTTTATGTGCAAAGATGATGGTACCTTGTGACTAGGAATGCACAAGTATTGCTGCTTCTTATCTGAAAGAGACCAAGCCTTTGTGAACCTTCCAAATGAATGCTTCCCTTCCTTTGTGAATGTTCACTAAGTCTTGAATTTTTGTTTAGTGTTTCATTAGTGAGTGACTACAAAGCATCCTCTGCTGCTGTCTTTCCCATTTCTGCTCTAAGGTTCAGTAACTTACCTTGGAGCAGGATGGGGAAAAGTGGCAGAGATGTCTTGTAATCCCCTAAGGTAAAGGGAAAAAAGGTAAAGGGACCCCTGACCATTAGGTCCGGTTGTGGCCAACTCTGGGCTTGCAGCGCTCATCTCATTTTACTGGCCGAGGGAGACTGCGTACAGCTTCTGGGTCATGTGGCCAGCATGACTAAGCCGCTTCTGGTGAACCAGAGCAGCGCACGAAAACGCCGTTTACCTTCCTGGTGGAGCGGTACCTATTTATCTACTAGCACTTTGATGTGCTTTCGAACTGCTAGGTTGGCAGGAGCAGGGACTGAGCAACGGGAGCTCACCCCGTCGTGGGGATTCGAACCACCAACCTTCTGATTGGCAAGTCCTAGGCTCTGTGGTTTAACCAACAACGCCACCTGCATGCCTTGTACTCCCCTAGCCCCAGAGAAATGACTTTTCATGATGAGGATTGAGATTACTAGTGGGAAACTGATGGATGTGCATCATTTCTGCCTGGGAAGAAGGCCCTCGGACACTGCTGGGACATGGACACTGCCTACCACCTCTCCAACCTTACTTTGGGTTCTGGACAGAACAGAGAGATCTTGGGGCAGGGAAGGGGAGACGGTACTCGCAGGATAAATGTGATCATGCACCCTGCATGCAGCAAACCTTCTCCCAGGCAGAAACGATGTGCATAGCATCACTTTCCTTATGGGGATTTTGGAACTGATAGTTAAGAGTTTGTGCCAGGAAAAGCTACTCTACTAGGACTTTCATCATCCCCCCCCCCAATCCTTCCCCCCAAGATTAGTTACTGGGCTTTGGGGCAAGGAAAGGGGGAACACTTGCTGGTGCTCACTGACTCAAAGCAAGGACAGATTGCGCTTTTAGCAGGCTGTGAACACGGCTGTGCACACAAGCATTCAGGCTGGGATGCTGCTCACTGTTGCAAGTGCTCCTAGCATCTTGAAGATTCAATGGGCATGATTTTTCATAGACCAGAGGTTAATTAATTAATTAGATGGTAGATTAATTTGGAAAGCTGGTAGATACATAGACAGTGGAGGTTGAATCCTAAATAATAGAGTTCATTAGCAAATTTGACAGTGTTTATTTCCTTTTAAATTAAGACTATGTTTGTATATTTCAGAATATAGCTTTATTCTTGAACACCTAGAACTGGTAGGTATTAGTAATCTACTGATTACTGCAAGATGATAATAATAATAAAAATTTAAATTGAAGAATTGGCAGGAGTAAAATAAATCATGTCAAATGACTACAGAAAGTTGATATGATTAATGCTTAGCAGGAAATAAAGGCTACCTTTTAATATTTTAGAACTGGACAAAACACTGGAAAATCTTGCATAAGAAATTTTGGTTCTGAAATGAGATAGGTTATTGTGCTTTATTTTTAATATAAGAATTACTTTAAAGTTGTAGACATGGATATTTGAATAGTATGACATCAAAAGTGTGAAGGTTAATTTCTTCCGCAGTTCTCTTCTGCATTTTTAAAATATTGTATTATATATTTATTACTGTTCAATTCAAGTTACAGTGGTGCCTCGCAAGACGAACGCCTCGCAAAACGAAAAACTCGCAAGACGAAAGAGTTTTCCGTTTTTGAGTCGTTCGGCAAGACGAATTTCCCTATGGGCTTGCTTCGCAAGAAGAAAGCCCATAGGGAAATCTCCGGGGACCTCTTTTAAAATGCTGGCGGTCGGGAGCAAAGACTTTCGCCCACCGCCAGCCTTCAGAAGAGGTCCTGGACCTCTTCTGAAGGCTGGCGGGGGGCAAAAGTCTTTGCTCCCCCCCGCCTGCCTTCCCGGGACAGCGTAGACTTCTCCGCTGTCCCGGGCGATCTTAAAATGTTGGCGGGCGGCAGCGAAGCTTTCGCTGCCGCCAGGCAGCATTTTAAAATCGCCCCGGGACAGCGGAGGCTTCGCTGCCGCCCGGCAGCATTTTAAAATCGCCCCGGGACAGCGGAGGCTTCGCTGCCGCCCGCCAGCATTTTAAAATCGCCCCGGGACAGCGGGGGCTTTTAAAATGCTGGCGGTCGGCAGCAAAGCGCTCCTGTCCCCGGAGCTTGCAGGGCGGGAGGTGGGGAGAAGGGCTTTTCTTCCCACCGCCAGCCTTCAGAACAGCCCTTGTCCCCCCCCCCAGCCTTCAGAAGAGGTCGGGGGACAGACTGTCCCCGGACCTGGTCTGAAGGCGGTTTCCATAGGAACGCATTGATTGATTTTCAATGCATTCCTATGGGAAACCGTGCTTCGCAAGACGAAAAACTCGCAAGAAGAAAAAACTTGCGGAATGAATTAATTTCATCTTGCGAGGCACCACTGTAAATACTATTGGCTTAACTGATGTTCTGACTGACCTTATTCATGATTCATTTCTTGGAAATTAACTTTGCCCCCTGATGCATGTGCTACTCAGTTGACAACAGGTAGGTCTTTCCTCAGTTAGCAGCCTAATGTTCAACTTCCCAGACAGATATTAAGAGTTCCTTTCTTTGATAAAGCGGATGGTTCTTTGCTTGCTACACAGATGCTAGGCTTTTTAAGAGCGGTTTTAAATCAGTTTTTACTTTGAAGTTTTTCTGTCCCTTTATCTTTATGAAAAAATTTCCCTATCCCTCAGGAGATTGTGCTCTTTTTACTTTCAGGCTGGGACCTTTTCAGTTAAAGAGAATCCGCTTTCTGAATGCATTGCAGCTGGAATATCATACTTTTGACTGGTTTCCATATATAGTGTGTCTGCCTCCATTTGTGTGTATGTGTTTCTCTCCTCATCCCCCAAAAAAGTATCTATCTATATGGGATCGTAGCCCCAGAGAACTCTGCAGCAGCATTAGGAAAAAACTGGGAGCCAAATACACAATGCTTTCTATTAAGTCAAGTATGTTTTCCTATCTACCACCATTGATGGTGGAGCTGCATAGTGAACACCACAGGGAACATTAAGTCAGACTTGGTTGTGGAATGGGATGAATTCTGTGGTCACTCAGAAAACAAGTCCGTATGGGAAACTCTATTTCACGATACCTTCTTAAACAGAGTAAATGCATGAAATGTCATGTGCCAGAGTTGGTTGCCTCCAGGACTATATGCCATTGGTGTGTGAACACTTCCACCCAGTACCACGTGGTCACGGGAGAGGTGGAAATTACATGCAGGAATAGTTAACAGGAAGAAGAGGGGATGTAAGGACAAAGACTGAAAGGAAAATTAGGAAAAAGAAGAAAGGTCAACAAGAGGAAGAGATTGGAGCATAAGTTATGGTAAAAAATGAATGGATCAATAGCAAGTGATAAAGTAATGAGGAAAAAGAGGACAAGTTTGCTTGAATACAATTTAAGATCCTAGTTCTGCCATAATCTAGATTTGAGAAAGTTCAAATAACTTTAGTCTTCCTTTAGGGAAGTTGGCAATAAAAATGTTTGATATCTCCTAGGGTATGCATACAACCTACTGAATAGCCCTGAACAGTTTATATGTTCCTAACACTTGAACATTCTTGGTGGCACCTGACACTGCAAATATTTTTTTCCAGTCCTATTAATCTGAGTGTGAACAATAGCTGAAAAACAGATGGTGCAAGATTGGTGCTGGGGTGGGAAGTCATTGCTACTTAAAATTAATTCTAATTGCTACTTAAAATTAAGATGCAATGACTAGATTCTTGACCTGAAATTCTGATTGAATCTAGTTTGGGTGGTTTTCCCACCAGTAGAACTTCATCATGGTTTTTTAATCAGCAGCATTTTTATTGCAGTGTGTGGTGACATTCATGGCCAATTCTTTGACCTAATGAAGCTATTTGAAGTGGGAGGATCACCTGCTAACACAAGATACCTGTTCCTTGGTGACTATGTAGACAGAGGATATTTTAGCATAGAGGTAATTGAATGTGTGTGTCCTGATGTTAATATCAACAATGGTTTTCCCATTTATTTGCTATAGTAACTGTTTCACCATGGTAAGATGTATGTTTATTCTCTCTGAAGGAGGTGATGATAAAACTGCTATTAAAGAAGCGGAGTCTAGATTCCTCAGCTTTGGAAAATTACTGTCCCATTTCAGGCTTACTGTTGCTCAGCAAGGTCCTAGAGTGAGTGAAGTCTTGCCAGCATCAGGCAGTTTGGAGGATACTAATTATTTAGAACTGCTCCAATTTTTTTTTTCTTTTTCCTTTGCCTGGATTCAGGATGGAAACTGCCTTGTTTGCCCTGGTGGGTGACTTATCCTGAGAACATTGAAAATATGACCCCACTGGTTCTTCTGGGCCTCATGGCGGCTTCCAATAACATCAACCATTATATTATGTGCCACAATCACAATCTTTCACATATTACTACACCATAGGCAGTGTTTCGGTCCGCTAGAGGTTTCCATGTGCTAAAGGACTTCTGTTCCTCCTCTTGACCACTAACCTTTGGAGTTCCGCAGGGCTCTGTTTTGCTCCCATGCTTTTCATCATCTACATGGAATTGTTGGGAGAACTATGTGTAGAGATTTGGGCCGCAGTGTCATCAGTATGCAGATGAGACACAGCTGTAATCTAATCTCAAGGAGGAGGTGGAAATTCTGAACAGGTGTCTAGAGGCAGTTCTGGGATGGATGAGGGCAAACCAGATTAAGCTTAATCCTGACAAGATGGAAATTTGGCAGGTTGGGAAACTGCTGATCTGGATGGATGTATGCAGTCTGTTTTAGAGAGGATTGCACTCCCCCTGGCAAATGAGGTAGGCACTCTGGGTTTGCTTCTGGGCTTGGCACTCTTGATGAAGGCACTAGTGGCCAGAACTGCTTTTCATCAGCATTGGCTAATTTTCCAGCTATCACCCTATCTGGAGAAAGTAGCTTGCCTTAGTGGCATGTGCACTGCTTATGTCCAGGCTGGATTACTGATGTGTTCTATGTGAGGCTACCTTTAAAGATGGTTTGGAAACCATAGCTGGTGCAGAATGCAGCAGCAAGAATGCTTATATGGGCCCAAGCAGCTGGAACACATTGCACCAATTCTGTACCAGTGGTTGCCTGTTGGTTTCATGGCCCAACTTAAATTTGAAGCCGCTAGGTTCCAGATTTGATTTGAAACCTATAATAGCCTCAGAACGTTTATGTACAGCAGCCTGTTCTCTGACTTGTCAATAAGAGATGTTGGGTTGATGGGTCCCTAGTACAGGGACTTTCTGGGAGTGGCACTGTCCCTCTGGAATTTCCTATCCCCACCCAAGAAATAATTGTGGCACACATCACTGTCAGTTTTTAAGAGAAATGTTAAAACATGTTTATTTCAATCCACTTTTTATTAATTTTATTAATTGTGATAAAAATTTGCTCAGATTTCCTTTTAGAATGACCACCCTTGCCACCTGATAGGCTTGAAAAATAAGTTGTACCCCTCTTAGCTGTACGTTGCCTGCTCCTACATTACATCAGTAAACAATTAGGAAACTGACTGATAGGAAGCAAGCATTCTAGAGTTCTGTGAAACTAGATTCAAAGATTCACTAGATTAATTGTGAACAGCTTTTTATCTTTTTTTTTTTAAGGAACTTTCTTTTCTGTGTGCTTAATATGCCATACCATACAGAATAGTGTGCTCTAGTGGAGCAGAGCCATCTAGGTTGACAACTGTGTGTGCAAGGGCATCTTAAGACATTTGGATGCATTTTTTGGAAACACTGGGCCTTTCAAAACTGATGTGGCTGGTTTTATAATACTAATGCAAGGACATTCCACTGTGCTGCTGTACACCGGGCATTTTGCACAGAATTTGATACTATGTTCTTGCACCAACAGGAAATATTCATTAGAACGCCTCTGAAGTGTCAGGCAGTTATTGCCAAGTAGTAATGGATTTTAGGTTACCACCATGTTTGAACTCAGCTTCAGCCACAGAGTAGAATTACATACAAGTGTGGATGGAAGGATCCATTGGGCAGTATGTTTAACCCTTCTGCTTGTCAATTCTCATCTCATCACTTCCCCAGTAGGAATGTTTCTTGATGGGGAGGAGGTAAAGGGGTATCAGGGGAAAGATGGGCTCAGTATGCTATTCCCACCTGCCAATTATTGCCTTCCAGTTCCCTTGCCTCTCAGCAGTAACAGAATGCAAGTTGGGAATTCTGTCTTATTCTGTGTCATTCCTTTCCAAATTGCCATGGTAATTTTCTAATACACTGTTCTGAGTTCCCTGAAGGAAGGGTGGTATACAAATGTGATAAATGAAGTTTAAGTGAGCATTATTCTATATGCCAGCTGGATATTGTGCTGTAATACTTGAAATGGGGCTATCACATATGACTAGTATTCTTGTTTTTCAACAGTGTGTGCTATATTTGTGGGTTCTGAAGATTCTGTATCCAAGCACATTATTTCTTTTGAGAGGCAACCATGAATGCAGGCACCTCACAGAATATTTTACTTTTAAGCAGGAATGTAAGTATTAATAACAGTGGTAATTGTTGGTTTCCTGATTACTTAGTTATCAGTCCCCCCCTTTTTTTACACATTTTTGTCTTGCTTCATATGTATTTGAGCGTTTTCCGGGATCTGCTGCAACATTGTAGTCTTGAGATATCTATAACAGTACTGTGTATGTGTTTCTTTTGTGCACTTTCCCATGAAAATGTTAGAATAGGACATATCAGTATGGTTATTTCTCTAATAAATCTTTGTCCTTTCAGCCCAAGTGGCTGCCAGGATAGGATGGCAGCATACCTTGCTATTAGACTCACATGGATTTCATTAAGTGACTTACCCCTATATACAAATTGAAATTGATGGCTATCCTACAGCTCTTACCACTGTGCCAAACAGCAACAAACCCTTTGAGCTTAAGATAACAACCAGCCAATCAATTTTAAAAAATGAAGACAACATGTAAATACATTTACCAAGAAATGAAGCTAGATCCATATATCACAGGTCAGTTAGCTAACTTTATAGAAAAGTTGCTTTACTATAAGAGGAAGGCTGCAGAGCCTACATACAGATTGGGGCTTCCAGCAGATCAGGTACGTGTGGACCACATATCCACTTTTTAACTGAGCCAGGACAACTTCCTGCCTGCAGTTCTTGGAGGATGCACCTGACCATGATCAGAGTATTTGGAATTTAAGATGACAGGCAGATTGGAATTTTGTATGGACAACCAGGCTACTAATTATTTTTAATGGAAAGGTGATTTTAATGTACTTATTTGAAAAGCTGTTATTACATGAGCAGTATCCTTCTTTCCCCTTCTAGTATATCATATTGTTAAAACACATGGCAGCTTATATTCATCTAGTTAAATGTGCTTTGCCAGAGAGGTCTCCCTTTTATTTTATTTTTTGTTTAAATTATGATACCCATTCATCAATTTTTCAAGGAACAATCTTGATAACTTATTTTTAAATGCTCCTAAGATGTAAGCCTGCCATCATAAACAAATGTATGTCATAGACGATGTCTCTCTCTCCCCACCCCCACCTTTATAGGTAAAATAAAATATTCTGAAAGAGTCTATGATGCTTGTATGGAAGCTTTTGATTGCCTTCCTCTTGCTGCACTTCTAAACCAGCAGTTTCTTTGTGTCCATGGTGGACTCTCTCCAGAAATAAATACAATAGATGACATTAGGAGGGTGAGTGTTACTGTGCTAAAGGCATGGGGATATTGGGGTCTTTTGTAATGGTCTTGACGTGCCACTCTTAAATGTTAAGCTAATTCTTTTCTTGTCCTTTGTTAGACATCAAATGAAAATTAACTGCAACCCTATACGTGCCTGCTAAGAAATAAGCCGCATTGAGGCTTAGTCCCCACTGTGACTTAGTTCCTGGTAAGTGTGTATAGGATTGCAGCCTAATTCTCTGATTTATGGAGTTTTTCAGTCTGAGAAGGTAAGTGATAGATGAAAAAAACATAAAGTAATGAATATCCTTTTATTTCTTTGGTATGATTAGATGTTTGTGATCTATATAGCTTAACAAGAAGAGTGAGAATAATAAAAGAAAATGGACATACTGAAAATGAAGATCACTGTGGTATTTTTCATTGAAACAGCTAGATAGATTCAAAGAGCCCCCAGCATTTGGACCAATGTGCGACTTGTTGTGGTCAGATCCCTCTGAAGACTTTGGAAATGAAAAATCACAGGAGCATTTCAGTCACAATACAGTCAGAGGATGTTCCTATTTTTATAGGTAAAAAAAAACCTGATCAAGTTGATAAATGATTGCATGAAAGCATTACTTTATACTCATAGTTGTTTCATTTCACAGCTATCCTGCAGTTTGCGAATTTTTGCAGAGTAATAATTTGTTGTCTATTATCAGAGCTCATGAAGCACAAGATGCAGGGTAAGTCTCTTGCCCTCCCATGATACAAATATTCAGTACTCAAATATTCAGCTTCACCACTTCCTTTGTGACACAAAGTCAACTGTTCTTATTTTACAGTTATAGAATGTACAGGAAAAGTCAAACGACAGGGTTCCCATCATTAATAACAATTTTTTCTGCACCTAATTACTTGGATGTCTACAATAATAAAGGTAAGAGCATATTGCTAAGAAAGGTAAATATGTATGAAACATAATCTGTCTTTGTTTAAAAACATTTCTAAACTGCTTAATATTTTTTTTTAAATCTCTCGTGGTGTATAATAATAATAATAATAATAATTTATTATTTATACCCCGCCCATCTGGCTGGGCCTCCCCAGCCACTCTGGGCGGCTTCCATAAAAACCAAAGATACAATAAAATATCACACGTTAAAAACTTCCCTGAACAGGGCTGCCTTAAGATGTCTCCTGAATGTCAGATAGTTGTTTATCACTTTGACATCTGCTGGAAGGGCGTTCCACAGGGCGGGCGCCACTACCGAGAAGGCCCTCTGCCTGGTTCCCTGTAGCTTTGCTTCTCGTAATGAGGGAACCGCCAGAAGGCCCTCGGCGCTGGACCTCAGCGTCCGGGCAGAATGATGGGGGTGGAGACGCTCCTTCAGGTATACTGGACCGAGGCCGTTTAGGGCTTTAAAGGTCAGCACCAACACTTTGAATTGTGCTCGGAAACGTACTGGGAGCCAATGCAGGTCTTTCAAGACCGGTGTTATATGGTCTCGGCGGCCGCTCCCAGTCACCAGTCTGGCTGCCGCATTCTGGATTAGTTGTAGTTTCCGAGTCACCTTCAAAGGTAGCCCCACGTAGAGTGCATTGCAGTAGTCCAAGCGGGAGATAACCAGAGCATGCACCACTCTGGCGAGACAGTCCGCAGGCAGATAGGGTCTCAGCCTACGTACCAGATGGAGCTGGTAAACAGCTGCCCTGGACACAGATTTGACCTGCGCCTCCATGGACAGCTGTGAGTCCAAAATGACTCCCAGGCTGCGCACCTGGTCCTTCAGGGGCACAGTTACCCCATTCAGGACCAGGGAATCCTCCACACCTGCCCGCCTCCTGTCCCCCAAAAACAGTACTTCTGTCTTGTCAGGATTCAACCTCAATCTGTTAGCCGCCATCCATCCTCCAACCGCCTCCAGACACTCCCACAGGACCTTCACCGCCTTCACTGGTTCTGATTTAAAAGAGAGGTAGAGCTGGGTATCATCCGCATACTGATGAACACCCAGCCCAAACCTCCTGATGATCTCTCCCAGCGGCCGCATGTAGATGTTGAAAAGCATGGGGGAGAGGACAGAACCCTGAGGCACCCCACAAGTGAGAGCCCAGGGGTCTGAACACTCATCCCCCACCACCACTTTCTGAACACGGCCCAGGAGGAAGGAGCGGAACCACTGTATGACAGTGCCCCCAGCTCCCAGCCCCTCAAGACGGTCCAGAAGGATGCTATGGTCGATGGTATCGAACGCCGCTGAGAGATCCAGCAGAACTAGGAAACAGCTCTCACCTTTGTCCCTAGCCCGCCGGAGATCATCAACCAGTGCGACCAAGGCAGTTTCAGTCCCATGATGAGGCCTGAATCCCGACTGGAAGGGATCCAAATGGTCCGCTTCTTCCAGGCGTGCCTGGAGTTGTTCGGCAACCGCTCGCTCAATCACCTTGCCCAGGAATGGAAGATTTGAGACTGGGCGATAGTTGGCCATCGTGGCCGCATCTAAAGATGGTTTTTTAAGAAGCGGTTTAATAACCGCCTCTTTCAGCGGGTCTGGGAAGGCTCCCTCACGGAGGGAAGCATTCACCACCCCACGAAGCCCATCGCCCAGTCCTTCCCGGCTAGCTTTTATAAGCCAGGATGGGCAAGGATCCAGGAGACAGGTGGTTGGTTTCACTCGTCCAAGCAGCCTGTCCACATCCTCGGAGGTAACAGATTGGAATTGATCCCACTCAACTTGACAAGACAGAACTCTAGCACTCTCCCGCCCCGGCCCTGCTCCCACGGTGGAGTCTACTTCTTCCCGAATCTGAGCGATTTTATCTGCAAAAAACTTTGCAAAATCATTGCAGGAGAACATGTGGCCCGTACTGGGCCCCGATGTTGCAGGTGGTTCCGCTAAATTGTGAACCACCTGAAAAAGTCTCCTGCTGCTGTTTTCTGCAGATGCAATAGAGGCGGTGAAGAAATTCTTCTTCGCCGTCGCTATCGCCACTTGGTAGGCTCGACGTTGAGCTCTAACCTGTGTCCGGTCAGATTCGGAATGAGTTATCCGCCACCGGCGCTCTAGCCGTCTCAACGATTGTTTCATTGCCCTCAGATCCGTGGAAAACCACGGGGCTGTCCGGGCTCCATGCAATCGGAGAGGGCGCTTCGGAGCCAAACAGTCAATAGCCCTGGTTAACTCCACATTCCAGCGGGCCACCAGGGAATCAGCTGAAAGGCCATCAACATGGGATAAAGTATCCCCTACCACTCTCTGGAAACCATTTGGATCCATTAAGTGGCGGGGGCGGACCATCCGAATTGGTCCCACCTCCCTGCAGAGGGGAAGGGTTGCGGAGAAGTCCAGTTGCACCAGGAAGTGATCTGACCATGGCACTTCTTTCGTTTCGCTTTTACTTAGTGTCAGATCACCAACATCCATAGAGGTAAACACCAGGTCCAAGGCATGTCCACGGCTGTGGGTTGGGCCAGACTTATTCAGGGACAGCCCCATGGAGGCCATGCTTTCCACGAAGTCCCGAGCGGCCCCTTGTAAGGTCGTGTCGGCATGGATGTTAAAATCCCCTAGGACAACCAAGCTAGGTGTCTCCAGGAGAACATCCGCCACGACCTGAAGCAGCTCGGGCAGGGAATCCTTGGTGCAGCGGGGAGGTCGGTACACCAAAAGGAATCCTGTACTGCCCCTATTGCCCAACTTCCAGAACATGCACTCAGAAAACTGGGTCTTCCCAATAGGACGCCTGGTGCAAACTAATGACTTCCTAAAAATCACTGCAACCCCCCCTCCCCGCCCATGTGACCTGGGTTGCTGTGCGTAAGAGAAACCTGGTGGACAAGCAGCGGCAAGGACAGGCCCATCTGCTTCATCCAACCAAGTCTCTGTTACACATGCTATTTACAAAAAAGATTAGACAGTAAAACCAAATACAAGATAAAAGAAATACAGTGGTAGCTTGGTTTAAGAACAGCTTAGTTTATGAACAGCTTGGATTAAGAATGCTGCAAACCCGGAAGTAAGTGCTTTGGTTTGTAAACTTTGCCTTGGAATAAGAACATGTTTTGCTTCCTGTCGAGTGTATTCCATTTGTAAATTGAGTCCCCCACTGCTATGGGAAAGCACGCCTTGGTTTAAGGGTGCTTTGGTTTAAGAACGGACTTCTGTAACAGATTAAGTTAATAAATGAAGGTACCACTGTAAAACAATATAAAAACATAAAAGCAAGTGATACAGAAATTCAGGGGATTAATGCACATTAATCATGGTCCGGTCTTACAGGTCAGGAAAGCCTAGGCAAAAAGATGTCCTTACAAGACATCTGAAGCAACTGGTGGTTGCCTCTTCGTCTATAGCAGAGTGGAGGGTATTCCACAAAAAAGGGGGGCAACAGCAGAAAACGTCCATGTCCACTCATCCCCCTATGATATTATGCTGGTTATGGTTTCACAAGTAGAATGTTTGAGTAGTTGAAGGGATGAATGAATTGTACAATATGTATGCAATTGAACACAAACGTTCACAGTAACTTGTATAAAAGAATCCAGGAAGTTCCTTAAAATGCTACGGTCTGGTTCTGCTTCATAGATTCTATGCCCAGGCATAGGCAAACTTGGCCCTCCAGACGTTTTGGGACTAGAACTCCCATCATCCCTAGCTAAAAGGACCAGAGATGATGGGAGCTGTAGTCCCAAAACATCTGGAGGGCCGAGTTTGCCTATGACTGTTCTATGCAGTGCTCCACACGGTCTGCAGAGGCACATTCCCATATGCAGAACCATCTGGAAACCTCTGGAAGATTAGAAGAACTGAAGTGCAGATACAGTTATATTTCATTACATTTCCACTCAGGGTAATTTCTCTCACACACATGGCCACAGCAGAAATGGTCCTCTCTTTATAGAGCTGCTTAAACGTTTGCCATAAGTTTGTTCGATAGCTCTCCAATATTCAGTTGTTTCTCTTTAATCAAAATTTTGCACCATGGAGAGAGAGAGCTTTATTTTTTAAATGCCATAAGTGCAGCGTCTACATTCCAAAATCAGGCGTTCATGGCTTCCTTACATGGTTGAGTGAGAGCCTGGTCATGGAAATCTGCAAGTACTTTCAGAAACCCAGTGAAAGAATTTGCAAATTAAAGGCTCAGTACCTCCCAAGTCACTATGTGAAAGAAGCCCTTCAAGACATACTTCATCATACCAGTTCTCCTGTATTCCCAGGTGGAACTTCTCTGTAGGCTTCTGCCTCCCACACTTCATTATGTTCTGGCCCCTTTCCTGCTGTTTCTTCAATATCTGACCTGAGTCACCTATATCTGGCTCCTTGTCACCTGCTGATCCAGAGTGCAACCCTTAATGCCAGTAAAGCCTTCTGGTTCCAAATCTTCACCTAAGAATTAGAACTTTGGATATTGAACTACCAATGCATTGTCTTCAGTGCTTAGATTCTGAAGTGGGGGGTTATTGGGTTGTTGTTTTGATTTTGATTATATATTTTGTGGTTTTATATTGTGATTTTGTGCTGTGAACCACCCTGAGACCTCCAGTTATAGGGCAGTATATAAATTCAATAAATAAATTAACAAAATTATAAATCCTCAGCTCCTGAGCATTTCAAAATTGATTGCAATATTTAATCCTTCAGTGGTTATTAAGGTTAGTTCTACCTTCTAGTCAGGACTCAGGGGGTGGCAATCAAACTCATAGCCCTCATGTAACTGATAATGAGTGTGGCACAGATCTGATACCTACACTCTCCAACTCAGTTCCAACAGATGAGAACGAGTGGGGAGAATGAGGACATTATGCTCACATTGCAGGTTAGACAAAGCCAGAGCTGTTTCCTTCTGTTACAGCGTAGGACACACAGAGACAGACAGACAGAGTGATGGAGGGCAGCGGGTTGACAATAACTTGTAATGTAATTCACTATTGTCCCTATATTGCAGGTTATGGTGGGGGTTACCACAAATTGTGTTGTGTTCTCCAGATTTCAGATGAGGGCGCAAGCTGCTTAATAGTAGCTTACAACAAGTCTCTTTAATGGAAATTGTGTATCACAGATACAAGCCCCCATTGCAGTACTACAGAGTGTACATGTGTTATCAAGATGCAGGTAGTTACACAGGATATGCATTTCAAGTCTAAATCACCCGAAGCGCATCCACATTGAAAACAAGACAGCACAGGAAGAAATAACTCCTACAAAAAATACCTCAGGTAAATCTCTAACCATCTCCTTTGCACCACCAGCAGCGCACTGGAAGCCAGCCCTCAGTTAAAAGTAGACTCATTGTGCTTCACTTACATGCAGACACTTGCTTTTACCCCATCCTACAATGTAGAATAGAGATCCCGAATAGGAAAGCAGAGTGTGACTAGCCCTCTGGAAACAACCGGCTTCACCAACCTCACCCAATGCATAGAATTCTATAATATGTGGGATGAGGGGCCAGTGTTCCTAATCTTCTACACCTTTCTAAAAGGTCACTACTGTATATGTGTGACTTCACAGAAAACTGACTTATAAGAACAGGTTACAGGTAAGCAACTCTGTATTCACTCTCTATTGCCTTTGGAAAGTGGGACTAACACTGTCTGAAAGTGAGATCAAGCTTGCACTGGAGGGAGCAATTGTGTGAGCCAGTGCCTCTATGAGTGGAGCTCAGTTGTGGCGCAGCATTGACCCTGTGCATTCCTGAGGTGATGGTGAGATGTGAGAAACATTTTTTAAAAGGAGGAAAGGGAAACTAAGGAAATAAATAACACCCCCCCCCAAAAAAAAAATGATGGGGCGAAAAGAAGGTTCCCCCAGAATGGATCCAAAGAAACATTAGTGGGAAGAAATAGGAATAATATGAGGGTTTCAAAAGCAAGGAAATAGCTAATATGAAAACAGTACTGTATATTTTTGAAATAATTCTCAAAAGGACTCAAAACTGATGGAGATGCTGTATTTCATATAGATGGAAATGGAGAGCAAGTGTCTGGGGCACTGAAGAAACAATAATAGGGCCTGGCTTTAGAGAATGCTCACGTGAGAGTTTTGCTGTGACAATGGAAATACAAGGATGGAGCCTCAGTGTTGAGAGAGAGAAAAGGCAGCAGGTTTAATTCTTCTTTGAGCAAATGTCACACAGCATCATGTATGTGTGTGGCTTTCTGGGAAACACTTTCCAGGCAGTGTCAGGAGTTTACAGGAGAGACATCCCCACATCTACTAGCACCCAAGACAACCAGGTTATATACTGGGAGTGGGGAACAAGAACTTTCTATTTTCTGTCTTTCTAAGGGGAGCAGAAGTGCACAGATATCAGTGTACCTGGCATCTGCTTATACATCTCTTCACTAGTGGTGTGATCCCTTCCCTGTTGGATGGAGGGGAATGTTCCCTCCTGCTTGCCATCACTTCAGACTTCTGCATTTATACTCTTCCTCTAGGGAGGTGGCTTGGTTTTTATGCTCTTCAGCACACTAATTCCTTGAGTAACTAAGGGTGATCTTGGTAGGAGTGGGAAGTAAAGTAGGGTAGCCTTAAAGTGCTCTGGTATAAATCTCCACACATCTAGGGCAGATGACCACTTTCTACTGAGCTTTGGAGCATTGCACATGGCTGCTCTCGGGATAAAAGTTATTTTGTTTATTAAAATATTTCTGTCTTGCCTTTCAGCCCCAAGTTAGTTCAGTCTCAGATTAAAGCAAAATACAGTACAAACCACAAAGGGAAAACAGAGCTAGAAGACTTGTTCTTGTTTATATTTTGATTATGTGTTCTGTGTTTTTATATCATGATTTTATCCTGTGAACCGCCCTGAGACCTGGGGTATAGGGCAGTATGTAAATTTCTTAAATAATAATAAAAGACCGAGCTTACTACTAAAATATATGTGCAGCAGGAGGGGAAGGGGGGAAATCAAAACCTCAGCAAAACAAGATATATCTACAGAATGTTGGAAAGTGTTTTGAGATTGGCCTCCCAAAGTAACAATTCCCACAGCCTTGGTGCTGAAACAGAAACCGCTGATGATAAAGAGATGCAGGGCGAGTCCTCAGATGAGAATCACAGTGGGTAGACAGGCTTATGTGGAAGAAGGCGATCCTTCTAACAGCTTGTTCCCAAAATGTTATACGTAATAATAAGCACTTGAATTCTTTCTGCCGGAACAAAATTAACAGTACAGTGGTACCTCTGGATGTGAACGGGATCTGTTCCGGAGCCCCATTCGCATCCTAAAGTGAACGCAACCCGCGTGTGAGCGGGTCACGATTCGCCGCTTCTGCGCATGCACGTGACGTCATTTTGAGCGCATGCACAGAGCGCAACCCGAAAACGCTCAACCGGAAGCTACTTCAACCCAAGATATGACTGTTATCAGAATGAATATGCTCTGAAAAGCCACCATATTTTGCACCACCTAAAGTCTCCAAACACATTTAAGAGACTGTGTCCCATAGGGTGCATTTCATTACTCTCATCTGAATGTGACCAAGATAGTGCAATTTGCATTCCTGGATTATATTTGAGTCAGATATATAGACACGTGTCACATAGACACGATGTAGTAGCAGCAGCAACGGCAATGGCACTATTTTGTGAGAGTCCTAAAGGACAACTGCAGCTAGTCATTCCAACGTACCTACCTCTTCAGGGCAGAAGGAGTGTTTCATTACTCAGGAAGAGACATCTATGTTAGTGAATCTGATGCCATCACTCAGTTTCCTTATCTTTCCCCCCTTCACGTCAGCTAAAACCAGTTGGCAAGGCCACAGTTGTTCCGGATGAGAAAGAAGCACAAAGGTCTCTCAGTATACCCTGATACAGTGGTGGTAAAACCTCAAGTCTGATCATCTTGTGCAGAATGAGAATTTGACTCATCTAAAGCTTTAACTGGCTTTCCTTCCAGCATCTGCAACTTTCAGGGAGAGCACTCATCTATCTTTGGAAATTCCTGCTATGTCCAAGATGACACTAGCTTGATATTCTGTGTTGCTGCTGCTTGTTAGAGGCCATATTGGATTACATCCTGCAAGTTCCACTGTGTGCCTACTATGGTTGTGGTTGAATAGTTACAGGGGCTGTTTAAGCATAATGCCAAATGCTCTCCTCTTGTGCTCTGAAATTAGTAACTCCTAGTCCTTGTTTGTGACAATTGTATATTATTTTGTTCAAACAAACCAATTCATGGTTTGTGTTTCTTGCTAGCCAGGCTCACAAACTAAGGGGCTTGTGCCTGCTTAAACTCGCATATGAATAGCCCGATAGAATCTACAATTCACACAACTGTTGGCTGTTTAAAAAATGTCAAACAACCCTCAGGTGTTGGAATGAATGTGCTAGCTGAAAGGTTTGCAATTATTATTGATTGCTTGATACATAATTTCAGCTAATCACTAAAACTTTTTTACAGCTGCTGTATTGAAATATGAAAATAATGTTATGAATATTCGGCAGTTCAACTGTTCACCGCATCCTTATTGGTTGCCAAATTTTATGGATGTCTTCACATGGTCTTTGCCATTTGTTGGAGAAAAAGGTACGTCATATCATGAAACAAGGCATAAAAACAGGTTGTCACTCAAACATTTGCCACTTATCTAGTGCTACATTTATGCAAGTAGATTTAAATGCATGCTTTCAATTGATAGCTTGTGTGTATCTGTGTGGCCAGATAAAACCTGCCTGTAGCCCACCAATTCAGACACCGCCTACAAACTGTATTTTTGCCCATTGTTTGATATTCGCTTTTGTTTTTGTTTATTTTTGTTTTTTGTTTTGTTTGTTTTGTTTGTTTTGGTTTTTGTTTCAGGCAGGTAGCTAAATTACAATGCTTGTTGTTCCAGGCAGGTAGCTGAATGCGATGCTTTTTGAGCCCCGCTGAGTTGCCATGTTTGACTGTTAGGTGGGTTCAGCATAGTACGTTACACACAGTACTATAGTTGTGCTTTACATTGTTGGGCTGCAGATTTTTATTTATGTATGTAAAACAGACATTTCTGTTAAGAGTCAGCAGCCATCAATATACTGCACAAGAACTTCCCGTTTTAGGCGCAACTGATATGCATGCAATCATGCACAGCACCAAACCCAGAAGTAACTCGGAAATGTCATAAAAAGTGTCATTAGAAGGGCAGGATGGGGTGGAGCAGGGTGGAATGAGGCCGAACGGGGTGCTTGCAGGCTGTTTAAATTGCATGTGATTTCACACAATCTGGAACGCAGCCCCTGCTGGGAGCAAGGACTGATGCCTTCATGCCCTGTTTGTGAGCTCTCTAATGGCACCAATTGTTCTTAATTTCTAAGAACAGCAGTGCTGTTCTTTTATTAAATGACTTACAGTGAAGGACTGGAAGTTGACCTATTTAGCTTTTCATATAATTTTGTTGTTTCCCTCCAGTGTATTTTGCATTTTAATAGTATTGTAGAATTTTAAACTATTCAGCTTATAATAAGTATTATGATGTGTTGGATTTATTTTTTTTTATTTTATTTAGTGACAGAAATGCTGGTGAATGTTCTGAGTATTTGTTCTGATGATGAACTGATGACTGAGGGTGAAGATCAATTTGACGGTAAGGCTACTTTTATGACTTACGGCTCTGTACTGTGAATTCCTGAAAGATTTTATTCTGTGCATAATTTGTGAACTTCTGAGGAATGCTATTAGATTTTTAAAAGAGAGTCTTCAAATGATTCTGGTATATTAAGAATTGAAAACTTGGTGTGCCTATATTTTCTGTATTAAAATTCTTCATGTAAAATATTTATTCCATTGCATAGAATAAAAAGACACGAGACCTGCTCCTTCATTGTCTCCCCCTGCAACACACGCACGCACGCACGCACACACACACACACACACACACACACACGATTGCCATCATGCAAGGGGCAGAGTAGGGATGAACTACTTGACCCCAACACTTCCTACACACCCCCAACATATTGAGGGCTAAATCTCTTCAGTAGGGAACTTGACTAGGCTCCCTTGGGCAATCTAGAACCCTGACTTAGGGGCTAAATCATAAGTGGAGCCTGTGCAAGTAGAAAAGACTCCTTGCTGCCCAAGTTCAGCCCCAAAACTGTGAGGAGAAAGATGGGATTGGTAGCAAGGAAAGCTTGTCCAGAGGGGAGAATGACTGAATAGGGCTGTAGATTATCAATTATTTAGCCCATATTTCACATTTCTGCTTCCTGATACATGTACTTTATTATTACTCATTGCAAGGAAAGCTATGAAGTCTGTTTTGTTTATAGCACTATAAGTGAATTTGGTCGATCTACGGTTCAGTAGCAACAACTTTGACTTATTTTGACTTCGGGGTGCTTTTTATACTATATTTAACAGTGTTTGTTTGTATATTTGTGTTACTTGAAATTTATGTCTTTCCTACACTTTATATCATCCTGTCAACACTCACTGAATACTGAACAGACATTACAAATGCTACCAATATATTTTAAAAATGCACTCAGCAGTATGCAGTGTTCTATGAGAGTAGCAGTTTTCCATTTTTCCTCCTCATTTTTCTTTTCAACTTCCATTCTTTATTATCACTGCCAATGTAAAAGCTCTTCCTTTTAGTTTTCCTCACTCACCTTTTTCTCCATCGTTCACTTTCTTTTTTTCTGGACTCTCCATCTGAAGAACGAATCATATATGGCAATAAAAAAGGTACAGAAAAGACGGAGTAATATTGTTTTGAAATATGGCTTATCAAAGTTATCAAAGTAGAGAACACATTTATATATTTTCCTTATATAAATGTGTAGTATTTGTTTTATTGCCAGTCTTTCTGTGCATGAAGGGTTTCTCCTCTTTTCCATTCCCCTTTTGTAGTAGCTTTCATATTTTCCCTACTTTTAATATCTCTTTTTCTGATCCTGCATGTGTAGGAAAGTTTTCAGTTGTCTGCCTTGTTTATGATTTTAGTGTAAGCATTCTACATTACAAATGGTGCATGAAATGTGATCTCTGTAATGTTTCAGTTGCTGTTTGTGCAGTAATTTTGTTCTCTTCCAGCTAATATTTGTATGAGAAACTTTACATCACTATTGTGCTAGTTTCAAGTTGATGTGTATAATAAGTTAGAATAATTTATATTACTAGAGTAGCTTCTTCCACAAAGGGAAGAACTAACCAGGCCTACAGGGACGCGGGTGGCGCTGTGGGTTAAATCACAGAGCCTAGGGATTGCCGATCAGAAGGTCGGCAGTTCAAATCCCCGCGACGGAGTGAGCTCCTGTTGCTCAGTCCCTGCTCCTGCCAACCTATCAGTTCGAAAGCACGTCAAAGTGCAAGTAGATAAATAGGTACTGCTCCGGCGGGAAGGTAAATGGCGTTTCCGTGCACTGCTCTGGTTCGTCAGAAGCGGCTTAGTCATGCTGGCCACATGACCTGGAAGCTGTACACCGGCTCCCTTGGCCAGTAAAGCGAGATGAGCGCCGCAACCCCAGAGTCGTCCACGACTAGACCTAATGGTCAGGGGTCCCTTTTAACCAGGCCTGCAAGCAGAAGTTTGCGCAAAGACTTTCGCTAGCACAACAGGGCTTTCCCTGCACCGTCCTCTCCCCACAAGTCCCCTGTTTTTACCCCTCCCCATTTGCATGGAGGAGGTTAGGAGAACTCCCAGAAAGGCACATGGGAGGAAGGTGAGCAGAGATTGCTCCATCAGCATAAGCATAAGTGTTTGTACTGATAGAGCAATCTGCTTGGTGCTGTGTGGAATTCCTCGCAGAACTTTCATTATGAGCCGAAGTATATTTTAATAGCTTTGAAAGAGCCTGTTACTAAATATTGCTGCAGTGTTATTGCCGCAGATCCAAAGAACTGTGCAACTTGCTCTACACACGTGAGGGAGCTTTCGACTTGTGTTTCATTAATGGCCCTCTCCCAGCCTCCCCGTTGCATGGAAAACCTTTGGGGGGGGGGCTTTTTAAAGCTGTGGTATCACATAGTGGGGATGGTTCTATTGTTTAAAAGTAAAAATTAAACATTCCATGGGGCTTGCCCAAATCCTTGGGTGCACCAAATATAACCCAGACATGACCTTTATTGACCAGGCTTTGGGGACAGATATTAAACACAATTATGATAAGAATGTAAATTATGCAACCAGTATGCTGGTAGTGGCATGCTAGATTGCCTACTAAGTGTGCATCTTAAATAAAGAAGAAATGTCCCAGTAATTCTCTAGTCTTCCTTTGAAAACTATATTGGAAACTGCCTTTTGTTCCTTATATGTCTCCCAGTTGCACACTGTATTAAGTACAGTCTTACAGTTCATTGGTTGAGGAGACAACTTCCATTCTAGTCTCCTCCCCCCCCACCTTCCTGCTTTCTTGTGTTGTTGGTGGGATTTTTGTTCCTATCCATGCCCAGAGCTTAGTATTTTTTTAAAGGGGGAATCATGCAACTGAGTTTCATATGTAGTTAAAGCAGGTAGCCTGCAGTACAAAGGTAAGGTATACATGCTCTTTGCATCTGACGCTGCCCACCCCTGGCAGGCTGCCCAGAAGGGAATGTGGCCCTTGAGCTGAAAGGTCCCGCACCCCTGTCCTACAATCTTTGTAGACCACATCCCTGAAGGAAAACCATGTTCATGTGTGTGTATGGGAGTCTAATCTAATTTTTCAAACAAAGAAGAGATACCGTGTTTTTCCGTGTATAAGAGGAGCTTTTTTGACCCAAAAATGAGGTTCAAAATTTAGGATCATATTATACACGGGTAGTGCTGAGGGAGGTTGGGCGAATGGTTTTTTGGCACGAGCCTGAGATGGTAAGTGGTGATTGGCCGCTTGATTGGGGGGCGGGGATGCTGAAAATCGCTCACCCCCCAGAACGCAGCACACAACTGCTCGTGTCGCTTACAATCGGCGCTTACAAAATCAGGCTCGCGTTTCTTTCCGGTGGGTGAGCAATTTTCAACATTCCCCTCTCCACACACAATCAAGCGACCAATTGCCGCTTACAATCTCGGGCTCGCGCTTCGTTCCAGCAGGTGAGCAATTTTCAGCATTGGCCGCCGGAACGCAGCACACAACCGCTCGCGTCACAGCTGCCCGATCACCACCATTAGCCCTCCTGATTGCCGCTGCAGCAGCCAATAGGCAGCTGCCTTTGTTGCAGCAAGCAGGAGCATGATTGGCGGCTGCTGGTGGCGATCGGGAAGCTGATAGGTGGTTTCTGCTATCAGCTATCAGCTTCCTGAAAGGAGCAGGTGGTCCGTTTACTGCATGTGTAGGGAGGAGCGATGGCAGAGGTGGCCTCCTCCTCGCAAGCCTTGTTGCCTGGCTGCGCGCAATCGTGTCCTGCCTGTTCCCTAGCCTCCAGCAAAGCAGAGCAGCTCAACAACTCTGCCCCCCCCAAGAAAGCGAAGTGTGTGTGTGTGTGTGTGTTTCTGCCACGAGGGAACAGCTGATAGGCAGCTTGTTGGATGCGTGCGGCTGTCAGCGTTTGTCAACTATTTCCCCCCCAAAAAAGCTCTACAAGTCAGGGCAATCTCCCCCCACTTTCTAAATTTGGAGTCCCCAAAAATAGGGGTTGTCCTATACATTGGGGTGTCCAATACACGGGAAAATACGGTATCTGCCTGGAAGAAACTTACAAGTGAAACAGCACTTAGGTTGGAATGAAGTATACATGCTAGGAGAGGGGATGTTAGCTAGCTAATTGAATTCATGAATCACTTCCCACAACAGAAAGTCCTGAACTGATTTACATGAATAAAATATAGTGATTGTGGGAGATAGAGGGAGAGATGGATGAATAGACATGCTGTTCAGTGTTCTAGAACACTGTCAATTTGGAGCACATTTAGGTTGCCAGTTAGTAATTTGAATGCCAGCTATGGTATAAGTCCCATTTATTCCTTGAATTTTCTATTTGTGCTCAGTCAGGTTCATAACTGTTTAAGAGATCAGCAGTCAAAAGCCTAAGAATGAAATGCCATCAGTAAACAATTGGCAGCAATTAATAGTCTTGATATTTGTCACTTAGTGTTTAGAACTGTTTAATCTTTTCAGGATGTTTGGTGATCTGTGGACTGAAGAGATTTGTCTGTGATGAGGCCTCATTATTCAATCACCTTAAGTTCCAGGCTGAAGGAGAACCATATGTTATCACAGTTTTATTGATGGTCACATTGTATGCAATTTTTGTTGTGTGCTCCATTAGCTTGAGACTTTCTTCTTCCATTGGAAGTAGGTACAGCTGCAGCACGAAAAGAAATAATCAGAAACAAAATCCGTGCAATTGGCAAGATGGCAAGAGTCTTCTCTGTTCTCAGGTAATTACTATTCTCAACTTGTCTGATCTGTTTATATGGAAAGACTACGCGTTAGCCGCTCCCTACCCACTCTTACAATTAAGTGCGGCTGTAACTTTTTAAATAGATGAGTTATCTATTGCTAATACTGTACTTCTGCTAAACATTTATTTAGCACCAATACTTGTTTTTCAGAATGTGGAGCTATCCTAACCCTTTCTCATGCAGCTGAATAATGAGAGCAGAGCAAAGGTGATGGCAGGATCAAAAGAGTAAAAAATAATGGCAAGAAAAGCTGTGCCAAAGAAATGGGCTCTGAAAGACAGGTGCAAAGGAGGGAAGGGAAATGATGTCATGGGCGCAGTGAATGGACAACACAAGAAACAGAATTTAAAGGCAGCAGGAGTAAGAGACAAGAACAAAGGGATCTGGTATTTGGTTTCGCTTAAAAATAATAATCCTGCCACATCCAAGCTCAGAGTAGCTCCTGACATATAATATTTTTGAAAGGCAAGAAGATGCCAAAGATGTACAGTCGTACCTTGAAAGTTGAATGGAATCCATTCTGGAAGTCCGTTCGACTTCCAAAATGTTTGGAAACCAAAGCGCGGTTTCTGATTGGCTGCAGGAAGGTGCTGCAGCCAATCGGAAGCCACGGAAGCCCTGTCAGACATTTGGGTTCCAGTGAATGTTTGCAAACCAGAACATTCACTTCCGGGTTTTCAGCGTTCAGGAGCCAAAACGTCCAAGTACCAAGGTGTTCAGGATCCAAGGTACGACTGTACGTATAATGGGAGGAGGAAGTGCCTTTCTTTCCTTCCAGGGAGCAGGGCTGGCAGACCTCTCCTGAGATTGTGTTCCCCAGCCTTCACCTTCCTCTCACTATTCTAAATCACACCCTCCCTGCTATTTTCACTTGCAGTATTACATTTCCCGGTTCTTCAGTGTTAGATAGGAGACAGTGGATTTGGGGGATAAGAAGAGCTCAGGCATGGACCTGCATGCAAGTCTGAAGTATATTGGGTATGAAGACCTCTTTGGGTAAAACAGTTTCCCCCCTCCCCTTTTTTGTCTCCTAAATTCAGGGAAGAGAGTGAAAGTGTACTGACACTCAAGGGTTTGACTCCCACTGGAATGTTACCTAGTGGAGTATTGGCTGGAGGACGCCAGACCTTGCAAAGTGGTAATGATGTTATGCAACTTGCTGTGCCTCAGATGGAATGGGGCACATCTCACTCTTTCGCTAACACCACACACAGTGCATGCAGGGAATTCCTTATGCTTTTCAGTTCTTGTCTTAGCGGCTGATGATAAAGCATAACTTTATGTATTAATCAGGCAATGTAAAATCAGTATTTAACCAGGGTATTAAACAAAAAGCAAACAGTATTAGTCACGCTGTGCTAATCTTTGTCTGTCGTTGAGCTTTCCTTGATAGAGCATTTCAGATAGCAAGATTATTTATGAACTGGGAAAAGGTTGGCAGGGTAGGTCAGAAAATTAAAGAGACACCATTATTTCATCAGATATCACATATGGCCTTATTCTTTATTCCTACAGTTTTATTACAGACGTTAATCTGTTTAGTAAATGCCAGTTGCCTTTTAGTATTGATAGCTACAAGTTTCCAAGCTCAATTTTGCATTCCACGGATGGAAAATGTGCTTTGTTTCGTACCCTGGTGATTGATGCCAAAGTTTGTTCCTTCATGTTGTTTGTCAAATGTTCTGTGTAATACTACTTGACTTCCCTGAATTGTCCTTGTAAGTTGCTATTTCCTTCCTCTGCAGATGTAGCTGCTTTTTTTAGATCTGTCTTGTCTTTCTCTAGGTATCGCTGTATGTCTGTATAAGTGTGTAAAAAAATTAAATCACTATCTCAGACACTTGTCTGTCTCTTGATGTACAAGCAACTTTGTAGCACCTTATTTTTGAGGTTGGCTGCATTTGACGCTGCACCCGATGCATTCTGATGGCTAATGTAACTGAAAAATAACCAATAGCTGTTATAAAATCCAATTGAGAATAAAGGGGCTAAATGAAAACCTTGTAAATAAGTCAGACTCAAAGGGTGTTTAAGTGTGCTTATATTTTTTGCATGAAAATAAAAAGAAAATACACCTGTATTCTGGCTCATTGAATACTTTATAAAAGTTGATGGATTAGTTGTTGCCAGAAGAATATTGTGAGATTCTTTTTTCTTTTTTAATTTCTTCTGACTATATAGTTCATTTTTTTGTAATGGATGTCAAGAAAGAAAGTGGGCGTTCCTGAGCTTTATTAACAGAAAACACTTTAGTTTTCTGTGTCAATATTTCTGTAACATCTGAGTTCAATTTTACAGCACATGTTTTTTCTTGTCTGTCAAAAGAAATTTTTTTTCCACCTAATGTAATCAAAATTCAACATTTTAATGTAAATTTGTGAAACTTTTCTGGTACTGTGTCAGTCTAAAATAATTTTTGTTTGAGTTAACACCTTTTAATATTATTTAAACTGTTTTATTTACTATCATTATCCTCTTGGAGCATGTAATGTCTCCAAGTTCACTTTTCATAAGTCCTTATATATGTATGTATGTGATCTGTGAATGTCTGTAATAGCAAATGGTGTGTATGTTCCTTGTATCATCAGATTTCCCCCTCTAAATGTTACTTTCAGTGTGTATATTCACTACCCAGCTTGCATATTGTAGTTTTCTCAGCACTATGTAAGCTGTAGAGATTTGGAACATACGCATTTGATCAGACTTGATAATGTTGTCTCATGTTTGTTTTAAAACAAGACAAGTGGACCTGACATATAACATCAATCAAAAATTTTAATTTCAGCATGACCACAACTTAGAATTTTAACTAACTTTACTCCTTTAGGAGCCTCAAATGGCAACAGTTTAACAGAAATGTTGTGAATACAGTAGATTTTTAAGGTGCTCACACAATTTCTACTGTTGTTGATAGGGTAAACCAGTTGATTCCTGTTGCAAGTTAGACGTTTCTAATGTTTAATGGAAAGTTGTAACACAAATCTTTCATCACTTACAACAATGAAATGTTATAGTAAATTGGACAAATAGAAAACTGGCATTCAGGAGTCATTTTGTTTTCCAAAGGAGTAATGCCATAGTGTTGTCTACATTAAAATTAATATAGTAGCAATATAAATCAAATGGCTTCTTGTGATGAAAGATTTGATTGAGCACCATTGCTTTTATCCTATATTTTATTTTATTTTTTTGTAAGAGCAGCTGCATCTTATGGGTGAAGCTGTTGGGAGTGGGCATCCAGCCCTTAATAGCCTGACATTTCCATTCTTTAATTCAGGTAATCTTTCAGAACTATGAGGTACAAATGAAATACTACATCGAGATATTTGAGTTTTGGTATCTTTTTTGCTAGAGGGGGAAAAACCCTGCCAGAAATGGGATTAGCATTTCAGAGAAGCTAATTCAGCTCACTAGTTTAGTTTGTGCCAGACCTGATGCAAGTTAAGTAATTTCATCATGTTTGGTTGGAATTACATGCTTAAAACGGTATCTCTGATTGTGCTGGTATGTGTGTGTTCTTGCATCCCACAATCACCTCCCTTTGCACTGTTGTTGTAGTCTAGGATTTAACCATCTTACACACTTGTAGATGGACTGGTCTCGTAGTAAGTAGTAAGATGGTTGAAGGTGAACTCTGTGAGGTAGTAACTGCATTTCCAAACCAGCACCCTGATAAGTGCACTGTTGCTGCTGCTGTATTGCTTGTCATAGGAGGAAAAATTACATGAAGAAAAAGGCAAATGTTTCCCTGTCTTCCTTGACTAGACTGAATTATTTTTAAAAGACAGCAACCTTTATGTCACTGGTTTTCAGTGACCTGGGTTGTGGTGCAATGGGATTCAGAAAAAATAAGATATTGTCTCTTGAGTTTGAAGGGTGCCCAGTAGGAACAATCCAGGCTTTGCCTACAAACTAATGCTATGGCCCTCTTGCTATGTTCACACAGAACGATAAACTGTTTTACCATTACAAGAAGGAGCCTAGTCAACCTTGTGCTCTTCTCTGCCACGTTTACAACAGCCACAAGGAGGAGATTGGAATCTTCAGCTTCAGTTGTCAATTAACCACAGTTTAGGGATAACATTTCACCTGAACTGTTCATAAACTACAGTTTGAAATGGGCTTGTTTCAGTAAACCACAGTTAACACCAACTGCAGTTTATCCAGTTTCAAATGTAGTATGAAACTGGAGCTAGTCAAAAACAGAAGCAGAAGCTTCTGATGTTTCTTCACAGCCAATCCTATAGCAGAAGAGAGGAACAAAGAAGCCCACTGCCAGCCTAGGTTTATTCCTACAATAATAAACTGTAGTCTGTTGTTGCATCCAAACTCAGAAGGGCTTTTTCAGTCCCATTTCCAGATCCAGGAGCATGGCAAGCTCCTTTTGAAACTCAAGCGGGTTTCTTAAGAAATTTGAAGTGGGCTTTTGTGTTAAAGGAGAGTTTAACACTTGGGACTTCAGTTTGGTTATTCCTGAAAGAGGTGAAATTAGTTTCTACAATGTTTTTTATTAGTCCTCATCTGTTCCCGCGGTATCTTGGGAGATTTCTACCCCCCCCCAAAAGAAACCCTGATTAAAAAATACAACAGTGTTTGGGTTGTTTTTTTTAATGCACATAAAACACATTTTGAAGCAAAGCTTTATCACTGTAACTTCTAACAATATATGCCAAAACAAATGTTTCATCGTATTTCAAAGAATACAGTTCTGCACTTAAATGACAAACTGACAATCTAAAACTTGAGAATTATAGGTTGGCTTCATCGTCTATATCAATGGTTTCATTGTGGGTGAGTTTGTAGGTAATTCTGTAAACACAATATTGATCTGAAAGACCTTGTTGTCCATAACTCCTCCAGTTTCCACTCCTCTACATTCATTTGTAAATTTTGTTCCCACCTATTTCTTAATCCTATCCTACTGATGGTAAACGCAGAAGAGGAACTTTTTTGATGGTAATAAGAGATCATTGCTTTATAGAACAGGTATTTGTCCTCTAAGAGCTTACTGAGCTAATGGCATGGGTCACTGCTTTTTCAGTTGTCATGGTGGGTACACAGATGTTTGAATATTTCATCTCTTCAAAGGAAATTACAAAGAAAAACAGTTAATTCTTGATGATGTGATCATCAGTTTGTTTTACCTTGGCTATCAGTGAAGGGTCTTTACGTTCCTTCTCATGTGAAATAGTGTTAGTCTGTTCATAAGCATATTAGAAAATGTGCAGAAGAATATCCAAGGTTTTATTTTTTTCATAGCTACTTTAAACAGTAGGGGGGGGGTCACATCCATTTTTAAAATCTGGGGATGCCCGTTATTAACTGCAGCTCACCTACAAACATGCAGACTTTCGTCTTCTTAGTTTGCATGGCAACTGGTTACATTTTTTAAAAATATCATCATTGTATGTAAAGCAGCAGTTACTCATGATGATGATAAGAAACGTTCCTTTCTTAAATTCTTGTGTTTGGCTCAGGAATAAAATACTTGATATTTTATTGCATGTTGGTATTGTGGACTAATGAAGAAAGTCCTCCCGAAACATTACAAACTGTCCCTTTCAGCCCTTTCCATGTTGTTGGGAACTCATATTAACCTGTGGTTTCTTTAAAAATAAATAAATAAATGGTAGTATCAAAGCCAAAAGAGCAAGGAATTTTTTATTTTCAAAAAGGACTTATTAAATCAACCTTCAGCTAGTATAATAATAATCATATTTTTTTCTGCTATGTGATATTACACTCTTCATCTTTCTCATTCATTTTGCATGCATCTACTCACTTCTGTACAGCCACAGTAGAGGCAATTGAGGCTGAAAAAGGTATGGTCTCAGTGTCTTTGCTACTGGCTGGGATTGGGGTCTGGGAGGGATTTAAAAGTCTGTTCTGCTCTTTCAACTTGCACAACCAGAGATGAATCAATACACTGATTCATTTGCTGTTATCTGTAGCATTTTGTCTTGCCTTGTCTTGATGATGACTTGCCTTTCGCTTTTGGGGTGATTTGCTTTTTCTGACTGTGGAATAGGGATGTGTTTTCTTTCGTTAGCGTAATAGCATGCTATGTTTATGTCCCCTCTTTTAGTTGACATACTTCCTCTGGTGATAATGGATTTTAAATGTCTCCAATCCAGCAGGCCACTTTTAAGTATATGCATGGCTTGAACACTCAAATTGAGCGTTTCATATTTCCTAGCTCCCCCCCCCCTTCACCCAATATTTTGAATGTGACTTCTCAACAATACATCATAGCCATGAGTTTCAAATGTAGTTTCTGGTGCCATACAATAAATGCAGCCCTCCTCTCTTCCACTGTGCGCAGATAGCTTCCCATATGGTTTTCTGGATTGAAGTCTGTGTCTTTTCGTTTCTTTCTCATAACCCATCTGGTAGTGCAAGGTTTAGTTTTATAAAGGTGTTTTTATAATGTGTAGTATTCATTTGTGAACACTGAGTGCCAGGAAGCTGGCAAAGTATAAAATGTTAACTTTGGATGAGAGCCGAATAATAATTTAGACATGGCCAAGGGCTTACCTTATTTCCAGAGATGCATCTTTTTTGGAACGGCAACCTTTCATGCCATGTCACTGCTTTGGCAACTCTGTTCAGTTGCTTGGGTGGTGTGGATAAAGTTTCCTGAAGTCTTCTTTGGGTCCTAGCCTTAATAGCCACTATCTCCATGATGACTTTTATATCCCGTCTTTGTCAGGCCATTGCTTTACTATAAGCCACAAAGTATGTATATGTGCACAAATGAGCTACCAGTACCAAGCAAATCTGTGGTCTAATCACGTTTGTAGACTAATCTGTAAGCCTGATGCTTTTTAAATGTGTGCCAAGTCTGAAGACTTGGACTATACTTATTAGTGGCTCAGCATCTCCTTAAAAACCTTCAGAGGAACTTGCCGGGCCAGCAAGCTCCCTAATGGTTCAAGCACCATATTTATACATCACTGTTGATGATTAGTTACAATTGCAGGATGGGATTGTCTTGGTGGTGGAAAATGGAGTAAGATGCTTGGCACCATTTTACAGAACTCTAGTTTCTATAGCCGTGTGTGCACATGTCATTGTTCTTCAAAACTGAAAAATGGTCTTATTATCAGTGTTCAAAATAAAATGGGATCCTGCCTGATGTGTAAGGTGATCTGTTGAAGTCTAGGTATTGTCCTTATTTTAAGGTGGCTTCCAAGGCTGTTGTGGTTATTCTCACATGTTTAGCCTAGGTATTCACAGTCATATCTTGCATTGCTGCCAACTTTAGTTTTTGTGTTCTCATAAGTGATGTTTGGAATGCCTAGCGGCCTTAAGCAAAAATTGGTATGCTATAGTGAAGAAAAGTCAGAGAGGCTGTACAACTCTGCTCACTTTTTACAAGAGAAGTGTAAATACATAAAATCATATTTAATCTAACTTACTGCTTTTGTGGGTGTCTTCCCCCCCTTTTTTTTACATTTTGATATTATTTATTAGAAGTTACTAAGAATACGCAGAGCTTTTTCCCATTACTGACATGTCTAATTTGCCTTTTGTTAAGCAATACGAGGATTCTCTCCACAACATAAAATCTGCAGTTTTGAAGAGGCAAAAGGACTGGATAGGATCAATGAGCGAATGCCGCCGAGGAAAGATGCTCTTCTTCAGGGTGGCATTAATTCTGTGAACGCAACAAATGCCAACGGAAACAATGGTGCTGGCAACAACAAGGCACAGTGACCATCGCATCTGCTTACTTACGTAATAATTCGTTGAGGACTGCTTCTTGAAAAGACAGTAGCCAAAACATCCCAGGGAGATGCAGTCCCCACGCTTTACCCGGAGCGAAATCACAACTTGATCTTACAGAAGAGAAGCCATGATGCTTTGGAGATGACAGCCACTCTTCTAAAAGTGACAACATGAATATTAACAGTGCATATTTGGAACTCACTTGTGGAGAGAGATCCAGGGACAAGCTTCTGCTGTTATCACTATAGACTTAGCATGTTACTTTTTTATCATTGTCAACACTTTTTATGTTTACAGAATGGGATTGTAGAGCTAGGTGGTGGGTTTGTGAGGTGGTTTTCTTTTGTTTTTAAATCGGACGTTCTAATGCATCCGTATTTATTTAATGGTCTTATGAACTGTCTTTAAATGATAGTTTTACAGTGGTCTTAAAATATAAATCTGAGGCTGCAGACATGTCTGTGTTTTAAATAAGTGAGGAAGAAATGCCAAAAATCTTAGTAATTATGTAAATTTCTGGTCTTGGGTATACTCCTGTTGCTAATTCTGTATAATGTTCAACATATTATTTTTAGTTAAAACTTATCAGAAGATTTCTATATAAAAATGTTTATTACTTGAACCATAGCTTTTGAAAAATATTTTAATTTAGAAACTTTTTTGCCCAACTTTTTGAGACTTTCCTCACACTTGAATGTTAAAAGAACTATTAACAGTATAAAAAAAAAGTTTAAAATTAAGGTACTTTGTACATTACGTTTCAAGTAAATTTGATTCATATCAGATCTGTAAAGCTTGGCTTTGTATTTTCTGTATGCATGTTTTAATTTTGCAGATATTTAATATATAGACCTAGGGTGTACAGGAGAAAACATCCTATAGGTTATGCAGCACAGCTGTTATGGGTATTTTTAGTTTATTGTATTAAAGTTGCTTAAATAGTTAATAATTGTTGGGCTGAGTGGCTGCAAGTGTGTCCTTTTAATTCTGTTTGGTTGTTTTTGTTTTGAACTTTTGGCCATACAATGCATAATTACTCTGGACATTATGATGTTAGTGAAGATATAAAATCAAGATGCATGTTATGTTTTTGATAGCTGAACTGTTCGGTTAAAATAAAATCAAACCATGTGTTGATCTAACGAATGAGGAACTGTAGTTAAATTCTCCCCACATTTTGTTACTTACCTTTCTTATTCTGTGGGAAGCTGTTGGAATCTTACGGCAATGGATTTCACCTGCAGTGTATTTGCCACAAAGTGGAACTTGTGTGTGACCCTAAGTTGGCTCTTTGATGCATGTTTTAAACCATTCAAGTATTTTATAATAAGAAGCGCACAATAAAGTTTGTGCATGGGCCTCATCTCGGATTGGTTTGCTTCTGTTTTTGTTTGCGTAATGAGGAACACAACACAATCAACCATTTTAGTTGACCTCCTGGGGGCAAATATCTGGAATGGGGAGGTTCCCAGCACATTTTAGAATCTTTGAAGTCCCCGAGTTAAGGAAGCCTCCCTATGTCAGAAGTTTGCTCCAACTTGAGGAAGGTGACAGGGGCAGAGCTGGTGTGCTCATTCCTACAATCCTTCCTCATATAGTTACTTGGATGTAGAGCAGTGCTGTACTTAATGAGACTATTATATGGTGGGTGATTAGATCTCAAGCACAGCTAACTAAAATGGCAAAGGAACATTTCATTTGTAAGTCAGTGATGGTTTTGCATGTATGGGCAATGTAGAGTTAGCAGCTCTTTATTAATGATGTGTGTAATTTGGGGTGGGGTGTTGTTTGTTTTTATTGATTTTTTTTTTAAAAAATAAAATTGAAAAGTAACAGCCATATTTGTGCCCAGCGTTCCCAGGCTCCTCCATCCCTATCACAGGTGACCTCCCATGACCTATGTCACAAGGTGGTTGTGAGGTTAAATGGGGAGAGGGAGAATCATGTACACCACCCCGAGGACCTTAGTGGAAAAGTGGAATATAAATGAAAGAAAGAAAGAAAGAAAGAAAGGTAAGCCCGCAGGTACAATACAAAAGCAGCAAAGAACGTCCACTTTCCAGTGTCTCATGTATACAATTATAAATGTGTATGAAATACAGTGGAACCTCTGTTGTCAAATGTAATCCGTTCTGGAAGACCGTTCGACTTCCGAAATGTTCGACAACCGAGGCTCAATCCCATTGAGGAAACCGAGAAATGTGCCCCAGAAGCCATTCAGCTTCTGATGCGCTCAAAAACCGAGGTTCCACTGTATATTGGGGGGGGGGGTGTCATCGCCTCCTACATCAATTAGAAGGTGCAACAAGTATATGCTATTTAACACCAATGCTGCTCCACAATAAAGGGTGGGGGGGTGAAGTGGGTGAGTCCACGGAATGTATGTACATAATGTGGGACAATACTGACTTTCCCCCCCTTTTCCCACAGGTTTATCTGAAGCTTCCACCTGTCCCAATCTGCTATGCCATTCACTAAAGAGGTGAGAAACAGCAATGTCTCTTAACTTGTGAGGTGGTTGGGTGGTTGGAGAGATTAAATGGTTAAATATCTGAAATATTTAACTGCAAGAAAATGCAGTTCCACTCAGCTGCATTTGTTGTGAATTGGCTGAGTGACTTGGCCACAGACTTATTCCATATTAATTTTATACCTTGAGATGTCCATCAAATGACTTATTTACGTGCATTACTTGAGGCACAGCAGCTGTCCCAGAAGTAAGATAAAAAACTGCACACAGTGCAGTTTTGTTTTCTTGGCGTAAAATACTGGTTCCTTTTAATGTTTGTGTCCTGGTGTCTTGAGGATGCCAGAGCAGTATAAACTAACAAGGGGCAGCCCTGCCACATTCTTTTAGCATCTTCACGTCCTTCTACAGTCCTGAACACAGACATAATTATTTCCAAATGCTTGTTAAGCATCTTCTCAATTTAGAACTCATTCCAACTGCTGGGAAGTACTATTAGTGGTATAAGCCTGATGGATCTGTCCAGATTTCACCCTCCCGGCATGGAAGGGCTCCTGTCTGTGAAGCTTTTGATATAGCAGAGGGATCTCACTGGTAGAAGGGAGGTGACTTGCCTGTTTCCAGTTCCCTCTGCAGCCTTCACACACTAATCCAGAAGGTGTCTCCGTCTTTCAGAGTAGGTTTTTGGAGGCTGCAGGGGAAGGGGAAACTGGCAAATGCCACCACTGTACTACATTGTGTTCTGGGTAGTTCCCACCAGCAGGAGCAAAGTCTGGAACCAAGCCTACTCTTAAAACCTCACATATTATTAAACTTGAAGCAGGCAAAGTTTTGACCTCCTTACTCTCTGCCCCTGCTAATGCAACTATTTCTGTCTGCTTACTCTTGTCTTGCTTTTTTCATCTCGTTCAAACGTACAGTGGTACCCCGCAAGACGAACGCCTCGCAAGACGGAAAACCTGCTAGACGAAAGGGTTTTCCGTTTTGGAGGCGCTTCGCAAAACGAATTTCCCTATGGGCTTGCTTCACAAGACGACAGCCCATAGGGAAATCTCCGGGACAGCGGGGAAGCGCAGCGCGTCTTCCCCACTGTCCTCGGACCTCCTCCCGCCGCCGGACATCGGAACGAAGCTCCGATGTCCGGCGGGGGGGGAACGTCTCCTCCCGCCGCCGGACATCGGAACGAAGCTCCGATGTCCGGCGGGGGGGGGAACGTCTCCTCCCGCCGCCGGACATCGGAACGAAGCTCCGATGTCCGGCCGGGGGGGGAACGTCTCCTCCCGCCGCCAGACATCGGAACGAAGCTCCAATGCCGGGCGGGGGGGGGGAACGTCTCCTCCCTCCAACGGACATCGGAACGAAGCTCCGATGTCCGGCGGGGGGGGGGGAACGTCTCCTCCCGCCGCCGGACATCGGAACGAAGCTCCGATGTCCGGCGGGGGGGGGAAACGTCTCCTCCCGCCGCCGGACATCGGAACGAAGCTCCAATGCCGGGCGGGGGGGGAACGTCTCCTCCCTCCAACGGACATCGGAACGAAGCTCCGATGTCCGGCGGGGGGGGGGAACGTCTCCTCCCTCCAACGGACATCGGAACGAAGCTCCGATGTCCGGCGGGGGGGGGGGAACGTCTCCTCCCGCCCCCGGACATCGGAACGAAGCTCCAATGCTGGGCGGGGGGGGGACGCCTCCTCCCGCAGCCCGGCATCGGATGGCTGTCCTGAAGACTTGGGGCGGGAGGAGGGTTTTCCTTCCCACCGCCAACATTCAGAATGCTGTTCTGAATGTTGGCGGTGGGGAGGAAAAACCCTCCTCCCACGCAAGCCCCGGTAACAGAGGGAAAGCGCTGCGCGCCTTCCCCTCTGTTCCCGTACCTGTCCTGAAGGCTTGCGGTGCGGAGAAAAGCCCTTCTCCGCACCGCCAGCCTGGCAAGCGGTTTCCCTAGGAACGCATTAATTGATTTTCAATGCATTCCTATGGGAAACCGTGCTTCGCAAGACGAAAAACTCGCAAGAAGAAAGAACTTGCGGAACGAATTAATTTCGTCTTGCGAGGCACCACTGTACATGGAGTTAAATATTACTAGCCCCTTAACTGTGAAGAACACTGGGTCAACATGGCCTGGGCTGCTGCTCCACAAGCATCTCCTTCACTGAGGTCCTCTCTCAGCGAAGACAACTGGTTTAGTTTTGGGTTATAAAGTTCTACTGTTAAAAGTTATATGAGAGTCTGTGCTCGGGTTCCTCACTGCCATAACTGGACTGAGTCCTAGATGTACTGGAAGAATGCAAACAGTTGTTGGATAGTCTAAATGTTCGAGTTTTAAAGCTGTCATTAGCACTGTGTGTTAGTTAAATAGGTGTTTGTTAATTCAGTGCTCATTAACACATTGTGTTAAGGGCTTTCCATGTTCACTCAAGCAACAAAATCCTGGGAAATGACCCAGCTTTGTGATTAGTTTCAACTTCCTTTGAGCTGAATGGCTGTCAGAGGCAGAATGTTAGATCCAAGTCCCAGATTTGTCTGTTCACGTTACAGGGGTACGCTAGTAGTACAGCTTAAAAATGTATGAGAATAGGAATTGGAAGGTAGGTTGAGGCTTCAACCCTGAGATGTCATCAGTCTGCCAGACAAAATCACTATTGTCTGTTTCAGCTCAGATTAGGAAACGCTTACTACATATTATACAGGTGAGTCTTTTTTGTATTTAATCACATTGTTAGTACATGTGTGATCTTCACTGTTTTGTTGTTTCTTCAGCTTGCAAGCCTCCTTGTGTATAGTAATATAGAGAGGCAGTATACAAATGAACAGTGAAATGAAATGAAATATCTCATGGCACTGAACTTTCCTCATATAATCAGGATGCGTAAACCTGAGTGCTGGAGAGGTCAAAAGTTTTGTAATAAAATTCCTAAATTTGGGCATACAGGGATCTTCCTCTGTAGATAGTGGTGGTGTATATTACTTCACTTCAATATGTGCTAAACTAGAGCTTTTCTGCTTGGGGCAGAATAACTAAGAGGACTCCCAAAGTCTGTCCTGCTGGCACCACTGTGCTTGAATAGTGAAAATGTTTCTATGACTAGCAAGTAACAGGGACTTTTGACAGCCCAGTTAGATGCCTCACTCAAACACACAGTAGCAATATGGGATCAGATTCTGGAGAAATGGTTCTTGAGTAACATTACTACCATATGAACAGGGTTTTGGTCACTCCATACAGTGGCTGAAGATCTAATTAAATCATAATCCTTTTAATCGATTGCTGTTCCATTTTATCAGTAGCTAGTATTTGCATACTTTGAAAACTGGAAGGGTGAAGTATAAAGCCCTGGCTTATGCACTTCAGGTTTCTAAATGAGACTGCAACAATGTGCTGCAGTGCAAAGAGCTGCAGGTTTCAGCTCTTAGTTGTTTTTTTAAATTGTTTTTATTAAAGATTTTCTTGGGTTACAAAAGTACATACATCTCTGTTTTGCATCATACAGTCCTTTCAACATATCAGTTCTATTCGATGTTGTATACAGTATAAGGTTGTGGGAAGAGAGGTGGGGCGTAGTAAACTTGCATTTTTACAGTGTATGTGCAAGGTTTTTGTGTCAGAATCACATGCATAGGTTCCCTTTCTATTCATTCATTCGTGTTCATGGGGGCTACAGTAAATTGCTACAGTAAGTTTTGTTTGTGCATGAAGGGTTGTTGGCTCAAGTTAGCCATGTCAATTCGCATGCTGCCGCTGGGTTCTTGTTGGGCTGTGTGTCTAATAAAGGGGAACCACACTGGGGTGAAGGCATCCTTGTTTATTTGTCCCTGTGCTAGTTTTGGTTTGTTGGTTAGCTTTTCTAGTAAGGCTGTTTCCCATACAGTTTGGTACCAGTGCTCCACGTTCACTCCTAACAGCTCCCTCCAGTGTTGATGTTCTTGACTGCTGAGAGTAGGTAGGTTATAAGCTCTTTGTAGTGTGAGTGATTGTCTTGCAAAATGTTCCAACGGGGATAATTCTGGCATGGCTTCTAGTACTGTTTTGTTATTTTGCATATTTATTGAAGGTTTCAGCAAGACAGCCATGCATTATTCCAAGATACTTTATTATAGCCTTTTCTCCCCACCCCGGCATGTTCTGAACTGCTACAAACTTTGTACATATAGGAAAAATTTCCTAAGTAGAAAGGACTCTTTCTTGTATGTGTGAAATGCTCACAAGAGTAAGGGGTGGTTGTATTCTACTACTGTGGTTCATTAAGTCTACTCTGAGTAATTTAGCTACAATCCAAGGTTATTTAATATTTGTAAATAAGAGATACTGATTTATATTAATGTATTGAGTATAACCACAGTAACAAGAAAAAGACACTTCACTACAACTCAGACAGACAGCAGGTGTCTTATTTTATAAAGTACATGATGTGCGAAATTAAGGCAATTATATGTGCAAAATAAACCATCCATTAGAAGCATACTTGTTTACATTGTCTAGGATAACTTATGCTCTTATATGCAATGATAGTCATTTGCCCAAGCAGCTCATTTTCCATTTTCTTTGTTTCAGCGTGGTCTATTGACCAACAAGGGCCACGAGCAGACGCCTGTAATCTCCACTTGTGTCACTTTGTATCATTGTGCCCAAAGTCTTCTGATACATCTGGGTGAACATCTGTTTGATTTGTACAAGATCAATCTGTGCCAAAAGAAACAAAGCAGACAACTTGAGAGAAGACACAACTTAATTCATGAATCCCATTAAACTCAACAGGCAGGTCTAGTGCCACTGAAATTCCAGATGGATTGTGCCCCATTCAGCCGCACCGGGCATTAAAACTTCAGTGCCAGTTTGATGATGAGGAAGAATTAATTTGACACCAGAAACACAGTCTGCAACATGTTACAAAGCTACTCAAGACATAGGTTTGCCTAGCGATCCAACCTCTATTACTGCTCTCTGTGAACAAGTAAGTAATGCATATATGCTACTCTCTGGTACAGTGGATGATGTGTAATGCAACCTTCCACATCAGGGGAGAAGTTCATCATGTTATTTGTATGCCACCTTTCCTGAAGGCATAGTTTTCACTATGGAAAGATAGCATGCAAATAATAACTAGAGCAGTGTTACCATATTTTTCGCTCTATAGGACGCACCAGAGGATAAGACGCACCTAGTTGGGGGGGGGGGGAGGGAGGAAAAAAGAGAAAAAAATATTTTGAATCCCAGAAGCCAGAACAGCAAGAGGGATCTGGCTTCTGGGATAACCGCGCCAAGCCTCTTCAGGGCAGTGGGATGAAGGCTCCCCCTGCCCAAAGAGGCTGTGCGCGGCTAAGGCAGAAGCCAGGGCACTGGGCAGTTCTCCCTCTCTGCGCATGAGGGAGAACTGCGCAGCGCCCCTTCAAGCGAAGCTCCGGCTTCCAGGCAGGTGCGTGGCTGAAGCCTTTGGAGCGCAGCGGGAACTCGCGCTGCGCTCCAAAGGCTTCGGGCGGCTATCCCTTAATCCAGGAGAGTCTTGCTCTCCAGGCTTCAGCGAAAGCAACGCGAAGCCTCCCTCTGCACTTCGGAGCCTTCACGTTGCTATCGCTGAAGCCAAGGAGCCTGCATTCGCTCCATAGGACGCACACACATTTCCCCTTGATTTTTGGAGGGGGGAAAGTGCGTCCTATAGAGCGAAAAATACGGTACATTTTCAACATTGTGGTGTCTCACCAGCAAGGGGTGAAACCAACCTCAGCTCTCACTGTGGAAGCTAAGGTGCTTTCACCCCAGCGCCTGGTGGATGGGAAGGCTCCTACCCCCCAACTGAGAGCCCTGGTGTGCCAGCAGCAGGGGCCTCCTTTTGGAGGCACTCTCTGCTGGTGTGGTACCTCTTTCCCCTGGGAGGAAGATGCAGCCAGCTTACCCCCCCCCAAAAAAAGATGGACCAGGCAGCAGTAGCCAAGTTCACAGAGCCTGTCAGGCTCTGTGCGTTGACTGCCCTTGCCTATGCAAGCCTCTTCCCTTGTGGGGTGGTAACAGACAGCTCACCCTCCCAGACAAAGGCAGCCAAGTGCACACAGCCTGGTCCTCAAGCCATGGGGTGCAAAACCACTGTATCCACGCAGCCTCTGCACCCCCTGGCTGAGCCCATCCAACCCCCTAAGCGGCAGCAGTTGAGGCAAGTGCACACATGCTTGCCTCCGCAGGTGAAGTCTAACAGAGCCAGAGGAGAGGTGGGTGTTCCTTTAAACGTCTCTGTTGAGGGGTGCACACCTCGATGGAGAAGTGTGACAGAGCCTGCACTTCTCCAGCCACAATCCTGCCCACGTGCAAGCGGGAGTGGGGCTGGGAAGCACTTTAACAGAGCCCCCCCCCCCCACCGCTGGCTTGTGCGGTGTCAGGGGATCTGCAAAACTGCTTGGCGAGGGCAGCGGCGTGCTCAGCCAAGCAGTTTAAAGAAGCACAGGGAGGAACAAGCTGTATGGTGCCTTGCACAGTAGGATGGCGGCTTCGCTCAGGAGGTGGCAGTTTCACCCATACCACTGAGTGAAGCTGTCATCATGGTCTGCCCCTCCTAGCAGTCCTGGGCAAGATATTGATGTATTGCCAGCCCTAATAACACGACAAAAGCAATCACACACAATAAATACATGAAACAGTACGCTGCTTTCATTCTTAAAGTGCATGGCTCCAACCTGTCTTGGCAACTGCAGCTGCCCCCACCTCATGTTCATAGCCAGTCTTTCTACCTGGAAAGCCTCTAAAGCAATGACTCAACAATGAAGTCTGAGGTTGGGGCAACTATCACTGCCAGGAACAATGTGGCACTGAGTCTGCTACCTAAAAGAAGAGTGCTTTATCATCTAGATCTGTGCCAGCTCAGGTAACTGGCATCACCACTAATGGCCTTGAATCTATACAATGTGCCACTTGGGTTGTACAAGTTTAATAAAGAAAGCTGCTTATAATACCAGAAAAGTTTCAACTATCAATTTGTCAAAAGTGTTTACAGCTTCTGTTACCTTTCCATTGTGCCTGAACTTCATACAGTAAAAGACTGTGATGGATTTGCGTTTTAATAAAGGAGCCACTTGACCTCTTTGGAAATATGGCCAGATTGTGTATATAATGAACACAAACAAGATTAAACAACCGGCCTTTAATTACATATTAGGTAAAAGTTACACATAATAAATTCTTACCTCGCTGCGAGTGACTACAATTCGAACCAAGGTAGAGTCATCTGTGCCGGCTCCTTTCATGGAATGATAAAGCCTCTCTGCAAAAAAGGCTGGGCGATTCAGAGCACATTGCACTGCAATAAAACAGTATTAAGATCAACTCACAGTTGACACTGACAGCTCAAAGCCACAAGATTCTAACAGCATCAACCTGCCAGAATCTTTAATCCAAACTGCATTTTTTGTCATTGCATTCCCCCCCCCCAAGTATATCATAACATAAAGATTATACAAAGACCAAGAGTTCAAAAGCATAAAATTATCCAACCCGATAGTAATTAAAAATAACAATCATGTCCTTACTAGGCAAATTAGAGTTAAATGTTAGATCAGCCCTAACTGGTTCTAGGGAGGAAATGGGTAGTGCATTTCCTAGTGAGGGCTTGCTTTAGGGAGTGTGCCTCCTAGTGGAGGGAATGGATTACTGCACCACCAGCAATCTGAAGCAGTCTTGGTTCTTGAACAGCTTAGTTGTTGAACAAATTGGCTCCTGAACACCACTAACCCAGAAGTACATTTTCCAGTTTGCAACTGTCTTTTGGAAGCCAAACATCCGAAACGGCTTCCACTTGAAAGCAGGAACCTCCTGCAGCCAATCGGAAGCCATGCCTTGGTTTTCGAACGGTTTCGGGAGTCGGACGGACTCCCGGAACAGATTAAGTTTGACAACCAAGATACCACTGTACGTTATATGCGCAAATTAAGCAACTGACGCCAGTCCTCTTATTTTGCATAAATTATTTTACAGGTCTGGGAAGGGCACTGAAGCCCCAGCTGATGCTCATTAATCAGTGAAGTTTCCAGCACCTAATAGTTGTAGGTGCTTGGTAAATAAATTGCCCATAAAAATGACCTCATTGAACAGTGAAATGCAGGAAAAGTCCCTTACCGATAGCCTTCAAACCACGTTCTACATTTCCTGAAAACTCCCGGCCAATGCTGCTTAATAAATCTCGGTTAGCAACCTGCAAAAATATAAGTAGGAAATGTGAATTTTTTAGCCAAAGAACTGATGAAAGCCAAATCCAGTCCTGTCTAGTCCACACAAATGCCCTCCCCCCCTTCTTGTCTACCTGAGAGTAGGCTTCAATTGTGGCTTTCAGCTGGGGAAAGCTTCTAGTTGCCAGGACCATATTGAAGGCAGACTCATCGGTCCCCAGCTTCCCTTCACCAGCTTGGAAAAGGCGCTGAGCATCTTGTTGAGCCTTTTGGTAATCTACAGTTTGATTCTCATCCCGATTACCCTGTAAGGGAGAAAAATATTGATTACTACTATTATATACAGTAAGCCCACAACTTATGCAGGGGTTGCGTTCCAGGGATCACAGCAGAAATTGTGCATAGTCAGAACTCATTGGATTCAATGGCAGGTAGGATTGCCAAGTCTTTTTCCCTGGATGCCCACCCTCTCTTAATTTACTTTTTTGCCAAGTACACACATTTAGACATAGCAAATCAAATGATTAAACATCTGGCCTCCATTTATGCTTTATAGTATCCTTGTCTGAACACAGCTATGGCTCCACAAATATGCAAAACGAAATGAGCAAAACTAAGATCAACTGTTCAGTCATCTCATGATTTCAACCGTCTAGAGGACAAGGCAAGATTCATTTACATTTAAAGCCACTGTAACTGTGACCAGGGAGAAATTAGAAATTTATACTTGCACGTTACAGTGGTAGCTAAATTAAGCAGAGCCACAGTATAAGATAAATACTACTAACATGACCAAACTATTTATCTTTCTATCAGTTAACAACAGACTAGTCCAGTACTTTTATTACTTTTATTGTCAACAATGACAATTACTTAGGGGAGAAATTTAAACTGAGCTGGATAGACAGACTAGTTTCAAACTTTCTTGGCACTGTAAGATTGTGAGCATTGAAATGAACCAATTTTGTTCCGAGAAAGAGGATGGGGGAACCTGCAGCTCTCTAAATGTTGCCGGACTAAACCTCCCATCGTCAGTGGCCCATGCAGACTAGAGCTGGAGTCCATCATCTGGAGAACCAAAGGACCATAGAGCAAGATATGACAGAGTGGCAGCACATTAATAAAAGTGCCTATTTTTGGGGGGGGGGATTCAATACAATGTGCAAAAAGAGGAGGCCTGGTCCATGATCTGTGCCTGTATCAACACATTAACAGGTTGAACTGGTTAGGAGAGATGTATTCCAAATCAGAGTTTTGGTTTGGGCAAGATGGAACAAGTCTATTTAACACAGTATTTTGGTTGCATCTAAGAGGGGGGAAAATTGTCAAATACATCCCGTTTTTGGGCACCATGTTTGTGTGTGGGCCAAATGACTCGTGCAGGAGCGCAGCCCAGAAGACACACATCCTTGGTTTTTGTGCTGGGTCATGTTGAAGTGTATGGTGGCACCATTTACATAACAAAAACGACCACATTTTGAAAAGTAGGTCTATGGCTTGGATTTTGAAAAAGGGGGGTCCACAGTACTAAGCTAATTGGGAGCTACTGATCTACTGTGTCTGTTTTATTCAATAATATTCAGTAATAGGTCTCCTTCAGAGCTGAATGTCACATTGATCGGGTCCTAGAGGGTCATGTTAAGTCAAAACCATTTACTTCAAGAGATATGTATTTGAAATCTCCATCTGATAGAAAAAGCCTAGTCTTATCATCAAATCCTATTTCATACAAGCAATGGTACCTAACTCAGGATACATTTCAAAAGGGGTGGAAAACTTACAGCTGGAACTCTACTTGGTGCAAACTAGATACTTATATGGTGGCCTTGTTATCGAGAACAAGGTAAACGTGTGCTTGGTAAACATAAATGCGGCGGAAGGTGGTTGTTCACCCTACCTGGCACATAGATACAAGTAATCGTTCAAAGTGTCCTGACGTATCAGACCGAATATCATGCTCGATATCTCTTCCAAATTCACTGTTGTAACATCTGACAATTTCTCGAATCTCCTGGTTTGTCCTTGTGCACAGAATCTCAATCAGCACATTCTCCTGTGTGCCTGCACCCTGCAGGCAGAGAAACAAAGCACTACAGACATTACCTCAATGCAGGCTGCTCAGAAAGCTGACCAGAACATCTAATTGTTTTATTACATTAGAAAGAAGATTGATCACTTTTTTGTACTGTAGGAACATCTGAGCCATATTGCTTCATTCAACTAGATCATGTTGCAAGCCATTGTGCGTCTTTCAGCTCATGCAAAAAACCTACCCAACAAACTTGCTTCATTTAGCCACCAGCTACCAATACTTCCCAAGGTTTGTTACAGAAGAAAAGTATTATAATCTAAGAGCATAATCCAGTGATGGTCTCACTGGAAATGAACAGAATGCAGGCACAAGCACGGGCGAACATGACTTCGGTCTACTAATTTTAATGGGTCTATGCATTAGTAAAACCCAGCTGGCTACAACCAGGGAACTGTGTCTATAGGGCATTTGTCAATTGTATCTCTAACACATACATATTTCCATATCTGGGTATATATAGAAGTCATGCAGCCAGAAATGTAAGGAGCTTGAGCAAGGACACCAATCAATCCTTCAGTTTTTCAGAACACAGAAGGCCTTGTCCATTTCTTAAAATAACTAAGGGATGTGTGGGGAGGTTCATGTTAGGAATTTGTACCATGTACATATAAATTACACTTGGGCACTGCTATGCTCTTTGCACAGGTTTCATTCATTGTCAGTGGAGCAATATTTTCAACTAGACTGTAGCTTAAATTCACAGAATGAGCATCCCTGCCTCCCTCCTGAAGTACTCCCACAGTTGTCTTACAGGTATTTCTGCATTCAGATCAATCATAGTCACCCAGCCCTGCTACTGGAGACAAGCTAGCGCTGCATATCTGACTTGTTGGCTGAGGATGACAGAAGCGTTGTCACTCTTCTTCTGTATGCCTGACATTAAAAGTTTCTCTCACCCGCCTCCCCACCCCAGCTCTTGCCACTCCCAACCTGCCTTTCTGGAAAATTGAAGGGGGCTGAGGAGAAAACCAGGAGTGGATTCCAATGGATTTGGGGGTGGGGGTGCAGGGCAGGGTGTTAATTTGGTGGTTTGTTTCTGCCATGCACAAGGCGTTCCTGGATTGCACATGTGCCCCGTTCCCCAACTCTAACAGGGTGGGGGGGTGGAATAAAGAACTGGGAGAGGGAAGAATAATCATCTCTGACTCTCTGACTGAAAGCCAAGTGAATAAGAAAACAAGAAGTGGGGTTCTGTGAGTAGAACAAAAGAATATGCAAAACAAAGGACCATGGTTAATTTTGCAAGACAGGCATTGGGGCCTATCTTTATGAGAGATTTGCCATAATTTTGAGAGAGTGGGAGCAGGTTGCATTTGTCTGTGAATATTCTGGAAATGTACACTGCATATATTCCTTAATTTTAAAATCTATTAACACAATTTTCACCTTTATTACTGAAAATAAATTTTGAAATGACTTTGAGCTAGTTGAGCATTTACAGTCCTTTACAGTTAATGTGCTCATTTTACATGAAAATAAATGCCAGTGAAAATCATACCTTCATGGCATGCCGCAAACTCCAAGCATCATAGTAAGTACTTGGCATGAACAATGCAAGGATCAGCTCTTCCATATTTCCACTTAGCTCCGACTTCAGGTCTTTAATTAAATCCTGTCCAATTACAAAGTGGTATCAGAAAGACATACATTCATAAAATATGCATGCGCACACAGATTGAAAATGTACAGTTCAGCTGCTGGCAAATCAATGTTTACTGAAGTTTAGTGAGACATATTTTCAAGACAGAAAATGAAGGCAGTAATCACAATAAATCAATTTAAAACTTCTTTTAAACTAGGGGATCGTAACACAGGCAGCCATTTTAGAAGAAATTACTATTTTATACAGCAGAATGCAAAAGAGTTGGTGTGTTGTAGACATGTGCCTTGTATGTCAATACTAGTACCTCAACAAGGCCCATACTGACTTTTTATGTCAAAGAGCTATTTGGAATCTTCTATGACAGGAGAGAGCCTCTGTCTGAAATAGGTTGCATCACTCAGCACATACTGAACATGAAGCTACTGTCAACATTTCACTGTTACACATTATACTAGTAAAGCACAGCCATGTCCGCTCCTAGCTTTCTTGAAAACCACTACAGGGGAGGGTCCAGTATTTGACAAAATAAAGAAATGAAGTTAAATTACAGACCTCACTCTGCTCACGACAGTTAAGCACACAAGCTGTCCATATGCTGTACCAGCTGCTGATTTGCTTTCCATTATTATGACTAAAACAAAATCACCAGCAATCATACCTTGCCATACATGGTCTTGAAAGCAGCCTTAATTTGCTGTCTCTGACTATTGGAGCGGTTGGACACAACATCAATGATTGCCTGTTCATCCGTTCCTAGGGAGAAAGAAGGCAACTCAGTGTAGTCTCGTATCAAGCCATTTCATCCCTTTTATTGTACACCCCAAGGTGTACAATATCGGGCAAAAACACTGCTTTAGTACAGAGACTTTGCAAACTGCTCACATTCATAGATTTCCTGTACAAAATGAAACTACTTCACTGCAGAGTTTGAATGCAGAGAGATCTCATAGGCTTGCTTAAAGCAGGTATTTAGCAATGTACACTGTAGGGAAAAGATTTCAAACACGGGGACATCTGACAAAAAGTTCTGGGGTAGAATCCAACTGTGCAAGTGGACTTCTCTCATACAATGGAACTTCACCTCCTCTCCTCCCACCTGCAGCCACCAAATCAGGCACCACCAAAATCTGCCCTGGACAGTGTTGGATACACTTTAGACAAGGGAGTTCCCTGCCAAGGACAGTATCAAGGAGCATCTAGTGCCCTGCGCGTTGTGCAATCCTCTCTCATGGTTACGATTCTTCATGCCCCGCTCTACAGACCCATCTACCCCAAGTCTTGCTGCTCTTTTTCACTGTTGCCCAGTATTTCTATTTTTAAAAATCCAAAATGGAAACCAAGCCATGGAAAGAGGAAGCCATGCTGAAAAAATATTCCATATAAACAGTTCAGGTTGTAGAGTCAAAGGCTGATTTGCACCCCAAGTTATGTTAAAGACTATGGTTAAAATATATGTGAGTGTTGGAAGGATCTAGTGAGAGACGTACAGGATTAAGGTAGAGAAGTTTGGTTTCTGGGCCTACACAAGTTTAAACACAAACACTGTATGAAACACAAAACCGCTCTTACCAAACCCTTTCATAGCCTTGCGCAGGATTTCTGCATCCCGCCCTGCGTCAAAGTTCGGAGCTGGTTGAATTGTGCCTTGCATATGTTGAGTCATTGCTGCAGGCTGAGATTGAGAAATCTGTTTTACCATGTTATTGATCCATGTGAAATGCTTATTCAATCTCAACAATGACTTTAGTACTTTAGAGGGAAAGGAGAGACATCCTAAGCAGTCGGGAGGCCAATATATTCCAGATGAACAGAATTGGTTTACTAATATGATGGGGCGCCTGTCATCGGCTCAAGCCTTTATAAGTATTTGCAGGAAATTTCCCCAGCAATCTATTTCAGGCTGGAGGACACATCTCCTCCCTTAGCATTCAGAGCTAAAACAGAAACACAGAGAGGGAGAGGTAGGCTTGAGGCAAAGAGAGGGAGAAGGAGAGAATAACTGTGGGAAGCTTGCAAGCACAACAGCCTTCTCCCCTCCTGCGGTTTCTAACAACTGGTATTCTGAAGCATACAGCCTCTGACTGTGGAGACAGAACACATGCATCATGGCTAATGTTGATATCCTTTATGAATTTGTCTAACCCTCTTTTAAAGCAGCTGACTCAACGATAAGTAGGAGGGTGGCAATCCCTCACTCCCTTGGGAGTCAAAGGAAAGTTTATTGGGTGAGGCAAGAGGCAACAGCATTGCCTGTGTCAACTGTGTACAGTCTAAGAGAAGGAAGGAGGAGGAATCTGAGCACAAGGAGGTGGTAGAAGAAGCCCCTAGGAGGGTCCTGTGATGAACTGGGATCCTGAATTCTGAGAACAAGGGCTCACTATGTCTACTCCAAAGCAACAGTGGCCTGAACCTCAAGGGGGACGGCTTAGAGGGGGGGGAACCCTGTTGTGAAGTGTAACTGTTGCCAAAATCTATTATGTTCCAAGTTACCACACTGGAATCATCAAGGCTGCAAATCTCAAAACATGACAGGCCTTTACAAATGGCTACTGCAGAAGGGTTTTATTAGCATTTAATTTAAAAGCAGGTTTTAAAAAACTAATATCAAACTTCTCCCTCTATTTAAATTTTACTATTTTGACTATTATTATTATTATTATTTGCCCCCAGCTCTTTCTTTTACATGGAAGGCTACAGCTCAAGCTTGCCCAAGCGATCTTCTCCTTGTGTACTCCAATTCATCTACTGTCCTTCCCAATACATGATAACAATAGTTTATTCAAAATCAGGCAAGTAAGTTCCTCTCCCATTTCAAATCATGGTTTCTAATTCAGGACTGGAGGCAAAATATGCAGCAACTATGGTTTGCCACATATGGATGACAAACTATGGTTGTCACAAGGAAGTGAGGTAGGGAATTTGACACACACCGGAAGTACAGCTGGTGTATGCCTGAGCTGAGATTCCACAACCTCCCTTAGAATGTTTTTCTTATACTTTCATTAAGCATACCTTTTTGTAGTTTAAACTGGTTCTACTTGTCCACCCAGAGCCCTTGCAACAACCTAACCAATAGTTTGCTTAGCTTGATTTCCCTCAAAAGGAAAGCTTGCCCCCTAAGACTGAATGACTCAGTTATATTTACAGCATCCTCTGGCTTCTCAAGCCAAACTCTAAGAGGTGTATTCAAATATGCTGCATACACAAGTGAGTAGTTTTCTATACTGATCTGCAGAACTGGACCACAACATTTTTTCTTCGTCAAAACAATTTGCATTCCCACCATGATCAAATAAAACCAACAACATTGTCCCATTTTATAATAAAAATGACATACCTGAGGTGGTGTTGGAGTTGGTCCACCTGGATACCCAGCTTAAGAAAAACAGAAAATTGAAATAAGATTTTACTGTTGCCATGCTGTGTGCATAAAATATCATGATAGCAAAATGTGAAGTCTGCTTCTGATTCATGCACTGGTTTTCAGCTAATATTTCCTCATGCAGATCAGGGAGAACTTCAGGACTTGCAAAGAAGCCTGCAGGCTTCAGAGTGACATGAACACCCACCAAACTGTGTCACTTTCAATCACACTTCAGATTTCTGTCTCTTTCCTTGCATCTCCTGCTCCCTTCAGGGAGCTGTGCATGGAACAAATACTTGCTGGATGCAAAGCTGACCATTAAAACACTATCACTTGCAGCCTGGAACTCCCTATCTTTATTTCCAAGGTCCTTTCCGACACAAGGTTAGGAAGTGGGACTACGGTAAGGCCCAGTGCAGATGTGGCATGAACAGCAGCATAACCAAGATGAGGAGGAATGCCACAAATTCACAGGTTCCCTCTCTTTTTTGCACCAATTTCCCCCCTCTTTTCGTGGCTAGTACTTACATTGGTACCTCAGGTTACATACGCTTCAGGTTACATACGCTTCAGGTTACACACTCCGCTAACCCAGAAATAGTGATTCAGGTTAAGAACTTTGATTCAGAATGAGAATAGAAGCAGGGGGCGCCGCGGGGGCGGCGGCAGCAGAAGGCCCCATTAGCTAAAGTGGTGCTTCAGGTTAAGAACAGTTTCAGGTTAAGTACGGACCTCAGGAACGAATTAAGTACTTAACCCGAGGTACCACTGTACTAGGGTGTCGTGTTATATCTGCATTGCCACTGAACAGATTAACATTAACGACAGGAGCCAACTACAGCAGCACCCATGCAATCCAGGATCATGCAGGACCACTAGTGGACTCACAAGCCAGCTGGGGCTGTGCATAGATGCTGGTTCTGTGGTGCCAGAGCCAGTGTGGTGTAGTGGTTAAGAGCGGTAGTCACGTAATCTGGGAAACCGGGTTCGCGTCCCCGCTCCTCCACATGCAGCTGCTGGGTGACCTTGGGCCAGTCACACTTCTGTGAAGTCTCTCAGCCCCACTCACCTCACAGAGTGTTTGTTGTGGGGGAGGAAGGGAAAGGAGAATGTTAGCCGCTTTGAGACTCCTGAAGGGGAGTGAAAGGCGGGATATCAAATCCAAACTCTTCTTCTTCTTCTTCTAGATGCTGGTTCTGTGAATCACTGTCCCCACATGGGATTATACATGAGGCCGGTGCAAGAGCTGCAGGCATTTGTCTGTCTCGAGAGACCATGAAGTGCACTTCTGAGGTTGAAGTCAAACTGCTGGAGAATCACAGCACCTGCTGTGGCTGCCGAGACTGGTAGTTCATAGCTGTTGCCTCTCACATTGTTTCTGCTATGTTAGCAACATCGAAGTGACCTCTCTGAGGCAGAGGCCTGGGCGGTGTGTATGGAGCTTCCTAGATGACAAGACCTGCCACCCCACCCCGCCCCACGGCGTCAAGGATGTGGCCCCAAGGAAAGCAGAGCAATACATTTGGCACTGGCTTGGCTGCAGAGTTGCCAGAAGGAGGTGTACAAAGCCCCATCCAACCATCTTAGGGACTTCATTTCAAATTTGCGTAGGGTTTGCTCCTTGGCCTTTTCTTCTCCTGAAGATGTCCGGCAAGGCAGTGGGTAACAGTACTTAACTACTATTTTGTGTTTCAGCAGTGGAATACAGACTTAGAGTAAGACTTACAAATACAAGTTTGCTTCACTAGTCTCATATTTTACAGGTGCATTCCACCTCTAAACCCATAAACAGAATGATTTATCCTTTCCATATCCAATCACAATAGTCGTTAAGTACCTGGCATTTGTGCTGGTCCACCTCCCATATAATTTTGGGTTGGAGGTTGCGGATAGCCATAGCCAGAACCATTTGAAGGTACTCCAAACCCAGCGCCTGGAATAAATACATTTTAAAAAATAAAAAATCTGATACCATGCAAGCGCAACCAAAATATTTTGATCACAAAGTACAAAATATATAATTAATACATCAAATTAAAGAGCTAGAAAATACTCAGTTGGTTTAATGTCTGTTTGAAAACCTGTATTACTTGTGCTCACTACCAGAATCCTAATATTTTTTTTCCTTTATATTGAGTAAGGAACTTTCCCAAATGAATCAGGCAGCTCACTGTATGCTGTGGGCAGAGGGGGGGGGGCAAGTTAAAGAATCATTCAGCAAACACTGCAGAGTTAAGGCTAGCTGTTTCAAGGGCCAGCCTTATCCACACTTTCCAGGCACGGTCCATGCGCTTTAGAGCTCAGTGTCTGAGCACCTTTCTTTCTTTTTGCTCCAGAGCTTTTACCACGAAAAGCTGGTCTTTAAAGCTGAATCAGAGCAAATGGCAATCCTCAGAAAACCCAAATTGCCATTTGCTCAAATTCAACTTTAAAGAGTGGATTGTTGCAGGGAAAGCTCTGGGGAGAGTGGGGTGGCACACTCAGACACAGAGCTTTAAATCATGGACTGTGCCTGGAGAGAGCAAAGGAAAGGTATGTCTGGATAAGCCAGCCTTTGTCTGAAGCTTACCTATTCCTTAACATGGTTCTGGTTTTATAGTAGGTTTTTTAAAAGTCACTCATGTGGGGCCAATGGTGGCAAGTATGCAGTAAGCTCACACTATGTGGGATTGGGACTGGTGTGTGGCCTTGAATAGTCACTTTCAGTTACACAGTGTCCTTCCCTAGCCTGTTCAGTGCCTGACTGGAAGACAAATGGGAGCTGAGCATTTACCTTTGCCCTTTTCATCTAAGCTTCTCTGACCTTTCTGAAACACAGAGAACATAACCACCACCTCACTGAGAGCATTGATTCATTTCTTTCTTGCTTAGGGTTTTGTATGAAGTTGTCCTGTTAGTCAAGGACTTCCTCTTCCTCATGCCTACCCCCCGCAAACCCATTCTGGGGGGTTTCCACAACCTTTCAGAGCAGATCTGGAGAGTGTGGGGATAGATGGGTAGAAAAAGAAGCCCTGCTGCACAGGTTGAGGATCCTGCACTAACAGGATGGTTTTGCTGGATACAACCTTATATTTCCTAAGCCACCAAACACAGGCGTTCAACTACAGCAGAGATAAGCAGCCAACAGTGTTTCAGCACATTACCTCCAGGATAAGTTGGCATTCCACCAGGCTGAGGAGCCCCAGGGTATCCAGCAGGCGCAGGGGGGTACCCACCAGGTGCGGGTGGGTATCCTGTAGCCCCTGGGAAGCCACCAGCCGGTGGAGCAGCAGGATATGCACCACCTCCCATAGGTGGGAAGCCTCCAGGAGCAGCAGGGTAAGCATATTGACCAGCAGGTGGGTAAGTAGACTCTTGCCCTGTAGGCTAAACACAAGCAGTAGATCAAGAGTTAACACAGTTGAGAAAGAAAGACCTAGAGAAAGTCACAGAAAATTGAAAATCTATACTGAGGCTCTCACTTCAGCTCCACCACTTGCTGGATTAAAGAAAACAACTCTGGTGTACTTTAAAAAAAAATCACACATGGAACAAATATGCTTGCCTAATACATACAGTGCAAACCTGACCATTAAAACAGTTAATGCAATAAATTTTGGGGGGACAGGGGTGGGGGGGATTCCCTGGTCCTGAATGGGGTAACTGTGCCCCTGAAGCACCAGGTGCGCAGCCTGGGAGTCATTTTGGACTCACAGTTGTCCATTGAGGCACAGGTTAATTCTGTGTCCAGGGAAGCTGTCTACCAGCTCCATCTGGTACGCAGGCTAAGACCCTACCTGCCCGCGGACTGTCTCACCAGAGTGGTGCATGCTCTGGTTATCTCCCGCTTGGACTACTGCAATGCGCTCTACGTGGGGCTACCTTTGAAGGTGACCCAGAAACTGTAATTAATTCAGAATGCGGCATCTAGACTGGTGACTGGGAGCAGCCACCGAGACCACATAACACCGGTTCTGAGAGATCTGCATTGGCTCCCAGTACGTTTCCGAGCACAATTCAAAGTGTTGGTGCTGACCTTTAAAGCCCTAAACGGCCTTGATCCTGTATACCTGAAGGAGCGTCTCCACCCCCATTGTTCAACCCAGACACAGATCCAGCGCCGAGGGCCTTCTGGCAGTTCCCTCATTGCGAGAAGTAAGGTTACAGGGAACCAGGCAGAGGGCCTTCTCGGTAGTGACACCTGCCCTGTGGAACGCCCTCCCAGCAGATGTCAAGGCAAGAAACAACTATTTTACTTTTAAAAGACAACTGAAGGCAGTCCTCTTTAGGGAAGTTTTTAATGTCTAATGCTGTATTGTTTTTAATATTCAGTTGGAAGCCATCCAGAGTGGCTGGGGTATAAATAATAAATTATTATTATTAATGTAAAATAAAATGTAAATGTAAAATTCAAAATGCATTTGCCAGGACCAGAGACAGTATAATAAAGTTCCAATCTTGGAGTCCTCTTATGTACTCAAAGCATGCATTTCAGAATAACTTCTGCAATATGTATGCATGCATGTAACTAAGACAAGTTTTCATCAAGAAGATGGAACAGTATCTATTCTACAGAAAGCAACATCAGTAGTGACATCCTCTCAACTGCAGTTGTTTAATCCACTTCTTGAAGAGGTTTGAAAGTGGGGCGTATTTGATTTATATGGTCTATTTAGTTCCATTTATGGCCTATAAGTAAGCCAATATCTCCCTTGTTAATTTGTAGTGTCCTCAATAGATGTTTATAAAACTATTTGTTCCACATTTGGTGCATTTATGCCAACTGTTGCTAGTTTTGCTCTGTGCATGGTTTCATTTAAGGAAGATAGACCAGTGATTTGCTTAGGACTATAGTTATTGGATCTCTGTTTCTAAAGTTTCTCAGTATACTGCAACTCCCTTAGATCTTTTATCCTGTTTTGGAGTGAGCTCTTAAACTTACAGTTTCCCACTTAAGATTTCATGGAAAGCATGGTTAAGAAACCAAAGCTAGACAATGTAGTGATGATCAGTAATTTAGATGGTTTTTGAAAGGGATTATGAATTCATGATGAGCATTCCATGTTGGTATTCTGCTATCTTTGGAAGATGCACCTGTTTACGCAGTCATTTTTAAAAACAAACCATAAAACAATTGCATTAAAACAACACAGTAGTTAAAACAGGAGACTCAGGTCGATAGGTCAAGGGAATGACTGCGTAAACAGGTGCATCTTCCAAAGATAGCAGAATACTAACATGGAATGCTCATCGTCCATGAAGTGGGAAACCTCTTCAAGAAGTGGATATATATATATATATATATATATATATATATATATATATATAAAAATATAAAAGTGGATTAAACAACTGCAATTGAGAGGATGTCACTACTACATACCATCAAGTGCCAGATATGGAGAATACCTCTGCCTCTTCCACCTGAACAGCTTCTGACAACATTTGATGTCAGAAGCTAGACTGAAGATCTCTAAGCTCAGAGGAGAGAAAGACAGAAAACTCCCTGCTTATCACCCGGGCTACAAGCGTCTTGCAAAGAAAGAAACAGATACCCAGCTCTGCAAGGTTGCCAGAAGTTGGGCTCCCCTGTGAGTGTTTCTCCCTTCCTCTCTGAGCTAGGCAGAGAAAGCTCCATCGCATGCACCCAGTTTCCAAGCACTTTGCAAATTATCCTGTCCTGCAAAGCTGTTGGAGTCTACCACTGAAGTAGAAAAAATACAGATCTATACAGAAACTGCCTCCGAGGTTGTGGCTGAGTAAACACTGGCCCTTATTCACCCAACCCACAACAATGGACTTCGGACTAAAGTAACAGAAGCAAGGTCAACCATAATGCCTACTGTTATCAATACAGAAAGAGAAACTTCATTGATCAGAAATCCCAAAGGAGCAATGAAACAGACAATTAATTATTATGGACAACAGGGATCTTGGATCTTTCCTAGAGGGATTCAAATTTCTCTTTGAAAGGAGGAAGTCTACACCACGATCAAGCATAAGCAGACTGTGGGCAAAGACACACACACACACACACACACACACACACACACACCCCACAACTCATGCTGGAAAGAGTGGATTGCACATTCCAGTTCACATCACATATAATTTATACTCTAAGATGGTTCGAATATTCCTCCTACAATTCCTGTTGGTTAAGAAACTGCAGTTTACAGGCTTCCCGATCCGCCTACATCATGTTTGCTCCTAAACATGTACCCTCAACAATAGCATATATCCCATGTCCATTCAAATTAGCAGTTTTTACAATAGGGGTGTGTTTTATAATATTCATGCAGCATTTAAGCCTGCGTACTAGCGTGTGGTGCTGTGGGTTAAACCACAGAGCCTAAGGCTTGCCAAACAGAAGGTCGGCGATTCGAATCCCCGCAACGGGGTGAGCTCCCGTTGCTCAGTCCCTGCTCCTGCCAACCTAGAAGTTCAAAAACACGCAGTTCAAGTAGATAAATAAATACAACTCTAGCGGGAAGGTAAACGGTGTTTCCGTACACTGCTTTGGTTCGCCAGAAGTGGCTTAGTCATGCTAGCCACATGACCCGGAAGCTGTACGCCAGCTCCCTTGGCCAGTAAAGCGAGATGAGCGCCGCAACCCCAGAGTCATCCGCAACTGGACCTAATGGTCAGGGGTCCCTTTACCTTTTTTTTTACTAGTACTTAAACTATCACCTGCTATTTCTCCTTGTTATCTCGGGTCACCTCTAAACTATAAATCTATCCCTCTTTCAAGGCTAACAATCTAACACATTCTTTACTTAATTTTAACATCAGCCAGGAAATGAGCCTCTTAGGGAGTCAAGCTTCTGAGTCCAACATTTGCTTTGTCTCAGCAACTCAGGATGTAAGACATTTACAACTCAGGTAGTAAAACATGCTAATAAACAGTTCTGCAAAGGGGCCCTCCTTGGGGCTTCTTTGAACCTCTTTGTTCACAGAATTGTTCTTAAGGCAGGCATGCTCCTCTTCACCATACCATCCCTAAGAATAAAAGTCATTTTCATTCATTTATTCCACACCTATTCCAAAAATACAGTATCAACATCAAGACAAAGGGAAGTGAGGGCAAGTGAGGGCAATAAGCACATCATACAGTAGAGACTGTTCAGTCTCAGGGTAGATTAAGACCTACAAACATTTACAATATACGGTTCTGGGATTGATTAATATTTCGTTGCCCAGAAAGAGTGTGGCGGTGCATCTCCCTCCTTAAAGAGGACCTGCTTGGATGCAGAAGTACAAACAATTTTGCCACACACGCACACAAACAAATCTAGTAATACACTACGCTACCTGAATAAAAAAGTAAAAACTCTTTACACAATAGCAACCATATCACTCATGGGAAAGATAAAAACAAACAGTTAAAATAGTGAATTGCAGAACAAATAAATGTAGACATGGAACAAACAAACAAAAAGCAGCCAAAAGGGGGGGGGGGGACACCACAATGAATAAAAAAGGGAGGAGGGAGAGAATGAGAAAAACACTGGTAAAAATAATACACATTATAGTAGACAAAATTAAAGGTTATAAATAAAAAGCAACATTATAACAAACAAACAAACAAAAGCCAAAACCAAACATGAACAAAAGACCAAACAAGAATTTAAAGCATAAACACTGAAACAAGAAAAAATTATGAACAGAAGTAAAATATACTATTATGAAGAAGTGGATGAACACAAGAGCGAAACAATGTGTGTCCATTGAGTAAACATGAAACAGGAGAAAAATAGAGAAGTAAAAGTGTCATTGAGAGCATTTGCTGGAGAAGCACAAACTGTGCTTTTATGTGGTGAAACCTCAGAGCACTTCGGAGGACAGAAGATGCCATTATGCATGACAGAAGCAAACTGATGTGTGTGAGTCAATATCCTTCAGCACAATTCAAAACACTCAACATTTTCTTTTCCTCTGCAACTTCAAAACCCAATACCAACACAATGCAATAATGCTTGCAACAATAAAATAATTTCTAGACCAGTTGAACCTTACAAATTACATCTGTGTCAATAACAGGGAAAATTCAATTTAATTTTTATTAAGCAATAATATGCGCTTGTTATTATATATAGTAACAACACAAGCCTCAGTGTTCTTACAGTAGTCCTGGTCTTGGACGAGAAGGACTGGCAATATCTCTGGGAGCTGTCTGAAACCCAAATAAAATTGATCCAGAAAGCTACCCTGGGACTGCTTCAACCACTGGTGGCTAACCTGCAACTCTCCAGGTGTTGCTGAGCTCCAGCTCACATCGTCCCTGACTACTGGCCATGTTCAACAACATCTGGAGGGCCACAGATTAGCTATACCTGGTTTAAAGGCACCATCTGATTGAAGGTTTATGCCTACTAAATACATAGCAAAACAATGCAAATCATCTGCTGCTGCCAATAATCATTACTGCTCATAGAATTAGGCCAGGATCAAGCTGCTCTGAATCTTAGTTGCAGTATAAAAGTTTATTTGCTGATGGCAAGTACATCTGTAGAAGTTCATTGTTCCTAACTAAGGATCACATCACACCTTTATCATTACCTGCACAGAGACAATATTTGTGATGTGGAGCAGGGGGAGGGAGGTAAACATACTTCAAAAATCATGCAACATAGTACATCACACATGAAACCAATTTTTGTAACTGAACATGTCATACACTACAAACTTGTAAGAAAACGTATTGAAAAATATAAAGGAAATTCAGAGGATCAAAAAGGAGGTTGCTTTCTAAGGCGACATACTTTTATAAAAATACAGTATGATCTCCTTATATTATAAATTTTAAAAATAGCAGTTTAAAATATAATCCCTGCTTTTTACTTACTGCTGCCTATACACAAACCCGAACTCTAAACACCAAGACAGCTTTCTGTATAATATTTCTTGTGAGAAACCTGTAACTATCACAGCATATCTCGTCCATGATACATGAGGGTTATTCATATTCTAGACTGAAGCCTTTTTAATTTATCCCATAGACTCAAACAGGAGAACCAAGCCAATCACCACCTACATACTGTAATCCCATTCTAATTACCATTTTTCAACCATGCTAGAGCACAGGTAGCAAGTCAGTGCCCTCCAGAAGTGCAGAGGTGGAGCTTCATGCTTCAGCACTGGGGGGGCAGAGAGCAGGCGGGGCAGCCAAGATGGCACCCCACCGGGATCGCACTGCTGGGGGCAGTGCGCTCCCCCCCACTCCTCTTCCTCCGCCAGTGCAGAAGTGACTGGACTACAAATCCCATAATCTTTGGCCACTGGCCATGTAGGCTTATGCTAATGAGACCTGATGACCAGCAATGTCTGGAGGGCATAATATTGTCTATTGCTGTGCTAAAGTGTGACAAAGAGATAGAACTGAAATATAGTAAATACTTACAGGATAGCCAGGGAAAGCAGGGTAACCTGAAGGGGGATATCCTGGGTACGACATTCTGTAAGACAAAAGAAAAGTACTTGAGAGCTTTTACTTAAGAGTTAAGTGATTTCCTCATGTGAGCACTTCACCACCAGAAGGATATAACAATCTGTTGGTTGGTGCTGCTCGCTGTAGGGTTCTGGTTCACTTGTGGCAGAATATGCCAGCAAAACAGACCTTTGGCAGGTCTACTTGACAGTTAGGTGATCCGACCCACCTATCAGCCACCATGATGCTGGGCAAATGACAGGTGGTAGCCCCTCCTACATGTCAAAGTTGACCCGCAAGGGCTGGAGGGAGATAACGATCTAGTCCATGGGCCAAAAAGGTTTCCCACTCCTGTTTTAATGCATGTGCCATCCATATAATGGCCTTGATAGTCTTTCATCAGAATACAGAAGGGCAGGTTTCTTTTTTTCCTTGCTGAGCAACTGGGTAGAATATGCACCTTGCCTCCATATAAAAGGGAGAAAGACTTAAAAGCTTAGAAATCAGAGGTGGTGAATTGAAGTCAAGCCTCTACAAGCTCCACAGTGCCTTATAGGCCTCTCAGGCATTTTCTGTTGTTCCAGAGAACTGAAGTCACATAATATGAGCTTACTAAAGGCCAGCCAGCTATGTTTCCATCTCACAATGAGTCACTAATCCATGTTTCAGTGTATCCTCCTGAAGTAAAAAATGAGGACCACACCCTCCACAAAGGCAGTTATGTAACGCCAAGCAGGAAACAGAGCATTCATCTGACTGTGGAAAACTGTGTGTGTGTTTTAGGAAAAACAGTCTAAAGTTTAAAAGCTTTCAAGATAATTTAAAAGGATCTGCCTTTTTTATATTAAGGCTATCTGGGTAGCATTCAGTTACAACAGACTCTCTTCTGCCAAGCTTCATAGCAATGCAAATTAAATTAAGACATTCCTCCTAATTCAGAATCTTGGAAGAGAAGCACTGATGAGGCATGGCTGTGCACTTTATCACTGGATCAGTAAATCAAGTCTCCACAAATCTACTCCCCAAGGAGTAGAATCTCTCCTCCTTTTACCATGGGAATGGGGAGGAGAGGTTTAATGTCACAAACAGCTCCAAGTGTTTCTCAGTGCAAAGCTTGGAAGGAAGCTCAGGGTAACAAAAGCCCCAGCCTGTTTGTCACTTGGCCAGATATGAACTGTTTATTCATTAACAGGTTCACTCAGCACTTTCTTCCCCTTCCATACTGTTTCCTAGAAAGCCATGCAAGAGTAAAACAAAATCCAAAGTTGACTGTTAAAACTGTGATGACCTTCAGCAATGTTTGAGAAATCCTTTTAAAGAGATCTTGACAGGGGAGCAGACACGCAGAGATATGTCTATACATATCCACAGTCCAGGACTAGGTAACCTTGCATTTACAGTTTCTGCTAGACTGATTTTCAAAGGGAAAACCTTTACCTCTTTTTCCAAACCTTGTCTTCTCTATGAACGATAGCAAAGCACATTTCTGGTCAGAGATTGTTTTGGGAAGCTTTAGGGCATTTTTGCTATGCTATCGTTCTTGCATTAATTTCCAAAGCCATTTCAAAATGGGTAGTGGTGTAAATAAAACTGACTAATCAAGGAAAAAGCATGAAGGAACACAAGAACAAGGAAACTTGGTTAAAGAGTTTGAGAAGGGTGAGGCACCAAAGCAGCATCTTATCAAGTAACTGCAGGAATGGGAAATGGAACGAAACCCAAACATGAGATAAAGGTACCCACTACTTCAAATTAAGCTACAAATATAGAGGGAAGGTTTTTGCAGTTTTAAAAAGTGCAATAAATGCATCCTTGTTACTAAATTGTTTTTTGGAATCCAGATATCCTCTACTTAAGGTAATGTTTTAGTGACAGGAGACACCAAGATTTTTTTAAAGCATTCAAACCATCATATTTTTGTTGCTGGGAAAGTTACATTCTTCCCACACACCAGTGAATCCAGTGCTCTTGCATAAGCATCACAGGCGTCTACTAGATAGCACTGCAATACAACTGGAGAAGAAAAAAATAGGGGAATTCCGTAAGTAAGATTTCACAACAGAAATGGACAGAGCCACAGGGAATAAGAGGGCCAAATCATTATGTGGGAGATCGACTATGGGAAATAAATACTGACAAAATCTCTCTTTTTTTTGTAAAAACCTCAATGGGGCAAATATTAGGTTACAATATCCAAACACTATGTTTATTAACTTACTCTAAAGACAAGAGAGTAATGATGCCAAAGGCAGCATTAGCGGCATATATGATAACAGCAGCTAGAACTATACCCAATCCTGAGGACAATGAGAAATCAGTCTGAGAAGATAAAGCACTACGTGCTAATGGCAAAACTGATAAGCTAAATGAGGGTGAAGAAAAGAGAGGAAAGACACACCTTCATTAAAAAGGGAAGCCTGTTTGCTGAATGCTGCAACAGAAATCAGCTGTATTTAAATACAAATACAGTTATATTATCCTAATGAAGCGTTTGTTTTTTTAAAAAAAATAAAATAAAAAATAAAGCAACCATAAGAGGAACTGAATGAAATGAGTAGCACTGAGAGAGCAGGTGGTTAAAGGCGCTTTAACCCTTTTCGTCCCCACCCTGTTTCTTCACACCTGTCAAGCACAATCTGCTATTAGCCCTTTCCGGGTGGAGACAGATACGATGAAGGCAATTGTCCCATTCCACAGCAGGGCTAACACCAGCAGAGGGTAATGCCTTGTCCTAGCTTCTCTACTCCAAGTCTGTTTGGGGCCCCTTAAAAAAACCCTGCTTTTTTATAAAAAAAAAGCTTTGAAAATACATATAAATATATGCAATAGTCCGCCCAGTAATAACACAGAGCTTAACAGGAAAATTGAATGAAGGTAGCAAAAAGGAATGTAGAAAGACAAGAGTTGAAGGAAGGAAGACCGGAGGAGATGTGCAAGGGGGCATACATGAATACTCTATGGGTAGGAATCTGGGGGGCCCTTTATGGATTGTCTGCACTAAAGAACATACAACTATATCATATATGACAATCTGCAGATTGTCACATGTAATGGCCCTACATGAATGTATTTCAGCATGTATGCTTCAGTGCACAAGCATTTATAGTGTTATTTGTCATATCTGATTATATACTCACTGGTTTCTAGCCTACACTAATTCCTATAAGATAGTGTCTAAGAAACCCATATATATAGTGTGTAAAATTGCTTTCAAGATTATATGACTGATTTATTTTATTTTGTTGTTGTTTTTAAAATGAGACTACTCAACAGCAGCCACTTTTTTCCCCTTGTAATTGCATTTGTTTTCAGCTTGGGCTGTTTTGAATTAACAGAAAATAATGATGTACTATGAAGCTGTACTACGGGTGCTCAGAGAGATTGTTCTCAAAAACAGAGTCTCCTAAAAAGCAAGTCAAAATTCGTAACAGCCTGCTTAGGAGTTCAAACACAAGCTATTAACATCAATATGGAAGGTTCACTTTGGGAGAGAACATAAAATCACTTTATGTATGATAATCATTTTAATCCCACCCCTGGTCTACCCTTTCAATTAATGTTTTTGCATGAAATAGTAGCAAGAAATCTACAGGGGTAATTGCTCACTCATGTATGATCAAGGGTGATCATTAAGAGTGCACACAAGAACATAGGAAACTTGTTCGTTTGTAGGGGTAGTCTGTTAGGGCTAGTTTTTCAGGGTAGTTTTAATATGAGGTAAGTGCTAAAGAATCATGTAATGGTCATTATCTGGTTATTTAAATTTCAGTCTTATGGACTTAAAATCTTACCTATCTTTGAGATGGGGCAGTTTATATGAATAAAAAAATTGCAAGTACAGGACCACATAGCATTGTTTGGTTAAGGAGAAAGTGCAGTCTCATTCTGTCTGAAGTCCCGATTTCAGGATTACTTCATAATCTCCACCCCATATATAAATAAATGCCACACCTTTTAACTACTCAGCCTGCTTGTTTGCAAAGAAACTCAACAGCAGTTAACAGATCTTTAATATTAACTCAAAGTTCTGCAGGCAGAACCTGTTGAATGAAGGCCACTGTGAGCACAGAAGGCAGGATGGCAAATCCAGGGTTACAGCTACCTTGTATGACTCATGCACTTGCCCACTGTCACGCTTTCCGTTTTGGACATACTGTACAACTAAAAGCAAATGTGTCAAGAATCATTGCATCGCAAAAGGCACACAGTCACAGAATCACAGAATTGTAAAGTTTGAATGTGCCCCCAAGGGTCATCTTAATCCAAGCCCCTGCAATGCTTCACTTCAGCGTAATCCAGAAAAACTCCAGTACTTTCACAGTGTGTTAAACAAGAGGCGGCAGCTACTAGTCACTGTTAACATTGAAAACGCATCGGCAAACAAATTTCCTCCAAAGAGCATGCATGCAGTTCAGTAGCCACTTTTAAAAAAAAAGAGCAAAAGCACCTATTTATTTATTTATTGAATTTATATACTGCCCTATACCCGGAGGTCAAACCTAGACAGCATCTTAAAAAACAGAGACATCACCTTGCCAACAAAGGTCCGTATAGTTAAAGCTATGGTTTTCCCAGTAGTGATGTATGGAAGTGAGAGCTGGACCATAAAGAAGGCTGATCGCCGAAGAATTGATGCTTTTGAATTATGGTGTTGGAGGAAACTCTTGAGAGTCCCATGGACTGCAAGATCAAACCTATCCATTCTTAAGGAAATCAGCCCTGAGTGCTGACTGGAAGGACAAATCCTGAAGCTCCAATACTTTGGCCACCTCGTGAGAATAGAAGACTCCCTGGAAAAGATGGAGGGCACAAGGAGAAGGGGACGACAGGGGACGAGATGGTTGGACAGTGTTCTCAAAGCTACCAGCATGAGTTTGACCAAACTGCAGGAGGCAGTGGAAGACAGGAGTGCCTGGCGTGCTCTGGTCCAGGGGTCACAAAGAGTTGGACACGACTGAACAACTAAATAACAACACCCGGAGGTCTCAGGGCGGTTCACAGTGTGTGTGTGTGTGTGTGTGTGTGTGTGTATATTCTGTGTATATATCTCTTGCCACAACCATCATAAAAAAGACTCAGGGCCTGCCTAGCAGCAGAGGCAAACCAACCCCACGAAGGGGCAATTCCTGGGGCTTCCTCTGCCGCTTTAGTCGAGGCAGCACCTCTGCCCGTACTTTCTTGAGCAAGCAGCCGGATTTATAGAATGCTAGCAGCTGAAGAAATCACGCGCTGATCTCCGCGGCTGCCGCCTGGGGCGCAAGGTTGAGGGGAGGGAAATGTGGAAAAAATAATGCGCATTTATCCCTTAACGTTACCCTTAGTTACTCTCAGCCTCGGTCGCCTGATTTCCAAGGGAAGCTTCTCATTCCTAACCTTGCCCTGAGTTGAAAAGAGTCGTGGTTGCCCTGCGGCTGTTAATCCGAATTTGATCCACCACCGAGGGAGGAGAGAGAGAGAGAGAGAGAAAAGGCAATGTCCGCAGCATTAAGAGTTTGCAGTTCAACTCTCGAGAAAGGGTCTGGAGGGGAGGAGGGGGCTTGTTTGTTTGCTCGAGCCCCTGAACTTCAAAAACTTGGCACGCTCAGAAGCGGGGAGAGAGACCGTTGTCCAAAAAAAGGGGGGGCGAGGGCTGAGGAGACGTCCACGTCGTCAAGAAGGAAAACAAACACAAACACGGGTTTGGTTTAAAACACACACACACACAACACGGGAAACGTCGCTAGAACTTAATACCCCTATTACCCCTATTACTACTGCTACTATTACTACGGTATTTGGCCCCCCGCGGGTTCCCGCCTTCCCGCTCTCACCTGAGGCGCGGCCGACAATCCCCGCTAACGCAGCTCAGCGAAGCAAAATGGAGACGTCGCCCGGGCGAGGTGAGGCCGGCGGAACCCGGCCCGCCCCTTCCCTGGGGCCGGGATTGACTTTCGCCCCGCCCGCCTTGAGAAAGCGAAGACCCGCCGCGTTGCCCCAGCGGCTGTGAGGAGAAGCGGCGTCGTTGTTCAGGGCGGCTCTTTCCCCGGCCTCGCGGGGAGGGCCCCGCCGTCACGTTCGCACGTTCAGGGCGGCTCCGCAACGCGGCGGCGCGTTCCCACCACCACCACCCAGGAACCTGGGACGTTTGAACTGCTCGCAGCTGCTCGCGAATGTCGCGCTTGCTGTCGGGCAAGGTGGTGGCTATACCACTCCAAGCTCTCTTAGCCGAGAGGTGGATTAGCTAGACCAGCCGTGGGTGGGCAAATTGGACTCGCAATATTTTTTACCGGATTGCATTCCCACCATGCACAACCACGGGTTGATGGGAGGTTTGCAAGGTTCAGGACCAGTGTTAGAAACTGGGGTGGGAGCTAAAGCTAGCTAGGAGCTAAATTGGAGCTAAACTGTGTATCTGAAGAAGTGTGCATGCACACGAAAGCTCATACCAAGAACTAACTTAGTTGGTCTTTAAGGTGCTACTGGAAGGAATTTTTTTTTATTAGGAGCTAAATGGCACCTTAAGCCTAGGTTATGGGCGCCACAACGGAATGTCCAGGCAGGCTTTTGAATGCAAGGCTGAAAATGAACGAACTGCAGCTAAAATATTATGTTCTTTTTTCACATGGTCTAGTCCTTCCTCTGCCCACCCCCCTAACATTCTCTTCTTCAGGCTTCAGGGAGTAGCTGGAAATGGGGAGGCAGAAAAAAGTTTTTCTTTCCTTCCACTCTGGAAGTTTTAATCTGAAATATTAGGCGCAGTACTAATAAACAGCTCACGCTAATGAAATTCCCTGTCACAAAATGCGCCTAGAGCAATGGGGGTTTCGAATGCTGTTCAGAACCACTAATCTACACCATTTCAATCCAGCCTTGAAACTGCTTTGGTCGCTCTAATAGCAGGAGACAGAATGCAAGGGTAACAAATTTCTTGGACCTTCCAGTGGCTTTTGATACCACTAACCACAGTATTATTCTGTGGGTAGGAGCATAGAGATAGGAGATTCATTCATGACATCTTGGCTGTGGCTCCCCACCAGGCTTCCACCTTATCCCCAGTGGTTTCTAACATGCATATGAAGCTGCTGGGGCAGCTCATCCAGAGCTTTAGAGTGAAATGTTACTAATAACGCTGATGACCTCTATTTCTCCTTGTCATGGGAGTCATGTGAGGCACTTAAAGTTCTGAACCAGTTCCTGGAATCAGTAATGAGCTGGATGAGGGCCAATAAACTAAAGCTAAATCCCAACACACTGAGGTTCTGTGAGTGGAAAACTTCTCTGGGTGGCGTTTAACCTGTTTTGAATGGGGTTGCAGGACTCCCACAGAAAGATCATGTTCAGTCTGGGGGTGCTCCCTGGAGGACCACATGTCTTTAGTTGTATAGATTGCTTTAAAGAAGTGCATATATATATATATATATATATATATATATATATATATATAACAACAAACAGGCAGTAACTCACGTTTTTAAAGTTCCAAGTTACGTGCCGCATCTTAAAATCCCCAATGAGCAAAGATTGCAATTGCCATGAGGGTCCTTCGTTTGTTCCTTCTCTCTACCTTGTTTAACATTCTATGGTGCTGGTGTGATGCATACCTATGCTATTACTCATAACCCACATAGCTAAAGGAACACCTACCCCTGTATCAACCTGACCACACATTGGACTCATCTGTTGACTCCTCAGGGTGCCCTCACCCTCAGCTGAGGCAGGTGATGTCTAGGGAGGGGGATATTTTCAGAAGTAGAGCTCCACTGAATTCCAGTTCCTAGGAATCCATTATTGGCACCTGATTTGCTATCCATTCGTTGCCTGGCAAAAACTTCATTCTCATGAGTCTTAGTTGTGGTTGGTAGTTCAACCATTTGAAATATTTTGAGGGCTAACCTGCAGCCCTCTAGGTGTTGTGGGCTACAACTCCCATCTTCCATGACAACTGAATGTGCTGGCTAGAGCTGAGGAGAGTTGGGAGTCCAACAACATAAGTAATCCTTCATAATAGATTCAGGCAGGTAGCCGTGTTGGTCTGACGCAGCTGAAATAAATTAAAAAATAGTCCAGCAGCTTATAGCCAGAACAAGCTTCATAATAGGTTTGATTCACACAGGAACTGCTGCTAGAGATGGTCTCTATATATTTTTGTTGCCTCTCAGTCTTATACGTTGTTCAAATATCATGTTTCATTATATTGTGTTCTCTATTGTATGCCAACCTGCAGTTTGCTGAAGGCCAGTTTAGACATTAAAAATAAATAAATTAGAGGTGAGCTAGGGAAATGCAAGCCTCTTCACCCACCACCCCAAGCGGTGGCGTAATTTGTTGCCTGGCTCTGAACTAGCCATCAAGGAATGTTGAAAGAACACTAATGTCTGCTTTCCTTTAAACTAAATGCAACAATTGTATAACCACACTCTATCCAACTTAAGCTAAGCAGCTGAAGGTTGACCTTTCCCTATGAAAATTACTGGTCAATAGTCCAGAATGGCTAATTGATGTCTCATCAGTGGGAGGCAATTGTTAGGTAGGAGATCAGAGTTCGAAGGAAGATACACCAAGCACTGCTTGACACAGCTGAGAGGAGGTGATAAATATTGGCTGAAAACACTGCAAAATGGAGAGGAAGAGGGTCCGAGACCTCTGCTTGTCTATTATATATTTTGAAAAATGATTTGTCCATCTGGTCTCCAAAGTTTGGAAGTCTGTTGAGATATCACAACCAAACAGCGCAAGAGTTCACAAGCTGGGGGTGGCAGACATTGCTGACTTTTGGACACCATTTTGAATCAAGATGGTGGACTGAAATGTGACTTTGGTGTGATTTTTTAGGCTTAGGTTCTGCCACCTTTCAAGATATCATCACCAAACTTGGGATGAGGGTTCCTGGGGTGGGTGCAGCAGTCTCTGTCAATGTTTGGAGTCTGGGTATCATTTTAAATAAAGATAGCAGACCGAAATGTGACTTTGACATGACATCACCTTCTTTTGGTATGACACACATACTATCCATTTAACTCACAGTATTTTTCAGTTTCTGAAATTTTCTGGGCAGCACCGAGCACTCCCCACTAGTATATTTACAAATAGTGAAAATATTACAAGGACACCCTCTATCTCTAGTGCACTCTCATCCAAAAGGAAACCAAAGCTGCATAGGGCTACCTTGAAACTTTTCACTGCTCATCATCACTAAGATGCCGAAGTGCAAAAGAGCATGCAGGAATAAAAAAAGATGTCTGAAAGCAAAACACACATAGGTGCCACTATAGCTCACAACTCTAATGTGCTACATAAACAGTAATATTGCCAAAACCACAACATAGGTGCATTTTGTGATAAGGAAACGAAGAGGTAACAACCAACCATATGTGAGAAAGGTCCCTTTCTTTCTCTCTCCTTTCCCCTATACCACCTATCAAAACTGGTGGAAATTTATAATCTCCTCCATGTTTTTGTTCAACAATAGGTTTCCATTTGTAACACTGATGAAAGTCGGGAGTAAGCTTGCAGTGTCTTGAGAATATGAAGGGGCTCTGTAGTCTTGCTAACAGGTAGAAGGCAAAAGGCTGCTGATTGAGAAGACAACTGTTAAGGCAAGCTTTTAGTATTAATGAGTCGAGTGGGGCAGGTGATAGGCAGAAACTGCAGTTCTTTCATTCATTAAAGCAGTGTTTCCCAACCGGTGTTCCGCGGCACACTACTGTGCCGTGAGACATCGGCTGGTGTGCCGTGGGAGGGAGGCGGGCGAGTCGGGCGGCGAGAGGCGGCGGCGGCGAGGATCCGCGTCGAGCCGGGGGCGGCTCCGCGGTGGTGGTGCCGAGCGGCGGGGCAGCGCGCGCAAAAGGGAGGAGCGCGAGACAGCGGAGGAGGAGGAGGCCGGCATGTCCGGGCAGCAGCAGCAACAGCAGCAGCAGCAACTCCCGCCGCCGCCCCCTCCTCCGCCCGCTATCGCCGCCACCACCACAACAGCCGCCGCCGCCTCAGCTGCCGCCGTCCCTCAGTCCCTCGCTCTGCTGCCTCCTCCCACCCCGGCAAGGGGGAGGGAAAAAACTTTCACTTTTGTGCGTCCCTCCCGGCGTGACGCTGCGCGCTGACGTCACGGGGCGGGGCTTTAATGGTGGTGTGCCGCGAGATTTTTTTCCGGTAAACAGGTGTGCCGTTGCCCAAAAACGTTTGGGAAACACTGCATTAAAGGACATGCTTGTGAACAACATCAGAAGCGAGATATACCTTTGCCTCCCCCCTTTTGTTTTTTTCTGCCAAGCATACAATATATGCTGATAGGGGACAGACTAGTAACAATGGTGTGTTTTTACAAGCATCACAAAAGAGACCACAGATGCTGCCATCTCAGGTTTCTCAAGGGCCATTGTGCCACTACCATTAGCACAAATCATGGGTTGCCTCCCCACCATTTGACAGTCCAAGTAAAAAATAAATACGGTAAATCCCAGTACAGACAAGGGCAGTAGAACTCCCAGAGATATGTCCAAGTTTAAAGGTCTGCTCAAGCAAAGTGACCACTGGTGGGGCCCCTCTGTCAACAGGTTCTCTCCAACTAACCTGGCTTTGTTGGCAGCACTCAAAGCTGTGTTGGGTATAGCCATCCTTTTAATTTCCCGTAATTCCTTTACATGGCACTAGATCAGGGGCATTGTTGGTACTGTAATTAAAAGGTTGGCTAAATCCAACCAGGTGGCACTTCTTGGAGTATCAGACTGAAAATAGAATTTACAGTGGACCAGGGCAGGAATAGTTAAAGCTGCTGGGATCCTGGCACCTGCCCAAGGAAATCAGGTCCCAACAGTGGCACCGAGACCATCACAGGCAATGGAAAGTGCTATTCACATCCTCAGTTTATAGAGTTTGCTACCCTGACTTAACTTTGCAAACGGAATACACAATTTGGGCAGGCTTGCATGCATTTATTTGTCTGTTTTTCGGGGTTGCAGTTAATAATAAGTGCTACTGTTGAGCGCAAGTCTGCAATGTACATAGTGGCTAACCAAGTCAGGATCTTTGAAAATGCTGTTGCTTCCCTTTTATGTGCATTAAAAGGTTCAAATCCCTCTCTGATGAGTCCTCACAAAGACATCACAGAGGGGATATTTTCCGCAAATGTGGAGATGAAGTGTGGTTGCTCTTGTATTTGGGGTTTAAAATCACAAAGGATATTATTTTTCCACTACATCCTTAGGATAGCAATAGAATCTTGTTGCCCAAAAGGTTCTCAAAATGAAGAACCACTTTCCAATCAATATGTTGGCTATTGCCCATCACAGATTAAGCTAGCAACTGTGTACCGTATTTTTGCGCCCTATAGGACGCACTTTTCCCCCTCCAAAAATGAAGGGGAAATGTGTGTGCGTCCTATGGGGCGAATGCAGGCTTTCGCTGAAGCCTGGAGAGCGAGGGGGGTCGGTGCGCACCGACCCCTCTTGCTCTCCAGGCTTCAGGAAGCTATCCGCTAGCCGTGGGAGACGCAGCTCTCCCATGGCTAGCGGAGAGCTTGCCTGCACCCAGAAGCTTGGGGCGCGCTGAGCTCAGCACGCCCCAAGGTTCGGGTTTCGCGCAGCTCTACGCTAGCCATGGGAGAACTGCGCGACTTCGCGCAGCTCTCCCACGGCTTGCGGATAGCAGCCTGTTCTGGGGGCTGGGGTCGGGGGAAGCTCGGGCTTCCCCCGCCCCAGCCCCGCACCTGGGGGGGGGATATTTTTTTTTTCTTTATTTCCCCCCCAAAAAACTATGTGCGTCCTGTGGGCCGGTGCATCCTAGGGGGCGAAAAATACAGTAAGTGTTTTTAAAGCATAATCTAGGAAGGTCAAATTGATCTAGAAAGCCCTAAATGCTTATGTTCCAACAGATTGTGCCCTTCCGTGATAAATTATCAGTATAGGCATACAGAGAGGCTTTCAGAGGTTGCTTTGTGTAGTCCCAAGGTGAGGAACTCTGGTGCACTCCATATGGGATTCCAACAACTATCAACCCAGCAACCCTGGGAAGAGTGGATGGGAACTGTAGTGCAGCAACATTTGGAGGGCCAAAGGTTGTAATATTATTTTTTCATATTACGTATGAGTAATAGCACAGCTGTAGAGACCTGATGAAAGTGAAGGCTTCAACAAGCTTGGCAACAGTGAGTGTCAGAGAAACAAGAGTTTGGAATGCATTTTAGAGAGATTATAGTTAATCATGAGATACACAACTAAGTATCATATGCCTCTTGGCAGGATAGCTCCCTGTAACAGGAGACACTGTTATGTGTTTAGCCAGAAAACATGCTTAGGAGCCATACCCCCTTGCTGACACATGTGCTTTATATAGAAAAAATGGGACTTTAAACAATGGCTCCTTGCCATGGTTTAGCATCAATTCAACACTGTTCTGAACAAGTCCACTTCCAATAAACTCTTGTTGCCACTTGGCTGGAATCTAATCTGTACTCCTGATACAGGAGTACATTGAATATTGAACTCTTAGAGAGTCTTGGGGCAGAAGCCTCTAGGCCAAGGAAAAGTCAGCCAATATCTCCCGCTCCATTAGATTCTCACAATTCTTCACTATATTTTATGGTTTCTTCCCCCACCCCAAGTACTTTTGAAGATCAAGCAGAGTTTGGGTAGTGCTGAAAGAACTTCGGCCATTTAGAAGAAAGGTTTCAAAGATCAGCAATATTTTATGTAGCTTGTTTTTGAAATGTTTGTGGTATGTATTATTAGGTTGTTCTTCCTCTTCCCTCAGGTGCTGAGGTTAAGAATAGATTTGTCAAAAAATGAATTAAAAAGGATGGGATTTTACTTGGTTGGTTATTAAGATCTAAACATGAATGGGCAAGACTCAGCAGCTTGGGAGTTGCTAGCTTATTTTTAATTATTGTCTTCCTCTTTGTGATCCTGTTTTTTGGGGGGCGCGGTTCTTCAAGGGTTGGAAAGAGGGGCCAGGATAAAGTTGACAGTTTAATTATCAGTCATTTCAAAAGTTATAGTCCAATTATAAGAACTGAATGACAATGTTACAACTCCATAGTTTTCTTCACCTTCTCCTCTAATAAGATGGTTAGGAGTTAGTTACAGGTTTAGGATTTTTTCATTGAGTGCGATCTGTGACTGTGTGAGATTTGCCAAGTAAGTCACCATCAGCAGGTCCTGGAAAGAAGAAAGGAGCATGCATAAGATTAGGCAGAAAACAGTTGTATAAAATAACAATCTGTTAATGTGCAGGAGCGTATTGATACTTGGGTCCACCTAGTTGTGCCAAGAGACTGCAAAGCCTTTTAAGCTCCCAGTTCCAGATTGTTTAATACAGCTTGAAAGCCTTGCCAAACAGTTACATTATCGTGAAGCTTCGTACCAACGGGATTTAGTCCAGTAAGAGAGGTGCTCTACTTATTTTGATCTCATTCTCTGCAGTATGGTACAGGAAGGGAAACCTTATTCCGCCTGAGGGCCACATTCCCTTATAAGCAACCTTCTAGGGGCCACTTGCCAATGGTTGGTGTGGCCAGAAGCAAAAGCGGGCAGAGCAATAAATGAAACTCTTCTCTCTGTATGGTGGACTAATTCCAACCATACAAAAGCCAGAGGTTTTGACATCTCTTCACACACAAGCACCCCCATCCAAACAAGCAAGATGAATTATCGAAGTCTAAGGACACATTCCAACCGGGCAAAAGGACTTGAAGAGAGCATGGAGCAGTGTCAATGTGGTGTGTGGCCTAGGTAGCCAGGCCCCAATGTTCCAGACCCGTTGTCCACAAAGGCTGCACAGTTGTTGTGCCTCCATTTTCCAGACAGGAAACCTGAACCAGAGGTAACCACCACTATCTTGAGTTATGCAGTCTGAACTGCTTGGCCACTGCCAATAATTTTACATGTCCAAGACCGCAGTGTGCAGTTGGGTAAACCAAGGCTCTGGTCAAGACCTAGGCTGTGACTGCAAAACTACACAGGAGCATTCAAGGGAGCTTGTGGTTAGGAGCTTATACATAGAATATACTGACTTGGCTACCATCCTTTTATAAGCAACATGTGTATGCACCCCCCCCCCCAACGCTAACTTTGGAACTGGTCAGAGTCCATATTTTTATCCAAATGGGCACCTTTTCAGGATATGGTCCAATATAACGCAATTTCTTGATTTGCAGGGAAATAAGCCTTCATAAAAGGCAGCCAATTCAAAGTCCCCTCTGGTTGTTCAGGAAGGTTGCTGCACCAGAGCTAAGGCAGCCTTGCAAGTCAGTACACACAGGAGGTGCTACTAAACCAAACAGGAATCACCAGCTTACCCACCTATACATCTATATCTTAGCCAATTGTGGCACATTGCTTGCATGGAGGAAGCTTCCAAGCAAGCGGTGCTTTTACAAGCCAGCCCTATGGACTTACGTTGATATTGCTGTTCAACATTGTCTCAAAGTCCTCTGGCGAAATCTTCGGAACCTGGGTGATGAGGTCCATGAGGAAGCGGCCAACAGTGTTGTCAGCAGTCACCTTACCAGACTAGATATGAAGACAGGCAATGTTAACAAGTCATTCAAAATAAAGGTGCTCACAAACAAGGGTGCATTTATTTCCTGGCCAGACGACAATACTATCCTCACCAGCACATCTTCAGCATACTGCAGCACTGTGCTCAGGGTATCCTGAATCCGAGCAGAAGCGGCTCCCACTTGCTGAAGGTCACTGGATAAACTGATCACTCGATTTGGACTGAAGCAAGTCTTCATGATGAGATCAACTGAGAACACAGGGTGTGGGAATGACTGTTAGAACAGCATTTGTCGTCACTGACAATTCCAGAAATTGAACCTAAAGCAATGTACCATAGCAATAATGATGCTTCACTGCAGCCTTCTGAATTAATTGCCACACCCTTTCTAGTGGGAATTCAACAACTACTATTTGATGCTACTGCCTCATCTCTTCCCCCTGGCCACTGCATGGTTATTTAGCTGAAAGCATTGTTGGCAAAGCCTTTCACTCATTAGAAACTGAAATCCAATTGTTAAAAATCCAGATTGCTGAAGGTTGATATTGCCAAATAGTGTGCATCTTCCAATTTAGAGAAAGCATTTAAAAGCTGAACATGTTTCGATGCAGAACAGTGTCTCTGGGCACACAAGCATGTTGCTACTGTCACTGCTGTTAGTGCTTAATTTCCTTCCTGTCAGCCAAGTTCCCCTGCAAGTCCCTCCTCCCACCTGCTTTCCCTCACAATGTGGCAAACATATTATCTAGGACCTGAGCTGAAGGAAGGGAATTGCAGGGGCAAAAAGCAATCAATTGGAGATTAAGGCCTCTCACTCTACCCACTCAATTCAAGCTATGCACCCACTGCCTTTTTGCAGCTGTTGTCAGCCACCGAAAACCCAGCTGGACCTAAATATTTATAAACACAGTGGTATCTAAGTACTGAGCAGCGGACAGCTATCATTGTGCTCTCACTGCTGCTAGGAAAAGCCAGCACCATCCTACTGCCCAAGAACAGGTTCTCCAACCCCTGGAACAAAGTCATGTGGTGGTGGTAGGCTGTTTTCCCACATGGCCATGGCCGAACTTTGAAAGAGCAGCAACTGGAAAACAATACCTTTCCCACAGCCCTTATTTCTGAAAAAGAATCTTACATTTATTTTAGGTTCATTTTTATTTTTTACTGTGAGCTGCCAGTAGGAGGCCTACTGACAGGCAGAAAGACAGGATATATATGGTTAAAACTTAATTTTTATTATGAGCTAAATAAATGTCAGTTCATTCAAGAAAATGCATTAGTTGATCAGCTGGTTATTATAGCCTTAACTATTACTACTCTACATCATTCAGCTCCAGCCTTACAAAAGAATGTTGGGTAACTGAATCCTCCGTCTTTTGTTCTAAATCACCCACAGCAAACCACCCCCACCCCCACTACATGGAAGTAGAGAGAGCATACACAGAGACAGCAGCCATAATATGCGAAGGCAACACAAAGGAGTGCTATGAATGCTCTAGACTGGAACACACAACTATGGTCAAGTTGGCGGTGGAATAAACAGATATGTGCATTTGATAACTACTCGCCCCAGGCAAACCAGATGGCTGCTGTGGATTAATTAAATAAAATCCCAGTCTTCTAACCTAAGGGTCAGCATCACCCATAGGAATGAGTGGCAACTATTTCACTTATACGGGGAGCAGCAAAGGGGTGATCACACAAGCCCCACTCCTTATCCCTAGGAAAATCAGCATCAGGCATAAGTGGCAGGTTAGGCCACTCTCAACTGCATCCTAGATTACAGCCCTATTACTTTATCCTACAGAACACTGTCAAGCCAACCTCTACTTGTCTCAGCCCCAAATAATGAGAGAAACTAGGGAGGACAGGCACACACTACAGTCATACCTCGGGTTACAGACGCTTCAGGTTGCATTTTTTCAGGTTACGGACCACCGAAACCCGGAAGTACCAGAACAGGTTACTTCCGGGTTTTGGCGGTTGCGCATGCGCAGAAGTGCTAAATCGTGCTTTGCGCATGCGCAGAAGCACAGAATAGCAACCTTCACGTGCGCAGACGCAGGTTGCGAACGCTGCGGGTTCCGAATGTGCATCCCGCAGGGATCACGTTTGCAACCTGAGTGTCCACTGTACTTTAATCACTCAAAGACATTTATAAAGTATCAAAACAGGACAAGAATACTTACCACCTATCCGTTCTGTGTCGTAGTAAGTATATTTCACTGTGAGCGGAGTGAACATTACTCCCATAGTCTTACCAGGGACTCCCATTGCAGTACTAGAGGAAAAATAGATTTTCTTAGCACAACCAAGGGCTCAGAGGAAGCTTTATAGCACCCAAGAAGGTGGTTACACTGGCTTGATTCATATGGCATGGTAGGACAAACTATGGCTTACCGAGATGGTGCCAATGTGTGGGGTTTTGGAGGAGCTCACAACCACTTGGCTCTTCCCAGGTCATTTTTGTTGCCACACTACACCAGACTATGCCTAAGTTTGCCTTAGGGTGTCATCTGAACCCAGGATCATGGTTAAGCTCCCTCTTCACTAACCATCAGCTAACACCAAGAACAAACCTTGGTTAGTACAGCTCACGGTTAGTGAAAGGAGAGTTTAACTATGAATCCTGCTTCGGGCAACACAATAAGCCAAACTTTGGCAAGAACTGCAAATATACAAATAGTACTTCTGAATGTTCCAGTGGACAAATACCTGATTAAAAAGCAAGGAAATTGCAGAATGGTAGGAAACAAAAAAAAAAAAGCACAAGTGAGAACATTAACACCTGTTCTCATCCCATCCCTTCTCCATACATAGTACGTGGAGGACCATCCACACAATTGGGATCCTTAAAAGCAGGATGACAATTTTTTTCCTCTCTCCTTCCTCTGTAATGCCCACTGAAACATTCTCCAAATCCTTTGTTAATTTGAAAATTACAGTCAGGAGCCCTGGAATGTTCTCATAAATTAAATGTCCTTGGGTATATGAGACAGACAGAGCCTTCTCCGTGGTAGCAACTAAATAAGAGACATTCTCCCAAGCAAGTTCCACTGGGCTCAGTCTTTCTGTTTATAGATATGCTTTGAAAACTTTATTTTAAACAGTCATACTTATTTGATGGTCTACTCTATTGCATTTAGATTTTCGTTTTTGATATGTTATTGTCTTACTTGTTTTTGAAAGGCCATTTTTGTGAACACCAGATTTCTAGTTAAAAGGAACAAAGATGGAAGTAGAACAAGTGCAGTACACGAAGGTTGTTTTCTAAATACCTGATATAGGCCTTAATGCTCATGCGCCCGTTTTGTAGACTGGTGTCCACCGTGAGGTGAATTGGATTGTGTGCTTCTCGACTGTAATATTCGTGAATCAAGACAGAGTGTTCTGTGATGTCGTGCCCTGTTGCATACCTTCAAAAACGTAATTAAGACTAATTAATACCTGCACACAATGAAGCCCATTCATTTAACACAGACCTTTTAGACGCAGATGTGATATGCCAGTGAGATATATTAAACAACGCTAATTGAGATGTAGATACATCCATAAATCATTCTTGTGCTGCCCTCTGAATTACATTAAAGATATATATCATAACTTGGTTTGGAGGCAAAAGATTCCTGCATTGCAGGGGGTTGGACTAGATTACCACTGTGATCTCTTCCAACTTTACAATTCTAGGATTTGTTGATAAACTAGTTGCATCACAAAATAAATACAAGGAAAAAAGATAGCAAGAGACTTGCCAGTACCTCTGCGGAGAAAGCATAAGCCCAGTGCAATTAGAAACTGCACTTAGTTAAAATAAACCAGAATCAAATGTTTGTCATTTGTTTAAACTAACTACAGTTAGAACTAGCCACAGTTCTCCGAGTCTGGATAAAACAGAGAACTGTGGTTAATCTAAAAGTGAAAGCAGATAAGCTTATAATATCCTCTTGGTTGTGCGGAGACAAAAAGTAGCAGGTAGGTATATGCTTCAGAGGCTCACAAAACACTTGTTCCTTTAATCACAGCCCACAGTTTGTCATTATGTCTGAACCAGGCCCTTACACAGTGAACATATGTTATAGGTATGGGGAGACTGGCACATCCAATGTTCATAAGTAATGTAGCCGCATGATACTCCAGCCATTTAACCAACTGGTCTATACGGAACAAGATGTTCCTCTCCTCCAACTAAATGGGCAGTCAGTTATTTACTGCAGTCACTGAAGTCTCTTGCTGGGTACAAAAAAAGACTTTTGAAATGTTTTTGTGCGGAGTGTAAGCCATCATGGGGGGGGACTTTGGATTTTGTAAGATGGCATAAAAATATTAACAAATATGTATTTATTTAACGTGTTTATATCCCACCTTTCTCCCAAGTTGGGACTTGGCAGCAGTGCTTTAAAAAAAAATCAGATAAGACACTCTAACATAGAACTAACAGAAGTCAGGAAATTGCTGTAGTTCTGCCATTTTTAGATAAGTCACAATTAATTTTACCTTCTCTGGAATGAGTTATGCAACACAGGAGTAAACACACTTTTGCCCAGCATAACTTGCACTGTACATCAACAATTTTAAAAGCCCATTAATGCTGTTCTGTTTTTGTAACAAGAAGAATAGCAACCCACCATCCCAGAATAATCTCACTGGGAGAAACTTTCTTGTGCAGTTCATACATATTCTTGGCAAATTCCATGTCAACTGCCACCTAGAAGTAAAGAAAGGAAGTTAGAGAATCTGTAGCAGTGAGTCTCATCTATTGCAATGGTAGCAACTCTCCAAGCTCTGAAGCAGTCTTACCTGCCTTGATAACTAAGTTCTTGTGACTGTAGATGCTGGGGATTGAACCTGGAACTCTGCATGCACAAAACCTGCTCTCTGCAAATGGTCTTATAGCTTCCCTGCCTTCATTTCAAACAATCACCAGGTTATCAAATTTCCAAGAAATAATGCTGCACCAGAGTCACAGGGATTTTGAAACCCAGAATTCTCTAATCTAGCTATCAACTATTTCAACACCACACTGGGCTTAGCTCTGAGTGGCCAGTACATGACATAATACAGCATGGGGAGGAAGCAGGTACTCACCTCATCTTCTGACTCATTGTGAGGCACTGAGAAGCAGTTGGTGACTTCTACAGAATGCTTGTCAATGGTGCCTGCAAAATTAAGGACAACATGTTTCTGGAAGAGAAAGCCTTTCTAACAAAGGCCCCAGGATCATGCAAGGATAAATTTTGTAATTAAGGTGTAAGACAAGGATGAGCGATTGTCAGCTGCTGGGCTGGTCTCGGCTCATGAAGCCTTGAAATTCCAGAATGTTTGTCAACTGTGCCTGTGAAATTAATAGAGATGTTTCCATGAGAAAGCATCAGCCAGATCCCTGCCATGGCCCTCTCCACAGTTTTGTTGGGAGCTAGAGGGAGAAGCAAAAGTGCTAGAGGGTAGAGGGAGGAAACCAAGATTAATAGGCAAAATGCCTTCTTTATGCTGGAGAGTGTCTGATGTAATTTGAATTGCAAAGTGTTGTGGGTCTGTGGGGAGAAAGAAACCAAAATTTAGGATGCTGGAGGGAGAAGCAAGGGACTTGTTTTTTTAGGGGTGCTGCTGCTGTAGAGTATCAAAGCATCTGATGTACTCAAAATGCAAAGTGCTTTCCCTTTTATTGCTTCCTCTCGGAGGAAGAAAGGGAAGGAAGGATGAAGTCAACTGAGTCTCCAACATAATGTAACCCCTGACATCTTACAGCTTGTGGATTGCAGCCCTTGACAGAAGGTTTCCCACCCTTGGCACACCTGACCAAAAGAAGATGATGATTCAGGTTTGCTAAGAAAGTATACTGGAATTAGAAACATCACCCAGCTTTCTTCTCCAACTTCAGTTTCTTTCCGTATCTATTGAAGAATGCTTTTTATTGTGGTGTACAACAATGTGGCCATAATTTACACTAGCCCATGGGATCACGTTTCAGTATAAGGCCTGAGTATTTTGACCTGGTGCAAAAAAGAGCTCCCTGTTCCTTCAATAAACTATTTAGAAAAGTACAATAAAACAGATGCACTTTTCCTTGCCTTTTATGACAAGTTATCCTCTTCCAAAATCCCCTCTTCCACGTAAATTCACAGAATTGTAGAGTTGGAAGGGATCCTGGGGATCATCTAGTCCAACCCCCTGCGGTGCAGGAATATGCAGCTGACTTATAAGGGGATCAAACTTGCAACCTTGATGCTATTTAAAGCACATTTAGTTCTCCACTACATTAGGGCATTCTAGGGCTGAGACATGTGACCATGCAAAAGGTACCACAGCCTAGCGGCTTGACCTACAAATCAGTACGTTCCTGGTTTGCCTTGTCTCTTTGCCATAAAGTCATAAATTCAACACCCATCCGCAATATGGGAATAATCATACTCACTTGCCTGACAAACTGGTTGAGATACCATAGTGAGTGAAGTGTTCTGAGAGCCACTACAGTTGACATGAATAGAACAGGGAGATCTGGCTTCCTCACTCAGCCAATTCCTTGCTCAGCCACTGCAGTATACACAGGTGGGCTGCTTTTTAGGCTACTTCACAGGAATGATTCTGCGCACCAGCCAAGCAATGACAGAGGAAGCAGGAACAAAATGCAATCAATAATGCACCATTACAAAACGGGAGCGTCGAAGCAGCAAAGCTGCCATGTGACCTCAGCTACAAGGCATGAAGCCCAGATTCAAATTTCACCTCTGCCTGTCAAATACACTTGGGAAACTTTAAGAGGAGGAATGGGACCCTATGACCCTCCACTTACTGTTAGGCAAGAGATGATGGGAGCTGGAGCCCACCAATGTCTGGAGAGGCCAAAACCTCCCCCATCCCTGTCTTTAAACTGCAATCCATGCAGTTTCATCCCCTGGCCTGTGGGTAACCCTGCAAAGCAGTCTAAACTAAGCACCAAATAAATGCTGCCAAGCAGCTGCTTTTAGCATTTTAGCTTCTTGTACATTTTCAACACATGGTAGCTTTTCACCGGTTTATCTTTTTGTAACATGCTTTGAGGGTTTGGGTTGTTGTTGTTTACAAATGACGTATAAACTTCATGAAATAAAAAAAGCATGAAAATATTAACTAGCATAGCTACATTTTAATTAGTATGTGATGACTAGCTGGTTTTACATCTTATTTTATTCTGTGAGCCGCCCTGAGACCCCTGGATATAGAGCAGTATATAAATTTAATAAATAACAATAATTTTGAGTTTGATTGACGACCAAGCGGTGTATATATTTTATGGGATAAAAACACAGGAAGCATAAAGTTATTACCTGGCAAAGCTACATTTAAATGAGTACACAGATGACTGACTTCCGAGTTTCACGTTTGTGTTTTAACACCCAAGCGGCGTATATACATTTTACGAAGTAACTACGAACTAAAACTATGCCAGTTAATTAATTTATCGCTTCCGCTTCATAAAACCTATACACCAGTCGATTAAAAAACAAAAGCAAGCCAGCGAAACTCCAAGCCGATTATTACCAGCCTAGGAATGAGTACAAGGTAGGTAAAGAAAGGCGGGCTTCTGAGCATGTGCAGAGTTCCGGCCACGAGGAAAAGCGGCGGTTGGGACGGAAGGGTGTCGTTGGCCTTACCGAGCAGCGTCCCGATGACCCGGGCGGCCCCCTCGTTCCGCCGCTCGAAGCTGTCCACGATGGAGGCGAGCACCACCGGGTGGATCCGGACCGCGCGGCCGCCGGGGAAAGGCGCCGCCAGAGCCGGCGGTGGGGCAGGAGCCGGAGTCGGGGCCGGCGCCGGGGCGGCCTGAAGGGGAACCGGAGCGGGGGCCGCGGGAGACGCCGACGAAACGGCGGCGGCGGCGGTGGAGGCAGCTGCGGGCGGGGAAGCAGCCGCGGGAGCAGGAGGCGGCGGCGGCGAGGGCGTCGCGGCGCTCTGAGGGGAACTGGATGCTACGGCCGCCATCTTGTCGGCGAAAGGGACCCGTGGAAGCGGCTCCTCGGCGCTGATAGGCTGAGCCGAGGCCACTGGAGAGTCACGTGCTTCGCCCTCTTCCCGAGGAGGCGCGTCGCGCCTCCCATCCCCCGCGACGCTTTGGTTGCCGTCACCATAGACGTATAAAGAAGCAGAGTGACGCGTTCAACACGAGTGCTGTGGAGCTTCCTAGCTCCCTTTTCACTTTCTCCTTCCTTCTCAAGGCGCCCATAGAGGAGCAATGGAGAAACTCAGGGTTTTCAGCTTGCTTGTTATTGCATAAGAATTGTAGAGTTGGAAGGGGCTAATCCAACCCTCCCCCTGTAATTCTGGAAGCCTTTGACCAATGTGGGGCTCGAACCTATTATCCTGAGATTTAAAATCTCATGCTCTAGCGATTGAGCTACCCCATGTTAAATAGGTACTGGTTCTTCCCTGCCAAATTGGACTTGTTGTAGATATTTGATTTCTTGCAGGATGGGGTAAAGGTAAAGGGACCCCTGACCATTAGCTCCAGTTGTGACCGACTCTGAGGTTGCAGCGCTCATCTCGCTTTATTGGCCAAGGGAGCCGGCGTACAGCTTCCGGGTCATGTGGCCAGCATGACTAAGCTGCTTCTGGCGAACCAGAGCAGCGCACGGAAACGCTGTTTACCTTCCCGCCGGAGTGGTACCTATTTATCTACTTGCACTTTGACGTGCTTTCAAACTGATAGGTTGGCAGGAGCAGGGACCAAGCAACGGAAGCTCACTCTGTCGCGGGGATTCGAACCGCCGACCTTCTGATCCGCAAGTCCTAGGCTCTGTGGTTTAACCCACAGCGCCACCCGCATCCCTTCTGGGATGGGGAGAGAGCTTTAAAAGGTTGTGTTGTGTTGTTTTGTTTGGAATACCAATACAGTCCAGTTACAGTGCTGGTGGGTGGACTGCACTTCAAGCAGTTTACAACAATCTGTAACATGGACTTATTGATATTGCAGGTATAAGTGGCACTGAAGGCATATAGATTCTTACATCAGTGCCCTACAACTTATTATACCCATCACACATGGGCATGATGACAATTATGTTGATGCATGACAACCCTGCAGTGTAGTCCAATATTATCTGGTCATCTACTACAGGGTATTTTTACGGAAACTCTCTTGGGGCAGAAAGGAGGATACGTTTTCCTTACGCTGGGAAAATATACAAGCCTGTTTTGGTTCTAAAGGATTTTCCAGGTGATGCCTCACATTTTCTGAGTGTTGCTGCTAGAAAAGCCTTGGTATCTTGGATGGTAGTCTTATAATTTGTGTATCATTTTTCTGTTTTAAGGAGGGTGTGTGTGTGTTGTTTTTTTCGTTACTTTCAATATGTCCATATACAACAGCAAGTATTTTTTAATCAGAAACACAGAATTGTAGAGTTGGAAGGGATCCCAAGGGTCATCTAATCTAACCTCCTGCAATGCTGGAATCTCAACGAAAGCATCCCTAACGGATGGCTATCCAATCTCTGTTTTACAACCTCCAAGGAAGGAGAGTCCACCTCCATCTGAGGGAGTCTGTTCCACTGTCAAAGAGGTCTTATCGTCTTATCCTCCTGAAAAGTTCTTCCTGATGTTTAGTCGGAATCTCCTTCCTTGTAACTTGAAGCCATTGGGTTCAGGTCCTAACCTCTGGAGTAGGAGAAAACAAGCTTGCTCCATCCTCCATCTCACCCAACTGCATAATTACATTCATAGGTAACATATGCTGAAAATGGGTTGCACCCTTATTGGAACAGAAATGAGAAAGACCTTGAGGAACACACGGACATCTAAATCAGAAAATCAAAGTCTTTTCTGCAGGAGGATCTCTTAGTATTCTGTAGGTACTGCTCTTCCACACAATCATGTGAAGACAGCAACAGAATCAGACCTTTAGCTCTACTATAGACATGATGAATGTCTGCTCAGTTGAGTCCTGAGGCTAGGCAATCACACTGTTGCAGGCCACCCCAATCTCTGCCGAGCCGTGTGAGATTCCAGGGGTCTTGAAACTTAACCAGGGTTTGTGTTGCCTTTGGAAAAATCAGGCACAGTGGAGACTGTAGTGTCTTTAAGATATACGATTTTATTTACACATATATATGCCGGAGTCTACAGTGGAGATTGTTCAAAGCAGTGGTTCCCAAATAGCTAATTACAGAGGACCCCTTATTTTTCAAAAGTCAAGTCATGGACCACTGACTTTTGAAAATTTTGATAACTCTATGGTAGTTACCTCTGCAAAGCAATTTTTTGAACAAAATGTGGGGTAGTCTCTAATAAGAAAAAGACTTTAGGTATACAGTGGTACCTCTGGTTACGAACTTAATTCGTTCTGGAGGTCCGTTCTTAACCTAAGGTACCACATTAGCTAATGGGGCCTCCTGCTGCCGCCGTGCCGCCAATGTGCGACTTTTGTTCTCATCCTGAGGTAAAGTTCTTAACCCGAGGTACTACTTCTGGGTTAGTGGAGTTTGTAACCCGAAGTGTTTGTAACCCGATGTGTTTATAACCTGAGGTAAAACTGTACTAAAAAACAGACTAGGGCTGAGCGATATCTGGTTTTGAACATTGTGATGTATCAGCAGCTAAACATCACAATATTCCAATTTATCATGTCTGAAATTGGAGACTGGGTGTGGGGATGAGGGAAGGAGCAACTTTGGCGATCGGATGGGTGGGGGGAAGCAGTAGAAGTGAAGTCATCTCCACCGCATGGTTTTAGTGGGAGGGGATGGGGGATGCATCAAGGCACTGTCAGTGGGGCAGCCAGCCGTGGCAGCCAGTGAAGATGCACGTCCACTGTGGCTTCTGCTGCTTTCCTGCTGAGAAAAGCTGCTCCCCCCCCCCCCAGTGCCAGGGGAAGGTAGTGCCACGGTGCCTTGAAGTGAGGGCGATCAGTTGCCCTGTTTTCCCTCAGCACGAGGGAAGGCAGCTCAGATCAGCAGCATTATTGGCCGAGATCTTCATGTGATATAAACGGTGCCTTGAAATCGGCTGCCCTGCTCTCCCTTGCACAAGGAGCAATATATTGCTGTGTATTGCTGGCTCAAAATCATCATTGTGGTGTAATTTCAAAGCCAATTTTGGCCAATAAACTGAAAAACTGCACAGCCCTAAAACAGACATAAAATTTGAGATATTGTCATGCAAGAATGACAACAATTCAGTTGGGAGGGAAGCAAGAGATAGGTGCATTTCCCAGACCCCTAATTGGGAACCACTGGTTCAGAGCATTCACATCTCAAATGGGGCTTGCTTCCTGCAGGAGCACAGCCCTAGATTCCAGGGCAGGGGAAATAATTTTCTTGTTCCTTTAACAGCTGTTTGGCAGTCAGAAATCCAAAAGGCTTACCTTTCTTCTTATGGAAATACAATTATAGGAAAAGCGTCATCCTGACTACTCTGATTTTGTGATGTCTCAAGCCCCCTCTTCTGGGTGGCAGTCTTTTGTGTTAGTCACACCATGGCTGCTGTGGAGTTTGTCCTGAGTCTCAGCACTCACTCAAATCCAAGATTTGCCCACAGGTCCAAAAAGCTTGGCAACCCCTGGTGCAGGACCTGGGTACCTCGATGACTGCTTACTCCAGTATAAACCTGACATACGTTGAGGTAAGCTGGTGCCCCATCTATGGAACACTCCCCCCACCCCCTGGCTGGCTCACCTGGTGCCTAAACATTGCAAGCTGCACTAAAGGGCTGAATATAAACAAATATTATGCAAAATAACCACATCACTTAATTTGCTTATTTCATTAAGTTGGCAGTGACATAATCCTTGTGACATAATCTAGAATGTTTTTTGGAACAGGAAACAAACCAAAAATTGGCGAGAAGTATAAAATGATTTCTCACTAGTGGCATCCATATTGAAATTCTGGTCACTGTTCTAATTAGTTTAAGTAATATTTCCTGACAATGACAAACCTAGACAGCATCTTAAAAAGCAGAGACATCACCTTGCCAACAAAGGTCCGTATAGTTAAAGCTATGGGTTTCTCAGTAGTGATGTATGGAAGTGAGAGCTGGACCATAAAGAAGGCTGATTGCCAAAGAATGGATGCTTTTGAATTATGGTGCTGGAGGAGACTCTTGAGAGTCCCATGGACCGCAAGAAGATCAAACCTTTCCATTCTTAAGGAAATCAGCCCTGAGTGCTCACTGGAAGGACAGATCCTGACGCTGAGGCTCCAATACTTTGGCCACCTCATGAGAAGAGAAGACTCCCTGGAAAAGACCCTGATGTTGGGAAAGATGGAGGGCACAAGGAGAAGGGGATGACAGAGGAAGAGATGGTTGGACAGTGTTCTCGAAGCTACCAGCATGAGTTTGACTAAACTGCGGGAGGCCATGGAAGACAGAAGTGCCTGGCGTGCTCTGGTCCATGGGGTCACGAAGAGTCGGACACGACTAAACAACAACAACAGTATTTCCAGTTTCCAAACAGAGGCAAACATCTAATCTACTGTGGATCATAATGTGCTATGCATCCCACTACTGTGCAATCTGCAAGGATTTCCATGAAGTTTGTGCAGAACCCCTATGCACTGCTACCTGAAAAGAGATTGTCCAGTAACTGTATGGAGGATTTAATCTGCTCTATTAGAATTTTTGAATAAAACCAGTGTTTATAAAATGAACTGCAAACACTACCGAAATAAGAGGGCCAAAATCATTTAATATCTGTCTGCCATTTAGATATGAAAAGAACTGCAGACCCACCATGGAATTTAACTACACATATAAAACATTTTCAGATAGCCAGCCACAATTCACTTACAGTAAATTGTATTTATTTCTCCTCTTCCACAATTTTCCAAGGTGAAAATAAGTATCCAAGTGAACTTACCTCGGGAAAACTGTTTTCTTTTTATACATACATACACCATACACACAGTTTAGGGCTAACCAACTCCCCTCGCAGTAATTTGTCTTTTGGGAACACCTGCATTATTTGGAATCTGCCTTGCCTTGGCGATACATGTTAAAATTAACCTCCAGTCATCTTTGAAAACAAGGAACCCCGAAGGCCTTGCTGCAACAAACCTCCAGAAATAATTGTCATTTGTCCACTATCTATTTCACCATCATAGCCTGTACACTTAATAGGTGCCTCTTCTCATGAGCCAGAAAGCTTCTTTCTAAATTAACAAAGCACACTGGAATTGGAATGTGACCTATCCTCTGGCGTTTGATATATGGAGAATATGTAGCACTTTATTAAAGAATTGGTATTCTGCAGTACTGCTTGAAAAAAATTTCCAAGTGCGAAATTTATCTATTTTTTACAATCAGAACATTTGTCTGAAAAGTTTATTTTAAATTTTCTGAACACTTAAAGCAGCACTGCTTTAGGTGTTACACAAGTGTCCAGAGATAACTAAACAAAATTAAACTTATAAATTACAAGTTTTTGCTTCTGAAAGAGCTTCAGTCAACAGAAAACATGACACACGCACACACACACATTGCGAGGAAACCCCCCAAAATTTCATGCAACAGCAGGCAGGATGTAAAAAGCCACCTAAATTCACACGTTTGTACATTGAATCATCAGAAAAAGTATTCTTTAGTAAATCTGTACATCCAAATACATTTGGGAGCTACATCTAAGTTACATCATTTAATGTTTTATACACTTGTTACCCCTTTTAATCATCAAGTAAACACGCCAAACCGGGGATGGGCGGCTGAGTTAGGAAAAAAGAAAAAAAATCATTGTAGACATTCAATTATTTTTGTTACCTAGACCACCAAGTGTTGAATAAAAACCGATGGCATCATCTTTATTTACCATTTTTTCTTGCTAACTGTACAAAAATTGCAGTGCAGAGAATTCCACCTTTGTACTTAAGATTCTTTGGATGGATCTCAGATATAGCTGGATATTCCTTTAATGACGAACCAATGGAAAGTCGGTCCTATTAGACTGATACTGCATGCAAATATTTGTCTTTTTAAAACAAATGCATGTAAATGTTAGAATAGGTGATACTGCAAATTATCCTGGTAGCATCCAGTGTCCCCTTACCCTGTAAAATAGCACTAACAACTGGATGGAGGAAATCTTTCCAGAACAGTATTTTAAAGTACCAGAAACTAATCAGCAAAGTTTTAGGATCCACAAGTTTCCTTTTCCTTTTTTAATTAAATGGAACAAATGTGTAAATACAGTTTTGTCCTCTTCACTGAAGAGAGCTAGTCTGTTTCATCTTTGTGAGCTAGTTTTTGGGAAGATTAGCATGTACTGGGGAGTGATGCCTACCGAATACAATCCAAGCTTTTGCTGAGAACAGTTGAAGAAAGTCAGTAAGAACCTAGGATCAATGAAAACAGATGTTGCTTTAAATGATCCACAAAAGAGAGACCCACAGAGTGCCCAGTGTTAAATACACAATTTTCTCCTTGCGCTTTCTGGTGTGCAAGTTTATATACTCTGTCCCCCACCCCACCCCACCCCAAGGGTTAACCGTTCCAGAGTTCACTTTCCTTAGTCAATTTTCACATTAGTGTAGATTTTTCGAACAAAGGCACTTGTTCCCATATAGCCAATAGCTCCTGCAAAAACAAGGCAAATATTTTTGGTTAGATTTGCTTAAGTTCTACAAGACAATGGCGTGCAATCCTCAGCATATCTGCTATTATTATCAAATTCATTAGGACTTCCTCCCTAGTAAAAGCACATCAGATAAGCTTCAATAATTATGTTTATGTCATACAACCATATAGCCTGCAAAAAGCTCCTTCCTTACAAAGCTTAAGATATGCACCATTGTCATTTTGGGTATATCATTTTTTTTTAAATTACATTTTGTTCACCCTGGAGTGCAAGCTTCTTTTCATCTCAAACAACACATGCATTTCAGCTTAGTGTCTGTACATGTGCTGCCAAGAGCCATACATATGGCAAAAACCTTAAAGACTAAAAATCTGATAAGCTAGCAAACTCATGTTCCCCACCAGAATGAATCAGATCCAGAAAACCAATTTATGAAATGCTTCCCCCCATTTAGGAGTCTTCCTAGCTTGTATTTTCTGTTTTCTCAATAGACTACGAACTCAGAGACAGGAGAGATACAGTACATGCTAATTTAAGGCTGAAACCGAATATAACAGAATGGGCCTGGCAGAAAAGAGAGATGACAGCATTTCAGTATGCTGCAGAAAACTTACCGCACATTATTCCCAGCGCTGTGCTAAATACTGCCATATAACCAAAGTAAAATGATGTCTGAAACAAGCCATACATCCTGGGGGGCAAAAAGAGGAAGAGGAATATTTTTTGTATCTCCCATATTACCAATAATTAAACATTGTTTTTAAATGTGAAGTATTAGCTTTCTTAATTTAAAAGGGAAGGAAAATATAAAATGTCAGAACTGGAATACAGAAGAGGGGGTGTGAGGAGGTCAGGAAATAAGTAAATGAAATATAAGATATGAAAATATTGATTATTTTTTTAAAAAACTTTCTTCTCTACTTTTTATGTATTTTGTCTTTGTATTTTATTTTTTTGTATTGTTCTTGTCTTTTATTATTGATATGCTTTTTATTTTTTATCTATAATTTTGTAACTTTCTATTGTCTGAAAAAGTCTAATAAATATCATTTAAAAAAAACAAAACAAAATGTCAAAGGCTACGTACTTTGTCTTGAAAAAGTAGTAATAAAAGGAATACATGTAAACATAGATTGCAGTTGAAGCAGCAGACAGAAAACTTGTCCATTGCCTGAAAAACAGACACAAATATTTCAAACAACTGGGAATAAAAGCCTGGCAAACAGTACAAGAAAGATCTAGACAAGAACTGTAGCAGGAAGTCATAAAATTTATTCAACTATTTTCCACCTTGCATGAAAAAACAAGGTAGCTTTCTTCATACTGTTGCACAAATTGTCCACAATCCTTGTGCACTTTTGTGGAACCACCATTTTCCAGTTCTGTTTTTTACACTTCAGAGGGAGAGATTTCTTTTTCTGGGCATAACTTTTAAACAATGCATTTAACATTGGAGACTCATCACTTAAATAAAAAAGAAGTCAAACATAAGTAGACCTAAACAATTCAAAATATAATTGAATCACCAGTTTTAAGTTTACATTATTTAAAGAGTACACATAAAAATGCATGATGTTATGTATCTGGTTAGGCTTGCTTAAAACACACACACAAACACACAGACCCCTGCCTGCCTCAAAGGCTACGTGTTACCCCACTGAAAGACAGATTTCTTGCAAGTGCAGAATAGACTTTCTGTGGCACTAATTTCTAGGTTTTTTGCTGCTTAAGACTGACTTGTAAGTGGGAAAAACAATACTTACCACCTATAGTCCTCTGCATTCAGTAGAAAGTATGTACACACGATTGTCACACATACGGTCACAATGCAGAGAATAACCAGAACTAACATCATGAAGCCATAGACATAATAGATTTTGTAAGCCCAGAAGGAAGTGAATATAAAATACCTGCAGAATAAAGAAGCATTGTTTATTGTACAGACATGAATGTTTAATTAATTAAAGCGCTTGCAAAGTTCTCTAGGCAGAAGACTCACATTTCAATGAAAATGGATCCAAACGGGAGAATCCCACCTAGGCAAACAATAACAGCTGGTTCCATAAACCTGAAAAGAAATTAGAATTAACTTTCTCATTTGACCATAACTAATGGAATAGCTCACTTAAGAGAGGGGCTCCTGCAGAATCACTGAAATCAAACAGATAGCTGATTTAAGGATGCACTGGTGGCAAGATCTAAAAGGACTGTGATCACTTCAGTAAAGTTCAGACCATGTGAGTCCTGATTCTCCAGAACTGTTGCTGGCTTAGTTGCATTCTGCATGCAGTTACTGCTCTGGATTAGAGCGCTAGCCCCCTGAATTCCACCTGCGCAAGGAGTTCATCACTGCTAGACCAAAAACATGATAGCAGTTCTAAATCAGGAATAAGGAACGCCTGTTCTTCAGGCCAAATTAGGCACAAATTCGGTCTTCTCCCCTCAGCCACACCCACCTATCCCCACATCGACAACATGTGTGGGGCAAGTAAGGCTATGACTGCAAAAGGAAAAACTGGAAGCTTTAATGTGCATCCCCAATTGTTCCTTGGCAGGCAGGGGTTGCGTTTGGCACCAAATGCAAGCCCTACTGGGACTGGTTCCCCTTGGGATCTCTGCCAAAAGCGGAGTTTGCAGCAGTGCCAAATCTTTGCAGCCCCAGCCTGAAGGGCAGAATTGGGAACACACTTAAGAGTGAGCTCCCAGTTCTTCCTTTGACGTTTGGATCACCTGATTGACAGCTGGTGACTGCCCACCTGTCAAAAGCAGCCCACAGAGGGTAGCCCAGTTCCCTAATCCTGCTCTTCAAATTATCCACAATGCTCATCATTGGCGCTGTGGTCTAAACCACTGAGCCTCTTGGGCCTGCCAATTGGAAGGTCCGTGGTTTGAATCCGTGTGACGGAGTGAGCTCCTGCTGCTCTGTCCCAGCTTCTGCCAACCTAGCAGTTCAAAAGCACACCAGCACGAGTAGATAGATAGGTACTGCTGCGGTGGGAAGGTAAACAGTGTTTCCTTGTGCACTGGCACTCGTCATGGTGTCCCATTATACCAGAAGTGATTTAGTAATGCTGGCCACATGACCCGGAAAGCTGTCTGTGGACAAACACTGGCTCCCTTGGCCTGAAGCAGCACAACCCATAGTTACCTTTGGCTGGATTTAACCATCTAGGAGTCCTTTACCTTTACCTTTTATTACAGGCAACAGACCAGAAATAAGACCGTACATTGCCTCAACCACTGATAAAAAGATGTGGCAACTACCAATGACACCCATAGGATTTTTATCTCTCAGCAAGTATTTAACCTAAAACTGAACTGACCTTCTTGGTAGTTTGGCTAGTAAAGGGGCAAACCTACTTTCAAGGTCAACCACCTACTTCACCAGATGCATGAATGCCAAGAGAAGCCATTTATACTTTACCATTTTTTCTCTGGGATTGGACGAGGAACAGCATTGACTCGGCAAGGAAAGTTGGGCTGACCGGAAAGGTTCCGTCCCAGTATTGTGCCAACTAGGTTCAAAGGAAGGATAACAAAGAAGCAGATGCAGCACACAGCCACCTGTAAACTCATAATCACACAAGAAGAGAGGATATAAAATGCATCAAAGCACATGCACCCATTATAACAATTTCTGCTTTCTAGCAACATTAACCTTAACATGCCTATTCAGAATAGCGACACTAAGATTCATTCCACGAAAGGATAAGTATCTGAAGGGGTGGTGGTGCACTGCACCAGGCATGAATTTGTCTTCTCCTCTCCTGGTGGAGGGAACTTTGGGAGCCCACTGCATCAGCTGACCTGGAGCTCAGGGTTGGAGAACTCACACTCTGCTTGGCTTCTCCCCCAATAAAGACAGGTTGCTGTCTGGGGGTCAGGAAGAGAAGTCCCATTTCCAAACGTGGACAGCATTCTCGGGGCCTTCCTAATCCAGCTGCTCTCCTTCTCTCAAGAGAGCAGCGGATGACTTCTTTCTTCTTCTTTTTAAATGGGGGAAGTAGGGATTTTTTTGCGAACATTTTAGCCGCTGAAGTCCCTTTGTTTGTTTGTTTTCAACTGGAGTGAAAACTGAACTTAATATAAATTATGTCAAAGGAATACGCAGGATGATTCCTATCTCTGCTGAGGGACCAGCTGCCTTTGGTTTTCCACAATGGTCATCTAGCAGCAGTCATTATATCAGGCTAGTTTGCATCCTGAACTGCTTCCATGTAGCTGGCTGTTTTTAAAAATTAACTAAGATTTGTGGTGGAGCTTACCTTCCTTCTCCCCCCCCCCCAAAAAAAATCCCTGTTTCTTGGCATGTTGTGCATTTTATGTTATAAGGTTTGGGGCAGGGACTATCTTACTACAGATCTTGCAAGTCATTGACATGCAGACCCCCAAAAGGGCCCTCCATCCTTGCTTTAAATAAACTAATTATCAGGATGCATCAGTAAACCTAAGCTTTTGGCTTTCTTGTTGATGTGATGCAATTCCAAGTTTTGCATGCAAGTTCCCGCCTACTTTAAACTTTTAATTGCCCAAGGCAATGTATAGCAGCCTTCTTGATTTAATAGATCAAACCTACAGCGCTAATGTACTCACCATTGTTCCAAAGGGAATAGCCCTCGATGCATGATAATAGATGGCAATGAAATTAATGAAGAATGCTGTGCCACACACCATTGCAGGAATAAGGAATGCCCCAATGAACATCTGCTTTATCCACCGCCTTCCTGCAAGGAGAAATATCCCAATGAAATTAAGATTCGGGACTCAAGTGGCATGTGAACATGTTCCTATCTGTAGCCAAAAACACTGTGTTGTGATATAGGAATGATTAGGTAAAAGGAAACCATAATGCATATTCAGTATAGCCCTGAAAAAACAAATTTTGGTTCAGGGAAAAGATTAATATATTAAGATCAAAGTCTGATAATTTTTAGGCTGGAAATGTCTGGATACTAGTATTATGTTTCTTGCGTAGATCTAAAACAGACTCACATCTCAAATGATTCTATCACCAACCTAACTTGTACAGTGGTACCTCGGTTTAAGAACAGCCCTGTTTACGAACTATTCGGTTTAAGAACTCCGCAAAACCGGAAGTTGTGTCCCGGTTTGCAAACTTTACCTTGGTCTAAGAACGGAAGCCGAACGATGGAAGGGCACTGGCGGCAGGAGGCCTCACTTGGGAAAGTGTGCCTTGGTTTAAGAACAGTTTCAGTTTAAGAACAGACTTCCGGAACGGATTAAGTTCATAAACCAAGGTACCACTGTATATGCTATAGTCAAATAAGTATTTTGAAAGGTAAAAAACAAAACAAAAAAACATCATGAGTCATTAATACCAGGAATAGCTTCTGTATCTTTTTAGAAAAGGCTCAAAGTAAACTCCAGGGCAAATGGAGGACATTCACCATCTGGTGGCCAAACATAGTTCGACGCTCTCATTTGATAGTTACTAGTATGGTGGATCATGGGAATGCCATGGACGCAGTATATCTTGATTTCAGCAAAGCACATGATAGAGACTCCCTACACTAACAAGGTGGTAAAATAGGGGCTGGACAATACTATGAGATAGAGCCACAGCTGGTTGAGCAACCGTAGCTAACAAGCGCTCATAAAATATATCTGCATCGACCTGGAAGAGGGCATTGTCGTAAGCACTATACTGTTCAACGTCTTGGCACAATTCTGTCTTTCACTTCTGGGATTTTTCAAGACAAGGAATAGATACAATTGATATGGTATCTTCAGGAGAATGGCCCTCTTGTTATTTGTGGTGTCTGCTGTCACCTAGGAAACGCCTGCAGCCTCCCATTCCTCTCCAAAGCCTTAGGTTGGGGTGTATATTTTCCCCAAAATGAGAACAGAGTCTGGCCTTCAGTAGATTCCAAAGGGTTTCTTCAGATGGCAACATATGCTCAAAGGGACATGAGAAGATACCGCAGCACCTGTTCAGCTATTCCGATTATCATGCTGCTGAGGTACTGTGAACAAGAGCCTTTCTCTACCTCTGCCACAGGACACAAACTTGCTTACCCTTCACTGACTTAACTACTGAGCCCTTCTTGACTCCTTTCTGATCAGGTGGGAGCAATCTATCCCAAAGACAACAGCATACTACTACTGTACTTGCAACATCTAACTGCGGCCACAGTGTTAATTTACTCAAGGTATTCTCGCCACAAAGAAATTTGCTAGGCACAACGCTGTCTGCAGAACCCAGAAAATTCACAACTGTATAATGGGGCAGGTAATCCCAAAAAGTCAAAAGCAAACCAGGATGGTGATAAGATATTAGATTCCTTCCAAAATTATATTTAATACAAAAGTAATTTTAAAAGTCTCACCTCCTTGCCTGGCATAAAGGCTTCCTCCAAAGTAGCCATTCACTGGGGATGTTGCAGCATAAACAAAAATAGCGGTACTTAGCATTGATCCTCTCCTAAAATGAAAGACATGTAGTTTTGGCTACACAAATGACTGCCTGAAGTCTACCAATGTAAAAAGTGACAAGGAGCAAATTGTGGAAGGCATGCTGAATGTTTAGCTTCAGCTAGTGCAAAACACCAACAATTTTAATGTGCAGCAAGAACAAAATCCCAAAGTGCTTTGAACATCTGGATTAAGTATTCCATTATAGCCACAGTTACATGTCACCATAAGCTGCCGCATGCTGCTCAATCACGCTTCCCCTAACCAGGATGATAAACCTTGGCTTATTAGAAAAACCACTCATGTTCCCAGACCACATGGTAAGCCAGTTTGTAGCTTGTTCCGCCCCTAGCGTGAGCAGGAGCAATAATCAATAATCAAGCAGTGTGACTCATTTGTGATATGCTATGGTTTGTAGCTTACCATGACATGCAAACTGTGTCACCTTGCAAAATAAGTAACAACTAGAACAGTTTAACATTTTTGGGAATAAGCAACATTAAATTATGTTCAAATATATTTTTAAAAACTTTACCTAAAAATCTTTTGGCCAAATTCTATTACAAGATCTAAATTATTTAACAATTATGCCCTTATAATTAAACACAATTCCTTGCAGATCAGAAGTGCTGGTATCACTGTTGTAGCCTAGCAGTACAAGAATCAAAAGCATAGGAGATACTGCTAATTCCGATGTTGGTTTTTCAATTCACAAGGCAAATCGTCATAGGAGCCCTCCAGTGAAATTTCAGAAATGGCAATATTTTTCAGATTACAGCAGTCTGGAAACGATACTCATAAGTTTTCGTTTCTGCTAAGTTCTACAACAGGGGTAGGCAACCTAAGGCCCAGGGGACGGATGCGGCCCAATCGCCTTCTAAATCCAGCCCGCGGACAGTCCAAGAATCAGTGTGTTTTTACGAGAGTAGAATGTGTGCTTTTATTTCAGTTTTTTCTTCCCAAAATATGGTCTGAGGGACGGTGAACCAAACCCAGCTAAAAAAGGTTGCTGACCCCTGTTCTACAAGGATCACTTGGAAGCTTCTGGCTTGTACATACAGTTCCAGAGGGTTTCCACTAAAACAAAGTGTCTCTCCAGAAGAGAGACTGGGAGAACTCCAAGAGGCTGTTTTTCACCACTGGCCCGATGCTCTCTCTTGCTATTCTATGCATTTTTTTAAAAAAGCAGACACCCTTTACACCTTTTGAATGAATGTCAGTCACTGGAAAAACAGTTTTGGAATCCAGCAGGTTTTGGGTTCTTATCTAGTTCATGGCCAAGTCAACTCTTTTGAAGTCTGGGACATAATTCATCATTTTTCCTCATCTGACAGGATGCACCTTTCCAGGTTGCCTGAGCCTCTACAATGCTCCCCCAATTAATCAGTTTGTGTTACTAATTATGCTTTTAATCTGCACATAGAAAGTACAAAATCAGGAGGTTTCTGCCAACTCCTCCCTCTTTCCATTTGCACCACACTATTTCCAAAGGGTTCCCCAGCCCTCAAGGGGCACAGGGAACAGGAAAACCTTGATAGGAACTCTTGTTTTGTTTATAGCAAGAAAGCCAGGATCCAAGATGTTGTTTTAAACTTTTCATTTCTGAAATTACGCTCAAGAGTTCTGCACCATGATAGCCGTTGAGAATGATTTATGCACACAGTGGTGGTTCTCATCTCCTGGGCATAGAAAAATTGCCCCAATGTGATCCACTTTGAAACTGTAAGGAGTTCCTGAATCTCAGCTAATACCTTTTAAGATATGATGAAGGCACGAAGCAATACTCACTCTGTGTATAAATCCTCCAGCATTGCAACAATGATCACTATGAAAGAAACTGCAAAGATCTGGCAGCCAGAACCAATCAAAGATGAAAATATTAAAGGGTGACTGGATGGTCTGAAGACATCGCCATGAACCTGTTTCCAGCCATATTCATCACCTAGATCTCTGTCCTGCACACAAAAAAGTTTGAAAACAATCACCAGGAAGGAAATGGCTAGTAGTCAATCCCATTTAAGCAAAAATACCCATTTAAGGAGGAGAAAAAGAGACAATGGCCAAACTGTTATAGGAAGGAAGCACTTTGTGAGACGCTACGTATCATGAGATGTAATAAATATTCCAAAGCACTGTACAGTGGTGCCTCGCAAGACAAAAATAATCCGTTCCGCGATTCTCTTCGTCTAGCAGTTTTTTCGTCTTGCGAAGCAACCCTATTAGCGGCTTAGCGGATTAGCTCTATTAGCGGCTATTAAAGGCTTAGCGGATTAGCGGCTAAAAGGCTATTAGCGGCTTAGAAAAAGGGGGGGAAGCGAAAAAAATCACAAGCCTCGCAAGACGTTTTCGTCTTGCAAAGCAAGCCCATAGGGAAATTCGTCTTGCGAAGCGCATTGAAAAACGGAAAACCCTTTCGTCTAGCGGGTTTTTCGTCTTGCGAGGCATTTGTCTTGTGGGGCACCACTGTACATGAGGGTACTAAAGCTCATTAAATGGCAAGTGCTTGATACAGTGAGGCATTTTGCAGAAGGTTCAGCCAGGCATCTGGCTACTTGTGGTTAGAGTGAGTTGCCATGGTTGGCTGTGATCCATTCTCTTTGACTAGGGTGATACAACAGATTTGTATTTCAGCTGTACCCATTTCCTTAGTAAGAATTCCTGGAAAAACAACAATACCAAATCCTGGGGGTCTGTCACTCAAATGCTAGATCCCAGAGAGATGCTCTCCGTAGACAATCAGCTTAGGCGGCGGGGGGGGGGGGGAGGGGCATTCTGTGCACAGCACCAGAAACCTTGCTAAGGGCTCTCAAGGACTGCCCCAAGGAGAAAAATCTTTTCTTTCAGAGGAGCTCAAGCTTAGAACCTCCGATGTAAGGAGAACATCTGAGTACTGTGGTTCTTGGTCATTCATTTCCAGTGCTCTAAATGTTGGGAGTTTCAGAGGATCTCTCTGCAACCGTTTTAGCACCACCAAGAGTGGATTGCTTGGACATAATTCCTGACTTATGTGTTGATTGGCTCCGGAGTCATAAAAGCTCTTTCGCTAATGAGCTCATGCTTTTGAGTGTCAATACTCTGCTATACTACCAGTGGGGATTAAATGGCTTGGGCCCTTGCCTCCATCTGTATTCAATTGTGCCAGGTCAGCAAGCTTTTGAGAAAGTTCTTTGCCATAATCCACTTGCATTCCTTTCTTTGGAACAAGGGTCGAAAGAGTAAAGGAATGTTGCTCCAAGCAGCTTTTCTTTTATGAGGCCTTGCATATTTGAATGCTCCGAGACTTTCCAACACCACAGTTGCACTTGTTTGAAGTCTACTCCTTGCACTCCTAAATAATTCCCTATAGTGGTAGGGAGTTCTCTTGACTTCCTGTCCAGGCATGTTGGGGTTGGGGGTTGGAAATGCCATCCAAAGAAGGAAGGAAGGAAGGAAGGAGGATGCAAGCAATTAAGCTGAATATATGGGGGAAAGTGACAGAATAGGATAGGCTTCTTAGTCACCAAAAGGACTAGCTGCACCTCTGGCAGTTGAACATAAACTGAGCAGCAAGACACCCCCATACCCATATCAAGGAACTTCAACCTTCCTGCATTTAAGCCCTCACATAAATTACACAGAAACACCCAGAGGAACTGAAATCTGACCGAAAACTTGTTCTAGAGATCCTTTCCTTTTACCAAAAAATTACTGTCATTTGGACAAGTTTTCTAGAAATGAAAATGCAATTTTAAAAAAGAAATAGTAGCAGATAAACAAGACTTTTACCATGTCATCCATTTCTTCTTCTTTACTGTATCGTGCATAATCTTTTCTCAGTGTCCTCATTAAAATCATAGAAACCAAGCCCACCAGGAAAATAACCATCATGAAGGAATTGAAGATTGAAAACCAGTGAATCTAAAATAAAAAAGTGGAAATGTGTTAGCTTGTTTATTATTTAAGCAAGATACTCAAAAGACAAAATAAATACTGTAGCCCAGCGATGGGGATCCTCAAGTAGAAGGGTCAAATGCTGCCCAGAAGGCCTCCCAACTTGGCCCTTGGGACTGTTCCCAAGCCACGCCCCTCACTGTCCTGCTCCACACCATCAAATGCTCCCCCCACCTGGTTAAAATGTGACTTTGAAATATAATAATGCTTCTTGTTTGACTGGATGGAGAACGGTGGTGGGTGTTCATTGCATAGCTGAAATGTAGCCTACTGTACTAAGGTTTAAGAGTCACATCTAATAATAATAATAATAATAATAATAATGATGATGTTGGAGGGGCAAGGTGAAATTAAAAGATTGAAGGAACATATCCTAGAAGCAGAGGTCATATGTAAGGCTAATGGAAGTTAGGGACACTAAAAAAGAAGAAATTCTTGTTGCATGCTGCTGTTTAAATGACACAGGTGTTAAGTGACCTCTCCAACCTTAGCCCTGGTTAAAGATCTGAAGGAGAGTTCACTGTCCGATCTGGACACTACCCATTCAAGATTTAACCAGGACAGGAGTTTTCTGGGTTACTAATTATTATAATGTGTATATACATAAACTGAATAAAGGAAACATACCCTGTGTTGAAAGAAAGATGGGTCGAGGTACTTGTCAAATCTGTCTTCAAACTTCACGTCTGACCTTTTCCATTTCACCTAGAAAGAAATTAACACTTGGAAAGCTGACAATATTTGGTTATAGGTCTACTGAATTCCAGTTCAGCAAATCACCTATAGTTAGGAAAAGATAAAACAGGTTGTGAACTGGCAATCTGAGTTGCCACCTTTCTTCGTGACCCTACTCCTGTGCCTAACATGCAAGAGAACCTTTTCCTAGTAGGGAGACAGAGATAAAGAATCACTTGTTTATTTCAGTCATTATTTTCTCCATGCCAACTGCTGTTGAAGACACAGGGAAAGGGCCATCAAAAAAATAACGGCAAGCTGCCAACCATACAGGAAGAAGGCTGTTGAAGCAGAAGACCATGTGTCAGAGCACCGTTAATATGCAAGAGCCAAACTCAAGAAAAACTCTGCTTCTATAAAACCCTTTAAAGCACAAAGGTGCTTTTCAGAGTCTGGACTTGGAAATCCTAAGCATGCAGAGAGGCCCAACATACAGCAATCCAGAGCATGAGGTGAGAGAGTAAGTTTTTGAAGATGACCTGCAGTTATATTCAACTGCCAGCTCTATTTTTATATATTGCTGGGAATAGGGTAGAACGTGACGAGCACACCAGTTAGCTCTCGACGCAAGGCTAAAACGAAGAGATTAGCTCAGCTCGCTGAATGGCCTAGTCACTACTAATGTAAGAGTAATAATAATAATGTTACCCATGAATTTGAATTACTTACAGAGTAAGACATTTGGATTTTGGTGTTGGGAACTAGTTTAACTTTTCCTTCACTTGTCAGATTCACATCTACGATTCTATTTCCATTATAGCCTATTTCAAGTTTTTTGTACGTCCAGAGATAGTAATCTTCACCATTTTCGTCAGCTTCACCAACGATACCTACAAAGAGAGGGGAACGGATATAAGTAATATTATTAATTCATGCACCAAAGCAGGTTTTGTTTTGCAGCAAGCCTGCCATCTACAAGTGCAGCCCCCTGAGGGGAATAAAGATGGGCTTCAAGAGTTAGATACTTCCCTGCTGTTACAGAGATAGAGAGAGCTGCAGCCTGCAGGCAAACTCTGCATTCCACGCACACAAAACGATCCCACAGGAATCCAAATTTTGGGTAAGAAAGCTAAATTACACAACATAAAACAAATGTGCATAGTTTATTTTGCTTCCGCTAGTCATGGACAGGGACAAGGAGCAATATAGGCACTGACGCACTCTTCTGAGCACTGTTGATTCAATTCAGCTACACCTTCTCTGACTTCCCTTCCGAGATTTCACCAAATTTGCTGCCCATTAACTGATCAATTAAAAGTAAATTTGGATATAAACATTAAACCTGGAAGTTTAAAATCAACTTACAATGTAATAAAAAAGAGCTATCACCCACTGGGAAGGGATGGCTTCCATTTTAACAATCTCATTGCAGTACCCCAGTGGCCTTAAACAGATGCCTGCAAGTTTATCATTATAGATTAAAACTAAATCAACTAAATCTGTAGTAGATAAATCTATCAACCAGACAAATTAAAGCTTGCACCCCTACTCAAATCAATGGTCTTAAGAACATTACCATATCCTTGGAAAACTTGCACGGCTTAAAAAACCCCTTAAAAAATCATAGACCGCTTCACAGCACACAGCCATCAAAGTGTTGTACACAGTAAAAACAGAGTAAAACTCAGAAACACAAACTTGAAGAACAATCGAATCAATTCAGCAAACTCTAAAACAACAAAATCATTTTATCAAATATAAAATTTCACCTCAGCCTTCATTCATATATATATATATATATATATATATATATATATATATATATATATATATATATATATATATATATTCAGTAGGTGCCTAAACACCATCAGCAGGGAACCAATTCCAGAAAGATAGAGCTGCCACACTGAAATCCCAGTTTCCAAGTGCACTTCTGGGGCATATGATAGTCTTAGTATGCAGTGCCCCATTTGAGGAGCACAGTTGCCAAGAGGGGATATTGGGGGTAAGGTGGTTCCTAAGATATCCTGGTCCCAAGTTATTTAGGGCTTCAAATGTTTAAAGCAAGACCCTGAATTGTGCCCAGTAACGTATTGGCTGGCTACCCCAGTCAACAAGCTGTTGCATTCTGCATCCCCTGCAGCTTCCAAGTTAAACCCAAGGGAACCCCATGTAGAGCATGTTGCGGTAATCCGGTCTCAAGGTTAGCCATAAAACAGTAAAAAACTGTAATCATGTGTGTCACTCCAGCTGAGTAACACATACCCATTCCTTCCAGCATGACGCAGAGCTACAAACACAGAAGCAAGCCTTGTAGCTTGTGCCAATTCCCACTGCCAGTTATTCAAGGTTCATGTGGAAGAGGCAATGCTTGATCAAATAGGAAAGAAAGTACCGTATTTTACGCCCTATAGGACACACTTTTTCCCCTCCAAAAATGAAGGGGAAATGTGTGTGCGTCCTATGGGGCGAATGCAGGCTTTCGCTGAAGCCTGGAGAGTGAGAGGGGTCAGTGCGCACCGACCCCTCTCGCTCTCCAGGCTTCAGGAAGCTATCCGCAAGTCTTGCAAGCCCGGCGGGATGTCCCGCGGGCTCGCAAGGCTTGCGGGCAGCAGCCTGCAGCCCAAAAGCTGGGGGACAGCGGGGAGGCGCAGCGCCGCCACCCCGCTATTCCCCGACCTGATCTGGAGGCTGGCGGGGGGTGGGGAGAAGCAAGCTTGCTTCTCCCCCCGCCAGCCCCACAAGTTCGGGGGATAGCGGGGTGGCGGAGCGCCGCCACCCCGCTATTCCCCAACCTGATCTGGAGGCTGGCGGGGGGAGAAGCAAGCCTGTTTCTCCCCCCGCCAGCCAGCCCCACAAGCTCGCGGGATAGCGGGGAGGCGGAGCGCCGCCATCCCGCTATTCCCGACCTGATCTGGAGGCTGGGGGGGGGGAGAAGCAAGCTTGCTTCTCCCCCCGCCAGCCCCACAAACTCGGGGGACAGCGGGGCAAGCTGTCCCTGAAGGCAGAAGAGGGAGACAGAGCACTCCGTCTCCCTCTTCTAGCTTGTGGATGGTTGTGCAAAGCCTCTGCAGGGCAGCGCAGTGCGCTGCCCCACAGAGGCTAGGGAGGCTGTCCCTGAAGGCAGAAGAGGGAGACGGAGCGCTCCGTCTCCCTCTTCTAGCTTGGGGATGGCTGCGCAAACCTGGGGGGGAAATAAATTTTTTCCCCTTGATTTCCCCCCCAAAAAAACTAGGTGCGTCCTATAGGGCGAAAAATACGGTAGGATAAAGCAGGACAGAAAGGCGTTAGATAAGATCAAGGGTATAATACTTATTTAAATGTTTTCTGGTTCTGCAGGCAAACATTTCTTACCCCATATTGGCAAGTCATCTATGTACATCTGATACCAATAATGATTTTTGATAGCATAAACAAATGCATCTCTTGTTTGCTTATCCAAGTCTATTTCACAGTAAGTTGTCTGCATCACATCATCTGTGGAAATTATTGGAAAAAAATGCATTAATAGTGCATTAACTGAAAGTTAATTGAGCCTTGGATATTACACTAAACACTATTTTACTAAAAAGATCAGTCACTCAAATATCATTTCCCCACTTTCAACCCCGCTGAGCTCCTTTAATGCTGCACTGTTGCTAACCCTTACTGCTGAACTATAAATAAAATTAAACCCACCCACAAGTCCCCAAAAGTCTATTGATGGGCATCAAATGCTCAAGGACTTAAGAGCAACCCAAATCCAGCTTTTTGGCTTTGAGTATATACAGCTCTCTGTCCCTCAAAGCACACAGACTGCATAGACCATCACTCCTGCCATGCTTTTCTCCAAACCAATAACCAAATCACCAGATCAATCACACACACACACACACACAAGACTCCCACAAGAAAGTGTGTGTGTGTATACCTATGCTTAGGAGATAGGCTTCTGCCTGTGCAAATTTTCCAGCCATCCTTCATCGTGGTTAAATGGTAACCAAATTAAAACCCTGGTTTCAAATACAGTGGTACCTCTGGTTATGTACTTAATTCGTTCCGGAGGTCCGTTCTTAACCTGAAACTGTTCTTAACCTGAAGCACCACTTGCTGCGCCGCCGCATGATTTCTGTTCTCATCCTGAAGCAAAGTTCTTAACCCGAGGTACTATTTCTGGGTTAGTAGAATCTGTAACCTGAAGTGTATGTAACCTCAGGTACCACTGTACTGGTTAATAGCAATTCTCACTAAACCTTTTTCCTAATCTTAAGGTCAACACCAGCATTAGCCTTTATGACGCTGAAGACAGGTGTGGGAAAGGCCCATGGAAGGGAACAGGAGTGTGGCCTGCTTCTGAACCCTTAACAATACTGTGAACAAAAGTAGTATCAATGATGGTGTTGGAGGGTTAATGACGAAGTTAATGAGCTGCAGTAAACAAATTTCTGAACATAATTCCAAGTGTGTGTTTAAGACTGGAACAGTCGTGTGCAAATTTAGAAAACATTAACAAAAGCAGTTTACCTTTAAATTTAATGTCCAGACCACTGAACTCCAATTCAACTCCTTGCAGTGCTTCTCCAAGCGTTTCATGGTAGTGACCAATGCTTTTTTTGGATCCACCACAGAAAGGGAGAGAAAAGTATTTGTATGTCTCCTGGCGATTGTGGTATGGTCCTACTGTATTCATCCATAAAACAACTTCTTCTTTATCTTGGTACTGAAAAGAAAGCATATTGAAAAATAAAAGGATTGTAAATAAATGTGTTATTTAGAATGGAGCAAATATTCACAGGAAAATCTGTGAAGAATGTGCAAAACACAGTGAGGAACATTTTTGCTTTCAAGGGCCACATTCCCGCAGAAGTAAACTGTTGAGGGCCAACTGAGCTGGAGCTAATTATAGGCTCCCTCCTTGCCACCCACATGGAATTAGGCCAAGCTTGTACAGCCTTACTTTAAAATTAGGACTGCACTACATATTCAAATACTTTTCTCTCTGGCATCCATCTTCTGCAAACAACAACAACAAAAACAATTTATTTATACCCCGCCTATCTGGCTGGGTTTCCCCAGCCACTTTGGGAGGCTCCCAACAGAATTAAAAGCACAATAGAACATCAAACATTAAAAACGTCCCTAAACAGGGCTGCCTTCTGAAAGCCAGATAGTTGCTTATTTCCTTGACATCTGATGGGAGGGTGTTCCACAGGCCAGGCGCCACTACTGAGAAGGCCCTCTGCATGGTTCTCTGTAACCTCACAGGGAGGGAACTGCCAGAGGGCCCTTGGCACTCGACCTCAGTGCCCGGGCTGAACGATGGAGGTGGAGACGCTCCTTCAGGTATACTGAGCCGAGGCCGTTTAGGGCTTTAAAAGCCAGGACCAACAGCACCAGGTAGCACGCTGTTGGCTGAATTGTGTAAGTTTAGCAGGATAATGAAGTGTTTGTCATTTGTTATGTATGGGCGTTAAACTGTCCAAGAATCCCATCTTACTTCTGATGGCTGCTCACATTCAGCAGACAATAGTAAGGTGTTGAGTTTTCTCAAAAAAGGGTACTGGTACATTCTGCTTATCATCTCTTGACTTCCTTTGACAAACAATTATTGGTGGTTTGCCACCAAAACACACAGCTCCCTACTGGTGGCACAGAAGTTGCAGATCACAGCACTAATAGAAGCTGGCCTCAGCTTTGCCAAGCACAGTGCCCTGGCAGTTGTCCATGCACCCTCGCACAAGGCAAAGAAAATCTTGGAGCATAGGGCTACTGCAGTGTCAAAAAGCAGAGGCAGGGCTGCAGCAAGTGGGTAGATAGTTAGGAGAAAAGCAACAGAACAAGGCACAGGGAAGCTTATGAGATAGTTTTTGCTGCCTACCTGAAAGTGACCAAAGTGCACTAGGTTTCAACCTAATATGGGCTGCTAAGTGTAAAAAAAAAGTGCAGTTAAATATATATTTTCCTATGCAAAAAGCAAGTAGTATCTGTACTCCTTTTTAAATAAGAGTACACGGGTCAAGTAATCGTCAAGGAAGATGTTAAAGAGGCATGGGTTAGAAATCTAGCTGGAATATGGCATTTTAAGATGGGAACAAACGTCGAAGGCTTCAGAGGAGAGAAGCAATTAAAAGAAGCTAGCAGGGTAAATAAGAATAAAGAGTCCTGCGGCACTTTAAAAAACGAACAAATTCATTGTGGCATAAGCTTTTGTGGACTACATTCCCCCCCCCATCAGATGCATAAAATATTATCCCAAATTACAGGTACATATACATTGCTTTTGGGGTGTGTGTGTTATGAACAGTAAGGTCAGAGAGAAACCTTGTCTCTTAGTTGGTTCGTGCCAGGGTAACAACCAATGGGCTGAGTTTGTTAATTGGCTTCACAAGAGGATCAAACTGTTTTAACTAGGAGCATTCTAAAATAAGTTGTTTATCATCATCATATTTATACCCCAGGGGACGCGGGTGGCGCTGTGGGTTAAACCACAGAGCCTAGGACTTGCCCATCAGAAGGTCGGCGGTTTGAATCCCCGCAACGGGGTGAGCTCCCGTTTCTCGGTCCCTGCTCCTGCCAACCTAGCAGTTCGAAAGCATGTCAAAGTGCAAGTAGATTAATAGGGACCGCTCCGGCGGGAAGGTAAACGGCGTTTCCATGTGCGCTGCTCTGGTTTGCCAGAAGTGGCTTAGTCATGCTGGCCACATGACCCAGAAGCTGTACGCTGGCTCCCTCGGCCAATAAAGCGAGATGAGCGCCGCAACCCCAGAGTCAGTCACGACTGGACCTAATAGTCAGGGGTCCCTTTACTTTTATTTATACCCCACCTTCTTATCCTGATAGGGACTCGGTGTCTGTGTCGTTAACAAAAGCGCACACATCTGTTTGTGTATTAAATTTCATTTAATAAATATATTAAATCTATACATTGTGTATTTAATTATATATTTAATTAAATATATATTAATTGTGTATATTTAAAATATTAACTATATTGCAAAAACTTTAATTTATGATATGGTAATTTAATTCAGCGTATGGCCCACGGGTTCTGTGTCAAAGTACTCTTGTGGCCCACTTAAACTGAGAGGTTGGACCGCCCTGGTCTAGGACATAAGGAAGGTGGCTGCTAGTGAGGTGGGAGGAGAATTCAGTGAAGACAACATCTCTGAGCCACAAAAATGATTTCTGGCATGTAGGTTTGCGAAGTTAATGAAATCTGTTTGATACATAACTCAGAAGCTTTCTTTTTACCATGTTATTTCTCTTTCGGCGTATCTTATTTTTTAAGCACTTGTTCCATGCCACCTATGCTAACCATGGGAAAAAGAGCTTAAAACATTGCAGATAACTGTATAATAGGATACAGTATCATCCACATGGACTCTGTGGCTTTTCCTGCTGATACAAGCTACGCTGCAATGACCAGCTAGTCCCTCTGTCCTGTAGGAAGCCCACAATATAGTAATTTATATGAAATGCAAATTTCATGATATGATATTTTTAAATGGGAGAAAAGACTAGTTTGGATTATTTCTGAGGCTTCCAATGGGCACTAGGGCCAAACACTTCTCTTGCCCTTCCCGCTGTGCATTGACCGGCACAAAGATCCTGGCTTGTATTAAGCCAGTTCCTCATTTTGCCCAGAACAGGCAATTCTGGCTTAATGTCTGTTAACCAACCAAGAAATAAGCCTGATCCTGGCTTCTTTTCCTGATTTAACTACCGTATTTTTCGTCCCATAGGACGCTCCGTCCCATAGAACGCACCTAGTTTTTCCCTTTATTTCCCCCCCAAAACTAGGTCGGGGAAACCGAACCAGGTCGAGGAACAGCAGGATGGCGGCGCTGCGCCTCCCTGCTGTCCCCCGAGCTTGTGGGGCTGGCCGATGTCTGCGCGGCGCGCGGGGCGCTCTGCTTCAGCACGCCCCCCCGCCGGGCGGCAGGCTGCTATCCGCAGCGTGGGGAGCCCTGCGGGGAACTCCTGCAGGGCTCCCCACGCTGCGGATGTCTGCCCGGCGCGAGGGGCGCTCTGCTTCAGGGCATTCTTCGCGCCGGGCGGCAGCCTGCTATCTGCAGCGTGGGGAGCCCTGCGGGGAACTCCCGCAGGGCTGCCTAGGCTGCGGATGTCTTCCTGAAGCCTGGCGAGCGAGAGGGGTTGGTGCGCACCGACCCCTCTCGCTCTCCAAGCTTCAGCGAAAGCCTGCATTCGCCCCATAGGACACACCCAAATTTCCCCTTCATTTTTGTAGGGGAAAAAGTGTGTCCTATAGGGTGAAAAATACGGTATACAGTTGTACCTCTGCTTACATATCCCTCTGGATACGTAAACTTCGGGTTGCGAACGCAGCAAACCCAGAAGTGTATACTTCCGGGTTTCGCCATGTGCGTGTGCAGAAGCACGCGTACACAGAAGGGCGCTTCCAGTTACAAAGTTTTCAGGATGCAGCCAGGCCTCCGGAACAGATCCCATTCGTAACCGGAGGTACCGTCTGACAAAACACAGAACTCTTGGTTAATATACAAACCAAGATGTTTGCACTGAAACCAGTGTTTTCTTCTGTGTTTACCCATTCATCACACCCAAGAGGAGTTGTGGCTTCCTTCCAAGAAGCTACACACTTTTTGATTCTATGGAAGTGAAATCAGCTACACAAAACCAAACTATGCCTTAGCAGAAATAAGCAGGTTCCCGAAAAAGCTTGCAGTCACTTTACTCCACCACAGGCCCTTTTGTTGCTGTGCTGTGCTCCGGTTTGGCTTAGCGGACCATCCAAACCAGGGCTTCCGGTTCAGCGAGGTGAATCCAAGGTTGTTCTGGTTTAAAGTTCATGGTTAGTCTGGGAAAGCTAAACCATTAACTCTGATTCAGACAACATGGTAAGGCAAATCTTGGCTTCACTTATTGCAGCACAGCTCCAGAAACAATGGCAGAAAGAAAATGAGCTACTAGCTACTCCATGGGAGCCCACGCATTCATGTTAAGCTAATGTTTGGCTTAGCATAACGTGCGAACCAGGACGGTCTGTGGTAGAATATTGCCTAAAAATCAACACAAGAGCATTAAGAATACCATTGTTCCCCAGACTTTCAGTTATATCACACTGATAAGAGAATCTGTTTTTCCAAGCATGGAATAGCTCCCACAAATTATATATCCTCATAGGATACCTATAATGTTATTGAATATTCATCCCCAATAGCCAATGTTTAACCAAGGTTCATAGAGAAACTTGATTCACAATTTTAAAAAATCAGCTTTCATCAGTGTGACAATTCCTGCCCAAACAATTTAGGTTTTCCTATTTGCCTTAGACAACCCCTTGTTTCTATGTACATGTTACAAGCATTCCTGCCATTTATCAAGAACTGTTAACAGCTGCCCTACCTATAAAGTCAAGCATTCAATATTCTGCCAGGGAAAACTTTGTTGGTTTAGTAGCCCTGTTATACCAGGGATTAAGGCATATGCTATGTGCCAGAACACACTCATCCCTCCTTGTCTTTGACAGAGGGTAGCCTTTGAACAGCACTACGTAGGCTAAGGCTGCAGTCCTAGCTCCACTGAATTCAATGTGACTTATCTCTGAGTAGGCATAGGACTGCAGCCTTAGTCTAAGATCTGGCTATTTTCTGGCACCAAGACTGTACAACTCTTTGTTGAAGAAAATCTGCTTGCTGCTATCACTGCTTCTGCTTGCCTTCCAATAAACCAGGATATCCCTGATAAAGGGTCAGGAAACCAATGGTTGTGGGAGTTGGGTATGTTTAGGGGAGATTGAGAGGAGCCATCTTCAAATATCTAAAGGACTGTCACATGAAAGATGGAACAAGCTTGTTTTCTCCCATTCTGAAGGGTAGGGCCTGAACCAATGGATTCAACTTACTAGAAATGAGATTCTGACTAAACAACAGGAATAACTTTCTGAGAGCAAGAGCAGTTCGACAGTGAAACACACTCCCTCAAAAGGTAGTCCTCTCCTTTACTAGAGGTTTTTAAGCAGAGGTTGGGTGGCCATCCATCATGGATAGGTTTCTTCAGAGTCCTGCATTGCAGGTGAATGGACTAGATGGCCGTCAGGGTCCTTTCCAATTCTACAATTCCTCTTCCAATAGTTTTCAACAGGTATTGCTTTTAAAAAGGAATTCTGGTTGTTGGTCTGAAGACCAATGACCATCACCCACCTCCAGGAAGACTGCTTTGGCCCCATTCGCTATGGATGGAAAGGCTGCAGGATGTTTGCTTCCCCACTTGCTGCCAGAAAGAACATTCAGCTCCACTTTAATGAAGGATAACAAACTCTGGAACCATCCACCAGTTAGAAAACCAAGGCCTGCCAGGTGATGTGTATGTGAGAGTTGTGCATTACAGTTGGTTGCTTGAAAGGGAGAGCACAAATCTTTAAAATAAATAAATATACTGTTCGTGGGGTTGTTTTTTGTTGTTGTTTTACAAATTTTCTTTGTAAATATGTACTGTGGGTTTTTATGTTGTTTTAATTTTCTATTACACTTTGCCACTTTGAATATTCTTTTTATAGAAAGGCATAGAGGGGAAAAGAAAGCACACATGAACAGGAAGTCCCAGAATCAAACAATTCCATGGCTTTGCAGGTTCACCCGTAATGCTAAGCCAGCCTCTGGTTTCCTTCTTCCCCACCACAGCAAAGGGTTAGCAGGGGGAAGAGCGAACTGGAAACTTGAACAGTGTGCACCAGCACACTGCTTGCTTGTATGAGACCATAGATAAAAATAAACAATGGCTTAACTTTACACGCGAACCAGGTCAGTATTTTATGTCCTATGTGTTGTTATAGGCTACGCGCACCCCACAGCGCTGCAGGTCGGCCACGGCTTATGGCAGCATATCCAAGATTGCACATGCAAGTCCCTTGCTTAACAGCTCTCTAATGGGGCAATAACCTGCCACAGGAACGTAGGTATCCCCCACCACCTTTTGCCATGCTCGAAGCCAAGACACGCGGAGAGGCAAGCTGCTGCCTCTCCCAACCTTCACGTGAAGGGACGACTATCACTAGTGCATCCACGCCGCTGTTCTCAAAACTTGCCAAGCCCGTTATGCGATGTGAGACGAACGGTTTTTTGTTTTTTTAAAGCGGATGTGGCTGGCGTTTCCCCACCATCACCACACCCCAAACTCTCGCAGCGCAACGTTCCCTCAAGGAAGCGAAAGGGGTGGCGATATCCAGCGAATCTCTCCTCCTCCAACGTGACACAGGGCTACGAAAGTCTCACTCGCAATCCTATGCTCGGTGAACTTAACGGGGCCGGGCGACGCAGGATGGAGCTGCACGGCATCCTGAGCGCGGTCGGCCGCTTCGCCTCCCCCCTCCACTGCAGAAAAGGCGGCTCCTGACGAGGTCCCCTCACCCCCCAGCCCCGGTTCTGAAGTCCCAACAGGGCAAGAAGCCTTCCTCGCTGGGAGAGACGCGCGACGGGCCCTCACCGCCACCAAGCGAAGCCCCACTGGGCCCTCTCCCTTCTCGCGGCCCTCAGGACAGGCCTGGAGGAGGGAGAGGGGCCGCCGCGAACCAGGCCCTCTCAGGCAGGGCGGGCAAGCGAGCGACTGACTGACGGCAGGGCGGAAGGAAGAGGGGAGGCCGCTCGACCCCGCCGCCTCAGGCCCTCCGCGGCGCGCCGGCTCACCGTGTGCTCGTGCTCGTCGGCGCGGCCCCGCAGCACCAGCAAGGCCGCCACGCACCACAGGAGCCCGGCCGGCGCCATCCCCGTCTCCACCAGCCGCCGCCGAAGAAAAGGAGGCGCCGCCGCTTCCGCCGTTCCCGCCACGTCATCCGGGCGCACACCGGAACAGCCGGCGCTTACGGCGGCCGGCGCCGCCCAAAAAGGCTCAGAAGGCGCAGGCGGGAGAGTGGGGGGGGGAGTTGTCGGCGGAGGGGCCAGGCACCACCCCGCGCGATCTTGTGACGCGAGAACGAGAGATAGAAGAGAGAAGGCGGGAGGCGCCTGACGTGAGTCGGGTTTCCAATGAGTGGGCGGGGCGAGGCGAGTCGTCAATTCCGCGTGCGGGGAGGAGCCGCGTAGGAACGGCATGCGCGGCTGCTGAATTAAGCGAGAATTTCCCTGAGGTTTTTTTTTCTTCGCGGGGGACCAATGCAGTGTCGCATCGCCACACAGTCTGTGCCTAACGATTATTTATTAATTTTTGCATCCCGATTCATCATCATCATCATCATTATTCTATAATTCTCCTTGAGCCCCTGTCAGATAAAAAGGCGGGGTATAAATAAATACAAGAATGAATATAAGAATCACAGACAGAAACAAACCGCTAAAAACGTAGAAGGGGGAAAAAAGCAACCGATAAAGATCATAGGTTTGGAACAGGAGCAGGAAACCTGATTTTCAGAAATTGTAGTAAATTAATTTAATTTGGTTCGATTTGTAATAATTTGGAAAATTAATTAAAATAATTTGGGCAGAATGAAAACTCTGGTCATGAGTGTATACATATATAAAAACTAGCTCGGTTAGAGTATGGTTCTGATAATGCCAAGGTTGCAAGTTCGATCCCTGTATTGCACAGCTGCGTATTCCTGAATTGCAGGGGGTTGGATTAGATGATCCTCACGGTCCCTTCCAACTCTACAATTCTATGGAGATAGTGTGTGGAATGGCATAATAAGAGTTATGCCCATGGATCTTATTCCCAACCTCTACACCTTGACCAGATACTCTGCACAGAAGCTGCGTGCAAGAGAGAAGTGAGATGCCTACAATTCCCTTACAGTTCTGCTGTCTGCTCTTCTCCTGCCACTGGAGACCTGCTTGCCATAGCAGGTGAGGGAGCAGACCAGACAAGCACACTGCAGGCACAGGGTCCAGGGGAACCTCAGTTGCCCTTGCTCCCACTACAGCATGTCAGGAAGAGTAAAAGGTGCTGACCCTAGACACCAGATGAAGAAAGCTCAGGAAACACTTCCACACAGGGGTACCTCCAGGCAATACAGTACAGTATTGTGACCTTTTTCCAGGAGAATGCAAGCTCCTTTTTCCACTATGCACTGGAAGCAGTTACTGCAGTGTAGCTCTTCAAGCTACTAGCTCTGCTTCCTTACTGGAGCTAACATTGTATGGCTCTCCCTCCTGGCTTTACTCTTCACATTCCTGCGCTTCTGGGAAAACCCCAGTCAGCCACAGAACATTTCCTTGTTGACTCAACAGACACCACACTCACACTGCTGATCATTCTCCCTCCTCCCCCTTACATTACTATAGCAAGTCAATTCATCAGTGCCTGGAGCAGTAACATAGATAGCAAACACTGCGGGAAAGGCATGCAGAAGCAGAGAGGACAATCTACCTAAGTCATACCCAGGAATGACCACTGGGAGGAGCGCAGAGAGAAGAAATGCCATGGTGTATCTGCATCAGCACAACTGGACGCCTCCACCTGCCCCAGCTGCAACAAAACATGTCTCTCCTGTTTTGGTCTCTACAGCCACAGCAGGCGCTGTAATTCTCCCACGGTTTGACTTCACCTCCAAAGGCATACTCCTCCGTTGTCTCCTGAGACAGACGGGTGCCAAGAACGTACTCAGGGCAAGCCCGGCGAAATCAGTGGACTTAATTGATTTAAATGGTTCTACATTGAGTGTGATTGGATCTCACCCATAGACTTACCTTCACATACACCTGACTGTAAAATATCCAAGATTTGCAAGATGGGAAGTGGTGACATAACATCCTGCCTGGGCATGTGTCTTTGCTGAGTTCAGGCATAGGCAAACTCATCCCTCCGGATGTTTTGGGACTACAATTCCCATCATCCCTTACCACTGGTCCTGTTAGCTAGGGATCATGGGAGTTGTAGGCCAAAAAATCTGGAGGGCTGAGTATGCTTATGCCTGGCTTAGTTGCTACCTTTGTGAATGGGCAGTAAAGGTGGGGGAATGATTCACCCTCTTATTTCATAAAATTTATATACTGCTGGATTGTTTTAAAAAAGAAAGCCCTCAAAGTGGTTTTGTCCTCCACCTGGACAGGGGGAGGGGACAACCTAAGGTTGCAGTTTTGAAGGTTGAACTACTCTCTGGAAGAATCCTGTTTTACTGGTGGCCCCCTAGGAACCGAATGGAAAGTCAGCTGAGTGATTGGGTGAAATTATGGAAGGAAGGTTTAAAATTTACTGCATGCAATGCCCTAAAAGAGAATGTGATGAAAATGATGTATAGATAGTATATTGCACCTGTCAAGTTAGCGAAAATGTATAAAGTCAGTAATAAATGTTGGAAATGTAAAGAAAAAGAGGGAACATTTTGTCACATGTGGTGAGAATGTAAAAAGGTGAAATGCTTCTGGGAGATGATATATAATGAGTTGAAAAAAAATGTTGAAATATACATTTATAAAGAAACCAGAAGCATTTCTATTGGGCATTGTGGGGAGTGACATAAATAGAAAGGAATGTAAGCTCTTTTTATATGCAATAACAGCAGCAAGAATATTATTGGCCCAAAAATGGAAGCAAGAAGAGTTACCAACGACTGAAGAATGGAGGATGAAATTAATGGACTATGCAGAATTAGATAAACTAACAGGAAGGATTCGAAACCGGCAAGACCAGAAATTCACGAAAGACTGGAGTAAATTTACGGACTATTTGAAAAGTAATTGTGAAGAACAGACGACGTTTGTAGGGTTGCAAGAAGTTTTGTGAGGAGTATTATTAGAAGTATTGTAAAAATGGAGAAGGGGGAGGATGATTTGTTAAGAGATGTAAAGGCAATATAAAGTTAATAAATGCATAAGAAGTGGTTAAAACGGTGGCTCATCAGAGGTGCTGACGAAAGTCTAAAAAGATTGTATAAGTGATAAGTTTTGCGGTACATTTTATAATTTATATGTTTAAATTAATAAAAAATATTATAAAAAAAGGAACCGAATGGAAAGTCATATCTGCTGGACTGTTAATGTTGTGAGCTGTCTCTCTTATGCTCAACTTGTGTATATGTGTAAACAAAACATTATATTACAGAAGAACCATCAGTCTCCAATGACCCGCATTCCAAGGAAACAGAACCCTGGGTGAACACAGCATTCCTAAAACTTCACACTGCTCAGCACGTGCTTAACAATACATTTGAAAACATATTGATTTGTGCAAAAATATCTTAACCTGAAAAGGGCATTGCTTTTGTACCCTGGGTTTGATACCAATGCCTCTCTTAGGATTCCAGGCATTGTACCCCCAACCTTAAACAGGAAATCCTCAAACCTTTTCAAGTCAGCTCTCCATCCAAAACTCACTTTCACCAACAACCACGCTAATGAGCAAACAGAGAGTAAAGGTAAAGGGACCCCTGACCATTAGGTCCAGTCGTGACTGACTCTGGGGTTGCGGCGCTCATCTCGCTTTATTGGCTGAGGGAGCCGGCGTACAGCTTCCAGGTCGTGGCCAGCATGACTAAGCCGCTTCTGGTGAACCAGAGCAGCGCACGGAAACACAGTTTACCTTCTAGCCGGAGTGGTACCTATTTATCTACTTGCACTTTGACATGCTTTTGAACTGCTAGGTGGGCAGGAGCTGGGACCGAGCAACGGGAGCTCACCCCGTCACGGGGATTCAAACTGCCGACCTTATGATCGGCAAGTCCTAGGCTCTGTGGTTTAACCCACAGCGCCACCCGTGTCCCTAAACAGAGAGTAGGGATAGGCAAATCAGTCAGTTTGGTTTCTCTCAAGTTCTGATTTTCCCACTCATAAGTTCAATTCATCACATTTTCACATCAGTTTGCACTTTTATTTTTTAAAAAAGGTTCTTGTAGAAATTCAGCAGTATTTTAGTGCAAATTTGTCCCATGAAACACACCTTTGTAATTTTGCCTTATACACATTTCTGCAAGGCTTTTTTTCCTAAATATAATGCATGTTTGTATGCTTCTTTCACAAATATATGCAATTTTGTTCACGTGACTTGGCTGGAGAACTACCTTGCAAAATTCGGAGAATGCAAATTTTGAAGAATGTTTGTGTTTTGATTCGCATATCTTTCCAAAGTGTGAATTAGGTAGGTTTGTCTTTAATGCAAATAGAATCAAATTTATCCCCCATCTTTAGTGGAGAGTAATGTTCACACACAATCATGTGTGAGATGCCCCACTGCAAAGGAGGATTTTCACAGGTTGGGAGGAACTGGGCCAATAACACAAAATTAGCAGGGCCGGCCCACCCATGAGGCAAAGTGAGGAGACTGCCTCAGGCAGCAGGATCCACAGGGCAGGAATGCATCGCCCTCTGGTGGTATGGTGGCAGTGACAGCTGTGGTGCACTGCTTGAAGGCCGCATCTTCTGCCTTCTCAGCTTCCCTGCAACATGTCGCCTCTACAACAGCCTTTTGGCAAACAGGAGGCACTGCTGCCTCCCACTCTTGTTCCCAATGTAGAAACCCACAGCAAAGCCTTCCCAGTGTTCCCTCCCTTGATCCTGATGTAGCTCTTCATTTAACCCTTCTTCCCCAAAAAGTCTTAGGCTGGCCCTGAGGATTGGAATAGAGATGGAGTAGGCTATCTCTGGCTGTCTCCTAAAATCAAACCTAGAAGTTAAAATCAAACCTAGAAGTTACCAGCATGAGTTTGACTAAACTGCAGGAGGCAGTGGAAGACAGAAGTGCCTGGCGTGCTCTGGTCCATGGGGTCACGAAGAGTCGGACATGACTAAACAACAACAACAACAACAACAGAAGTTAGAAGAAAGGACCTCTTCATAGTGTTCCTTTCTAGGCTCGCCTGGGATGATGGGGGCACACACTTTCTTTACAAAAGCACTGGGGGTCCTTAGCTAAGGCACATTAAGCTCGCACCACTCTAAGCAGCCATACTTCATTTCTTCTTCCATATGCATTTTCCTCCAGGAAATTTGCTATGAGAGATATTCTGCACAGTGGTGTTTTTTGTTTTGTTAAACCTGATCTGAGGAGTTTGCTGCTGGAACAGACCCTGGAAAATAGTATCAGCTGAGATGGTCAGGTCAAAGGGTTGGGAAAATAAAGATCTTACTGCTGCAAGATCTTAGTCTTCTCTCACTTCTGCAGATGTGTTGTGCCTTCCCAGGGGTTTCTACCCGACCGTTGAGAATGCACATCTTAAACCTTTTAACTCTGATCTGCTGCTTGCCTTTACAGGCTGCCTCTGAAAAAAAGAATTCAGACTCTGTAAAAAGAACTATGTTAAACATCTGTGCATAAACTTTATTGATATTCATAAATTATACAGAGCCCAGGTTCCTTAACACCCACAGTTTGCTGGGTGGCTTTTGATAACATCACCACAGAATTAATACACACCAAGGCATGGACGAAGATTCCACAGAGGTCCTGTGTTCTAAGGCACAGGACTTAAAGTGCAAAACAATGCTCAATGTTTCCCTGTTATCTGAAAAAGCTACTTTAGGCACCAATTTGGTAGACTGAAATATAAAATTATCATAAAACCAGTAATCTGCCTGCGCAGATTCCGAAGGAGTTACTCCATTGTGTACTGTGTCTGAGCTTCCACTGCACTGTGAGTGGGATTCAACAAAGCTTTACTCGAAGTACGCCCATTGAAATTTATGAAAATCGCTGAGTTAGGTCCATTAATTACAGTGGGTAATTAGAGTAAAGTAATACTTAGTTGAATACAGCCCTATGCCATCTCCAGTCTGCCTACCTGAAAGCGTCATTTGTTACCTCGTTTGTAGATAAACAGAGAAAAAGGTCCACTTGTAGGTATTCCATTTTCACGTTGAGGGATTGCCACCTTTGATCTGGTGCTATTAAGAAGGATGAATCGCATAATCCTGAAGAAGCTCAGTGTGTACTTTCCTCTGCCGTAACCAGTTTGTTCTGAAAAGCCACGACTGCCAAGAGGACAGTCAAATTCTTGTTCTTTCCCCGACCCCCTCGGTTTGGTTTTTCAAAGAAACCTGTGCCAAAATTATTCATTTGACGGGGCGGAGTGAGGAGAAAACCTTTGCTGGATATTCAATATTATTAAAAGTCAACCTTAAGAATAAACACCATGCATTTTCGTATTCAGCATCCTGAAGATTTAGCGCGGCATTTCACGACCTCTCGGCGGCACAGGGGGAGGAGGACAGAAGTTGTCACTGCTAAAAAGCCTACAGAAAAACATTTGAAAAGCAGAGCATAAGAATAGCTTTGGAATATTACACATGCCGAACTTCAAAGGCAAGGAAACAACAGAATGTCTTTGCGGTTTTTATGTGAATCACCAACTCAAAATTGAAACAGAAAAGCTATTATTAATATTCTTACTAATGATGTCAGTCTACATTTATTAATAAAAATATTTATATTCTACTAGTCATATAAACTATCAGACCAGCTTACAACTGTTTTACATAAAGCCATGCAATTAAAACCATATAAATGTTTGTTTTTAATTGCCAGAAAAAAAGCTTGGCAACAGGGGCTTAAAGGTTAAAACAAAAGGAGGCTGGATCAGTTTCTTGTTGCTGTCAAATGAGTCTTGCCAACTTAGGAGACAACCAATGGCACTCTTGCAGATGATCTCAGTGATTCAGCTGGGATGTAAGGGGTTAGGCAGTCCCCAAGGACCTAAGTTGTTCAGGGCATTGTAAATTAATACAAGGACCTTGAACCTGGGTCCATATTATCTGGGTAGCCTGTTCAGATGTCTTAACCATGGGGTTGCATGTTCTCAACCAGAAGCTCTCATCAGGAGTCAGGCTGCCGCATCCTGCACCAGCTGGAGCTTCCAAACGAAGCCCAAGGCAAGTCCACATATTGCTGTAACGCAGCCTCAAAGATACCAACGCATGGGCCACAGTGGTCAGGCTCTCTCTGTCCAAGAACAGATGAAGCTGGCTCACCAGACAGAGCTGGTAAAAGGCACTCTTAGCTTCTGGGCCTCTAATAACAGAGATGAATCCAGGACCAGGAGTAACCCCAAGCTATACACTTTCTCCTTCAGAGGGAATGCGACCCCATTCAGAATGGGTAACTTGTCAATCTCCCAGACACGGGAACTACCCACCCAAAGAGCCTCTGTCTTCCCAGGATTCAAACAGTTTATTGGTCTTCATCCAATACACCACTGCATTCAGACACTGATCCGGAGCTTTCACCACCTCTCCCGTTTCAGACATTAGAGATAAATAGAGCTGTGTGTCATCAGTATACCGGTAATAATTTTATTCTTTATACCCTGCCCATCTGGCTATTTAACATATAAATGTTAAGTAGTGCTAGGGAGAGGATAGTACCCTTTGAAACTACATAGCATATGACACTCTATAGAGTAACACAAGCAAAAGAAACAGGCCCCTGCCCTGAGGTGCTTACAGTGCTGACAGTGGGGGGGGGGTGACAGAGAAAGGGGGAAAAATGAGGGAGGCAAAGCATGGAAATGAAATGAGCAAATCCACTTATGCATACATGCAACTTCATTTCAAATTCCGATAAAACTAGAGGACTAGGTCAAAAGCTTTACAAAAAGAAGTGGTTCAAATATAAAGCTGGCTTTTACCTCACCGTGCAATTGGAATAAAAGTGAAAGAAATACTGAGAGAGATCACCTTACAGCAACTATTTATGACTTCCAACTCTTTTTATATCTGCACGCTATTTATATCAGCACGCTAAATATTTTTACTGACGATACGGAAATGGCAAAACAACTGACCTCCCTGAGCCTTTTACATAAGTCGAATGGTTGCTTTATTTCCCCGAAGTTTCGATAGGCTCTAAATTGGCAAAATAAAAAGCGGGGGGGGGGCTGTGTTTTGTGTAAACATCCCTCCAATAGCTTCCTGTCTGCTCCTGGATCCAGCAGGACTTCATTGTCCTCCTTACCATCAAAACCCTCTATGACCTTGCCCCACTAACTTCTCCACATGCCTTCCTGTGATCTTTGCTTGGCCAGCTATACCACCTCAGACATCTGGTGGTTTCCTGCTGCTTGAAAGAAACTCTGCCCCTGCTGTCACTTATGCCTAGAACTCCCTCCCATAACACCTTTGTATGATTATCTCTCCTACTTCCTTCAAATCTTTCCTCAAAAACCATATTTCCCACAAAGCCTCTAGCAGGACCCCCTAGTTCCTATGCCTTACCATACCTCTGTCTGTATTAAGCCTAAGCAGCTGTAACTGGAACAAAATAATAATTGCATAGTCTCTTGTTTATATCTGCCACCATCGCACTTCATCTCTCCCCCCCCCCCCGTTTCTATTTTAGATTGTAAGCCCCTTGGGGCAGAGACCTGTCAAACCTGCTCTTGAGGTAGATGACAGTAGAAAGGTAACAATCATGATGATATTAATAACAGCAACAACAACCTGCTAGTAACTCGAGGGGGTATCCTTGGAGGTCTTGCAGATGGTCTGTCTGGCGGCTGGGGCCCAGGGTTGAAATTTCTCTTCACATCTGGTATTTCATTATCCTATATAAAGATGTGAAAGTAAGCTTTCCCTGCAGCATTTCCTTGGAAAATACACAGCCACATTTGTGTGGTTTTTGTGTGTGTGTGTGTGTGTGTGTGTGTGTGTGTGTGTGTGTTTTCCCAAGCACAATTCAAAGTGTTGGTTCGGACCTAAAAGGCTTAGGCCCTGTATACCTGAAAGAGCGTCTCCACCCTCATCGTTCAGCCGGACACTGAGATCCAGCTCCAAGGGCCTTCCGGTGGTTCCCACACTGCAAGAAGTGAGGTTACAGGGAACCAGGCAGAGGGCCTTGGTAGTTGCACCTGCCCTGTGGAACGCCCTCCCATCAGATGTCAAGAAGATAAATAACTACAGTGGTACCTCAGGTTAATTACTTAATGCGTTCCGGAGGTCTGTTCTTAACCTGAAACTGTTCTTAACCTGAAGCACCACTTTAGCTAATGGGGCCTCCGGCTGCTGCTGCGCCGCCGGAGCCCGATTTCTGTTCTTATCCTGAAGCAAAGTTCTTAACCTGAAGCACTATTTCTGGGTTAGCAGAGTGTGTAACCTGAAGCGTATGTAACCCAAGGTACCACTGTATCTGACTTTTAGAAGACATCTGAAGGCAACCCTGTTTAGGGAAGCTTTAAATGTTTGATGTCTTACTGTGTTTTAATTTGTTGGAAGCTGCCCAGAGTGGCTGGGAAAACCCAGTCAGATGGGTGGTATAATAATAATAATAATAATAATAATAATAATAATAATAATAATAATAATAATAATAATAATACACACACATATTTGCATTGCCTAGGACTATGCTAGATCTGCCTTCAGGCCTTTTTCTATGAATGAATCAGTGTGCTACACAACACAGAACGCTGCCTTAAACCAAGCCAGACTACGGCTCTATAATTAAGTACTTTGGAACTACCTCGTCATCTAACTAGTTCATTGATTTTTAAGTTTTATATACTGCCTATGGATATGCAAAGCATTAGCACAGTAATCTGAAACAGAACAAACGGGGGCAATGGGCACCCTGTGGTCCTTAGTCCTCTGGTTGATGGCAAAGGCCAGGGTGGGTTTCTCTTCAACTTTGCAGCCCCTAATGCTCCTGGCATTAGGAACAGTGTACAGTGGTGCCCCGCAAGACGAATGCCTTGCAAGACGGAAAACTCGCTAGACGAAAGAGTTTTCCGTTTTGGAGGTGCTTCGCAAAACAAATCTCCTATGGGCTTGCTTCGCAAGACGACAATGTCTTGCGAGTTCCTGCGGGTTTTTTCCCTCCCCCCCCCTTTTCTAAGCCGCTAAGCCGCTTATCAGCTGATCCGATCAGCAGATAAGCCGCTAAAAGCCGCTAATAGCACTAATCCGCTAATCCGTCAATGGGCTTGCTTCGCAAGACGAAAAAACCGCTAGACGAAGAGAATCACAGAACGGATTCTTTTCGTCTTGCGAGGCACCACTGTATTATTTCAGGCACGGTAGGGCATATCATGGCCCCACACCCTGGTCCTTCTCATGTGGATCCTGGGAGACAAGAGTGCAATTCTGCCAAAGCAGTCTTTTTCGTTCCAGTGTTACCACAGCAGCAACAGGCCCGGCTTGGTGCCTCAAATTAACTCTTCCCGCTACTCCTTTATCAAGTTCTGTGCCAGGGTTGGGGGACCTGTGGCCTTGCAGGTACGGTTGTTGGGCTCCAACTCCTATCAGCCCCAGCCAGAATGCCCAATGGGCAAGGATGATGGGAGTTGTAGTCCCAATGCCTCATCACTGCTCTATGCGGCCTTTTTGTCATGTATTCTAAGCCCGCAGTCAAGAGGCTACTGTTTGTGCACTGAAACATGCATTTCTGTAGCTTTAGTGAGGGATCAGGCCAGAGCAGTTGTGCAAGTTTGTTAAGAGAGAAAATTTCCAGTGAGAGGTGTTACCTCGTTGTCTCCATCCATCCCACTGCTGGCACTCAGTATACTTCGTGTACTGGATCGGTTGCTTGAACTACCTGGTTAGATGAGGAAACAAGCCCAGTTAGGGATTTTCAAGCATTTCATAAAGTGTCCACACATTCATGTTTTCTTGTGAGGAACCACCTTCCAATCCTTTCCCCTGGCCCTGAAACCACCATTCCGCTTATTCCTATAATTTCTGAATTAGGGAAGAGCTCTGTATCAAGTTATTTCTTCTTACCTCTAGGTTTCTTTTTCATTTTGTGTCATGTGTCTGTTAGACTGTGAACCTTTAGGCAGGGACTGAATTATCTTTCAATATGTGTACAGTGCTTAGAGAATTGCATGTACTGAGAAACAGGCTTTATACATGTTTATCAAAGAGGGAAGGTTTTTCCCACTCCCCTTGGAACAGCGTCAAGGAGGTGTGGAATTCTGCACCAGAAAATTAAATTATTGCTATTGGATAAAACTGCAGCATGATGACACTCAAACTTTTGCCGATCAGCAAAAGGAAAACAAGGAAGTAATACATGTTTTATGTTTGGTTATCTGAATCTGTGGTATGTATAGTGAGGTTTGGGTACTAATTCCTCATGTTTGGATAAGTGAATTTTTGCATAGGAAACATTCATAAAGCGCATAAACAGACTGAGCAGTAAGTTCAGTGAGGGTAATATAGAGCATTGGCTGGGAAAGCAACAATTGCTAAGTGTTCCATCCTTAATGACTAGAAATCCAAAGCATCCTCACCTCTCCCTAGATGGCTTCCTGGCTGCTTACTTACTAGTAGTACTTGAGGCGCTTTCTGTTTTCCAGTCCCCTCGCCTGATTTCTTTAATTGGTTGGTATAGGTTTTTCCGAGGATGAGCTTCATAAATGCTACACTCTGGTTTCTTGGGGATGTTTTGGGAATGGCCAACAGGGACAGTGATTTCCAAATCTGGGAAGAAAAAGTCAGGAGTCAAGGCAAGGCAACTTATTATTAAGGTAAAGGTAAAGGGACCCCTGACCATTAGGTCCAGTCGTGGCCGACTCTGGGGTTGCGGCGCTCATCTCGATTTATTGGCCGAGGGAGCCAGCGTACAGCTTCCGGGTCAGGTGGCCAGCGTGACTAAGATGCTTCTGGCGAACCAGAGCAGCACACGGAAACGCCGTTTACCTTCCCGCTGGAACTACTTGCACTTTGACGTGCTTTCAAACTGCTAGGTGGGCAGGAGCAGGGGCCGAGCAACGGGAGCTCATTATTAAAACACATTTATTCAAAAATTACACTTCAGCTTTGTCCCTTTGGCAGTGGGCAAAACTTTTTCAAACTGGAAGTTAAGCCTCGTTGCTCATCTAGTACCTTCCTTGGCATCGGCAGCTAAAATTCTGATTCTGCCCCAAACAAGGTAATCCCTCCTGCACTTTGGAAATCCGTGAATAGGACTGCTTGGATTTTCCACTGATGTCTCTTCTCCGCCCTCACCGATTCTGTGCAAGTAAAGGATCCCTGGATGGTTTAAGTCCAGTCAAAGGCAACTATGGGGTTGCGGTGCTCATCTTGCTTCAGGCCGAAGGAGCCGGCGTTTGTCAGCAGTTTTCCGGGTGATGTGGCCAGCATGTCTTAAACCGCTTCTGGCACAACAGAACACTGTGACGGAAGCCAGAGTGCATGAAAATGCCATTTACCTTCCCACTGCAGTGGTACCTATTTATCTACTTGCACTGGAGTGCTTTTGAACTGCTAGGTTGGCAGAAGCTGGGACAGAGCAACGGGAGCTCACCCCATTGCACAGATTCGAACCGTGGACCTTCTGATCAGCAGGCCTAAGAGGCTCAGTGGTTTAGACCACAGCGTCACCCACATCCCCTTCAGTAATACAACAGGCAAAATTGGCATCTAGTAGGCACATCCCTGTAGTTACAATAGCCACCGCTGCAGCAGTCCAAACCATACATTTTCCACCAGTGTCTTGCTATCATAAATGATGGCATTTGATGAGCTACAACGCCAGTGAAAAGAACATAATGTTAACCAGTTGCTATTTGGGCAGTCTTGGTATGCTTCTGCACATACAGCCTGAGATATTCCTGCCCTCTGTGTGTCAAATGACAGTAACCACAGAAGAAACGTTGTTTTGCCTCGAGTCTTTATCATACTCTTTTTATCCACAATCTTGTTTGCGTCCCAGGACTTTCACAAAAATGTATACATCAACTTTGAATTTATGGGAGTTGTTTAGCCTTCTGAAATGTAAAGACTGCAGTAAAGTAACAAAAAATGAGTTATTGAGAGAACATCCGTTTACCAGTGATGGTTTCAGGTTTGCTCCCACATTTGAGGCTCTTCAGATTGCTGGGGCCTGTTTTGTTTTTGCCTCAAAAGCCTCACAATCAGACCGAAGTCAAAAGAGGTTAGAAAACCAACTAGAAAACCATTACAACAGAGTGTACCATGGACTAACTAAATAAATGCACAAGTGGAACTGCTTCTGCTTTTGCATTGCGACTTCCCCCTGCCTTTGTGCATGCTCCATAATGTCCCCAAATCTGCTGTGGAGGGTTGGGAAAAACCCCTAAGAGATTTAGGCAGAGCACAGGGGAAGGAGGGGGGGGGAATGCCCTGCTGTGCAAGAGGAAGTTGTTTCGCTCATGCAAAGTAGTACTTAGCAAAAAGTGGCGTACAACCCCTTAGCTCCACCACACTTGGCTACAGACCAGGAGTGGGAGACGTCCAACTGCTGCAGTTTTCAGCATGGTCACCAATTAGTCAAGCCCTTTACCTGCATGTTTGCCAGCCTTTTGCTTCTCAATTTGCCGCCGAGTGATGCTGTCGCGTAATCTTTTCAGGTTTTCCTGGAAACGCAAAATGTTATTTTCAAGGATCTGAACAAACATAGACAACTATTCATAATGGTTTGCAAAACTGGCAGGATCTAACTGAATCCAAGGTAGATAATCCCATTTCTTCTACAAATACGTGGGAAAGAGATTCTAGTGATCATGAAGCAAGATTTAACTAATTATCAGCAATTCTCCATAGCTTCCAGTCCATGTTGTTCTGATCTTATAAACTGATTGCCCTGTCCATGCACTTTTTTGTGAGTCCTCCTAGCTATGACTCCACAGGGGCTGAAGGTATTTCAGGAGGGAACGCAGGAAATACTTGTGTAGCTGATGAAGTTTGACCCACGTTCAACACGCAATCAATAGCAAAATGAGTTTTGCAGCAATTTGGTGTGGTTAACCAAGATTGTGTTACATACTCCAAATATTCCCTCTTTTCAACCATTTCTGATTATTAGCAAAGACTCCAGTATGGGCACAACATCTGGCTTCTCTCTTATGTAAAGGTAAAGGGGCCCCTGTCCATTAGGTCCAGTCGTGGCCGACTCTGGGGTTGCGGCGCTCATCTCGCTTTATTGGCCGAGGGAGCCGGCGTACAGCTTCTGGGTCATGTGGCCAGCATGACTAAGCCGCTTCTGGCGAACCAGAGCAGCGCACGGAAACGCCGTTTACCTTCCCGCCGGAGCAGTACCTATTTATCTACTTGCACTTTGACGTGCTTTCGAACTGCTAGGTTGGTAGGGGCAGGGACCGAGCAACAGGAGCTCACCCCGTCACGGGGATTTGAACCGCCGACCTTCTGATCGGCAAGTCCTAGGCTCTGTGGTTTAACCCACAGCGCCACCCGCGTCCCATGGCTTCTCTCTTAGCCTATACCAATTTGCATATTTTTAAAAACAAGACCACCCATCAGAGTGGCTTCAAAGACAAGGCTACAGTACAGCTGGGTACTATGGGCTTGTTTGTACAAGGGAGATGTTTGGGATGGTTAGGGATGATGACATTTTCAAGGGCTTGAAATGCAGGCTCCCTCCTCGCAGACTGGTCAGCTCTAATGCAAGTTGGACAATGTCCTCTTTGAGCTTGCCGTGAGTTTAATTGGGGCTCCTGCCCCACATACCACATTTGCAACTGCAGCAGCAGAGCAGAAGCCCTCAGCTGTGAAGAGCTGTCATCCATTTGACAGGGGAGGGACAGGGAGGGGAAATCTACTAACTGGACTCTGTCAGGATTCCTTGCAAATCCCCTCAGGTTCTTGTGAGGAACGCTTGCAAAGCTCAAGATCGTTTTTGAGGTGGAGAGGGTCCGTCCATCCCTAGAGATTGTCCTCATTGTCCTTTTTGTTAAAGACACTGAGATGTTTTAGTTTCCAGCTCCTACAAGTTGAAACCACTGCCCACTTGCCCTGCATTCTGAATTCCACTATGCCAACTTAGGGAAAGGCACAGAAGAGAAAACAGCAGCTTTTTACCTTTCCCAGCAATGACAACAGAAAGACAAAGAATGAATAAAGTGTGGTATGTGGTAGGGTAGACTCAGTAATGCTGTTGCTTTTTATATTTCCCAATGAAAAGCACTTTTTGGCTTACACACCTGCTGAAAGCGGAATGATTCCGACCGCTTTTTCTGATTCAGCTGCCACTCCTTGAAACAAAGGACAGCTTCATCTACAGTGAGCATCCCCAGTTTCACTTGCTCCTGTAAAGTGATGAGCTGCCTTTGGCCTGGGGTTTTCATCCCAGCAAATGGGTCATATATACTGGTTTGAGGCTGCGCCTTTGGATCTCTGTCTGCTTGCTCTGGAATGGAAGCAAAGGAAACGCTTGGAAAATATCATCAGAACCCCTGTTAGAATAAACAAGTTCCGTTTTAAATACTGAAATACTAAATAAGGTAGGTAAAAATGTGTAATAGAAAAAGAAGCATGAAATTAGGTTAAAGGTGTGTGAAAGAAATTAATAGAAGTGGAAAGAAATTGCAACTGAGTAGATTGGAAGTCTAACACAAAGGTGGGGTGAGGGGTGGTGGATGGTGATGGGAAAAGGAATTATCTGTGGGACTGAGTGTAGGTATGTGTGAATATTTTTAAGGATTGTATGAAACGTATGTGTCAGGGATTTAGGAGCAGAGGCAAGGCCAAGGGAGGAAACAGAGAGTGAAGGGGAGGAGGCAGAAGAAAAGATGAGTGATGACGACGACCCAAGATCTCCTAGTCTTTCCAGTGAATCAGAGGATTCACAGAAAGGAGCACCAGTGGCCAGGGCAAGGGGGGAGTCTAGGGGGGCACCCCAGGAAGATAGAGCCAGAGGGGACTCAGGGGAGAGCAGTTGGAAATCGGGACCAGCGTCACCGCCAGGGAGCAGGGAAGAAGAAGGGAGCCAGGGGGCAAGCGCTGGCAGCTCACCACAGGAGGGAGGGCATGAGTCAGGAGTGGCCACACCTCCATCGGGGAGCGAAGAAACGGTTAAGAGGAAAGTGGAAGGTTGGGCGCGCGCGCCAAGTTCAAATGCAGAGGAAGGCGGCGCAGTAAGCAGCCCGGAAAGGGAACCAGGTCCTAAAGCCCGGCGCAAGGAGGCAGGAGGGTCCGGGTCAGCGTCAGAAGAATCCAGGAAGGAAGAAACCCCGGGGGGTAGAGGGACCCAGAGGAGGACAGTCAGGCGGAAAAGGTGGAGCAGGGCTAGGATATTAAGTTGGTGCACAAGGGGCGGAGACTCAGACGGAGCTTCGCCGATCTAGCTACTAGACGTAGAGTTGCGCGCAGCAGCGTGAGAATGGAAACTGCAATTCAATAAAGACTTTTACTTAATGATCGCTGGCTAGCGTGATCCTCTGTGAGCTAGGATCTTCAAGCAGCTCTGACAGTAAGCTCCGTCTCACTCAATTGTGGGCATCTACAACCTCGAGGAGGGGAGAGAAGCAGGTGCCCACTAGCGAGCTCACGAACGGCAGACGACATGACGGCGGAGCAGCAGATAGAGGAACTCAGAAAAGCAGTGGCACAACTGAATGCCGAGGCTCTCGCATCCAGGAAGAGAGAGGAGGAGGCAGCTGCCGCCTGCAGGGATCTCCAGGTCAGGTTAGATGTGCTGACAAAGCAGACACCCCGGCAGGAGGGAATTGGGTTGGCGAGACGCACAGGCGAGCTGGTCTCTCACTTCGATGGGAACCTGCAACAGTATCCCAACTTTAGAGCAGACGTACTGTGCGCACTGCAACTGCTGCATAAAGACTTTAGAGATGAGCAAGAGAGAGTGGGATTCATCATGTCTCATTTGCATGGGGATGCTAAAGCATGGCTACGCAATTTATGGAGAGATAAGGATCCGGCGCTCCAGAATGCAGATGCCTTTATTAAAGCGATGGATGGGTGTTTTTTATCAAGCATTGACGTGGATCTTGCCCGGAAGGAGGTGCATGGGCTAAGACAAGGGAGGGCCAGCGTCAGGCAGTACCATGCCCGCTTTTTCGCCTTGGTCAGTGCCCTGGAATGGGACAGAGATTCGGCCCCTGTAAGAGACCTCTTTTGGGAGGGGTTGCACAGCTCGATTAAAGATGAGATCGCGAGGGGGGAGAGACCCCGTACCACCCAGGAGGTCGTTCAGAGGGCACTGGCAGTGGGGGTGAGGCTGGAAGAACACCCGTGGAGCAGGGACGAAGGGCGTGGAGGGCGCGAACCAGCCAGGGGCCCCTCCTTCCTTCCCAGAGAAGCAGCGCGGGCGCAATCCACGCCTCCGCCAGGAGGAGGAGCCGAACCTATGGAGGTTGGAGGTGCAAGGGCTCAGTCAGCAACCAGAGCCCTAGCACCGGCAGCAGTGAAAGCGAAGCCTCCTAGAGGGAACAGGAAGTGTTACGTCTGTGAGGAGCCAGGGCATATGGCGAAAGAGTGTCCCCAGAGGCTCCACAAGCTCACTGCAGCCTCGGCAATGGTGACTGCAGCAACGCAGCAAGGAGGAACACAGCAGGGAAACGAAGCAGTCTGGCTGGAGGAAGAGGCCCTGGGGCCCAGCCAGACGTGTTAGTGCCGCAGTCCCCAGAGATTTTACAGCCCGTGAACCCCCTCCCGCCCAAACCAGTGGTGAGGCTCACCGCATCTCTCCAGCTGCCCAATGGAATCACCATGGACGTGCCCATCACAGTGGACTCGGGCAGCAACGCGGACTTTATAGGGCAGGACTTTGTCGACAAGCACGCTATACAGTTGCTGCCGGCCACACTGCCCCTGCAGGTTGTCACGGTGGATGGCAGGGAGTTGCTAGGGGGGCAAGTGGTGAAGCAGACGCCGCCAATGGCGATGCGACTTGGGAATCACAAAGAAATCATCAGCTTCAATGTCACTCAACTATCGGATACGCCCATTGTATTGGGAATGAGTTGGCTGGACAAGCACAGCCCAACGCTGGCTTGGTACCAGAGGCAGCTGGTCTTCGGCTCTTCCTTTTGTGCTGAACACTGCATCATGCACCGGCAGGAAGGAGAGGAAGAGGAGTCACAGCTGCTGCTAGGCACGCTGCAAGCGATTCCCCACAAGTACGCAGAATTTTTGGAAGTTTTCTGCGAGAAGGAGGCGGACAGGCTACCCCCTCACAGACCATATGACTGCAAAATTGACCTGCTGCCGGGGGCGGCGCTGCCTAAAGGGAAACTGTATTCCATGTCGGAGGACGAGCTGCAGGAACTCAAAGAGTTCATCGATCATAATTTGGAGCGCGGTTTCATCCGAGAGTCCAAGGCAGCGGGGGGCAGTCCTGTATTCTTTGTTAAAAAGCGAGACACGCCCCAAAAAAGACTGGTCGTGGACTATCGCATTTTAAACAGTGTGACCAAGCCGTCGGACTTCCCCATGCCCCGAATCGACGACCTCCTGGCGAAGGTGCGGAAGGGAAAAGTGTTCACCAAATTAGACCTGCGAGGGGCGTACAACCTCATTCGCATGCGGGAGGGGGATGAGTGGAAGACGGCCATGTTCACGCCACTGGGTACCTACGAATACAGAGTTATGCCTTTTGGACTGCAAAATGGCTCCCACGTTTTTCAAGCTTTCATGCATCACGTGTTGGCGGGACTTCTCTACAAGACGTGCGTCTGTTTCTTAGATGACATCCTGATCTTTTCAGAATCGCAGCAGGAGCATGACAGGCACGTCAAGGAAGTGCTGACCAGACTAAAGCAACATAGGCTCTACGCCAAGCTGGAGAAGTGCCAATTCGACGTGACGGAGGTGGATTTTCTGGGCTACAAGTTGTCTGACAAGGGGCTCGCCATGGACAGCGCCAAGGTTCGAGCGGTATTGGACTGGAAGAGCCCACGCAACCGGAAAGAGGTCCAAAGGTTTGTCGGCTTTGCGAACTTCTATCGCAAGTTTATCAAGGGCTTCGCTATGCAGACAGCGGCCATCACAGACACGCTTAGCTCCAAGAAAAAGAAGTTCGTTTGGACGGAGGAGGCGGAGCAGTCCTTTCAGGCACTCAAGCGTCTCTTCGCGTCGGAAGAGCAGCTGCTTCACGTCAACCCCAGCAGGCCGATGAGGGTGGAGACAGACGCCTCGGACAGAGCCGTGGGGGCGGTCCTGCTGCAAAAGGACCAGCAGGGGGTGTGGCGACCGGGAGCGTTTTACTCCAGGAAGCTCAGCAAGTCCGAGCAGAACTACACCATCTGGGACAGGGAGTTGCTGGCCATTCATGCAGCGTTCAAAGCGTGGCGGCACTTCCTGATCGGCGCCAAGCACACGGTGCAGGTTTGCACGGACCACAAGAATCTGGAGCACTGGCGCACGGCACAGTTCCTAAACCAGAGGCAGATACGCTGGGCTGAGTTTTTTGCGAACTTCGACTTCCGCATAGAGTATGTCCCGGGGGACACTAACATCATGGCGGACGCCCTCTCCCGTAAGCCACAGTATCTGGAGGACGCAACGCCAGCGGCAGCCATGCACATCTTCGCACCAACAGTATGGGCGTGCGCCGCGGCCACCGTGGACCTGGAGGCGGTGCGACGAGCGTTGCAGGATGACTCCTTCGCGCAAGCAAAGATGGCAGAGGTGCAAAGGGGCAAGGCTGTGGCCGACGGTTTCCAGCTACGAGATGGATTGCTCATCCGTAAAGGGGCCATCTACGTGCCGGGAGACGACCTTCGCGCCAAGGTGCTGCAGCAGCTGCACGACGCGCCCACGGCCGGGCACTTTGGCAAGGAGAAGACGGTGGAATTAGTAGCCAGGGATTTCTAGTGGCCTGGAATGAGAGGGGAGGTCGCAGACTACGTGGCGAGGTGTGACACCTGCCAGAGGGCCAAACCAGTGCACAGACCGCCGGCCGGACTGTTGGAACCGCTGCAAACTCCGGTCGAACCTTGGGAAAGGGTGGCTCTGGACTTTGTCACAGATCTGCCCAGCTCGAGGGGCAAGACGGCAGTGCTGGTGGTGGTGGACCTGTTTTCCAAGATGGCCCATTTCATTCCGTGTGCTAAGGTGGCCACGGCGGAGCAAACCGCCAAACTGTTCATAGACCACGTGTTCAAGGTTCACGGTCTGCCACGGTCTATTCTGTCCGACCGCGGGCGGCAGTTCATCTCGAATTTCTGGCAGAAGCTGATGGGCTTCCTGAACGTCAAGATCAACCTGGCGTCGGCGAGACACCCGCAGACCAACGGGCAAGCGGAGCGGGTCAATGCCATCATGCAGCAGTACCTGAGATGCTATGCGAATCAACAGCCTGCGACGTGGGTGGATTACCTGCCGCTTGCCGAGTTCGCCTACAACAACACGAAGCACGTGTCCACGGGGGTCACGCCGTTCTTCGCCAACAACGGGAGGCACCCCAGAACCTTCCCGGGACTGGAAAGAATGGGGGAGGGGGAGCCGCAGACGGCAGATGCGTTCGCGTCGGAGCTGCAGGAAGTCCACGATCAGCTGAGGCGCCACCTGGAGCTGGCCAAACACGCATACAAGGTACAAGCGGACAGACACAGAAGGGTTGGCGAAGAGCTCCACGTGGGAGACTGGGTCTGGTTAGCAGCCCACGCAGTGCCGGCCAGGTCGTTGGCCAAGAAGAAACTAGGGCATAAACAACTGGGGCCCTACCAAGTCGAAGAGCAGGTCAACCCGGTAGCTTTCAGACTGGCACTTCCGGAGGGTTCCAGAATGCATCCGGTGTTCCACAGATCGGTGCTCACTCCCTACAAGGCACCGCACAGGTTCCAGGAACCCGGAACGGCGCCGAGTCCGGTCAGAGACAGAACAGGGCACGCGGGAGTGGCACAGAAGGAGCGCATCAACGAAGTCACGGAGATTTTGGACTCCAGATGGGGGGAAGAGGGGGTAGAATACTTTCTCGCCAAGGAGGGCACCCCGGCCAGTGCGAACAGCTGGGTGCCGGGCTACGCCTTGGACGAACCTCTACTCAAAGACGAGTTTCATGCCCTCTTCCCACATAGACCTATGCCAGCAGACTTTTTCGACGACTGGCTTTTCACGCCCACGCTTTCGGCCAGCACTTTCCGGGGGTTCGACTCGGAAGAGGACCCGACACAAGACGTCCGTTCCCCGGAGGGGTCACCCTCGGGATCTGCATCAGAACCCTCGTATTGGTGGGACGATAGACCAGAGGAGCAGTTCCGCAGAAGGTGGCTGGAAGGCCCAGGACGAGCAACGCCGCCAGGAGGAAGTGAGGGAGAAACGGACATGGACGTTTTCGGGGACGACCCTGGTTTCGAGCACAGCGGCACAGAGATGGAAGCGGAGGTGACCGTCGTCGACGAGAGCAGGGAGGGAGACCCGCGAGACTTCAGATGGAGGCCCGCCACGGGAAGCGAACGATATCCGACGTTCGTCCCTTTGCAACAGCAGCACCCAGCTCCAGCACCGGAAGGAGGGGAGGGGGGAATGGGGGGCTTCGAGGGGGGGATGGATGTCAGGGATTTAGGAGCAGAGGCAAGGCCAAGGGAGGAAACAGAGAGTGAAGGGGAGGAGGCAGAAGAAAAGATGAGTGATGACGACGACCCGAGATCTCCTAGTCTTTCCAGTGAATCAGAGGATTCACAGAAAGGAGCACCAGTGGCCAGGGCAAGGGGGGAGTCTAGGGGGGCACCCCAGGAAGATAGAGCCAGAGGGGACTCAGGGGAGAGCAGTTGGAAATCGGGACCAGCGTCACCGCCAGGGAGCAGGGAAGAAGAAGGGAGCCAGGGGGCAAGCGCTGGCAGCTCACCACAGGAGGGAGGGCATGAGTCAGGAGTGGCCACACCTCCATCGGGGAGCGAAGAAACGGTTAAGAGGAAAGTGGAAGGTTGGGCGCGCGCGCCAAGTTCAAATGCAGAGGAAGGCGGCGCAGTAAGCAGCCCGGAAAGGGAACCAGGTCCTAAAGCCCGGCGCAAGGAGGCAGGAGGGTCCGGGTCAGCGTCAGAAGAATCCAGGAAGGAAGAAACCCCGGGGGGTAGAGGGACCCAGAGGAGGACAGTCAGGCGGAAAAGGTGGAGCAGGGCTAGGATATTAAGTTGGTGCACAAGGGGCGGAGACTCAGACGGAGCTTTGCCGATCTAGCTACTAGACGTAGAGTTGCGCGCAGCAGCGTGAGAATGGAAACTGCAATTCAATAAAGACTTTTACTTAATGATCGCTGGCTAGCGTGATCCTCTGTGAGCTAGGATCTTCAAGCAGCTCTGACAGTATGTTTGTATGCTTGTATATTCACAATATGTGTGTATTAATGCTGAATTATTTTAACAATAAAAACTTTTCAAAAAAGAAGAGGAAAATATCATTTTTTAAAAAAACAAAACTCTGCTAGATGTGTCATGTGGTTCAGTTCAGGGACGGTGTTTGAAAAGGGCTGAGGGGCTGCCAGCTCTGCAGGCAAGGGGTGACATAACTGGGCCTGTGAGGCTCAGGGTGTGTTCCCCCACAGGGGAGCCGCACAAAGAAGGTTGTTGGTCAAGGGAGCCGTGGACTCAAAAAGGCTGAAAACTTCTGCTTCCAAAAGTATACTTTAAGGGAACACCTAGAGCACATCATTGCTTTTCTAATCCAAATGCTTTTGCTACTGCCAGCCCACTCACTTCTCTTACTTATTCCACTACAGCAATTTGCACAGCTCATCTATACTTAATATGGTAAGTGATATTGACCATGAATGAAAGTCATACCCAAGAATTAGCCTGTCAGGCAATGGGAAGAGTCGCTACAACTCCGACTTACCTTTCCTAATATTGCCTGTAGACACGTAGAGGTTCCCAGGTTTCTCCTGGTGCTTTCCTGCAAAAACTAAACAGTGGCAAGCTATTTAAGGCATGAGACAATTCGGCAGATCCAGAACAAAGTCCAGTCAATGCAACTATTAGGAGAAATCCCATTCTAAGCAAAAACAACAACAACAAACCCTAAACTCTTGAGTTAGCTGATCTGCAGATCAGTGTGAGAATCAGCCTGCCAACTTCTATTGGTCTATAGACAACACAGTAAGACAGATGCTATACTCATCAACGTTGCCATGTGTTGCCAACACTGACTTAATAAAGAATACTATTGCAGTCTATGAAAATCTGAATGACAGAACATACTGAAGACTGCTATGTTTAAAGGAAAAGGAATGGGATGGGATGTACCAGCATAGTGATTTGCAATTTGAAAATTCTAGAAGCTGATTTAAAAATAATAATCAAAGGTTTCACATGAAAGAAGGCCATATTAGAAAGAAACATACCGTATTTTTCATCCCATAGGACGCTCCGTCCCATAGGACGCACCTAGTTTTTTGGGGGGGAAATAAAGGAAAAAAATTTCCCTTTATTTCCCCCCCCCAAAACCAGGTCGGGGAAACCGAAACAGGTTGAGGAACAGCGGGATGGCGGCGCTGCGCCTCCCTGCTGTCCCCAAAGCTTGTGGGGCTGGCCGATGTCTGCCCGGCGTGGCAGGCTGCTATCTGCACCGTGGGGAGCCCTGCGAGGAACTCCTGCAGGGCTCCCCACGCTGCGGATGTCTGCCCGGCGCGAGGGGCGCTCTGCTTCAGGGTGCCCCTCGCGCCAGGCGGCAGGCTGCTATCCGCAGCGTGGGGAGCCCTGCGGGGAACTCCTGCAGTGCTCCCCACGCTGCGGATGTCTGCCCGGCGCGAGGGGCGCTCTGCTTCAGGGTGCCACTCGCGCCGGGCGGCAGGCTGCTATCCGCAACCTAGACAGCCCTGCGGGACCTCCCACAGGGTTGCCTAGGCTGCGGATGTGTTCCCGAAGCCTGGAGAGCAAGAGGGGTCGGTGCGCACAGACCCCTCTCGCTCTCCAAGCTTCAGCGAAAGCCTGCATTCGCCCCATAGGACGCACCCAGATTTCCCCTTCATTTTTGGAGGGGGAAAAGTGCGTCCTATAGGGCGAAAAATACGGTAACTCCTGCCATTGCTGCTTGCTTCTCATTTTAGGGTGGCGCCCAAACGCTGCTATGGTGGCATCTTGCATTTCTATGGGGAATTCTGATTTTTGCCCAGGGAACACTTCAAAATTTAGTGTTTGATTTTCATTTACTTTTTAGAATTAAAAAAATAAATCTGTAAACTGGACTATAAAACAGGATTTACATATTCTGAATAACTGAATGAATGAATGGCTTCTCCAATGAGAACACAGAAATCACCTAGCGAGACAATGAGAAGATGGTTCTAGAGTAGGGTTGCCATATTTCAAGTGGCGAAAGTCCAGACACAAAAGGTTTTTGAGCATTCTTTTTAGGGCAATTGTCCGATAGCCCTTCCTCCACCGCCACCAAGCCTGGGCTGCCCCCACCAGAACCAAAGTCTGAACCAGAGATACCTACACACAATTTGTTTTATACAAAAAACCCCTAAATCCAGGACATTTGCTTTAGATTGCAAAATTCCCTCCGGATGGGCATGTAGGACCCCCAAAAGAGCTGAAATTGCTGGAATATTCTAGAGGAGAGCCTAGATCAGCACTTCAAATGCTGCTTTTGCTGCTCCAACACTACTTCTACTGGCTCTGGCAAATCTCACAAGACAAAATCTGGAAATCTCAAATAGATAAAAAGGAACTAGGTTCGCATAACCGGGTTCGCCTCATTTCTTTTCAGTCCGCAAGAATGGGCATGTTGCAGACTGGGTCACCCTCTCAGGCCCCAGCAAAGTGTCCTCATTCCTCCCACGCTTGGGCCCTGACACATGGAGGTTCTGGATCATATAAACAGGTTTGTTCTCTCCACGAGTTCCTCCCAGGAATGAACCTAACTGTGGCCTTGAACGTTCCTGGAGGCGGTCGTATGTTGGCTGTTAGTTGCCTGGACACGCCGAAATAATGGGAGCTCACTTCTGTTTCCCTTTTATTTTTATTCCTTTGGTATTTGGCAAATATGTTGTTGGGACCCGGAAGACTAGACAAAACCTCTTTTAAAAAATGAGAAGCATAATTCTTTGAACAAAACTATAAGCATACAAGCTGTGAGTTTTCCTATCCTAGGCTGTATAAAAGGTAAAGGTACCCCTGACCATTAGGTCCAGTCGCAGACGACTCTGGGGTTGCGGTGCTCATCTCGCTTTATTGGCCGAGGGAGCCGGCATTTGTCCGCAGACAGCTTCCGGGTCATGTGGCCAGCATGACTAAGCTGCTTCTGGTGAATCAGAGCAGTGCACGGAAACACCGTTTACCTTCCTGCCAGAGCGGTACCTATTTATCTACTTGCACTTTGATGTGCTTTCCAACTGCTAAGTGGCAGGAGCTGGGACTGAGCAACGGGAGCTCACTCTGTCGTGGGGATTCGATCCGCCGGCCTTCTGATCGGCAAGCCCTAGGCTCTGTGGTTTAGACCACAGCGCCACCTGTGTCCCTTCCTAGGCTGTACAGCCTACAGCAAAGATGGAGAATCTGTGGTCCTCTTGACATTGCTCTGCAACTCCCATCATGGATGACCACTGACTTGGGATGATGGAAGCTGACGTCCAACAACATATGGGGGACCAGAGGTCCCTCATTCCCTCACTACAGACTTTTGCAAAACAATGTTGAGATAATTCTGCTTCCTCAGTCACCTTTATAGATGTATGACTCTTTGTCCTGTGGTTTAGTGGAGGGATCAGGTCTCGGAACAGGGACAGGTGGCCTATTGACCAATTCCTGAGGAAAACTGTCCTGTTCCACCGTGTGATAGAGTTCTTCATCTTCACAATCATGGTATATATCCTCTTTCGGTTCTGGTACATCCATGCTCACACCTAGAAAACAAACTCATAATTAGAAAGGGGGAAACTCATGCAGAGTGAAGCAACTGTGTGCATTTAAGTTTTACATAACTTGTAGAGTGTGGGGTGGAGAGAGCTTTTATATATCTTATGTTAGTCTGAATATTTTTGTTTTGTCGGCTATAGAGTCACTGAGGGAATCTCTAATATTGGACCCGCTATATTTGAACATATTTACCCCTGCATCACTCTGAACAAAAGCCAAGGATTGCCTTGGCGTGTCATTTGAACCCAGGTTCATGGGTAAGCTGTCTCCACGCTGATGATGAGCTTTGACCAAGAAGAAGCCTTGGCTACAGCTCGCAGTTAGTGATAAGATTTGTTGTTGTTAATAAAATTTGTATCTCCTCCTTCATCTGAAAATCCCAGGGCGGGTCACAACATAAAAATACAAAATATGAATACAAAATACATAATAAAATGAAAACAAAACAAAACAATAACCCCCTCCCACAAACATATTTAAAAGGCCACAGAATGCTAATCAGCAAAAGGCCTGGTTGAAGAGAATTGTTCTCACCTGGCACCTAAAGACATGCAGAAGAAGAAGAGTTTGGATTTGATATCCCGCTTTATCACTACCCTAAGGAGTCTCAAAGCGGCTAACATCCTCCTTTCCCCTCCTCCCCCACAACAAACACTCTGTGAGGTGAGTGGGGCTGAGAGACTTCAAAGAAGTGTGACTGGCCCAAGGTCACCCAGCAGCTGCATGTGGAGGAGCGGAGACGCGAAGCTGGTTCACCAGATTACAAGACTAGTGCTCTTAACCACTACACCAGCCTTCCTGGGGAGAGCCTTCCACAAACTGGGAGCTACTGCAGAAAAGGCTCTCTCTCATATTGCTACCCTCCAGATCTCTTCATATGGGGATCTTAACTCTGAGCCTTCCTCTCTGCATATGCTCACCTTCTAAGAACTTGCGCATCATATAGGCCTTTGTTGTCCGTGCGGAGGAGCTGCTAGTCTCCGACTGAAGCATTTCTACGTCTGAAAACAACAATGGACAAACATAATCCACTGGGTTCTTTGAAAAGCTTCTCCTGTCAGATCTAAGAACAACTGAGATATGACTCCCATTGACAGCTGCTGAAAGGGGAAAGCTGCTCAAAAGGCTCCACGGCACTGCAAATTAAGGCTGAAATGGGTGAAACTGACTCCACCACCCCCCATGTGAACGAACCCACTTGCATGGGGAATTCCTGTAGTGGCACCGTAGCTCTTGATTTAGTTTTGGATGGGGTAGTACTTCCATTTGAGGGAAAGCCAGGTTTGCAGTATGAGGGTTTTCCTGCATTCAGTGTTGCATCAGGATGCTGAGATAGTGGCTGTGCACATGCACTGCTGAGCTGTGCGTGTTGCTGAAAAGTCAGGTCTGGCTATGATAGCACATGCCCTAGTGACACCCAGATCCAGATTGGATTATTATTGCAATGTGCTCTACATTGGGCTACTTGTGAAGAGTCTTTTGACACTCCCACTGGTCCAGGATGTGGTAGCAAGAGTCTTAGTCAGCACTGTCCACCATCGAGGGATATAAATTTAATTAATATAGGCCTAGGACCCTCGTACCTACGGGACTGCCTCTCCCGGTATGCCCCATGGAGGACCTTAAGGTCCATAAATAGCAACACCTTAGTGGTCCCGGGCCCTAAGGAAGTTAGATTAGCTTCAACCAGAGCCAGGGCCTTTTCAACACTGGCTCCGGCCTGGTGGAACGCTCTGCCTCATGAGACCAGGGCCCGGCATGATCTGATTTCTTTCCACAGGGCCTGTAAGACAGAGTTGTTCCACCTGGCCCTTGGCTTGGAGCCAATTTGATTCCCTCCCCCTCTTTCTTTTTTCTTTTTCCTTTCTCCTCCTGAGATGAGGCTGCATTTTAATATTTTAATGTTTCAATATTTTATTGTTGTACAGTGGTGCCTCGCAAGACGAAATTAATCTGTTCCGCAAGTCTCTTCGTCTTGCGGTTTTTTCGTCTTGCGAAGCACGGCTATTAGCGGCTTAGCGGCTATTAACAACTTAGCGGCTATTAACGACTTAGCGGCTTAGCGGCTATTAACGACTTAGCGGCTTTAAGAAAAAGGAAACAAACTCGCAAGAACTCACAGGACGTTTCGTCTTGCGAAGCAAGCCCATAGGGAAATTTGTCTTGCGGAACGACTCAAAAAACGGAAAACTCTTTCGTCTAGCGAGTTTTTCGTCTTGCGAGGCATTCGTCTTGTGGGGCACCACTGTATTTTAATCTTGTTTTTAAGTTGTATTCATTCAACTTGTTTTTATTATTGCTTGTTAGCCGCCCTGGCGGGGAGGGCGGGGTATAAATATTATTATTATTATTAAATAGGTAAAAAAAATGCCCATGGGACCACCATATTACACTCATCCTGCAACGGCTGCATTGATTACCAGTCTGTTTCCAAGCACAGTTAAAAGTGTTGGTGATAACCTCTGAAGCCCTAAATGGCCTTGGTCCAGGGTATTTCACCCTGTTTCAGCTTGCCCATTCCCTAAGAGCTGGTAGCAAAGCCCTTCTCTGTGTCCCACCAATGATGGAGGTGCAGTTGGCTGGGATGATAGGAAGGACTTCCTTGATGGCTGCACCCAGACTGTAGAAAACCTTGCCCTGCTAGGTTTATCTGGCCCACTCCCTTGCCATTTCTGGTGCAAATGTGCTGAGCCTGTCTTGATATTGCTGTTTTATCCTGGAATGTAGTACTTGGACTGCTGCAAGCCACTCTGAGTAATGCAAATAAATAAATAACCCAGTGGTAAGGTGAGTCATTTCCTCATACCTACCAAACAAATTCATCCAGAGGCCACGATCTGAAAATTCTTTGTTCTAATTTCCAATGTTGTGTGCATTTGGACTTGAAACAAGGTTAGAACATTCTGTGTTTGAGCTCCTCTGTGTGATACCTGCCATGTTAGGTACAGCCAGACCCAGTTTATTTACTGATCTTTGCAACGCACTTCCTTTTAATCTGAGTAATTTACCAGTCCAAAAGAAGCTGTTAATTGACACTGGCTTTGTTCAGATCTTTTTTGTTTCTTTGCTTTTTTGGATAATGCTTTCAAGGTATTTTTCATGGTACAGAAGATACATTTTGAGAAAACAATTGTTACAACAGTAAACAACTATTAACTTGTTCTGATAAAATGCTTTGTCTAGATCTTGATCAGGCATAGAGCTAGGAGGAAGGAGACGTTTTATTCTACTTACAGCAATACACGGTGGCAGCCATGACAGACTCTTTAGTCTGCCCTTTAATTTAGCTTAGTGGATATGGAGTCCAAGTTCGATTTATTAAGCTCATGTAAACTGAAGGAATTCTGAATCTCCATAGGAATGGCTTGTTAAACCATAGAAATGTATATGAATTCTGTAGGTGATTCTGAACCATTTGTGGAATAGATACATTGATTATTACAGATATGTTGATACTAACTCTAAAGCCAGACGCACTTCCAACATTCTATAATTCAGGAGTGGCCAATGTGGTGCTGTAAGACTATAGCTGTTCTGAAAGCATCCCAAACAAATAAAAAACTGCCAGTGTCTGCTTTTAGTTAAAATAATACATAAAGGTCCGTATTGTTAAAGCTATGCTTTTTCCAGTAGTGATGTATGGAAGTGAGACCTGGGCCATAAAGAAGACTGATCGCCGAAGAATGGATGCTTTTGAATTCTGGTGTTGGAGGAGACTCTTGAGAGTCCCATGGACTGCAAGAAGAACAAACCTATCCATTCTTAAGGAAATCAGCCCTGAGTGCTCACTGGAAGGACAGATCGTGAAGCTGAGGCTCCAATACTTTGGCCACCTCATGAGAAGAGAAGACTCCCTGGAAAAGACCCTGATGTTGGGAAAGATGGAGGGCACAAGGAGAAGGGGACGACAGAGGACAAGATGGTTGGACAGTGTTCTCGAAGCTACCAACATGAGTTTGACCAAAGTGCGGGAGGCAGTGGAAGATAGGAGTGCCTGGCATGATCTGGTTCATGGGGTCACGAAGAGTCGGACACGACTAAACCACTAAACAACAACAAAATATATAATGCCCTCACTGGTCCATGGCATTACAGCTGTATCTTTTAAAAGAATGCTGTTCAATTTCCAACATTCATATTAGGATTCCAGTCATGCCCTCAGCATCACCCATGAGCAGTCAGATCATATCTCTGGGACAATAATAGAACCTTGAGTTTATGAGATCAGGGAAACGGATTCCAGAATTAGATCAATCCTTTTGGAAATTAGAATAAGACGCACACTTACTTATCTTTCCACATACATGCAACTTAAGGCTCTCCAAGTGTCATTTAAGTTGATCTTTGGCTACACCTATTTAGCAACCTGCCTCAGTAACATCAGGGCTGGCCCAAGACATTTTGCTGCCTGAGGCAAAGGACAAGAAGGCACCTTGTCCCCTTTGGAGGAGGCAGTTAAGAGAAATAAAGAAGAGAACCAAGAGATTAAAAGGGATCAAGAAAGAATGAAAACACAGAAACTCAAGAGAATATACTTGATAATATTACACTTCTGAAATTAAAACAAAAACGCTATGTCTGAGAGGCATTCCAGAGCATCAGAATGAACAAATCAGGGTCTTAATCATAGAACATCAATCTAAACGCTTGGAGATGGAGGAGGAAGAGCTGAATAAAGAGATAGATAAAGTTTTCAGAGTAAAGTCTCCATATGCCAAAGCTAAAAAACTGCCAGGGGACTGTTTGGTGATATTTAATACAAGAAGCATCAGAGACTACATTCTCCAAGCCTATTTCCAAAAATCACTACAAATAGAGGAACAAAGAATTATTATCTTAAAGGAGATCCCCAGAAGGTTATTGAAAAAGGGACCAACTACAGATTCTTGATGGAAGCACTGAATAAGTGTTCCATTCCACTGGGAATACCATTCCCCTATAAGGGTAAAGAAACACAAAGATGTGTCGAGTCTATGTCTCAATTGCCAAACGGTAGGGTCGCAAGCTTATTTCTAACTTTCTTTTGTAGTATGTAATTTAGAACTATGAAGCCCCCTGTTAAGATTACTCCCCCGATCAAAAGGCTCTGAGGTCTTGGAAGTTTGAATTTGTTGCTAAGATTATAGTCACTTCTCTGTCAGAGATGAGCTATGGGCAACAGCCTGAGATGAGCCAAGAAAACAGAAAGCTGTCAGACCAGAGGGCAAACCGGGGGGGGGCATTTTGACTCAGCGCTACTTCACGGATGCTGTTCTCTCCTACGGCGTCATATAAACGTGGAGCTTAAGAGCAAGAGGAAGACTATACATACACAAGTCCTCTGTAGTAGCACCAGGAACCAAGCCAGCCATGGATTCGTAGAGCTCCTCATCACAGCCAGGGTTCAGAGAGCATTTCATCAGCAGGTCACTGGAAAGGTGAGCCATGGACTCATAAACAGAATCATCTTCCTCGCCCTGCATCAGCTGTTCCTTTATGTGGCTTTTCAGCAAGTCTGCTGTCTCCTAGAAGGTGAAGAAAGAAAATCAACAGACCCACCGAGGCAGTGGTGGTGGTGAATGCCATTGAATCAATCTAAGAGCATGCCCATGTAACCAATCCGAAACATGACCCCTCCTACCACACTTCAGTCTTTATATGCAGTGGAGCGTTCATAGCAGGGCAGAACTTTGGGGTGGAAGTCAGCAGAATGAGCAGAAAGACCACCATACAGGGGGGCAGTCTAATCTTACTGCATTTTGTTCACTAGCTGACGCCAAAAACATTCCGCTAACTCTTTTAAACGTTTAGAGGCAGAGCCCCTACACAATCATCAGCTAGCCACTTTCAAGCAAATCTACCCTTTTCCTTTGCAGTCACGCACCTCTAAACTTCATGAAACGGCAGGGTGAGTGGGCTGGTATTAAATCATTATTTTACTGCATTTCACTTTCTGCACTTTCTACCCTCTAGGGCTGGTGTACACATCTGCCCCGATTCCGTAAAAACGGCAACCCCTCGATGGCTGTCTTTCCCACATTAAGGTACCTCACTGCCCATTATATGTGGAAAAGGAAAATGCCACAAGTGATGCTAAATCAGGCACTATCATGTCTATGCAGAGAATGACATTCAGAGAAGAGGGTGAATCTCATGCAAAGGCCTAAGCCATACATTAAATCTTTAAAGCATTCCTGTCTCAGAAATTCCAGAAAATTCCAGAAAAGCAGAGCAAAAAGGTGCTGTTACCTTTCACCTCTGCCACTGATCCACAGAGACACCAACCTGCCTGTCTCCCACTGACAAATCCACACTGCTTCTGCATGTGCTTTCTCTATCTACTTGAAGATCTGTTCAACATTGTTCACAGGTGTTATTTTTCCTCCTACAAACACTGAAGTTTGCCAATATCTCCAGGCCCTAATTTCACAAGTATCACCTACCCTATCAATTACTCTGGATCAGGCATAGGCAAACTCGGCCCTCCAGATGTTTTGGGACTACAACTCCCATGATCCCTAGCTAACAGGATCAGTGGTCAGGGATGATGGGAGTTGTAGTCCCAAAACATCTGGAGGGCCGAGTTTGCCTATGCCTGCTCTAGATTCTAAAGCAGTGTTTCCCAAACTTGGGTCTCCAGCTGCTTTTGGACTACAACTCCCATCATCCCTGACCATTGGTCTTGCTAGCTAGAGATGATGGGAGTTGTAGCCCAAAGAAACAGCTCGAGACCCATGTTTGGGAAACACTGTTCTAGAGTAATTCGTAGAAGGGGGTGTTGGGAGTTTTCTCCTTCAGGTTATTATTTTTGCTGTCAGAAAGGAATCATACATGTGAGCTAGAGAACTTTAAGGAAAATGCATCTTAAACTTCTGGAGAATTGGGGAAGGGGACCCACATTCAAATACTAGTATCACTTTCTGAAGGAATAAAACGGCAGCAATCGAATTCTTGCCCCTGCAGTGCAGTTTCTACGTGAGACACCACCCTAAGCAGTGTGAAGATTCAGGAGTCCTCGCACCATCCTGACAACAGGGAATGGAAGGGCAACAGCCCCTCTTACCACATATTCATCAATGAACTGCCGGAGATCTTTGAAGCCCTCATTCTCTGCAATGTTGTTGGGATAGTGACCATATTTGTTGGCAACACTGTAAGCCTGTAGGGCTCCTGGGCATGAAAGCAGGAGGGCAGTGAGGTTCTTCAGACCATATTTAGCAGAAAAGTGCAGCAGAGTTGGCAACTCTTCATCCCTCTGGCCTGAAAAGAAAGAAGAAAACAGGCATGCAAGGCAGGTTACTTTTTTTCAGTTTTACTCACGGACGATAAATTCAGCAGTTCTCAGTCGTTATACTGTCTCGGAGCTAGTGTCGTGCCCAAACCTCCGATTTCTCAGAAGTTTCCTTCCCAGGTGAAATCAGCTTTTATTTTTTCTACCCTAATTGCAAGGTGCATTAGAACCTTGGACCTTTTGGACCAGCAGCCCAGGTCATTATATACAATCACCCCATGGACCAACTTTCACAGATGAGTGGGGCACCCACCTGTTCATCATCTAACATCAAGGTGACATCAGGTGATGGACAGGAGGGTGGTCCTGTTCTCCTCAGCTGACCTGTAGGGGTGGAGGTGGGGATCTGCCTCCTCATTGGCTGCTCCCAGACTTTGGAACTCCCTTCCTAGAGAAATAAGATTGGTCCCCTCCTTGTTGCCCATCCACCCTGGTGAAAGCTTTCTACAGTGGCACCTCGGGTTACATACGCTTCAGGTTACATATGCTTCAGGTTAAGAACAGTTTCAGGTTAAGAAGGGACCTCCGGAATGAATTAAGTACTTAACCCGAGGTACCACTGTAGTTCCAACAGGCCACTGGGAACTGACTGTTTTTAAGGAAAGAGCTGGCGCTATGATATTTTTATTGAATTGGGGTGTTGGGTGTGGGTGTAAACAGTCGCACCTTGGTTCTCGAACACCTTGAGACTCAAACGTTTTGGCTCCCCTCCCGAACACCACAAACCCGGAAGTGAATGTTCCAGTTTGCGGACGTTTTTTGGAAGCTGAACTTCCGACGCGGCTTTTGTGGCTTCCAACTGAGTGCAGGAAGCTCCTGCAGCCAATCAGAAGCCGTGCCTTGGTTTTAGAATGTTTTCAGAAGTTGAACAGACTTCTGGAACGGATTACGTTCAAGAACCAAGATACGACTCTATACTATTAGTGTTTAATTGTTTTTTCATTATTGCTTTCTTTTCTCTGTTTTTAGCTGTTTTTATTTTAGTTGCAAGCTGATCTAAGTTCATGTCAGGGGTAAAGGCAAGATTTAAATAAATATAATACAACAACATCATCATCATCAACAACATCCAGAACATTCCCTGCAGAGAAGGCACTAATGAGCAGGATTTAAAACACACCCAGCAGCTGATGAGCCAGGGGGCTAAATTCTGATGTTTAACCCTTCCAGAGCACACTTGCCTCTAGAAGCAGATGTGTTACTCTCAAATGTTTGTGTTGGGCTGAGAACAAGACAGCTTGACCAAACCATCCATCCTATACTACCTTGTATTGTGTCGGATGGTCAAACACGTCAAACTGCATTTCCTCTCTTTTTTTATTCCTACTATTGTACTGTGCCTTTTCACAGAACACAATAACTTTCAAACCACCACCACACTTACATACAACGTCTTCTTCCTCTAGCTGGTTGATCCCTAATAGGTGCAAACCGCTTGCAGGAAGGCTCTTTTTCATTGACTCTGTCAGGATTTTGTCTAGTGCTTCTGTGTTGTAAGGGATTATTTTAAATGCCTGAATGCAAGGAAGGAACCCATTCATATCAGATTATTTCAGCCAGACAGTATGTTTTAATAGATCAAGAGTTCATCCATCACCTGTAAATCTCAAGAACAGAAGTCATCCCCTTCTGGGGAACTGTTTACCCACATTCAAAGGCACACCTGATATTTAAGCAAAGGTGCCACAATACTGATTGCACCATTGTCCATCTAGAGCAGCCTTTGCCAAACTGATGCTTTCCAGATGTATCGGGCTACAGCTCTTACCACGACTGTGCTGGATGAGGTTGATCAGAATTGTACTCTGATACTTCTGGGAGGCGAAAGCTGCTCTAGAGTCTCCCCGTAGGAATCAACCCCGCGCTTATCATGTGAGGCCTTTCTCTGTGTCCCCATTCCTTGAGAGGTTTGGAGAGTGACTACACGAGAACAGGCCTTTTCTGTGGTAGTTCCCCATCTGCGGAATGCTCTCCCCAGAGAGGCTCACCTGGCCCCATGTCTTCAGACCCTGGGCAAAAAACATTTTACCCAGGCCAATGAACAGTGTATGGCCTTTTAAAAGTGGGGGGATGGTTATGACTTTTTCATGTGGTTTTATTGTCTTTTATTTTTACGCTATGTAAATGTTGTTTCTAATGTTGTTCACTGACCTGGGATGGTCGGATAAAGGGCAATATATAAATTGAATCAATAATAATAATATGCACACTCTCACATACTTACATTTAATGAGATTATAAAGGTAAAGGGACCCCTGACCGTGAGGTCCAGTCGCGGACGACTCTGGGGCTGCAGTGTTCATCTCGCTTTACTGGCTGAGGGAGCCAGCGTACAGCTTCCAGGTCATGTGGCCAGCATGACTAAGCCACTTCTGGAGAACCAAGCAGCGCACGGAAACGCTGTTTACCTTCCCGCTGGAGCGGTACCTATTTATCTACTTGCACTGTGTGCTTTCGAACTGCTAGGTTGGCAGGAGCAGGGACCAAGCAACGGGAGCTCACCCCGTTGCGGGGATTTGAACCGCCGACCTTCTGAGGTTACTCTTTTTATATCCCAAGGTCTCTTATCCAATTTCACACTGGAACTGAGAAGTAACAGGGTTTATGGGTGCTCCATTCTTTCTTTGAACTTAGAAACTTGAGCTACTAACCTTGCGTAATATGTAGAATAACATCCATTCAGCAGCAGCTGATATCAGAGTCACTCAGCCTTTCAACAGTGTTCAGGTAACCCCATCACCAACCCCATAGACCAGGGGTCAGCAAAGTTTTTGTGGCTTGCGACGGTTCACAGTCCCGCAGACGCCACGGTGGGCCGGAGTGCAGGCATACACGAATGCTATTTCCGGCACTCCTTCCAGTGAGGAGGAGGCGTGCGCAGCTTCCCATTGGCTGAAGGAACTTCCTGCAACCAATGGGAAGCTGACCAGCATCACGGATAGCGGTCCCTGCTCTGCCCCACGCCAGTTTAGCGCCAAGCACGGGAGCCAACCGAGCAGGCAGGGAGGTCATGGGCCGGTTAAGCAACCCCCATGGGCCTCTTGGGGCCCATGGGCTTTAAGTTGCCGACCCCTGCCATAGACACCTGCTGAGGAACTAGACCTCATAATTGATTTTGTTGGTTTCTGGACTCCAACGTTCCCACTATTACAGAGACTATCTAAGCACCTAGCCTCTTTTTTGCTTCACTGCAGCAATGAGCAAGCCCTTCCTTTCATCACTGCTATTGCAAGCACCTTCCTCCACTGCTGTTCCAAAACAGAAAAAGTGAATGCTTAACTTATGGTGCCATGGAGCAAATTCTTTCTAGCTACTGCTGCATCTAAAATATGTTTCCACATCACACGGTAGTAAACATGCTCCTTGACCCTTCTTGAAATAGGAAATAAAATAGGAACCTAAATTCATAAATACCTCCATGGCTGAATTTTACATGGAAGGTATATTGCAGCTGTTTGACAGATCTTTTTCAAACTAATTGTTTCTGTTGCCACCCTGGATTTTAAAACAAAACAAAGCAGCATGCCCATCAGGCATAGCTTGTGTCTCTCAGGACTATAAGAATTAGGTATGCTGATATGCAGTTAGCTATTTTTCAAGGTTCCTCGCTGATTCAAGTTATCTCCTTTGCCCCTTCTTTTAACATTTACCTGACACATAAATTCCACTGGATTTGCTGCAGTAGACAGCAAGTTGCTAATTTCTTCCATGTCAGTGTAATAGCAAATGCTTGCTTCAGCTATCATCAAATCCCCAGAAAACAATCGCAGGCATACAGCTCCAGGCGACAGGTCTGTGGGAGAAGGCAAAGATTAATCAGTAACAGACAAGGTACAAAAGAAAACCCACTATGCTAGAAGAATCAATAAAGAACAATGCTCTGTGTGGCCTTCCTTTGAACACAGTTGGTACAGTTTGGCTTTCGAGGAATACTACAGAGGCTCACCTGTTGACAGGTAGTGCTTGGTTTCTTGGTGGATCTCTAAAAGCAACATTGGCTACTACTTCATTCCCTAACAGCCAATGTTGCTGTTAGGGATGCGCCAAGAAACTAAGTACTACCTGTCAACAGGTGAGCCTCCGTAGTACCCCTCGAAAGCTGAACTGTACCAACCATGCCACCCAAAACCAATGGTGGAGCTGCTATTGCTATGCCTCTTTCACATGTATCTGAATGTGTGGAAGAACTTAACATGCCAAGAGAAACCTACAGGCTTCAGCAGTGGAAGCGATGACGTAAACCTAAAGTTATCGAAGAGAACAAAACTGGAAGGTCAAGAATCACCCAGCAGCACAATCAGTGCTTTCAACTTGCTTTAGCCATGATCATGTGATGAAACCAGAGAATGCAGGAAGTATTTACTCAGAACTCCTGGCCTAAACAAAGCCCAAAAAGCAGTCCTGAGTCCTTGCTATTTATTTATTTATTGGCGCTGGCCGGAGGGGGAAGCACAAGAAGGATAACAGCACTGCCACAGTCCTCTCTGGTGAGCAGTTTCAACGAAACCTGTTGCAGTTTACAGCCACCAACTCCCTTAAAAGAATCATGCGTGAAAACTAAACAGGGTCCATGCCAGAGCCCTAAGCACAATCAACCGCACTGCTCAGCCCTTAGGAAAGTGAGAAAAAATTCCTACATATAGGAAGAAACCTGTTCCCATGAAGGATTTTCATACTCTCCAGGCTGTCATTTGAATAAAAATTAACTTAGCTTCCACAACATAACCCTTCCTATTTTGAATGACAAATTTAAGTTCCGTTATGCTTCTAAAATTACCACACAGCAAAAATTAAGTGCAGCTCTGGCCATTTGGCAGAATGTGGGGGAAAGAGGAAGCGCAAGACAGCTTCTGCTTCCTGTGGAGGCAGCCCTCTACACATCTGGAGCTCAGTCGTCAACCAACCCATGATGATGAGGCTTGCAAGCCCCCACTTCGGACGCAATGCAGCACGCTAACAGGAAGCATGGTCTAATCTGGCTGTTTTAGCTCTACTACGCTCTAGCAACTATCTATTTGCGGCTTCGTGTATACAGTTTTAGCTTCCAGGGCTCACTTTTTTGGAGCCTTCATAAGAGGATATTGTTTGTTTCACTTTCTGCTTACTTAGCTGATGCTAAATTTGCCTCTGAGATAAGGTGCAATTCTGTTTAATATTTTCTGCCGCAGAGAAGCGTTTTAGCAAAGCAATGCCAATTTTGGCACCTACCAGGTGCGGAAACCGAAACGGTGTACTCATTCTCTATCCTGGCCAGAACTCGCTGTGACTGGCAGCTCTCGGAGGAAAATTCCACTTCCATTTTTACATGGCTATCCAGCTTACATTTTAGGATGATGTAAACTATTGTCTTCGCCTAGAAGTAGAGCATAACATTTTAGAAACACAGTAATATCTGCAGGCTCTTGAATGCTGTACAATCCCTTTCTCCACAAAATGTGCCCAAAGTGACTTGGAATAGTTTAAAGTGTTAAAATGTAGACATTATATATACATATACACACCCACCCACACATATATATTCAACAACTTCTAGTTTTTTGGCTGTAAAATCAATCCTTCTGCAGAGAAAGTAGCACGGGATCTTGAGCAGAATCTTCAGTATTTTCTGTTTCATGCTGCACAGAGAGAAAGATGGGAGATAATGACGGTTTTCACAGAACTGCAATTGAGAAGGACTGTGTGGAGATTCTCCAATAGGTCTACAAGGTGGGATTGAAAATCTCGGCCCTTCGTCTCCGTCCCTTCATTCCCTACCAACGGTGGCTGATGGGAGTTGTGGTCCAAAATACTGTGGGAGGGGAGGCAGCTGGTTGGCAAAGGCTGGTTTAAACCAGAGTTAAGCTTAACTGTGTTTCGAGGAAAATGAGGTGTGATGGTGCACAGGGCAAAAAATCACACCCACCTTGATCCTCTCCTGCTCCTCCCCTGCATGCTGGGAGCTAAGCCATGGTTTGGCTTAGTGCTATGCCAAAGCAGGGTTCATGGTTTGTCTGTATCTGAACAAACCACAAGTTGTTGCCAATATCAGTTCTTGGCTTGCCACTTGTGTTTTATTAAGGGGGAAACAAGCCATAAGCTCAGGTCTGGAAGTAAAGCGAAACCAATTCATGGCTCCCAGCCTCTAGAGTGAGATGAGCGCACAACCCTAGAGTCTGACAAGACTGGCCCGTACGGACAGAGGTACCTTTACCTTTACCTTTTAAGGATCAGCTATGGTCTAAAATGATGTGTGAACACTTCCGCAGAGGGCCATTCTCTGTGGCTGCCCCACAGTTGTGGAACTCTCTTCCCGTATCCTAAAGGGTCATGAAAATCTAAGGCTAAAAACAAGGCTTGAACCAGAAATCAGCCAGGCTGAGGACTGGCCAAAGACCCATGGAGCTCAAAAGGACCCCTCACTAGCCTGAGGTCTGCCCCCTTACTACCCTCCTTGCAGGGCCCCTGGGTAGCCATTCTAGTGGGCAACAGTGCCACCTGCAGTGCCCGTGTACCATTTTGGATTTCCCAAAATGAAATTCAAGTTGAAAAGAAGCACTGAAAGCCACTGACAGTAATCTAGTCTCGAGGTTACCGCTGCACGGACTACAGTGGTCAGGAATGGCTGTAGTTGGCAAACAAGACAAATATGGAAAAAGGCATTCCTGACCACAAAGGACACTTAGGTCTCCAGGGACAGAGATCTATCCAAGAGTACCCCCAAGCTACATATTTGCTCTTTCAGAGAGTGTGCAACCCCATCCAGAACAGGTAGCTTGCCAATTTCCCACACATGGAACCACCCACCCAAAGAACCTCCATCTCCCTTACAGTGGTGCCTCGCAAGACGAAATTAATTCGTTCTGCAAGTTTTTTCTTCTTGCGAGTTTTTCGTCTTGCGAAGCACGGTTTCCCATAGGAATGCATTGAAAATCAATTAATGCGTTCCTAGGGAAACCGCTTGCCAGGCTGGCGGTGCGGAGAAGGGCTTTTCTCCGCACCGCAAGCCTTCAGGACAGGTACGGGAACAGAGGGGAAGGCGCGCAGCGCTTTCCCTCTGTTCCCGGGGCTTGCGTGGGAGGAGGGTTTTTCCTCCCCACCGCCAACATTCAGAACAGCATTCTGAATGTTGGCGGTGGGAAGGAAAACCCTCCTCCCACCCCAAGTCTTCAGGAAAGCCATCCGATGCCCGGCGGCGGGAGGAGACGTTCCCCCCCCCCCGCCGCCGCCCAGCATCGGAGCTTCGTTCTGATGCCCGGCGGCGGGAGGAGGCGTCCCCCCCCGCCCGGCATCGGAGCTTCGTTCCGATGCCCGGCGGCGGGAGGAGACGTTCCCCCCCGCCCGGCATCGGAGCTTCGTTCCGATGCCCGGCGGCGGGAGGAGACGTCCCCCCCCGCCGGGCATCGGAGCTTCCTTCCGATGCCCGGCGGCGGGAGGAGACTCCCCCCCCCTGCCGGGCATCGGAGCTTCCTTCCGATGCCCGGCGGCGGGAGGAGTCACCCCCCCCCGCCGAGCATCGGAGCTTCGTTCCGATGCCCGGCGGCGGGAGGAGACGTTCCCCCCCCGCCCGGCATCGGAGCTTCGTTCCGATGCCCGGCGGCGGGAGGAGACGTTCCCCCCCCCGCCATCAGAGCTTCGTTCCGATGCCCGGCGGCGGGAGGAGACGTCCCCCCCCCCCGCCGTGCATCGGAGCTTCCTTCTGATGCCCGGCGGCGGGAGGAGGCGTTCCCCCCCCGGGCATCGGAGCTTCCTTCCGATGCCCGGCGGCGGGAGGAGGTCCGAGGACAGTGGGGAAGACGCGCTGCGCTTCCCCGCTGTCCCGGAAATTTCCCTATGGGCTGTCGTCTTGCAAAGCAAGCCCATAGGGAAATTCGTTTTGCGAAGCGCCTCCAAAACGGAAAACCCTTTCGTCTAGCGGGTTTTCCGTCTTGCGAGGCGTTCGTATTGCGGGGTACCACTGTATTTATATATGCCACTACTGCACCCCGTGTTTTGGTAGCCCAAAAATGGAAAATGAGCGGGGTCTCAACCAAAAAGGAGTGGTAACTTAAGTTGACAGAATATGTGCAGCTTGCAGACTTAACATGTAAAATAAGAGAACAAGAAGAACATATGTTTAGAGAAGACTGGAAAATGTTTATTGAATATATGGGAAATAATTGTATACAGCTGAAAATGCTGGCAGCATTAAGATAAATTCAACCCCGTGTAAATAAGTTATGATGGATGCAATAATGGAATACTGAATAGTATAGTTTCTGTAAAAAATGCAGGGATTTATGATATGTAAAATGAACCATGGAAAGAGAAGAAGGGAAGTCATTGATATTTTAAGGATGTAAAAATGAGCACTTTAAATTGTAAAAGAGAAAAATTAATAAAAATTATATACCAAAAAAGAAAAGAAAAAAGAACCTCCATCTCTCCAGGATTGAAACACAATTTATTGGCCCTCATCCTGTCCACCACTGCATCCAGACTCCGATTCAAAGCTTTCACAGCCTTTCCTGATTCGGATGTTATGGAGGAGTAGAGCTGAGTGTCATCAGCATACTGATGGCACCTTGCTCCAAAACTCCTAATGATCGTTCCCAATGGCTTCATACAGGTATTAAATACCATTAGGGAGAGAATGGTACCCTGCGGGATCCCACACCACAAATGCCAGGGGGTGCAAGGAAAACTCACTCAGTTCTACTCTCTGGAAATGACCCTGAAGAGCACTGGGAGAGCAAGCAGAGGTAACAGGATTGCACTCCCTTTGTCCCTCTCATGATAAAGGTCAGCAAGGCTGATTCAGTTCCAAAACCAGATCTGAACCCAAATTGTAGTGGATCTAGATAATCAGACATACCCAGGAATAACCACAGTTGCTCCGCAACCACCCTCTCCACCACCTTTGCCAAGAAACAGGTGTTGGTGTTTTTAATGTTCTGAGAAGTTTTTAATGTTTGATGTTTTGTCGAGTTTTCAATATTCTGTTGGGAGCCGCCCAGAGTGGCTAGGAAAACGCAGCCAGATGGGTGGGGTATAAATAATAAATTATTACTATTATTATTATTATTACTACCCGTTTATATATGTCATACTTTGCTGGGTCTAGGGTAGGATTTTTAAGAAGTGAATGTTTTATTTAGCTTTCATTGTCTTTTTGCTTTGTTTGGTTTTTTAAAACTGTAACTGTAACATACCATGAGATTTTAACTACAGTGGTACCTCGGGTTACATATGCTTCAGGTTACATACGCTTCAGGTTACAGACTCCACTAACCCAGAAATAGTGCTTCAGATTAAGAACTTTGCTTCAGGATGAGAACAGAAATCGTGCTCTGGCGGCACGGCAGCAGCGGGAGGCCCCATTAGCTAAAGTGGTGCTTCAGGTTAAGAACAGTTTCAGGTTAAGAACGGACCTCCGGAACGAATTAGGTACTTAACCCAAGGTACCACTGTATAAGGTTTAAAGCAATATACAGTAAAAAAAATTGCTTCACTGCAGAAAGACAAGGAAGCTGCCCCAGAAATCAAGGGTACCAAAGTGTAAATGCAGGTATGCAGCTAAATTCTGCAGCACTCAAAACTCCAAAGCTATTCGAGGTTCAGAGCAAAACCAGCCTGGGTAGCTGTGGCAATACTGAAGATGAAGTCCCGAACATGAGTGCGCTACTTCAGTTGTTCCACAAGCAGGTAAAAGCAGGAACACCTGTGCCTTAGGCTTGCCTCAAAGCCAACAGAACTATTTGCAGGTGTGTTATAGCACAACTGCGACGCCAAACACCCGCCAAATTCCTCATGTCCTCCCCATAACACAGAGAGAAATGCAATGCAATGTCCTCAGGTTGTATTCCAGGCAGGCAAACACATGCAAACAACGCTGCAAATAATAATATTTGGGAAAGGAAAATGCCCAAGAGGATGGTGTTGCTTCACATATTTCTCTCCTCATAGGATTGCTTATTTAGCCTAGTTATTTAGCAAGGCTTGGTTCTAGAGAATCATAGCTCAGCCAAGCTGCGTTCACAGCACAGCATCACACACACATTTTGCCCTCTCACAGCAACTTTGAAAGAATGGAGACATACCGTACCCCACAGCGAATGCGATCAGGCTGCACTGTAACTAGGCTTCCTAGTCTGGTCACCAAGTTCCCGTGCTCTCGGCTCATTGCAATATTGCACGAATGGTGTGCATCTCTGTCGTCTTCCGCTTCTGCATCAGTCACTGAATCACAGCCAGAATCTAAGTGCAGGGCAAAGGTTAATGTTACTTCTCAATGCAGTCCAGCCAGAAGTTCGCTAATTAACTAAGAAAGACCCTTAAAAAGAAGTCGAATGGTTTAATGAAAGCTAGTGCTAGCAAGCATGCACATTCTGCACACAGGGATTATCTTACATTGGCCTCAAGCATAAATTAGTTGGAATTAACTAATTAGTGGGCTCTTTAGGCCACTGGACTCATTTTAAGCTGCAGGTGCTAAGGCAGAATTAAGTGGGGCCTGGATGAGTTTGTGACCCACTGGCTTCACTCAGATTCAGTTGGGAAAATGACACTTTGGGTTTTCAAAATGCCTGATATGGATGTGACGGAATCAATCTCTGATGCTTCCACTGTGCCTACCATGTCACTCCCTCCACCTCAGGAGTGGTCAAGGCACTGTGCCTGAATTTGTCTCTCCAGAGGGTGGTACACCACCCATTCCACCCACCTATCAAGAGACAGAAACACCTCCCCTGTCATCTAGGTCCTGGAGATGCCAGCAAGGGGCATAAAAAAGTGGTTCAGGCCTCCAGGCAGAGTTCCTCCCAAGTTCCTTAAGTGTTTGCCCATATACAGTCCAGGAAGAACAGTTTCCCCAACTTGATTCTGTATTCAGTTACAGATAGGTAGCCGTGTTGGTCTGCCATAGTCAAAATAAAAAAAATCCTTCCAGTAGCACCTTAAAGACCAACTAAGTTAGTTCTTGGTATGAGCTTTCGTGTGCATGCACACTTCTTCAGATACACTGAAACAGAAGTTGCCAGATCCTTCTATATAGTGAGAAGGTGGGGAGGGGTATTACTCAGAAGGGTGGTGGGAATGGGAGATTGGCAGATGGCTGAATAAATGGACATAAATCTGACATCAAGAATCACAAAACAGAGAAACCAGTAGGAGAACATTTCAATCTCCCAGGACATTCTATACAAGATCTCAAAGTAGCTGTTTTATTACAAAGGAATTTCAGAAATAGACTGGAAAGAGAAGCTGCTGAATTGCAACTCATTACCAAACTCAAAACCATGGAGAGACCTGGTCTGAACAAAGACATTGGATTCTTATCTCATTATACATGACTAAGCCATTTTTCACCTTCTCACCCCTTGCCTTTTCCTGTAAGACCTATTGCAGTCGTTAAGAGTCGTCAACAGGCTCATCTCAGCTATCTGCCAATCTCCCATTCCCACCACCCTTCTGAGTAATACCCCTCCCCACCTTCTCAATATATAGAAGGATCTGGCAACTTCTGTTTCAGTGTATCTGAAGAAGTGTGCATGCACACGAAAGCTCATACCAAGAACTAACTTAGTTGGTCTTTAAGGTGCTACTGGAAGGAATTTTTTTATTTTGATTCTGTATTGTTTGCACTAAGGATTAAGCGTTTCACACAAGGGCCGAGCTACACATTCTCCACAGAAGACTTTTGATTTGAGATGTGAATAGTGGGGATGGAGAACAGCAACCCCTGGCAAATTTTGAGCTGATGGTAAGTGAAACTTTGGGGTGGCTGAAACACTTCCCCGCCACTGCCAGGTCCTCCTGCCTGGCAGCAGCTGCCACCCCCTCCAAAAAAAGCCCCCTGAAGAGACATTAAATAGCAGCACTCTGACAGGGACTTCTGGAGGAAATGGTGGGCGTTAATATTTTTAAAGACATCTTCGTCAAACGATGCAGTAACATCACATAGTATTGCTTCAGGGAGTTTTGGCGGTGGGGGTAATAGCTAATAAAAGCTCCAGTGGCAACAGCGAGTTTCAGCTACTGCATCTACCATTCCACATCTTGAAAAATCACCTCTCCCCACCCCCTCAAATTTTGTAGCCCACGAATGAGAGTGAAATGGAAGATTGCATTCTGACACTACATGAACCCTATAGAACAGTGTTTGAGATTTGCTCCTTAAGGCAATAAAATCTGTGAAGTTCATGATCATCAAGTGTCACTGCTTGTGCAGGTATATTTGGACCAAATATGGAGTGTTCACAAACACAGTGTTTTTTCCTTAGTTTCTCTCCCCCCCTTTAAAGAAGATGTCTCTTTAAATATCAAGAGTACCAGTTCAAAATAACAACTTTCCATTCATCCCAGGTCTTTGTGAGAGTGAAGTTGTTTGAGATTGTGTTTATCTCATCAAAATCACGAGAGATCTTGCAGAGTGCAAGAGGTCTCATCCGAAATCGGCACTGATGCCTATGCCATGTGGGCAATGCAGGTGTCATCGTCAGAGTGACGCTTTCCATTTCACCTCAAGTGCTGAAACAGGACGCCCTGCCCCTAACAGGGGTGTCCAAACTTTTTACAAAGAGGGCCAGATTTGATGAAGTGGACATGTTTGAGGGCTGACCAAAGTTGTTGAGGTTTTTTTAGGATAGCTGAGCTTTTTGCTTTTTTTTTTTAGGATTTTGCCCCAGGACATATACAGTGGTACCTCTGGTTACGTACTTAATTCGTTCTGGAGGTCTGTTCTTAGCCTGAAACTGTTCTTAACCTGAAGCACCACTTTAGCTAATGGGGCCTCCTGCTGCTGCCGCGCCACCGGAGCACGATTTCTGTTCTCATCCTGAAGCAAAGTTCTTAACTTGAGGTATTATTTCTGGGTTAGTGGAGTCTGTAACCTGAAGCGTCTGTAACCTGAAGCGTCTGTAACCCGAGGTACCACCGTACTGCCACGGGGACTAGATTAAATCAAACGGTGGGCCAAATTAGGCCCCCGAAATGGACTTTGGATATGTCTGCCCTAGGAAGTCCAGATTGGCATTCGCTGTGTCTGTGAAAACAAAGCCCTCAGTGAGGGCATCTGTTTAGTTCCTGTATCAAAGGTCCTTCGGAAACATATATTTAGATTCCTCTTTTTTATGTGCCTTCTACCGTGAAGATGTAACTATGGAAATGTGCACATGAACAGCACCAGTGACCTCAGTAGAACTTTACTGCTCCATCTGGGCTGTTTGAAAATGTGCTCTCCTGAGTGCGTTGCAAACCTCCACAGGCATATAACCTCCAACTGCAATAAGCAGGTACTAACAAGCTAGCAAGTTGCGAACCTTTGCGCTAAACTACTGAACAACTGAACCAGACTACTGTGACTTTCAGACATTTTCAAACTCATGCAGCTCTTTTAATGAGCCAAGCAATGTGATAAGAATCACCCACATGGTTGAACACTATGTAGTTTTCACTTCTGAAGTATCATTTTGGTTAAGTTTTTGCCTTTTTAAATCTCTGCCACAAAAGCCACAAATTCTTATAGCGGGATATTTTTAGCATCGCTCTGCTTGTGGTTAAGATTCATTTTTAACTTCGCTATGATGGTGGTTTGTATGATACCTTTAGCTCTTAGGCTTACAGACGCAGCCTAAACATATTTGCTCGGAAATGGGTACCGCAAATTTCATTTTCTACTCAGGAAGCTTGGGGTTTGTAAACTCTTAAGGTGCATGTGCTCAGAAGCAACACAATATGCTGAACTTGCAATTTACTTGGTTCTCTGGGCATTCCCACTGACAAGGATCCTGTCACTTAAACTTTGGTTTGTAACAAAGCTTTCCCGCTAAATATTTTGGCAAATCGTTTGGATCAAATTTGCAGCCTTAGGAATCAACAGGAACGAGGCCTCTCTTTGCAGATTTTATAGCCTGGCTCTCTGGGCACAAGGGGCTGGGATGAATGCTAAGGTCAGTAGAATATAAACAGGAAGTAAGCATGCTTAGGCTTGAAGCCTCTGAAATGCATATGCTGAACATTCCTGCAGGCACACCTTAGCAACAATTCCTCAGCATCTTAACAACTGGAGCACAATGGCGAGTGGTGGAAATCTCACTCTGAATACAACCGAATATGTGTTAAGTCATATTTCTTCTTGTTGCTGCTGCTGTTAATTCAATTTATATACAGCCCACAGGTCTCAGGGCGGTTCACAAGATCAAATCACAAAATAAAATCGCAAAATACATAATCAAAACAAAAGTAACACAATAACCCCCCTGTGGCATTTGCCCTCCTAGGTGGGTCATAAGGAAAGGGTTAAATGAGTGTGAAGCGATTGGCCAGTGGGAACCCAAGGGGAGGAGTTAGAGTTAAGAGTTGTTGGAAAGTTAATTGGGAGTTGGAGAAGGAAGAGGGAGGATAAGTCTGTGGGTTGGTCGAGTTGTGTTGTGAGAGTGAGAGAAACTGATAGGAGGAGTCAGATAGACAGTTGGGATAATCAGTTAGCAGTTATTAGGAAAGGTATAGGCCGGTATAGAAACTAAGATTAAGAAACTGACAAGAAAAATTATCTGAAACCATAAACTTGTTCATGCTTATAAAATAAACTTGATTATTTGTTTTAATGTTAACAACTGTCTGGACTCAGTGTGTACCCGCGAGAAATGGGTTGGCGGCAGCGGGAAAGTGATCATAGTGGTGGCACAGGGATCAATAGACCGTCAAACGTCCGGGGACCCTGCATGATTGCCCCCCGCCCCCCCACAACACTTTTTAAAAGGCTATTGGATGTCAATCAGTCAAAGGCATGGTTAAAGAGGAACCTATTTGCCAGGTGCCTAAAGGTGCATAATGAAGCCGCCAGGCAAACTTGCCTGGGGAGAGCATTCCACAGATGGGGAGCCACTGCAGAGAAGGCCCCGTTCTCATGTTGCCACCCTCCGGACCTCTCGAGGAGGAGGCACACGAAGAAGGGCCTCAGAAGTTGATCTCAGGGTCCGGGTAGGTTCATATGGAAAGAGGCGGTCCTTGAGGTATACTTCTCTGCTGGTATCCTCAAGGAGTTGCCTGGTCGAGTTGTTCCATGTGGTCCAGAGATTAGTTAACCCAGATTTGGGCATGTTGAACTTTGTAGCACATGGTGACTATCTCTGAGCTGCTCTGACAAAGTCTCTTGACTTCGTAACAACTCATCAAATCTGGCTGCAGTGCCCAATGCTACATCTGGCCCAGTTTCAAGGGATCGTTTCCTGTTGGTGTGGCCCAGTGACGTGGACAGGATACTTGCAGCAGTGCATCTGACCACATGCCCTCTGGGGCTCCTGCTCTCCCTGGCTGCTTAAAGCTAGCCAGAGTGGGGTGACCAGGTGGGCCGAGGATGTTGTGATTGATGCATGCTCAGAAAGAGTCCGCTCCTTAAACAGCCCACACTGGACCCAATGGTGTGTAGTAACGACCAGCCAACACTACTTTTGGGGGAAAGATGGTGAAGAGGGTTGTGGTGGAGCAAATGCAAGTGTTCCTGGATGAAATGTCATTCTGGGCTCAGGCCTGGAATCAGTTTTGGTCATCCTGTTGGATGATTTTTTTACTGAGAGACAGAGGACCCTGTTACTGTTACACAATCTCTCACTGGCTTTTGATACCATTCAAAATGGTACCCACTTTGACCGAAGGTTCAGGATGGGCATCGGAGGCATTATATTACAGTGCTTTCGTTCCCACCTGCATGGTCGAGTCCAAAGAGCAGCACTGGGCAAGTGCTCTTCAACTCCCTGGCACTTGGGCTATGGAGTACTGCAGGGAACACTGAGTTTGATTTCTGGGAAGGTGGAGGCTCCGTGGGTAGGCAGTTCTCATGTAGAGAAGACATGCCAATTGCCTGTTATGGCAATGCAATGTCCCAGCAGCACTAAAGGGCTCTACCCTCAAGGCATGCAGATGTTTTAGCAGTTTAGCTTTGAAGTTTGGCTTTACCAAGACTTGACATTACTTTCACTAGCCCTCGTTTCTATGGTTACCAAATACTGGTATATAATAAGGTCACATAGTATTTTATTTTCCATCCATGCTCGCTTACTAAGGCTGGCATCACCTGTTTTCTGGCTCTTATTCTCTTGGACTTAGATGGCAGCAATACCATGTATGAGAGAGTCTTCTCTGCAGTGGCTCCCAGGTTTTGGGTAATGACCTCCCCTTCAAGTTGCATTTCACACCATCGTTGCGTGCTTTGCAACGATTGGTCATGGCACACCTTTGGTTGAACAGATGTCTTCTCTCCTCCTACACAGCTGTTTTGCACAGCTGTTTCATTAACTTAATTAGTGGTTAGTTTTGTAGTTTTATTTTATGTTATCAATGATGATTTGTACTTGCTTTTAATTGAGTTGCTTTTGTAGCCAACCCTAGGACTATTCAGTGAAGGATGAGTTATATGTGCAAATAATAATTAAGAGTTTGGATTTGGATTTGATTTAATTAAATAAACTGGAAGAAACACCATCCATATATGATATGGTAATAGAGCTTCCCATAAACATTCTGAATTTATAATATTGGCAGCAATTTTCATAAGGTTTGTAAGGTACTGATGAGGTACCCATGACTGAGACGATGGAACAGGAGGCGGATGAGCCACTTAAAGCCACAGTCAAAATCCAAACATTTCAACAGGTATTACCAGGTTACCTCCTTCTGAAATAGCCTTCATGACAGCTTCGACATAGACATCTGGGTCATCATCGTAGGTAAGCTGTTTCCACTGGGACCAGTCCTTGAAGAATTCTTGATAATTCCCACATTCTGATATTCCGCAGAACAGCTTCACCACTTTATGGGGGGGCTGGAGAACCTTCTGCAGGCTCTGAAGGACACCAGGGACATAGAAACTCTCCACTAGCTCAGAGGACAGCAGAATAATGATGCACTTGCTGCTCTTGAAGAGGTCCAGCTCCTCGGTGGAAATAGTAGTTCCGCTCTCCACTTGATAGCTCCAGACTTCTTGGCACGAGCGAAAGATGCTCTCAAGGTAGTTGCACCATTCGCTGGCGTCGTTCCCATATAGAATCAGCACACTGTGTGCACTGGAGTGTCCTTCTGTGAGGGAATAAATAATGTAAACATATTATACAAACGGAATCTTGTTTACAGTGGTGCCTCGCAAGACGAAAAGAATCCGTTCCGTGATTCTCTTCGTCTAGCGGTCTTTTCGTCTTGCGAAGCAAGCCCATTGACGGATTAGAGGATTAGCGCTATTAGCGGCTTTTAGCGGTTTATCAGCTTATTGGATCAGCTGATAAGTGGCTTAGCGGCTTAGAAAAAGGGGGGGGGGAGAGGAAAAAAACCCTGCAGGAACTCGCAAGACATTTTCGTCTTGCGAAGCAAGCCCATAGGAGATTCGTTTTGCGAAGCACCTCCAAAACGGAAAACTCTTTCGTCTAGCGAGTTTTCCGTCTTGCGAGGCATTCGTCTTGCGGGGCACCACTGTATTTGTACATTGCTCAGTTGATAGAGCATAATCCCAAGGTTGTGAGTTTGAGCCCCATGTCAGATAAGATTATTCCTGCAAGGCAGGAGGTTGAGAAGGGACTTGAACCCTGGTCTCCCAGGTCCTAGCCTAACACTCGAACCACTACACCTGTGGCTCATCTTAACCTGCCCTAGTTAAATCACCAAGCTTCACAGCAGCGGGCAAGGTAAACAGGATTAGGACAGAAGTGTGTCAATAACGACTACGAACAAACCAGTGTTTGGTAACCATAGAAATGAGGTCTGGTGAAACAAAACTTTTTAGCAATTTGTGCGCAACCTACCTACCAATGCAATTGAGGTACAATCCCGCAAACCATTTAGGCTGCTTAAATATCTTAAAATTAAAATGACACATCTTCTGTATAATTTAGCATTCATCTCAGAAGAAGTATATATCTTGATCTAGCAGTAGTTATATCCTCTGTCTTTACATTGTGCTGGAAATCGGTCAGTTACATGTGATAAATAGTTGTGAATCATCTGCCTCTAAGTAGTAAATGTAGCAATTCTTTTGGTTCCGTAGACATGTGCAGAGCATGCTCATGCATGACACATGAACTGATATTATTCTGCTCAAATCGCTGCTGTGTTACATGTAATCTACATTTCTTTAGAGCACAGAAAGCACTCTTCATAGAATTATTACTCCAAGAAGCTTTACACAAAAGCATCCATCAGTTTATGATGCAGAAAAAATATATGAGCCTCTCCTTTTGAACATAATATAGCAGGGATTCTCTTACCAGGCAACTGTTGGTTGAAGGAGCTATTTGATCAACAGTAGTGAGATCAACCACAGGAAGTGGTTTTCATTTCCCCATTTTTTGTTAAACTGAATTGTTCTTTTATACCTTTATGCATAGAATCATGGGATTAACATATAATGTTGATACATGGCAAGAAAACTCAATGAAGCTCCCAGTGAGTTCTGGAGCTAACAGCTCAAGCTCCTTCCTCCTGATTGCTTGATTTGGCATTAAAGATGTGCCAATTACTCATAAAATTTAACAAAAGCTTAGCCATGTGAACTTTAGCACAGCTGAAGTAAAAGAAAGACTACCATTTGTTCAGCTGGCAATGCATAACAAAACATCTTGTAGTGCTAATAATTCACTGCAATTGTTGACAAAAGCTATCAAAGCTTCACGGCTTCTTCAGGAAACTGCACCTTGGAAGAGATCTTTGTGCAAACTGGGAGAAAACAACTTACCGAGCTTGGAAATCCTGGAACAAACAGCAAGCTGTATAGGATTATACAACACAACAGTCCAACTATAAAACCTTGTTACCTGGTGGCCCTGGCACATCTAGACAAGAGGGAATAGGGTTGGGGTGACAGTCCTCACTTGCTAAAATGGTAAATCCTAGCACAAGTCAATTATGCCGGAAGCCTGCTGTGTGAAAAGCATGGCAGCTTAGATCAATATATTGAATTAACCTCCCAAGGCTTACTGTTTGGAGCTCTTTGTACCCCTTACAATTGCCAGGTCCTAACATGGCAGTGACAACATTCCTGACAAAATTCCTCATGCGACCGTCCTCTACACTTCTCAGAGCGTCCAGTCCTCCAACCCTTCCTTCTCTGCCAACTTCATTCCTTCCAATAATGGCATCCTGTCTTGAGACCTTGTGGGAGATTTTGCCGAGGTTCGACATGCTCAATGACTCGTCCTTCTTTTCTTTCATTCAGTTTCTTCAGCAAGCATTGCTCCCTCAAGTCTCTGCTTTGCGGACAAATCCATAATTCGTTCCCCATCTGCTATCCACTCCGAATTGTGGCTCTGGACTTCTCCCCTCAATCTACTCCTATACCCTCCAAGTGTCCCTATTTTCCAGGGACAGTCCCGGAATTACACAAGCCGTCCCGGTTTCTGATTTGATCTTAGAATGTCCCGGTTTTCCTTTTTCCTCCCTTCCACATCCCAGAGAACAATTAAAAGTGGTGTGTGTATGTAGGTGCAAAAATTGAGTCTTGTTTATACTGAAAATAAAAATCCTGCACCAAATGAAGGAAATGGTGAAGTGGCCGACGAAACCCTTCCTATCATTTTTAAGGAAAAGGTCACCAATCCTCTTTAAATTATTTAATTGCAGGCAACCATTTAAAAGAAAAAGAAAAAAGAAAATGCATTTAGTGCTTATTCCTTTATTATTAATGGAACCTTGCACTGTCTACTGAGAAGTTAAGTCCCACTGAATTCAACAGAGCTTACTCACAGGTAACTGGGTAAAGACTGGGCAGCCTTACACTGCAATCCTAAGCATTTTTACTCAGAACTAAGTCCCACTGAGTTCAACAGGATTTACTCTCTGGTATGTGCCTGATCATTCTCAAGGTTTCTGTTGTTGTTGTTGTTGTCACCTGCCTTTCCACCTGACAGGGACTCAAGGCAGCTTGCAGCTAAAATTTTATTTCATTCCATATCTGTTGAAGGTGTTGTCCATAATCCCTTCCCTCACACATTTCTTTACAACAATCCTGCGAAGTAGGCTAGGCTGAGAGGTTGTCATTGGCTCAAGGCGGCAGATGAATATGTGTATATGATGTATATGTTTGCGGCAAGGTCAAACGCGGGAGAAGCTTCCTGATGCAGAATGTCTCTATTTCTATCAGAGAAATGTTGGAGGGAATGCACTCCCAGCCACGCCATAGCACCAGTGGCGTAGCATGGGTTGTCAGCACCCGGGGCAAGGCAAGTAATTTGCGCCCCCTAACCCGTGGATTTGCGCCCCCTAACCCTAACCCCCAGGTGTTGCGCCCGGTGCGGCCGGCCCCCCCTGCACCCCCCATGCTACGCCACTGCATAGCACACACCCTCTCTTGGCCTTATCAGGGGCCCTCTCGCATCAGCCCATTTCTACCTCACACCAACTTCCTTTCTCTCCAGCTCTTCCCTCAGCTATGCTGGCCCTGCACTCCTGTGACCTCAGCCTGCTCTATAAGTCAACTTCTGTACCTAAGGCCTATGAGAGGTTCATAACCCCACCAAAGGGGGCATTTCCCCATTTTGAAAGATGCCAAACAGAAAGCTATGGGATAAGTTCCCCACGAGCAGAGCAGCCCCCGCAGGGAGCAAAAAGGCTTTAAAAAGAACTTTCAGGAAGAAAAGTACACGTGGGGAAAGTTAATCTGCTCCCAGGAACCTGGTCCCATGGCGCTTTCAATCGCCCTTCACTCCTTTCTCATTTTGTAGGGGTGTGGCACAGGGCTGGCCCAAAACCTTTTGCTCCCTGAGGTGAAAAACAAGATGGCGGCTCTCTTTAGTCAACATACAGAAGCTGACTAGACTGGGAAGTGATTCTTAGTTCACTGCTGGAAGTGGGGTAGTATCCTTCACAACGAATGCAGTAGGTTAGCTTGCAGGGGCCAGAATATGTCACATAGGGTACATAGCTCTCTTCCCCGAGGGGAAATAAGAGGAACAGCAAGGCAGCTGCCACCACTGGCACCCAGCATCTGCTGCCTGAGGTGGTTGGTTCACTTTGCCTAATGGTAGGGCTAGCCCCAATGAAGCATGACTTGAGCTGGGCTATGGGTGCATTGTGTTCAGCCTTCAAAGAGGCTGTCATGCAATTCATTACACCTTTATTTCCCAAGGCAGTAGCCTAATGGGTGGACCGGGCACTCCCACAAGGTATTACAAGACTTTTAGCTGTCTATATTTTGCCATGGTTGCCTGTGTCCAGCTAATACTTCATATTGTCTTGGAAGTATAGGGTGAATAAGAATCTGACTGCATTTGATGTTGAAGATTTGTAATCAGATCTCCCAATATTTTTTATTGGCTTCAAAGCAGCAACAAGGGTCTCCTAAGTTGATCTGAGAAGTGAGTGCTGACATAGGCTTGACACTGCACTAAGTTAGCAGCCTTCTCCCTGCTGTTTTGATACAGCATCAGTCATTCCAGCCATGACTCTTCCCATAGTATAGTAGTTTGGTCCTATGTTGCTAGAACACAGCCGTGATAGCTTGGGAAAGCAGGCAAGGTCTTCTCGTTGCATAAAATTATTTGAAATGTGAGCCGCCTTGAGGAATTTGATGCACTGAATGCCAAGATATGCATACAATAAACAGGAATTAAAATAGCTATAATTTCACATACAGTTGCATTGTACTTCCTTTGTATGCGCTTCTGGGTAATGTGGGTGTGATCCTCATGTGAGAATAGCTCATGCAGCTCGCCATAAGGGACATGCATGAGTTCCCCCTTTGTAAATTACTCTCACGGAAGCACACAGACAAAAAAGGAAGAGAAACTCCCTTGTGCTTTCTGCCTCAGACTGCAGTCTTTAGCAGACTTGGGGATGCAGAGAAGACAATTGATTTAAATAAAGCTAGTTGTGGCTGGCTTTGCACAGGGCACACATCCTATCCTGCTAATATGTGAAGCCACCCTTGGAATGATGCTCGGTCTGATGCAAACTACCATTCTGCTGCTTACATCGGACTACAACAACAAGCTCAGCAAGCCTGTCTAATGCCTTTTTTAAATTGGCAGTGCTCAGTCCCCAATTCAGCAGTGGAACTCGAGTGAACACAAGTGAAGCAAGCTGAGAAGTGCTGCCAAGCTCGATCACTTCCAAAAACAATCCCTAACTATTAGTGTTACCCAATCTGCATATCCAAACAAGAAAGGACCTTGAACTGCTGATTCATAACTGTCAAGATTGTTCTGAGTGAGAGTTTTAGAGGCCAGCATGGGAGGGAGGGGGGTAATTTCAACAGCCCAAACTTTTAACACCCTGACTACATATGACAGTCCAGGTAAAATTATACAAGAAATCTAACAATAAGAGATTAAGGCTGCAGTCCTCTAAACCCTACTGGAGTCAGTGGGATTTGCTTCTGAACAGACATGTATAGAGCAGATTGCGCTGTAAGACTGCAGTTCTTACTTGACAGCAAGCTTAATTTAGATGAGCGAAATTTATGAGCCAATTCCCCGCCCGAATAAATATGCACAGGATCAGGGTGCTAAGTAGCAATCGTATGCACTGACAGTCATTTTTAACGTCACTGAGCACAGGTGCGCCTAACTATGCATGGAACACGACTGTGTGCGGCACAGTTAGCTGGGAGGAAGCCCCACTGGATATACAGGGCTTGCTCTTGAGTAAACATGCATAGGATTGGGATGCAATACAGTACTACAATCCTAAGCATCTGGTAGGACCTGAAGTCTGTGGGGCATTTCCTTCCGACTAAACATACTGCAACACTGGATCAGCAGGATGTATGAACCAACACACACATCTATATAATAGTTGGGATCAAGTAGGATCACCTTTTCCACCCGTGAAACAGACGGGGGTCTAATTGTCCCACCTGATCTGCATCGATTTGGTGAGCTTGGGCAAAGCGCACTTTTAGGGCTTCTATTGCCGAGGTCAAACTGACCAAGCAGCCGGGTCTGGGCTGGAGAAAGGAAACATGGGGCCCGTCCAAGCCACCAAGGGCTTCCGAGGTCCTCGGGGTGGCCACCAGTTTTTTTCGGTTAAGGAAGGCACCTCAAAGTTAAGATCGCAGAACCCGACTTCTGCTTCTCTCCCCCTCTACAAGGCGGTCTGTAGGGCGGCGAAGGGAGCTTGTGAACCCCCAGGCGGCTCTGCGTAAGCCCCCTTCGCCGGGATAGGGAGGCGTCCGGAGAGGCGCCTCCGGCTCCGGCTTTGCGCGCCACGGAAAGCGCTCCTCAGAAAGCGCACTTACCTGGAGCTGCCGCCGCCATGCCGAACTTCTTGGCCTCGGGGAAGCCGAGCTCCGGCCGGCAGCCAGAGGAGGAAAACCGACGGGGCGCTCCCGCTAATCGCGCGGGGCGCCTGGCCCCGTGGGCGCTGCGGGACAGAGAGAGGGAGAGAGAGAAGCGGAAGGGCTGGCTCCCTGCGCGCCTCTGCAAGAGCCTGGCTGAGGGCGGAGACCACTTCCTCCCTTTCCACTCTCCCCTGCACGAAAGTAAATGGGGGGTGGGAGCCAACCGCTTCTCGGAGGTGGGGGGGGGGAGATACCCCGTGGTGGTATATCACCCTGACGTCCTCTGAGAAGGATGGGTTTTTAATTTAATTTAATTTTTAAAACATATCCCGGGGAAATAGACCCGACCTCTGCCTTGCGTTACCAGATAGTAGTAATATGCAAAACAAAACTAGTACATTCCCCCCCCCCCCGTGTGGAAAAGTCTGGGCTATGCTATTCTTGATGCGTGGGGGTTTCATACCTGACTTTATGAAGGAGGTGTTACAACACCCCTAATAAGAAGGACAGGTCATCCTATCAGGCTGAACACACACTTTTACCTGTGGTTGATTTTGGTCTTGGAACGGCAGTGCAGTGCCCATCGTTGGCCATCTCTGAGCAATGCACTCCAAAGGGTGTTGATTTATTTGATTTATGTACCATCTTTTATCCAAAGATGCCAGGGCAGAGTACAACATTATTATAATTTATGGAGCCTAATAATAATAAAATAATGCAGAGCATGAGAATAACAGGCCATAGATTATTTAATGGCCAAATGCCTGGGTAAAGAGGAGCGTTTTCACTTGGCACCTAAAGATATGTAATGAAGGTGCCAGGAGAGCCTCCTTGGGGGGAGCATTCCACAATCGGAGCCACCACTAAAAAGGCCATACTTGTGTTGCCCCCCCCCCCGAACCTCTCAGGGAGGAAGGACATAGAGAAAGGCCTTGGATGACAAACACAGGGTCTGGGTTGATTTGTGTGGTGAGCCATGTAAGGCTTTATAGGACGGCACCAGCAGTTTTAATTGGGCCCGCTAAATAACTGGCAGGCAGTGCTGTTTTTTGTTACAATTATATTCACTAAGCATTTAGAGGCAAACTGCTTTGATATTTTTTCTACAAACAAGAGATAAATAAATTTTATGCAACAAATAAATTATTGAATTTGAACTTTCTGAAACAATATGAGAAATAAGCCATCCTTTGAAATTTACACTTATCCATATTTTGCATTGCGTTTCTCCAACCAACCAAAGTTTTAAAATGGGATATAAAGTGAAAATAACATACAAAAAATGCACTATACAGGGGGAAATTGCTTGTAAAAATGTGCACATTAATCAAAACTTATGAATATTTAATCACAAATTGCAACAGAAATGTGAACTGAATTTTAGATCAGAAAAATGAGAACCCAAGAGCACCAAGATTGAAAAATCCTTCAATCCCCAGATCATTTGTGCTATGCTCCAGATCTCATGCCCCCATGACATGAATTTTTTTCTGTGCTTATTACACTTTTGGGCACAGTGCCAGGGAGACAGACCCCCTTCAAACTACCACCTTAATTTGCTCAGATACCTAGATTTGCATATATAGTGCATATACAAATTTGTTTCATGAGGCTGTGCTCCCAAGTCTTAAGTGCCTAGCAATGTCCTTGATGTGAAACAGCCCGTTGCATTCCTTGATGGGTGAGGAATACCTGTTTCTTCTATAAGTCTGATACTACTTTTCTTCTTTCCTTCCATGCTGGTCTGGTGCCCTACACTAACCCATAGGATAATAAGAAGAGCTTGTGTTAGTGGCTGCCAGCCTAACCTAACAATTGGGCCAGTCTTTTACAATGCAATGGTATACATGCTTACTTAGGAGTAAGTTCCCTGTGATCCACCTACTTCTGTAAACATGCACACAGGGTTATGCTATGAGTCTTTTGCAGCCCAAGCATTACACAAATGAATTTCGCAGGACTTACTATTATTATGCATTGTTAGATACGAAAATTTTGTTAGTTGCTTTATCTTGCCCAGGGCAACCCAAAGCAACTTACAATAAACAGACAGACAATATACCCCATACTGATATGTTAAAAACAAGAGGAAAGAGAAATACAATAAAAACATCCCACCCACTTTCTCTCATATAAGTGTGTATAGGAATGCAGCCTCAGTTGTTGTGAACAAAATTTCTAAGTCATATTAAGCGAAGAATTGTCAGACTAGAATCTGGGAGCTCTGGATTCAAATTCCAACTCAGTAACAAAGCACACTGGGTGGCCTTGGGCCAGTCACTGTCTCTCAGCCTAACCTACTTCCCGGGGTTATTGTGAGAATAGTAAGGAGACAGGGAGACATTACCCTGGGTCACTTGGTAGATTATAAATACAATTGGCTTTTTTTCAGTCAGAACTCAGCAGAACTCAGTTCTGGCATCTCTTAGGTGGGTGCCATTGCCACTACAAGAGAACAAGGAAGGCATTCATGGTGAGTTCCGGCACCTATTTTTCTAGAAAAATAGTGCTGAATACAATATAAATAAGTAAATAATCTGGCATATGCACTTCTCAACATGGGTGTATCCAGGGGGGTGCAGTGAGGGGCAGCTGCGCCCCCCAATCAAGTAAATAAATAGAAATACTTAACTAACTGACCAATTGTATTACAGATAACTCGGTTCTCCCTCCCCCCCCACACACACATAATGCCTACCCCCTGTAAAATAAATCGTGGCTAGACCCATGCTTCTCAACACATATACGTGTTTAGTTCTGCCGTCTCCCAACCTGTCTGAACCTAATTTTGAGAATGATAAAGGCGCTTAGCATTATCTGCAGCCAATATTCCTTGGAATGTCTGTCGCTTTAAACCAGTGTAACTCCGGTTTTTGCTCTGGTTCGTGCATCAGTGTAAGAAAGAGCATTGCTAGCCACATCAGAAACCCTTCGAGTTAAGGACTCCCGCGGCACAGATTTTCCCTTTGGGCTACCATTGAAACCCTAACGGGAGCTCGCCACCTACCGCCTTTTCCAAGGTAAAGAAAGAAGTAGTCAACGTGTCGGCCGTCAGGTGTTCCTGGACTACATTTCCCATCATCCCTGGCGATATGAACCATGCTGGCTGAACATGCGATATCCCTCTATCCGCAAACAATTCAACGGTCGTCTTATATTCTCGTGTAGCAAACAAATAAACTAAATATCCACCGTGGGCTCGACAACCGAAACATTCCTACTTGCATTCACTTCTGAAATCAAGACGCTTTGAGCTTCACAAGCGTTTACGCGCTGCGTAAAATCGCACCGCGTCAGCGCAAAAACGCCAAAGGTTGCCACAAGCCGCTGGCGGAGCTGCTTTTTTAATAAGTAATAATAATAAAAATAGTCAGATAGTGCCCAATTAAAACCCCAAGATCCCAGACATCTCTCTTTTTAAAATAATCCCAAAATAAGGGGAGGCCAGCAGTAGCGGGGAGGGAGAGAGCGAGAGCGAAAAGTCGATTGAATTTTGCGCGGTGTCCCTTGACACTTTTCCCTATCTGTATGTTTTGGGGTGGTGGGTTTTGTTGTTGTTGACGGGAGCCACTGCTTTTCAAATACAGTGGTACCTCGGGTTACATACGCTTCAGGTTACAGACGCTTCAAGTTACAGACTCCGCTAACCCAGAAATAGTACCTCGGGTTAAGAACTTTGCTTCAGGATGAGTACAGAAAGCGTGCAGCGGCGGCGCAGCAGAAGCAGGAGGCCCCATTAGCTAAAGTGGTGCTTCAGGTTAAGAACAGTTTCAGGTTAAGAACGGACCTCCGGAACGAATTAAGTACTTAACCCGAGGTACCACTGTATATAAATAAATAAATAAATAGATAGATAGAATGTGTAGTCTTGTGCGCGCGCGCGCGCTCGCATCCACGCGCGGCGTTTTTTGTTAAATATCCGGTGCCGGGCTCCAGCTTCCTTTTCCGGCGGCGACATGGCGAAGGCGCGCGTGGTGCCGAGCGACTTGTTCCCGCTGGTCTTCGCTTTCCTGCAAGAAAACCATTTCGAGGGGGCGGCGCAGGCTTTCGGGAAAGCGGCCGGCGTGGTGAGGCTGTCGCTGTTGCTTTTTGGGGGGTCGGGGGTCGGCGCGTGCGTGTCTGTGCGCGAGTGGAGGCGACAGGGATGCATGAAATCCCTGGAGAAGGGAGAGGGAGAGGGGTCTCGGGGTCAGGCCTTTCCCCGCCAGCGGTGTGCCATATCCTCCCAACATTTATCCGGTGAAAATATGGACGACCCAAGGGGAGGTCTCGCCAGGTGAGGTGCGGGGGGGTACGACGACTCCATATTTGGAGGTCAGGGTTCAGATCCTGAACTGAAGGGGCTGGTTGGGGGCGTGATGGCAGTTGCAAAGGGAAAACAGTTGGAGGGGAGCCTCCTCCCGTGGAGAGGCGACGTGCTGCGCTTGTCTCAAGGCAGCAGATGTTTCTCCTCTCTGCGCACGTGGGGGCTAGGGGACGTTTGAGTTTTTGCAACTTCCGCCTTTCCAAAATGAGGGGCGCGAAACGTTGTCACGTGGCTGGGGAAGCCAAAGGTGTGTTGGGGTTAAATTAATAGAATTTAGTTGGCTTGGTAAGTAGAACGTGTGCAAAATGGCGTAGAGTCGTTTAAAAAACCTGTTGCCAAGTACTTGAGGTTCTATTCCATATTCATATTACTTTTATCATTCACCTGGCATTTTCAGAAGGCGAAATTAAAATTGTTTTTACAAAAGCAGTTATGTGCTTGGTAGACTTCCCTAGCTAGATGTGTCCAGTCACAAAAGCAATAGCAGATTTGAATTCCTCACAACCAGAAAGATACTTTTAAGGCCCCCTCATTGAATAAATTCACAGAAATTAAGTTTCACCCCCTAAAATGACGCACCCTAATGTGGGACGGAGGTGATCTATGGGCTTCTGTGGAAGTTAGATAATCTTTTTTATTTATACATTAAATTTCTATACCACCCTTCATCTGAGTACCACAAAGTTTTACAAAGCAATCTTTAAGTGTATACGAGTGAGTGGTAAGTAATTGATAAAGGAGGAAGGAAATGTGCTGATGGACTGAGGCAAAGTGCATTTACTATGAGGGGCTGTTTCGTTTGGGGGTGGGGAGAGTGGATTATTGCGGATGGGCAAAAGCACCTGAAGAGTCCAGGGTGTTGGCAGCAGGAGGCTCCAGAATTCGTAGCACATGGTGCTTGCTTGTTGCAAGGAGGGCAGACTGGTCCATCCGTCCGTCCCCCAAGCATCATAACGTACTGTCAAAAAGTTTTTTTTCCATATTTTATCATTTTTGCGTTGTGTTTGCATTTTAGACAAAACAAGACCCCAATGCCGCTTCTCTCCTTGATGTCTTCAACTACTGGCTAAAGTAAGTAATGTAGTTTTTCAGAGAGAATCACTGCCTGTTGGTTCCAAGCAATTTTTCATTGGTTACCTGTTTGTTTGTTTGTTTGTTTGTTTGTTTGTTTTAGTAAAGCTGTTCATTGTCAGTCTCTCTCTCTCTTCCTGGATGCCAAACTAGGAATATGAGTGTGGGTAGTTCTGGTGAATCAGACTCAGGACTTGCCTATAAAAAATGCTTCACAAATTGGAAAAACACAAGGAGTATGAATTCTTTGATATCAGTGCCTTAAAGGAAGTCCTAACATAGGTCTAGCCTATGTTTGATTGGTTGCATCATGTGTTTTTTTAAAGCTGTTCTAACTTGTCTCCGTTGCTCCTAATGCATCGCTAAGCTTAAGCAGCCACACAGGCCCTACTATAAAGCAGGAATTCAGGGGAGGGGGGCGGAATTGCATATTTGTAGCAATGCCAGTATGCAGATGGAAATTTGCAGACTGGCTGTGGGTGATCCACAAAGCACACATGGTGAGGTACTACGGGACTACTTACGAATAAATGTGCACAACTGGATGTTTATGGTAAAATATCATACGTGAAATATTTATCAAACGTATTATTTTCCCCCAAAATGCTTGCTACACTAGTTGATTCACTGGTGGCATTAATCTCATAGGACACGCTTTTCAAAGGCACATTATTCTTTGGCGTCTTTATCCGCATGAAGACAGGGGATGAATATGTATTTATTTATTTATTGCATTTGTATGCCTATATCATGGATCATCAGGAGGTCTCTTATTCAGACACTGACCAGATCCAGCTGCTGCACATGTTTTCAGATCCTGCCCTGGGATCAGAGGAGAACCACATGTTCTTCTTTTAAACTGGTTCTGTTGACCTTGACAAATCTAAATCCAACTGCGGAGGGATGAGAACCACCAAAGAAAATCTAGCGCGTACATCATCTCTCAATATTGGTACAAATATATATGTCCATGCATTCTCCTTATTTGTCCTGGGTTGCTTTGTGAGTAAACTTAGTTGTAAAAGTAAGCTAAGTGTACCAATTCACAAGCTTTGGGGTGGGGTGAGGTTTTCACATTGCGCTTGTGCAAATGGATGTAGTTCTGCGCATCCTGTTATTTGTGGGTGCCTGATGCATGTGTTTTTATCACGCAGCAGTGTAGCAGGGAGTGTTCAATTTTAATCATCGTTAGCATGAGGACCAGTTTAAAATGCAGTTCCCCCTCCCCCCCAAAAAAACCCCCAAAACGTGCAGTTCCTGTTTGTGCATACAGTGGTGCCTCGCAAGACGAAAATAATCCGTTCTGTGATTCTCTTCGTCTAGCGGTTTTTTCGTCTTGCGAAGCAAGCCCATTGAAGGATTAGCGCTATTAGCGGCTTTTAGCGGCTTATCTGCTGATCGAATCAGCTGATAAGCGGCTTAGCGGCTTAGAAAAAAGGGGGGAGGGAAAAAACCAGCAGGAACTCGCAAGACATTGTCGTCTTGCGAAGCAAGCCCATAGGAAATTTGTTTTGCGAAGCACCTCCAAAACGGAAAACTCTTTCGTCTAGCGAGTTTTCCGTCTTGCGAGGCATTCGTCTTGCGGGGCACCACTGTACTTGAGAAATCAGGAGTAACGCCCACCCACCCATGTGGATATGGAGCTACCACTACAGTGGTACCTTGGGTTACATACGCTTCAGGTTACAGACTCCGCTAACCCAGAAATATTACCTCGGGTTAAGAACTTTGCTTCAGGATGAGAACAGAAAGCGTGCAGCGGCGGCGCAGCAGAAGCAGGAGGCCCCATTAGCTAAAGTGGTGCTTCAGGTTAAGAACAGTTTCAGGTTAAGAACAGACCTCCGGAACGAATTAAGTTCTTAACCTGAGGTACCACTGTATTTGCGAGGGGAGGGAAGTCTGTTCAGCACTGATGCGAAGACACCCCACCCTGAAATCCAGGGAGTTCTGTGGTGCTCAGAAGGAGCTAACAGGACCTTCCTGGTTATTCCAGATGTTGAACCAAAGCCAAGAACGAAAGGATTCCGCTCTCTCAAAGTTGGTGCACTGTGGTGGCCAACAATGCAGTCCTACCCATGTCTACAAGAAAGGAAACCAAATTCAGTTCAATAGATCTTGCTGGACCCTAAAACGACAATAGTTATACCTCTGTTTCCTGTTTTCGTTCAGCCAGTCCTGCATTCTTTTTTGGCTGCTGTTTCTTCTTGCCTATCTTTTCCCCCCACAAGATGGAGCTTTTGATTTGTTAGTGAAGGAGCTGGGAGAGAGGATTTAAAAACTGAATACCGGTTGTGAGAAACCACAGGAGGGGACAGTGCTGTTGTGCTTGAATCCTGCTTGCAGGTTTCCCCACAGACACTTGGTCGGACATTGTCAGAAGTGGGGACTAGACGGGCCATTGGCCTAAGTAATCCAGCAGCTTCTTCTTGTGTTCTTAGCAACAGAAAACTTAATACTGTTGCCTTTCCACCAGCACTTGGGGTCACGGACGAGCCTCACACGTAGCTCAGTTACACAGTACAGTGGTGCCTCGCAAGACGAAAAGAATCCGTTTTGTGATTCTCTTCGTCTAGCGGTTTTTTCGTCTTGCGAAGCAAGCCCATTGACGGATTAGCGCTATTAGTGGCTTTTAGCGGCTTATCTGCTTATCGGATCAGCTGATAAGCGGCTTAGCGGCTTAGAAAAGGGGGGGGAGGGGAAAAACCCCGCAGGAACTCGCAAGACATTTTCGTCTTGCGAAGCAAGCCCATAGGAGATTCGTTTTGCGAAGCACCTCCAAAACGGAAAACTCTTTCGTCTAGCGAGTTTTCCATCTTGCGAGGCATTCGTCTTGCGGGGCACCACTGTAGTGACTGTGATGTTTTCCTTTAGGTCGCCTGAAGCCAAAAAAAGACAAGCTGTTCCCAATGGCCCACCGGCGAAGAAGGCAAAGAAAGAATCTTCATCCAGTTCTTCTGACAGCTCCAGTGAAGATGAGAAGCCCCCAGCTAAAAAACTAGGTAAATTATGCTAGTTTGCTCCAGTATGCAGATAAGTTGGTTCATACTTAGGTGTTGATTTTGCTTCCGTAAGGAGTAGCCCAGTGGAAACGCCTTTCTCCTCCCGTTGTTTCTGTCCACATTTGGATACGGATCACGTGCTCCTTGAACAATCCAGAGCAAATAAGTTATTTAGTGCCCTTGAGTAAAGGCTCCGTCAGCCACTATACCGTAATGTTTATCATAAACATAACTCAATGCAGTTGGAAGTCCATGGCCAAAGAATATTAGGTAAGGGGGGCTGTAGATTCTTTAAGGAGTCCTACTCAGCAAGTAGGGACGCGGGTGGCGCTGTGGGTTAAACCACAGAGCCTAGGACTTGCCGATCAGAAGGTCGGCGGTTCGAATCCCCGCGACGGGGTGAGCACCCATTGCTCGGTCCCTGCCCCAGCCAAGCTAGCAGTTTGAAAGCACGTCAAAGTGCAAGTAGATAAATAGGTACCGCTCCGGCAGGAAGGTAAACAGTGATTCCGTGCACTGCTCTGATTCACCAGAAGCAGCTTAGTCATGCTGGCCACATGACCCGGAAGCTGTCTGCGGACAAACGCCGGCTCCCTCGGCCTATAGACCTAAGGGTGTTTGAATTGAGGTGGCCGGAATTTGCTTTATTAAGTCCCTAATGCACTGGCATTTAACAGGGCAGCTTTTCAGCCCCAGTTGGGAATGGTAGAGCTGTGCTCATTCCATATATACAAAGAGTTGTTTGATGGGGGGTGGGCAAGATAGGGGGAGGGAACCTGATTTGTCAAGAGGCAGTTCTGGGTGACTAAATGCTTCTGCCTAACACGGGTGGCACTGTGGGTTAAACCACAGAGCCTAGGACTTGCAGATCAGAAGGTTGGCAGTTTGAATCCCTGCGATGGGGTGAGCTCCCGTTGCTCAGTCCCTGCTCCTGCCAACCTAGCAGTTCAAAAGCACATCAAAGTGCAAGTAGATAAATAGGTACTGCTCCGGCGGGAAGGTAAACAGCATTTCCGTGTGCTGCTCTGGTTCGCCAGAAGCGGCTTAATCATGCTGGCCACCTGACCCAGAAGCTGTACGCCGGCTCCCTTGGCCAATAAAGCGAGATGAGCGCCACAACCCCAGAGTCGGCCACAACTGGACCTAATGGTCAGAGGTCCCTTTACCTTTACCTTTACTCAGCAAGTAGGGGAAATATGGAAATAACGTAAATCCACTTGAAGGTTTTTTGGGGGAAGAAAACAAAATCCAACCCAAACTGAGGGGTATGTTTTACACGACTGATATTAAAACCAACACATGCAGATGTTTTGCAAATGTAGCTTTATTTTAGGGTTAAAATAATCTGTTCCTAGGGTGGGAAGAAGTGTTGTTTTTGTTTGTTTGTGTGTGTGTGTGTGTGTGTGTGTGTGTGTGTGTTTTGGGGGGTGCTCTTTGCAATAGCAACTTTTGCTGACTGCTGTCTGCCATTAAGATAAAGAAGATGGGGCTAGATTCCTTTCTAAATAACTCAGTATTTTCTTTTTCTCCCCACCCCAAATCTAGCAGCCAAGCCTGCTGCTGTAACCAAAGTGCCGGCAAAGGCAGCTCCTGAGAGCAGCAGTGATGATTCCAGCGACTCTTCTGATTCAGAGCAAGAGAAGAAGTCATCAGCAAAGGTGAGATTCTTGCCATTGCTCCTCTAAGTCTTGAAAAGTCCTAAAGATGCCCTGAAAGCTACAAAACATGGAAACTCATATGGCTCTGTAAACTGGCCAGCCCTGTTTTTTATTATTATTAGTATTCTTAATAACAATGACATTCTTGTTTATGATAGAAAATAATGTGAAGGCGAAAAACGGTTACCATGCCCCTAAGATTTATGCTTGGTCGCTTACAAAGAACTCTGAACCTTTATCCGGACTGCCTCGCCAGAGTGGTGCATGCTCTGGTTATCTCCCGCTTGGATTACTGCAATGCGCTCTACGTGGGGCTACCTTTGAAGGTGACCCGGAAACTACAACTAATCCAGAATGCAGCAGCCAGACTGGTGACTGGGAGCGGCCGCCGAGACCATATAACACCGGTCTTGAAAGACCTACATTGGCTCCCAGTACGTTTCCGAGCACAATTCCAAGTGTTGGTGCTGACCTTTAAAGCCCTAAACGGCCTCGGTCCAGTATACCTGAAGGAGCGTCTCCACCCCCATCATTCTACCCAGACACTGAGGTCCAGCACCGAGGGCCTTCTGGCGGTTCCCTCACTGCGAGAAGCCAAGTTACAGGGAACCAGGCAGAGGGCCTTCTCGGTAGTGGCGTCCTCCCTGTGGAACGCCCTCCCACCAGATGTCAAAGAGAACAACAACTACCAGACTTTTAGAAGACATCTGAAGGCAGCCCTGTTTAGGGAAGCTTTTAATGTTTGATGTATCACAGTATTTTAATATTCTTTTGGAAGCTGCCCAGAGTGGCTGGGGTATAAATAATAAATTATTATTATTATTATTATTATTATTATTATTATTATCCAAAACTTTTAAAACATGGTGGCAGATAATCTTGGATATTGGGTGGACGTAAAGGCCAGGACACGACGTCAGTGGAAATGAGGGTCGTTCTGGAAAGGGTTTGCTGGGGGGGGGGAATTGGGCAGTAAGGGATGGGTTTTAAAGGAAGCAAGGGGAACCAGCTGAAGTTGTGATGCCCTGTTCTCCTCCAGGGAAGCTTTACTGCACAGAGAATTTCCAAAGGTATTCTAGGGAACCCTGTGATTCCTCTGTTAAATCCGTAATGTTGGCAATCTTCTCCGAAAGACAGTGAGGCCACCATTGTTCATCTTAATCTGCAATGCATAGGGGCAGAAATACGTGCTGTATATTCTAAACTGCCCTCTTGGTTCATATGGAACAATGGTGGGGTCCAGTAGTGGCCAGAGCCCTACGTAAAATAAGCATGCACACTAGAACATTTCCTGGAATCCTCTGCTATGGGTCTCCTGGTTGTTCCAAGTGTCTAGGGAATTCCTTAGTGGGCATGGATTTATTGAAGCTATAATTCTGAAAGTGCTGGTTTTGAATATACTCTGTGTACACAGTTTGAGGGTGGAATGTCTTAAAATATGAACATGGAATAATAGAGGCGTTAAATCAGGGTTTCCCAAAGTTGGGTCTCCAACAGTTTTTGGACTACAATTCCCATCATCCATGACAACTGGTCCCACTAGCGAGGGATGATGGGAGTTGTAGTCCAGAAACAGCTGGAGACCCAGCTTTGGTAAACTGTGTTAAATGGTGACCATGGGCTCTTATGAAAGCGTATTGGACCCCATCCTCCAGGCTTCTGACATGTATTTGTAACTTATTCGTGAAGTTGCCAGCAACTGTACCATAGTGAGAGCAGAGAAGGGTGGAGCGCTCCTCTGCTATGACTCTGGACTGGTAAACATACACATGCTTTACTTCCCTGGGAAAACATAGAATGGGTTGATGTTGTGTGAAAAGCAGAATGGGCATTTGAGCATTTAGGCCAAGCAAGGCTGCACTCCAGGATATGTTGTTAAGGCCAGCATAAAAGCTGAAGCTGGGAGCAGGGCAGGGAGTCAGGTGAGGTCAGGAGCTCTGGCAGAAAAGCAGGACAGGGTACAGGCAGGAACTGACAACCAACAATGTTGCTCCCGCAACCTGGGACTGGGGCTGACTGGCTTTTATCTGCCCCAGGGCATAGGGCGGACCCAGTCCACAGGTGACTCGCCTCTCTTGGCCTGGAGGCGAGCACTCTTCCTGCGGGAACTTAGTTCCCTCCGCCTCTCTGCCCTGAGCCTCTGCAGCTCAGGAGAGGCTGGAGGGTTACCGGACCCAGAGGCAACCTCAGCTTCCCCTGACGGGGCTGAGAGTGGAGCACCTGCAGACAATGGGTCCCCCATCACCTCAGGGGCCAGAGCAGACACAGCTGGTGCCTGCACCTGAGGATCCAGCCCTGGCTCAGCCGGCCCTGGAGGTGGGGACTCCTGTGCAGGCTGGGATTCCTCAGGTTCAGCCTCCGAGTCCGAATCCCAGGCCGTCACACCAACTTTTGCTGAAGACAGGGTTACAGTCAACTAAATATTATGTAAAATATTACTAAAGTAATGTGGCTTGTGGTGTTTACTGACTTCTCTCGTTAGAAGGGAACAGCTCTCCCGGTTAAGAAAGCTATCGTGAAAACAAAACCGCAGAAGAAACCCAGCAGTTCTAGTTCAGATTCAAGTAGCTCGGAAGATGAAGCTCCAAAGAAGCAGCAGCCAAAGCCAGAGGGAGGCAAAAAGGGAGCAAAGCCAGCTTCTAAACAAGGTAACTCACCTGCATTAGTGCAGAAAACCAAAATGCAGTTAACAAGTTCTCACAGGGGAGCTCTGAAAGGATTTTGTGGCTATTGAGTTCATTGAATACGTATATAACCAGAGTTTTGTTCTGTAGACGCAGCTGACTTTTTTCTGTTACTTCTAAGTTTGGATCATTTCACAGACGATAGATACATAGGGCTGCCTTTGAAATGGTTTAGAAGTTCCACCTGGTCCAAGGGAGAGCTGCAAGATTAACTGGGAGGGTGAATCAATCACGTTATGCCAGGATCATACCAATTCAGCTGCCCCGGCTCCCATTGCGTTTCTGGGCCCAATCCAGAGTGCTAGTTTTAACCTTTAGAGCCCTTAATGGCTTGGAATCTGGATACCTGAAATACCACGTTCTATGTCACACATACTGGCTGAAACAGTGAGATCTTCACAGGCCCTACCACAGGTGCCTCAGCCAGGTGATGGGCGAACATTGGGAACAGTGCCTACTAAGTGGTGGCACCATAGTTGTGGAATGCCTTGCCCACAGAGGCTTGTCTGGTGCCAACTTTATGGTAATTTTTGCATCAGGCGAAGACTTAACTCTTTTTTGTTCTCCCGGGCTTTTAAAAAAATCTGATTTTAACAAAGAGCTTGTGTTCCGAACCACGGTTTATGTGCTGCGTATTTTTGAGACTGGCTTTGATTTTTCTCTGCTGGAAATGTTTCTGCTGCACCTGTTCTAGGTTACTGTGTTGTCGTAGAAAAGTAAAAGTTACAAAAGTAAAAAAAAAAAGTCATTCATATCCAAATCACTGAAAACGGGAATAAAACCTGGACAATATGAATTTCCTTTTCTAGACCTCAGGCCTGATGCAATACTGAAGACCCTCCCTCCTTTATGATAGCTCAGTTGGTAGAGAATGAGACTCTTAATCTCAGGGTCATGGGTTTCAGCAAAAGATTTCTGCATTGCAGGGGGGTTGGACTAGAGGGTTCCTGTGGTGCCTTCTAAGTCTCTGATTCTATTAATATATCATTCTTAATGTGCTCAGAACAACAGTGGGTTTTTTTGACGGCATGATACCAACTCGTTAAGCCAAGTACAAAGAAATATGAATCCTGTTTAAAGTAAACCAAACTAATCTTGCTGAAAATAGAAAATGATGTTCACTGTTTTGGATCGTTAACCGTATCATACCGTACAGCCCAGCAAATTGAACTTGGGAAAGGGGCGGTAAAAATTATTGTAGCGCTATGCATATGCAATAGCTGGATTCGAGCTTTCTAATTTCCTCTGTGCATCAAATATTATTTGCTTTCGCAATCAGCAGCAAAAGTCACCAAGGTGACGCCCAAAATTAAAATTACCAATGGCAAAGCGGAAAGTAGCAGTGACAGCAGCAGCAGCAGTGAGGATTCTGATGCAGAAAAGCGTCCACCTGCGAAGGTAAGCAATAGATCTTTGTATAGTGGCTAGAATTGCTAGCGCTTGTCTTTCCTGTACAGTGGTGCCTCGCAAGACGAAAAACACGCTAGACGAAAGAGTTTTCCGTTTTTTGAGTCGTTCCGCAAGACGAATTTCCCTATGGGCTTGCTTTGCAAGACGAAACGTCTTGCGAGTTCTTGCGAGTTTGTTTCCTTTTTCTTAAAGCCGCTAAGCCGTTAATAGCCGTCCATTGCAAGACAAAAAAACTGCAAGACGAAGAGACTCGCGGAACGGATGAATTTCGTCTTGCGAGGCACCACTGTATTTATTTATTTCTTGTTTTGAGGGAACTCAGTTACACTAAAGCATGGGAACTAGGCAAGCATACTTTGTGTGGAGCCTTCGTATTAGTTCTGCGGCCTATTTACACTCGGAGCACTCAAGACTTTATATGCTCTCTTCACGATCCTCTACTCAAGTCTGTCTTAGACTTGTGGCGCACATGTCCGCTCCTAAAATCAACTTAGGAACTCCTCTGAGTTCAGACAAACTTACTCTCAGATTAAGCGTGCAAAGGATTGCAGACGTAATCTTCTAGCTGTTCCCTGTGAACATGGAGAAAGTCAAAAATTTCTCTTGGCTTTTATATTTTCTCCTTGTGAGATTATGCACCCCAGAATTTCTCAGCTGATACTGTGCCTCTACTATATTTGTATTGTGACTCCCCCCAAAAATATTTTTTTGAATAAATTTTATTAGGATTAATAAAAAGAAATACAAAGCTTAACATCAAATGTCTCTTTTTAATCCAAAACTAAGACATTGATTTAAATGCAATAAAAACATAGGGGGGAAAGAGAGAAGAAGGAAAACAGGAAAAGTAGAAAGAGAAAGGAAGAAAGAAGAAGAAAATAGTTCAGATGTGGCTGCCCTTATTTTTATACATTCCTCAATGCTTGCTCTGTTCTATATAATAATTCCCGTAGATAGGAGTGTTGCAGTAGACCATAGCTTTGACTTTCAAAAATAGGGGTTTGATGAAGTTCCTCACAGAAGGCTTTTAAGAGAACCTAGTTGTTATGTGGCAAAAAGATTGGTGCTATTTAGCAAACCAGGCGAACAACAAGGTAGCAGTGTTTTCAGATTACGCCAAATGATTACGTTTTTGTATACGCTGGAAGCTGCCCAGAGTGGCTGGGGCAACCCATTCAGATGGGCAGGGTAGAAATAATAAAATAATTGTTGCTGGTGCCGTTGTTATTGCCGAATCTCAAGCAGAGTTTGATGAGCTCCAAAGGCATCAAAAGTGAAAACAGGATGACAGTTGAGAGTGCAAAGTAAAGTACTCTTGGACAAAAAATAACTAACTTGTGATACTGATTGGTTAGCTGCGTCGATCCAGGGAAGTTCTCGTGCTCTATTGGCAAGTTAAAGAGTAATGAGTAAGTTCACTGGGAGAGGAGAGAGATTCAGTATTCCATTCGCAGCAGAAAGGGCAAGTTCCATGTTGGGAAATGGATTAGAAATAACAGGGCAAGCTTCCTAAATTAATATAGAAATCAGATGCAGTCAGATTTAGATTACTATGTCAAGACCATTTTTTTAAAAAAGTTATGGATATAAAGGGCAGCCAGTGGTCCAGTTCTGTGTGTTTTCACTAGGAATGACCTGCTGAGATCAGCGAGGCTTCCTTCCAAGTATCTGGAGGACAGTAACCTCAAACTTGGCATTTGTAGCGCTTATTCCTTTTTGCATGAGAACTAAGGATGCAGCTCTTAAGCACAGTCCTCGCTATAATCAAAATGATTGCTCCGCAGGGTGGGAAAGGGTTTCACAGGGTTATCTCCTCATCTGTAACATAGGAAATTGTCTATAACGCACATTTATGCATTAATATAGTTCAGGAAGTATTTCTGGTGTGATTCAGTAATGTTAGCCTGGTGTAAACAGTAAGCAGGTGGTGCTGTTAAGGAGAACATACATGTAGAAGCAGCTGGAGTGATTCAAGGCTTGTGGCAGCTTAAAAGTATTAGCGGTAAGATAATGCCACATTATTCTGCCTCTTGCATTGCTGTGTCATTTTACTTTGTTTACAAAAAAAGAGAGAAAAGGAATGAGCTGGTTTTCATTTTTCATCCTCTTTCGACTCCTGGTATGTAGTCCGGTCCTCCTAGACAGCTACTTTATTCATCTGACAAACTAGACTCTAGCCCCACAAAACTTATGAAACAATACGTTTGTTGGTCTTTAAAGAATCCGTATGACTTCTTCCTGCAAGAGTCTTTAACTATCCCTCTGGAAGAAATTCTCTTTTAATAGCCTTTCATGTCTCCGGCTTGTATTTGAGTTGTGTGCCTGGTAGGGTAGCAAATGATTAGCTTTGGATGGCAATTGCTCTTCAAACTTCACCCTTAATGAATGGGCAACGGTGGGTCATCTTCTCCCCTGTAATAAGAGCGAGCCAAAGAAAACTCCACAGTCCAAACCTGAAGGTGCTCGTCAACCCACAAAGAAGCAAAGCAGCAGCAGCAGCAGTGATGATTCTTCTGATAGTTCAGCAAGTGGGAAGCCAGTGTCAAAGCCCAAGGCAGGTGAGTTGCTGGCGGATGCTTAAAATCCATCCTGAAGCTCCAGTTGATTCCAGAACAGTGCCACAAGATTATTAAATGGGACGGGGCAATTTGACCAGGTTATTATTCCAATGCCGAATAACGTACCCATCAGGGGGAGAGGACCCTGGTTACAGAATAGCATTTCCAGGGAGGTTTACCCTCCTTGTGTTCTTTTGAAGACCTTTCTCAATAGTTTTTGTAATTTTAAATCGTGTGTTTTAACCCAGAGGGAGTGCAGCGCCTTTTGTGAGTGCTGTGTCGCTGTTGGTGTTTTGCCTTAATGGCTTTATATCTCATTTCGTATTTTATAATTCTTTTTTGGGGGGAATAAATATTATTAGGATTTCTAAAGAGAAATATAAAGCTTAATATCAAATAGCCCCTTTTTAGCGGCCAACGCTAAAACATTGATCTAAATACAATACGAACATAGAAAAAGAGTGAAAAAGAAAAACAGGAAAAATTATTATTGTCCATGCTGGGTCAGTCAATCTTTGCTACTGTGTCCTTCTTTTAGCAGATCAAGATGATCAGGTGACAGCAAAAACTGTGAGGTTTTTAGCGGGGGCAATTAGAATATGATCTATTGTTTGATTATTGATGCAAACCCCCCAAAATGTATTTTCTACAGTTAAGCTTTTACCTCTATCTTCAGTATATATGTATATATATATATATATTTGCTATGGCTAGTGGCTAATGCAAATAAAGATTCTTCTTCTCTTCTCTAGGAAGAGAAATAGAGAAGTAATAGACAAGAGATTTTTTAAAAATAGAGAAAGAATAAAGTTCCGAAATTAATTATTTTCCGTGCTTGTTATTGTAAGGTGCCCAATCTGCGTTAGATGTAACATGTAACATACGGGGTTTACTAACCTGGAGATGGGGTGAATTCTAGCCCCAGCCCTCTTTCCTTCCCCAGAGTTTGCCTGAAGCCCGGGCTTCCTTTTGGCCTTGCGCTTGCTGTACACAAACCACAACTGTCCCCTGCCTGCTGTCTCTTAAAGCTTGAGTAGAACATAGGCTTGCTTTCCCACCTGACAGAGCCAGAGAAAACACATGTCCTTCAAGCTCAGAGCTAGAGGGACGATGCGGAGACATGCGGCTTTCGCTGTAGCAGCTGGTGGAAGGTCCAAGACTTCCATAGGCTGTGTGTCGAAGCAGAGCAGTTACAAATCTTTGTAAAAGAGGAAATGGAGAGGCATGTGGGCCTAGTCTGTGCCTGATAGGCACTGAGACAGACTGCATGCCTGTCCCCACTCCAGCTCTGAGCTGTTGGCAGACAGGGGCTTGTTTTCCGGCCCAAATCCAAGCTTAGAGCTGAAGAGCGGAGCAGGATATTCTCCCCCCCCCAAAAAAAACAACCCACAACTTTATGCTGTGTTTCAGAGACATAGCACAAGGTTAGAGACAAGACTCTGCCACTTGGGTCTGAGAGAACTACCAGCAAGATTGGCCATAAATGGTTGACTTCTTGCGGTATCACTTTGAGAAGCATATGCTCCACAGATCCTCTTGGCTAGATAAATCATAGATTTATAGACACACACACACACACACACACACACACACACACACACACTGTAATGTGACTAGCTTCATATTTGTGTCTCGTGTTTTGGTTGTTGGCAGACCTCATTCCACCAGATTCGCTTTTGTCCCTTCGCAGGCCAGTACAGCGCTGTGCCACCTCCTTCGTCCATAGAATCAAGGAAGGGCAAAGCACAATCTCTGCCTGTAAAGACTTCTAAGAAAAAGGTGGAAAACCGTGATGAAAAGGAGCAGGTGCCCAAGAAGAAAACAGCAAGTATGTATTTGTGGAGAGGAATTAAACATTAAGGTGACGGCATCCATATCTGATGGAGGGGACTCAAGAGACAGTCCTTGTTTTGTTGCATTTTGGGCAGGGAGTTTATGCACATGTGTAAAATATGTTCTCTGTTGGATACTGACTAATGACTTGTTAAAACTTCTAGAAAACCAAGGAAGCTTCCAAGGTTGGCCTTGGCTCTGTATATTCCAGAATTCCTGGCTTCTCTGGTTGGCAAAAGGCTTTGTACCAACAAAGAGATACGCCTCTACCAGTTGAACAAAGCCTTTCTCTGTCATGAAACATGTAAGCTTACAAGTCCCCGCAATCAGTGGCTGAACACACGTTAACAAACACCTTTTGCGCATCAGTTTAAAGTGCTTGCATGTCAGACTTTGATTGCAAAAGGCTAGGTGCCTTTTTCGGTTGCCTGAGATCAGGATACCAATAAGTACCCCAACTCCAGAAACCTTTGTAGTTAAAGGGAGTATGTCAGGACTGTTCTGATTTGTGCTGAGCTGGCTGCTTTTAAAAAGCCTTCTTGTACATACATCTGGGTATGAGGTTTGTTAGACTGGAATTGTTTGGGTCCCCTTGAAGAGAAAGTTCAGTGAAAGCAGCCTGTTTTTCTTTGTAGCTAAAGGACCTGCGGCTAAGCCATCGCCTGCCCTTAAATCTGCTGCTGTTTCCAACCAAAAAGAAGAGACTAGTTCAGACAGTGACTCAGGTGAGTACCACAAACAAGCAAGTTCTCTGGATTCTTTATCACTGTGTCTTCTACTGAGGAAATGTTTGGATTTACATACTATGGAGGCAGTGAGCGAGACAGAAGTACCTTCTGTTTCAGGCTACCTGTTGGTTGCTTTTGATGTATACAACTGGTGCAGAATTACTTTGCACAGGGGATATCTCACACATGGGCAAATGTAATCGCTTGATGAAGAATCGTGCTTAGGAGTGGATTGGGGGATTCTCTTGGACGTTTTATGTCCAGAGGCTTGAGGCAGAATAGCAGAATGAACGGGCCTTTTCTGTAGTAACTCCCCGTTTGCGGAATGCCGTCCCCAGGGAGGTTCGCTTGGCGTCTTCATTATATATATTTTAGGTGCCAGGCAAATACGTTCCTCTTCAACCATGCCTTTAGTTGATTAATATTCTACAGCCTTTTAAATGTATGTGGGAAGACAGGGGTTACTGTTTTGCTGTTTGGTTTTACCTATTTACTTGTTTTTATCCTGTATTTTATTCTGTGAACCATGCCGAGATCTTACGATGAAGGGTGGTATATAAATCTTAATACATAAATAAAGTCGTACCTTGGATCTCAAATGCCTTGGCTCCCGAACAAATCGGCTCCTGAACGACTGAAACCCGGAAGTGAGTGTTCCGGTTTTTGAACAATTTTCAGAAGCCAAACATCCAGGGCAGCTTCCAGTTGACTGCAGGACGCTCTTGCAGCCACTTGGAAGTTGCGCCTTGGATTTCAAGAACCAAGGTACGAATGTAAATAAAATACCTGACATTAATGATGCTGATTTATTCCATCTGACTGGGTCGCCCCAGCTACTTGGGGCAGCTTCCAACAGAATATTTTAAAACCCCATAATGAAACATCAGACATTAAAAACAATCATGCCCCATAAGTCTTACAAGCTGCTCTTGTATATTCCTGAGGCTGGACTGTTGGTGGAAAGTTACAGTTCCATCACCAAAGTTCACTTTTGTATACTCTTGCGCATGTCCCGGGGCAACAGAGAGCGATATCGTATGCCTCCCTGTTAGAGGCTTCATATACTGCTGGTAGGATGCGGGTGGTGCTGTGGTCTAAACCACTGAGCCTCTTGGGCTTGTCGATCAGAAGGTCGGCGGTTTGAATCCATGCAACGGGGTGAGCTCCTATTGTTCTGTCCCAGCTCCTGCCAGCCTAGCAGTTCAGAAGCACGCCAGTGCAAGTAGATGAATAGGTCCCGCTGCAGCTGGAAGGCAAAGGGCGTTTCCGTGTGCTCTGGTTTCCGTTACGGTGTTCCCTTGCACCAGAAGCGGTTTAGTCCTGCTGGCCACATGACCCAGAAAGCTGTCTCTGGACAACCGCTGGCTCCCTTGGCCTGAAAGTGAGCTGAGCGCTGCAACCCCATAGTCAACCTTTGACTGGACTTAACTGTCCAGGGGTCCTGGTGGAGTGGGATAGGTTGCTTGTTTAGCCTCCATTGATTCAGTGGGTGTTTTTTGACCTGTACCACTCCTGAGGTCAGCGTAATAATTTATCAACGTTCTGCTGTAAGGTAGCATAGGGTTTGGTGTATGTCCACTCCTTGCCTATCATACTCTAGCCTCTACCCAGTGTTAGACTTCCTGCTGGTCATTGTTACATCAGCATATCTGTGATGTTGCACCACTTGATCTCCACTGACAGAGGCCTATCTTGAGAGATGCTGGCACAACAGGGCTTTTTGCAACGCTTTGAAAACCCCACCTGGCATATCTTGAGCACAGGACTGTAAAGCTATCATTAGCACTTCTGTTTGTTTTTGTTTAAAGCACACACCTCACTTTGAATCTCTGTGGTGCGAGGTTAAAATGTGCTGGGACTTAAAACCACTGTCTTGTTTGGATTTTGTGCATAGATAGTAGCTCTGAAGAAGACAAGAAGCTTCCTGCCAAATCGTCTGCAACAAAGGTTGCTGCTAAACCCGCTCCATCAAAGGCAGCGACCAGCTCTTCTGATAGCTCAGGTACCTGGGGTTACAAGCAGACGAGCTCCATGTTGATCATTACTGCTCCCATATTACAAAAACTTCAAGATCTGGCCATAGTTTCACAGATCCCTGGACGTGTTCCTCGCCATTTCTAAAACAAGTAAAAGCCACAATGCTGCAAGTACAGTGGTATCTCGGGTTATAGACGCTTCAGGTTACCGTCTCCACTCAGCCAGAAATAGTACCTCAGGTTAAGAACTTTGCTTCAGGATGAGAACAGAAATTGCGCAGTGGTGGTGGGAGGCCCCATTAGCTAAAGTGGTGTCTCGGGTTAAGAACAGTTTCATGTTAAGAACGGACTTCCAGAACGAATTAAGTTCTCAACCTGGGGTACCACGGTACTTTGTTTGATTTTCTTCTACCACTCCTTGTGCCCATTAGGCTTTAAGTGTGGCCCTGCCGATGAGCTTTAGGATATACCGTATTTTTCGCACCATAGGACGCACTTTTTCCCTCCTAAAATGCAAGGGAAAATGTGTGTGCGTCCTATGGAGCGAATGCAGGGGGGAGGCAGGCGGGAAAAGCCCCCAAGAGCCGCACACAAGCTCCGTGCGCTCTTGCGGGCTTTTCCACAGGAGGGAGAAGGGATTGACTGGCCGCATCAGTCCCTTCTCCCACCTCCCAGAAAAGCCAGGAGAAGCCGTGATCTCTTTAAAGGGGTTGTGCGGCTTCTGCGGACTTTTGCAAGAGGTGAGGGAATTCCCCCACTTCCCAGGAAAACCAGGAGAAGCCGCAATCTCTTTAAAGGGGTTGCGCGGCTTCTGCGGGCTTTTGGGAGAGGTGAGGGAATCCCCCCACCTGCCAGTAAAGCCAGGAAAGCCCTGCGCAGCGTCTCCCGGCAAGGAGAGGCTGCACGGGGCTAAAGGGGAAGCCAAAACAGCAAGCGGGATCCATCCCGCTGGCTGCCTTGGCTTCCTCCATAGCTGCGCGCAACCCCTCCGGCAAGGAGAGGCTGCACGGGGCTAAAGAGGAAGCCAAAACAGCGAGCGGGATCCATCCTGCTCGCTGCCTTGGCTTGTGCCATAGCCGCGCGCAACCCCTCCGGCAGGGAGAGGTTGTGCGCAGCCTGTACGCTGCTCTTTGGGGCTGGGGGGGGGGGATATTTTTTTTCTTGATTTCCCCACCTAAAAACTGGGTGCGCCCTATGGTCCGGTGCGCCCTATGGTGCTAAAAATACGGTACCATGTTTTTCGCTCTATAGGACGCACTTTTTCCCTTCTAAAAAGTAAGGGTAAATGTGTGTGCGTCTTATGGAGCGAATGCAGGCTGCCCGGCTAAGGCCAAAGCCAGAACAGCGAGATGGAGCACTGTGCAGCACTCCGTCTCTCTGTTCTAGCTTGGGGATGGCTGCACAAAGCCTCCGCAGGGCAGCGGTGTGCCTTCACTCGGCTGCCCTGCGGAGGCTTCACAGGCTGTCCCCGAAGCCAGAACAGCAAGAGGCTATCCCAGAAGCCAGATCCCTCTTGCTGTTCTGGGGTTCAGAATTTTTTTCTTCTTGTTTCCTCCTCTTCACCCCCCCCCAAAAAAAACTAGGTGCGTCTTATTGTCCGGTGCATCCTATAGAGCGAAAAATACGCTAAATCAGGGTTGGGTCCACAGCAGTGTCCAAGGGCTGCATGTGACCCTTGAGGCCTTTTTGGGCGGCCCTCAGCAACATTTTACGTCCCCACTTCCCCAGCCCTCACACTGCCTTCCCAAATCCCAAATTTCGGGCTTGTCCCCACCCCATGCGGCAAGGCAAAGTGTGACCTGCGGGTTCTCTTGCAAATCACAGGAGACTGCCCTGATGTAGATGTTCCATAGAAAAGATAACCTTCCACCATTTAAGTAGCCATTGTTTTTTATTAGGACTTATAATCACATAACCAAGCCTATTCCCTATGTTCATTTATGCTCCAGTTAGTCACAGAAGAGGTGCCTGTCTGTTTAAAAACCGGCAAGTATCCTTGCTTCGTTTAAATTGTCTCAGTTGATCAATGAGTAAATATTCCAATCACTGCACATGAAATGTGTACATATAAATATATATCTCGTGTGCCAATCTGATAATTAGTATGGGCAGGGACCCTATAATTAATCTCGCACCCTCCTAAGTCAGCTTTCCTAACAAAATCCTTTCCCCTCCTACTCTTCCTTGAATAGTGAAAACACTGGTATTTGGATTCGTCCTGTGGGTGTACAACTCGCCCCATCTGAAACCGAACTGTGAAAATACTATGTGCAGAACTACACTGCTTTTGTCGCTGAAATTTCTCCTTTAAAATTTGCAATGCCCTTCCCTAGATTCTGACAGCTCTGAGGATGAAACTCCTGCAAATGCTGCAGTTAAACCAGCTGCAAAGGCGGCAAAGAAGATTCCTGTGATGGTTGGAAAGAAGGCGGATGCTGCCTCTGGGGATAAGAGAGTTGCTCCCCCAAAAACTGGTGCAAAGAGTCCCAAGTCAGGATCCAAACCTAGCCTCTCTGCCTCCCAAGCAAGCAGTTCTTCAGACTCCAGCAGCAGCTCAAGTAGTGAAGAGGAGCAGGGCAAGCCTGCCCAGAAGTCGGCTAAGAAGTCGCAGGCCAAGCCCGTTCAGAAGCCGGCTAGCAAATTGGCCGGCGGCAAGAGCACAGTGGCTTCGAAGCAAGCGGAGTCCGAAAGCAGCAGCTCGTCCGACAGCTCCAGCGACGACGAGCCCAAAGCGGCAGGGGAGGGGCTAAAGAATAAAGCCAAGAAAAACAGCAAGCCGTCGAAGAAAAAGGCATCAAAAGCTTCATCCGCGCCTGCAGGCAAAACGCCGTCTTCCAAGACTCTTACATCTGAAGCAGCTAGCGATGGGGAGAGCAGCAGTTCTGATGATGACGATGACGACGATGGGGCTGTAAATGGAGGTACGTCACTGCTAGCCAAGAAGGAAGTAGGGAATGCTGAATATGAAAGTTAATACTGTATGCAGGGTGAATTTGATTTAAATCACGATTTAAATCACCAGTCAGCAAGGCTTGATTAAAATCATGTTTTTTTGCAGAAAGACTCATTCTTGCTGTGCTGGCATAATCTTAATATTTACAAACAAAGGAATGTTTCATTTTTGGAATAATAAATGTTCAGAGTGGTTTTTACAGTTATATTACTGATTTGGTTATACTGTTCGAAATACATAATTATGAAATTATTGTGAGGTTTAATAAGTTAACTTTATTTTTGGACAACTTTTCTGCTGTACTTTGTTGGAAGGGAAAAAACCCAATAATTTCCTTAATGACAATTTATTAACTACAATAACATTATAGCATATGTATCCATGTTTGTTAACCGATGTGGTTAAACAATACAAAAACCCCTTAGACTATGTTTTAGCACACATGAAAAACTTAAATCCTTATTTCCTGATGAATAGCCTTTGGACTATAATGTAACTTAAACAGGAAACTATCTTTAGAAATATTTTTCCTCCAGAAACATTTTATTTCAAAAATCCAATTTAAATTTTAAAAAATTCCAATTTAAATTTTTTAAAAATTGATTTTTTAATTTTTTAAAATAAAAAACATTGATTTTTATCCACCCTAACCGCATACATGAATGCCACATGTGCAATCTTTTCCCAGTAACTGTAGTGCATCTTATGTTCAGTGGGCAGTTAAAAACAATATGGGTCATTAAAGTAGCACTGGATATGGGTCACAACAAAATATTTCTTACTTTTACTCCCACCCCACCTGACTGCTTATTCTATGGGCTGTTCTCTTATATTGAGCAAGATATCATTGAGTTAGGGACGCATGTGGCACTGTGGTCTAAACCACTGAGCCTAGAGCTTGGCGATCGGAAGGTCGGCGGTTCAAATCCCCTTGACGGGGTGAACTCCTGTTGTTCGGTCCCTGCTCCTACCCACCTAGCAGTTCAAAAGCACGTTAAAGTGCAAGTAGATAAATAGGTACCACTCCAGCGGGAAGGTAAATGGCGTTTCCGTGCGCTGCTCTGGTTCGCCAAGAAGCGGCTTAGTCATGCTGGCCACATGACCCGGAAGCTGTCTGTGGACAAACGCCAGCTCCCTCGGCCTATAGAGCGAGATGAGCGTGCAACCCCAGAGTCGTCCGCAACTGGACCTACATTTACCTTTTACCTTTATGATTGTGTTGAAACACGGCAGGCCAATCCAAGAAGAAACGAAAAAGGGAAGACAGCCAGGGGCAGGAGACACCAAATGCGGGGAAGAACAAGAAACCCAAAACGCCACATACGTTCCCCAAGATGAAGCGGGTAAGAATCATGGAGCTGTAGAGTCGGGAGGGACCTGAGGGTCATCTAGTCCAACCCCCTGCAGTGCAGGAATCTCAGCTAAAGCATTCCTAGCAGATGGCCACCCAACCTTTGCTTAAAAACCTCCAAGGAAGGAGAGGCCTACAACCTCCTGAGGGAGGCTCTTACTGTCGGAAAGTCCTTCCTGGTGTTTAGTCAGAATCTCCTTTCTTGTAACTCGAAGCCATTGGTTCGAGTCCTACCCTCCAGAGCAGGAGAAAACAAGCTTGTTCCCTCCTCCATGTGGCAGCCCTTGAGATATTTGAAGATGGCCACCATATCTCTTCTCAGTCTCCTGAAGAAGACTGAGAGGATCTCGGGAGAAGGAGTGGAATTGCCTTCTTGACAAGAGCTGCGAAAAGCTTGCGTCTGTCTTGGTTGTCTCCTTTTACCCTGAGAAACCTTGTTGAGGTGCTACAAATTTGCCAGGAGCAGCCTGGCATCTGTGGTTCTAGTCCAGGGGTTGGCAAAGTTTTTGTGGCTTGGGCCGGTTCACGATCCAGAAGACGCCACGGTGGGCCGGGCCAGAGTGCGCACGCATGCGCAAACACTCTTTCCAGCGTGGAGGAGGTGTGCGCAGCTTCCCATTGGTTGCAGGAGCTTCCTGCAGCCAATGGGAAGCTGGCCAGCGTCGCAGAAGGTGGTCCCTGCTCTGCTCCGTGCTGGTTTAGCGCGGCGCACGGAAACCGAGCGGGTAGTGGGGGTCCATGGGCCGGTTAAACGACTCGCATGGACCGCTTGTGGCCCATGGGCCTTAGTATGCCGGCCCCTGTTCTAGTCACTGGGGCATCATGAAGCATTTCTGTCCCAGGAAGATGCTTAACTTTACAGTTTTGGTGCATATGGCCTTAAATCCATTGCTCATTGCTTTAAATTAGCACAACGGCTACTGCAGGAAAATACCAAAATACCAATTTTCTTTCGACAGCAGTCCAGTCCTTTCCGCAGAGTAAAAGCAGAAGAGATTGAGGTGGATGCACGAGTAGCAAACAATTCATTTGATGCCAAGGTAAGAGGAAGATAAGAGTTGCATTCCTCCAGACTGTAGTTTGTGCAAAACTGTGGGGTTTTTGCACTGTCTAGGACCTGTTTGCTTAAGGGAGCATTCCCTCTTGAGTAACTACTCGGTGTTCTTTTGCTGACTGGTGATCACTGACTCGCTATCTCTTCCAGAAAGGAGCTGCGGGTGACTGGGGCGAAAAGGCCAACGAAGTCCTGAAATTTACGAAAGGGAAATCCTTCCGACACGAGAAGACAAAGAAGAAAAGGGGAAGTTACTGCGGCGGCGCGATCTCCACGCAGATAAACTCCATCAAATTTGAAAGCGACTAAACTTCAGTTGCCGCTGCAGAATCCAATGCCTGAGCATGTGAAAAGATGCGAAGTGTAGTGGGATATCTCTTCCACAAAGCATCAACTCTTGTATTGGTAACATGGGAAGATGGTTGCTCTTTTGCGTAATGACAAAACTTAGCCGTGTCTGTGACTGTCTCTTGAGGACTTCCCAGACTTTCTTAATTAAGTACAAACTTATTTTTAGATGACACAAGCTCAGTTCTAGCAGACCTCATGCAGCAATATGTATGTTGTTCTTGTTTTGCTAAACACCCTTTTTTTAATCTTCCAACAAATCTAACATTAAGGATGCACCGAAAGCGACATGCATCTCTATGGCTCTGCTCCTTGGTAAGGAATCTGGTCTTGCCTGCTGTCAAATGGGTGATCCCACCTTTGCAATCTCGCTTATCATTTCCCCCCTCTTCATTTGGGGCAGTCATAAAACATTTCCATAATCTCTAAGAGCTGGGCAACTTGGTTAAATTCAGGCAAATCTCCCTTTTCCTATAAATGGATTGGCCAAAAACTACTTGAAAATCACTGAGTTAATTTTTTGGGCCATTGTTTTTGTAGTTGAGGCAACAAAAATGTCTGCCTGTTTCCTTTCGGTTTCTCCAAAAGCCAGGAAAATACCCAAGGGTTGAAATAGCTCCAGAGTGCAGGGCCACTCATTGTTATCTATGTTTTGGCAATCATGTAATACCTTTGAGGGGAGATGAGAGTTTTTGCATGGTGGCTCTGCCAACTAATATGTCGCTCGCAATGGCTGTTCTTATTTGGATAGTGTGCAGTTGGGCCCGTTGAAACCTTCGTCCATCTGCTTTGTTTTGTTTTGGGGGAATGTGATGACTTTTTATTTCCCAGAGATGGCCAGGTCCAGTTAAGGCTCTTACGTGAGAAGCTTGCAACCTCAGGCATGTTAATCCTTGCTGATGTGCTTCAATGTGGCCAGAGAAGCCACAATGCCTCTTTAGGGTGCAGCCTAGACGCCTGACCTAGAACCCAGCTGCTAAAAGAAACCGGAGCTGTTCAAGAAGTACCATCTGATAATGGAAAGATGGGAGAAGTGGTTGTTGGGAGATCTCACCCCACCCCACCCCCAAAGACAAAACCTTCAACCATGTGTTTCCTCCACTTGGAGCATAAAAGTAATAAGACCCAGCAGATTAACTGCGTGGGAAGCTGGCTGTCAAGAGAGAGCATTTTAGATGTTTCCCTGTTGTGGATATCGCTGTACTTCAGAATCCGTCCACAGTAAATGCTATGCCAGCAATGTCTGCGGGTTAAAGACAAAACAGCCAAGGTTATAATGTGTCTTAATGCCCCAAAGGGCTATTCTTTTCACAGCCTTGGCCCCTTGCCCTTTGATGTCTTCAGATTCCATTGGCATGGTACAAGAAACTGGCAAGACTCAACTCCTTAATGGTGTTGGGACGGTTGGATATTTTATTTGAATAGACAAACATTTAGTATAATAAAAATGTTTTTAAAATGTCGATAAGGGTGGTTGTTGTTGTTTAATCCAGACCTAAGGGTGTTTGAATTGAGGTGGCCGGAATTTGCTTTATTAAGTCCCTAATGCACTGGCATTTAACAGGGCAGCTTTTCAGCCCCAGTTGGGAATGGTAGAGCTGTGCTCATTCCATATATACAAAGAGTTGTTTGATGGGGGGTGGGCAAGATAGGGGGAGGGGACCTGATTTGTCAAGAGGCAGTTCTGGGTGACTAAATGCTTCTGCCTAACACGGATGGCGCTGTGGGTTAAACCACAGAGCCTAGGACTTGCAGATCAGAAGGTTGGCGGTTTGAATCCCAGCGATGGGGTGAGCTCCCGTTGCTCGGTCCCTGCTCCTGCCAACCTAGCAGTTGGAAAGCACGTCAAAGTGCAAGTAGATAAATAGGTACCACTCCGGTGGGAAGGTAAACGGCGTTTCTGTGCGCTGCTCTGGTTCACCAGAAGTGGCTTAGTCATGCTGGCCACATGACCTGGAAGCTGTACGCCGGCTCCCTCGGCCAATAAAGCGAGATGAGCACCGCAACCCCAGAGTCGGTCACGACTGGACCTAATGGTCAGGGGTCCCTTTACCTTTACTAAGGTCTAGGAGTTCCCCTGGATCTGTCAAGGTGGCAGCTAGCACACAGCCTTATATCTGGCTCTGACTGATTTGGGAACTCCACACTGTGCTGGGCAAGGAAGTATCTTTCACCACTCTCAGACGCACCATTGTTCTGTCCAGATTTCATGAAAAGGGGTGTTTGGCAGCGGTGAGAGCTCTTTCCTGCCCAGGAGAGCACGCAGTTTCTGCGTTTTGTGCCAGCTCCCACCTAGGCAGCCAGGAGCAGGGCAAGATCTGGAACAATCCTCAGATAGCCTTAAAAGCCACCCTGATCTTTAAGGCAGAGGGTGAGGCACAGGGGACCAGAAGATCTTCTCCATCTACCCTATAGTGCCTTCTCCCACCAGTTAGGTTTTTAAAACCTGGAGCCAGTAAGTGTTCTTCTCCAACCAGAAATATAGCATAGGCACAAGCTTGTTTTGTTGTTGGGGTTCCCTGCCACTCACCCTTCTCCTGCATCTTGAAAAGGCCAGCAACTGGTTTCCAAACCAAGCATTTTCCAAAGTATAATTGCCCTGTGTCTGTAATTGCAGGAGTATCTTGACTCTTCCCACTGTCTGGCTCACACCCCACTCACTTTTGGAATGTGGCTTGCAACAGGAGGTGAGAGTGACTCTCGACCCAAATAAAATGTCCAGGCTCCACTTTTAAAGAACAACCTACCTCGCAGTTAATTGGGTCTCTTCCCCCCCGCCCCAATACAAATCTTATCTGGAGTGCTAACTAGTTTTACTAGCTCTCATCTAGTCAAATTAAGGACACCTGCTGCTCTAGCTGACACAGATGAAAGGGGAAAGTAGAACATTAAAAAAAACATTGAACACTTTCTTCATATGGTTGGTTTCCAATGCAACAGCACCCAGCCTACGAAATGGAAAGTTGTGGGAACTTCACGCCAGAGGAATTGCAGTCGTCTTATCGCTAGTTGAAGCCTGCTGAGGTCTGCATTGGATCCGCTATAAAGCCATCCGTCTATTTCCTACCCAACACATGTGATCCAGGATCAGGCCTGTGTAGCGTGTCAATTACATAGGTGCAAAAGGAGCGACTTGAAGGGTGCTAGTTAAATGTTATGCTATCTAGTATCCTCCAGCAAATGTTTAGTTGCGGACGGCTCCTTGAGCAAGAAGGCTCACTTTGAGCCCATTTATTTTCTGATATCCTTCATTAGTCTGCCCAATCCTTTATTATTATTATTTTTTAAAGTCATCTCTGTTAATGGCCAGTACCATAACTAGAGGCAGGCACATTTCCTGCCCTGATACAGATGGGCTTATAGGTGCAATTGAGACTGGGGGTGTGTGTGTGCATAGTATCATTTTAAAGTTGCAGGTTCTCTGAGCACTGGAAAGACTGCCTTTATTACTGGAAGCAGCGTTTCCCAAATCTCCATTGTCCTGGAGCAATGTGGCAAACTCAAAAGTCAGCCGGTCTTAGGCAACATCTGACAGGCAACTGCACATGTTCACTTAGGAGCAAGTTGGATTGGATTCAGAGGGATTTGGTTCTCTGGAAATGTGAATAGCCTCATTCTGCAGCCCTAAGTATTTCCGGTTCTGCTACTATCCAAAAAAGTCACGGGCATCAGAGCATCTGAATTGTGTTTGCTACTCGCCTTCACTTTATTCCTATTCATTTTCTCCTTCTGTGCTATTATGATGTTTGTTTGGGATCTGCATTACAGTGGTACCTCGGGTTAAGTACTCAATTCGTTCTGGAGGTCCGTTCTTAACCTGAAACTGTTCTTAACCTGAAGCACCACTTTAGCTAATGGGGCCTCCTGCTGCCGCTGCACCGCCAGAGCACGGTCTCTTGTTCTCATCCTGAAGCAAAGTTCTTAACTTGAAGCACTATTTCTGGGTTAGCGGAGTCTGTAACCTGAAGCGTACTGTAACCTCAGGTCTGTAACCTGAGGTACCACTGTATTTAGATGAGATACCTCTTTTATAATGCTCCTGCTACCAAATCTTCAACCTGAATATCTCGGGAGTCAGTAAGACCTGGCACACCAGAGAGCAGCATACAAACAGGCCAGAAAGGAGTTGGTTTTTTTGAGAGGGGCTGTAGCATCAACCTACCACATGTCCAAAGTGGACATAACTAGAAGTCTAGTGCATTGCAATTGCTACAACAGGCAGAAAAACAATTGGGTGGTCTGCCTGTTTTCAAGCAGTCCATGTGGCCGTGGGCTGTTTGGAAACAGCTGGTCTGCATTTTGGCTGGAAGTGGCTTTCCTTAAGCTCAGAGAGGGCTCTCTCTCTCAGCCCTACCTGGAAATGGCAGGACTTGAACCTGGGACTTGCTGCGTGCAAAACATGACCTGCCACTGAGCCTTTCCTCTATTTTACGGTAACCACTCATAACAAAAATGACAACCCACGCTTGGTTCCAAGAGGGACTTAGAGCGGATCAGTCTGCTAGGGTTAGGAACCTAGGATTCTGGAATAAAAGAAGCACCTTGCTATGTAAGAGTAGGGAAACAAAAATTCTGGCTGGTAAATACACCATTCTCCTTAATTATTATTATTTTTAAATCATTGTGTTGTCACACCTAATGTTGAGCTGCATCTTTGTGGGGTGTCCCCAAGGGCGAAGCGTGCTCTGTCCCCAGTATCAAATCTGGTACTCTTTCTCTCGCCTCTGTTCCCGAGGCTGTTAGGCAACAGAGTGAGCACACAAATTAAAGGGGAATGAACCTGTTCCTAGGGCGCAGCTTTAGTTACAGGCATACAATGCAGTTTTAATAGGGTGGGACACTGGAGGAGAAGAATGGAATCATTGTTGACAAGAGAGCATCACACACATGCGTCAGGGTGGAGTGTGCATCTGTTTGCTCTTCCACTCAGCCATGGCTTTCCATTCAGGTCAGTCTCCCATCTGGCTTTCTATTTCTCTCTAACAGCATTTCGCAGCCACTGCGCCCGACAGTCCCCCATTGGCCTGGTTTGGTGGGCTTCTTCAGAATTGTTTTTCTTCTTCGGCAAGCTTTGGGGTTTCTCCAGATCTACTGCTAGCTCTTGCAGGGGTGGGGCTATTTGAACACCAGAAACCATTAATGAAGATTGTTTATTTTGCTGCTTGAAGTTGACCCAATATTGTGCCTCATCCAGCCTATTATTAATAAGACTGCCTCAAGGCAAATCTTTAAAAATGTAGTATAAACACCGACAAATGGGAAACACTTGAGTGTTCCAGTTGGAGAACAGCCTTTACCAAGGCTGTCATGGGCTTTGAAGACACTCGAACTCAGGACGCAAGGGAGAAACATGCCAAGAGGAAGGCACACTTGGCAAACCCTCACCGTGGTCAACTCCCGCCCAGAAACCAATGTCCCCACTGTGGAAGGACGTGTGAATCCAGAATTGGCCTCCACAGTCACTTACGGACTCATTGTTAAAGCCGTGTTTATGGAAGACAATCTTACTCTGCTATGAGTGATTGTCAAAGAAAAAGAAGATGGTTAATAATAAAAATAAATAAATAATGAATAATAATGTTCAATGGCAGCTTAGCCTCACAGAGTGGTTGCAATCCATAGCTTGTTTTTAGAGTCTGCTAGCCTGGTTTCAGTAACTCGTAATAATATGTTTTTAATAAATAATAAATCACAGTTAATAAGTTACAGATTGCAACAGCCCTGTGAGAGGCTATGTCACTGAGCAGTAGTAGGTGTGGGATTGTTAATAATTTATTTCTATGCTGCCCACCCGACTAGGTTGCCCCAGCCATTCTGGGCAGCCTCTAACAATTAAAACATTAAGCACAGTAAAACATCAAACGTTAAAAACTTCCCTGTGGGCTGTTCCTTCCAACCCTATAATTATATGCTTCTATGAATAAGGGAGGCAGGGAGAGAAGGGGTTCAGTCCTTTGCCCAATGCCACTCTGCAAGCAGCAGAGAAGGGGCCAGGTTTTTTTCCCCAACCTGCAGGAGGACATCCACTTTGATGCTGATCCCAATTGTGAAACTTACTGGAGCAGCAGATGCAGTGGCGTAGCGTGGGGGGTGCAGGGGGGCCCGGGCGCAACATCTGGGGGGGGGCGCTCGCACCCTAATCTAGTGGAAGAGACTTGAGTGCTAAAATCCACGGGTTAGGGGGCGCAAATTACTTGCCTTGCCCCGGGTGCTGACAACCCACGCTACGCCACTGAGCAGACGTCACCCTGCCCGCCCTCCTCGTAAAATTGAAACTGGGTGTTATGGCAAATTGGTACCTTGGTTGCCACAGTTGATGAGAGGGAAACAAAGGCCTCCCCCTTCTCCCTCTGGCGAGGCTTTTCCTTCCGTGAATTTGGCAACAGGCAGCGAAAGATCCGGCTGAGCCTTGATGGCGTGGGTTTCGAAGAAGGTGCTCCAGCTTCTTCCTCGCAATGAGAAACAGGTGCCTGCCCATCTTGTGTAGGCTGAATGGCAGCTTGCTGGCATGTCTGTTCCTGTCTAGTTGTACCCAGTGGCGTAGCGTGGGGGGTGCAGGGGGGGCGGCCGCACCGGGCGCAACATCTGGGGGTTAGGGGGCGCAAATCCACGGGTTAGGGGGCGCAAATCCACGGGTTAGGGGGCGCAAATTACTTGCCTTGCCCCGGGTGCTGACAACCCACGCTACGCCACTGGTTGTACCTGCCGAGCAGCTGACTCTCCTTAAAAAGAGAGAGAGAGAGAGAGAGAGAGAGAGAGAAGAGGGTTGGTGGTGAAACGAGACAGGCACACACCAGACGGGTTGCTTGCTTGCTTGAAGCATCCCCATGTTGCCTTTTGGGTCAGATTGCGCGGGGGGGGGGGTGCCTTTTCAAACCGCTCTTCCTTTGCGTGCACGGGGGCGCGCGCCGGAGGTGCGGGGTCTCTGCGTTGTAACATTTACCTCCCAGCTCTCCTGCAAGGAGCTACAGGTGGCCCGTGGTTCCCCCATTTTATCCTCGCAGCAGCTCTGCCGGTTGGTTAACGGGCAAGCACCCAGCGAGATGCGCGGGGATGCTAGCTTTGCTCTCCCCCAGGCCCGACAGTCCAACACCTTCAGCCGCTATTACGCCACCCTGGGCCACAGCTTCCATCTCCTTCTCCTAGAAATTGAACCAACCAGCCGAGCCCAGGACTTACTGGCTTAAAAAATGTGGGGGGGGGGGGCGGGACGGGAGAAATCCCACCACGTTCTTCTGTTAGATGGCGAGGGTCCAACCACGCGCGGAGCTGTGCGTCTTGCGCACCCCTTGGAGACTGGAGAGGTACCCAAAGCGGTGCAATTTTACGCGCTTACCCGGAAGCAAGCCCCACGGGACCCTGTCCCGTCAATTCCCTCAGAGGGCCGCAGAGGGGCCAACTCTTAGGGGCCCAAGGTCCAAGCCCCTCAATAAAATATTCGAGGGGGCTGGGCCTCCCCGAAATTGATGGGTATTGCCATTCAAAAATAATGTGTGCGTCCGGGTCTTGCGATCCATTATGTAGGGCAGGGCGTACCTGGACACCCCCCGCATATGTTATTCAATTGGCACTCCTGGAGAGGGCCCTCTCCCCCCTGCTGGGCCACAGGGGACCCCATCTTGGCTTCTGGGCTTAGGCGGAGAGCAGGCAGGGCCGCCTCTGAAAGGCGGCGAGGCCTGGCCTCCCGCTGCCGGTAGGAGTGCCTCGCGTGGGGCGAGCCCCGCCCCGCCTGTTCTCCCCGCCGCCCGGGGCGGGAAGCGCAAGGCAAGAGATGGGACAGGAGCAGAGCCAGCCCAGCCACCAGACGAGGCACCGGGGAGCACCAGACGGACGCCAGGGACCCCGCTTCCGCGGGCGGGCAAGGTGGGCAAAGAGAGTCCCGGGAGGATGGGGGCTTTTCTCCTTGGGGTTTTCCCTGCTGCGTTGTCCTCCCCCCATCCCACCCCGCCACCTCCATCCCCCGTCTCTAAGGGACGCGTTTGCGCATTAGCACCCTCTTCCCCCTTCGCTTCAATGTTAACTCATCTCCCAGGGGCGCTTCCAAGCCGGGAAAGTGAGGGGGGTCTGGGCTCAATGTTTGTTGTTGTTTAGTCGTGTCTGACTCTTCGTGACCCCCTGGACCAGAGCATGCCAGGCACTTCCACTGCCTCCCGCAGTTTGGTCAAACTCATGCTGGTAGCTTCGAGAACACTGTCCAACCATCTTGTCCTCTGTCGTCCCCTTCTCCTTGTGCCCTCCATCTTTCCCAACATCAGGGTCTTTTCCAGGGAGTCTTCTCTTCTCATGAGGTGGCCAAAGTATTGGAGCCTAAGCTTCACGATCTGTCCTTCCAGTGAGCACTCAGGGCTGATTTCCTTCAGGATGGAGAGGTTTGATCTTCTTGCAGTCCATGGGACTCTCAAGAGTCTCCTCCAGCACCATAATTCAAAAGCGTACTTTGAAATATTTCAGCGATCGCAAACAGGACCTTGGCGGCAGGTTTGGCTTTTTCTAGTTCGCGCGACCGGTGTGCGTGGAGGTTGTACGACGACGCCGTCGAGCGATGGTCCTTTCTGGCTTGCTTGCGCCCCGGAAGGCTCTGTGACCTCGCCTCCAGCAGTTGACACCCCATCTTTCCCTTTCCCCTTGCTTCCCACCAAGGGCGCTTCCTGGGTAGGATCTAATCACTGCCTGGCAAATGTAGCTACGAGTCTTTTAATCGTAGCCCTGCGTTGGGTGAAAGGTCTTTGCGTTGCGGGGGGTTGGACTAGATGACTCTTGGGGTCCCTGGAGACTCCGCAGTGCTATGATTCTAAATTCTGGTTGTGCAACTGCCCTTGATGAGGAGGCCTTGTGCAATAAATAAACCAGTTGCCCTGAAAGATTTGGTGATTACAACAGGGATGTGGAAATGCGCTGGTTAATGCAATGGAGGTGACTGCTGCTTGGCTCAGCTTCTTTCCCTAATCTCCTGGCAAACAAAGCAAGGATGGATGCTCTACCACCCAGTCTTTCGGAAGCTGAAAAATTGTGCAACCCTGCTCTTGTGCTACCCAGGAGAAGGAGATGAACATGGAGGCAGCAGACACTGCTCCTGCAGCAGCCACCTCTGCTCCTTGCTTGCACAGGCAGGGCTACAGAGGCAGTGTGGCGCAGTGGCTAAAATGTTGGAACCAGGACCTGGGAGGCAAAAGTCCAAATTCCTATTCAGCCGTGAAATCCACTGGGTGACCTTGGGCTGTCTCTCGGTCCAAACTACCTTAAAGGGTTGTTTTGAGCATAAAACTGGGGAGGGGAAGAAGAGTTTGGATTTGATATCCCGCTTTATCACTACCTGAAGGAGTCTCAAAGCGGCTAACAGTCTCCTTTCCCTTCCCTCCCCCACAACAAACACTCTGTGAGGTGAGTGGGGCTGAGAGACTTCAGAGAAGTGTGACTGGCCCAAGGTCACCCAGCAGCTGCATGTGGAGGAGCGGGGAATCGAACCTGGTTCACCAGATTACGAGTCTACCGCTCTTAACCACTACACCACACTGTCTCTCCAGAAGATCTGTGTAAGGTGCCCTGAGCTCTTTGGAGGAAAGGCAGGATAAAAATTTGAGGATAATTATAAGAAAGGCCCAGCTGGGAGCTGGAACAGCAGCAGCAGCTGTGCTCACCTGTCAGCTCCCTCTGGGCAGGAACGCTGGGTCCATCTCATTCTGAGAGTCTGTGGCGAAGTGAGGGGAGGCAGCTGCTTCTTTGAACAGCCACTTACCTGCTTAGGGTAGGAGATGGCGCTGCTGGTTTGCTGGGAGGGAGGGCGCAGTAACCCAGCGGCAACTAGACAAGATTTGGTGCCAGCAGTTGCCAGTCTGACAGGGACAACTGCTAATCCTGTCCCTGCCCCATAGGGCAGCCTCAGGTAAAGGAGGCTACCTGAGCCTGTAATGACTGTATGGAAGAAGGAATATCGTGCAAGGCAGGGGTGGGCAGCCTGTAGCCTTCAGCCTGAGTTTGGGGTCTTCAGCCTGGCTTTGGCCGTTCAGACCTCTGGCACGAGAAACCTGCTTTTCCTCTTGTGGCCTGCTAGACAGGAAGGTGACGGGTAACGAGACAGAGGAGGTGGCAGATTGATGGGTGTCTTTCCCTGCCCCCACAACAGATGATCCCTGAGGGAACGTGGCCCCTAACAGATGGAGATTGCCCATCCCTGGCCCTAGAGTGGTTGGACCAATTTAAAAATCACAAGGAAGCAAATTAGCTCAGTTGGTTAGAGCACGGTGCTGATAATGTCAAGGTTGCAGGTTTGATCCCTGCATGGGACAGCTGAATATTCCCGCATTGCGTGGGGTTGGACTAGATGATCCTCAGGGTCCCTTCCAACTCTACAAACCTATGATTCTAAATTTAATATAGGAGTGACTGCCCTTTGCTTTTGTTTTAGAAGGCATTGTAGGAAAATGTGCCACTGGTACAGGACAGGGTAGGAGACCCGTCTTCAATACAGCTGCAGCCTTAAGATGGGGCCGGCCCTGTCATGAGGCAGAGGGAGGTAGCTGCCTCAGGAGGCAAATGCTGACAGGTGGGGAGAAGGCAGAGCTCTGTGTGTGTGACCTGGTCTGCCTTGAACCCCCTGAGATAGCCGGCTGCCTTCAGAGGCAGTGGTGGATGCTGTTGTGCTGCCAGCAAAGTAAGATTCATCAGCTAGTCTGCTTGGCTCTTGTCCACAGAATGGGAGGGACTGCCATCTTGTCCTTTGCCTCAGGCGGCGAAAGTTCTTGGATTAGGCCCGCGGCAGCCCTGCATGCACTTATCAGGCAGTCAGCCCTTTTGAACGCAATGGGACTGTTAAAGAAACCCAGACTAGAAAGAGAAGCTGCTGAATTGCAACTCATTACCAAACTTAAAACCATGGAGAGACCTGGTCTGAACAAAGACATTGGATTCTTATCTCATTATACGTGACTAAGCCATTTCTCACCTTCTCACCCATTGCCTTTTCCTGTAAGACCTATTACAGTCGTTAAGAGTCGTCAACAGGCTCATCTCTGCTATCTGCCAATCTCCCATTCCCACCACCCTTCTGAGTAATACCCCTCCCCACCTTCTCACTATATAGAAGGGTCTGGCAACTTCTGTTTCAGTGTATCTGAAGAAGTGTGCATGCACACGAAAGCTCATACCAAGAAATAACTTAGTTGGTCTTTAAGGTGCTACTGGAAGGGATTTTTTTTATTTTGATTATAGAAACCCAGAGTTACTTGTTGTGAGGGGGGTATTGTGAGTGGATGCAAGGTCTTTTCAACAATGGTACCACTTTATGAAATCCTTTCCCCAAGTTTTTCTGATACTTTCTTCTTCTTCTTTTCGGTGCCAGGTGAAAACCATTTAATTTGCCAAAGGTGTGTTTTTTTTTAAAAAAAAGATCTGTCTAAGAGCAGTGGACTCTTAATCTGGTGAACCGGGTTCGCTTCCCCGCTCCTCCACATGCAGCTGCTGGGTGACCTTGGGCCAGTCACACTTCTCTGAAGTCTCTCAGCCCCACTCACCTCACAGAGTGTTTGTTGTGGGGGAGGAAGGGAAAGGAGAATGTTAGCCGCTTTGAGACTCCTTAAAGGGAATGAAAGGTGGGATATCAAATCCAAACTCTTCTTCTTCAGCTTAAAAAAAAATTCTGTGCTGTGTTCCTCCGCACCATGTTCCGCTGTTTTCATTATTGTAAACCTCCCTAAAATCCCTAGAGCTGTAGAGTTGGAAGGGACACCAAGAGTCATCTAGTCCAACCCTCCAGCAAGGCGTAGCTCCCTGAGAGCTTTGGGGAGAAGAGCAGCCAGTACTCTTTTTAAGCTAACCTTAAAAAAGAAGAAGAAAGAAATAGATAAAAACACGCAATAGCATTGGGGACGCATAAACTGTTGAGTGATGTTGCATGTGCTTCCCATGTGCGCCACATCCCACTCAGCCTGAAGTTTGAGTGTGTCTAGTAGAAAAGACTGGAAGTTGCCCAAAACCTTGTTGGAACAAAGCCTCAGCAGTCCCTTCTGGCTCCAGCACCAACTCAGGGATAGGGAAATTCATGCCATTCCATACCCTCCAACATTTCGCCAATGAAAATAGGGGCATCCTAAGGAAAAGCAGGACATTACTGGATGAAATCAGAAACCGGGACGGTTTCTCTAAATCAGGGATGTCCCTGGAAAACAGGGAGACTTGGAGGGTCTTCTATCCCAGTATTGTTGGACTCCAGTTCCCATCAGTTTCAGCTAGCAAGGCCAATCGATGGTAAGGGAAGATGGTGAGCAACACCTGCGGAAGGGACACAGGCTCCCTATCTGTGCACTAATTGGACAGACGAATCTTTGGGTGCCCCTAGACTGCTATTCTGGGGTGGGATTCAGTCACATAGCCATAAGTGCAGGTTGTTCATTTACAGTTCATTGGGATCAAAAGACCAGACTCATGGGCATAGACAGGATTTACCTTGTGGAACACTCTCCCATCAAATGTCAAACAGATAAAACATCTATTTGACTTTGAGAAGACATCTGAAGGCAGGCTTCTTACAAGAAGTTGTTAACAGTTGATGTTTTATTGTGTTTTTAATGTTTTGTTGGGAGCTGCCAAGAGTGGCTGGGGCAACCCAGTCAGATGGGCGGCTAATATTGTTATGATTATGATTATTTTATTTAGAGGGTGTGCCCCGCCCGCGACTGGGAAAGCAAGGTAATGCAGTACCTGACTTCTGTTAGCTTGGCTGTCAAAACCTGTGGCTGCCAGTATTAATCAAGATAGTAGAAAACACTGGAGGAATATTGCTTCATCAGCGTATGTGGTCATATTCCACTATCTCTTGGGAGTGGGATTATTATATTCTCAGGAGTATTCTGAAAAAGTGACGCCTTTCTTGCTCTGACTAAATAATCTTGGTGTGGAAGTCTGTCAAAAGCCTGTTTAAACGATGAAATGTCCTAATCAGCTTTCTCACTGCTGGCTATAATTACCTAAGTAGGTGTCACAACTCGGCATTGGATTGGGTGTGCCTAATGGAGTTCTTATACCTTTCGTCTGCTTGGCTCAAAACGTGCCAAAGTCTGAGCTGGCATTGTCTCTGCTCATTGCATAATAGGCCGGAGAGAAAGTAATTCAAAAGAAAGTCAAGTGAAACCTTGTGTTTGCTACTCTTCGCCTGGAGTCTGCTAGCCTGCACCTTCTGAATTTTTGAACTGGGCAAAACCCTATTCTTACTCTGGAACCTCAGGCTGGTGAGGCAAATGTGCCACTCTGTACCTCTCTCAGCTTGGCCCCCACAACCAGTGGCGTAGCGTGGGGGGTGCCAGGGGTGCCGGCCGCACCGGGCGCAACATTTGGGGGGGCGCGTTTGGCCGGCCCCCCTGGAGGAAGCGGGAACCTCTCCAAGTCGCTGCGGGAGGAGGTCTCTCCGCCCCACCGCCAGCCTTCGGAAGGCTGCTCTGAAGCCTGGCGGCGGGAGGAGGGCTCTCCGCCCCACCGCCAGCCTTCGGAAGGCTGCTCCGAAGCCTGGCGGCGGGAGGAGGGCTCTCCGCCCCACCGCCAGCCTTCGGAAGGCTCCTCCGAAGCCTGGCAGTGGGGCGGAGAGACCTTCTCCCCGCGCCAGCCTTCGGATGGCTGTCCTGAAGACTTGTGGTGGGAGCAGTGGCGTAGCATGGGGGGTGCAGGGGGACCTGCCGCACGGGTGCAACATCTGGGGGGGGGGCACGGAAGAGACTCAAGTGCTAAAATCCACGGGTTAGGGGGCGCAAATTACTTGCCTTGCCCCGGGTGCTGAGAACCCACGCTACGCCACTGCTCACAACACTACACAACTCACAATTCCTTCACCAGCTGCTCCCACTCTCCCCAGGACACATTCCTTGCCAGCCCTGCTTTGCACCCTCCTGGCTGAAATGTGCCTTTGAACTCTGATAATGCCTGCCTGCAAGTTTCTGTAGAAACTAGCCTGCCATACAAAATTAACATTGATGTTTGCTGTTCCACCCACTTTTGCCTGTGGCCCCCGGAAAGTTGCCCAGAAGCAAAGGTGGCCCTTGAGATTCCAAAGGGTTCCTCACGCAACTTCTGGAGAGATATCCAGATGCTTTTCCTTAGCATTTTTCTCATGTCAAACTCTGCCCACTGTGGCTTTTGTCATCAGTTAAAAACTGCCATCTTGATCGGGAACAGTTGGAAAGCAATTAGTGCTCCCCTTTTGGTTTCAGATAGTACAGGGTTTCTCAGACTTGGGGCTCCAGCTGTTTTTGGACTACAGTTGCCTCATCCCTGACCACTGGTCTTGATAGCTAGGGATGGTGGGAGTTGTAGTCCATCGACAGTTGGAGACCCAAGTTTGGGAAATTCTGACATAGCACATGGGTAGATAAGTCTGAAAAAGCCCCAGACACAAATTTCCACAGCCCTCTAGCAGGTATGGTGCCTTTCATTTGCCAGAAGTAATGTATTTAGCGTTAACTCCGGAAATGTATACTCAATTCTGACCAAATTAAGCCTCCTGATGTATATTTTTCTCTCAGCAGTTTAGTTTGGTCTCTGCCACCTTGGATCTGGACTGTTTTAACACACTAGCAACACATCCTGTGGAATTCTATCTGTGATATTTTATCTACACAATCAGAATGGATTTCAGGAACCAAAAGGTCATATTGGCCCCAAAATGGACACTAGGCGTTCTGTTTTGGCAACTGTAACCGTGGTTTAAGGAGCCATTTGGCCCCTAGCTTATATATCTGAGTTTCTAACATTGCTGGAGGGCAATACTGCTTAAAAATCTCTGCCTACCACCTAGGCAACACAGTATTGTTCATTCTAAGAAAAGACAGGTGGAATTCCTATATAGAAAGGAAAATCTGCGCCTCTCCCAAAGTTGGCGGACTACAACTCCCATCATCTCTGACCACTGGCTATGCTGACTGGGACTGATGGGAGTTGGTGTCCCGCAACGCTGGGAGGACCACAGATTCTGTTATACAGCATATTAGGGAAGCGTTGCATCAACAGAGCAATTCAACTACCAGGTTACCCAACTTCCAACTACAGGTTTCAACTCGGAGATGATTCTTCTCCACTGTTTTCTTCTTTTAGACAAGGGTTCTTTTTTCAAGTCCCTCTGACCCAGGGAAACTTTTCTGGCCAGATTTGTTCCAGGGCCTTCTTGGAGAGATCTCAGAAGCTCACCCACAACACAAGGCAAAGTGGCATAGGCAGTTTCTGGGCACCGTGCTGCAGGGGCCACCACAACAGTGCTTTGAAAGGGGGTGCGAGAGGCAGCTGGCACTGAATTTTAGCATTACACAGGGTGTCGCTGAAATTTGAGAGCCCAAAGTCCACTGCTGAATATTACACCTTCTTTCTCTTCCAGGGGAGCCTCCGTATCTGTTGAGCATCTTTATGTTATTATTTAGACAGTTTCTATACCAGCTGCTGTAGAACTTTGCTCCAAAGCAAACCTGAAAGAACTGCCACAAAAAAAATACACAATCATCTTCTTCTCCTCTTCTTTGGCGATCACTTGTAGCTGAGTAAGATTGTCTTCCATGAACACGGTTTTAACAGTGAGTCCGTAAGTGACTGTGGAGGCCAATTCTGGATCCACACATCCTTCCACAGTGGGGACATTGGTTTCTGGGCGGGAGTTGATCATGGTGTGGATTTGCCAAGCATGCCTTCCTCTTAGCACGTTTCTTCCTTGCGTCCTGAGTTTGAGTGTCTTCAAAGCCATTTATAAGTGGTCCATGTTTCACAAGCATACAGTAAGGTTGGTAGTACAATAGCTTTGTAAACAAGCATTTTAGTTTCCCTGCGAATGTCCCGGTCCTCAAACACTCTGCACTTCAATCAGAAGAAAGCTGCAATCACAGAGCTCAGGCGATGCTGGATTTCGGCATCAGTGTTGGCCCTTGTGGAAAGATAACTGCCTAGGTAGGAGAAGTGATCGACATTTTCCAACGTTACACTATTGAGTTGGATGTATGGCACTGCAGAGGGGTTATTTTGTACTTGTTGGTGCAGCACTTTGTTTTTTTGGATGTTGAGTGATAGGCCATGCTTTTCGTAAGCTTCTGCAAAGATATTAGGATGGTTTGGAGGTCATCCTCTGAGCATGCGCACACTACGTTGTCATCAGCATACTGAAGCTCTATGATGGAAGTTATAGTAACCTTACTCTTCACTTTCAGCCTCCTCAGATTGAAGAGCTTTCCATCTATTTGATACATGATTTCTACTCCGGTGGGGAGTTTCCCTTCGACAAAGTGTAGGATCATGGCAATGAAAATAATGAATAGAGTTGGGGCAATAACACAACCCTGTTTAACACCTGATCCCACTGTGAATGGTTCACTTTGAGAGCCATTGTTATCTGCAATTGTTGCTGTCATATTATCATGGAGGAGTCGAATGATGTTTACAAATTTATCTGGGCAGCCAATTTTCAGAAGGACAGTCCACAGGGCATTACGATTTACAGTGTCGAAAGCCTTAGTCAGGTGAATAAAACCATATACAGGGGTTGGTTTTGCTCTCTGCATTTTTCTTGAAGCTGTCGAGCGGTGAAAATCATGTCCACTGTCCCCCTAGAAGACCGAAAACCATTTTGGGATTCAGGAAGGGTCACCTTGGATATTGTTAAGAGATGGTTAGCGAAGATCCTTGCAAGAATTTTGCTGGCTGCAGCTAACATAGAGATGCCTCAATAGTTTCCACAAACAGTTCTGTCACCTTTTTAAAAGAGATTGATAATTTTGGCATTACTAAAGTCTGCTGGGATCTCTTCTCTTTCCCATATTTTTTGGATGAGCTTACTAAGTTGTTGTGTAAGTTCAATTCCGCCCACTTTGAAGATTTCAGCAGGTATCCCATCAGGTCCACTGGCTTTGCTGTTTTTCATTTGGTTAATAGCTGTACACAACTCTCCCAGATTTGGAGATACTGCAAGCTCATCTCTAACTTGTTTTTGCGGAATTTGAGAGAGGATCTCAGAGGCTACGGGGGAGTTGTGGTTAAGGAGATGTTGGTAATGTTCATTCCAGCGCAGTGCAATAGCTTCTTTATATTTTAGAAGTGTGATACCATCTGCTGAGCATAGAGGGCATATGCCATGATTTATTGGCCCATCGATGGTCTTTGTGGCTTTAAAGAAACTTTGTGCATCATGAGTGTCGGCTAAATGCTGGATCTCTTGAGCTTTTTTTATCCTCCAGGCGTTTTTTAGTTCTCTGGTTTTTCTTTGAACCTCAGCCTTAGCATTGGCATAGGTTTTTTTCTTAGTGGCACAGTTTCTATCTCTTTGCCAAATCTGAATGGCCTTCCTTTTCTTGTCAATCATGCGTTCAATCTCACTGTCATTCTCATCAAACCAGCCCTGGTGTTTCTTGGTTTGGTATCCAATAGTTTGTTCATAGGCTGCAATAATGGATATTTTTAGCTTGGTTCAGTGTTCCTCAATGTTATCAGGGAATTCTGAAAGCAGATGGTCCTTAAGAGTCGTTTGGAAGCAATCCCGCTTAAGGGGATCTTGAAGGGCTTGAGTGTTCATTTTGTGTCTTGGTTCACTAAGTACTGATACGCATATAGTTGAGGAGATTTCACCCCTCCCATACCCAAGAATCTCCTGATGATCTCCTGATGGTCTCTGCTGACTCTCCAGAGAGGAGGAGGCGTGTCCTGCCTATCTACTTATTCTGCCCAGCAACATGTCTGTGTGTGTGAGTGAGAGTCAGTCAGCCAGTGTATCGGAGAAAGTGAGAGTGTTAGAGATTCTAGAGATAAGATTGCTGCTAAGTGCAGCTGCAGACTCTCAGTATAGCATTGATTTATGCTTAGAATATTCAGCTCTGTATATAGTTTTGTATCGTAGTTGTAGTTACAGAATAAAAGGAAGATATTCTACAGAGCTGCTCTCCGAGTGGTTTATACTCTGCAAGACTCTGCAAAACTCTGCTGCGCAACGACTGTATTATTGAGACAGTGAATCCGGTGCTCTCAGCTCTGAGCTGTGAGTCCACAGCACTGTGACCGTTTCCTGTGAGAAGGAGGTCTCTGGCGGTGCTTCCCAGCTCGCCTAGCCCAGTCGGGGTTGAGGTACATGAGTCCAGTTGGCGCACTGGCTGTAGGGAGATGCTGACAATAGTAATATCAGTTATGTCACCTTCTGATGTGCACATGCACTCAGTAACCCCTTGCTTCCTAGCTAATGCCCAGGATCCCACCCAAGCACCCTAGAGGAGGAGGAGGAGGAGGAGGAGTTTGGATTTAATATCCCCCTTTATCACTACCCTAAGGAGTCTCAAAGCGGCTAACATTCTCCTTTCCCTTCCTCCCCCACAACACACACTCTGTGAGGTGAGTGAGGCTGAGAGACTTCAGAGAAGTGTGACTAGCCCAAGGTCACCCAGCAGCTACAGGTGTAGGAGCGGGGAAGCGAACCCGGTTCACCAGATTACGAGTCCACCGCTCTTAACCACTACTCCACACTGGCTCTCACCTACAGCCTCAACAAACTCACTGATCATCCCGCTGCCCCCCCAAAAAATTGCATTGAGGAAGGTGCACTCTAGGCTTCCCTTTACAACAGGCACCGAGGTTCATGGAGTTTCTGCAAACTGCCCATTCAGCACTGAACCAGCGGCACACCCAGTTGTTCCAGGCTGCAGCAGGCAGGGTTGGGTGACTTTCCCAGGGAGTCCAGAAGATGGCAAATAGGACACCCCTCCACTCACAGCTCTTTCTCTGCACACAGCTCCTCTTCCAGCCCCCTTCCTCTGTTTCTCTTATCGCTCTTCTCTTCTGCAACAACTAAACGATTGCCTGTATGTGCTCCAGAGACCGCAGCAGAGAAGGACTCCTTATTCAGGCTAATGATACACAAATGCCTGTGCTTTGTCATCTTCTCTGGAGTCATGTTTCTCACCTACCTTTCCAGGTAGATGCTGCTGGAACGAACACCAGAACAGCAAGTGGGTGGGAGCAAAAAGAGGCTGGTATAATTCAGTGGCTTGTCTTGAAATCTGGAGGAGAACTCAGGGTGGAAACGCCTCATATTGAGAGCAAGCTTGGTGATTTCAAGCCTGATGTCTGTTGACAACAACAACAACAACAACAACAACAACAACAACAACAACAACAACAAATTTTATTTATATCCCGCCCTCCCCAGCCGAAGCCGGGCTCAGGGCGGCTAACAACACTAAAATAGTGCAACATTATAAAAACATTATAAAAATTAATTCAAATCAAAATTGATGGCAACCATTAGGCTAAAGTTCTGTGAAGATTGCCAAAGGAGAGAGTCAGGCTGCGCCCTGACCAAAGGCCTGGTGGAACAGCTCTGTCTTGCAGGCCCTGCGGAAAGATGTCAAGTCCCACAGGGCCCTGGTCTCTTGTGACGTAGCGTTCCACCAGATCGGAGCCACAGCCGAAAAAGCCCTGGCTCTAGTTGAGGCCAGCCTAACCTCTCTGTGGCCTGGGACCTTCAAGATGTTTTTATTTGAAGACCGTAAGTTCCTCTGTGGGGCATACCAGGAGAGGCAGTCCTGTAGGTACGAGGGTGCTAGGCCGTATAGGGCTTTGAAGGTTAAAACCAGCACCTTAAACCTGATCCTGTACTCCACCGGGAGCCAGTGCAGCTGGTATAGCACCGGGTGAATGTGATCTCGCAGCGAAGACCCCCGTAATGGCATCTCTTGTTCGGTCTGGGACTTGCAGTGTTTGAATTAATGATAAGATACAGTGGTACCTCGCAAGACGAATGCCTCGCAAGACAAAAAACTCGCTAGACGAAAGGTTTTTTCGTCCGCGATTTGCCTCGCAAGACGAATTTCCCTATGGGCTTGCTTCGCAAGACGAAAACGTCTTGCGACTTTGTTAAGCCGTTTAAACCGTGCTTCGCAAGACGGAAAATTCGCTAGACGGCAAAAATTGCGGAACGAATTAATTTCGTCTTGCGGGGCACCACTGTATTGGAAATGTGGGACTGGAGGAAGAGGAGAGGACCTCTGCAAGTGTATGTTTACATATTTAGTAGAGTTGGCGCCGATTGCACTAAAAGCAGTTGCATAGCTTCCTTAAATATGTAGATTACCTTGTGCTGAATGCATTCCAAACAGGTTTCTGTTTTAAAATAACTGCTTACTATGGAATCAGGTTAGACTTGGTTAGACCTTATTTTGCATGTTAACAAAATGCATAATGATGTTCCACCACCATCGCAATATGCTGATCTTTGGAACTGATAGTGCTTCTGAACTGTTGCAGTAGCTTTGTATATTTAATATATGTGCTCTTATACGAAACAAATAATTGAAAAAGAAAAGAGTGAATGAAGGTGACACAAAGTGGGCATAAACATGGGGGCATCTCCACCAAATCCTGGGGAGGACCAACTGCCATAATTTCCCAAGTCCTTTATAAAAGGCTGTTGAAATATACTCGGAGTTGAGTGTGGATTTCATGCTCTTTACTCAGCTCATAGTAGTGAGGAATGAAAGTTTCCCCAAAATATCTGCTTTATATACATTATTTACACAATGGGTCGCACGTGATTGGCTAATTCTGGGATTCTCCTGTAGGCCAATCCAGTTGCGGATTCACTTCCACCTGGAGCTGGATTGGGTGGCTCCTGCGGACCAATCATACCGCTGCATTGTTCTAGGACCAATCAGACTGCTGCGTTCTGGACCCTATTGTTCTAGAACCAATCAGACTGCTGCACTCTGAATCCTATTGTTCTAGGACCAATCAGACTGCTGCTTTTTGGATCCTATTCAATTCAGTACATAACACCCGTATAACTTTACTATGGGAAAATGTATTTCTGATCTTCCCAAGCTGAGGAACATTTAGTTTTCTTTAGTTGATATATCTTTCCTGGTCAAACAGGAAGGTTTCTTCAGGCTTTCCTGTGGAGGCATCGCCTCAGAGCTACTCTGCAAAGGTGCACAAGCAAATGCTCCAGTACTTGTAGTTTGCACCGAACCTTCTCAGACCTGAAATTATGCCTGTAACCAAGCCTAAGCCTATCATAACTTTGGTAACTCACACCTGACTCCAGGGCTGGGATCCAGGCTGGCTGGGGGTTGATGGGAGATGCAGTTGACAACCTGAGGGAGGGCGCCATGTTGGCTGTCCCCACCTCCTCTTCATTCTTGTCCCCCTTTTTTCCTTGTCTCAACTTTTACATGGAAAGCCCATTAGGGTTTGAAATTCACCAGGCGCATTTTGCACCTGGCTATCGTTGGATCTGGACTGTTTCCATGCACTAATACCCCATCCTGTAGAATTAATAATAATACAGTGGTACCTCAGGTTAAGTACTTTATTCGTTCCGGAGGTCCGTACTTAACCTGAAACTGTTCTTAACCTGAAGCACCACTTTAGCTAATGGGGCCTCATGCTGCTGCGCCGCCACCACTGCACAATTTCTGTTCTCATCCTGAAGCAAAGTTCTTAACCTGAAGCACTATTTCTGGGTTAGCAGAGTCTGTAACCTGAAGCGTATATCTGTAACTGAAGCGTATGTAACCTGAAGCGTATGTAACCCAAGGTACCACTGTAATAATAAATTTTATTTATATCCCGCCCTCCCCAGCCAAGACCGGGCTCAGGGCGGCTAACACCAGATATAAAACAATTGATTAAAATACAACTTAAAAACAAGATTAAAATACAACACTAAAATGCAGCCTCATTTCAGTAGAAGCTCAAATCAAAAACTTTTGGGGAATAAAAACATCAAATCTTCACCAAGGCCAACTATCCAGACTGGTCCTATGTGGGCCAGAAAAAAAAGCCAGGGAAGTCCCCACAGAAGGGGAAAGGAAAGAGGGGGAGGGGATCAAGTTGATTCCAAGCCAAAGGCCAGGTGGAACAACTCTGTCTTACAGGCCCTGTGGAAAGAAATCAGATCCTGCAGGGCCCTGGTCTCATGAGACAGAGCGTTCCACCAGGCCGGAACCAGTGTTGAAAATTCTATCAGTTATATTTTACCTGCCCAATCAGAAGCAATTTCAGGAACTAAAATGCTTTTTCTGTGCAGCCTGAGCAGGAGCAGTGAACGACGTTACAGTTCATTGTTGTCGCTTGTCCTTCTTTACCCTGCCGTGGTGCCCTGCTCAAAGTTGTGGAGAATATTCTTACGTTATGAATGGTCCATGTTGTCATTAGGAAAAAGAGGTTGGAATAGGCTCCTATGACCCTGGTTCAAGTGACTTTTCTTCTTTAAGTTCTCAGAGCTATTAACCTCGCTCAAGGTGGTCCTCTGAACTAGCCAGGTGTTTAACTGAGAATCAATCACAGTCAGTCCATCATTTGAAAAATAAGGCATGGGGGCCATCTTGCCCCAAAATGGCAACTAGACTTTCTGTTTTGGCAGCTGAAACTCTGGTAAAATGCTAGGCACACTGTTGGTTCTGCACATCTGTATGCATATATATAAAAAATGCACAGAACTGCAGTTTCTGCGATCAAACACTTTGATTTGCATTACACTAAGTAAGGTAAGGTAAAGGTAAAGGGACCCCTGACCATTAGGTCCAGTCGTGACCGACTCTGGGGTTGTGGCGCTCATCTCACTTTATTGGCTGAGGAAGCCGGCGTACAGCTTCCAGGTTATGTGGCCAGCATGACTAAGCCGCTTCTGGCGAACCAGAACAGTGCACGGAAACGCCGTTTACCTTCCCGCTAGAGCGGTACCTATTTATCTAATTGCATTTTGACCTGCTTTCGAACTGCTAGGTTGGCAGGAGCAGGGACCGAGCAACGGGAGCTCACCCCATCGCAGGGATTCGAACCGCCAACCTTCTGATCAGCAAGTCCTAGGCTCTGTGGTTTAACCCACAGCGCCACCCGCGTAGAAATGCATTTAATTTGCTCTGCTTCCTCCACACCTGGCCCGCACTGTGATCCCTTCCCGACTTGCACTACTAAAGGATGAGGACTAACTCTTACTCTTTCTCTGCAGCAATTGACATGAAGCATTGCCTACACCTTGTGGCCGCCCTCTTTGCTGCAGTAGCCATTTGCATACTTCCTTGCCACAGTGCCAAAGTCCTGCTGGTGCCCACCATCGTCTTTGACAGCCACCTGCATAACTTTGTACGGGTAGCAGAAGCGTTAAGCAGCCGGGGTCACGATGCCGTCCTCCTCCTTCACAAAGGTCGAGTCGTGGAGCCTTTTCCCCGGGGCTACAGAGTGCAAGATTACCAAGGGGTCTTCAGCACGGAAAGCGCCGATGACTGGCTGCAGGAGTTGCTGAAGCGAGTGTTTGAGGGGAAGATGACCTCCATGCAGCTCTTTTCCATCCTGGAGAAATACCTGGAGAACTGTGACTTGATACTGGGAAACAAAATCCTCATGCAGCAACTTCAGAGTGAGGACTTTGACTTGGTCTTGATCGATCCCAACGAAATGTGTGGCTTCATTGTCGCCCACGTCCTAGGTGTAAAATATGTGGCGCTCTCTACTGGCTTTTGGTTTCCTGCTGAGATTGGAGCCACTTCACCTGTGGCCTACGTCCCCGAATTTAACTCCCTGATGACTGATCAGATGGGCTTTTTCGGCCGGACTTGGAACATCGTGGTTTTCATCATCTCTCGTGTAGGCACCAGGCTGTTCATCATGCCCAAATTTGACCACCTAATGGCAAAACATGGGGTGGCGCCACAGAAATCCATGCTGGAGCTTATCCAGGGCTCGAGCCTCTTTTTCCTGTGCAACGAAGTGGTGCTTGACTTCCCACGACCTTTGCTTCCCCATGTGATTTTCACCGGGGGGATTCTCACAGAGCCTGCCAAGCCTCTCCCAGAAGTAAGTAAATGGAACGCGATACACCCAGTGGCAGATTTATGGTATGTGGGTGGGTGGATGTGGGGCATTCGTTCACCTAAATCAATGTGAATTCCTGCAAGAAGAAGGGTGTATGCAGAAAAGGTGATAACATTTCCTCCTTTGTGCTACCCACTCCCCAAAATGGCCTGGAACAGTCCCTGCGGTGGGTCATACAGAGGGAAAAGGTGATGGTGATAATCATGCCTGCAATGGGTGTCCCCCCCCAAAAAAAGTGATAATAATTATGATGGTGATAAGGACTCTGCACTCTGCAAACAATTGGGGAGCAATCTGGGAAAAGCTGATAATATCGACAACGCCTTTGCACTGGCATCTTCCCCCACCCCCCAAAAAGAACCCAACAAATTGAGAACAATCAGGAAATAAATGATGGTGCGACCTCAGCACTGAGTTCCCCCCCGCCTCCCAAAAAACAAAACCTGGGAACAATCAGAGGAAATGTGATGCTGCTAATGATGCCTTTGCCCTGGGCTGCATGCACACATACAGATATGCGCCAACAACTTAGGAATAACTGCTGCTGTGTGGCAGGCATCCAAAACAAGAGGATGCCACATCCTCCCATCACCCTCATATTCAGCTGTGTGTGTTGGGATGTGGAGGGAATTGCGGGAATCGCCCATCACTCATTTTGCTGCCTGCCACATGGCTGGCAGGCAGCAAAATGAGTGATGGGTGATTTCCGCAATTCCCTTCACATCCCAACATACACATTTTTTTAAAAAAAGTAGCTGCCTGCCGACAGCTTCCTGTGGATGGATGGTAGCAAAACAAAACAAGTGGAGCAGATCCTAAGCATCTTCCTCCACTGCTCCGCACACACATTCCCCCAAAACACTTCCATGACCAGAGCAGCTGCTCCCTGTCTGCTCCACGAAGCCACTGAGCAGCAAAGCAAAGAGAAGGCAAACAGGCCCCAGCATTCCACCTCCAGTGTAGACAGCTCCCTGCACATTAAACTTTGAAATTCTCTTTCTAGAAGGGCTAAAGACTTCCTTTTAAAAAAAGAAAAAGCTCAGAGTCTGAAGCCCCTGCTGGCATGTGTCCTGGTGCAAGGTGCTCTACATGGGGCTACCTTTGAAGGTGACTCGGAAACTACAACTAATCCAGAATGCAGCATCTAGACTGGTGACTGGGAGTGACCGCCGAGACCACATAACACATAACCTGGGCTGCATGCAGACATGCACACTAAAGGATCTTCACTGGCTCCCAGTACGTTTCCAGGCACAATTCAAAGTGTCGGTGCTGATCTTAAAAACCCTAAACGACCTTGGCCCAGTATTCCTGAAGGAGCATCTCCACCCCCATCATTCAGCCCAGACACTAAGGTCCTCCTAAGGGTCTTCTGCTGGTTCCCTGACTGTGAGAAGCGAAGTTACAGAGAACCAGGCAGAGGGCCTTTTCAGTAGTGGCGCCCTCCCTGTGGACCACCCTCCCTTCAGATATCAAGGAGATAAAGAACTACACAACTTTTAGAAGACACCTGAAGGCAGCCCTGTATTGGGAAGTTTTAAATGTTTGATGTCTTATTATGTTTTCATATACCGTATTTTTTGCTCTATATTTTTTGCTCTTTTTCCCTCCTAAAAAGTAAAGGGAAATGTGTGTGCATCTTATGGAGTGAATGCAGGCTGCACAGCTATCCCAGAAGCCAGAACAGCAAGAGGGACTGCTGCTTTCACTGCACAGCGATCCCTCTTGCTGTTCTGGCTTCTCAGATTCTGAGATTCAGAATATTTTTTTTCTTGTTTTCCTCCTCTAAAAACTAGGTGCGTCTTGTGGTCTGGTGCGTCTTATAGAGCGAAAAATACGGTACAGTGGTGCCTTGCAAGATGAAAAGAATCCGTTCTGTGATTCTCTTCGTCTAGCGTTTTTTTGTCTTGCAAAGCAAGCCCATTGACGGATTAGCGGATTAGCGCTATTAGCGGCTTTTAGTGGCTTTTAGCGGCTTATCGGCTTATCGGATCAGCTGATAAGTGGCTTAGCGGCTTAGAAAAAGGGGGGGAAAGGGAAAAAAACCCGCAGGAACTCGCAAGACATTTTCGTCTTGCGAAGCAAGCCCATAGGAGATTCGTTTTGCGAAGCACCTCCAAAATGGAAAACTCTTTCGTCTAGCGAGTTTCCCGTCTTGTGAGGCATTTGTCTTGCAGGGCACCACTGTATGCTGTAAGCTGCCCAGAGTGGATGAGGAAACCCAGGCAGTTGGGCAGGGTATAATTAATAAATTACTATTACTCCAATTGCACCATTGCAAATATAGACCTGTTAGGGTTAGGGTTACTTATCCCTCACAGCTCTGACTTCATTCATTGCTTAAATTGCTGGCAGGTGACTCATTTAACAAAGAATTGCTTAGACATTGTAGAGTTGGAAGGGACCTCGAGGGTCTCTGAGTCCCAACCCACTGCAGTGCAGGAATCAGCGGTGTGCAGTGAAATTTTTCTTAGAGGAACAGTTAGGGCCAGAGGCGCCAGCTTGCGAGGGCGATTGGGGAGGAGGAATGTCCCAATGTTGCACAGGTGAGCATCGCACCTCCCTAAGCTTGGGAGAAGCTTCCCGGGCTTTGGGAAGGAGGCACCAGGCTTTAATTGAAACGTAAAGCAGTGCACAGGGATGAGTAATAAAACCATAGAATTGTAGAGTTGGAAAGGAGCCCTGAGGATCTTCTGTTCCAACCCCTTGCAGGAATATGCAGCTGTCCCGTTTGGGGATCGAACCTGCAACCTTGGCATTATCAACACCATGCTCTAACCAATGAGTGCAGTAGTTGAATTTTCTGTCACTGTTCAGGTCACTTTCCAGTTTATGGAAGGTGACTTTCTGCAGCAAGGGAACCACCTCCTGTCCCCTGCAAGTGCCTCTGAGTCTTTGAGGAACCTGATTTTCCAGAGTTACGTAATGTGTCGGAGCATCAGACACCCAACTTCAGGCCTGCCTAGAGTTGCGACGTGACCTGAATTGCAGCAGGAATGGAGCCAGCACATTCATCCCCACAACCCTCCCCCCCCCCACACCATCAAATATTAAGTAAACATTATTTTGCCACGACATGGATGCTTTGTGTGAGCAAGGGAGACCCGGGTAACAAGTGGTTTTAAATAAGAATTGTCCCGCGATTCCTTTCCTCTGATATTCTTTCAGTGCAGAGAGGTTTCTGAGTTTGGTGCTTTTCAGAGCCCTGGCGAAGAGGAAGCTAGTTTTGCGGCGTCTGCTGTCTGCAAGGATGGGGATCCCAACTGCTTTGCCAGAATTCCTGGCAGGCCACCATGTATGGTCTTACCTGGGCTTCTATTCTCAGCTGAATGGTTTGAAGTCTCCCATCCAAATACTAACCAGGCCTGACCCTGCTTAGCTTCCGAGACCAGGCACATTCAGGGTAGTGCAGCCATAGACCTGAAGGGCTTGAAGCGAGAAAGCTTGATATTGCTCTGATGTGAAAAGCTGGGGGTGCTTTTATACGTGCAGGGCCTGCGTCTCTGGATGGAAGCCGCAGATGCTGGTGTCGTCGTGGTCTCCTTTGGAATCGGTATACGAGTGCTGCCAAAAGACCTGGTGGAAAAGATGGCCGGGGCGTTTGCTCGCCTTCCCCAGAAGGTTGTGTGGAGGTAACACCCGTTATTTCGTGATCCGTAACTGCACTGTGCTTGTGGACAGCCACAAAGCAGAGGGATGGCTCTGCACTGCCGTGGATTCGTGGAATCTGCCCCAGATCCCAGATAAATGGGGGCCATGTTCTAGAGGGGCAGAACCGATCTGGACACCCCATCAGGCTGCCTTTCCCCCCTTTTCTCTGCCTTCGGCATTTTGCTGCCTCGGGGAAAGGCCAAGATGGTGCTGCGCATACAGAAGGCAATTGGACTGTCAGTTGGACCTTAACACCAAAGCTATTAATGGGAAGCCAATTGCACCTGAATAGGGTGGCAGAATAGTTATGGGGGTACAGGGTGGGCTCACACAGCTCCATCTGCCACCAGCAGGGGCCTCAGGAGGAACAGTTGTGGGGGGCTGTCACAACTGCTTCCTAGTATCTCCCCCCCCCTTTGAGGAGGTCATCTCACTCTCCCAAAGGTCCAGCCCTTCAGATGAGAGTCGTCATAGACATCAAGGACCAGGCTGTTTGAGAATGCACCCAGACACAGTAACTGCCCCTTCCACCTGCCAAAGAGCACCCTCGCGTGATTCTGTGCGCGTTTACTCAGAAACAAGTCCCTCTGGGTTCAGGCAGATTTGCTCTAAAGGAAGTGTTTATCTTCCTTCCTATACAGTGGTACCTCGGAAGTCGAACGGAACCCGTTCCGGAAGTCCGTTCAACTTCCAGAACATTCAGAAACCAAGACGCAGCTTCTGATTGGCTGCAGGAAGCTCCTGCAGCCAATCAGAAGCTGTGCCGGACGTTCAGGCTCCAAAGAACGTTCACAAACCGGAACACTCACTTTGCGGTGTTCGGGAACCAAAACGTTTGACTCGCAAGGCGTTTGTCAACCAAAGTATGACTGTACCTGTTTGGCACACTCCTGCCACCACCGGTGTTCCCAGGAAAGCTGCTCTAAGTGGGATTCTCCTCCCAACATTTAACACAGCTGGGTTGCTTTCTCAAGCAGCTGGAGGGATGGTGTTCTTTGCCGTTGGAGTGGAGCAAACAAGAGAAAGTGTTTGTGTGTGCACTCTGGCCAGAGAGACCAAGAGGTAGCATATAAAGGTAAAGGTAAAGGGACCCCTGACCATTAGGTCCAGTCGTGGCCGACTCTGGGGTTGCGGTGCTCATCTTACTTTATTGGCCGAGGGAGCCAGCGTACAGCTTCCAGGTCATATGGCCAGCATGACTAAGCCGCTTCTGGCAAACCAGAGCAGCAACCAGAGCAGCACACGGAAACACCGTTTACCTTCCTGCCAGAGCGGTACCTACTTATCTACTTGCACTTTGACGTGCTTACGAACTGTTAGGTTGGCAGGAGCAGGGACCGAGCAATGGGAGCTCACCCCGTCATGGGGATTTCAATCGCAAATTGAGACCAAGAGGTAGCATACAGCTGGTTGCAATTTACCCCTAAATCTTTAGTTGCAGTCAACTGGTATTTACTTATCTTGTCGGTACCCACGTTTGAGATATCTTATTTCTGCCAACCGTAAAAGCGGCTAGGGTAAGGTCTTGGTACGGGACATGGGAGAAGGGTTAAGTGGTTATTATATTTTAGACAGCATTTTTTTTTAATACAGAACCTGCACGTAATTGGCACTTTCACCCTATGTATTATTACATCACACACTATGTATTGTTAAACGTTTATCGTTTCCTCTCATTCTCCCCTGAGTTCAGGTGGGAAGGAACTTATTTTAAGTGACGGATCTTTTGCTGTCCCCCTCCCACTGTCCTTTGGCAGATACTCTGGTCAGAAGCCATATAACTTGGGTGAAAACACACTGATGATGGATTGGCTGCCTCAAAACGATCTGCTCGGTAAGTGAAAAGGGATCAGCCAAACGAGGGGGTTGGACTAGATGGCCCTTGGGAGTCCCTTTCAACTCTACCATTCTATGATTCAATGAGAGCAAGTTACTTTTCCTTGCCCGGAAGGAGAAAGCAAACCGTGCCCTTCTCCCTCCATACCCTATGTGAATAAATGAACTGCTTCAATGTCTTTTCCAGTCTTGGATAACTGGCAAAGCTAATGGGTTTTTGTTTTTGTTTTCTCCCATAACATTGCTGGTCCAGGATACCTGAATTGATTTAAGACCATAGTTGAGCATAAATCTCCCCTCCTTTCAGCCAAATGCCAGTGATTTGTGCTTTAAAAAAAGCTATGTGCTTAAGGGGGCAGATAGCAGAGCAGCTGATGTTTATTTAGTTTGGCCTTTGGGTGTTACAGTGCCCTCTTCAGATTTTGGAAACCTCCTCCTCCTCCTCCTCCTCCTCCTCCTTCTTCTTCTTCTTCCTCCTCCTCCTCCTCTTCTTCTTCTCCTTCTCCTCCTTCTGCTTGGCCCTGTATAGTGGGTTTTCTTTGTAACCCAAATAGATCTATTTATTTTTTCATAAAAGTATTTTTAGACTTCCTTTTTGACCCTAACAAGGATCACATGAAAGCTCACCAGTTTGCTGCTCAAACATTCAGGTATTGCCGTACAGTGGTACCTTGGGTTAAGTACTTAATTCATTCTGGAGGTCCGTTCTTAACCAGAAACTGTTCTTAACCTGAAGCACCCCTTTAGCTAATGGGGCCTCCTCCTGCTGCTGCGCCGCCGGAGCACGATTTCTGTTCTCATCCTGAAGCAAAGTTCTTAACCTGAAGCACCATTTCTGGGTTAGCAGAGTGTGTAACTTGAAGCGTATGTAACCTGAAGCGTATGTAACCTGAAGTGTATGTAACCCGAGGTACCACTGTATGGCTATAGCAGTCACCAGCCTGTATCATCAGATATTAGGAGAGCTTTCATAAATAATAATCTGATTAAAGAGCCTTTTAATAAGGATGTGCCAGTGATTTTAGGACCTCCCTATAATGGGATGGATTCAGCTTCCGATCAGCCATGCATAGATATCAATACCGTTTTTAAAAGTATCTAGTTAGACAGTGTAAATCAGATGTGTCCACACCATCATTTGCCAACTCGGGGCTCTCTAGATAGTTTGGACTACAACTTCCATCAGCCCCAGCCAACATGGTTAATGGCCAGGGATGATGGGAATTGTAGTATAGCAACATCCAGCAGGCGCCAGGTTTCAAAGACTGTTCTACACTTACAGCAGTGGAATGGCTTGATTGGGGCTGGAATTCAAGGCAACTGCTAGTAAGGTAAAATAAGGACACAAAACCAGCCGTGCAAACTTTTGTTAATCTTCACAGGGAGCACAATACCTTAATCAGGAGTGAAAAGCACTGGTCGTGGTTGAGTTTAAGTGCTGGAATTAACAAGAGAACTTTGCGGTGATTGCATTGTGGCCAATGCTTTTTGGGGAAAGAGGGAGAGCTGTGGGGGGAGGGTGTCAACCCTTGTGTGGAAAAACTTCAACTTGCATAACTTGGGATGCAACGAAATGTTGCCTGTAAACATATTGATAGGATAAGTTCAACTGTCAGTAACGCAAGTGGTTAAGATTTAAGCGTTATATTTCCAATCAGTACAAAGGGCAATAGCAATCTTCCTTCAAATTACAAATTAGTCTGTGGGATGTTGTAACGCAGCCATATGACAGAGAACCATAGAATATGATGTCAGTCCTTTGTAAAATTGAGGCCCGTGCAATAGATTTTTCAGAGGAATGTCCTAGTTTTGGAATTGACTGATCTAACTTAGACAAATGTTTGGCTCCCTTTCATCTAATTACGGTAATTATAAAACTAGACTGCATCTGTCAATCCAATTTCAGCACAATTTGCAGAAAACATTTAATGACAAATTTCTACAGTCCTAATCTCGGTGGACCTAATGGTCAGGGGTCCCTTTACCTTTTTTAAATCTCAGTGGATGGTTGTCAGCTAAGCTTTCCTCAGAGAAAACCATTGAAATTAATAGTATTAAGTTAGTTGTGCCTCTTAATTTCAATGGGTCTACTACTCTGAATAGCTTGAGTACCTCATACCGAGTCAGAAAACTACATAATAGATGGTGTTTAGCAGATTTGGTAATTCAAGTAGATATTATGGAAGCGAGCTTTTAACATTGCTCAATTTCTGTTGCAGGCCACCCCAGTGTGAAAGTCCTTGTGAGTCACTGTGGCATGAACAGTATATTTGAAGCCATTTACCACGGGATTCCAGTTGTGGGCTTCCCTTTCTACGGCGACCAGTTTGATATTATGACGCGAATTCAGGCGAAAGGGATGGGTATCCTCGTGGACTGGGGCCGGGTGACGGAAGACAGCCTCTACCAAACTCTGTCCGCAGTAACGACTAACCCAAGGTAAGTCAGACTATTAGTAGCCTTATTCAGAGAAGAGCAAAGGAGTGAATCTTTGGTTACTGCATTAAAGAACTGCAAGAGCGGCTCTATAGATAAGTTACTTTCTGTTTTAGCCCCGCCCCCTTTACCTTCTCTCAAAGAACCCTGGGAACTGTGGTCTGTTAAGGGCGCAGAGTTGTAAGGAGACCCCTATTCCCTTCACAGAACTACAGTTCCCAGGGTGGTCTAACAGTCAATCCCTCCCCAAAGGGTACTCTAGAAATTATAGCTGTGAGGTGACTTGGGGCCTCTGACTAACAACTCTGACTTTTAGGAGACTACATTTCCCATGGTTGTTGGGTTTTTGCGGGGTTGGGGAGGGGGTAGCCATGGCTGTTCAAAATGGTATGATATTGTTTTTACATACCAGTAGTGGTGATGAGGCCTATGGTTCTGTGACAGTGAATGAACCACGCACTTTATTTCTGCAGTTATATGGAGCACTACTCAAAGACACACCCACACACCCTGCGACTCAATTAACTGTTTTTGAGAGAGGCACTCAATTTGCATGTTTGCTTCTCTGTCTCATGGATTCAGTTGATATAGATGTTGGGATACTGCCAGGACGATAAAGTCCATCATGGCCCCAAGCCGTCTGCCGGACGATCCATCGATCTCTCGTAGGCACGCAGTATCAACGATTAGTGACATGAGTCTCTAGAAAATAGCCCAACATCTAGAGCTCATGCACACTCTGTCAGCAGATAATGCACAGCCAAAAGTTGCACTCAGGAGAGCATTATTTACAAGCTTTATTCAGCGTTGATCAGAACAGAGAAAGACATGACTGCCTGCGTCAGTGTCTCCAGCACAGAGAGAGAAACGAAAGCAATAGCAAACATAAACATCCTGTGAACAGGACATGCGCAGACTCTGACTCACAAAGCCTGCTCCCTTTTAAGGTGGAACGGAAATACCCTAACAATAGACAGATTATTCTGTGGGTGGGTGCAGGCACCAGGAGAGCCTGTAGCGCTGTAGTGAATTGGCCAGGTACCAGTAGATGCCTCTGCTGAAGAGATACAAGTTTGTCATGGAGGAATCTGGGAAATATGCAGATGAATTCTATGGTGTCCTGTCCCGGTCCTCAGGAGGAGCCCGTGGGATGCAGCAAACCAGGCCACTTGCTGCAGCCACAGCACTGTGGAGATCTCCGAGTGAGCCACATGCTTGAAGGAGGGCCTAAGGTGAGCTGAGGCCATTTGAGCCTCTGCTTCCAGTCCACCTCTCCTGGGCTTTGCCTCCTTTGTTGGACAACATTGCTAATACTCTGGCTTGAAGATGGACACTTGACCTTCGCCCTCGGGCCTCCTGCCTGGTGTGCTTCTTGCACCACTGGACTGCAAAGCTCTTCACACCCAGGGGAAGGTCTCTGTGAAAGTCCAGGCCACAGTTCTATGGGTGCCGGGGCTGTGGAACCAAATTCCTGCCTCGGTTTCAGTGGTGGTCCTCTAGCTTCTGATTTAGTGTCCTGGTCCTTGTTGGACTCCAGGATAATGACTGATGGATCCTTTGTGCCGTTGAGTCCTGGCAAGATTTGGTAACGTAGCAATCAGTGGGGGACACATCATTCTCCTAGCATTATTGTTGACGTTCCTCTTTTGCAGTTTCTCCAAGGTTGCCAAGAAGATCTCAGAAATCCACCTGGACAAGCCCATTCCTCCCCTCAACCGGACAGTCTACTGGCTGGAGTACGTCCTTCGCCATGATGGAGCTCCATTCCTCCGCCCGGCCCTCTACAAACTTTCCTTTTACGAGTATTACTGCTTGGATATTTTGGCGGTGCTGCTGCTGTTTGTGGGAGCCATCATCTATGTTGTCTTCAGGCTGAGCTTGCGGTACAGAAGGTCCGACGTCAACCCAGCACACCTGAATGGCCACGTTTTGAATGGGCACGTCTTGGAAGGGAAGAAAGTGCAGTAGGACTTGGCCCTGATCTGAGTAGACTGTGCCTCTCTGAATAGAATAGATAAGGGCGGTGATAAGGCCAAAAATGGATAGGGCTGGACTTTGTGGGAGCTTTGAGATGGGATCTAAGTCTGTGAAATGCTGGAGAGGAGAACATCCTCTTTGCCATTCTCCCATGCTATGTAAGATGGTGAGGAGAGAGCAGAGATTACGCTTTTTAGAGTGAGCGAGTAGCTGTGGAATGCCACTGCCCCATATTGTGTAAGGATAAAGGGAGCTCCTTTATTATTCTTGCAAGGAACCTGAAAAGTGATGCTTTAAAAGTTTGTTTCAGACGGCTGCTACTCCTCAGCTTTCCTTGGCACACCGCACTCTTGCCTTTGTGTGATACTGCATCGTTGTTGTTTTTTTTAAAAAAATAAACCGCAAATTGCTTCCCTCTTTTTTAAAAAAAAATATTTATTGAATTTTCACAAATTATAAAAACACACACAATACACAATACAAACATACACACACAAAAACAAACATGTATAATTTCGAATCCTTTTTTTCTTAAAACTTACTTCACCGACTTCCCCATACCTCCCCTTTCTGCATTCCAATTCCCAAATTTATCTCAGCAAATCCTCCCCCTTAATTTTATCTAATTTTTTCCTTTCCTTTCCTTTTACTTAAACTTTTACAGCTATAATCCCTTACTTTCTATAACCACAACATTTTAACACTCATTAATTTTGCAATATTTCTTAAGATAAATTTTAAATTTCTTCCAATCTTCTTCCGCCGTCTCTTTCCCCTGATCTCGGATTCTGCCAGTCATTTCAGCCAGTCCCATGTAGTCTATCACCTTCATCTGCCATTCTTCCAGAGTGGGTAGATCTTGTGTCTTCCAATACTTTGCGATAAGTATTCTTGCTGCTGTTGTAGCATACATAAAAAATGTTCTATCTTTCTTTGACAGCAATTGGCCGACAATGCCCAAGAGAAAGGCCTCTGGTTTCTTAGGGAAAGTACATTTAAGTACCCTTTTCATTTCATTATATATCATTTCCCAGAAGGCCTTAATCCTCGGGCACGTCCACCAAAGGTGAAAAAAAGTACCTTCCGTTTCTTTACACTTCCAACACTTATTATCAGGCAAATGGTAGATTTTTGCGAGCTTGACTGGGGTCATGTACCACCTGTAGATCATTTTCATAATATTTTCCTTTAAGGCATTACATGCCGTAAATTTCATACCGGTGGTCCACAACTGTTCCCAGTCAGCAAACATAATGTTATGACCAATGTCTTGTGCCCACTTTATCATAGCTGATTTCACTGTTTCATCTTGTGTATTCCATTTCAGCAACAAGTCGCAAATTGCTTCCCTCCAACCAGAGTGTGAATGTGAATTTGAAGGCAGAAGCAGATATTTCAGGTTTGAGGTTCTTGTTGGGATCGAGGTGCAACCCATCTGCCCCACCCTTCGCTTCAAGGGAGGATCCCTCATTCCTCAACGAGAATGATCTAAATGATTGGGAGAAGTTGAGCAAGCAAGGTTCTGCGTCACTAGAGCCTTTCAAATAACTGAGGGAACACTGCCCTTTCCTCCTACATATTATACCTGCCTCTGATTTCACCCCTGAAACAACACCTTTGTTGTTGCTTCCCCAAGAACTGCTCTCCTAGGTCTTTCCTGTCCCCACTTGGAATGCCCCTGCGTTGCAAACTTGAAGGGGAAAGGACGAAAACAGGGAATGGTCAAGGAAGGAGAGAGAGAGGGACAGGATGGGTGCATCTGACCATGTGGGCTCCTTTCTCCCTCCCTAGTCCTCCTCTTTCTCCCTGCAGGGAGTTGCAAGAATAGCGAAGAGTCTTGCAGTAACTCGCAAGACCTGAAGGTGCCACAAGTCTGCTTGTTGGTTTTGCACAGCGTGCTAATGCAGCAGTTGTGGTTGTGTTTTGCGACATCCTCCTGCTTCCCTCTCAAGTTTTAGAAGCCTCCCATCTGCAGGGTTATGGTTTCATAACCTGCGACGTCAAAAAGATAGCAATCACTGTTTTTCCTGCCTCCATCTCCATTGCAAACCCACACACTGTTTTGTGCTCTGCTCTCCAAGGCTGTCTTTTGAAGATTCCCCCCCCCCCAAATCTCCTACAGATGCTTACTAGGCTACAAAAGGAGAAAATACACATTAATATTGCCATCTCTGTTGGAAGGGACCCCAAGGGTTATCTAGTCCAACCCCCGGCATTGCAGGGATCTCAGCTAAAGCATCCATGACAGATGACCATCTAACCTCTGCTTTAAAACCTCCAAGGAAGGAGAGTCCACCACCTTCTGAGGGAGACTGTTCCACTGTTGAAGGTCTCTTACTGTCAGAAAGTTCTTCCTGATGTTTAGTCGAAATCTCCTTTCTTGTAACTTGAAACCATTGGTTCGAGTCCTGCCCTCCAGAGCAGGAGAAAACAAGCTTGCTCCCTTTTCCATGGGACAGCCCTTGAGATATATGAAGATGGCGGTCGTATCTCATTCTCCTCTTTTCCAGGCTAAAGATACCCATTTCCTTCAACCGCTCCTCATAAGGCTTGGTTTCCAGACTCGTGGTCTTCTTGGTCACCCTCCTCTGCACACGTTCCAGCTTGTCAACACCCTTCCTAAATTGTGGCGCCCAGAATTGGACACAGTATTCCAGGTGTCGTCTGACCAGGCAGAACAGAGTGTGACTATTATTTCCCTTGATCTGGACGCTATACTTCTGTTGATGCAGCCTAGAATAGCATTAGCTTTTTTTGCTGCTGCTGCATCACACTGTTGACTCATGTTAAGTTTGTGGTCCACTAAGACGCCTAGATCCTTTTCACATGTACTACTAGTAAGCCAGGTGTCCCCAATCATCTTATATTTGTGCATCTGGTTCTTCCTGCCTAAGTGACATTTGTCCCTGTTGAAATCCATTTTGTTAGCTTGGGCCCAGTTCTCCAATCTGTTCAGGTCATTTTGAATTACGATTCTGTCTTCTGCGGCATTCGTTACCCCTCCCAGTTTGGTGTCATCTACACATTCGATGGGACACGGGTGGTGCTGTGGGTTAAACCACAGAGCTGAGAACTTGCTGATCAGAAGGTCGGCGGTTCGAATCCCTGCGACGGGGTGAGCTCCCGTTGCTCGGTCCCTGCTCCTGCCAACCTAGCAATTCAAAAGCATGTCAAAGTGTAAGTAGATAAATAGGTACCGCTCCAGTGGGGAGGTAAACGGTGTTTCCGTGCGCTGCTCTGGTTCGCTAGAAGTGGCTTAGTCATGCTGGCCACATGACCCAGAAGCTGTACGCCGGCTCCCTTGGCCAATAAAGCGAGATGAGCGCCGCAACCCCAGAGTTGGCCACGACTGGACCTAATGGTCAGGGGTCCCTTTACCTTTACCTTACACATTTGATAAGCATCCCCTCAATTCCTTCCATGAGATCTTGCTTGAAGCTGGCACCACGTTACTCCAGGAAGTGTTGAAACAGGACTGGCCGCCCTTGATTACAATCTCATCATTTTAATCATGAGTGTAGTGGACAGTGATGAATGGGGAGGAGCATAGCAGCAGTGTAATGGGTGACCACCACAAATGCGGTGATAACAGGGCTTTCAAGTTTCACCGTTCCTTGTGACAGATTAGCACAGTGAAAATCATATTCTGTGACTGTCAGTCCATCCCAATAAATTGGACATCATGTTACATGCTGATGCTGTGTGTGTGTGCAGGATATATCAGAATCAATACAACCCTCGGCATTTGGGGCTTCCCTCGAGAGTGTGTCTATGGGTGCTATCACAAAAGTGTGAAAGTTTGAAAGAGATGGTAACATGACCACTCTCTTGAGCTTTCTGAAATGAAATTTCAGAAATCTGCCTGATAAAAAGGTAAAGGGTCCCCAGACCATTAGGTCCAATCATGACCCACTCTGGGGTTGCGGCGCTCATCTCGCTTTACTGGCTGAGGGAGCAGGCATACAGCTTTCGGGTCATGTGGCCAGCATGACTAAGCCGCTTCTGGCAAACCAGAGCAGCGCACGGAAACGCCATTTACCTTCCCGTTGGAGCAGTACCTATTTATCTACTTGCACTTTGATGTGCTTTCGAACTGCTAGGTGGGCAGGAGCAGGGACCGAGCAACGGGAGCTCACCCCGTTGCGGGGATTCGAACTGCCAACCTTCTGATTGGCAAGCCCTAGGCTCTGTGGTTTAACCCACAGCGCCACCCGTGTCTGAAATGAAATTTCAGAAATCTGCCTAATAGCTAGTGTTAAATTCGAACTTCAGCTTAGTCCCTGTGCCTCTGGTGGGGTGGGAGGACAAAAATGCAAAAAACCAAAAAGCTCCAGTGCCTTTTTTTTTAAGCGTTTTGCCTTACTAATGAAATGTATGTTGAAGCTGCTCCCACTTTGACCCTTTTGTTTTTACTGTTTTCGTAGAATCATAGAATTGTAGAGTTGGAAGGGACTGTGAGGGTCATCTAGCTGCCCAACCCCTTGCAATGCAGGAATCTTCTTTGCCCAGCGTGGGACTCTAACCCACAACCTTGACTTTAAGAGTCGTATGCTGTACGGACTGAGCTATCCACTATCTGCTATTGCCCTGTGAGTTTTCCCTTCCTAGGCATTGGGTGGGGTGGGGGGAGGAAGAAATAAACTTGCATGTCTGAAAAGTTTGTCCCATTTAACCTCTTTTTCTTTTCCTTTATTTCTTTATTTATACACCCCCCCCTTTTCTCTTCATGCTTATATTGTATTTAGGACAAAGTTTTAGTTGTACAAAAAAAAGAGGAAAATATATTTAATATTAACTTTTGTAATTCTCTCTATAAACCCTAATAAAATGTATTCAATTTGTGTGTGTGTGTGTGAAAAGTTTGCCACAGGGCCCACAGCACTGAGACTAACCCCATTGGTTTGTAAATATTTATTTACAGTGGTATTTCGGGTTAAGTATACTTAATTCGTTCCTGAGGTCCGTTCTTAACCTGAAACTGTTCTTAACCTGAAGCACCACTTTAGCTAATGGGGCCTCCTGCTGCCGCTGCGCCCTCAGAGCCCGATTTCTGTTCTTATCCTGAAGCAAAGTTCTTAACCTGAAGCACTATTTCTGGGTTACCGGAGTCTGAAACCTGAAGCGTATGTAACCTGAAGCGTTTGTAACCCGAGGTACCACTGTACTTGCCTTTGGTGCCCAAGATGAAGGGCAAGTTGTACGGAAGCCAAGCAGACCAGCAGTTGACAGAATAGAATCCTCAACCGTGCCTGAAAGCAAGGAAAGTCATAAGGCCAGTGGCGTAGCGTGGGTTGTCAGCACCCGGGGCAAGGCAAGTAATTTGCACCCCCTAACCCCCAGATGTTGCACCCGGTGCGGCCGCCCCCCCCTGCACCCCCCACGCTACGCCACTGCATAAGGCACACACTATTCTGTCTCCTGACATTTTCCACCGCTGCCTACTTTGCAGTATCCGCTGCCTGAGGCGTCTGTCTCCCTCCAAGCAGAGGCAGCTGGGGGCCAGTCTTGTTCACAGCCCTCCTTCCTTTCACCAGGGCACCCAACCCCAAGCACCAACCAGACCCAGGCCTGCTTAGCTAACACTGCAAGGGACAGGACACAGATAGCTTTATGAATTGTGGCTTCTACGAGGTATAAATGAACTTGCTCTTCCTGTTTGCCTCCCCCTCCCAATCAGGTTATTAAGAACCTCACCTAGTCATGAGGAAAAACTGCTTGCGGTGGCAGATGGCACCCGAGATAATTGTGGTTACAGCAGTGGCGTAGCGTGGGTTGCCAGCACCCGGGGCAAGGCAAGTAATTTGCGCCCCCTAACCCGTGGACTTGCGCCCCTTAACCCTAACCCCCAGATGTTGCGCCCAGTGTGGCCGGCCCCCCCTGCACCCCCCACGCTACGCCACTGGGTTACAGGAATGAAGAAACAAATGTGTGTGCATTTGGGTGGATAGTGGAACCTAAATATTAGTAGAATTGTGTGCCAGTTCTGGAAGTGTGTGTACCTATAAAGAGGAGTCTCTGTTGTATTGTGGCCAGAATGTGATTTATGGGCTTCCTCCTTTCTGCTTTCCATTAGATGCTTTTGAAAATAAACACCTGAGGTTTCTCCATAGAAATAAGTTGGGCTTTTTGGAGTTTGTTTGTTTTTTAATTTAGATTTTCAGATTTACAAACAATCATCAAGCAAACAAATAAAACCATTTCCACAAGTTCCCTTGGACTTCCCTCCTCCCCGTCTGTGGGTAATTTTGTTAACTTTTTCTCCCACATCTTCTCTGTCAATCCAATTCTATTAAATCTCCAATAAAACCGCAGTCCAACTTTTAACTACAAGCGTCATTCCAATCCTACTAATAACCTTAATTGTGTGTGTGTGTGTGTGTGTGTGTGTGTGTGTGTGTGTATTTCTTTCCCATTCCTTATTAAAATTTTGGTCTTCCTGATTCCTAATCCCTCCAATCAGTTTTGCCATTCCCACATAGTCCACCAGTTTAATCTGCCATTCTTCTCTGGTAGGTGTGGTGACTCACAACATAGGGAATGTGCCATAGTTGTGGCTTTGGAAAGAAAGGCAAGGTGTAACTATTTTAAAGAAATGAGGTTCATGGGAAACTTGGGATGAAGCGGGCAAGGCTTAGAAATTTGCATAATTTACCATCTTGCTGAAACTATTACTTGTCAATGTCTGATAGCGTGTGCAGAAATCTGGGAATATTTTCGAGGAAGCACTTTACAGCGCTGATGAAAGCATTTTTAATGTTTCAATTGGGAAGCACTAAATGCATGTTCAGAGGCTATTGTGAAATAAGCAAAAGTGAGACTTGCATAGATTTCAAACTGTGTATGTAAATGTAATATAGCACCTTACCAAATTGCACCATGTCAAACTTCTCAGATTTATACTTGCAAGCCATCCTGCATTGGTTCATCAGGACTACTTTTGCTGGTGCAGCAGATAATATTCTGTAATGTCTCTGGTGCATATCACTCGCAATTTTCCAGTCTCTCTTTCTCTCTTTTTTTTAATAAATAATTTTTATTATTTTTCCTACACAAATATACAATTTTATCGAAATTTCACAAATTGGCTTCTTTTTGTACTTCCTTCAGCTTCTCTGGCAATCATCCATATTTACCTCTCAGTTACGCATTTCTCTGATTATATTGCCATTAAACTTCCCTCCCCCTTCTTATTTCTTTTTAACAATATATCTCAACTTTCACAGTGCTTCTTGGAACCCCACCAGCGTTGTTTGCACATCACATATTCTTTTCAGATATTCAACAAATTTCCCCCAGTCCTCAATGAACTTTTGGTCTCGAAGATATCTAATTTTCCCGGTTAGTCTGTCCAGTTCTGAATAGTCTGTCAGCTTCAGTCTCCATTCTTCTATCATCGGTATTTCCTCTTGTTTCCATTTCTGGGTCAGTAGAATTCTTGCTGCTTCCAGTCTCTCTTTCTCATTCCTGCTGGAAGATCAGGAACTTTGCAATTGAGTCTTCCTCCATGTAAGGCACTCTCAACTGTACATGAAGCAGGTTGCTGCATCCAGGTGTTTTTCTGATACAAGCAGCCATGCAGTGAATTCATTGCAGTGATAATTTCTGTTCGTGTAGAGATCAAATTGCAATGTATTCAAGTTCTGTACCTTCAGATTTCCCTCATATAGGCATATCGGTGTTTTCAGGGCCAGATTTAGGTTCGATGAGGCCCTAAGCTACTGAAGGTAATGGGGCCCTTTATATGTCCAGCTGTCCTTTGTCAACAACACTGTCGCTGTTTTTTGTGTTTAATATAAGCTATATTGTAATTTTGAGGGGTGCAGGTGGCGCTGTGGGTTAAACCACAGAGCCTAGGGCTTGCTGATCAGAGGGTCGGCGGTTCAAATCCCCGCGACGGGGTGAGCTCCCGTTGCACGGTCCCTGCTCCTGCCAACCTAGCAGTTCGAAAGCACATCAAAGTGCAAGTAGATAAATAGGTACCGCTCCAGCGGGAAGGTAAACGGTGTTTCCGTGCACTGCTCTGGTTCGCCAGAAGCGTCTTTGTCATGCTGGCCACATGACCCGGAAGCTGTACGCCGGCTCCCTCAGCCAATAAAGCGAGATGAGCGCCGCAATCCCAGAGTCGGTCACGACTGGACCTAATGGTCAGGGGTCCCTTTACCTTTACTTATGTGGTAATTTATGGACCTAATAGGTATCTAAAGCCATTTGCACATAACAAAAATGTATTTTATCAAAGTAATTGTTGAACTGAAATACAATTAAGAAAAAGTATATTACTAGTGAAATACAATTAAGAAGAAGTATATCAACAGTGAAATAATTATTAAGTTCTAACTTAAAATGGTTGGGGGCCCATTACTTACATCATAGGAGCCTACACAACACAAAACACTGTTGCTGTATGTAGGTTTTATTTTATTTGTTTTTTATCTTATATTTTAGAAATGTACATTCAGTTTGTTTTTTTCCTTTAATTTTTTGGGGGTCCCCCCAAGAGAGTGGGGCCCTAAGCTATAGCTTGTTTAGCTTATACGTAAATCCGGCACTGGGTGTTTTGCATCCCAAGACTATCATTCTTTCAGGACTCACATTTTCTTGAGATTCATGCTGAGATGCCCAAATTAGTAATATTTCAGTTTCCAGAAGTGTCAAGATGCTGTCAATTGTCGTTGCCAAACAAAGCATTACTGGTGCAATACCCAGTAACTGTGCGTGCAAATATTGTAATCTTGTACCTTTCTTTTCCTATTGATTCTTGCCAGGAATCATAGTCAGGAAGACTGCTGTCACCCAGGCATATAGTCCCAGCCTACAAAAGGAGTAGCCCCAGGGGCTAAGCTTCTCAGGACAGGAGCTGGGAAAGTCATGGATTTCACTAGGGCATGGAATCTCCTGCCAAAATTCCAGGAATAAATTTTCAGGCCCATAGACCTCTCAGTCTATGAGAAAGTACAGATCGTCACGGATCTTTCTAGAATCTTAGAGGTGCTGTACATTATATTCTTAATGGCCTGGAACTTGTACTATCTGTCTGTGGCAGAAAGGTCTTTCGAAGATCACCCTAGGAAGTGTGATATGATCTGCTTAGAGCATTGCTCAGTGTAGTAATAATTTTTGTGCTATGTGATTCTTTGTGAGCCTTGGTGGAATATATGTGTTGCGATTGTAATCACATTTTGTCTAGTCTGTTGTAATAATACTTTGTCTATTGCCTTGTAACTTCTTATCGGATGAGGTTGTTACGGTTGTGACCTTCTGCATTTTTGGGGGTTGTTATATAGAGACATCCCCTTGCCAACAAAAGTAGAGACATCACCTTGCCAACAAAGGTCCGTATAGTAAAAGCTATGGTTTTCCCAGTAGTGATGTACGGAAGTGAGAGCTGGACCATAAAGAAGGCTGATTGCCGAAGAATTGATGCTTTTGAATTATGGTGCTGGAGGAGACTCTTGAGAGTCCCATGGACTGCAAGAAGATCAAACCTATCCATTCTGAAGGAAATCAGCCCTGAGTGCTCACTGGAAGGACAGATCCTGACGCTGAGGCTCCAATACTTTGGCCACCTCATGAGAAGAGAAGACTCCCTGGAAAAGACCCTGATGTTGGGAACGATGGAGGGCACAAGGAGAAGGGAACAACAGAGGACGAGATGGTTGGACAGTGTTCTCGAGGCTACCAGCGTGGGTTTGACCAAACTGCGGGAGGCAGTGGAAGACAGGAGTGCCTGGCGTGCTCTGGTCCAGGGGGTCACAAAGAGTCGGACATGACTAAACGACTAAACAACAACAACATATAGCACTGTGCCTGTAATTTTGTACCTGACTGTATGCAGACATAGATGAAAACCTCGTCCTTGATCTCAGGAACAATAATGCAGAATTTGGCTATGATAGCCAAAGCAAACAAATGACTTGGTCCCAGCATCGATTCTTAATTCTAAGAAACTAAAAAATCTGTGCATTTTTAAAAGGTTCAGTTCACCATCTTGATTCAAAATGGCATCCACTTGTATCCAAGCGTAGATGAAAACCCACTCCTTGATCCCAGGAATCATAATGCAAAATTTGGTTATGATAGCTTAACAGGTGTTCAAATGTATAGTGATCAGACAAACGACCTCCCATTGACTACTGTTGGCATGGGGTGGTATTAAGTGTCACAATGTCATGTGCTCAAATAAATTACTGGGACAGATGCAACGCTATGGTGTTTTGTAGAGGATACACACCTGATTGTGTTGGTGCATGATTTTTGGTGACTCGAAGCTTTTTGTGCAGTACACTGAATAGCCCCACTTCCTTATTTGTAAGTATTGCCTGAGGTCGTTGCAAGTTAAAGGGAATTGTACAAAAACAAGTGTTTTGATTGGAGATCTTGTGGGTCTTCAAGGGCATGGTTTCTCAATCACATTAGCAGTTGGCACAAAGGATATGAACTACAGCTCATTCCGCAGTGTGTTCATTCAGCTTTGTTGCAAATTTCTGCTGGAAGTACAGTGGTACCTCTGGTTACGAACTTAATTCATTCTTAACCTGAAACCGCTCTTAACCCAAAGTATCACTTTAGCTCAGGGGTCTGCAACCCGCGGCTCCGGAGCCGCATGTGGCTCTTTTACACCTTTGCCGCGGCTCTGGGGCGGATACTAGCAAGGGGAGGAGGCGCATTGTGCGCCCCGACACTCCCCACTGTGGCAGGCGCTGTACTGGCTGTGACGTCGCATGGGGGCGGTGCGTGCGTTAGTCACGCACTGTCCCAACGTCACCTTCCCGCCCGCTGTCAGATCGGAAGGCAGCGGCGCGCATGCTTTAAATGTCGCAATGGTTTTGCGGCTCCCAGTTGTTGTTTTTTCTTCGGAAACGGGTCCAAGTGGCTCCTTTTGTCTTAAAGGTTGCAGACCCCTGCTTTAGCTAATGGGGCCTCCCGTGCCGCCGCTGCACAATTTCTGTTCTCATCCTGAGGTAAAGTTCTTAACCCGAGGTACTACTTCCGAGTTAGCGGAGTCTGTAACCCAAAGTGTTTGTTACCGAAGGTGTTTGTAACCGGAGGTACCACTGCTGTAATAAAGAAATGGGGAACCCCCCCCAAGCTGAAACACAACAGCTAATTTTGAGGTTGATGAAATCGCTTGAGAAAGAGTCGCTGTCAACTTCAGCCCCATAAAACATTAAGAAATCGCTGTAAAACTGAGAGAAACAGAAATTCTCTATTCCTGGGAGTTTCCTTTCCATTTCCATTTTACACAAATATAGCAATGCAGAGAAACTCCTTTGTCAAAGGAGGTTGTCAGCACTTATGAGATTTTCATCTGTGCATCCTTGACAAAATAGTCAAACTAGCCAAGACCAGAATTGGCTAGTCAGAAGAATTGATGCTTTTGAATTATGGTGCTGGAGGAGACTCTTGAGAGTCCCATGGACTGCAAGAAGATCAAACCTCTCCATTCTGAAGGAAATCAGCCCTGAGTGCTCACTGGAAGGACAGATCCTGAAGCTGAGGCTCCAATACTTTGGCCACCTCATGAGAAGAGAAGACTCCCAGGAAAAGACCCTGATGTTGGAAAAGATGGAGGGCACAAGGAGAAGGGGATGACAGAGGACGAGATGGTTGGATAGTGTTCTCGAAGCTACCAGCATGAGTTTGACCAAACTGCAGGAGGCAGTGGAAGACAGGAGTGCCTGGCGTGCCCTGGTCCATGGGGTCACGAAGAGTCGGACATGACTAAACGACTAAACAACAACAGCCAAGACCAAGATAACACCGCCCGCCCCCGCCCCCCGCATTGGATGGAACTTAAGAGCAAACATAGACTTGAACCCGCCACAGTTAAAAGGGGGAGGGTGGACCACATTGTTTTATTAATCTGTTCCAATATTTCTTTGTCGGTGGCTTTTGAGATGCAATTCACTCCATTCGTGTGAATTCAGCGGCCACTTGTAATGCTCTGCTGCCACCTTCTGGCCAAATATATATTGCATGGCCACCCTCTGAGCAGATGCACCCCTCACTGGGTTGTTGTTCATGGGCGTAGCCTGGACGTTTTGTTGGGAGGGGCAGGCTTTTGTTAGGGAGCAGCAGAACCTTGGATTTGCATTGATCTGTATTGATCTGTATTGACTGAAAGGATAGCTGCCCCCCCCTTTCCCCCTTGGCTATGCCCATGGTGTTGTTGGCATCCGTCTGCCTCAAGAGACAATGGAGTGCGCCTCTAGGGGTGAAGTAAAACTGTTGTGTTGCCAGCACTGAAGCAACCTCCCCAAGGCACAAGCCAGGGCAGTGTGTCTGGAGATTCTGGGCTGCCTGGATAGCAAGACCCCACCGCCTTGGCCTCACTGATGTGGACCAAAGGAAAGCAGAGCAATATGTTTGGCTCCTCTGCCTTCGAGGAGCTAGGAGCCTTGGAGCGGGGGGAGATCCCCACTGATATCAATAGGGACTACCCCGCCCTGCACAAAGTCTCCTAGCTGTGGGGAATAGTAGTGGGAGGGTCTCCCTTGCCAACATGGCCTTCTCAGTAAGAGAGATGTGGGTGGCGCTGTGGTCTAAACAACTGAGATTCTTGGGCTTGCCGATCGGAAGGTCAGCGGTTTGAATCCCCGTGACGGGGCGAGCTCCCGTTGCTCTGTCCCAGCTTCTGCCAACCTAGCATTTGAAAGCGCACCAGTGCAAGTAGATAAATAGGTACCACTGCGGCGGGAAGGTAAACGGCGCTGCCGTGTGCTCTGGCACTTGTCACAGTCATCTGTGCGCCAGCAGCAATTTAGTCATACTGGTCACATGACCCGGAAAACTGTCTTTTTTACCTTCTCAGTAAGAACTGGGTTTGTGCCTTGTGCACACATCAAGTTCCTTGTTCCAGAGCCACACTGCTCTGCCACACACCGATATGAACCTGGAGGTACACCCCCCCTCCCTGGAACAAAAATGGAAAAGAGGAAAGTTTCGGGATTCAGGCCCAAGGACAGGAAAATAGGTTAGGGAAGACAGCCAAGTGGCAGGCAGAAGTCCATCAGGCAGGAGGCGGGTAATTCGAGTAAGCAAAGGAAAAATGCGGCAATATCCCCTAAAATGCCAACTTTGCCCAGAAAGAGGGGGTGCAGCAGACTGGAAACTTTATGGCAGAGAGCGACTTTCTGGTACGCCAGCTGACTCTAAGCCAAGAACATTTTGGGGCCGTGTTGAGAATATCCCGATTTGACACACGTCACTGTTCACTTCTCCAGTCGGAGCTGGATATGCTGGACTCCCGATTTGAATTCATAGTGGCAGGTGGGGAGCCTTAGCGAAGGGACACTTGCACAAAAGTGAGCACTTTGCACAGGTAATAAAAACAGACAACGGGATCCTCTAGAGAAGAATGGAAGGCAGTTTCCTAAGCACTTAGACGGCAACCGGGAACCTCAGATCTGCACCCGCGGCAGGAGTGAAGGGTACAAGAACAAAACAACCCATACAGGTGAGCAAAGGAGAAGGGATACCCGGTGCCTGATGCCTCTAATCTTCCTTCCTCCATCCATGACACATTCCCAAAGCAGGAACGCTGAAACACCAATGGCCACAAACCATTGAATAAACACATTGGATCAACTTCTCTCTCTCTCTCTCTCTCTCTCTCTCTCTCTCTCTCTCTCTCTCTCTCTCTCTCTCTCATATGGGTTTATTCATCCAATACTGGTGAGATGCTCAGCTCTGTCCTGTCCTCCTTTGCAGGAGGACAAGCAGAGGGCAGAAAAGAGATCCATTAGCTTTCCATGCAATGCACTCTATTGTAAAGCTGCAGCAGGGCTCCATCAGCAAACAAAAATTCAGCCCACGGTCACAACCTCCAAATCCAGATCCAGAGGTAAGGAGCGTTGAATTCCACCTACATTATGTAAGGGGGGTGCAGGGAGGAAATAGCCTAATTTCCCTTGTTCTACATTTTGCTAGGGACGCGGGTGGCGCTGTGGGTTAAACCACAGAGCCTAGGACTTGCCGATCAGAAGGTTGGCGGTTCGAATCCCTGTGACGGGGTGAGCTCCCGTTGCTCAGTCCCAGCTCCTGCCAACCTAGCAGTTCGAAAGCACGTCAAAGTGCAAGTTGATAACTAGGTACCGCTCCGGCGGGAAGGTAAACGGCGTTTCCGTGCGCTGCTCTGGTTCGGCAGAAGCGGCTTAGTCATGCTGGCCACATGACCCGGAAGCTGTACGCCGGCTCCCTTGGCCACTAAAGCGAGATGAGTGCTGCAACCCCAGAGTCGGTCACGACTGGCCCTAATGGTCAGGGGTTCCTTTACCTTTACCTACATTTTGCTAGTTATGGGACACAGGGCTCGTCCTTCAACCACTTACAAGATTGATTCTGTTCATTCTCTGGGTTGAGCAAAACCAATCTGTGGTCTATGGCAGCTTTTGCCAAAAAAAAAAAAAAGGTGTGCTCTGTGCTGGTGCTGATGTAGCCCCAGAGAGCATCAGATTGGAGAAGGCTGGTGAGAATTCACTTAATGTTCTTGTCCTGGGTGACATCGCTGACCTTTTCAGTCTATTGTCAGGCCACAAAGGGACCGAACCCTTCGCAAAAGTCGTGCTCTGTTGCTGGAATTTGCTGCCATCTGTACGCTGTGAAATCCCTGAACAGCTGTCTGAAGTAAACAGTAATGGGCTGGATGAGGGCCAATAAGCTGGTCAGAGAGATCCTGTTACAAAAGTCCTCAGGCAACCAGTTAGTTTCAAGGCCTGATTCAAAATGCTAGTATTGTATGTGAAGCCTCAAATAACGAGGCTATTCCCATCCGCTGGGATTGTTAAAGGAGACACCGCTGAGAGTGCGAGAGATACAGGTGGCCCCAGGCCTCTGCCCAGCCATCTCTTGTACAGTAAAGTGGTAAAAAGGCAAGATTTGGAGATTAGGATGAACTTCATGTTAAAGAAATTAAAGTTTTATGTGCATAAAATGTTGTGTTTGCATGCACCGTGTTTGAAAAGTTATGAGGTTTTCATTTGGTGTCTGCTAATCGATGACTCATCCCAGGGAACCGGAAGCCAGCTATCTCTCTCAGCAGGAGCAAGTTGCTTAGACGGAGCTCTCTCTGGGACCAGAGAGAATAGTTCTTGGACAATATTAAATAGTAAGATCTTAAAAAGAAGACTGGCCTGTATTGCTGGTTGTTTAAGAGCAATGTGTTCATTTGTATTTGCAATGTTTATTTTGTAACTAGTTTAAGACAGTTTGCAGTAGAACTTTGGGAAGTCTTTATTGTGGTGAGAGCTTATTGATTTATACTCTTCACAAGGTCCACATCAGGGAACTCCACTCACAGCAACTAACACTTCACCCCTGGATGAGGGAGTATTTATCGTGTTTCTCTGCTTCTGCATTGTCTTGTTTTGTTGTGTCGATTTAACGATGCATTGTTTTAATGTGCAAAATATTTTACATGCTGTTTTGGGTTGGTTAGCAGGGTGCATATAAAGAATGGAGCGATTAGCTAGCTTGGTTTTCCTATAGGGCAAAGGGGCTGCATCTGTAAAGGAATAGCTGTGGGAAAAGGTTTTGCCAGCTTGAAGGTCCAAAATATTATTTCAGAATTGGCTGCTACACCCAGGGAACCTACAAACTACCAGCATAACCGGGACGTTTAGGCTTGTGCAATTAAAGTGGATTAAGTCACTCGTGTCACGCCAGCACAATAAATAAACTTTTAGAAAGAAATTGATTTTTTTGTGTGTGGTTTGGAAAATTGCCTGGGAAATGCATTTAAAAGTGTGGGGTGAATGGAAGATTTAATAGGAAGACATGTAAACAGCCCAAAAACAAATCTCGATAAACCCAGGAGGAAAGCTCACTATTATATAACATCCCTGTAAGCAAACCTGAACAAATGCTCAATAAAGACCAGATACAATGTAGCCTCTGTGAAAGCTTTGTGGAAAGCAAATCATATCCAATAAATAGGTTTTCTGGAGCAGTGATTGGGTTCATGCTACACTTTTGAAGACAGTTTTTTAAAAAAGGGTTCCCCGCGTCAAGGCTGCAGTGAGAACATAATGGATAGACAAAATATACCAGATAAAAATAGGCATACTTGTGTCAGTTTACATTTTAAACTTTAGCAGGACCAAGAATAGCCTGGGAATGAGACAAATTTCTGGTTTTGAAGTGTTCTCAGTCCACGTCCCCCTGGAACAGTGTTCCACATTAATTCAAGCTTCTAAACTTTTGGAGGCTCAAATACGACTCTCCAAAAACATTATAACTAAAAGCTGATGTAAACGAACACGAGTAAAACGTCCAGAGTACCAATATCTTGGCCTTTCAGTAGAAAACGTGCAATCTACCCAAATATGAAAATGTAAGACCTAGCGATTGGCTGCATGGTGCTATTTTTGACAAACTTGAGGCTAACACCTAATTTTTAGACACCGAGTTCTAGGATTAAAAAAAGGTCTGCTTTAACTGCAGAGCCCAGTTTCTTCACCTTCAGGGGGGGGGGGAGCAACGGAACGCTTTCATTCTAGGTGTTGGCTCCACGTTGCTCTTGCAATAAACAGACACCCATAAAGATTGCGAGGATTTCTTCCGCTTTATTTTGTAATGGAATTTATTGTTGGGAGAACGAAAGAGCCATTGACTGTAAAAGGAAAGCAATGGGGTTCTGTATGTGGATATACTGATATTTAACTCCCGCCTGGTCGAAAATGAAATCCAACAGGGAATGTTTTATTTGCTCATATTTCTCTATATCTTTTCATTCTTCCCTTCCCCGACTTCCACAGGTAGGCATGGGAGGGACTATGAAGCTTTCGGTTGTCGCTGTTGTTTTTTTGCTAAAGTCAAAGTTCTGTATCCCTTTTGGCGACCTGCTAGCAGCTTCTGCTGTAGTCTTAGAAACCAGTGTACATCGGGGGAGCGGCAGGATCTTATCATCGTGCCCGAGTGGATCTCTCCATTCAGCTGGGTCCCAGACCCTCCCCACGGCTCATAATCCCTCTCTCGCCCCTGCCTTCACGAACTCTGAACCTTTCCATGAGACCACATCTTCCTTTGCCGACTCTCAACTACAAAAGGCCGAAATCTGCAAAGGAAAAGAAGAAGAAGCGACAGGACGTTGTGCAAACATTCGTGAAAGAAGTCTAATCCTCAGTGCACCGATCTGTGGTCTTTCCAGCACAGCGTTTAGACCTCGGAGGGTTTCGTGTCGGCAGGCATGCAAATCGCCGCGGCGCACAGACATACGTTGGTGAGTGGAATCGGCAGCTGCACTGCTGTCCCCCCCCCTTTCCTGGGTCTCCCTCTCTCCGTATTGTTGCACGAACGGGTTGCCTGTTCTCGGACGGGAGCAGGAGCAAGCCGAGAGCTATCGCATTACAGCGCCGGATTGACAATGACCTCAGAGCCTGGCAGAAAAGTCCTCTTTCCCAAATGGGCTTTCGATGAGCGGTTGTGTTTACTTTCGCCAAAAACAAAAGAGAAGAGTCGGAAAGTTTATAACAGCATGGTTGTCACGAAGCACATCGTCCTGGAATTTGGTCGGTCTGGGTGTGGCTGTCGGGCTAATGGCCAAGTTCCTGATTATCGGGGTTGGGTGGGTGGGGAAGGGGCCCTAGGCCTTCATACTGGCCTGTCCACAGCGTACTGGCAAGGGCTGAGGCTGGAGGCTGCTGTCTGCACTGCCGGATAGGTGAAGTTGGCGTGCTGTTTGGCTTTCAACCTCAGGCTAGCCAGGCTGGAGTTGCACGTGTCCCGGTACGTGTATGGGCTGGCTGGGGAAGCGTATGGGCAGGTACTGGATGAAACGGCCGAGTTAAGGCCGGGGCTGTTGAGGTTGTTGAGGCTGGGGCCTGGCACGCCAGTCACTGTGGAGGGAGCTACCATGGATGAAGGCATGGGCATGGAGCCGATGGAGCTGGGCGTGGAGAACATGGGCTGCGACGAGAGAGGGCTGACGTTCATCGAGTTGAAGAAGGGGAAGCTCTTTGCCGACAGGGTGCTGGTGGCAAGGCCTTTGGTGGCCCAGCTGTTGTATGAGTAGCCGCTGTACATGTCATCGTAAGGCTGAATCAGTCCATTGAACTGGGCTCCAAAGCTGTTCTTGCAGAGTTCAGCCTGTTGGTTCCTTTCTCGCTTCCTCCACTTGGCCCTGCGGTTCTTAAACCACACCTGTGAGAGAAAGGGAGCGTTTTCTTAAGTTAGCATTCTGCGTGTGTTAGCTTGGTAATAATAATAATAATAATAATAATAATAATAATAATAATAATAATAATAATAATAATAATAATAATAATAAGTTATTATTTATACCCCGCCCATCTGGTTGGGCTTCCCCAGCCACTCTGGGCAGCTTCCAAAAAAATATTAAAATACTGTAATACATCAAACATTGAAAGCTTCCCTAAACAGGGCTGCCTTCAGATGTCTTCTAAAAGTCTGGTAGTTGTTGTTCTCTTTGACGTCTGATGGGAGGGCATTCCACAGGACGGGTGCCACTACCGAGAAGGCCCTCTGCCTGGTTCCCTGTAACTTGGCTTCGCGCAGGGAGGGACCCGCCAGAAGGCCCTCGGTGCTGGACCTCAGTGTCCGGGTATACACCAGGCGGGGCTGAACTACAACTCCCATCGGCCTCAGTGAACATCGCAAAGGATAATGGGAGCTGCAGTTACAACGGGTCCTCAGCAATAGAAGAGGTGGAACTTGCGACAAAATGTGGCAGGCATCCTCACTTCTAAAATGAGTACAGGATCCCAGCCAACCAACATCTCCCACCACCCAGTGTTCCAACTTTCTTTCTCCTTCTGTTACGCCTCATTCCACGTCTACTGAGCATGCTCAGTCCACAATGGGCTTTTGTTGGTGTTCCTCCTCCCCTGTGTCCCCCCATCCTTTCAGCTTGTTCATGTTTGGGGTAGAAATGTACTTCTGCAAACCTCAGGCTTTCCTCAAGCATGCGAGTATCTCCCCCTTGTTTGTTAGTGGTCCTACTTTGGTGGCACTCACCGCTTGAGTTCACTATTAGGAGTGATTGTGAGAGGAGTGCCTCGCTTTTTAAAATGCAAGATTTTGAGAGCAATCTGTTCCTCAGAAAGTACTTGCACTGTATAATAGCTCACACAAAAAGATAAAAGCCACATGCAGAGGCCTCTTCCATTCTGCTTGGTCTGCTATGTGGTTTGCTATTGAATCCTCAAATTCTGACCACATTAAGAGAAAGCAGAGCGGGTGTGAATGAGGCCTACCCGGACTCTGGCTTCAGTCAAGTTGGTCCAGACAGCAATTTCCTCCCTGGTGCTCATGTCCGGATAGCGGTTCCTCTGGAAAGTGGCTTCCAGCTCCTGGAGTTGTTGGCTGGTGAAGTGAGTTCTCTGCCTGCGCTGCTTCTTTTTCAAGGAGCCGTCCTCAGGATTGGAGTCATCGGTCTGGTTCTGCTGTGACTTTTCTGTGTCTGTGAAAGCAAAAGCAAGAGCACCGATTTGTTGTAATATATTACTGACTCACAATTGCCTGCAAGAAAGGGTTAACCTGAGCTCAGGTTGCCATTGGGGGCGGAGCTTAGCAAGCTCTGAGTCTTTTCTCTTCCTGCTTCCTGGAACAAGCAAGAAGTCATGTGGTCATGGCTCCCGGCGAGTGAACTGAATCTCTCAAAAAATGAGATTTCAAAGCCTAACCCAAAGATTGCATGATCCTTTTTGTAAAGAAACAAAATACTTTTCTTTTTAAGTCATTTGGAACCTTTTTCATCTCTGTTTTACTGCCAGTGGTTGGAGACATATTTGCTGTAACTTCTGGAAACTTTGCGAGTAAAATATTCACTTATCTGCAAAGTCAAGTGTCTGTGATTTATTCTAGCCTAGGGGGTGGATTGGGGAGAGGGCACGGCCTGGGAAATCCCTGAGGGCCAGCTAGAGGCCTGGATTTTGGCCTTCAGGCATGAGGTTCTGCAGCTCTGCTCCACCAGTTATGATAGGCTCATGTCTAAGAAACAAATAGAGCATCTCCCTTTCTAATCAGGCCAGAGCTGGAGGCTATGCAATGAGAAGCACCATTTGCTGTTCAGAGCAAAGCCAATTTCGTACTTACCGCTGTGCTCTTGCCCCTTGCAGCTGTGCTCATGTTGTGGTGTCCCCGACTCTGAGAGGGAGAGATTGGGACTGTGGGCCTCTGAGTCAGTGAGCAAGTTGAACTCCATCGGCCTGGAATAGGAACCGGAGAAGAGCTGGAAAAGAGCCCAAGTGATGTCTGAGTGCCATATACGATTAGGAGGTCAGTTGACTTGGTGGGAATAAGTTCGGTTAAGTGGGGTTAACATCCAATAAGTGTGCTTGTTGCAGCCACAGGCTAACACTGTGAAGAATTAGTGTCTTTACTCCAAAACAGGTCCCATTGTGCACAGTGGGATTTAATTCTGGCAGTGCAGCTACCTTTCAAAGCTAACAAATAAACCTTCATGTTTGTGGACTGGTAGGTTCATGCCAAATGTTTGTGATCTGGTTACTTTCAGAAGCTAAAGACAAGCTGACCTTTGGCCTCTGCTGCAAAATTTATACCTATTTCCTCAACGCAGGCAGTGTCAAAGCTGGGAGGCAATGCCTGCTTGTGAATTGGTGGGCATCTTCTTCCTTCCTTACCTCACATTTCCCTCCAATTTCAGCCTGCACTTTTATTACAGGGAACAACATATATACAGTAAGAAATATTTATGTCCCGTCCCCCCCATCCCCTGCCGACTCCTTTTCTAAGATAAAAAAAGTCAGCGTTTTTAAGAGAAAAAACCTCTGGAGGGTTTTTCCCCTCTGCAGTAGACGTGAAGGCAAGCACAGTGGTTTGGCACATGTGCGCACGCATGCATAGACAAGCACATATGCGCGCGCCACGCACATGAAAGCGCACGAGTCACCCTGGCACTTTGAGATGGTGCACCTGTACGTGAAACGCTGTGAAGGCGGGAGCCACGTTTGCCTCAATATACCTTTTTCATGCAGCATTTTGTGCAAGGAGGCGAGTCCATCTGCGGCTCTGGCTATTGTCATAGCTTTTGCGTGATTCCTGGAATTATGCAGAAACGCACAGCACATTAATTCCTTGGATTAAGACTTGATTAAGATGTGTGTAACTTTGCAGTCTCAGAATTTATTAAGGCCCCCTTCTCAAGGAAGCAGCAGATGGAATTTCTTCCCAGTGTTTGTAGATGATAATTCCAACCCACCCACCCCCAGCTATTTGCATACGACTGCATCTGCCATCACAATTTCCTTTCTTCCAGGGACTGATGCTGCAAGGACCTGATTCAAATTTCTCCTTTTCACCTGCTAAAGACCTGAAGCGAGACAGTCGCCCCCTCCAGCAAGAGGTGACAAGTTTAGCCAACTTGCAGAAAGGTAAGCGGCATAAAAGAAGAGATCTGTAGGAACCCCAGAAACAGGTTTTATTCTGTCTGAAGCAAAAGGTATTTTCTGAACAATTTTGCTTCTGTACAAGAAGCTACATCTATTTTTGCAGCCCTGGCCCTATGCGTTTCCATTGACTGAACTGGGACACAAACTCAAAAGGGTATGTTTCAGAACACAGCCTCAAATATTTGTTGCTGAGTGAGCAGTAACAGGCAGGGAATTTCTCGTTGTTCTATGCCCTGGCCCCAAATCAGCTTGTCTGCTTGTCATTGTTTCGAAAATAATATTTTTTTGGTGCTGTTTGCTGGTATGAACTAAGTAGGAATTCATCTCTGGCTATTTCCAAGCACAAGACCTACATTTCACTCTTCTCCCTCATCACTGAATAGAAGTAGATGTTCTGAAGGAAGCCATCTTCCACTTGATGATGTGAATCAACACGCAAACGTATCAGCCGAAGGACCAGAACTACCCAAAGCACAAGACTTGACAGGACATTTTTAACTCAACAACAGAGATAGGCCAAACCACAACAGAAAAAAAAAACTACAGCTAATTTGAATTAAAACTAGTGTTGGTTTTTTTCCTGGTGGTACGTGCCGGTACACAGGACTGGCACCCCCCCCCCCCAATCAAAGCCTCCTTCCGAAAGCCCAGGAAGCTTGTGCCTGGCTTACGGAGGGAGGTAAAAAAACAACAACCGGTCATAACATTTCCAACATCCCCTTCTTCTTTTTCCCATGGTTCCTCATGCTATCTGAGTTGACTTTTGCCAATGTCAGTTCAGCCCATTCCCCAACTCTCAGTTCCCGGGGAAAGCATTGACCCTAGCTATGTGCGAAAGGAGGTGGGTCAATTTGGGGCCCGAGTCACTTGGGGCTCCAAACCCCAACATAAACAGCTTGAACTGGGCCTGGAAAGTGTGGGATGTAAACACAGGAGCAGTCAATGACAACATTCCTAGAGTGTACATGTTAAAACATGGGGAGGGATGTCTGTCCAGTAAGCAGGTAAACTTCCTGGGGACGGACTTCCTCCGCATGTGACCAGAGGTGGGTGTGGCCTCACCTGTGCAGGTAATGACAAAAGCACAGGGCAGGCAGCCATCTCTCTCTCTCTGCCATTTTCTTTCGATGAGGAAGCATCTAAAGATGCCCTCTTGGCTCTCAGCCAAGAGAGGAGATAAGGTCTATCTTGCAACAAAATAGATTCTAAGTGTATGTAACCTTTTTAAGCCTGTCTACTTTCTGGGATCGTATTGTGAACAGATCATGAGTAAACTCTTTTATACAGTGGTATCTCGCAAGACGAACGCCTCGCAAGACGGAAAACCCGCTAGACAAAAGGGTTTTCCGTTTTGGAGGCGCTTCGCAAGACGAATTTCCCTATGGGCTTGCTTCGCAAGACGACAGCCCATAGGGAAATATCCGGGACAGCGGGGAAGCGCAGCGCGTCTTCCCCACTGTCCTCGGACCTCCTCCGAAGCCGGGCGGTGGGGCGGGAATGCCTCCTCCCGCCGCCGGGCTTTGGAACGATGCTCCGAAGCCGGGCGGCGGGGCGGGAACACCTGCCTCCGAAGCCGGGCGGCGGGGCGGGAACACCTGCCTCCGAAGCCGGGCGGCGGGGCGGGAACACCTGCCTCCGAAGCCGGGCGGCGGGGCGGGAACACCTGCCTCCGAAGCCGGGCGGCGGGGCGGGAACACCTGCCCCCGCCGCCCGGCTGCGGAACGATGCTCCGAAGCCGGGCGGCGGGGAGGGAACACCTGCCCCCGCCGCCCGGCTGCGGAACGATGCTCCGAAGCCGGGCGGCGGGGAGGGAACACCTTCTGAAGGCGGGCAGGGGGCGAAAGTCTTTGTTCCCCCCTGCCTGCCTTCCCGGGAGAGCGGAGAAACACAGCGCGTTTCTCCGCTGTCCCGGAGGGCTTTTGAAGGCAGGCGGGGGGGTGCAAAGACTTTCGCCCCCCGCCCGCCTTCAGAAGAGGTCCTGGACCTCTTCTGAAGGCGGGCGGGGGGCGAAAGTCTTTGCTCCCCCCTGCCTGCCTGTCCCGGAGGGCTTTTGAAGGCAGGCGGGGGGAGCAAAGACTTTCGCCCCCCGCCCGCCTTCAGAAGAGGTCCAGGACCTCTTCTGAAGGCTGTCGGGGGGGCGAAAGTCTTTGTCCCCCCTGCCTGCCTTCCCAGGGGCTTTTAAATCGCCCCGGACAGCGGAGAAGTCCTCCGCTGTCCCGGGGCGATTTTAAAATGCCGCCCGCCAGCATTTTAAGATCGCCCGGACAGGGGAGAAGTCCTCCGCTGTCCCGGGGTTTTTTAAAATGCTGGGGGTGGGAAGAAAAGCCCTTGTCCCCCCCCCAGCCTTCAGAAGAGGTCCGGGGACAGACTGTCCCCAGACCTGGTCTGAAGGCGGTTTCCCTAGGAACGCATTAATTGATTTTCAATGCATTCCTATGGGAAACCGTGCATCGCAAGACGAAAAACTCGCAAGACGAAGAGACTTGCGGAACAAATTAATTTCGTCTTGCGAGGCACCACTGTACTTTTATAAAGACTTCCCTCTTGTATTTTAAGAGGGAATAAAGGGGAAATTACCAGAGTAATTATTATAGAGGTTCTAGCGAACCTGTGCACACGTTACCGTTGCGAACTTGAAGGGGAATGTTTATAAACTCTGCTGATATTTTGGGAACTTGTTAGCACAAGTTGGATAAGGATAGAATTAGTCAATATAGCCTCTCCTGCACCCCAGAACATTCCCACAGAAAGGAACCAGCAGCCAAGGCAGCTGTTTTAAAGCAGAAGGGCGTATGAGATCGAAACGAAACTAGAATCTGCATGCTGGCATTTTGGGCCCATTGATGTTTCTTTGTTGTCTTCAAGGGCAACCCCACACAGAGAGCATTGCAGTCATTCAGTCTGGAAGTTGCCAGAGCACAGGGAACAGTGGCCAAGTCATCTATATCCAAAAGAGGTTGTAGCTGGCAGAGGCGGAGGAAGCCACTCAGGCACCTGGGGTGGCACACCCAGGGGCAGGGCGAGCCGCCCACAGAGGCAGGGTGAGCCCATCCATAGGGGCAGGGCACACCATGGGGCCTCTGGGGTCTGCCTGCCTCCTCCCGCTCAAGACGTAACCATCTGTACTTTTGAATAAATAAGGTACTGCAACCACTACCATACCTGTAATATTACATATGGTATGTACAATTGTTTATGTTTTTTATATTAATTTTGATGTAAAAATGTGTGAGATTACGATATTGTATTTATTTGCGTTACCTAGAGCCTAGAATCATAGAATCATAGAGTTGGAAGAGACCACAAGGGCCATCTAGTCCAACCCCCTGCCAAGCAGGAAACACCATCAGAGCACTCCTGACATATGGTTGTCAAGCCTCTGCTTAAAGACCTCCAAAGAAGGAGACTCCACCACACTCCTTGGCAGCAAATTCCACTGTCGAACAGCTCTTACTGTCAGGAAGTTCTTCCTAATGTTTAGGTGGAATCTTCTTTCTTTCTTCTTGTTCTACTGATGAAGCCTAGGATGGCGAAACAAGGCTAATATTCCGGAAATCCTTGTCTCAGACTCTGTGAAAGGATTCTGTGGAACTGTAACAACCCTTAATGTGGATTATTGGACTCTGTGAACAGACAGGTGGAAAAGATACTTATACATGTATGGACCTTATGCATGAACTGACTAGAGAATGAACTGATCCACTGGGTCTTCTGCTTTTTCCGTTGAACTTTATGAGACTTCCGTTGAAATCTACAATTTGATACAATGAATATTATACCTTATTTATTCAAAAGTACAGCTGGTTAAGTCTTGTGTGTTTATTGAGTATGTTTCCCATAACCATAGATTTGTTGTTTTGCCTCCTCCCACTCAGCTGCCCTACAGCTGGGTGGGAGGCAGAGGGCAGACCATTTGGGCAGCGCAAAGCCTGCGCGTGCCCAAGCCGCTGCGTCTCTCCCAGAAGAGACGCGTGGCTCGGGTGTGCTGCAAGCCCCACGGTGAGTGCCACCCAGCATTTTGTAACCCCCTCAGTGGTGACACCTGGGGCGGATCGTACCCACCGCACCCCCTTCCTCCGCCTCTAGTAGCTGGCGAACCACCAAGAGCTGAACAAAGCCACTGCTAGCATTTAACGGTAGCTATTCAGAGGGACGCGGGTGGCGCTGTGGGTTAAACCACAGAACCTAGGACTTGCCGATCAGAAGGTCGGCGGTTCGAATCCCCACGACGGGGTGAGCTCCCGTTGCTCGGTCCCTGCTCCTGCCAACCTAGCAGTTCAAAAGCACGTCAAAGTGCAAGTAGATAAATAGGTACCACTCCGGTGGGAAGGTAAATGGCATTTCCGTGCACTGCTCTGGTCCGCCAGAAGCGGCTTAGCCATGCTGACCACATGACCCAGAAGCTGTACGCCGGCTTCCTTCGGCCAATAAAGCGAGATGAGTGCCGCAACCCCAGAGTCGGCCACGACTGGACCTAATGGTCAGGGGTCCCTTTACCTTTTATTCAGAGTACTGAAGCTGTACATTCTGAGGCACCACGAATGGGTCTCTCTAGTCCTCATTACTGCTTTAAACACACACCCTGAGCCACCAGGGGAAATGGTTTGTCATTTGGGCCATGTGTGGTGTCATCAGCATAAATATGCACTTCTCTGTCCAACCATGCTCCGGGGACCAGGGCAGCAAATTCAGATGATTTCTGATTTCGAACGTACAGCCCAGAAACGCACAAAGGGGGAAAAGCAATCTAAGTTCAAGGAAAGGTCATGAATTTCTTGTATATAAGAATTTGGGGGTGGGGGGAGAGTATAAAGCATCAGGGCAATTTTCCTACACTTGTGATCTTAATGGAATTGAAATGGGAACCATGGGAAACCATTAATCACTGGAAGATAAACAGCCACGATTAGCCTGCTACTCAGAAGTAGCCGAGCGCCTGTCGGTAAGGCAAGGCAAGCTGTAAGGTTTCTGCATTATCCAATCCTCTGTTTCCATCACGTTTATTTGAACCAGCTACCAGTTCAAGGTACAGTGGTACCTCAGGTTACATACGCTTCAGGTTACAGAATCCGCTAACTTCAGATTAAGAACTTTGCTTCAGGATGAGAACAGAAATCGGGCTCCGGGAGTGCGGCGGCAACAGGAGGCCCCATTAGCTAACGTGGTGCTTCAGGTTAAGAACAGTTTCAGGTTAAGAACGGACCTCCGGAACAAATTAAGTTCTTAACCCGAGGTACCACTGCACCAGTTTTTTAAAGCCCAGTCCCAGTGTAGCCTTAGACAGCACTCTCTCCTGTTTCTTGCCTCCATCTTTTGTGATCAGTAAGTAAGACCAGCAACTAAGGCCAAAGGACCTTTCGTTGTAAGAAAGGGATCATTCACACCACTTATTCACAGTCAGCTTTCTAACAACTATATGTATTTTAAATTTTCTGTTGTAAACCTCTGAGCACCTTTTAGATGGAAAGTAGCTATGCATTTACAATTCAATATAAAAGAAATACACTATGGCTTATTTTTAAAAGTTGTGTAAGTAAAGGGGTAAATGGCCTGTGAAAGACTTGCAGTTCCTTCCTTCCTTTTATAGACCATTAAAACTACAGAGAGTAGAAAGTTAGAGAGAACCAATGTCATTGTCTACATATGCTGTTTCATGCTGAATGTTTAAATGGTTTTCCCTGCCTGTGGAAATCAAATGAGAAGCCCAAGGTTTTAATTTACCTGAGACAGGGCGACAGAATGTCCACTCTCAGGCAAATTTTCTTTCTGACATATTTCTCTTATGTAAAACATTAGTTTAAGGTTTGCCAACACTTTAAAATAATCCTCCCAATGCAAATGAAGTCCGTGGACCCGAAATTTGAGGGTCAGTGCAGCTGGGGCTGAGAGAGAGTGGCTTGTGAGAGTAAACTTCACTCTGAAAACTTCAGAGGGTTAGGCTGAGGCCAAGGGAGTTGCTCGCAGCATCACTGCAATGTGATCTACTGCTGTTGTACTCTTTTTGAAGAATGAGGAACTCTGCTCAAAAGAGCAGCTTACGATAGTCTTGCAATGTAAAGGTAAAGGGACCCCTGACCATTAGGTCCAGTCGCAGACGACTCTGGGGTTGCGGCGCTCATCTCGCTTTACTGGCCGAGGGAGCTGGTGTACGGCTTCTGGGTCATGGGGCCAGCATGACTAAGCCGCTTCTGCCGAACCAGAGCAGCACACGGAAACACCATTTACCTTCCCGCTGGAGGGTACCTATTGATCTACTTGCACTTTGACGTGCTTTCGAACTGCTTGGTTGGCAGGAGCAGGGACCGAGCAATGGGAGCTCACCCCGTCGCGGGGATTCGAACCACCAGCCTTCTGATCGGCAAGCCCTAGGCTCTGTGGTTTAACCCACAGCGCCACCCACGTCCCTAGTCTTGCAATGTAGTCCAGTGTTAATATCATGGATCAAATGGGACATAGGCTGGTATGGATTTCTAGCCAAATTCTGCCGCCAACCGCCCAAAATAGATTACACTTCAAACTTCTTCGCAAGCCAAATTACTGCTTGTTCAGTTACTTTAAATATTTTATACCACCTTTCAATCATATTCGGGGGGGGGGGCTTACAAATCCAGAGCTCTGCTGAATTCAAAAGCCATGTTGGCATGTCACATTAAGTCAAGCCATGCAAACCCTCCAACATTTCTCCAATGAAAATAGGAACATCGGGACATTCTGGGATCAAATCAGAAACTGGCTTCTGTAAATCCAGGACTGTCCCTGGAAAATAGAGACATTGGGGTGCAAATGTACTGGCAGGGGCAAACTTTAGTAATAGGCGCCCCGAGAGAGGACAAAATTTCCGCCTCCCAATTCTTATGATGGCAATAATTCTTTTTCCAATCCCAGTTGCTCTTTCTATGCATCTTCTCAGTAGGTACCTGTAAAGGTAAAGGACCCCTTGACGGTTAAGTCCAGTCAAACTTGACAATGGGGTGTGGCTCTCATCTCCACTTTCAGGCTGAGGGAGCCGGCGTTCGTCCACAGAAAGCTTTCTGGGTCATGTGGCCAGTATGACTAAACTGCTTCTGGCGCAACGGAACACCCTGACAGAAGCCAGAGTGCACGGAAGCACATTTACCTTCCCACCACAGTGATACCTATTTATCTACTTGCACTGGTGCGCTTTCGAACTGCTAGTTTGGCAGAAGCTGGGACAGAGCAATGGGAGCTCAACCCGTCGTGCGGAATCGAACCTCTGACCTTCTGATCAGCAAGCCCAAGAGGCTCAGTGGGTAAATATTTCTTCTTGTTGTTATGCACACACCCCTTGGCTCAGCGTCCTGTGCGGGGGGAACTGCCGGCACCGCCTTAAATCCAGCACTGCTGCTGGATCCCAAGGAGATGGTAGCTGCTTTATTCCTCCCTGGCCAAAGTTTGGCTCAACATGTCATCCCAACCCAGGTCTGTGACTAAGGTCTCCCCTCTAGCCTTTTATTCAAACCTGGAATCATGGTTAATGCAAGCCTTGGCTTAGCTGCTGCCCTGCGCTAATCTGGGGTGAGACTATGCTCTGAGAAGCTGCAGCCATCAGGGTAAAATGTGTCCCCACATATCACATGTTGTTGTTTTCGTTCTTAACCAGCTCTGCATTGCTTTCAGGTTGCTGTTTCCTGCACAACTGTGTCACACATACAACCTAGAATGATCTAACTATGGAAGGGAGTGACAAAGGACTAAAACAAACTTCCACGTTAAGAGATGCTGTCTGGAAGCTTTCTAGACAATCATTTTCTCTGGTGTTTTGATGCCACTGCAAAGCCAAAGAGATCCATGAGCAGTAATGGGGAAACCTTTGATACCACATCCTAAGGTTCATGGGCAAATTAAACAGCAAAATAATGTACTGTATTATAAAAGTAATTTATGGATTTACAGTGCCTTATTGAAAGACCGATCCATGTAGCAAGCTTGGAACGTTTGCCAAAGAGCACAGGCTTCCCTACTAGCTTATCAAGTGGAAAACGCTTATCAAATATCACACACTTTATAGTCTAAAGATAGGGGGTGATGTATAGGTTGGCAAAAAAGAAGATGATTTTGCATACCCTTCAACATTTCACTCTTGTAAATGAGTGTGTAGTCCTAGGGGCAGAGTCCAAGGCTCGGATTCGCCACAACTAGAAAACAAGAGGTAAAAGTGTGCGCATGCACTCATTCAAACTAGGCGATAAAAGCTGTGAGCAGTGGCGTAGCGTGGGGGGTGCAGGGGGGGCCGGCCGCACCGGGCGCAACATCTGGGGGTTAGGGTTAGGGGGCGCAAATCCACGGGTTAGGGGGCGCAAATTACTTGCCTTGCCCCGGGTGCTGACAACCCACGCTACGCCACTGGCTGTGAGGCAAGCCATATACCCCACAGCAGTCCAAATACACATGAAACACATGTCTATGCACATAGCTTCCTTTATGCAATTTACAACAGGAATTGGAGATCTGTGGCTCTTCAGCACTTAGCTTCCCAACTCCCATCAACCCTAGCCAGCATAGATAATGGTTAGGGATTATGGGAGTTGTAGTCCAACAACATGTGGAGAGTAACCTAGATTTAAGGTGCCTAGCTCATATATCTGAGTTTCTAATGCTGGGTAAGTGACTATGAGTTTAATTCAGTGGCTAAGGCACAGCATTCTGAAGTAGATATAAAGAGAGCACTTCTGAACACATGCAGACAGTTTTCCCCTCGCCACTGAGCAACTGCAGGTTTCCCCCTTCCCACACACTTAAAAGTAAGAAGTGGTGCTTACAGAAGGATGGCATATCACTCACACTTCTCACTTTAGAAATTAAGTACTGATCTAACATCAGTTGCAAGCAAATGATGACCAGAGCACATATACATGTTCTCCTTTCCGCAAAACAATCCTGTTCTTGTTTTCCTTTCCCCAATTAAAGGTAAAGGGACCCCTGACCATTAGGTCCAGTCGTGACTGACTCTGGGGTTGCGGCGCTCATCTCGCTTTATTGGCCGAGGGAGCCGGTGTACAGCTTCCGGGTCATGTGGCCAGCATGACTAAGCCGCTTTTGGCGAACCAGAGCAGCGCACAGAAACGCTGTTTACCTTCCCACCGGAGTGGTACCTATTTATCTACTTGCACTTTGACGTGCTTTCGAACTGCTAGGTGGGCAGGAGCTGGGACTGAGCAATGGGAGCTCACCCCGTCGCAGGGATTCGAACCACTGACCTTCTGATCGGCAAGTCTTAGGCTCTGTGATTCAACCCACAGCGCCACCCGCATCCCTAACGTTGCGTGTACTTGGATTCAAAACCAGAGGCAGGGGCACAACAGATTAAGGTAAACACAGCCTTAGAATGGCAACAACCAAATAAAGAAAGTGTCCCATTAGGATTACATTAACACTTCCCCCTAGGGGGGGTCATCCTGCAAATGTTATAGCACAGGGCTGTCCAACTTCCAAGAGGCTATGATCTACTCCCACTATAAAGAAATCAGGCAGTGATCTACTCATTGGATTGACCAGAGTTGTTGAGCTTTTTGGGGACAAGGGGGGGGGCGTCAGGGGCCCGTGATCGACCAACATCGACCAGGGACATCCCGTGATTGACTGGTAGATCTCAAGATCGACCTGTTGGACAGGCCTGTTATATCAGAACCAATCCTTTGAAACAAACTCCGAGAAGGTATTTTGTTCGGATGCTACACCTATAACAAATTACACCCCTGGACCTGGAAAGACGCATGAAAATTTGGGTCACTGATTCTCATTCTGCTCCTACTTTCTCTCAAGTGTGACAAGGAACCACATTTTCGAAGGACTAAAGAGAGTGCTTGCTTGCAGATACAGGTAATTATTAAAGTAACAACAACAACAACAGAAATCCTGTTTGCTTTATGTGGGCTGCAACATTCCCATGCATATTAATGGACGATGAGTTGGGTTCCCTGGTGCAATATTCAGAGATGAAAGAAGAGAAGCCGGGAAAGTTGTTTTTAAAAATTATTTAAAGTCAGAAAGATTCCGATTCACTTCATTTCCTAATGCAAGGTACCATTAAGGCAGATTTCTTAGCAGCGAAGCAAAGAAACAACATTTGGGATAATGACAAGCTGGAGAGGCCTTGCCTTTTAGGTAAAGGGTTACCTGCTGCAGACAGCGAGCTGAACTTTGCGTCTATGAAACAGGGATGACAAAAGAAAAACGAAACACTCTGTGCTGTTGTTGTGATAGTTCATCTGTTCTGTAGGCTAGGGGGAATTTGCTGACTCATCCTTCAGGAACCTCTCCGATGGGCTGCTGCAAGAGCTACTAACACCATGTTAGGTGAGGAGAAAAAGGGACCCAACCACAATTGCCCCAATGGTGAGGTGTGGAGTTTCTCTGGTCTTACAGCTTTTGAGATCACGTTCTTCTTCAGGGATGGAGGCTGTGACCCTGTGCTGCTGCTGCTGCTGATGATTTCGTTGCATTTATTATGATTGTTTAAATTTGTCCTGATGTTATTAGAACTGTATTACCTTGGAAGCTTTGGAAACGTGAATTTATAATTTTTTAAAGCAATGGCAAGACTTCACAAAACTGCCAATTTTCATTCTTGCCCACCATTCAAGGGAAGAGTCCAGCTAAGGAGCTAAGGGTGGCTGATTTATCATTGCTGTTAAACATCCTTTACTCTAAAAGGTCTAAGAGATTAAATACTGAGCATTCAGAGGAGAGATTGCTAATGTCACTTGTGCACTGGAACAATTCAGTGAATATTATTTATCCCACCTGTCCCTGTTCAGGAAGACGTACAGTGGTACCTCTGGTTAAGTACTTAATTCGTTCCAGAGGTCCGTTCTTAACCTGAAACTGTATTTAACCTGAAGACCACTTTAGCTAATGGGGCCTCCTGCTGCTGCCGCGCCGCCGGAGCATAATTTCTGTTCTCATCCTGAAGCGAAGTTCTTAACCTGAAGCACTATTTCTGGGTTAGTGGCGTCTGTAACCTGAAGTGTATGTAACCTGAGGTACCACTGTACACTACTTTATTTTATCTCCTTAGGAATAGTTTGGAAGAGACATCAGGGCTGTTCATCTGTTACATTCGGTGCACATACAGTTTTTGTACAGTGTACACAAGATTGCTGATTTTTACACATATGAATTTATGGGCATTCTATACGTATTTGGTGGCATATGATCCTGTGCAGCACTTTTTGATAAAAGCTTTTTCAAATTCTTGCAGAGCCTATTCCAAAGACACAACTATAATACATATTTTGAAATTAGATTTTTTTCCCTAATTGGTTGGGGCTAGAATGCTGCTTCTTAAATATTGTGGGGTGGTATCAAACATTCTGTCAGCTTGAATGGCTACAGTGGGATTTATTGAAGCAATTTTTAAGAATTGCTAAGAAATAGTCATTATGGCTGCAATCCTACACACATTATAAAGTTTTTAACATCGTTAGGGTTATTGGCATCTTTGGTCTTAATTAAAAATTAAAAAAAGTTACATTTTTCTATTACGCTTGCTCTTTTTATAGCTTTGTATGGTTCTTTTTGTTTCAGATTCTTGTCTAATGTACAAAGATTTGGACATTACTTTCTCCCATTTTTTTCCTCTGCTTTCCCTCATTTTCAATTTTCTAATAAATGGATTTTTTAAAAGGAAGTGGGTGATAAGAGTTTTCAGCCCGTTTATTTCAGTGGGTCTAGTGAGTCAAACTGGACGCGGGTAGCGCTGTGGTCAAAACCAGAGACCCTAGGGCTTGCCGATCAGAAGGTCGGCGGTTCGAATCCCCGCGACGGGGTGAGCTCCCGTTGCTCGGTCCCTGCTCCTGCCAACCTAGCAGTTCGAAAGCACGTCAAAGTGCAAGTAGATAAATAGGTACCACTCCGGCGGGAAGGTAAACGGCGTTTCTGTTTGCTGCTCTGGTTCACCAGAAGCGCCACATGACCCGGAAGTGAGATCAGCGCCACAACCCCAGAGTCGTCCGTGACTGGACCTAATGGTCAGGGGTCCCTTTACCTTTAGTGAGTCTAACTTCCCGCTGCTACAGTCCTGGACTGGGAAGCAGCTGTGGAATTCATCCTGCCATTCCCTGGCAGGAGGCAGCAGTTCTCTGCTCCACTGTCTTATCTGCATGTTGCTTTTTGCTCTCTGTCTCTCTCTCTGTCTTTCTCTGTGGTTTCACATGATCTTCCCTCTCCCAAATCTCCCACTCTCCCATCAAAACAACAACAACATGTCCTCTTAATCTCCTGCCAGCAGGCTCCTTAGTGACAAAACACTTGTGTTCCAGGTATCCCACAGGAAGCCACACTTTACACAGCGTCATGTAAGGTTATAATGTGCGTCCCCATCGGTTCACATGAGGCAGAAACATTTCAGGAGGGTGGAGAGGAGGAATGTGCCTTGTGGGGAGGGTCTTTGACCCAAGGAGGGGCACAGCCTGGGGAGAGTCCCAAGGACTGGACAGAGAAGTTTTGGGTGCTGCAGTCCCCCATCCAAACCAAGTAAACAAATAAAAATACTTAACTAAAAGTAGAAACAATCAGAATCATCTTTGAAACTGAAATACTTGCTGAGGTCACTTGAATTTTCAGCAAATCCAAGAAAACTTGTTTTAGTTTAGATTTTTTTAAAAAACAAGACCCCTCAAAAAATTGTTCTTTGTAATTTTGCAATATATACTCGTTAACCACATGAAAGGTACTCCCTGATGTCAATATTTTATTTAGCTTCCTAGTTTTCAAACGACTGACGATTTTGACAGGTCCGTCTGAGCACTTGGGGTCAAAAGAAAGTAATTTGAAACAACTGTTGTTGAGACACTTCATTCTGAATCTGCTAGACCGAGGATGGTGACAGGTGGGTGTCCTGCTCCACCCCCCAACATTATTTATTTATTTATTTATTTATTTATTTATTTATTTATACCACGCCCATCTGGCTGGGCTTCCCCAGCCACTCTGGGCGGCTTCCAAAAGAATATTAAAATACTGTGATACATCAAACATTAAAAGGATGTCACATAGAGGAGGGGGAAAGGTTGTTTTCTGCTGCTCCAGAGAAGCGGACACGGAGCAATGGATCCAAACTACAAGAAAGAAGATTCCACCTAAACATTAGGAAGAACTTCCTGACAGTAAGAGCTGTTCGACAGTGGAATTTGCTGCCAAGGAGTGTGGTGGAGTCTCCTACTTTGGAGGTCTTTAAGCAGAGGCTTGACAACCATATGTCAGGAGTGCTCTGATGGTGTTTCCTGCTTGGCAGGGGGTTGGACTTGATGGCCCTTGTGGTCTCTTCCAACGCTATGATTCTATGATTCTATGAAAAGCTTCCCTAAACAGGGCTGCCTTCAGATGTCTTCTAAAAGTCTGGTAGTTGTTGTTCTCTTTGACATCTGGTGGGAGGGCGTTCCACAGGGAGGGCGCCACTACCGAGAAGGCCCTCTGCCTGGTTCCCTATAACTTGCCTTCTTGAAGTGAGGGAACCACCAGAAGGCCCTCGGTGCTGGACCTCAGTGTCCGGGTAGAACAATGGGGGTGGAGACACTCCTTCAGGTATACTGGACCGAGGCCGTAAATCCTGGCTACGCCCATGATCCCCACATTACCTGTATTTATACATATGCACAGGTGTGGATGTATACAATAGATTCCACAATACACTGAGATGGGCTAGGGAGACCGGGCTTACATTCCTGACCAGCCATATAAAAAGGTAAAGGTAAAGGGACCCCTGGCCTTTAGGTCCAGTTGCGGACGACTCTGGGGTTGCGGCGCTCATCTCGCTTTATTGGCCGAGGGAGCCGGCGTACAGCTTCCAGGTCATATGGCCAGCATGACTAAGCCGCTTCTGGCAAACCAGAGCAGCGCACAGAAACGCCGTTTACCTTTCCACCGGAGTGGTACCTATTTATCTACTTGCACTTTGAAGTGCTTTCGAACTGCTAGGTTTGCAGGAGCTGGGACCGAGCAACGGGAGCTCACCCCGTCGCAGGGATTCAAACTGCCGACCTTCTGATCAGCAAGTCCTAGGCTCTGTGGTTTAACCCACAGCGCCACCGGCGTCACGTAGCATGGCTGAAAACCTATGCAAGTTGCCTGGCTGGTCAGTAAGCTGCGTCAAACTCCCTGGTCCTGTCTTCTGACTGGTTTTGCAAAACAGAAAGAGCTTGAGTCAGCAGAAATACATTCTTTGTTTAGAATCAGCAATGCAAGCAAAAAAGTGTTACCATTGAGACTGCTTGCATGAGATGGGAACCCGGACAAAGGAAAAGAAAGAAGTATCTAGTCTGATTATTTCCCCACATCTTCTGACATCCTCTACGCTGGTTTGTCTCAAACAACAGCAAAACTTGAATGCCTCGTTGTCACCTTGTTTACTTGTTGGAGAAAGGAGAATCACACCCCTGGAGTGGGACTGGGGGGAAGGGGCCAACCTGATGAAGGAAAATGGAAACTATTACCGGATGGAACCCTCCAGAGACCCACTCCCCAAGAAACCAACAATTGATAAAGAAGTGCGCAAGCACAAACAAGAACAAAAAAATTTGCAGAAGGGGCCTAGAAGAGATTTAAGGGCCTCGGACATTAGAACACCAGATTGATGGACTGGATGTAATGGACAGAAAGGACTGACATGACCCGAAACCAGGAAGAAGGGACGTTGGATAAAAATTAGAGATATCAAGGGAAATTCTTTTGCTAATTTTGGAATTAGTGCAACATCAATGAAATTTGAGGGAATATGTTGGAAAGGAACTAAATTGGCTTTAGTAGAAATGATGTTAAGGAGATATGTATGACTATGATGTAAACTTTGAAATTTTAAGATTTTTAAGATGAGATAAGGATGAAGAGATTAAGGTAAATTGAATAACAGATTATACTAAAAGATGGAAAGGTTATCTTGATTAATAAATAAGAGGGATTGTGAAGATTAATCATTTAAATTGAAATTGAGAAACATGGGAAGAATTTGCTGAAATAACGAATTAAACTAGAATACAAAAAGGGAGGTGCGAGGAGGTTCAAGAATTAAGCAAATGAAAAGTTGCAACTTGAGATTTGTATTTTTCTTCTTTCTTTTTTGGGGTTTTTTCTTTTTGTTTTATTTCTTGCTGTGTGTATGTATATATATATATATATATATATATAGGTTTTGGTGTCTTCGGGTGTCTTCCCGTGTAAGAGTTGGGGTGTCTAGGCAACGTTTCGACGAGGTCTCACTCGTCATCTTCAGGCTGGTGCTTTCGGCTTCTTGTTACTGGAACAGAGCAGGATCTCAGTGTTTGAGTTCCTATAAATACTGTTGAGGGGGTGTGGTGTATAGCCTCCAACGTTCTGGGCAGAGAGGAAGTTCCCAGGTTAGTGTGTCTTTTCTTCTTTTGTTCATTAATTACTTGAGGGATATCTTGAGTGATTTCTTGAGTGATATTCTGAGTACCACTTAGGAGGGTCATTAGGTGTGGATTAGTTGCTAAAGCTTTCGTGTCTTGACCTCTTGACCTTGTGAAGAGTTTTTTCTGAGAAGATGGCTGTACTGCACTTAGTACAGCCATCTTCTCAGAAAAAACTCTTCACAAGGTCAAGAGGTCAAGACACGAAAGCTTTAGCAACTAATCCACACCTAATGACCCTCCTAAGTGGTACTCAGAATATCACTCAAGAAATCACTCAAGATATCCCTCAAGTAATTAATGAACAAAAGAAGAAAAGACACACTAACCTGGGAACTTCCTCTCTGCCCAGAACGTTGGAGGCTATACACCACACCCCCTCAACAGTATTTATAGGAACTCAAACACTGAGATCCTGCTCTGTTCCAGTAACAAGAAGCCGAAAGCACCAGCCTGAAGATGACGAGTGAGACCTCGTCGAAACGTTGCCTAGACACCCCAACTCTTACACGGGAAGACACCCGAAGACACCAAAACCTGCATTCCTGTACCCGTGAAAATCTACGAAAGCATATATATATATATATATATATATATATATATATATATATATTTCTGTGTGTCTTGTTTTGATGAAATTTTGAATAAATATCATTTTTAAAAAAGAGAGAGAATCACACCCCTGCCCCACTAGGCCTGAAAATACCCAGCATGGCCTCAAGTTTTCATACCAGAGAGAATTCAAGGCAACCCTGGTATTTTAGCAGACACAGCAATCCAGGGAACATCTCAGGGCTGCCAACTCACAGCCCTGTCTGTGGCAGGAATCCCATCTTCCCGCCATGGATGCAGAAAGGGAAGAATAGAATAGAGATTTGGTTCCCATTTCCGGTAAAGTCCTACTGAAATGACCTCCCATCACTCCCCACCCCCAAAACAAGCCCACTGAACTTTACACCACCTTCCCACTTAGCAAAGCTGCCTGCACGTTAGTCAAAATCTACACACAAAATATGGGATGGGTCGCGATTTGCTGTTCAAGCCAGGGGTTCTCAAAGAATGTGGCCGAAAAAGATAGAAAGTGTGGCAGGAAGATTCAAGGGCAATCAAAGAAACGCTTAAACATTTCAGTGTAGTATAGCATAGCATAGCCCAAAACAATTACCATATTTTTGGCTCTTTAAGATGCACCAGACCGCAAGACGGTTTTTGGAAGAGGAAAACAAGAAAAAAAATATTCTGAATCTCAGAAGCCAGAACAGCAAGAGGGATGGCTGTGCAGTGAAAGCAGCGATCCCTCTTGCTGTTCCGGCTTTTGGGATAGCTGCGCAGCCTGCATTCGGAAAAAGTGAGTCTTATAGAGCAAAAAATACAGTATTTTTCTTGCAGAATATGCACAGATGTCTTTTTAAAATGAGAGCAATCCTACTTGTGATTTTATTTCCCAATACATTTCTTCTCATAGAATCATTGAATTGGAAGGGACCAAGAGGCAGTGGCGTAGCGTGGGTTGTCAGCACCCGGGGCAAGGCAAGTAATTTGCGCCCCGTAACCCGTGGATTTGCGCCCCCTAACCCTAACCCCCAGATGTTGCGTCCGGTGCGTCCGGCCCCCCCTGCACCCCCCACGCTACGCCACTGCCAAGAGGGTCATATTGTCCAAACAACCTGCAATGCAAGAATATTTTGTCTCCAAAGTGGGGCTCAAACCCTGAGATTAAGAGCCTCACACTCTACCAACTGAGCTATTTCACCTGTCAATTAAAAAAACAAAATCTTACAGCAATTTTTTATTATGAAAAAAGTTGCCAGAGGGGGAAAAATTTGAGAACCACTGTCCAAACCCATCGGGGCCATCTCATGCCCCTTTGAAAGCCAAACCGGCCCCAGTGGAGCCACTCAGTCAGCCCCCTTCGAACCCGCAGCGCTGAGCTCCCGGGGAGCAAGGGACCAGCCTGCCGTCGAGGCTCGAGGGGGCGCCCCACCACCGCTCCGAGAGGGGGCTGGGAAGGGGCGTCTCTTGCTCCGCCCGCCCTCAGCAAAGGGATCAGGCTGCCAGGATACGTAGGAGCCGCCTCGCCAATCGCCCACGAGGCGGGCTCTCTCCTGCCAAGCCGAAAGCGGCCACGTCGGGGCGGTCGGCAGCTGCAAGCCAGCTGCGCCTTTTCTCCGCCGCGCTGTCCCGGCAAAACCAGGGGGAGCTGGTGGGGAGGTGCCACCACCGAACTGTGGATCGGGACCACGAAGTGCTCCTCCAGCTCCCTCCGCCGGGGAAAAAGTGTTGCAAAGCGTTAGCCGCGAATCGCGCCAGATCAACCCGGTAGCGCGCGGGGAATCATGAAATTGGAGAGTTTAGAAGGGATGGGGGGGGGGGGTTGTCATCCAATCTAACCCGCTGCAACGAATGAGAGCGGGGGTGGGTCGGTGGGTGGGTGGGGGTCGGAGTGGTATGTCAAAGGGGCTGCCTCTTTTTCCTGCCACCATTCCGCCGCTGTCGCTGAACTTGCGCGGAGTGCAAAGTGCGTAACTGACTCCTTTCTCTCTTTATGCAGATCCACTCTTGGGAGAAGCGATTGCGGCCCAAACGGCTCCCCGCACCCCCACCCCCTGATCCGAAGCGAGGCAGCGGGGCTGCTCCCTGGTTTGTCCTGAGCTGGGCGGCCAGAAGGCGTCCGAGCACCGCCGCCACTGCGCACACGCGCTTCTGTGGTTGCGCCCCGATGGCAACTACTAAGACAGAGAGCAGGCGACGGCTTTCCGCCTGATCATATGGGATGGGGGAGTCGTTTGTAAAGAGCACAGTGTCCCCGCACTGGTGATCAAATGCCAATTAAGCCCTGATAAACTAAAACCGCACAGTAACTTCTGCACAATATTCGTGGGGTGGGGGGGAAACGGTTATTATGGACATATTTTTAATTATGGTTTCACTATGGACATACAGTTTTGCATACCGTTGCATTCCGAGTACGAAAACACGCAAAAACTGAAAAGGTACTTTAGTGTCACGAATGTGCAAATTACCGCATTCTATCTTGTTGAATTATAATTGCGATTATTTTAAATTAACGGACAAACGTATTGATATTGTGGTTTATTTAGAAGTATTTACATCTTCCTAGTCGCCGTGGTTTTCATTCCGAAGAAAGCCAGGATACAATATGTTTTTTGAACAATTTTACTGATAAATTATTTTTGATTTGGTCTTTGAAAAATATTGTCTTCTGTAAGTAATGTTAAATTATAAATAGAAACTTGAGTAGAGAAAATAGTCTCAAAACTATTAATCAATAACTATTAATAAAGTAACTGAATTAATAAGGTGACATGAACATGCATTTGGGTTTTGTTTTGTTTTTCGTTTGAGACTTTGCTTTTTGCAGCGGTTTGTCGATTTAATCATCATTCTTCTCTGAAAGGTCTCTTTCCTAGGCAAAATCCAAATTTTATTTTCGTTCACTGAGGGCAGATTTTAACCAAAATTAAAAGTCCTGCTGATAAGGAGCCGTATTTGCCAGCAAAAAGCGGGGAAAAATTAAACAAGGGTTCCCAAGGGGGAGACTGAATATCTCCTCTTCTGGGAACCTGCAAGATCCCTCCGGTTGTAAACAGCAGCCCGGTCCTTACATAAATATCATTTGTCTATCTGTCCAAAAGCCGACGGACTTTCCCCGCGCCATTTCGCTTCCTCTCTCTTCCCCCTCTCTCGTACACCCGCAAGCTTTTTTTTTAGCAAACCGTTACCTTACAAAGGAAACCCCGGCTCATAATTTCGTGCGTCTACAAGCACTGCTTTTTCGACTCTGCGCGGAAACTAAACCGGCGTCTGCGTTGCAGTTCAGAAAGCAGAGTTTATCTGAGTCGGAGGGATCGCCTCGGCTCTCCTGCCCAGGCGCCTCGACTGTGCCCTAGCCACCGGATCAACTCACCCTCGGGTTCCCGAGCCCCGCGCCCCGTCCGTCTCACTGCCTAGGAGCACTTCGCGAAGCCTCGACGGCGACGAGAGCCAGTGCGCTGCCGGGGAACCGTGGAGTGGGAGACTTTCCACAACTGCAGAAAACCACGCCCGGCCCACCGGCTGCGGCAGGGGGAGGCTGAGCAGAAGAAAGACCGGCCGACCTCCACCACAGGCTCGACGGGAAGGCCGGGACCAAACAAAGGACAAGATGCGCCCTCACCTTTCCAAGAGCAGCTGGCAGAATAGGCATCACCACACGCGGCGGCGACAGCAAGGCAAGGGGCGCGCAATGCAAGCCGTCGGGCACACCCAGCCTTGTCCCGGCACCCCGCCCCGTCCCGCCCCGCTCTCGGCTGTCTCCGTTGCCTCGCGCCGCGGGGAGAAGCCGGCGCAGCGACCACTTACAGCGCGCGGCGTCCGTGCGCCCGGAAAGAGCCGTCGGCTGTCCTCGCCTCGCCTCCGCGCCAGCCTTCGGGGCTGCCCAGCTCCGGCTCCGCTCGTCGTAAGTCCCTGCGGAGTAGCGCTGCCGAGCTGCGTGCGCTTGGCCGCAGCCTGCTGGAGGAGGGTCCCGCCGTCGAGTGCGTCCCCTTCGCGGGGGCCATCGGCTTTAAGGATGAGGCCATCGGCGCCCCCAGGCAGCTGCCATCGGGCAGCGCGCGCCTAGCCCGCCCCATTCGCAGCCGCGCGGCTGGCCAAGCGCCCCCCGCCCCCTTCCCGCGGCGAGGCGAGGCGTCGTCGGGCCCCGCCCTTGCCAGACTCTGGCGCTTCCCCGGCCCGCCCCCTCGGAGGCCCGCTAGTGGGCAGGGTCGGCCAGCTCCCTCGGGCGAGGAAGGAGGGGTCGCGGTGGCAGCGGCTTGCCAAAGCCTCCAGGTGACAAGGAAGGTCCCGGCAGGAAGGTTGTCCGTCCCCTCGGGGCTTCTCTGGAGCACCCAAAGACCAGAGAGTTAGGGAACCGGGGGTAAATGCAGGCGTGACTGGCAACCTTTTAGAATCATAGAATCATAGAGTTGGAAGAGACCACAAGGGCCATCGAGTCCAACCCCCTGCCAAGCAGGAAACACCATCAGAGCACTCCTGACATATGGTTGTCAAGCCTCTGCTTAAAGACCTCCAAAGTAGGAGACTCCACCACACTCCTTGGCAGCAAATTCCACTGTCGAACAGCTCTTACTGTCAGGAAGTTCTTCCTAATGTTTAGGTGGAATCTTCTTTCTTGTAGTTTGGATCCATTGCTCCGTGTCCGCTTCTCTGGAGCAGCAGAAAACAACCTTTCTCCCTCCTCTATGTGACATCCTTTTATATATTTGAACATGGCTATCATATCACCCCTTAACCTCCTCTTCTCCAGGCTAAACATGCCCAGCTCCCTTAGCCGTTCCTCATAAGGCATCGTTTCCAGGCCTTTGACCATTTTGGTTGCCCTCCTCTGGACACATTCCAGTTTGTCAGTGTCCTTCTTGAACTGTGGTGCCCAGAACTGGACACAGTACTCCAGGTGAGGTCTGACCAGAGCAGAATACAGTGGCACTATTACTTCCCTTGATCTAGATGCTATACTCCTATTGATGCAGCCCAGAATTGCATTGGCTTTTTTAGCTGCCGTGTCACACTGTTGGCTCATGTCAAGTTTGTGGTCAAACGGTGAACATGATGATCAGTGCCGGATTTATGTACTGTATAGGCTAAGTAGGCTGAAACCTAGGGCCTCTAAGTCTAGGGGGCCTCACCAGCCCTCCCACTCCCCAGCGGGCAGTCTCCCCTCTCCCAAAATTGCAAACCCAAGACTTCATGCTAGGGCAGGGCAACTCAGGACTCTAAATCTAGGGGGCCTCACCAGCCTGCCTTCTCCCCAGTGCCGAAGTCTCCCCTCTCCCAAAATTGTAAACCCAAGACTTCATGCTAGGGCAGGGCAACTCAGACCCAGCAACTATTAGACTCAGGGCTAGCCAGTGGGTCCAATTTGAAACAGTGGGGTGTAACTTTAATTTTTTTTTTTTTTGGTAGGGCCCCAGTTCACAGCCAAAGTCTACAAAACTTTATATCTTATAGCCACAAATAAAATCCATCTAGATTGCCCTGGTGCGGGGGGCCCCTTAGGAGCGGCCCAGGGGCCCAATTTGGCCCTATTGCTCTAATTGCCTTAAGGTCAGCCCTGATGAGACTTTGCAGGGGTTGGACTGACAAGCCCTGCACCTTCTAAGTCCCTGGTGTCACCATTCAGAGTACAAGACTCAAGGACTCGTTATGGAAATAAGGGGGGGGGCACTTACTGGAAATCAGTTTTGTCACCTCCCCCCCAAAACCCCAAGATAATGAGCCCAGCCACCTTTTATTCACAGTTGCATAAGCAATACACTACAGCATGGCCATAAACTTGTACATTCAACTGCTGAAATATATACCCAATATGTAGCAATGGAGATTTGTGTTACTGCTTTATGAATTAACACTGTGTGTTATGAATGGACTCTGTATTTTGTGAATTACCTAAGAGCCACCAATAGAGAACTCTAGAATCTGACAGCTAACCAATTAGGTACTACCAAATAGCAACCCCTATTGCTGAAAGCTCAGCCTTTGCATTGTTGACTTAACACCCCCTGCTGCGCAGATAATGGAGAAAACTCGTAAACTGTATCCCTTCTGGTATCCTGGCCAACTCTATTACGCTGGTGTAAACTCTGGTGCACCGGAAGCCCAGAACAGCAGCAAATAAAATCCACTCATACGTCAGCAACTGATAAGACTTGTCAACCAGTTCTTCCAAAGTCTTCCTAAATCATAAAGCTCCAAAATACAGGCCAAAAGAGAGCAGGTCTGGGAAGAGCGAGGCATACAATGGGCACCACCAGTGAAAAGGCCCTGCTCCGTGTATCTCCTGCCCTGTCATTTGATAGGGTGCCCACTGACATGGAATGCTCTCTATTGGAGTCTCCAGGTCCAGTACAAAGACCATAAGAAGTGAGCAGGGACCTTGAAGTTCCCAACAGCTGTTAAGCAAGCAAGCACACAGGTCACCTTTGTCACAGTCAGGATGCCTATGTCCTGGCCAGGATGCCTATGTCCTGGCAAGATTGTTTTTGTACAATCTTGTTTGTTCTCAGTAACCAAAATGATATTATCAACGTATACAATCAGAAAGTTGTTTTCCTTCATTTGCAAGGAATTGTACAAAACAAAGTGGCACTAATAAAGAAAAGTTCCAGGGTGGCAACAGAAAGCAAACTACAAATGCTTTTGCAGTTCATCAAAACTATCCAGCAATATCAGGTTATAGGAAAACTGGTGCTATTAACAGTAATCCTTCTAGCTGGTTAATTGGTTCGGCAACTTCTATGCACATGACGTGTGATGCTAATTATTTCCCCCAAGAGTTAAATGATAACTAATCAGAGGCAGCTACAGGAGAGCTATGAGATTCAGGTGAGGGTCAGATGCCTTGGCAATCCCAGCAGGTATATAACAGGATGACCCAGCCTGCGGCCTGCCCAGGCCGGGTCGTCCTCTTATATACCTGCTGGGATTGCCAAGGCATCTGACTGACCCTCAGCCTGCCCAGGCTGGAGCCCAATCAAAAATGCTTCATCTAAAGATTTTAGCCTAGAAGCAGGCCTATGCAGAATAAGAAATTCCATCAGATATGTAGATCCCAACATATCTAGGTGGTTAAAGTCTTGCTTTTGTGTGTGGTCTGCTTCCATTTTGTCCTCTGCACATATGCACTGTCGTGATACTCCCCCCGCCTCAGTTCATAGTTTTATTGTTCTATCCAAAGGTCATGACAAGGTTGTAGCAATAGCATTACTATTACTAATACAGAACACATTTCCATAATAAGTCAACATGACACCAACCATCTTATATGTAGCTTGATTTCAGATTAAAAACCTCCGACTACCACAAGTATTTTAAAAGGTTTCTGTTGCACCATTGCCTCCCTAGAAGGCTTCAGTGCAGGTAGGAGCAATTCTTTATTCCACTAATGTTCATCTGTTTTATCATTTTAACTTTTTCATGTTTTTGAGTAAGGTTGTGCATATTTCTGTGTTGCAGGGGGTTGGACTAGATGACCCTTGGATATCTTCCAAGTCTACAATTCTATGAATTATCTTGATTTTATTGTTTTAGGTTTTTATTAATCCGATTTTAGTTTGTATTTTTTCACAAATCAAGTGGCGCATAAATTTTATGTAATAAAGAATAAAATCCAGTGCAACTAACACCTGACAAGGTAAAAATGTAGTAGTGAGCGATGCATTTTATTTTTTGGGTGGTAATTTTTGGGAGAGATCAAAACACACACACACAAAAACACCACACCAATGAGTTGCGCGTTTGACCATTCACACGCTCCCGCAGCCCAGAAATGACAAGCTGCACCCCACAATGCACAGCAAATCTTCGCTCTGCAGTGCAATCACACTTGATTCTCTCTCCCGGGAGGCTGCTCACCTATCCGGAGGGTTGGCTTTTCCTTTCCTTTCTCTTTCCCACACAGCTATTGGCAACTAGCGATGCCAATATCGCCAAGCCTTTCTTCTGATTGGCTTCCTCGCTAGGGGGCGGCGGCGGAAGGGTTTCTCCTCCCCGCCCCCCCCCGCAAACCTCCCTCGGAACGAGCCGATCCCATTGGGCGGCGGGTGTCCTGTCACCTCAGGTGCTGGTTTCGATTGGCCGAGGTCCCTCCCCGTCCCCGGCAGTAAAGCTCGCAGCAAGCTAGGCTGCGCCCTTGTTTCCACGTCAGTGAGAGAGAAGCGAAGAGGGGAGAGGAGCCGGTTCCAGCCGTTCCTCAGGGCGGCTGCCTTTCTCGGAACTAGCGGGCTTTCCGGAGCGGGCCGCCGCCGGTCCGGCTCCCCGGCAATGCCGAGAGGCCCTCCGACGCCTCAGCAACTGCCCTCAGGCGCCGCCATTTTGGATGCCGGTTGGATGGAGGGGTGAGTGAGCCCGCTAGACATTCCCAGCTGCCCGGCCTGCAGTCGGGCTTTGCCTGCTGAGGGAGCCGAGGGAGTTTGGGCCGCGGGGCCTGTCCTGCGTGTGTGGGGGCCGGCAAGGGCCCGAAGGTGGTGTCCGGCCCAGGCGGGTCGCGAAGGCCGCGGTTTCCCTGTCTCGGCAGGCAGGGCCGAGGCAAAGTGCAGCAAGGGACCGCTTGACCTTCCGGCCGAGATTATCACTGTGGTTGTTATGGTTCTGTATTTACTTATACCCCGCCTGACGGGACTCGAGGCGGCTTGCAGATAAAAACAAGAACCGCTATAAAAGAAGGAAAAAATAAGCAGCGTCCAATCGAAAGTGGGCCCTGAGCTCCCGTTGGACTGCAACTCCCATCACCCCCTGACCTGCTAGCTAGGGACTTTGGGAGTTGTAGTCCAACAGCTGCTGGAGACAGGAGTGCCAACTTGAATAAAATATTGGGGTAGGGGGTAAGTCCCGTCCCACATAATAGATCACATGCCACGGTGCACACACGTTATTTGAATGGCAATGCACATCAACTTTGTGGGGACCCGGCCCCCTCAAATATTTTATTTTTTTAGGGCGGCGGGTGGGGAGTTGGTTCCTATGGCTGGAGACCCAATGGAATTGAAAACTGCATGCCTATCTAAGATCTGTTTTGAAACATAACCAATAATCTCCATAAGAACAGCACGGCACCAGTCATTACAACAAGAGCAGCACCGACACCTTTAATTAAAAGCAGGCGTTCCCAAAGGCCTGTTGGAGTAAGAAAGGTCTCCTTCACCTGCTGGTTGGGAGGACAGCAAGGCAGAAGATGGTCCGGAGGAAGGGAGTTCTGAAGTTTCCTGGGAGCCGCCACTGCCAATAAGGCCCTCTCTATTGACCCCACCAAGTGTTACTGTTGAGGGTGGCGGGACTGAGAGAAGGGCCTTCCCCCAAAGATCTCAGAGTCCTGTGCAGGTTCCCATGAGGGAATAAGATCCTCCCGCACTCTTGGGGCACCTGAGCTGAGGTGTTTGGTGACTCTTTGTGAGCCAGCCCAGTTTTGGCAGTCCGGCTGCTGTTGCTGGGGTGCCCGAAAAAGCATCAAGGAAGGCCTTTGCTGGTGAAGGCAGTGTGCATTTTGCAAAGCAGAATGCCTGAGACTGTACCCTCAGCTTCTCTGGTTAAAAGATCTGTGACAGGAGGGCTATAAAAACATCGCTTGCCTAAGGATCTGGCCATTGGCTTGGTTTTGGGACAAGCTTCAGGGTTGGGGAGGGATAGGCAAAACCCTGCCTTGCTAGAGTCTAGGCACACACTACATTTCATTGGGTGCTGTGAATAGTTTTGAAGGAAGTGAACATATTTTAATTTGTGCTAGGTGCCTGGGAAGACCCAACAGCCTGGGGCATGCAGTTTAATGTGAGAGGAATGAGGCTTGTCAAGTACAGAGGATTTGGGGGTGAGGGACAGTATCTCAGGTAGTCTGATTTGCACTTTTGGATGGGAGGCAGCATTAGGGTTTAGAGCTATCTCTGGTCTTCTTAGCCCTTTGCATGAATGCAGAGATCTTACCATCACCCCGGAGTATTCCAGAGGAGTCTAGCACAATTTTGCATTTAGGTGGATGGAATATCTCTCAATGACAGGGAGCACACTGCATCTCATCCTTGCCATTGACACTCCAAGTGACTTAGGTGTTGAGGGTATGGATGTTGACTCAGTGACCTTCCCAGCTTGCCCAGGTGGGCCTAGGTGGGCCTGGGCTGGTTCTCATAAGGCAATGCTTTATATATTTACACACTTTCAAATATGGCTGTAAGTGCTATTGGAACATAGGGGAAGAACAGATCTGTAAAGTGTCTGCTGGAAGTCAAAGAACTGGGTGTCATTATGAATGTGGAAGTACCCAGAACTGGCATTTGGGGCCTGTATACAGTGGTGCCCCGCAAGACGAATGCCTCGCAAGACGGAAAACTCGCAAAACGAAAGGGTTTTTGGTTTTTTGAGTTGCTTCACAAGACGATTTTCCCTATGGGCTTGCTTCGTAAGACGGAAACGTCTTGCAAGTTTGTTTCCTTTTTCTTAAAACCGTTAATACAGTTGCGACTTGACTTCGAGGAGCAACTCATAGCACGTGGTGTGGTAGCCTTTTTTGAGGTTTTTGAAGACTTTGGTGATTTTTGAAGCTTTTCCAAAACTTTTTCGACACTGTGCTTCGCAAGACGAAAAAAACCGCAAGACAAAAAACTCGCGGAACGAATTCATTTCGTCTTGTGAGGCACCACTGTACATGCCTCGTGTCCACATAGTGTTCTTCGTTTTTGAGTTGGTGGTGATAGATTCAATGTAACACACAAACATGCCAGCTCTGCCATCTTTCCAAAGACTAGTAGATACAACTTGTCCTCATTACTTTTTGATACATTACCGTGTGGCTATCTAACTTGAACAGAGCTCCTCAAACCTGATTTGTTGGAGGTTGCGTAGTTGTAATTTTTGATTTTTGGAGTTGGGTAGAGTCGCAGCTTAGAGGAAGTTGCAACTACTTATGACTGTTGAATACATGCAATATGGGGTAGACGCTGGATTACCTGAACACATGGACTGCACTACCCAAATGTGTATTTCTGTCTGACAAGCAGACGGGTTAGCTGTCTTAAAGGTGGCTTTGACAGAAAGGGTTGAGCCCTTGAGCTACAAAAGTAGTGACCAATCTTTTTTGCAAGTGTGCCACAAGAAAGCTGAAAGTATGAGAGAATGCCAGTCTTAACAAACACTGGTTTTGGCTCAAGCAGATACAGTGGTGCCCCGCAAGACGAATGCCTCGGAAGACGAAAAACTCGCTAGACGAAGGAGTTTTTCGTTTTCTTAGCCGCTTCGCAAGACGCATTTCCCTATGGGCTTGCTTCGCAAAACTAAGCTTGCCCCGCAAGCTCCGGGGATAGCGGGGAAGCGCAGCGCGTCTTCCCCTCTCTCCCCGGACCCCTTTTGAACCAAGGGGCAGCAACGGGGAGAAGCGATCTTCTCCCCTCTGCCCCTTGCTTCAAAAGAGGGGACAGAGGGGAAGGCGCGCGTGCCTTCCCCTCTCTCCCCGGACCACTTTTCAACCAACCCGCTGCCCCTTCCCTTGCTTTAAAACAGGTCCGGGGACAGAGGGGAAGGCACGCAGCGCTTCCCCTCTGCCCCTGGACGGTCTCCATAGGAACGCATTGATTGATTATCAATGCATTCCTATGGGAAACCGTGCTTCGCAAGATGAAAAACTCGCAAGAAAAAAGAACTTGCGGAACAAATTAATTTCGTCTTGCGAGGCACCACTGTACTAGTGCACTTCAGCAGAGTTTGCTGTACAGTATGCTTAATCCCACAGTACCTCCAACTTACATTCAGGTATGTAAACTCCTGCTGCCCATGCCACTTGTGGATTCACCACAAATGCAGTATTTTATTTTTTCCAGAAGATTTGTATCCTGCACTTTTGCAGTGCATTCACATTGCTTATTTTACAATGCCATCTTACAACGGTAGTATCATACTATCAACAATATAAGAATAAAACAATGTGAAAATGGAAAACAGTGTAGTAGATAAAAACCCTAAACGAGGTCCACAATGTGTCATCTGCCCAGCAAGATGAAAACTTGCCAGGGGAGAAAGGTTTTCACTAATTGGCAGAAATGGCAAGGGAGGGGACCAACTAGACCTCATGTGTTCCATAATCCAGAAGGCCCTTTCTCGTGCCACAAACAATTGTGCCTCCATGATTAGTGCAGCCCAGATATAGGCCTCTCCATATAGTCCAGATATAGGGACGCGGGTGGCGCTGTGGGTTAAACCACAGAGCCTAGGACTTGCCGATCAGAAGGTCGGCAGTTCGAATCCCCGCGACGGGGTGAGCGCCTGTTGTTCGGTCCCTGCTCCTGCCAACCTATAAGTTTGAAACCATGTCAAAGTGCAAGTAGATAAATAGGTACCACTCCGGCGGGAAGGTAAACGGTGTTTCCGTGCGCTGCTCTGGTTTGCCAGAAGCGGCTTAGTCATGCTGGCCACATGACCCGGAAGCTGTCTGCGGACAAACGCTGGCTCCCTCGGCCAATAAAGTGAGATGAACGCTGCAACCCCAGAGTTGGTCACGACTGGACCTAATGGTCAGGGGGCCCTTTACCTTTACCTTACCAGATCTTAGGAATAGTAAATATCCAAAAACTTGCCAGTTCCTTGATTTTAATTTTGTTTTAGGTTGGTTTTAATTGTGTTTTAACTACATTTTATGCAAGCTGCATTGAGGACATATACATAAAAATACTATTGGATTTGACTGGAATAAGGAACAAAACAATGAAATTATTTTAATTTCATCCTCTGTCCTAAGATTTCTCTCATGGTATAACACTCAAGGGCCTATTTTCACGCTGGAATAAGGATGTCAAAATTTATATAATGAGTAGATAACTCAGATCTCTCTTGTTTGTTTCCTTATACAGTGGTATCTCGGGTTGCATACGCTTCAGGTTACATATGCTTCAGTTTACAGACTCCGCTAACCCAGAAATAGTGCTTCAGGTTAAGAACTTTGCTTCAGGATGAGAACAGAAATTGTGCTCCGGCAGCGCGGCAGCAGCAGGAGGCCCCATTAGCTAAAGTGGTCTTCAGGTTAAGAACAGTTTCAGGTTAAGTGTGGACCTCTGGAACGAATTAAGTACTTAACCCGAGGTACCACTGTAGAATGTAGTAGATAAAGAAATATCAAATGCTGCTGATTCATTTTCAGTTTATTGCCTTTACACAGCTCATTACTCCATCCCGACACTGGTTCAAAACCAAAGCTGTGTCTTATTTAGATATAACAGAGAAGCAGTGCTTGGGATTGCTGACACTGTGTCCCAAAGATCATGATGACTGCTCTCAACAGTTTATTTAGATGTTAAATAGTGTTGGGGACAGAATACAATAGGAATATTGTAAAATTAATGTGTGTTAGAATGAGGCAGCTTTAAAAATCAAATGTAATCAGCTGTAAAGATTAAGTTAAAAGAAAAGAAAGGTTGACAATTAGATAAAATTAAGGGTGAGGATTTGCTGAACTAAACATTTAAAATGGGAATGCAGAAAGGGGAGGTATGAGGAGGTCGGTGAAGTAAGCTTTAAGAAAATAAGGTTCTGAAATTATACTTTTTTGTGTTTGTGTATTGTGTTGTTTGATATAATTTGTAAAACTTCAATAAATATCTTTTTTTAAAAAAAAGAATAGTTCCTAGAGAGTGCAGGTGTCTGGACAGTGAGGTATGCTTACCCAGTGTTATTCCCTGAATCTTGTCCCGCAGATAGGAATCTAAGCATTGCAACATATCACCCACAAGTCCGCTCTCATAGAGTTGGCCCAGGAGAATACCATCTTCAACGCTGTCAAAATCTGCAGAAATATCCAGCTAGAGTAACAGGGTTACTCTCCCTTTGTCTGTTTCCTAGTAAAGGACATCCATCAGAACAACTAAGCTGATTCAGTCTGAAAGCTTGGTCCAGAACCCTGTCTAAAATGGGTCTAGATAATTGGTTTCCTCCAAGTGTTTCTGAAGCTACGCCATTACCTCACCCCACTCCTGCACAAGCACCTTGTCCCTGAAGGGAGCATTTGTGATCAGCAGCAGTAATCAGGAATCTCAGGGTCCAGATTGGGCTTTTAAAGTAGGGGCTGTACCACTGCCTCTTTCAAGGTGGTTGGCACTACACCACGCATGCAGCGATCCATTCATCACATTCTGCTTATCTCAGTCTTCTGCCTTCTACCCCTTTTTCCTTTAGTCCTCTTCCATGGTAGCCCATCTCTGTGACTTTATCAGTGAGATGCCCACCAAATGGTATGGAAATGTACCCTAGAAATTGGGGAGGGAGGCCTAGTCTAAAGGGCAGGGTGTGCTTTTGGCTGCTTCCCAGATTGGTAGATATATCTGTGCTTTTCCAAATACTACACTGCTGCACAGATGTACTACAGTGGTACCTTGGGTTACAGGCGCTTCAGGTTACAGACTCCACTAATGGAGGCCCCCATTAGCTAAAGTGGTGCTTCAGGTTAAGAACAGTTTCAGGTTAAAAACGGACCTCCGGAATGAATTAAATACTTAATTCAAGGTACCACTGTATTTGGAATGTTCCTCACTTCTGTGTGCATTTCTGATACTTTGCTTCCGGGCTGTTAACCACTGGCAGGCTTTACTTACTCTTTTTTTTTTTACAGTGCTCAATTGATTGCCAGATTAGTTGTATGCCAAGTACTAACCCATATCTTTCCTGTAGTGGTTTACTTAGCACAATCTGTGGTTTGCTGGGTCTAGACTGTGAAGTCATGAGTCCTTTCCCCCCAGGTTTATAGTGGCTTTTTAGGGTTTCTTGCTTTTGAAGTGCTAAAAGTTGTACAGCATCTTAAAAGAAATAGTGAAACTCTAGATTTATTGTTCATGCTGACCCTTATTTTCCCAAAGCACGTGAAAGAAGGAAGGAAGACTTGACTCTGATTAAACCTTTTGGTTTGATGGGTTCAGTGGCTTGAGAAACTAACATAAAAATGTTGTGTCCTGATTTGTGAGCTGCCTTGGGGTCTCTCTGTGAGCTAAAAGATAGGTTGGAATAGCTATTAATAAAAACATATAAAACAGACTGCACCAAGATAATTTAACTATTTCTCATTTCATGAAATATTTCTATCATTTTTGGCATCCAAAGAGTAGATTCTGGGACATACTTTCAAATTTCTTTTCCTGGTATGGAATAATAATGTTATTTTTTTGTATTTGAATGGGTACTAATTTAGTTTCTCATTCCTAGGTCTGTCAGGATTGTGGATAAGAACATTTATATTATTCAAGGCGAAATCAATACAGTAGTAGGAGCCATAAAACGCAGTGCAAGATGGAGTACCCATACACATTTGGTAAGCTGCTGAGTGTTGCATGAAGTGAATCTTGAATCTGTCTAATATCAAACATATATGAGAAACTGAAATAGTTATTTGCTGTATGTTGCTGTAGGCAGCTTTGATATTCCATTTGTATAGGCACTTGTCTAATTCTAGTTAACAAAATAATTTGGAGTGTGGCATCTATTGTATAAGAGACTGAAAAGTGCTGAACTCTGGGACGGGGTACCAACAGGGTATTGTGAGCCCACTCTAGTGCACCCACATATTGGGATAATAATACTGGTCTAAATTGCAGGGTTGCTAGGATCACAAAGATGCTCTCTGAACACTAGAATTGTGTAAAGCAGTATTATGGGTGCTACATTTTTATACATCCATTCATATAATACCTACTATTTGCATAGTTCATGCATCTGATAAAACAAGATCCTGCTTACAAAAAGTTTATGTAGAAACAAATGTGTTAGTCTTTAAGGATCCGCAGACTCCTTAGGTCTTTTTTTATTTCGTGTAGACTCTTGTAGCATTAAATACCCTCCTGGCAGTATCGCTACCCCCTTCGGGATTGATTGTTAAATTCTGTGCTGTTGGTGGGGTTGGTACAGTCTTTCCACACCTTTGAACTGGAATAAAGGGTTGTCACTTTCTGTTCTCAAATCCTGGTGCCTTGAACATTGTCTTTCAGAGCCTGCCTAAAATGCTTTCTCTCAAAAGCTTTAAAAATGCACACACCCATGTGATGTAATACTTCTGATCAAAGCTTTAAACTTCTGATTGGAGCAGTTTAAGAACTGAGAGACAACAATTTAAAGACAAAGTGCCTTTGAGTATGAAGTAAAGTTCAGAGAATATTGTAAAGAAATAATAAAAGTATACAAATTCCTCCCCAGCTTTATAACCTTCTGCTGTGGCAATTGGCAATTCCAGTACATTTTGCTGCCCAATGTGAAACTCAAATGAACATCCCATTTGAGATAGTCTAGGGATAGGGAGTATGTTGTTAGACTACAGATCCCATCTGCCCCAGCCAGCATGGGCAGTGGTCAGGTATGATGGGCATTGTAGTCAAGCAACATCCAGAGGACAACAGGGAGGGAAACCTATGACAGTCCATCATCTGGAGGTGGGCCACAGGTTACTCACAACTGTGTTTAGCCATTCATGCTACTTATTCCATTCATTTCTTAAGGCTGCTGTGAATCTATGCATACTTACCAAGGAGTAAGTCTCATTGAACCCAATGGGACTTCTGAGCAGGCCTACATAGGATTGTTCTGCATACCCACCTACACCCCTGCTGACCTGGATATAGATGCATTGTGTATAGCAGCTGAAATCCTTTTGGCAAAGGGCCTGCGTGCTACCTCTGTGACCTTCCTCCTAACACCCATTTTGCACAATGCAGTTGAGCTGGATTAGCAGCTTGGTGGGAATGGGATGGCATGCCGATGCTGCTACTGTTGAACTGGCACAACAGGTGGTGGGCTAGCAAGCTGGCCGGAGCACGAGGCAACATGCTGAAACACTCATTCCCAGCAGTCAATGACCATGTACTACTAGTAGGGCTGGGTGATGTCAGGCTTTCAACATTGTGATGCATCACCAGCCAAACATCGCAATCTGGCGATACACCATGAGGTTGAAATAACTAGCTGCATTGGCCTCAGCCAACTGTTGCAGCTCTCACTGTGGGAGCTGAGACACTTTCACCCCAGTGCCTGGCGGACTGGGCACAACGCAGCTTGTTTGTATGTCTCAGCTGGGAAGCAGGAAGGCTGCTGCCCCCCAGCTGAATGAGCCCCTGTTTTTCCCCTCTTGCACATGACCGGGAGAGACCTTGGGGCTTCTTTGAAAAATGATCTGTTTAAGTGCTTATTGAAAGATTTCTCCCTCTTACTGAGGAAGTTTTAACTTAGTCCAGTTCCTACTTAGTAACAACCTTTTCATATGTTTAGGATGAAGACCGTGATCCTCTTTTGCACAGCTTCAGTGTTTTGAAAGAAGTGCTGAATAACATAACTGGTAAGCTGTTGATGTTTTTTAAGTTAATATTGGGTATGTAGAGGATCAACGCACATACCTAAATTCTGCAGGGAAAGATTTATTGTTTTTTTAAATAGGGATATGGATTATGTATCAGTACAGAACAGCATTGCATTCACAGCTGGCACCAAGACTGTGGAATCTAGGTTGACTTTCAAACCATGCCTTCACAGTGCAGTGTACATAAATGGGTCAATACATAAATGAAGGGAGACATATTAGGTGGTATTATAATGAAAGAGTATCTAGGCTTTGTAGGTCTGTCAAAGTTTTATGATTTAAAAGTGCAAAACAGCTCATAATCACATAGCCAAAAATAATGAAATGTAGCTTGGAAGATGTATGTTTTTTTAAGATCCTGCACTGATGGGCTCAAATGCACTTTATTGAATAGGGAGCTTTATAGCTGTGGTGCCATCATTGAGAAGACCCTGTCTCTTGTGCTTCCAACCTAACCTAGCAAGGTTGTTCTACAGTCTGGGTACCATCTGTATATGTGTCCTTTCAGAAAGTATCTAACTTTGTGCCTCTTGAGATCTGCTTTTGTTTGATTCACTTTGTTGTGTTTCTTTGTAATAGTATTGTTTAATCTATTGTGAGCCACCGTGACTATTTTGTATACGGAAAAGTGGGGTATAAATTACTAAACCAAACTAATTAGACGCTATCCTTTATGCTATTTTGTTGGGAATGGCATGTGAGTTTTTGCCTCAATAATGTACCGAGTTTAAATCTTAACTCATGCATAAATGCATCAATGGCATTGGACAGGCAATAAATGCTTCATTCTCTCCTCCTGGTATGCCATTGGGAGACCTACCTTATGAGGTGGCTGTTAGGATTGCACGTGCTTTTAAGCTGAAAAGGGCTACATCCTCCCAGGAATACCTTTCCACATTTGCTGAATAAGCATAGTGCTCCCCACAACCCTACACCCTAGATACCTAAAATTTAGCTGTGCAAATTCATTTGAATTCGTAAAATAAAATTGGAGTAGAATGTTTTGGCACTTGAATTTCATTGGTTAGAAACAGAGTGTCTTGCCCTCCATTTCCCTGACCGTGCTTTCTTCCGTCTTCAGTTGTGGGTGTGACAATAGCCAAACTAATGACATACAAGCACACAGGAGGAAAGTGATGCAAGAAGATTGGAGGGGGCTGGTTGTTGTGTGTGCGTGCCAGCTGTATGGTTTGGGGCTGAGGGTTGATAAAATATTTTCTTCACAAATCTCCTGACTAAAATCTAGATGACTCTTTCATACTTTGTGCTAGGAAAATACTCAGAATTTTGGTTTAGAATTTCTGCCATGATGCATACATTGGACTAATGTGCATTTGTGGAATCAGTAGGTAAGTTTCCTGATATTCATATCACTTGTGAAAAGACCATGCCAGCCTTCATGTCTCCTGTGTGTAGGTTAATTCTGTCATGTAGCACTGACTGGAAATCCTTCTTAGGTGTTCTTGGGAACAGACTTGATCCTAGGCAGGGTATTGGTGGGCCCTGATGGCATGTTGTACTATTGTCAGAGACCTCCACTTTCAAGAGGCAACACAGGGGCAGAGTTCAGCTCTTACTTGAATTCGGTTTGAACATTTCTTCATTAAGTTACAGAAGCAATGACTTTCATATTCAAATTTATTCAAGCAGTAATCTTTGACATTTGAGTTAGCTTTTAGAACAGTTTTGCATTTATAGTAATATATATTCTGTATTTCCTCAGTCCCTACTGAGTTTGTTTTAATCTGTGCTGGATGCAAATTTCCAACTGCCTTGTCTCATTTCTTCTCGTGTTCCTCTTTCCTTCTCCCCTCTGTGGACTATGTTTGATCAGGTGTGGCAGGAATATCCTTTCTCAAGCTGCGCCCTTTATATTAGTCAATATTGCTCTTCTCTCCCTCCCGTTCTCTTCCATCTCCTCTGAGCTTTATCAGTTGACTTATAATTTTGGAATTCTCATTGGAGTCTGTAATACAGTTTGTTCATTATTTAAACAAAATCTGTTTAATGAGCAGAGAGGGGCAATGTAAATGTTAGGCATGTTGCAGTAGAGTACCTTTGTTCTCCTTGGAGTCTTTGCTTATTTAACTGTTTAGGAATGATGTATGGGGTGCCCTGATTTGGGAAAGAAGGTATACCATAGAGTCAACCTAGCCTAGGAATACAGTGTGAGTATCCTAACTCGCCCATAGATTCAATACCTTGTGGCTTTGGATTTTTGTTTTTATCTTGGCTTTAGTTTCTTACCTGTACAAAGTGAAGGTGCAAGCAGAGAACATCTTTTAGCCCTATCCTTGCTTTTTCTTAAACCATGTCTATATAAGACTGTTTCCTTTAATTTTTGGTGCAGGATGATGTGGTGGCCAATAAAACAATAGTTGAGTGATATCTCACATTGGCAACTTGCAGATTGGTTTAGAAACATAAGTAACCTTCCTATTGATACATAATACAAATTTTGAAAAAAGAAGAAAACTTTCTTTAAATCGAAGAACTTACCTAGCTTAAAAACTTTCCTTTTTTAATTATTTTTAAAAAATTAAATTAAAATTAAATTAAATTAAAAAGTCTATGTGGGGAAATATTTGGGATTATGAAGGACATAAAAGAACATAAAGTAAGATCATGATCGCACTTACATAGGAGCTTGTCATGGCTAGTGCCCTTTCACAGATTTTAATTGTCCAAAGAAAGACATAATTCTTCTTGTCCAAACTGGCACCTATTTACTGTTTGTCTTTGGTCAATTTACTTGCAATTGACCAGTCTTTGGGGCAACACTTCTTAACCCTTTACCCTCCACATGTCGCTGTACTGTAGTTCCCATCATCGCTGACCATTGGCCATCCTGGCTGGGAATGATGAGAGTTGTGAGTCGAACAACACCTGCAGGTCCACAGGTTCCCTAGGTAAAAAGAGCAGTCCGTCTTCCTTCCCATAAAACCTGTGTGTGTGTGTGTGTGTGTGTGTGTGTGTGAGAGAGAGAGAGAGAGAGAGAGAGAGAACTATCCTACCAGACTCATTTGGACTCAGCTGCATATCTCTTTTCCAATGACAAGGCTGAGCTGCAGAATGCTTGAAATAATGGACAGTCGCTGAGTAGCCAGCCTATGCAATCTAAGGAAAGACTGGGAATGAAAATGTATACAAAAGCATTTCTTTTTTAAGCTGGCATACCTGTAACTTCTTCAAACCCAAATGGTTAAAGATTTAGTGACCTTTGCATTTCATTTTACACCAATCCTTAATTGTTTAGCCTTTGGGCAGGAGAAAGTAAACAGAGGAAGATAATATTAATGTTGACTCTGAATCACTGTGGCAATTAGTGAGCCTCAATTAGGTGAGAATGACCTTACAAATCTTGTAGTGGACTAGGGGTGAATGGTGGTGTATTAGTAATATTTTAATAAAATAGTGAATAAAAAGTGTGCTGTTATCTCAAAGTACTCACCATTGTCCGGAGCATGGGCAGCAAATATTTTTTAAAGGCAAGACATACTAGGTATGCCATGCAGATCAGGTGCTTTGGTGTCTACTCCTGTGCTGGACCAAGTACCAAGGTGGGCATAGCTGGGAGAAACTAACCCCCTAGCCCCTCACCCAGGTCTTTATTGTATATGCCAGGTCGGCATCCTTAACCCTGATTAAATTGTGGGTGAGGGAGATCTTAATATGGACTGACCTGGCATTTACAAGCAGCATATTGAGACCCAAATACATTGTTGGCACAGCCACAAGCAAGACTTTGGCTGGGAAAAGGGGCAGGACACAGGCTGATACAGTCTGTGCCAGAGTCCAGACTTCAATCATATACTGTATTTTTTGCTCTATAAGACTCACTTTTCCCCTCCTAAAAAGTAAGGGGGAATGTGTGTGCGTCTTATAGAGTGAATGCAGGCTGCGCAGCTATCCCAGAAGCCAGAACAGCAAGAGGGTTCGTTGCTTTCACTGTGCAGTGATCCCTCTTGTTGTTCTGACTTCTGAGATTCAGAATATCCCCCCCCCCCCCGTTTTCCTCTTCCAAAAACTAGGTGCGTCTTATGGTCTGGTGTGTCTTATAGAGCGAAAAATACGGTAAGTGAACATGAGAGAGGCAGACTTCAGATTTGGAACAAAAATCTTCATCTTTCCATTTCCAATGTATCATATTTCCATTTTAATTTTAACTGCAAGGCCACAGAGGACCAACAAGTGGGATACAAATTAAAAACATAAATTTTAAAAAGTGAATCTTTAGATCACAACTACTGAAATTGCCATGTGCTTGTGTGAGGGAATGAAGAAGGAATGAAGAGAAATTATTGGAAGGCACTGTTCACCCCCTCAGAGTGCCTGCCTGCAATGTGTGTTTGAAGGCTTTGCGTCCAAGTGTTCTGCTAAAACCGTTAGTATGCATGGCTGTGCTTGGACAAGGCAAGCATGTTGGTTTGCCAGGCCTGTTCACTTCAGAAGTGAAGTAGTTTTTGCTGGAACAGAAATGCTTGCTGCTGCCTTGTAATATAAACTTTCCAGGGCATTTGTTCCTTGGACCCCGTTCCACCCAGAAGTCATTTTTGTGCAGCATTTCTGCAGCACAATCACATTAGCAACAGACTTTCTCTTTTATGTGTGAAAAGGAAGAGCAAATAACTTTGGTTTCAATCTCTTATTTTTCTGAATATAAAAACTGGTCCTGTGGTCCAAAAAACTGAAACTTAAAAAATAAGGCAAGAGGTGTTAAGCATGGTCAAAATCCAGACAGGTTATAAATTATCTAGATTCTGTTTATAGGTTTTATAAATACAAAAACATTTGGGGTTTAGTTCAGAAGAAATATTATGTGGTAATGTTACATCTCTCTGTTACTAGAGCCAATTAAGTGCATTTTCTGCAATGGGTAATGCTCTGTCTTGACCAGTAGGAAGCAGACTATTCCAAATATCTTTCTGAAGGCTCTCTTTCAGCAGTCTCAGTCCTCAGATGTTTCACTGCCTCAGCAGTAGATGCTTTATTGTTGTTTAGAGGCAGTTAAAAAAACCAGTGGAAGAGCAGAAAGCCTGGTTTTCTTTTCCTGCCCTTTGGCTTGTCTCTGCCAATCTTTTAGGAACTAAGCAGAGAGTGCTGAGTAAGTGCTTTGAGGTGATCTTTGATCATTTTTGTTCAGCTCTTATTTTTAAGTGAGCTGACCTAATATGTGGATTGCAATGCTGTTTTCCTTTGGTTTTTCCACTTTTCCAAATGTTAGATATAGTTAATCAGCTCAAAAGAATGTATTAAAATGCATATTTAAATGTGGACAAACATTTATTTTATATTAAAATGCATTCAAAATGCATATTTTAGGTTAAATGTGTATTAAAATATGATTTTTTTGTGGGTGAAAGTTTGCAGAATGATGCAGAAATGGGAAAGAATGGGCTTATGGCTGAACACGGACACAGACTAGAAATAGACTAATCTGTCCATCTCTACTTTTTGATTTGCCCCACAATTGCCATTTCTACCTGATAAGGCCTCAGAAGAGTGTGGCCACTTTTTGCTGTTGTTGAGCTCTGGTAGTGACAAGGTAGTAACAGCATGGAGTTTGGTACTGTCAGGTGGTAAAATAGCTTGGAATTGGTGCTAGAGGCCCAGAAAGATGTGTGGTTCCTGTGATTATTGTGTGTTCCTTCTACCTTTTGGTCTTTGCATCGGTCTGATTTGTCTCGTCCTGGTATTGATTTGAATGCCCACTTAAAAAAAATAAATCTTTATTTATTGAGCTTAAGAATCACCCTCCTCAGACGATGTACAAGAAAAGGTTAAGCAACAAAATTATATCAGTAATTAAAACAAAAGCAAAACTAAAACATAACTTGACAGTAATTAAAAACACAACCCATGCACTGCTGTTCAAGGCAAACATTAACTTAACAGATTATAAAGACTTGGGTAAACATATGTATTTAGTTGATGTCTAAATCCCAATAACGAAGGGGACAGACACATTTCCAGTGGGAAATTTGCGGAAGAGTTTTCTATGAGTCTGGTCACCATGAATCCTTGGGGCTATGAGGAGTGCCCTACCCAATTTTAAGGATCCAGTTGGCTGGTATTGGAGGTGGCACTCCTGCAGATGCTTGGGCCCTGAAACAGAGGAAGCTGCCCTATATGATGGTCCATCTAGTTCAGCAATTTTTACTCCGATTGGCAGCAGCTCTCCAGGGTTTCTGACAAGGAATCTCTCCCAGGATCTAACTGGAGATGCCTGGGGTTGAACCCAGGATCTTCTGCATACAAAGTTAGGTGATCTTCTGAGTTATGGCCCTTCCCTGAGTTGTTTAGGGCTTGATAGACCAGCACCTTGAATTGGGCATGGTGGAGTCCTGGGTGTCCCATTCTTGTCCCTACAGGTTTTCAGGCCATCCCAAGTCCTCCAGGCACAGGCCAAGTGGTGTTTTAACCTCTTGGTTGATCTCTCTGATTCAGATCAATCTGATTCAGGGGAATCCTCTCATATAGGAAGGGAGCATTTCCATAGAAAGTTCCATTTTGGGCCCTTCTTCCCCAGCTTTAGTCCACATCTGAAAAGATAACAGTGCTTGACTTTGAGCCTCTTGAAACCCAAAAGCTGTAAGGGATTAGTATTTGCAAGAGCAGCTAGTTTGTTTTCTAATGGCCCATTTAATGTGTTTTGTTCTTCAGGTCTTGGTATTAGGCCACTATTAGATGAAATGCTTCTGAAATCACACAACTGCTTCCCAAATAAATTTTATTTATTTATTTAATTCCATTTATGGGTTGCTTCCCATAAATTACAGTGGTACCTCGGATTACATACGCTTCAGGTTACATACGCTTCAGGTTACTCTGCTAACCCAGAAATAGTGCTTCAGGTTAAGAACTTTGCTTCAGGATGAGAACAGAAATCGTGCAGCGGCGCGGCAGCAAAAGGAGGCCCCATTAGCTAAAGTGGTGCTTCCGGTTCAGAACAGTTTCAGGTTAAGTACGGACTTCTGGAATGAATTAAGTACTTAACCTGAGGTACCACTGTATCTTGAAGCAATGTTACAATAAAACATCAGCAACAGAAACAATTTCACATATAAAAAACAATTATTACAATTTTTAAAAAATTCATAACACTTTATATGTGGAAACAATTTGAAATCCAATCCAATACAGACAACGATAAAAAGGAAGGCTTTTCTCTCTCTTTCCTGCTAAAGGTGAACAGCAAAGGAAGCCTGAATGAAAAGCACAACTATTTTTCTCTCCCTGCCCCCCTGTCCTCCTGGGCATTCTCTTGATTTTCCCTGTGTCCAGGATGATTGGCAGGAACATGTGCCTTAAGTACAGCTGGAAATATGCAACTGACCAAGTTGGGTTGGGTCAATAGCAGGAGTGGGTGGCTGTCAGTTCAAGAGACAAATTGTTCTGGGAAAGGAAGCTTTGTCTTTTAACTGAGAAACAATTTCTTACCCTCCTGGGACTTCCAATATAGAAGTTGGCAAGAGGCTGTTGCATTTGCTACAGTCTATCTTTTAATCATTGTTTATGGCGACTATAAACAATAGGACCTCTATCCATATAATGGAAATGTTTCCTGAGGATGATAACGCTGCTAGTTCCCTCCACTCAGACTATTTCGATCGAAAGTGATTCTGAATGGCAAACAACTTTTTAGAAAACCTAAGGACAAGTAGGGCATAGTTTTGTTTCTGCCTGTGAGAACTGTAATGTAGTCACATGGGTGGGTCTGAGCAAAAATGAAAGGCTTAAGGAATAAAAAGCGATGTGAGAGATTCCTGTATCTGGGGTCCAGAGACTTCAAGGTGAAGTAATATGGGTTGCAGAGATACCTGGGAGTGGGGGAACCAGTGCAGAGAGGTCTGTGAGAGTAAGGAAAGAAGTAGCTGAGAGACAGAGATACAGAGATTGGTGGCGTGGAGGAAGAAAAAGGGGGATAAGAAATTGGGGGTGCAGGAAAAACCTGTGGAGGTGCGTGGAGAACAAAAAACGATAGAGAAGATTGCTGAGAAATGAGGCTGGGTGTAGATGTAACAGAGATGGGGGTTAAATAACGTGATAGTGCAGAGGGAACATGCAATGGAGTCCTGGAAAAGAAAACAGAGTGTTATAGGGTGGAGAGAGAATGTTGGACAGCAGAGAGCGGTCCAGAGATCTGCAGTGATGAAGAAAACGAGAGGAGGATATCATGCTGTGTGGAATGTGCATGCATGTACAGAAGAAGATTGATAGAAAATGGGTGGAAAACATTGACTTGAGATTGTAACAAAATGTTTTTTCACTGCAAGGCAGGGCTGGCACCAAACTTCAGGGGGCCCTCAACCTGGTCTATGGTCCCTCTATTCTTATTCCCATCTTCCTCTTTGCAAAGGTCCTCCCTCTCCTCCACCCTGCCATACTTTTTTAAAAAGGCCCTTTTTTCTACCTAAATGGAATGTTCATATTTTGCTTGGACCTGGAATCTACATTTTTGTGTGTGAAAGATGACTTGTACATAAGGCACCTGCTTCTTCTTCTTTAAAGCTTTAAATCCACCTCTTCTTCCCTTCCTTTTCTGTTGCAAAGGTCACTTTTTAACATCTGTGTGCATTAACAAGATTTAGATAAATCCTTTCATTTTTATTTATACACGTATTGGTGTTTAGTGAGTGGAAATCACCTTGGTATTCAGAGGCGGGCAGAGCTCATTACAGGTTAGGTACAGCAAAACACTCAGTTTCACATTGAATGCACCTCTGAATTTTAATTCTGAATCAGATAGCCAAGGAATGTTCTAGTGAGGACTAACTTGTTCATATCAGTTCTTCTAAAATCAGAATATCACTTAAAGAAGGCTTCAGATGCTCTCACTCTTGTGCTTCTCACCAGCATGGTTTTTACCTGTGGAGTAGTCTCACCAGAGGCAGATCTCAGTTCATGAGCTGGGCTATCTTTAGTGTGTGTGTGTAAACATTTTAACCTGCCCTCCCTCAAAACAACAAATATAAAATAATAAATAAATTGTAGGGATGTTTTCAGTTGTTTAACACTAAAAGGGACTCTAGCCATCTCTTTAAGTATCTTCCCACACTCATTCCTTTTGCAAAGCCTCTGACTATCACCAGCTCCAGGAATGGAGGCTGAACATAGAGCAGGAACAGGTGAACTCTGAAGAAGGCTGCCAACCCAGCAGAAGTTCAGAGGAAACTTGCCTCTGTTTGATCCTCAGCTGGGTGATGGCTTGAAGCTTGGTCTCTTTCCTCCTGAACAAATCTTATCTGGGATTTGGATAAAAATAGACTTATTTCTTTAAACATTCTGAGTTGGAGAATAACTTCTTAGTTACAGGTTTGATTTGTAATGCATCTGAGCATTGTAAGATAGACAGATACTGTATTCCTAGATAATGTATTATAAATCATATAGTACTGGAAAAGAACTCTGTTTTCTGTACCTATGTTAATCACTCCAGACTCTAGATTGCTTAGTGAGATATTTAGCTTTATGCCTAGTACAATAGTGTTTAAAGATTTGGCTGAATATTAGTTAATGAGTCAAGTTCAATGATTTCTGGTTGCCATTGAACACCCTAATAATTTGGTATCAGGATACATTGCAGACTGTGCCACCTATATAAACCATTCTTTACAATCTTCTGAGGAGACTCTATTGGTCATTTCATGACCAGAAGATTTTTAATTAGTGACACTATAGAATCTGGCCTTCCTGGAGATGGAACCCACCCTCTGGAATGCCTTCCATTGGGTAATTCATGAGGCGGTAATTCATGAGGCAGAGACAGTAATGACTTTTAAATGCTTCTTAAAAACATGTATTCCTTACTCCCCGTAAGCTTTCCTACAAATATTTTTAATATTTGTATTGTACACATCTAAGTTTTATTTGTGATATACTGTACAGTTATGTTTCTATCTTTTAAAAAGTGATTATATTGAATGTTGTTTGCATTTTCATTGTTATATTATTCTTTTTGTAAACTGTTTAGAGATTTAAGTGGTATATATATTTTTATAAATAATGAAATAGTCACCCTGGAATGGCGTGGAATCACCTTGAGCAATCTTTCCATGAGAATATTAATATGCTCATATTTCTTTGGATAATATGTTGTGTCATTTAATTTCTATTATTTGTATTCTATCTTTCAAAAATATATTCAAGGTACTTTACCATTAAATACAGTTAACTGTTATATCAAATCAATTATATAAAGATGAAACTATTACGAATATTAGAAGCAGCAGTAGAATTTTGGTTGTTGGCATCCGTCTATCTTGGGAGACAATGGAAGAGTGCATCTTCAGGGATGAAGACAAACTGTTGGTGAGTTACAGCACCTACTGTGACTGTAGAGACCTATATGGGAGAGATGTGTTTAGTTGCTGCTGGGGCAGATGAAGGTGTCCAGTTCTGTTGATGCAGGTGTACCACGGCATTTCTTCTTTTTGTGCTCCTCCCAATGATCATTCCTTCTCTGGTCACTGCTGTGGATAAAGTACCTGATTGATTGTCTCCAGGGATTCTGACATAGTGGGTTAATGTTGCTAGCCTAAGCACATTTCAGAGGCAATATCATGGAAAAAGTGTACTGGACAAGAATAGTAATCAAAGCCTGCTTAGTGGTAGGCATTTGTATACTTATGTCTTTTGGGAGGCAATTCCACACCCCAAGTTCCCAAACCTATCCCTTGTACACCTGTAGCAGAAGGGGAAAAGAAAGAAGGACCTCAGAAATTGAACTTTTTCTTAAGAAAGTCCATATGGGAGGAAGTGAAGTCTGAAATACCTTGGTCCCAGGCCATTTTAAACCTCTAAAGGTCAAAACCAACATCCTGAATTGTGCCTGGAAACAGTTTGGCAACCAGCACAGCTGGTGAAGAATTGTCAACACGTGATTTGATATGCTAATTCCAGATAAATCCCTGTTGACTGTATTCTAGATCTGTTGAAGTTCCTGGACTTTCTTCAAGGGGAGTGCCATGTAAAGTACGTTACAGTAGTCTAACTTGGTAGTGACTAATAGGTGAATGACTGGGCATGCCTGTTTCAGGAACGAACACAGCTGGCATGCTGGAATAAGCTGGTATAAGGCAGTCCTTGTTGCTGGTTGGTAAAAGGTGTTGCCTGAGCCATCTAGTCATGTAGCTGCATCCAGAGGTACCCCAAGCTGTGAACCTACTCCTTCTGAGGAAGTGTGAGCCCATCAGTATACCTCTGTCAGATGATCGTGTTCCTCCCAGAATAGTGCTTCCCTGTTGTCTTGCTTCATAATTTCCCCCAGGCAATTTGAACTGTTATTTCCCCCCAAGATACTAAGCTCTCTCTCATTGCCATCTGATTATTTTTCACATTCTGATTACTCCCAGTGCTAATATCCATATGACCTTGCCCAACAATTTCATGAGGAAAGTGAAGGTGGGCTAGCATGTTACTAGCAGTATTTTGTTTATTAAGGTATTTATATACCACTTAATTAACAAAGCTTTGAGAGTTTCTCAGATAATAATAAAATCACAGAAACAGAAATGGCCTGTGGGCCTGTAATGCCATATTATGACTAAGTAAAATTATATATTTTCTCCATTTCACTCTCTATGAGTGGGAACAAAAATTATTTGAGTTAAGAAAAGTTGTCATCCCTACAAGTTTAATGAAAATATTTAGCTTTTTGCAAGAATCAAGTAGGATCTCCATAACAGTATATTTGCAAGTCAGCAGTGGTTTAATAGTTGTCATTCGTACATTTAATTTAAACTTTTTTTTGCCCAGAAAATGGCTGTAGTATATAACTGCTGATTAAACTAACCTTCAGGAACTGTTAGTAATCCAGTCATGTGATATGTTGAATGGAATGTGGCAAATAACTAAATGGGTTTCTGTGAGGAGTCCTGAGCCTCACAAAGTTAAACAAGCACACAGTACCAGGCCTCTTTGTGTTTCTTTATTCTGATCAGGTGTCGGAAATGATTAGGATCAACTATTTTCTTTTTTTGTTTTGTTTCATTGGCTGATATCCCATGGTGTACTCGAGGAGAGAGAAAAGGGGACTAGGCTCAGCAGTTCTGCAGTGGTGTGGAGTGCATTAACTTCTGTCTGACTGCAGATGGACAAAACTGCAGCAGAATACCGATAGAAAACTTTTCTGAGTTTGGTGCCACTGTGTTGGCATCCACCGTTTGAAGTTACTAGAAGTGTTCTGCAAAAACTAGCAGCGTACTTGTTAGCCTACCATATGTGGTTGCAGATATATATATATTTTTAGAGAGGAATTCTTCCCTAAATGCTGTGTGTGACATTGCCACAACTTCTGACACGCTGGCTCTCCACCCCTGGCATTTAACATCTTCATGCATCACCATTGCAGGAGATGAGGATGACCTCTGGAAGAAGCATGCCATTCTCAGTAACTGGTCATGAAATAGCAACCCAGGAGAAGATGCACATCTTTTCAGGTGTTCAGCAAAGGCTGTAAGGCCACCTTTTCAGGAGGACTTCAATGTAGTACTGTTGCTAAATAGAGCTGTATCTGATTGCTTTTAATCTGTTTTTATGTTCTTTTGCTAATCTCGTGTGTGGGTTTTTATTAGGGCTGGCACTCAATTAAATATACTTAAGTTGTCGAATTGTATTATTTTTAATTGATTAAATATGCAGAGGAAAAAGCCTGCTTGCATTTAGATGATGTGCATACACATGCACACGAAAGCTCATACCAATAACAAACTTAGTTGGTCTCTAAGGTGCTAGTGGAAGGAATTCTTTTATTTTGTTTCAACTATGGCAGACCAACACGGCTACCTACCTGTAACTAGAAATATTGCAGCAAGCATCAGTTTAGGAGAGACATTCACACAGGTGGGGCTACCTCTTCTAAGATGGTGGTGGTGGCGGTGATTATAATTATTAATAAATTATACAATACGCTTTGTCAAATATAAAAATATGCAATATAAAAATCAAAACAGTTACATCAATCTACTTATAATAATAATAAATAATAATAATGGAACACAGATGATAAGAAAATACAGATTTTATTTGCTATGGGAAGTTTCTATAAGTACATCAATTGGAAATAATTTTAATCATTAATTTTTTTTTGATTAATTGGGGACACTTTTAATTGGATTAAAATGTTTTGATAGATTAAAATAACTAGTCAACCAAATGTTGCAGCTCTAATTTTTCCGGATTTTTGTTTTGTAACAATATTAGAGTTTCTGCAAGAGGTACAAATAGATTAAAATATCAAAAATTGTGGTCAAACCTTTTGCTTTACAATGGAATCTTTGGCACCTTTTAGTTTAGCAGCCAATACTGGTTTGCAGTACTTTTAATATATTGCATCAGTTGAGTTTGACTCAAATAATATCATACCACCCTTGGGAAAATTGATCTGTTCAAGATGGCACTCATCAAAGCCAGAAAATAAGCAAATATATTATTGCAAGACACAGGAATATCCCTACTCTCCAGGCTCTAATTGTAGGATTTGGGGTATATGGAGGATGTGCTTGTAGCCTTCTAACGTATGTGAGAGAAAATAAACCACACCTAAATGGATTAATTACCTTAATATTGATTGTGCAGCACAAATATTAGAATTGCTATCATTTTCTGTTCCCTATATCTTGCAAAAATATATTACTTAGTAGAATTGGTGTGCTTCAGCATTCACACTCCTCATAACTAGGGACTGTGTGGTGATTCCATTTTTTCAGGGTCCACCCTGAAATGTTCCAGAACTTTTATTTCATGCAAGCACACTCCCAACATTAGTGCTTTTCGCTGCTCTGTACTTTTCTATTTGAGGGAAGAGGAGGTGCTGGCCAGCAACTGATACATATGGTGGGGGACGAACTAAATTATTGGGGTACAATAGGGTCGAGGGACACATGTGGATTAGCTTTTTTGATGTAAGTTGCACTTGGTAGAATACACCTCATGTTTGGCAAGAAGATTTCTCAGAACATAAAAGTTTTGAGAATGGTGTTGAAATTTTGTAAGACACATTATAATTATAAAGTTGGAAGGAATCTCAAATGTAATCTAGTCTAACTCTGCTGATTGCAGGAAACTCACTGTAACAGCATTCTTGATAGATGTTGAGTGCTATGAAAGTCTGGCAGCTGCGCTATCATATCAGAAACTTGAATTGGCAAATCACATCAAGCTTATTTATGTTTTGTGAGAGAATAAATGAAAGGAGAATTTCCATTGCTGATCTCTTGTTTTTTGTGGCATTATGCTCCATATACACTGTATTACTTGAGGGGGGAAAGGAGTGACCATCACCATTGAAGACAAGGCAAGAGAAATATATTGTGCCACCATCCAGATGTATGGAATGATGTTTGATCAGACAAGTTTATAGAAATGACATTTATGTGATGTGGACTCAACAAGAATGTCACAACATACACACATTGGTGGGAACCACATACTTGTTTTTAGTCTGATCAGCCAATAGAGAGTGGATATACTCGTGAATCCATGACCCCATGAATCCTGATTATTGTCCACCTGGTGCTATGCTAAGCATCATCTTTAGTAAAAATCTGCCAAGAAAAAGTAAACATAGATGATGCACTGGTTAGTAGGTTTTGGGGGAACAAAAGCAGTTTGCCTGAAGGCTTCACTGAACCATTAAGTAGAAATGCCGTAACAATGACTACAATGTGTTCGTTTGGATTGCTATGTGTTTTAACAGCAACCTCATTTATTCCAGGGTTATGTGCTTTATGATGATGTAAGATATGGACCTCAGAAACAGTTTTACATATGAGTTGTTATCACTACTATCATTATTGTCTTTGCAATTCTCATACCACTTTTGTCACTAAAGTCAGTATTAAGAAAAGAGTTTGCAGCTGAAAATTCCGTTCAAGCATCACAGTTACCATTACAGATAGAGATGTGGTCTTTTGGATTATCCATTTGCAATACAAGATTATGTTGACAGATTTGTAATTTACATTATAAGAATATTGGTTGAATTTCCACGTATTAGACACTACAAATAGTCACAGCAAATAGAGCATTAAGAGTACTCCCAAAACAAACCGCTCAGGAGATCAAGAGGGCATATGGTTGGGCATATAGCCGCAAGGACCTTGTTCACATTAGCTGATTGCATTAGGTACTTAATCTGGACTGCTATAACTGTAGATTCAAAGTAACTCCAAAGTTGAGCAGTTTTATCCTCAAAATGTTTAACCAGTTGGTCACAGTGGGTCCTTGAATACTTCAGTATCCCCTTCCCCAGGATGGTCAAGGGTGCCATTGGGTGGTCGATAGACATGCAGCATCCCCAGTCTCTCTCTCCAGTCCAACCCTCTAAACCCACCCCAAGATCAAAAGCTTTTGTGGTAAAGGAGATGGTGCTTCCTTGGACAAGAGCAACACCTGTTTGCTGTTGCTGTACTGAGTACCTACAGAGCTGAATTAGGTGAGGCCCACCCAGCTTACCCATCCATGTCTTGGTAATGCATGCTTTATCAGTCCCTTCATCCACAATCAAGTTTTAGGTGAGCGTGGTCTTATTATGGACTGACCTGGTGTTCAGTAACAGCACCACCAAACTAGAGGACTCAACAAATAAGTTACCAGAAACTTTTAGAGGATCAAGAGGGCTGAAACAATGAAGCTCTGAAGATCATGAGCTGTAATTGTAACAGCAAGTGAACAGTCATGTTCGGTCGGAAGGTGTCACTGTGGTGCATTTTGAATTTGCCTGCTCTGATTTTTGCAGCTGTTACAGGACAAACAACTGCAGAAATAAAATGGAACAATTGTATTGGTAGCAGTGAGGAGAATGAAGACAACTACAAATACAGAGCCTAGATTTGATTAGCAATGTTGTGCAATTTCTTCATGTCAACCAATACTTGTATTGCTCCTTTGTACTACTAATTGTGGTCACTTGCAAATACTGATACTCTTTTCAGTGTATGTTTATTAAATATGTTTGATTTCTTTTAAATTCAAATATATTTACAGAGGTAATATTAACAAGTCACAATGCATATCCAACTTGCCCAATTACTTATGAATTCCTAGTATTACAGTTCAGTATCCAGTTAAAATTGATTCTCTATTTCTGTGAGGGAGTTAAATAATGGCTAACTCAAAAATAAACATTGAAAGGGATGTGAAAGTCCTCTCTCCAAAAGCCCAATATGAGTGGAAAATTGCTTATAGACCACTTCTGTTTCAGATTGATAACTCAACTAATTTTTAATGTAGTGTGTTTTAAACATTAAAAGGTAAAGGAACCCAGGATGGTTAAGTCCAGTCAAAGGTGATTATGGGGTGCAGTGCTCATCTTGCTTCAGGCCCAGGAAGCCAATGTTGTGCACATGGCCAGCACATGATTTTAAAAATTATTGCTGCTCTTCACTCTTATGCTGATGTACTAGTTTATATTGCCATCTCCAGGACTGGGATATATTTGTAATCACTGTTTCAGGAAAACTGAAATAACTTGTATACCACACATATGAAGCTAGGGAAATAATTGGCTCATCTAGTCTGGTACATTGTTGGCAGCTTTCCAGGGTCTCATGCAGAGAGGTCTTTCCCAGTACTCCTACCTGAGATCCTTTAACAGAAGCTGCCAGGCATTGAATCTAGGATGTTCTGCACATTAAGCAAGTACCCTCGCTGCTGTTACGTTCCTTGTCTTACAGAGTACTTTTTCTGTGTAAATTGCTAAAAAAGTTAGCAAATGACCACAGATTGATGTGTAATAAATGAAATGTTTTGAATTTAAGTACTTTACATTTAGCCTAGTGCTACATTTTTGCAATATAGTTATATGAGTCATTTAAAAAAAGGGGGGACCCAATTCCAGTATTTTAAGGATTTTTAACAAATAAAAGTTCTTTAACTTGATATTTTGCTTTACCCTATGAAATGTTCTTTTCCTTGTAATCTTGGACTGACTCATGTATTGCATGTTCCAGTAGCATTAACATTATTTGTTCCTAGGCATTGAAATATAGTTCAGAGGGTCTCGTATCTGTGTTACCACCTTATGAGGAAATGTTATAACTTGCAAGAAATATTGTCTCTTTGGTGGTGTCCCCAGATCTGTACCATTGACTCCTTTAGGGAGATAGTGAAAAACTTGCTGCTTTACCTGGCCTTTGAGCCTTGAGTTCTATGCAATTGATTTTGATGAACTATGTTGTACTCTGTTGTTGTTGTTGCTATAATTGATTTATCATTGAATTGTATTATTTTGTGTTCAATTACTGTTAGTCATATCTATTAGTGGTTAGTCACCTTGAGGACTGTTGGTCAAAAAGTGGGAGATTAATGATATAATTCGAATAAGAGATCACATTTCTGGAAATGCCAATTAACTGCTATTTCCTACAGCTTAGATTCATGAATCCTGAACTCAAGATAGTTATAACACTCTGAAATAATGATAATAAAAATATCACTCACATGTACAAAACTAAAATACAATTGAACAACAAAGCAGATATTAGAAATAAGACTATTAGATTATGTGGCAGGATTTAGTTATAACACTTTTTACTATGGAAATATTATTAAATATTGTCTCCCCATATTTCAGACTATTCTGTCCCCAAGCCTCCATTTGAAGGAGAAAAAATTGAATATTTGTTCTTCCATCTTCCTGCATTCATCTTTCTTGGGTGGCCAGTTAAACTTGCACTGGAAATTCTGCCATTTCTAGTAGGCTGAGCCACAATATCATTTGGGTGTACAGTATGTCCAAATCAGTTTATTATTTTCAGATCTGGAACACTTTTCCCAACAGTAGTTCCCATGTCATACAGTAATAAATGACCTTCAGAAACATTTCTGAGCGACATATTTGTAACCCTGTGTAGAATTGATACTACATGGGAGGCTGTTTTTAACATGTCATTGCAAGTAACTCATTTTCTGAAGTGTTTTCTGGATTTTGTCTGGGGCACTATTCTAAGTTTCTAAATTTGATTTTCCATTACAACTGCTTTAGTACCTTCCTTGACAATATATGCAGAAGAGAAAACTGTTATCATGATTTCAGTTTGGCATTTTTCCCCTGTCTGTCATTCTGTAACTCCTGAATCCTGGGAAATGAACTGGTCTTCTTTGTTATGGCAGAGTACCTGCAGTGAAGGCAGGTATTCTGTGGAACATCTGTTTAATCTCTGAATGGAAACAAGGGTTGGGAACTGGTTTTTAGAAGTGGAGAGGAATTATTTCTCAGCTTGTGGACATGGGAAGTGCATGAGGCCTGAAGGTTTTCCTTCTTGTTCTTGTGGATTACAGAGTACAAAATAGAGCATTGGACATACTCTTCTTCAATGGCCTTGAAGTATCTGCTGTAAACAACTGTCAGAAATCAAGTGTATTTTGTTGGGTAGGTTATGTGTTTCTGTTTATTGGAGGTGACATTAGCAGTGGAGCAATGGCAAAAAGGCCATGTTGCCATTGCTAAATATACATCCCTGGCAGTCTGATAATAGGTTCCAGGAAGTTCAGTGGAAAATTAAAACAAAGCAACATTTATAGCTGATTGAACTTGAAAAGCAGTTTTCATGCTGAATGGCAAATATGTGGACTTCAGCATTCCAGGAGTCTGATGCAATCCCCGCTGGATGTGACTGACCTTGTGTGTACAGAATGGACTGTGGATACAGCAGCATGCAAAACTGCTTCATCTCTAAAGTGCTGTATGGGAAGGCAAATTTTGCTCCATACACAGAAACAATTCTTCTATACACATGCCTATATTTATATAGTACACAGAAGACTAAAAAACTTTTCTTATTACTTGAAATTAACACTTCTTAGTCCCCCAGTGAATCATAAACTTGATTTCCCCCATAATACTTGCATGTTATGATAATGCAGTGACTTAGCCGATTGAGAGTGTGTTGGGATGTTAAAGTGAAACTATTCAAATTGTTTCGATAACCTAATAATTTGGAAACTAACAGTACAGTAAGTTCCACTGAGCTCAGTTCCACTGCATAGGTGGAGAGACTTCTGTGTTTAAACACAGACAATGTTCTGAGGAATCAACGTTTTTTGTGGCTTCCTGTAATGTTGTTTTGAACCAATCCACACATTCTGCTCATAGACCATTTGGTGTATAGACTGATAAAATATATAAAAAGCAGAATTTGTGTATTAGCTATGAGTTACGTTTGGAGAAGTTCATAGTGACAAAGTTGGAGAACAACATCATGGAAAATCTGGGGGTATGTTCCCATAGGGACATGATGGATTAGAAAAAATAGAGATAGGGGAGACTACAAAGGTGTAGGAAGGGCGATATGTTAGTCCAAAGCATTTCAATCTTTCTGACTCTCTCTCTAGCAACTATAAATGCAAAATGTATTGCAGTCCATTATTCCGTGAGACTACTCAGATGTCAAGGAAATAAGCAACTATCCTACTTTTAAAAGGCATCTGAAGGCAGCCCTGTTTAGGGAAGTTTTTAATGTTTAATGCTGTATTGTGTTTTTAATATTTGATTGGGAGCTGCCCAGAGTGGCTGGGGAAACCTAGCCAGATGGGCAGGGTATAAATAACAATAAATTATTACTATACTGCAACTGCAGTGAAAGTCCCATATATGAGAACATTGCCTATGCCACCTTTTTTATCTGGCAAAATACAACTACTGAGCCTTTTTGTGGTTTTTTATCCAGGACTTTTACTCTAAGCTTTATCAAATATAGCTCAGTCGGTAGACCATAATACTCTTAATCTAGGGGTTGTGGGTTCAAGCTCCACCTTGGGCAAAAGATTCCTGCATTGCAGCTGATTGGACTAGATGACCCCCATGGTCCATTCCAACTCTACTATTCTATGATTCTATGAACAATCCTATGCACACATACCTGGGAATAAGTCCTGTTGAACACTATGTAGCTTGCAGGTTAAAGGATTGCTTTATTGTTCTTCAAGAAAAATAGGATTAAGTTAAATAAATGTTGAAAAAAATAAGTTTCTTAGTTTTCCCCATTATTCAGGCTACATTTTATACTTAAATGTTCATTTTATGATACTCTGCTTAGGTCTTAAGATTATAAATTGTTTCGCTAATGGATTTCATATAGAGCCCTAAGATTTTAAATTAATAAACAGTGGTCCCAGGACAGAACCCTGTGGCATCCCACTTGTCACTTTTTTCCAGAATGAAGAAGAACCGTTAGTGAGCACTCAGTCAACCAGCTACAAAGCCACCTAACAGTTACCTTGTCCTTCCCACATTTTACCAGCTTCTCTGCAAGAATATCATTAGGGACTTTGTCAAAAGCCTTACTGAAATCAATATACACTACGTCCATAGCATTCCCCTGAGCTACCAATCTTGTAACTCTCTCAAAAAATAAATGAGATTAGTTTGGCATGACTTGTTTTTGAGAAACCCATGCTGGGTGTTAGTAATCACAGCATCCTTTTGTAAGTGCTTACAGACCCTCTTTATTTTTCTGTTTGGTGCCTACCTATCATGCCTTTTATCTGATGGTTAATAAGGAACATCTACACTAAGGCTTAATGTAGTAAACAGAATACTTCTGTTAGTGAATAATGCCAAATTAAGACCTAGTAACAGATTTTCTAGTGTACTAGGAAAGAAGCCTGAAGTAGTCTGAGTCAGGAAAGTTGGTGTGAAGGCTACTTATGAGTAAGAGAGGTGAAATTAATTTTAATATCTTACTCTGGGTTTTAAACTTTGCATTCTTCTGTTTCTCCTATGAGAAGGAGTTTTACTCTCTGATTTGACTGAAACATTCTGATGCAGTTATTTTATGAATGAGTTGGAGTGGATGCTGAGATCTGCATGGAATGGTTCAAGGAGATTGCAAGAGCCTAGTGGAATTTTACTGTATTACACAATATTTTTGAAACTCCTCTTAGTTTGGAATTTGGTGTGTGCTGTTCAGGTTGTGTGTGTGAGGAAAGCAAATATCAAGTCCCCTTGCATACAGATCTAGAATCACAGTTCTTTTTATCTAGGCTGCAATGAAACACTGGGAAAGGGCTTGTGTAGTGGGATATAAATAGTAAAGTAAGGTGTTTCTCATGGAAATGAGAAAAGAGGAGCAGAGGGATGCTTTTAATTAATGGTCAATGGGTAGGCAGTTGTAGTGACATCTGGTAGAATTTACAAATGTGGATTTCCTCACTTTGGCTCTGGAATGATCTGGTAGTACTCTTTTGTACTTTAACCAAAATAGATGTCAGCTTAACATCAGAGATGGCATTACTAGAGTGTATTGAATTCATAGATTCAAAGTAATTTAACTGAGTAGCTGCCAAGTAGAGCATTTAATCAGGGCACTTCTTACCATGGTCATAGTACATAAGACTATTGACTGTCTTGACGATTGACTGCTAGTTGAACTTGGTAGAGGAGGAGTTGTTTTTTACCAAAATAAGCAAAGCAAAAGACAAACACTTGCTTGGTGGTGTTTAATATAAATGGAGCTACTTTGTGTTGCAAACATAATGTTAAATTTCTGGCATTCTACAGAACTTTAAAAACTTTACAAAATGAATGATAACAGCAAATGTTTCTTTTAACATTTTTTCCACCTTTGACACAAGAAACGGTAGCTTTCTATGAGTAGAAAATTTATTCTAACAGTTATTTGTGCAAGCAAGTCCATTGAAATGGCCATAATTTATGAGTTTTGTTCTGTGCTGGGAAATTGAGCAAACCAGCTGCTCTGTGGCCCTTGCCTATTCTTCAGGGTTCTCAGTACTACTGGTTATCAGCAAAAACAATAGTGAATAAGCATTAGCTATGCTAGCTTCAGCTGCCCAAAAGATTTGCAGTGGAGTGGTGGTATGACTGAGTCTGCTGGGGATTCAACGCCCCATGTACCGGGGGGGGGGGAATATTTACAGGGTTCATTAATCTTCTTACTCTTGTTTAGGCTTTCCCATGCTGCCCTCTGGCTCTTGTTGGATGGAACAGTTACTATTTTTTGAATAACCTGAAACAGCCAAGATTAATATTAATCCCCTTAATACTGTCGTCAGTACTTAGATGACTTTGATATCCTCCCCAACTAACTGATGTGTTTTATTAAATGAACGTGTAAGATTTAGACTGAATACAACTCATTAGAACATACATCAAATGAATGTTTCTGCCACATTGTTTTGTTTTATTTACTACTCCTTGTCCATAGTTACCCACTTTTGGATTATCAACTGAATCAGCAATTTCACGTGTGTGTAGGGAAGGGAGGCAAAACTTATATACCTTTTGTATACAGAATTAAAAAATAAAATTAAAAGACAGATTACAAATGATATATAACTGAAATAATTCACAATGTATTCAATTTATTTGCTTTAATATTTAGTAATAATGGACACAGCATCTGTGATATTTCTTCCCGAACAAAATCCAGATTTATATTAGTGCTTTATAATCAAGAATTAATCAAAGTGGATCTTTGCCAGTTAGGTGGCAAACAATATGATCATGTGAATGTGTGATTTTTCTGTAAAGTCACTGTAGAAAATCATGAATTAATAGTTATTGTGCATATATTGTCTGTTACTTCAGTTTGCAACATGACAACATGTGTTTGTTGTCACTTTTGTCATTATTTGTGATCCATTTTATTTATATACCAGTATTTTGCACATTTGCAGTTATGGTTTTTTTGTTTCCTTTACTGTTTTTAACCGACAAACTCTTTAACTTGAATTAAAGTATAAATTGTGAACAAAAATAGAATGTAGCCCATACAGTGGTACCTCGCAAGACGAATGCCTCGCAAGACAAAAAACTCGCTAGACGAAAGGTTTTTTTGTCCGCGATTTGCCTCGCAAGACGAATTTCCCTACGGGCTTGCTTCGCAAGACGAAAACGTCTTGCGACTTTGTTAAGCCGTTTAAACCGTGCTTCGCAAGACGAAAAATTCGCTAGACGGCAAAAATTGCGGAACGAATTAATTTCGTCTTGCGAGGCACCACTGTATTTTTATTTTCACGTCTGCATGCATGATTCTGATTGCCCCCTGGCCTGGTTTCCCTCATCACCTCTGCCACTTTGGGGCCTGTGCAATTCCATGTATTTGTAGATGAAGGCATGTTATGCCATTGCTGCCACTGATGCTTCACACAACTGCAACTGTCTTGTTTTCAGAAATGAAAACGTTACTTTTGCTGCTGCCGGAACACATCACAAAAATAGAAAGCGTTTCCCAAAACATTGCCACAGAAAAGATACAGTGAGCATTTCATGATACAATTGAGCCAATTTAACCATTGTCTTTTGAGCAATATTCTGCCACTCTGCATAGCACAATAACAAGCTGGAAAGAGTATGTAGATGATTGGCATCCAGCAGTTTATCAGTTCTTTAAATAAATAAAATGAAATTGTGTAATGAGAAATAGATGCACATGTTGTGCACCCATTAAAATGCCTTCCCTATGTTTTGCATTGGACATTATGGTGGAAGTGGGAGGTGCTAACACATCTGCTTATCTGCACTTGGACAAAAACTACTCAAGTTTTTGCAAGAAGATCAAATTACCTTAGATTTTTGTGATATGTGGTGCTTTACTTTATGAGCTTGAAAACCTCAATTAAGTTGGATGTTTCAGTAAAAAACTGAGGTGGGGATTGTGTCATGGTTCTCTGACATGTCCATGCTGGGTCCTCTTGCCCAGTAAATCCATGGAGTCACCAGGCAGCAGGAGAATCTGCCAGGTGACAGCTGCATTTCAAGTTTCTAGGCTGCAGCTGCTGCCTGTGTTGTTATACACACCCAGCTTCAGGGGGAAGCTGTCTGGAGAGACCTGTTGCAGCCTCTCTGCTCAAGCTGTGTGCTTCCTAGCTGCCCTGATCCAGGAAGTGGAGTGGGAAGAGCAGGAAGCCTCCTTTTGCAAGGCCCATCTTCTCATTCCATTAATCCCCCCACACACACCTTGATGCTTATAGAGGAAAAATCTGGATACTGTCAGTGAATTATATTTACCTTGATCATAAGCAAGCCCTAAATCTTTAGACAGCATATTCAGAAGACAGGAAGGAGTTAATCCTTTATTAGAGGTGCATTTTCCTAAAAGTTTAAACATGTGCTGCAGCCATGACTTAATTTCACACTAGTTCATTTCAGCAGAAAACACAACTGACTGTGTTGCAGAGAAAAGGCAGCCGCCTTACACAGTTGTTTCACCTGCTGGGTTCTATCAGCGAAGTTAGTGACACATTCCAAGGAATGGCAAAGCCCTTCAACAGCACTCCACATGTGAAACAAAATGAGATATAGCCATGCAAGTGGCATGGGAGAAAGTAGCCTTACTTTGCATCCTGTTTTAAAGAACCATGCTAAGGAGACAGTCACAAAAGGTACCCATTTGTAACAATTTGGAAACTGTAATATCCGTGTTTACCACTTCTTAAACAAGTTCTCTTGCTTGTTTTTTTTTAAAATAAAAGGTTACCTGTCCAGCTCCTCTTGTGTGTTTAAACATTTCTGTCCTTAGAGGTCCAGACATTTCAGCTACAGTGTGGTCCTATCAACTCTCTTCTCTTTTTCCTCCTGCACGTTCTCTTCATTGTTTTCCCACTATTTACATTTACATAACCAATCCTTAGACATGATAGTCTGGTTTAAAAGCAACAACAATAGAAGGTGTGTCTGATTTTAACTAGTGCAACAAGGGGAAGCTTAATCAGCTGTAATCCCAATGAACATCCCTCAGCCTTAGAAAACAAGATCTCAATGACAACTTTTATGAAAGGATACTATTCATGCCTGTGTGTGTTTCTTCACAATTGCAGCTTAGGAAGAAAGGGTTAAACTTTCCCTCTCCATGTGCTATGTAGTCCTGATGAAAAGCACTCCCCTTGTTTTCTTTAAAACCCTGGTATAGTTTCTAATGATCTTTTTAGCACTACATGTCTTGTCCTAAGATTTGCTGTTCTATTCATGTATTCATTCTTTCTCAGTTCCAGCTCTCTACCTGTGGAATTTGCTGCCTCCCAGCAGATTATCATTTTTATTTTTTTAAAAAGAACCATTTTACAGCAGAATCTGCAACCCTATCAGTTTAAAATTGTTTTCTTAAAGTAAGAAAGAGACTTTGGCCTCCAGTTTCCATGTACCTTATTTCTGCCATGAGAAGTGTTTGGTTTCTCGTTTAACTTTTGTACAACATTTTGTTTTACAATGCTATGGAAATGATATCAATAAATCTTATCCACAACCTTACATCATTAATGTACAAGTAATATATTTTAATGCATATAAAGATCGGAATAGTTGACCCAAGAATGGTTGTCCACTTTTTCACATGTTATTTTACATGTCTGACCCCTAAGTGAGTCTTTCAGTGATTCATATACAAAGACCGTAATGTTTTTGGTACAATTATTAATCCTTGTTTTGGAAGAAATGAGAACTGTAAAGTGTCCCTGCAGCTTTCTTTTTTGGCTGTGTTAACCTCTGACATTGGAAAACCTATGATATTGTACTCCTTTAAGGGTTGTTTCAGCATCTCCAAGGCCTTGAAGGCCAAAGATACCGTAGATGAAGCGGCATTATTCTGAGTCAGATCATTGGCCTATATTGACCATTATTGTCCACTGTACTCTGACTGGGAGTGCGGTCCCGAGGTCTCTGGTAGAAGTATGTTAATCAAGATTTTTTTTTTCTTGGTAGATACGAGTTGAAACTGTGGTAATTACAGTATTGTGTAGCACCTTTTCATTTCAAAGAAGTATCAAGGCGGTTTACAGAAAAGCTTTGAAGAAAAGCTAAGTAGACAGACGCAACAGCCAAGATAGTTAACTGAGAACAAAGCTGAAATTCTTGTTTTCAGGCTCTCCAGAACAATAGAATGGGACGCGGGTGGCGCTGTAGGTTAAACCACAGAGCCTAGGGCTTGCCTATCAGAAGGTTGGCGGTTCGAATCCCCGCGATGGGGTGAGCTCCCGTTGCTCGGTCCCTGCTCCTGCCAACCTAGCAGTTCGAAAGCACATCAAAGTGCAAGTAGATAAATAGGTACCGCTCCGGCGGGAAGGTAAACGGTGTTTCTGTGCACTGCTCTGGTTCGCCAGAAGCTGCTTAGTCATGCTGGCCGCATGATCCAGAAGCTGTATGCCGGCTCCCTTGGCCAGTAAAGAGAGATGAGCGCCGCAACCCTAGAGTCGTCCGCGACTGGACCTAATGGTCACGGGTCCCTTTACCCTTTGGCTAGAACAATAGAGCATTTTCTTTGACAACAGAGTGAATTGGGAATGAAGAAGTTATTCATATTGTGCAAGCCATGAAGAGCTATGGATAGTTACTGAATTTAAAGTATTGCTGTAGAAGTTTTTAATTTCTCCTGGGCTTTTCAATTGCCTGCTTCCTTAGTTTTGGCCAGTTATCTTGAAAGAAAAATTTGGTATGAAATCCCACATTGGAGTAGTGACTGAAGAATTCCATAGTGTGTTACAATGTAATTGGTCTTTTTGACATGTGTCAATTTCTATTTGAAAGGTAATATGAGTGCTTAAATTGACACACTTCAAAACTTGATTCAGAGCATTCTGTCTGTGCAGTTCAAAGGAATTCCTTTGGGTTTCATTTAGCTTTACTGGGGTGCTGGAGCAGTTGCTTTCTCATGTTAAGAGAATTTTGGAAACTTTGCTTTAATTCTTAGTAAATCCAGGATCAATAACTATCAATGTTTGGTCATGGGGCAGACACATTTGTCATGGGGGGATTGCTTGCATTTTGTCTTAGTAATTTCATTTGGAGTTAAAATCCATTGCCATAGACAGTCTACAAGCACTGAGCCTTGAAGTTGCTGAGAATTCATTCATGTCAGGGTCATGCAACTCTCAGATCAATTACTTTATCATGAACCTGTCTTTGAAAACAATTTGGAAGCTACAACTGGTACAGATGGCAAAGACTTCCTATGAACAATCCTATAAAGTCTGCTTAAGGTGCACAAGTATTGCAAATATACTCCGTACTTAATTTGTTTCTAAATAGCAGGTTGTTTTTTTTAATAAAAAAAATAATCATCAGAGTTAAGCTGGGAAAGGACAACTGTCAGATTCACATGAGTGATTTCTCAGCACCTCCACTGTTTGCCAAGGATTTACTAGATTGATTCTATGCAGTTGAGTGGATGTCATTACAAAAAGAGGGACTCTCTATGATGCTGGCAAATATGGTTTCAGATGTATGTGTGTGGAAGAATCCTGGTTGTACACAAATTGAGAATATTTTATGCATTATATACTCTTCAGCTCTATTACTTATATGTATTTCTTCTTTTATAGGATTGTGCATGTGATGGGAAAATGATTGGGTTCTGTTGCTTTTTATATTTCTTATGTTTCAGTTGTACAATGCTTTGCCTTGCTAAAATAGTCATGAAACCATAGTCATGAAAGGCCATAACCCCCAAATGATGCCCTTCTGCCCATCAGAAGGCAGCCCAGTCAGATGGGCGGCATACAAATAATAAAATTATTATTATTATTTATTATTATTATTCTGGTAGGCAGCTCATCTGATGGTTTCCTAATAAACATGAGTGATTACAGAAGTCTAGGAAGAGACTGACTGAACTTTGGTGTTGCAAGTATTTATGGTCCTTCTACACTTTGAGAATCGTGTGTCTAAGGTTATTTTCATTATGTGCTATAAAGGAAAGTAAACTGGTCTTCAACACATTCTTTTATATGTATTTGAGGTATCCAAGGCAAATTATTAATGACTGTTGTAGCTGGTGGGTGCTGAGTGGACCTGGATTCTTGTCTGTGTGGCTAATATGATTGCTGGCATTCAATCAAAATACTACCATTTCTCTTAGTGAATTGGCCCCAGTATGCCCAGTATGCCACATGTTTGTATTTAAGCAGTGCTCTTGCAATTGAAACTCACTCAGGAGTTTACCAAAATATTAAGTTTTATAATCTCTCTGTGCTTGTGTTCCATCCTTCTATTCCATCTTCTGGGCCTTGTCTTTTTAAATTTTTATTTTTTCCCATGCAGTGTTTAACTTATTCGAAACTTTACATTACATAAATGAAATTGCTCGGTGTGTTGAACCATGAGTTTGCAAGACTTGAGTCTGAGAAGGAGAGACATTGCTCTTCCTGCACTGGAGGTGATGTTACATGTTTTTTTTTTATAATGTTGTGATTTGTCTTTTGCTTTAGAGCTTTCAGCCATTGAGCCTATTGTCTTCCTTCGACCTTTTCTGGAAGTTATTCGTTCGGAAGATACTACAGGCCCCATCACTGGATTGGCCTTGACATCTGTAAATAAGTTCCTCTCGTATGCACTAATAGGTAATGATTTGGAATAATTGTTTTGCCTTCTCATGTCAGCTACATAATTTCACGCAGCTGAGTGAATGTCCCAGAAGAAGGACCGCATTTCAATTCTGGGCATGGAGGAAGATACTTTATCTCCTCCCTGCCCTCAGCAGATATACCATATGCTTCTGGGGGAGGGAAACTGAGCCATTTGGAAAATACTGGAAACTGATTACAACTGAAGAATGGAAAGTATATAGAGTAATATGCAGTGGTACTTCAAAACCAATATCTTTGGGGATCCTTTTACATAAGGGTGGCATAAAAATGCAGCAAATAAGGACTGATCTTTTGTACAACAAGTTTTGATGCAGATTGCAAAAGGATTGGTATAGTGTGAAAACCAAGCTACCAAAGTTGGAACTAAAGATAATAAATAGCACAATCTAATTACTGGAATATTAAATGCATGAAATCAATCCATTGCCAAATAAGAATTTATCTTTTGTTGAACCATAACTTGAACTGTGATTCTAATCTGAGTAAAGAGAGCTTTGGATGAAACGCAGGGAAGGGAAAGGAAAGCCATGGAAATAAGAATGGAGAATTTTGCTGTGGTGCAAAATTCCCCTGGTTCGATAATGTCAAAAAATTCTCTGTTATACAGATTCTAACCATGAGGGCACAGCTGAGGGAATGGAGAACATGGCAGATGCTGTCACACATGCCCGGTTTGTGGGCACAGACCCTGCGAGTGATGAAGTTGTCCTGATGAAGATCTTGCAGGTATGTGGAACAAAGGGGCTATTAGTGTAATGTCTTGTGCCTGATGCCCTGTTAATCTTGTTCCATGGAGACCGGATTGGGGAAGAAAAATGGTGTTGGGACTTCTACTTTAGTTTTCATCAATATTTTTAAACTTAGGACTCTTGTACTTGCACTAAAAGCTTTCCAGTGCAAAATAATCCTCAACTGGACTTAGAGAGGAGTTTTTTGATCTTTTGTAGTGAAAATTAGGCTTCCTTGGTGTGGTAGATTGAGGGGTGAGAGCCCAATCACAGTACATGGCAAAGCATTGTTTGCTTTCATTCATTAAAGTGAGAGTAATGGCAGTTATGGCATGCAAGAGATGTAGTCCCCCATTCCCTTCCTTCAGTTGAAGTTTTCAGACATTCTCTTTTGTTGTACATGAGTTCTCTTCCTGACACTGCTGTTGGAATGTCATCTTTATTTGTACTTCTTTCAGGTCCTGAGGACTCTTCTCCTGACACCAGTTGGAGCTCATCTCACCAATGAGTCAGTCTGTGAAATCATGCAGTCTTGCTTCCGTATATGCTTTGAGATGAGACTTAGTGGTAGGTTTTCAATGCAAGAAAGCAAACCCCAAACTTTGGTTTCTAGTAAATGACCTGGTTTCTATTAAATGACCAGAGTTCTGTCTGCAATATGAGTATGCAGTGGAACATAAACAAGCATAAAATATGCGCAGTTGAACTTAATAATAATAAAAAAGGTGTTTGCAGACCACTTTTTGCTCAGTTGCTTGTGTGTTTCTTTCACTCACCCGCTGTTTCAGCTCTGTAGCGCCACTTAGTGTACCTTTGCACATTCTGCTGCACAGCTGAGGCTGAAGCTGGTTTTAATAAATTTTCAGTAATCCTTTGTAAACAACACTTGGAGGGGAGTCTACTTGGAGAAGCCTCTAGATAATATCACACCAAGTAATGACACCTGTGTTATTTGTTTTTGTCTTCAGAGTTATTGAGAAAATCTGCAGAGCACACTCTGGTCGACATGGTGCAGCTGCTCTTCACAAGGTAAACCTCCTTGTGTTTGTCTCAGCACAGCTCAGGTGGCCCTTCAAGGACAGGAAGAATCCACACTTCAGTCGGGGGTGGGTAGGCAGGCAGGCGTGCTCCTGAATATCACCCAGTCCAAGCATTATCTGGTCCATGCAAATGCTTGGTCCTTGCTGAGGCTCATTCTTAGCATGCTAATTCTGGTTTAATGTGACATCACATGGCAATAGTGTTGGAAATGGTGCAGAGCAATGAGAACATGAATGGTTTGCCACTATTAGTTTTATGTGCTGTGCTGGTTTAGCAAAAGGGTTTATGTTTCAAACAGCATGCATCGTGAGACGCTTTTTTAAATGCAGGATCCAGTTGGCTTTGCTACTCAATGTATTTCCAGTTAAGATTGTTTGTTCCTGCTTACTGAAGTACTTTTTCACCTTGGTTCACTGTGAATCTGGGAAAACTAATTTGGATAATTTGTCTATGACAAGGAGTCTGTTCCTGAGTTATAAGCTTTCCAACATATCCCGATACACTTTCCAGTTACTGTACCACAGCATTTATTCTATTACGACCAAGGATTTTCAAGAGTATTTCATATTAATCTAGATCAGATTGAGTATTTCGTATATTTGCTGTAGGAAATTGGGACACATAATGCTTAGGTTTTAGAATGTAAAATGACATTGCTTACCTTTTTTACTGTTGTAGTTCTGATATTTTAAAAATGGGTTATTAATAGTTTTTTATCTATATTTCACTCTTAACTATTCAGTTGGATGTTTCCAGAAGATATAGTTAGCTTCTGAAAAGGACAGAAAGGCAAGCTATAGGTTTCCAGCATCTTTGAAAGCCTGCTATCTCACTCAGTAAGGATGCAAAATGATAAATGATATATGAAAGAAAGCCCATTTGTGTGTGGTACTTTGTAACCTCAGACATCATTAGCATCCTGTGCTCACTATGCATTTCCTAGCTGCTACTTGCAGATTTTGGTTTAGACTTTTCAGGTAGGCCCTCAGATATTAAGCTGCCTTGATCAAAGGACTGTGATAGAAAGTGAACATTGAACACCATGCATTTTGCATACTAGAGACTGATATTGCAATAGAAATGACGCTAGTTGTTCATTGAGGGTAAGTCCTAGCAGGAGATGCCAAGTACTGCTTTACTCTGTGGTCTTTGACTAAAAGGGCCAAACCTTAGTAGGTGAAAATTTCACTGAATAGCCTGGCAGATCACATGAATATCAAAAGCATTTCTCCGCTTTTTGCCTCAGTTCTTATCTGAGCTGTACAACCCACTTACCCACCAGCTGATTTTAAAAGCCCCAGGTAACTGTGTGCCCTTAAGCCAGCCCAGGACACAGCTTAAGGACCATTTTGAGTTTTAGGAGCCAAGAAACTCTAAACTGAGCCAACTGAGCTAAAAATTGTGCAGATATATCTATCTTTCTATTTCTTGTTGTTTGTCATGAAGCGAGTATGGCGATGGACTCGTGACGGAGCCTCAAGAACATCTTATAGGACGCTTATGAAAGCCTATGAGATGGCTATGAAAGCTGCTAAGAAATCTTACTTTGCAGCTTCCATTGCATCCGCTAGCTCTCGCCCGGCACAACTTTTTAGAATAATTAGGTCAATAACGTCCTTAGGAGGACAACCAAATTTAAGCACAAATTCGACCCACAGCTGTGAGGCATTCGCGAGCTTTTTTGCGGAGAAAGTCCTGTTGCTCCGCCGTGACCTCCCTGCCAATTTAGATACAGTGACTGAACTGGAGGCCCCTCGACTGACTTCAGGTCCAGTGTTGGACCATTTCGATCGGATACTCCCTACTGATGTGGATAGATTCCTCCAAGTTGGTAGGCCCACCACCTGCCTCCTTGATCCGTGCCCGTCTTGGCTGATTAGGGAGTGTCCAGATGTTGCGCGGACCCCCCTGGTTGAAATTATCAATTTGTCCCTTGACACGGGGACATTCCCAGGGGAACTGAAGGAAGCAGTGGTGCGTCCACTCTTAAAGAAAACTTCATTAGATCCCTTAGACCTATCCAATTACCGCCCAGTTTCAAATCTTCCATACCTGGGTAAGGTAATTGAGAGAGCGGTTGCTGAACAGCTTGGTAGGTTTCTGGAGGAAACATCAGCATTAGATCCATTTCAGTCCGGTTTCCGTCCTGGTTTTGGGACGGAGACGGCTCTGGTTGCCCTAACAGATGATATCCGTAGACAACTGGATCGAGGCGGGTCAGGACTGCTGATCCTTTTAGATTTGTCAGCAGCCTTTGACATGGTCGATCATGATCTTCTGGACCATCGCCTTGCAGACGTGGGGATACAGGGCATAGCCCGTAACTGGTTGTGCTCTTTTATCTCTGGTCGGGGACAGAGGGTGGCACTAGGGAAGGAAATGTCATCACGCCACTCCTTAGTGTGTGGAGTGCCGCAGGGCGCAATTCTCTCCCCAATGCTTTTTAACATCTTTATGCGCCCTCTTGCCCAGATTATCCGGAGCTTTGGGCTGGGCTGTCATCAATATGCTGATGACACTCAGCTCTATCTACTGATGGATGGCCACACCAACTCAGCCCCTTACACACTGACCAGATGCTTGGAAGCTGTGGCTGGATGGTTTCGTGGGAGCCGATTGAAACTAAATCCTTCGAAGACAGAGGTCCTATGGCTAGGTCGGGATAGCATGGGGATGAGGGACCAACTCCCTTCTCTTGCGGGGGCCCAATTAGTGCCATTGCCTTCCGTTAAGAGTTTGGGTGTAATCCTTGACGCCTCCCTTTCCATGGAGGCGCAAGTCACAGCAACAGCCAAGGCGACATTTTTCCACCTTCGCCGCATCAAGCAGTTGGTCCCTTACCTTTCCCGCCCCGACCTGGCCACAGTGATCCATGCGACAGTCATCTCCAGGCTTGACTACTGTAACTCGCTCTACGCGGGGCTGCCCTTGAAGCTGTCCCAGAAACTCCAGCGGGTACAGAATGCTGCAGCGAGGCTCCTCACAGGGTCTCTGCCATGGGAGCATATTCATCCAGTGCTTTTCAAGCTGCACTGGCTCCCGGTGGAGTACAGGGTCAGATTTAAGGTGCTGCTTTTGACCTTTAAAGCCCTTCACGGCCTAGGACCCTCGTACCTACGGGACCGCCTCGCCTGGTATGCCCCACGGAGAGCCTCAAGGTCCATATATAACAACACCCTAGTGGTCCCAGGCCCTAAGGAAGTTAGATTGGCTTCAACCAGAGCCAGGGCCTTTTCAGCACTGGCCCCAACTTGGTGGAACGCTCTGTCTCATGAGACCAGGGCCCTGCAGGATCTGATCTCTTTCCGCAGGGCCTGTAAGACAGAGTTGTTCCGCCTGGCCTTTGGATTGGAGCCAATTTGATTCCCTCTGCCCCCTTTTTCTTTTTTCTTTTCCTTCTCCTGCAATGAGGCTCCATTTTAATATTTTAATGTTCCATTATTTTAATGTTGTATTTTATTTTTGTTTTTAAGTTGTAATCACTCATCTTGTTTTTATTATTGCTTGTAAGCCGCTCTGAGCCCGGCCTTGGCTGGGGAGGGCGGGGTATAAATAAAAAATTATTATTATTATTATTATTATTTATGGGTATAAATAATAACAATGCAGATTTATTAGATCTTATGTCTACATTGTTAGCAATATATATACTCCAGTGCTTTATTGTATTTTTCAGTTAAAAGATTTGAATTAAAATATATCTTCAGTCTTCTGCAGACCTCAAAAGTACATTTGAAACAATTCATTAAGTTCTAATGAGTTGAGCTGGGGGACTTATCTGCAGAGACTAAAGAAAGATAGCTCATTCACAGTGGTTCCATGCTGAGGGAGGCAGTCTACCCTCCCCCCCCAAAAAACACCCCCCCCCAAATAAATCCATTCCATCTGCATCCAGCAAGGCAGTTCTTAATTAGTTTTTACTATGTCGCCAATATCCATGTTAGTTTGACGTTTTTAAAGAGGAATAAGACTCTTAGCTATAATGTAAAATGTGAATATTGGTGAAAATGCACAGACATCTAGACATTCAACTTTGCTTTTCTCATTCATGCCAAAATAAGTGCTCTACTGAATTAATGGGTCCATATAGAGAAGGATTTTTTTCTTCTTCTTCTGGACTGTTAATGTGTTTTAGATACTTCACTTTCTACTATGCTAGGGCTGGCAACACTCAAATGTTTCTTTAGGTGTGTCTGTGTTAGGAGTCAAAAGATTAGACTTGACCCAGTCATTTTCTGAAAATGTGAATTCAAGTCAAAGCTCTGACCTTTAGTCATTACCCATGAACTGATAAGACTGATTATTCCTTTTTCTGATTATTACACTGTAATGTAACTTTTGATCAGAAGAGGGCAGATAAACCATATTCCAAGGGGAAGCCTTCAGGGAACTGCAATTCTACTCTGTTTGCTGCCAGGCAGGAAGAAGGCCTTCCTTTATTCCTTGTCCTTAATATATATATATATATTCTTGTTGTTCCAGATTACCTCACTTTAAAGAAGAGCCTAAGAGCTACGTAGGGACTAACTTAAAGAAGGTAAGACCCAAACTGTTGATGGAGTCTTTGCTTCTGAGTGTTTGTAGTTACACTATTCTGGGGGCAGGTGGGACAAATGTACATATGTATCAGTGGCACAGCTCTGAATCTTGTGCAGGCTTATCTAAGAAATGAGTTTGGGTTATGGCTCTTTATGCCAGTGTGAATCAGTCAGTCATCAACTGTATCGCTTAACGCAGGCATTGTAAGGAAGTGACTTCTGTGAGCCAGATCTGTTGCCTCCTTCCATTAACTGGCACCTCTTTTTTGTAATCTCTGTGCACCTGAACAGAGTCAACATCAGGAAATTTTTAGAGTGTTAGCTAAGGAACTGACCTCATGTCTCCCTCCCAGAACAGAGAAGTGCTCATACCTCAAAGGGTGGGCTGAATAGCTTCCCACTCAGTTCTTTTCTTGCTGACATGTGGGCAGCAGCTTGTGTGTTTTAGTAAGCATTTGATTATTTCTTTACTTGGGTCTATTTCTCCTCTTTTTCTTCCCCCTTGTTCTCCCTGCTTTCTTATTGGGCTCCAAACTCATGCTCTGTCTCTCTCCTTTTTAAGGAGATACGAATCCCTTTTCTTGTGACCACACATCAATAATTCAGCAGACATCCTTCAAAAAGTGTTATTCTTGTGGGAGTAAATGTCCCAACCATCACCAAGGTCCCTGTCACCTGGGAGGGTGTGGGGCTGAACAGTAAAAAGAAGCAATCTGTAGCTTAGCCTGTACTGTAATAACAGGGGTATTTTCTTCCCTGTCAAGTTATACAGGGAACTTTATCAGACTCATAAGGAATATTCAGGACAACAATTTTCCTATTCATAAATCTGATTTGTACAAGAGAGAAAATTCAGTTAACCTTCTGCAACTTCGATATATTCAAGAGCAAAGTGCTATAGGGTGCATGCATAGATCTCTTCCTAGATTGATGCATTAGGAAACATTTTGAGCTCAGGATTTGCACCAACAGGCTCAGTAGTACTTCTGATGTTTTATGCTTGCAAATACAGGTATATGCTGTGTTCAGATTAAGAGTGTGTCACATAAAGCAAGCCTTAGATGTAAAAGGTGGAATGCTTTTCTGTAAGCATATCCTGTGTGAGAGCTTTTCATTAATCAGTGGGTGGCTCCTTCATCTCATAGAGGCCTTGGTTTTCACTCTTACTGTCCTGCTTTGCTTTTCATTATGTGCTTTACATCATTCCTTGCATTGTTACATGGATTCTGTCTTTGGGTTTAGTTTTCTTTTTTCTTTTTCAAACGGTACATGTGACTGTCTTTCACAGATTTCTCCATATCTCCTCAACAGACTGGAACTATGTAATGGGGAACAGTCCAAAGCCCTGAACCAGTTAGAGAGAGTACTACTCTTTAAGAAACTGAAGGTCTCTCTTTCTCTCCTTCCCTTCTGCAAGCATCTGTGGGTGGTAGTTATGTGTTGTGTAGCAAAAGCTTTCATTCATGTTTCTTATGCAGCATGGCTTTGGGGAAGAATGCATGTAGCAAAATGCTTCTGTTTGTGATAGTGTTGGGAGGAAGGCTTTAAATATAGAGGAAGTGACATTGCAGACATCAGAAATGCTGTTGTCAAAATATTCTGAGAATTTATAGAGGACATAAGCTAGAGATGGTGCTATCGATGGCCAGTTACCATCTCCTATCTTGAAAGCTATAGTTTAGTGCAGTTTATGAATTTCTGGAGATATTGGCACAAATGAATGAGGGTGGTCATAACTATTTGCGGCAGGGAAGCCGGCTGCAACTGCAAATATTGCTAGGTTTTATGCATTGTCTAAGGTAGGGTACAAGGCTTAGTATATGGAATCATAGAATTGCAGAGTTGGAAGGGACCCCCTCCAAGGGTCATCTAGGCCAACCCCCTGCATTGCAGGAATCTCAGCTAGAGCATGCATAATAGAAGGCCATCCAATTTCTGCTTAAAAACCTCCAATGACGGAAAGTCCACCACCTCTCATGAGAATCTGTTCCACTGTCGAACAGCTCTTACCATCAGAATGTTCTTCCTGATGTTTAGTTGCAATCTCCATTCTTGTAACTTGAACCCATTGGCTTGAGTCCTCTCCTCCAGAGCAGGACAAAACAAGCTAGTTGCATTCATGTGATAGTCATTAGTAATTCAGGAAAGGAAAAGCTATATGCAGAACAGTATCACAAATATGCAGGATCCACACTTTCCCTTACCAGGTAGCCATTATTCTACAAAGTTGTTTAGCCAGAGCTAGAGTTATGTTTCCAAACTGATTATTACTCATAATAATCTAACATAAAATTCCTTCCCTTCTAATGTAGCTGGATTCAGAGAGCTTAAGGCACTTCTTCAAACTTCATATTTTAACCATTGTGGTTTAAAGAGTTCCATTTAGAGCTGCATGATGAACACTTTTCTTTTCCACATAGGATTTATGTCAGATTAGATTGTTCTTTGTGGATAAGGCAACTAACAAGTGGCATAAATTGCAATGCAAATTGTGAGATTTCATTTTATGTCCGTGATGAAGGAGGATTACATTTAAATTTCATATTTCACGCTCCAGGTCTGCCCCTAGAAGCTTTGGATGGATTCCTTAGTGCAACGTGTGTGTATATGTTTCTAGTTCATGTGGCTGCTACATCTGTTGAAGCCCTGCTCACATTGTGGGATATGTAGATGATTGAGGATATAAAGATGACCATTTCTAAGTGCCCTTCCACTGAATACAGCCCATTTGGCGTCCTGTTACACAAGGGTGCAGGAGGCAGCAAAGCAGATGTGATAACAACTTGAACACAAGGCACATAAAACTTGGGCCATAACTGCTCTAACACTGTGTGAGCCTACTTGGTGTCAGAGATGGTGCCAAATAAGCAATACCTTTTTTTTGTCACTATTGCATCTGCATGGTTGCAGCCCAGTGAAGCTTTTCCCAGTCTACATTCTCCAGTCTACATTTGATTCAAAGGAACCCTCAATAGCACCATGATTTGTTTGCTAAGTGCGTCAGGAATAAAACTTGTGTCTACCTCAACTTGGATGGCACCATGTCAGCAGTCCAGTCAGTGAATGTGTTTAGAACATCATCCATTTAGAAATTGTATTAATTTCAGTTTTTGAGGCCTGATGATGTGGACAAGTTTCTTGGAGGTGTGTGATATATTATCTGTTTGCTCAAACCTTGCACTTCCTGGCTAGCATCTCATGATGACTGACTGGTTCCATGAGTTAGTTATTGCTTCATGTACACAGAAGGTGGTCCTGGTTGTATTGAAGGGGGACAGTCATGAGACCACTCCTGAAGAAGGTGTCCTTTAATTCTTAAAAGTTTTCTTAGTGTTGGCTTGTCACAAATGTTCCCTTTTAAGAGAAGGGCTGTATATCTGTTTCTAGATTATCAGTATTGGAAGAAGGACAGGAGGAATGTGACCCTGTTAATTCTCCTAGACCTCTTAGTGGTTTTTGAGTTCATCCACCATGTCCCTTTCTGGATTGGAGGTTGGGTGAGGATTGACTGCAAAATGCTCCAGTGGTTGTATTCTTATCTGTATGGCTAGTTTCAGTAGGTGATACTTTGATCCTGTTACTCTGTTCTGAGCTACTTGTGCCGTGGGTTCTGCCTCCCATACTGTCATCTGCATGAAACCAATAAGTGAGATCATAAAGTGCTGATACTTGACTCTAATTAATGTGCTGATGATGACCACCTCTGCTCCCCCACCCCCCATTTTCATCAAATTCAAGTGAGGCAGCAGATGTGCTGAATTGGTGTCTGAGATCAGTAGTGGACAGTATAAGTCCTATACGGCCGAGGACCCTCGTACCTACGGGACCGCCTCTCCTGGTATGCCCCACAGAGAAACCTACGGTCTGCAAATAATAACACCCTCAAGGTCCCAGGCCTCAGAGAGGTTAGGCTGGCCTCAACTAGAGCCAGGGCCTTCTTGGCTGCGGCTCCAACCTGGTGGAATGCTCTGTCACAAGAGACTAGGGCCCTGCGGGACCTGACATCTTTCCGCAGGGCCTGCAAGACAGAGTTGTTCCGCCAGGCCTTTGGTCAGGGCGCAGCCTGACTCCCTCCTCTGGCAACCTGCACAGAATTTTGTTTAATCGGTTGCCATCAATTTGATTTTAACTAATTTTTATAATGAAATATTTTTAGAATGTGTTATTATTTGATTGTTTATTTGATTGTTGTTAGCCGCCCTGAGCCCGGCTCAGCTGGGGAGGGCGGGATATAAATAAAATTTATTGTTATTATTATTATTATTAAGTGCCAATAAATTGAAGCTCAATCCAGATAAGATGGATGTACTGTCTGGATGGTATTGTATTCCCCCTAAAGAATTGGGTTCACATCTTAAGGTTGTTGTTAGACACCCAGAGACAGGACCAGATCTAAGTGTCATCAGTGGCACTTAGTGCTTTCCACTAGCTAAGAACTCCTCTTGGCCATAATTATACAGTGGTGCCTCGCAAGACGAAAATAATCCATTCTGTGATTCTCTTCGTCTAGCGGTTTTTTCGTCTTGCGAAGCAAGCCCATTGACGGATTAGCGGATTAGCGCTATTAGCGGCTTTTAGCGGCTTATCTGCGGATCGGATCAGCTGATAAGCGGCTTAGCGGCTTAGAAAAGGGGGGGGGGAGGAAAAAACCCAGCAGGAACTTGCAAGACATTGTCGTCTTGTGAAGCAAGCCCATAGGAAATTCGTTTTGCGAAGCACCTCCAAAACGGAAAACACTTTCGTCTAGCGAGTTTTCCGTCTTGCGAGGCATTCGTCTTGCGGGGCACGACTGTACATGCTCTAGTAGCATCCAAATAAGACTACTGCAGTGTATTATGTGCTGCCCTTGAAGAGTACGTGAAAATGCCATTTGGTCCAAATACAGCTGCTGGACTGTGGAATGGGGGCAGCTGGGCAGCACATACCTCACAAATTCTAAAGCAATTTCACTGATCCTTAAGTCCATCTCCAAATACAATTCATTTTGTTGGTTTTAACCTTTAGAAGTCCAGTACAACTTGGGCCCTTTTTTTAAAAGCAACTGCCTGCTCACCTATCCAGCTATTAAAATAATCAGCTAAGGTCCTCCTCTGGGTGTGTTTGCTGTAAGCGGAGGGGGTGGTGGTGATCAGGGAAGGGGCCTGTTAGTTGAAGTCCTCTGCCCTGGGAAATATCTTCTAGTGAAGCTCACCTGGTGCCAAGTTTAATGAGTTTTAGGTGCTGGCTGAAGTTCCTTTTATTTTCCACATACCTTTTCTTTTAAAATCATCATCATCATGCTGCCAGTTGCTGAATTTATAGTTTTTGCTGATGTTCTTCAGTTTTAGTGTTTGTGTGCTTAGGTATTTTCAAGTTTATTTTAGTTTTTGTTCTGTTATAAGTCATCATGGAAGATCATAGAATTGAAAGGCAGGGTAATAATTTAAAATGAGTGGTATTTCCCCTGCAAAGCAATGTTCTTGCCGTCTTGGCTGTGAGTCCTGGAATACCTTCTTCCGGCCTTGTGGGTCTTTTCCCACCTGACCTGTGAGGGCGGGCCGTGACTAACTCCAGCTGCAAAAACTGAGGCTGCTGACTCATGGGCTGGGGTGTTGTTGTGGGTTGGATGTTGTTGCTGATGGTTTTTTTGTATCTTTGCTATAGATCTTGTTGCAGAAATTGTTCAGTTTGGTTGTGTATTTTTTAATGTTTTATTGATTGTTTATGACTACTTTTGTTGTGTTGCAGATACAGTGGTGCCTCGCAAGACGAAAAGAATCCGTTCTGTGATTCTCTTCGTCTAGCGGTTTTTTCGTCTTGCGAAGCAAGCCCATTGACGGATTAGAGGATTAGCGCTATTAGCGGCTTTTAGCGGCTTTTAGCGGTTTATCGGCTTATCGGATCAGCTGATAAGCAGCTTAGCGGCTTAGAAAAAGGGGGGGGAAGGAAAAAACCCCCGCAGGAACTCGCAAGACATTTTCGTCTTGCGAAGCAAGCCCATAGGAGATTCGTTTTGCGAAGCACCTCCAAAACGGAAAACTCTTTCGTCTAGCGAGTTTTCCGTCTTGCGAGGCATTCGTCTTGCGGAGCACCACTGTATGTATCTTTTCGTGTTGTAAGCCCCCTTGAGCATAGTTATTGTGGAAAGGCGGCATACAAATAAAATTATGTATGTATGTATGTATGTATGTATGCCTTGCCTACACGCCCCTTAAAAGAAATAGATCAAATATACTGAGTATAGCTGAGATCATGCCACTTCAAGATTAGGAGTTAGAACTTGTGTTTTGGTGCTAAGTGACCTGCTCGTATCTCAGGTGGTATGCTTCTATTTCCCACTTTCTTTTCTCCAACAGAGGTTGATATGAGTGTTTTTGCATCTCTAGAGCAGGCATGGGGAACCTGATCTGGCTGCTGGGCCTAATCCTTTCCCCCCTACCATCCACAGGCCAAATTTGGTAGGTGGCAGGGCCACTCACCTGTCCATTGCTTGCTGCCAGGTGATGACCACCAGGACTTTAAAGCACCACACAGGGCTTCTGATGAGCAGTATCTTCAAGCCTAGTTTATGTAGGGACTGGCTGGGCTTCTGCCTGCCCCACACCTGATGTCACAGGGGGGCCTAATATGGTGAGAACAGCCTTGTGAACTAAATTGGGACCTGCGGCAGGCCAAATATGACTCACAGGCCAGAGGGTCCCCCACCCCAGTTCCAGAGGCAGAGCAAAATTGCAGTGCTTATTTAAATAAATGATTTATTATGTGATTAAATGCACTTAAATCTATTAAGTTTCCTTTTGTTTACAACAAAGATGTTCAAGGTGGATTAGAAAGCTGTTTTTATTTAGACATAGCTATCATTACATTCAAGAGTAATGCTGCCTTTGTAGCTTTTTAATTTGCAAAAGAGATTTTCAGCTTTAAAATCAAAATTATATTTGGGTAGGCCTTCTGGAAGCATGCTAAGAAATAGTAGGGGAATGTAACTAGTCAAAAGGCCTATGATTTATTTTTTCACAACAGTTTCGTGGGATTCTAAAATCCATGTAATAAAGAAAAGCTGGCAGCCCATAATGTAATGCTGCACATATATCCAGGCAATGTCACACAGCCACTAGACAACTTACGCTCTTCTTTGTGTGTGGGAGGATGATGATCGGAGCCTGCCAACAAAAGAATAAAGAAATATTTGTGAGCAGAGAAGAAAGATGTCTCCACTACAGAAACATTTTTACCTGTTTTTAAAAACTTTGTAACGCCATCCTCTTCAACTGTATCCCAGTTTGCAACTTGTTTAATTGGTCCCAGAGAACTCAACAAGAGCAACTGAGAGCAAACTTGAGGCTCTCCTCACCTGCATAACTTGGCTTTTGATTCCGTTTCTTGGTTATGCGAGAATGTGGGAGAATGTCGAAGGAGTGGTTTGTTTGTTTGCATTTACATACGTAGGCACACAACAATGAGATTCAGGCTCAGCCCTAGACATATCTGTGCTAACAATTTTTAATATATTTTATAAACTGAAGTAATACACAGATAATGAATTTCCAACTAAAGTTGGGCTAGATCATGAGTCATGCGATAGGAAGCATGGGTAAGCTGGCATGATTGTAGGGTTCTAGGTCTGATCAAATGCTGTTGCCAATTCTCTTGTGACGGTGAATAGGCTATAAGAGATATTCTATGTGTTTTGCTGTTCACAGTTGAAAATGCGAGCAGGGGGAATGAGTGACTCATCAAAGTGGAAAAAGCAGAAGAGATCGCCACGGAACTCTTGCCATGTAGCCAAAGTATCCCAAGGAACAGAGCAGCTTGCTGCCAATGGGACAGGTACGGCAACTGTTATAACATATAAATGGAAACCCAACTTTAATGATAACCTTAACCATGTTCTTGATCCAAAGATTCTGCAACCATAGAATACACAATAGTATGGATGTTGGTGAACGAACAGAGCTGTGACTGTTGGGAGCCCCACACCAGTTGGCTTCCTTGTTAGTCTTTGGGACATTATAGCTGGACAGAGTGGCCCACTGCTGTGGAGCCTGTGTTGCAACCACCTAAATCTGCCCCACCTCTCTGGATCTTTGTTCCATGATTGTAGAGGAGACGAATAAAGTCTTCCCGCTTGGTTGTAACTGAATAGGGAAAAAATTATAAGTGGCAATATAAAGGGCACCTTAATGCTGCTATCTTTGAAAGATCTACTACTTAATATACGACACTTACAAAATACATTGTTAGCTTGACATAAGATATTTGAGAGTAGTACAACCATTAGCAAGTAAAGTATGAACAATTAGCAAATAAACTTTCAGTTCATCAAGAAAATAGCTAAGAAACTTGGGATTATATTACAAAACATTACATACATTTTTAAAAGGTGTTTCAAGGATAATAACTTTAAATTAGCAATTCCTGAACTCATAGAATTGCACCTTGAATTGTGCCTAGAAGCCAACAGGAAGCCAATGCAGCCCAGTGGAGTACACTCTGTGCAACCCATTCCAGTGAGGCAGGCCACTGTGTTCTGTGTCAGGCGAAGTAATTAGTGGCAACCCAATGTACTGTGCATACACAAGTGGGAATGTGGTCCTGAGGTGCTTCATAATGGGTCCATAGCTACTACTTAATGCTGCTGTTTCTTATCAACAGGTGGAGTTAATTTCATTGATGTACCTTCTCCTGTCTCATCTGGAAGTTCAGAAAACGCATCTACTACAGTCAGCCCTTCCACTGACAGTGGCTTAGAGAGCTCCTCTCAGATCAGCTCTAAGGAAGATCTTACGGACTTGCAGTTGGTCAACCCTTTAGGAATCAGTACATCAGTGCCTTTAACTGAGTCTAGAGCTAGAGAGCAGCTAGAGCCCCAGGTATGAACTTAAGCTAGTTTGTGATAAACTGCTCATCTGGAATATAGTTTGTACAATCAGCTGACCTAAAGGAAAGTTCAGGCTACTCTGGTCTTCAACTAGTTGGATAGGTTTGGGTTAAGAATAACACACACATTCTGAAGTAGCAGAGCAATTCCACAACAGTATAAGTAGCCTAGCCTTCAAATATAGACCAGCCTTTGCTGCTAATTTAGATGTCTGATGTCTAGCCACTCAGCCAAACATTGAGGTACGTAGTCTGATTATGAAAATTGATATCTGAATGAATAGGGTTGCTTGTGTCAATGAACTGTTCATGCAGCAATGATAGCTTATACTAATTTTCCTGTATTGTTAATTTGTGTGACTAAAGAATGAATGTCCCCGGGAAGAAAAGACGCCATCTGCCTCAGTGGAGTCTATCCCTGAAGTTCTGGAGGAGTGTACATCTGTAGCTGAACACTCAGACTCTGCGTCGGTTCATGACATGGACTATGTCAATCCCCGGGGAGTGAGGTTTACCCAGTGCTCTCAGAAAGAAGGTGAGTGCTTTGAAATAAAAGCAAGTTTTGTTTGCTTCTATCCATCCCACTCATTGATGGGGAGCGGGGGGAAGTACCTAGCATTTGTCTTTATCAGTAATATTTTTATTTAAAAAATCTCTTTGGCTTATTGGAAAGAGGTTGGCCCAGAAGTGCTATAATTGTGACCTTTCTACTTATACTCCCTCCCCATTCCAGGCACAGCGTTAGTACCCTATGGGTTGCCCTGTATCCGAGAACTACTCCGCTTCCTCATCTCTCTCACTAACCCACACGATCGCCACAACTCAGAAGTGATGATCCACATGGGGTTGCAGCTGCTCACTGTTGCCCTGGAGTTGACCTCTGTTGCAAACTGTCCATCTCTCCTAGGATTGGTGAAAGAAGAATTATGTCGATATCTCTTTCAAGTGAGTTTTGGAATTATCGTAGTCTTATGTCTATTAGGCAATATCTGTAGGGATATAGGCCTTGTGTTAGTGTGGTCTGGAATAAACACTTACATTGCAGTTTTGGTTTGCTTTTCAAATAGAGGGAAAATGAATATCTCTCCACTAACAATCTTTCAACTTCTAATTCTTTCCTAGTTACTGAATGTGGAGCGACTCAATCTGTATTCAGCTTCACTTAGACTTTGCTTCCTCCTCTTTGAGAGTATGAGAGAACACCTGAAATTCCAACTGGAGGTGAGTCTTGTATTTGGAGGAGGTAATTTAAACAGCTTTGTGGCTTTGTTCATGGATGTGTATGAAATCCTGTCTAAGAATTTAGGAAAGTGTGTGGGAACTGGAGGTGACCTTGTGACTTTCTGAAGATTGGAAGGTGCTGTGCCTGGGAAGACTAGGCCCAGTGACAGAAGTGGTGGCTGCTTGGTCTCTCTCCCTGTCATCTCCCATAGAAGCAGCACTCAGATCTATAGTTGCCTTGATTGGAATGTTGGAATCTGAGCAGCAGTCATGGCCAGATTTGCATGCTTCCCTACTGACACTAGTTTTAGTTTCAAAGAATCTCAACATAGCGTTGCATGTGAACCAGAAATCCTGGTTCTTTGAATTAAAGTTCTTTGAAATGGGAATAAATGGAAGGAGGAGCACACAAGCCTGGCTCTTTGCCTGGACTCCCTGAGGATTGGCCACATAGCAATAAACTAGGAGTCAGTAGTCAGTGACCCATGAGCTGCATGCCACCTTTGGCCTCTTTTCATGTGGTCCTTGGCATAATCTCATCCTGACGGTATGGAGAGGGAAAATAGGGAAAGTGGGTGGCAGAAAGAAAGAAAGAGAAGGGGTGTTGTTCCATCACTCATTCTAGCCCTGCCATTGCTGGCATGTGACCCCAACAAGTTGCCTTCAAAGGAATCCAGCTCTCATCAGAAATATAGTTTCTCACCTTTGTGCTTATGGATGGTTTAGTTGTGCTATGTGTAAACTGGTGTCCCAAATGAAATTAAATACTCTGCCTTGTTTTGCATCCTATATACTGAACTCGTCTCTCTTGTCTACCAGATGTACATAAAGAAGCTGATGGAAATTATCACAGTGGAAAACCCCAAGATGCCCTATGAGATGAAGGAGATGGCCCTGGAGGCCATAGTTCAACTCTGGAGGATTCCTAGCTTTGTCACTGAGCTGTACATAAATTATGACTGTGACTATTATTGTGCTAACCTCTTTGAAGACCTCACCAAACTGCTATCCAAGGTCCTGAAAACGAGCTATTTTGCTCTTGTCTTTCCATTAGGATTGCTCAGCAAAAAAATAATAATACAGATGTAACTAGATCTGAGTGTGTTTGAAGAATGAAATATCAGCCATGGGCTGATGTGTTGGAGGATAGTCTGATCAGAACCATGGCAGGTGGGGAGGTGTGGGTAACCCTCATTCAGTAAGGTATCTCTAGTCTTGCCGTCACAGGATGTAATCACCTTTGGTAGAGGGCATGAAAAATAATTGCACAGTATCTCAGCTGGATCTCACCCCCAAGCTGTGTTTAAATCATGAAAAACAGCAGGAGAATCGATCATAAGTCTTCTGTCACATGTACTTTTACCATAGGGATTCTTTCTTTAGAACAACAGACATATTTGATTGGAGCATTGTGAGGAACACAAAGTTTTTAGGGCTTATATCGCCAAACACGTGAGGCTCCACAGCTGATGCATTACAAAGAGCTGCAATTGACTGACTCTCTTGATATGTGTCTTACTGAAGGTTTGGTGATGGGCATTGTTCCTTCATCCTTCAAATGTTACCTGTAGGAAACATAGGTGTAAATGCAGCGAACTTGCCTTCCACCACAAAGTATAAATCCATTTCAGAGTCTTAGTGAAGTTTTACCTTTAATGGGCAACCTGAGAGAGAACATGTTATTTGCAGGGGAAGGGTTTTTTGAGGAATGGGACAATGTTAGGGAGGTTTGCGTGGAGGTGTAGAGCTTTGGGGCTGAACAGCTTCTATGTGAGTAGTTTTCCTTGCTCAAATGATTAAACCTAATTTAATGCTTAGCTATGCTTGATTTTCCCAGAATGCCTTTCCTGTTTCTGGACAACTGTACACTACTCACCTGCTGTCCCTTGAAGCATTACTGACAGTGATAGATAGTACAGAAGCACAATGCCAAGCCAAAGTGCTCAGCAGCATCTACCAGCAGGAGAAGGAAGCACTAAAACCAAGTACAGAAACTCCCTGTAATATCAAAGAAACAACCCATAGTGAGAACCTTTTATTTGGTACCTTCATCTTAATTTTATAGTAACGTCTGTTGTTCCCGACTGTGTTCTAGACAATACTGCTACCTTTTCCCCTAAATCCTCCTTCCTAACCTTGACCTGATTGCTTCAAAACATCTTAAATGATGCCTTCTTGCTTTCTATCGGATTTTTTTCAACAAGGAATTAATTCATCATTTCCATTTTTTAATTTTGTGCATGAATTTGAGCTGGTCTGTCGAATCATATTTCCTCTCTTTGAAGGTGAATGGTTAGGTTTCTTCAGAGTGAGTAATAACTGTATCTGCTTAATAACACGGTGACTTTAAAACTTCGTCCTGGATAACTCTGGTTCTCTTCTTTCCCCTCTAGTTGTCGAGGGGCTGCTGACAGATGGCAAATCACCCGGTGCAGAATTGCCAGACACTAATGGCTCCTTGACAGCCAGCCACATGAAGCAGCAAGACAGTCTGAATTTGGAGTTGGGAAATAACGCAGGTAAATGATGAACATTTGTGTGCAATGGACACTTCAAATGTTGACTTCTTTTTGCCGTTCTGTAGCTGTACTACAGCTTGAGGTCTCTGGCACCAGTGAAGCAATTACTGTATTTTTTGACCTATAGGACGCACTTTTCCCCCTCCAAAAATGAAGGGGAAATGTGTGTGCGTCCTATGGGGCGAATGCAGGCTTTCGCTGAAGCCTGGAGAGCGAGGGGGGTCGGTGCGCACCGATCCCTCTCGCTCTCCAGGCTTCAGGAAGCTATCCGCTAGCCGTGGGAGACGCAACTCTCCCATGGCTAGTGGAGAGCTTGCTGGCACCAAGAAGCTTGGGGCACGCTGAGCTCAGCACGCCGCAAGCTTCAGGCTTCGCGCAGCGCTCCGCTAGCCGTGGGAGAGCTGCGCAACTTTGCACAGCTCTCCCACGGCTAGCGGAGAGCTTGCCGGCACCCAGAAGCTTGGGGCACGCTGAGCTCAGCATGCCCCAAGCTTTGGGCTTCGCGCAGCTCTACGCTAGCCATGGGAGAGCTGCGCGACTTCGCGCAGCTCTCCCACGGCTTGCGGATAGCAGCCTGTTCTGGGGGCTGGGGTCGGGGGAAGCTCAGGCTTCCCCCGCCCCAGCCCTGCACCTGGGAGGGGGGAAATAATTTTTTTTCTTTATTTCCCCCCAAAAACACTAGGTGCGTCCTATGGGGCGAAAAATACAGTAAATGATGCACGTTTCCTTTCATGTTCTATATATTGAGTTAGGCATTTGTAGATTAGGGCTGAGGGTGGTTAAATGTCACTGGATCATGTCATATGTTACAGTAGAAGTAAGTACATGATTTAAAATATATTCTATACCTTATTCTATCCCATAATGTGTGAGGCATCTACATGTTTACTTGCCCTTTCCCCCATTACTTGTGGTTGCCTACATTGTGTTTCCACTGTACAAACAAAGTGACAGGGGAAGATAGTTACTTTCTCAAATTACATGGGAGAATATGTTTTGCTTTGTACCTCCATCTACTGTGACGTGTGAAGTAGTCCCTTGCAAGACTTGGGCTTATAGAGAAAAGCATTGATGCTGGGCTGGGGTTGTGGGCTGGGGTCATGTGGAAAGAGAGTTGTTTTTATCTGTATATTGTAAATCATGGGAAATGTGGGAAAGGATCCACTGTGAAAACATTCTGCTTTTGTTTTTAGCAGAAAAGACCATTCCAAAGAAGCCTACTCGCTTTTCCTGCGTCCTACCCACAACACATGAATTGATAATGATTAAGAGCAAAAAGAAGGTAAGGTATGCTGTTGATCTGAAAGATATGTGAGTAGGCATGACACATACAATTAAGAACAGACTTTACCCTCAGACTTACAATTTTAAAACATAAGATATATTAGAGGAGCATGATGAGTGTTTTGACTGTATTTTAAATACATACATACATTTATTATTTGTACCCCACCCACCTGACTGGGTTGCCAGCAAAGTACCATATTTTTCGCTCTATTGGACGCACCGGACCACAGGACGCACCTAGTTTTTAGAGGGGGAAATCAAGGAAAAAAATATTATCCTCCCCCCAGCCCCAAAGAGCAACGGACAGGCTGCATGCAGCCTGTCCACTTCTCCCAGAGCTTCTCGGGGCTGCGGGGGAAGCCCGGGTTCCCCCCCCCCCAGCCCCAAAGAGCAAAGAAGCCAAGACAGCGCGCGGGATCCATAGCCGCGCAACCTCTCCAGCCAGGAGCTAAACCTCTCCAGTGCAGCTAAAGAAGACAAGGCAGCAAGCGCGATCCATTCCGCTCACTGCTTTGGCTTCTTCTTTAGCCTTGCGCAGCATCTTTAGTCTTGCGCAACGGGATGGATTGCGCCCGCTGTCCACCGGGGCTGGACTAGATGACTCCTGGGGTTCCCTTCCAACCCTGCAATTCTATGACCTCGGAAGGTGTTTGGGGTCTCCACCACTGGAGGCTTTTAAGCAGCGGTTGGGGGACCATCTGCCTGGCGTTCTTTAGCTGTGATTCCTACATTGTGAGGGGGCTGGGCTAGATGACCCTTGGGTGGCCCTCCCAACTCTATACAGTCCTACAGTTCTGCGGCAGGAGATCCACAGCCACTTCACACAATGCCCACTCCCAATTTTCATCTGAGAGACATGTGTCTCTCAGTGCCCCCCTACCTGCCACACTTCCCCCACCCCACTTAAGCTGAGGGAATTCCTGCCCAGAGAAACTCCCAGCAATCAAGGAGGAGGAATCCGCTGCAGCCGTGAGCAGCGGTGGATCCATGGTCCCCTTCCTTCTCTTCTCCGTAGTTGCTTTGAAGCAGGAAAGTGGGAGAGGAGCTGCTTACACGAGTGTAAGCTGCTCCCCTCCCACTTTGCTGCTTCAAAGCAATCACGGGGGAGGGAATCCGCTGAAGCCTCGAGCAGCGGAGGATCCATGGTCCCCTTCCTTCCCTCCTCCGTAGTTGCTTTGAAGGAGGAAAGTGGGAGAGGAGCTGCTTACACGAGTGTAAGCTGCTCCCCTCCCACTTTGCTGCTTCAAAGGGAGCCCGGGAGGAGGGAATCTGCTGCAGCCTCGAGCAGCGAAGAGGATCCATGGTCCCCTTCCTTCCCTCCTCCGTAGTTGCTTTGAAGGAGGAAAGTGGGAGAGGAACTGCTTACATAAGTGTAAGCTGCCCCCCTCCCACTTTCCTGCTTCAAAGGGAGCCCGGGAGGAGGGAAGGAAGGGGACCATGGATCCTCTTCGCTGCTCGAGCCCGGGAGGAGGGAATCCGCTGAAGCCTAGAAAGGGGAGGATCCATGGTCCCCTTCCTTCCCTCCTCCGTGGTTGCTTTGAAGGAGGAAAGTGGGAGAGGAGCTGCTTACACGAGTGCAAGCTGCTCCCCTCCCACATTGCCGCTTCAAAGGGAGCCCGGGAGGAGGGAATCTGCTGCAGCTTCCCCCACCTCCCGCAGAAGCCGTGCGCTCTTTAAAGGGGCTCTGCGGCTTCTCCTGGCTTTTCTGGGAGGTGGGGGGATTCCCCCACCTCGTAGAAAAGCCCGCAGGAGCCGCGCAGCCTTTAAAGAGGGTGCCGCTCTTGGGGGCTTTTCCCCCAGGAGGGAGAAGGGACTGATGCGGCCAGTCAGTCCCTTCTCCCTCCTGGAGAAAAGCCCGCAAGAGCGCACGAAGCTTGTGTGCGGCTCTTGAGGGCTTTTCCCGCCTGCCTCCCCCCTGCATTCGCTCCATAGGACGCACACACATTTTCCCTTGCTTTTTAGGAGGGAAAAAGTGCGTCCTATGGTGCGAAAAATACGGTATTAAACGAACAATAAAACATCAACCAGTAAAAACTTCCCTGAGCAGGGCTGCCTTCGGATGTCTTCAAAAAGTCAAATAGTTGTTCATCTGTTTGACATCTGATAGGAGGGCATTCCACAGGGTGGAACCTTTTTCTTTCTGAACCTGCTTTCAAATGAGGTGTTCTTGCATGAAGCTGCTATGTTTTGAATCTTGAATGCCAATAACCAGTAATTGAAAATTGTGTTGCGGTGACTGCTGTACCTGGTGAGATATTGTGGGAAGCAGGACTTTGCCAGAGGAACAAAGAAGGATGCTGTTTTGTACGTATCCATAGGAATTGGTCTTACAGTCATCAAAGTGTTGTTTCCTGTTAGTGATGGGCAGTAACCGAGGACTGACATTTATTCTGGTGCTTTAGTAAAGTTCACATAGATGTTTGTGTTTGATCTCTAGTCACACACAACCTTTTAGTTAACCCTCTCTTGGGTAGCTGCTTATGACATTATCTACTTGTATTACGTATTCCTGAGCTTCAGAAACCCAGTTTTGACAAATGTGAATAATGGTTAACATGTACGCTCTGTGTTTATTCAACAAGTGGCCATATCCCTTTAGAAGATGAACCTTAAAAGATGAACTTGTTAAATTTTATTTATATGTTGACAATATTGAATTGCTGTGACAGCAGAGACCTAGTTGTCTTAAATTGTTTTCAGATCATCTCTTACTACTTTAGGTTTTGAAAGACTTGGGCACACCTTGTTCTGAATTATTCCTAGAGCAAAACAAAGTTATCATCCTGCTGCAACATTTTATGTGGATAGTGTCAGATGAAAACAATTAGACTCTTGTTTTCAACATTTTCAACATTCGACCTTACCGCCAAAAAGAAAAGAGAAATACTTTCTATTCTATTTGAAAATACTGAAACAGGCTTTTATGACAAAGAGCACATTTTAAAAGTTGCTTATTATGAATGTGTTGCATCACAGAGGACTTTAGTCAGAAGGTAAAATGCAAATCTAAAAACCTAAAGGAAATAGGTTATTGAAGATATGACACAAATTGGCTATTAGGATAATATTAACTATGGAGGACTATGTAGGATGTCTTCTGTTAATTATATTGTTTCGACTTTTTCTAGCTCTTGATAAGTGGTTCAGAGCTGTTCAATCAGAAGCCAAAGAAAGGGATACAGTTTCTTCAGGAGAAAAACCTCTTGGCTACCCCCATGGATAATAATGAAGTAGCAAAGTGGCTGAGGGAGAATCCTCGACTGGACAAGAAAATGATTGGAGAATTTGTGAGCGACCGGAAGAACGTAGACTTGCTGGAAAGTTTTGTGGGGTGAGTAGAAATGTTTCGATTGGTCATAAACAGGAAACCGGTTAGAAAGTCCTGGCATGGGAAAATTCACCTTCCCTGGTGTTCTGGATCTTCTGCATTCTGCGCTAACCACCATAGAGGTAGCCTGTTTTTAAAGGACCTTGATTTTAATAAACTTAATTACAATACATTCTGTGGTGCTGTGTTGTTGTTGTTTTAACTTCATAATTAGTGATTTTTATTTCATGATTTTTATTTTGCATTGTAATTTACAGTATTTTTCGTCCTATAGGACGCACCGGCCCATAGGATGCACCTAATTTTTTTGGGGGGGGGGGAATAAAGGGGAAAAAATTATTTCCCCCCCCCCCAGGCACGGGGCTGGGGCGGGGGAAGCCCGAGCCCCCAGAACACGCAGCTCTCTGCAAGCCGTGGGAGCCGGGCCTGCGCGAAGCTAAGCCGCTTTTCCCCACCGCCAGCCTCCAAACCAGGTCAGGAGACAGCGGGACAGGCGCGTTGCGCCTCCCCGCTGTCCCCCGAGCTTTTGGGGCTGGCAGTGGAGCTCTCCTGAAGCATGGAGAGCGAGAGGGGTCGGTGCGCACCGACCCCTCTCGCTCTCCAGGCTTCAGCAAAAGCCTGCATTCGCCCCATAGGACGCACACACATTTCCCCTTCATTTTTGGAGGGGGGAAAGTGCGTCCTATAGAACGAAAAATACGGTAATTTAATGATTATGGCCTGGATTAAGCTAACCCAACACACTAGCAGAAATCAGTGCAAGGGCTCCTGCTAGTGCAATGCTGCTTCCCCCCTTCCTCTTGTGCATCCTCTGCAACCCCCCCCCCCCAAATCCTCTCTGGAGGGTCAGGAGAATCCCCAGAACAGTGTACAGGGGGAGGATGAGGGGGCTCATTCTGTCTGACAAACAGAAATGCTTCTGCTGACATGCAGAGCACAACATTGGATTCTACCCTGTATTTTCGTAACCCATCCTGGAATCATTTGATAAATAAATACAAATGAAAAAGAAAAAATGCTGACTCTTAGACAAAAGTGAGAGAAAATAGCTTTCAGCAAGAGCATCCGAGGTTGGCTGAGCCTTATGGCATGGGTGAGCTCCTCTGCCATGCAAAGCAATGCTATCCTCATCTCCTTTCCTTTGCCAGGATGTTTAGCATCATTATAGGTAAAGGGACCCCTGACCATTAGGTCCAGTCGTGACCGACTCTGGGGTTGCGGCGCTCCTCTCGCTTTATTGGCCAAGGGAGCCGGCGTACAGCTTCCGGGTCATGTGGCCAGCATGACTAAGCCGCTTCTGGCGAACCAGAGCAGCGCACGGAAACACCGTTTACCTTCCCGCTGGAGCGGTACCTATTTATCTACTTGCACTTTGACGTGCTTTCGAACTGCTAGGTTGGCAGGAGCAGGGACCGAGCAACGGGAGGTCACCTCGTTGCGGGGATTCGAACCGCCAACCTTCTGACCGGCAAGTCCTAGGCTCTGTGGTTTAACCCACAGCGCCACCCGTGTCCCATAGCATCATTGTAGACTGTACATTAAAACAGAAAAAAACCAAAGCCTAGAGAAATTGAACTCCTTACTGTCAAGTCATAGTTTGGAAATCTTTTCTGTATTTTGACCCTTAAAGATTTTGGGGTATGTGACTGCTTGCAAGCTACTTTCTTCAAGCCACTTTTGCTGCTTGTGTTTCAGGACTTTCGGTTTTCAAGGCTTGCGATTAGACGAAGCCCTGCGACTCTATTTAGAAGCTTTCAGGTTGCCAGGAGAGGCTCCCGTAATCCATAGGCTGTTGGAAGTCTTTACAGAACATTGGCGCGTAAGTTCTGAAATTGTCGAGAAGCAACACTTCTCTAGTCTTCTCTGCGGCAGTTGGTCAGCATGGGAAGAAATTACTGATTTCAGTCAGGATGTGTTCGTTCTACCTCATAGCGCAGTGAGCTTGAATATTACGCCTGAGAGATGTTGTTGTTGTCACTAGTTCAATTTATTCTTTGCTTTTTGCAACAAAGGCGCCTCAAAGCAACTTAACAACAAAAATAAAAAACTGGCAGCAAGTGACAAGCTGAAACAAAAGTGAATGTATGTAACAAGAACGTCTGAGGTGATGGACTATAGTGAAATGGTGAAGTTAACTGCCAAATTAAGAGGGCATAATGACAAAGTGTTTAAGGAGGAATGGAGACCACTGATGGTTTTTCTATCAAATTATCACCCATATGTGAAGTCACGGGCAGGATTTGAAATATAAGCAGTGGATTACTGGAAGATTTAATGGTAGCGGGGTTTAGATAATAAAAATATATGCGTTATAAAATAGCTAATAAAAAGAAGTAAAAAACAAGCATCAGGAAAGGAGAGGTGAGACGTCAAGAAGAAACTTCGGATGTTAAAAGAAATGTATCTAATGATAAATGCTTTGAAATATTTTTGGATACTTAATAAAAATAATATGAACAAGACAGTCTGGGGCAACATAACACTTGCCATCCAGATGCTAGAAACGACATAAATAGGAATTAAGTGTTGCATTTAGATTGTAATGTGTCCAATTTGTATTGTCATTTTACATTTCAGAAAGCGAATGGGTCTCCGTTTGCCAATAGTGATGCTTGCTTTGCCCTTGCCTATGCTGTTATCATGCTGAATACTGACCAACACAATCATAATGTTCGCAAGCAGAGTGTACCTATGACTCTAGAGGTGAGCTCTGACGTCTTCACACACCCTGCATATCTAGATGTTTTTGCTGGCTATCACATCACTGAGGTCTCCTCTTTCTCCACCACCATGCTTGCTCTTCTTTCTTCCTCTTTGACTTGTAGTATTTTAAAGCATAATAGTAAAATAGCCCTCCAGCGGCCTTTCAGAAGGCACGTTGTTGCTGTACATCATACTAAAACTTTCCTGCAAATTGCCAACAGTTGAATATATTGATAAGTGATAATTCAAGTGTACCTAAAAGATGTTTTCACCCCCTATATACCCACAAGGTGCTGTGTTTTGCAGGAAAGATTTTGCAGATACCATCCTGTCAAGAGAAAGCTGGCTTGGGATTTTAGTGTAGTAGCAGCTACCTTCTAAAATTCCCTCTCATTGTATAAGGGACAGGCACCTTCCCTGTTGTATATTGGTGCCTGTTAATGACATTCCTCTTACAATAAGCTTTCTAAGTGGAGATCTTTGTTCCAATTTGTTTATGCATTGGATTTGAATGGATTTCATGTATGTGATGATGTTGTTTTTCCAAACAGTTTTTGCAGATACATACAGTGGTACCCCGCAAGACGAATGCCTCGCAAGACGGAAAACCCGCAAGACGAAAGGGTTTTCTGTTTTGGAGGCGCTTCGCAAGACGAATTTCCCTATGGGCTTGCATCGCAAGACGAAAGCCCATAGGGAAATGCTGGCGGTCGGGAGCAAAGACTTTCGCCCACAGCCGGCCTTCAGAAGAGGACCTCTTCTGAAGGCCGGCGGGGGGCAAAAGTCTTTGCTCCCCCCCCGCCTGCCTTTCCCCCGCCTGCCCCGGGCGATCTTAAAATGCTGGGGGTCGGGAGCGAAGCGTTCGCTGCCGACCCCCAGCATTTTAAAATCTCCAAGGGACAGCAGAGAAGTCTCTGTCCCGGGGAGATTTTAAAATGCTGGGGGTCGGGAGCGAAGCGTTAGCTGCCGACCCCCAGCATTTTAAAATCTCCCCCTGTCCCGGGAATGTTTTAAAATGCTGGGGTTCGGGAGCGAAGCGCTGGCTGCCGACCCCCAGCATTTTAAAATCTCCCCCTGTCCCGGGAAGGTTTTAAAATGCTGGGGGTCGGGAGCGAAGCGCTGCCGACCCCCAGCATTTTAAAATCTCCCCGTGTCCCGGGAAGGTTTTAAAATGCTGGGGGTCGGGAGCGAAGCGCTGCCGACCCCCAGCATTTTAAAATCTCCCCGTGTCCCGGGAAGGTTTTAAAATGCTGGGGGTCGGCAGCCCGACCCCCAGCATTTTAAAATCTTCCCGGGACACGGGGAGATTTTAAAATGCTGTTCCGAAGGGGGGGGGGTGGGGACACCTGCCCCAGCCGCCCCACTTCGGAAAGCTGTTCCGAAGTGGGGCGGGGGGGCGGGGACACCCGCCCCAGCCGCCCCACTTCGGAAAGCTGTTCCGAAGTGGGGCGGGGGGGCGGGGACACCTGCCGCCGCCGCCCCACTTCGGAAAGCTGTTCCGAAGTGGGGCGGGGGGGCGGGGACACCTGCCGCCGCCGCCCCACTTCGGAAAGCTGTTCCGAAGTGGGGCGGGGGGGCGGGGACACCTGCCGCCGCCGCCCCACTTCGGAAAGCTGTTCCGAAGTGGGGCGGGGGGGGGGTGGGACACCAGCCCCATCCGCCCCACTTCGGAACGCTGTTCCGAAGGGGGGAGGGGGGGGCGGGAACAGCTGCCCCATCCGCCCCACTTCGGAACGCTGTTCCGAAGTGGGGAGGGGGGGCGGGAACAGCTGCCCCATCCGCCCCACTTCGGAACGCTGTTCCGAAGGGGGGAGGGGGGGCGGGAACAGCTGCCCCATCTGCCCCACTTCGGAACGCTGTTCCGAAGTGGGGCGGGGGGGTGGGGACACCAGCCCCAGCCGCCCCACTTCGGAAAGCTGTTCCGAAGTGGGGCGGGGGGCGGGAACACCTTCTGAAGGCGGGCAGGGGGCGAAAGTCTTTGTCCCCCCTGCCTGCCTTCCCAGGGGCTTTTACATCGCCCCGGACAGCGGAGAAGTCCTCCGCTGTCCCGGGGCGATTTTAAAATGCCGCCCGCCAGCATTTTAAGATCGCCCTGGACAGCGGAGAAGTCCTCCGCTGTCCCGGGGTTTTTTAAAATGCTGGGGGTGGGAAGAAAAGCCCTTGTCCCCCCCCCCAGCCTTCAGAAGAGGTCCGGGGACAGACTGTCCCTGGACCTGGTCTGAAGGCGGTTTCCCTAGGAACGCATTAATTGATTTTCAATGCATTCCTATGGGAAACCGTGCATCGCAAGACGAAAAAACCGCAAGACGAAGAGACTTGCGGAACGAATTAATTTCGTCTTGCGAGACACCACTGTAATTGCTTTTCTTTAGATCAGGCATAGACAAACTCGGCCCTCCAGATGTTTTGGGACTACAATTCCCATCACCCATGACCACTGGTCCTGTTAGCTAGGGATCATGGGAGTTGTAGTCCCAAAACATCTGGAGGGCCGAGTTTGCCTATGCCTGCTTTAGATTGTTTTTCTTTCTGCAGCTTGTTTTATATATACTTTATTACGTTGTAAATTGATTTGGGATACACCATAGGAATCAATTTGTTAGTGACATTTTGTGCGCCAGTACCTAGCAACATGTTAAAGTAGTTGTGATGTGTGTTTCGAGGCGGCGATCACAACATAATATTCTGCTTTCTGTTGCTACTGCTTAACAGGAATTCCGAAAAAATCTGAAAGGGGTAAATGGAGGCAAAGACTTTGAGCAGGACATGCTGGAGGACATGTACCATGCCATCAAGTAAGTGTTTTGGCGTTTCCCCTTGGAGAGGGAGGGAGTTCTCAGTTCCACACACACTCACTTCTGGTGTGGGGAACCTTTGGATCTTCAGATGTTGCTGAACTACCACTCCCATCATGTATTTGCTTGAGGCTAATGGGAGTTGTTGCTGAGGCTAATGGGAGTTGGCAATGCAAACCTAGACAGCATCTTAAAAAGCAGAGACATCACCTTGCCAACAAAGGTCCGTATAGTCAAAGCTATGGATTTCCCAGTAGTGGTGTATGGAAGTGAGAGCTGGACCATAAAGAAGGCTGATCGCCGAAGAATTGATGCTTTTGAATTGTGGTGCTGGAGGAGACTCTTGAGAGTCCCATGGACGGCAAGAAGATCAAACGTATCCATTCTTAAGGAAACCAGCCCTGAGTGCTCACTGGAAGGACAGATCCTGAAGCTGAAGCTCCAATACTTTGGCCACCTCATGAGAAGAGAAGACTCCCTGGAAAAGACTCTGATGTTGGGAAAGATGGAGGGCACAAGGAGAAGGGGACGACAGAGGACGAGATGGTTGGATAGTGTTCTCGAAGCTACCAGCATGAGTTTGACCAAACTGTGGGAGGCAGTGGAAGACAGGAGTGCCTGGCGTGCTCTGGTCCATGGGGTCACGGAGAGTCGGACATGACTAAACGACTAAACAGCAACAACAATGGGAGTTGTAGTTCAGCCACATCTGGAGGGCCACAGGTTCCCCACACCTGCCCCTGGTTGATGTTAGGCCAGCCTTTTCTACCCTTCTTTCCCCAGCTCATTCATCTTTTTGTAAATAAGACACACACAGTGCATCATGTTGGGTACCACCAATTGTGCATTGATGCAGAATGTTAATATGTAAGCACAATATTTCTGTCCTCATCTTGGGTAGAAATGAAGAGATTGTGATGCCAGAGGAGCAGACAGGCCTAGTAAAGGAAAACTACGTGTGGAGTGTGCTGCTGCATCGTGGAGTCACCGATGAAGGAATCTTTCTGCATGTCCCACGTGGAAGCTATGATCATGACCTCTTTGCCATGACCTGGGGCCCCACTGTGGCAGCTCTGTCCTATGTTTTTGACAAGAGCCTGGATGAAACGATCATTCAGAAGGCCATCTCTGGTTTCAGGTAATGCTCCTTCACAATATCCAGCAGAGACTCGTTTTGTATATATATAAATTGTTTTTACTTGAGAGCCAGTGTGGTGTAGTGGTTAAGAACGGTAGTAATCTGGGGAACCGGGTTCGTGTCTTCGCTCCTCCACATGCAGCTGCTGGGTGACCTTGGGCTAGTCACACTTCTTTGAAGTCTCTCAGCCCCACTCACGTCACAGAGTGTTTGTTGTGGGCGAGGAAGGGAAAGGAGAATGTTAGCAGCTTTGAGACTCCTTAAAGGGAGTGAAAGGCGGGATATCAAATCCAAACTCTTCTTCTTCTACTTAGATTAAAGCTTTTTGCATCCAGGGAAAATTAGCTGGCACTGTCTAGTAAACGAGTGAAGCATATATTGCTTAAGCCTACTGAATATCTATTCATGGGTAGGCAAGACTGGAATATGAATTTCTGCACAGCCATTTTTAAAAGTGTCTACTGGCAGACAGAAACGCTTATCCTACTTGCCACTGAGCTGTATTACCACTGTGGTTTCTGCCTCATTTAATTCACAATTAAGTTCCGTCATATCCTGACCTTTTGAAATTTGAGTGCCATCATTAAAACACACAAGCACAAAATTTGTCATTTGAATGTTGCCAGCTAGAATGGAATTACCAAATTTGATGCAAGTTTTCCACTGAAGGGTGGTGTGAGGACCCTAGAGCTCCTACAGAAAATGCACTGTGTGTTTCCTCTTACATTGCTGTGGTTTGTCTTTTTCAGAAAATGTGCCATGATTTCTGCCCATTATGGCCTCAGTGATGTTTTTGACAACCTCATAATTTCTCTCTGCAAGTTCACAGCTCTTAGCAGTGAGGTGAGTCTGCAAATGAAAGGAGATGGTGTGAGACTGATTCTAAACGGAACCATGGTTAATACTCATCAGCTGATGGTGTGTTTAGGGGAGTTAACACCTGCTTTCTGCAGGGTTGAGCTGTGTGTGGGAGTTCCCTACAGCAGCCCCCATCCCACATATCAGCTGATGAGTGGGGGAATGGAGGATTAAATCCTGCTTTCTGCAGGGAACAACTGTATATGCCTGTTCCCCACAGCTGAACCCCTCCCCATCGGCTGACATTACTTGCCCTTAGGGTGATGTCAGCTGTTTGTTGGGCCTTTTTTTAAATAGCTTGGTGAACCAAATTGGAACCCCTGGAGGTTCCCCATTCTGGGAGTGACTTAAAAGAAATAAAGAAGGTGTTTGCATGGAAGGCCATTTCAAGCATGAAGGGCAGATAGGGGGGAAAGCCAAAATCCCTGATGCCTTCTGAGCCATTCCATAGAGAAAGTTTCTTACTTCTAGTACAGTGGTACCTCGGGTTATATACGCTTCAGGTTACATACACTTCAGGTTACAGACTCTGCTAACCTAGAAATAGTACCTTGGGTTAAGAACTTTGCTTCAGGATGAGAACAGAAATCATTCTCCAGCGGCACAGCAGCAGCAGGAGGCCCCATTAGCTAAAGTGGTGCTTCAGGTTAAGAACAGTTTCAGGTTAAGAATGGACCTCCGGAATGAATTAAGTACTTAACCCGAGGTACCACTGTACAGCCATTGGGAACATCCTGCTTCACATATCTTAACATTCATCCTGGTATGATCATAGAGAATTGATAGTCCAATAAAGGTAAAGGCTCTGCTCAAGTTCCAGTGGAATCAGATCACCCTGATTTACATAGGTGATAGACCATCTGTGAAATTGACAATTGTAAAGGAAGCCATCCTGGAGCAGGTTGTTTGCTTATGGAGGCGAATTCCTGAGCTGAAGATTTCAGTTTGTTTTAAAGAGCTGTTCCACATAAAGCACATTCCAGTAGGCAATCTGTGAAATTACAGAAGCATGAATTATGGTGCAAAGTCCTCCAGGAAGGGTCTCAGCTAGCGTTGTGATCAGCCTGTTGATGACGTTCCACTGAATGGCCTGACTGGTTTGTGGTGAGCTTCTCCCCACTCACCCCTGACTTCTCTTTACCATTTCTCCTGCAGTCCATTGAGAATCTGCCTACAGTTTTTGGAAGCAATCCCAAAGCTCATATTGCGGCAAAGACTGTGTTCCACTTGGCTCATCGCCATGGTGACATTTTGCGAGAGGGCTGGAAAAACATCATGGAGGCCATGCTACAACTTTTCAGAGCAGAGCTGTTGCCAAAGACCATGGTGGAGGTAAATTGATGGCAGATGCCGGGCTAATTGGGTTGAGAGCGTATGGGACGTATATGGGTTGTTGAAACAATAATAGGATGAAATAAAGGATAGAAATATCTTTAAAACTTTATTATCAGTAATAGATTGATGAGGGGTTATAGTTCAGTAGTGGCGCATTCCTTGCAGAAGATCCCAGAGTTAAAACCTGGCACCTCCAGATGAATAAAGAATGCTTGCTAGCAGGGCTTAGGAAAGACTAAATGGTCCTACTTGGGATAAGCAGTTCCATGTGTTCACGAATCTCTGTTCTTAGGTGCTGCACTATTGGCATGTAGCACATGTATAGAACCAAAATAACTTATTGTTAATGCTAGAGATGTAACAGAGATGATGTGGATGTTATATGCTTGTGGATTTGATTACTGGAGAGATAACTGCACTTAATTATGATTTTTTCATTTGGATGGTAGAAGTGGTCTAGAGCAGAATCCTGTCGGGCCAGAACTTCTAAATTGAGAAGAATATATTTTAAAAATCGGACTATGTGAGATGGGGAAAAGCACAAAATAGGACATATTATTTGAAAATATGTGACTAAAAATCCTTAAAACATGTGACTAATAAATCCTTATACTTGTAACCGGTTTATGCTACTAAAATTGCCTAACATTATGGAACTCTCATTCCTGTTAAAGAAACTGCGATGTGACCCTTCTCCTTCCTCTTTGTTTACTCTATAGACAGTGTAATAGCCATTAAAACCCATAAACAGGCAAATAGTGCCTTCCCTAGAACCAGTGATGATTCATGGTAGGGTAGACATTTCTTGTAGGAGACCAGAAATAGAAAGGTTCTTTAATTCAAAGTACCCAAAGTTAATCAAGCAGCATGGGAGTTAATTAACATCACCTAAAGTGTGCAGTATCTCTGAATAGTAATCAGACTTGATTTAGCTCAGTTCCAAGAGGCACTGCTTTCCAAGGGGCAATCCTTTTACCTACAGCGGCCCATGGTTTGTTGTGCTAAACAGGGATGCTCCAATGAGAGCGTCAATTTGAGAAGGGAAGAGGGAGTTGTGAACCCAAAGGACCAAATTAAACCCTTGGTTTGGGTAATACACATGACGTATTGGCTTAATTTCCAGGTTGAAGACTTTGTAGATCCCAATGGCAAGATCTCTCTGCAACGCGAAGAGACACCTTCCAACCGGTGAGTAGTCTGGAGAGTGTTTACACATTGGCAGGCAAATATGCTCTTCTGTTGCCAGGTATAAGCTATCAGGTGCTAGAGAACCCAAGTAGGTGGGGGGCCACTAGGGGGTGCATCGGAAGATGGCTGACAATAACATCTCTCCGACCCACACGAGGTAATTTGGAGGCTATGATGGGGGTAATTAGCCTCCTTACCCCCCAGGATGGTGGGGGGGGGCTGCCCTTGCCTGCTGTGCCCTACACCACCCCCGAATTTGTGGGGGTGGGGGAACTAGGCACAAAGCCCTCCTGTGGGATTCCGGCACTCCTGGACGCCGTCCCTGATCCGCGCCACTAGCTGCAAGAACTTCAAAAGAAACAATTTGAATGAAGCTAATTGCACATATTTCAAGGAAGGAGGGGGGAGTAAATACTGCTAACAGAAGAGATCTCTGATAAAACAAGACAAGAATAAATCATGAGAAGATACGCCAAGATACGGTATGGCAAATGACTGATGGGGGAGGGGGAAAAAACTTTCCTTTCTTATGTGAATTAACAAGAATCCCCTCCCCTCACGAGTCAGAAATGTCGTTTTAAGGACTTAAGCTGTGGATTTAAGACTGTGTGGAGATAAACTTTCGAACCAAGACATGTTTTGAGAAGAGTGTGGAATGTACAAGAGCTCTGGAATGACGCAGTTAAAAATGCCGTCGCCATATTGGGAAGTTCTGTCGGAGGTCTTGAGTCTGGGAGGAGAAATAGAGAAATAGAGCTGCTTTTATATTGTGGGTGAAACTCCTCAGAGGGACTTAAGAGCGACAGTTTTACAAGATAATGATGGAAAGAGCGATGTTATCTATGAAGGTGATGATATAAGGAAACCATCTCGATTTGAGGATTGGAAGAACAGAAAAATTCACACAGGATTAATATTGGTGTTTATTGGCTTAAGGAGACTATCAGAAGAGATCATAAAGAAAAAAGAGAAAATATATGAACAAGATGTGATGTGGAAACAGCAAGATAAGACTGGATAGAATTATGAACTCTGTTTGGACTGATTTGGTCTGATTTGGACATTAATGCAGTAGCAAGAAGATTTAAAATTCGGCTTTGTAATTCGGAACTTATGTGATGTGATTTACCCGTATTTTTCGCTCTATAACACGCACCAGACCATAACACGCACGTAGTTTTTAGAGGAGGAAAACAAGAAAAAAATATTCTAAACGAAATACTGGATATATGATTTTTGTGGTTCATGCTGTGGCCACACACATGTGATCTGACAGTGAGTTTGGAGTAGCCCAATGCAAAAATCCTGAGGATCCATGTGGATCCATGCTTTGTAACCACAGAGGAGGGAAGGAAGGGGAACCATGGATCCTCTGCTTACGACTGCAGCAGATCCCCCCGCCACCCGCAGGCATTCGCTCCATAACACGCACAGACATTTCCCCTTACTTTCTAGGAGGAAAAAAGTGAGTGTTATGGTGCAAAAAATACGGTAATTTGATTTGATTGGCCGGTTAATAATTTTTTTTTTTAAAAAAAGAGAACACAAGTAGGATCTGTAACAAAATATTGTAATGTGACACGCCCCTGTTCCACCAGCCAGCCTGCACAGTCATGCCCTATTTCGGGATACTCTATTCTATCCTCCCCGCCCCCCCCCCATCTTTAGATTTTCCCTTAATAGTCTAGTCATTATTTCCCCTAAGTCTTCTGGTACCTCTGTGTTGAGTGCGGATGGTGCTGTTTGACTACTGTCAGTTAGCATTTGGTGCCCTCTGAGCATGCACAGACCTCATTGGGCTGTTTCTTTTGTTGGGGATGTGTTCCACCACTTGGTTCCCCTGCATGAAGATATATTTTTTCCCCACTTCTGCAAACTTTTGGGGTTACCAGGAATCTTGTGTGTGTTGGTGTTGTCGTATTGGCTACATAAGCACAGGCACTTTCCCCCGAAGAACAGAAGTGGAGTAGAACAGGTGTGATCCCACAACAAAATGGAGTGCTTCTGCACAGATGGTGCAGTTTTGGCGACCTAAGCATAGGCAATCAAAATCTTGAATTGTTATGTAGATATAAGATATGATACCGTATATCAGTATGCCCTTGATATGACCGAATGTACTTTTTTCTTCTAGTGGCGAGTCCACAATGCTGAGTTTCGTTAGTTGGCTGACACTCAGTGGCACAGAACAATCTGGTATGAGGGGGCCATCTACGGAGAACCAGGAGGCAAAGAGAATGGCCCTGGAGTGTATAAAGGTAATTCATGGTCAGAAAGCTGGGAGGGCACATATACAGGAGGGCAGTGGGCTCTGCCTGCCCACCTGCCAGAACTGCACTTAGACAGCTCTTGTTTGAACAGGCCCTCTTCTTATAGCACATGATGAGAATTAAATGCAACTTCTGTGTGCCCACATAGTTAGCATAATGTAAGTTTATCTGGGGTAGTGCATTCTCTCCAAGGAACCATTTATTCATTATAGCAGCTGGAGCTGTATCCTGGTCTCCCTCCGAAGAGCCGAAAGTTGTAGTTAGGCTGAGAGAGAATAACTTGCTCAAAGTTACTTGGCTGAGTTTTGTTCCCATGCCTTGCCCTGGTTTCAAACTGATGGGTGTAATTCTATAGGAACAAATGCCTCGTTTTTCTCCCCAATCACAGTGGGTACAGTCCCTCTGGCTGCCACCTGCCCTTCAGGGTCCTCTGGGGAGGCTTTTTAATGTTTATGCCCTTCATGACAAAAGTCATTCTGCCATTTAGACATACAGTAAAATGAGCTCCCTGCTGCCCTTTGTGAGCTGTGGGTGTTTCCCCCTCTCCTCTTGTCAGTATTGTGATTCACGGCAGATAGAAAAACCCAAAGAGCTTGCTTAAAGTTCTGGTGCCTCAACACTGAACTAGGGCACTGTTGGTCAGTATGATGGTTTTTAAATATATAAATATTGAAGCTTTATTGAGCCATTAAAAAAAAAGTTTGGTGCACCTCAACCTGAGTGTCCTTTTATATCTTAATTTCCATAAAAAATGGTGCTGGGTTCAAATCAAAGGCCCTTCCCCTTAACTGGTGTGGGGGACTTGGTGGCAGGGCAGTTAATTCTGGATCTGCTCAAGGACACTTCCTCCTCCTTTTTGAACTTTGTAAGTTCCAAGAGAGATCGCTGGCACCGTTAGGCCTTGTTTTCTCCCTAAAGCACATCCTTTTTTCACTTTCTCCTCTATAGCAATGTGACCCAGAGAAGTTGATAACTGAAAGCAAGTTTCTGCAACTGGAGTCCCTGCAGGAGCTAATGAAGGTGAGGGTGAATAAGCGTCCCATATAGGTTTGGTGTATATGAACTGCATGGATATGATCTTGAACTGTGTGCTCAAGTCAACAGGGAGCCATCTTGCCCAAACACCATGGAAGTATTGCATGCTGTCTTGGCACACGTTGCCCACAGGAGACTTGGCCAGTTCCGTTCCTGAGTTGGAGGTTTCCATGTGAGACTAATGAGCCAGAGGTTCATCCGTTGCAGAGGCCTCTGAACCCTTCTCTAGGTCGTTTTACAGTGTTACTCCAAACAATTGGGTTTCATTCCACTGCTTAGCCTGATAGACAGACATATCAAAGTTTGAAAAAATGTGCACCTCCTAGGAGCTCCTTTTCATAGTCTCGTAGTGGTTTGTTTGATTTTGTAACTTGGATAATTTGAATAATTCGTTGTGAACCTGGATTATTTTTAATCTATTTCCCCGCCTCCTTTTTTCCTATTACATTTGTTCAGCATAATTCTTTTCCCTGGACTTTTCTGGCATTTTTGCAGCTCTACTATTAAAAGTTATTTTTTTTAGTGCCTGCTGCTTTGGAAATTCTGAGGTGGGGGACTGCAAAAGAGGGTGGGATTCCAAAGACGCAACCAGATTTTCTTCCTTTGATACAAGTCTAGCGTATCATGCTGAATAGTGAAGTCCAGTTGTTTGGATTGGCACCATAAGTAAAACTAAGAGCAGCTGACAGATAAAAAAAACCCAGTTGGGCGTTCTCCTTAGATCTGTAGCCATTGCTTTGGCTTTTCATCCCCAGAGATATAAATCCATCAGAACAGGAACTGGTGGTTCTGCTACTTCATAGCAGCAGTGCCTCAAAGGATGTACCGTATGCACAGTGTTATGCCTACATGAGCTTCCTTGCTTTTCCATTTCCATTGCTGCTGCAAGAAGTCCATGAGGAGAGATTGAGCATATGTAGACTTCTGTTGTGGGGAATTGTCATTCCATATCATTCTCTAAATGTGTCTGGGTATGATTTCCTTGCCTTAGGCTCTCATCTCTGTGACTCCTGATGAGGAAACATATGATGAGGAAGATTGTGCTTTCTGCTTGGAGATGCTTCTGAGGATTGTACTGGAGAACAGGTGAGTCATACAGATGCACCATCAGAGGCATTCCAGCTTGGAACTGTTCTTTTTATGATCTTCCATATAGTTGCTTTATGTATAGATTCATATTGAACTCATACACTACCTTAGCTTTCTTTGTATTCATACAGTACTGGTTAGGGAACATATTCTCTTATTCTTGCCACACCTATTTAGTTGTGGACTCGAGGGACCTGACTTCCCTCTTGGTGTGAATCTGAATATAAAAGTATTTGCACATGCCCAACTGGGTTGCAGGTCTTCTGAAGCTGTGCTTGCATGTGTCTTGTTGTCATAATGTCCTCTCTCCCTCTTTCTCTAGGGACCGTGTAGCCTTTGTATGGCAGGCAGTGCGAGACCACCTCTACCACTTGTGTGTTAATGCTGTGGAGTATTGCTTCTTAGTTGAGAGGGCAGTGGTGGGGCTGTTGCGGCTGGCAATCCGTCTTTTGCGCAGAGAGGAGATCAGTGCCCAGGTAAAGGGGGGCTTTATGGAGTGGTCTGCTCTTATTGTTGGACCTCTTGTTCATAGTATCTGTGGAATGATGGCTTTCTTCCTTGAGTTTTGTGGCTGAAGCACAGAATACCCATCATTCCCTCTATTTCTGAAGTTTAGAGGTGAATACTAGTCCTTATATAACCAAAACAATGACAGCCTTGTGCAAGAGGGAGGAAGCAGCCCACGAAAGCCCTAGGTATGCATAAGGACTTTTTTTTCTAATGAAAATGTCAGGAGCACACACACAGACAGCTCCAATACCTAGAAGTCCTCCGGTTTATCCTCCTGTGTTGATAAAGGACCTTTCACATAACACAGACTGTGGTCGGGGATTAAAAGCAAAATGCAAGAGTGAAGCTGGTGTAGAGATAGCTTGACACTCCTAGTACTCAACCTTGCTTCTCTCTGAGCAGGTGCTGCTCTCCTTGCGTATCTTGCTCATGATGAAGCCCAGTATGCTGAACAGGGCCAGTCATCAGATTGCGTATGGTCTTCATGAACTTCTCAAGACCAATGCTGCCAACATCCATTCTGGAGATGACTGGTACACGCTCTTTAGCCTCCTGGAATGCATTGGATCAGGAGTGAAACCACCCCCAGCGCTGCAGGCAACAGCAAGGGCAGAGAATGACACAGGTAAGATTTGTCCTTGGCAGTGGCCCCATCTGTTGGTCCTAGGTTAGGAGTGAGCAGAGAGGTGGCCAAGTTTGCTGATGATACTAAATTGTTCAGCATCGTTAAAACAAAAAATAGATTTTGAGGAGCTCCAAAAGGAGTGAGCAGAGAGGTGGCCAAATTTGCTGATGATACTAAATTGTTCAGCATCGTTAAAACAAAAAATAGATTTTGAGGAGCTCCAAAAGGACCTCTCCAAACTGAGTGAATGGGTGGTAAAATGGCAAATGCAACTGGATGTAAACAGGTGTAAAATGATGCATGTTAGGGCCAAAAAATATTGATTTCACATATATGCTGATGGGATCTGAACTGGCAGTGACATACACAGTTGCCACTAGCACAGCTCTTTGCTGCCATGAAATTGGTATTCCCTTGCATCTTTTGTCTCACTCCATTTTGCTTATTTAAAGGGGCTCAGTCAGACAGTGAGATCTATCACCCAAATGAAGCCAGCCTAGATCGTGGCTACACTTCTGATTCAGAGGTGTATGCAGATCACAGCAAGCAAGGCAAAATGCATCGTTCTGTGACTGATGTGGATGTGATGAACAGTGGCTGGCTTGTGGTAAGTAGTACCAGGGGTTTCCACCTGCTTTATGCATGTCTTCGTTGAGGCAACAGGCTGTAGAGAAAGCCCAAACCCAAGTCACATTTGAGGTTAGCACTGCATCAAGGCTCCTATTTCTAAGTCTGGAAACAGTCTTGTTTGCATTGCTAGTCTCTGGCAACCCTTTCACCCAGATTCCAGGAGAAGGCAAGTACAACCGTATAGTTCTGTCCGAAGACTGCAAAAACAGGCCTTCCAACACAGACTTTTCTGCCAAGTGAATTGAGTGAACTGGCCCAAATCCAACTGTCTCCATAGGGATCTGGCTATTTATGAAAAGGCAACATTCTAAGGAAGCAGGAGCCCAGAGACTTGGAACAGCATATTAGGTGGTTATTGGAAGTTAGTACAGGCAATGCAGCCTATTCTCTTGGCTGTAGAGATGCTTGACAGTTGCCCTATTGGACTCAAACATACTTTTCATTTCACAGGTTGGGAAGGATGACCTTGACAGCCCAAAGGCCATAGCTGGACTCTCCAAACTGGGCAGTTCACCCTTGGTGAATCAGTACAGCCTGACTGTGGGGATGGACCTAGGCCCACACAATACCAAGTCGCTCATGAAGTGTGTTGAGTCCTTGTCTTTCATTGTGCGAGATGCTGCCCATGTCACACCTGAAAACTTTGAGCTCTGCGTCAAAACTATCCGCATCTTTGTAGAGGCCAGTCTAAATGGAGGTGAGGCCATAACTTTTCTGTAACCTGAGTATTTGGCTGTGGAGCTCCAGGTTATATCAAATTAAGGGAGCAATCTACACCCATTAGGCGAGGGTTGGTTTTTTGTTTTTATAAAAAAGATCAACTAGACCTGCTGTCATGGGCTGGCTGAACACAGAGGAATGATGGGAGGCACCAGCTAGGGAACCCACAAGGGATGAAGGCTCAGAGCTCAGGGATTGGTGGTGGAACGGCAGTGAGTGGTCAGAGGGAGAAACCTGGGGGGAGGAGGAGGTGTTAGAAGCTGCAGAGGTAACATATCCTGTTAGTGTTGCCAAGGACAGGTATGTTCTTTTAAGAATGACGTAGAACTTAGTATCCCACCAGAAATGCTGGAGCTTTCCTCCTTTAATGTTTCACGCCTGGGGATCCCTGAGCTGAGAGTTTCAGGTTGTTTATTTAGCATTAGAATTAGGCACGAGGTGTTCCCGGAGAACCACAACCTAGAGAAATTCTTCTTGTTCTTAGGGTGCAAGTCCCAGGAAAAGCGAGGGAAGAGCCACAAGTATGACCCCAAATCAACCCGTTTCAAGAAGAAAGCAAAGGAGAGTTCTCTGAGGCACTTGAGGGCATCTAGCCAGCATCAGCACCGCTCGGCCAGTGATGAGGATGATGAGGATGAGAGCATCCCTGCCAGTTACCACACTGTGTCTTTACAGGTTAGTCAGGACGTAAGTATAGCCTGGATTTCTTCCTTGTCTTTCCCTGCGGTTATCCTGGTTGCAGTAGCTTCGGGTCAACCTAGGTGTGGCATTATTCATTTTCTTTGGCCTTGCATGACTGGGTTTTATTTTCAGAGTAGTGTGGGGAATAGCTGAGGTGGCAGCGGTTGGCAAGGAGAGAGTGAGTTGGATCAGGACCATGGCTCAAGGGATGAAGGACTTTAATCCAATACCCCCACTGTGGTCCTGATGCAAATCAAGGAAGACCCATGCCTGTTACAATGGAAGGAAAACATCCATTGGTGTCAATAGAAACTTTCCTCCCATTGCAAATAGCAGGAGCAGTGGAAGGGGCTAATTCTATTTGGGAACACAGTGGGAGCAAAGGTTAAAGCCCCACTTCACCACAGTTCCTGTACAATTTGCCCGCCACCAGCCAGCTATTGTAAAGCACACAGCAGCCAGCCACACAAGGCCAAACAGCATGAATAACATCACATCTAGTTTGATCCTTAGTGATGCAGCATCTGCAGGGAGTTTCCCTATATTTTGTTTGATACTATAAAATATATGGATACTATAGTACAGTCTAGAGTACTTTATTGGAAATGTATCTTCAGCAGAAAAAAAAAGAACCATCTTGAATAGAAAGATTTCTTTCCAGGAATATGCAGAAGCCTGCAGACAGTTAGTTCGCTTGATAACAGTGCAAATGAGCACGGAATGACTTCTATGATGATGATACAGCTGTAGGAATAGGATGGTGTTAGTCTGTGCTTCAAGTGACTGAGAAGTTACAGTACTTCTGTCCCTGAAAGGAAACTGAAGCCAAGATGTGGGATTGTGTCTAATGAAGCACACAAAAAGTTTTGAAAGCAAGCTGTATTTGCTTGGAGGGTGAAGTTGGCAAGGGTTATGTAGGATTAGAGTTTCATTAGTGAAGAATTCTTAGGTGGGTGGGCACAATGTACTGAAGGTCATTGTTGATTGGTGACCTATTGGCCAAGTTCTAGTGGGAAGTCTTGGTGCCTCTTAGGAGCTGGGATTCTTGTTAAGGTAGACCTTGGTCTATCCTAGCAAGGCACATTTTTTGCTTGAGTGTCTACTCAGGCTGTTTTAATACAGATCTCTTTTATTTTAACTTTTAAAGTGGAACAGTGGTACCTTGGTTTGCAAACAGCTTAGTTATCGAACAAATTGGCTCCCAAACGCCGCAAACTTGGAAGTAAGTGTTCTGGTTTGCAAACGTTTTTCAGAAGCCGAACATCCAATGTAGTTTCTGTGGCTTTCACAGCTTCTACTTGAGTGCAGGAAGCTCCTGCAGCCAATCAGAAGCCGCACCTTGCTTTTCGAATGGTTTCGGGAGTCGGGCGGACTTCTGGAATGGATTAAGTTTGAGAACCAAGGTACCAGTGTATTGAGTTTGCACTCATACTTTATAGATTTAGTCCAGCCATGGGGATCCTAGGGAGAAAATCATGACCATACAAAACTGAAGTTTCTACACCCTGTGGTTAGAGGGATGCAGGTAGTTGGGTGGGCGGTGGGGGGTACCTCTGGAAAGTGTCCAGAAGGTTGGTGTGGGTGCAATGTTCCTTTCTAGGGGAATTATAAAGTGCCTTAGTTCTTGCCTGCATGGTTCTGTCTCTTTTTGGGGTTATGGGAGCATTTTGCTATGAATCTGTATTTTAATACAGAGTAATGCACCCAACCAGATATTCTAGAAGAGTGAGAAATTAAAAATAGGAATTCCCTTCCTATAGATTAGGTAAAGGGGACCCTTGACCATTAGGTCCAGTTGTGACCGACTCTGGGGTTGCGGCGCTCATCTCGCTTTATTGGCCGAGGGAGCCAGCGTGCAGCTTCTGAGTCATGTGACCAGCATGACTAAGCCACTTCTGGCGAACCAGAGCAGCACATGGAAACGCCGTTTACATTCCCGCCGGAGTGGTACCTATTTATCTACTTGCACTTTGACATGCTTTGGAACTTCCTTAATCAAACCGAGAATCAGTTGGAACTTCTGAACACGTTCATATACTTGTAGGCTTATCCCCTCAAGCCTGGGTGATTGCCCTGTTTCTTCCCCTTCTGATAATCAGATTTGTTTTGACACAACCATGATAACAGGACATTGCTTTTCCTCCATTCTGAGCATTGACGGCTTGTTTTCATGTTGTTCATAGATAGGCAGGTTGTTTGTTGCCAACTGACCTCTTCTATTGCAGCTGCTGGACCTGATGCACACCCTTCACACACGAGCTGCCACCATCTATAGCTCTTGGGCTGAAGAGCAGCACCATCTGGAGGCTGCAGGAAAGAAAATTGAAGCAGACTCTCAGACGTTATGGGCCAATTGCTGGTGCCCATTACTGCAAGGTAAGCCTAGCCCATCCTAGCATACAAGAACAGGGTGGTCCAACTTTTTACAGTGGTGCCTCGCAAGACGAAATTAATCCATTCCGCGAGCCTCTTCGTCTAGCGGTTTTTTCGTCTTGCGAAGCAACCCCATTAGCGGATTAGCGCTATTAGCGGTTTAGCGGCTATTAAAGGCTTAGCGGCTATTAAAGGCTTAGCGGATTAGCGGCTAAAAGGCTATTAGCGGCTATTAAAGGCTTAGCGGATTAGCAGTTAAAAGGCTATTAGCGGCTTAGCGGCTTAGAAAAAGGGGGGGAGCGAAAAAAAATCAGAACACTTGCAAGACGTTTTCGTCTTGCAAAGCAAGCCCATAGGGAAAATCGTCTTGCGAAGCAGCTCAAAAACGGAAAACCCTTTCGTCTAGCGGGTTTTCCGTCTTGCGAGGCATTCGTCTTGCGGGGCACCACTGTATATCGAGTGGGCTGCAAGAGAACTTTGATATGGAAGCTGCAGGGGGAGGGGAGCGAGGGCAAAATTTGTCACCCCACCCCACCCTGTGCTCACACTGCCCTCCTCAAGCTGGCTAAGCAAAGTGCCGGGCTTTGTGAAGAAGGTATGAGGCTCTGGCAGGGTCCTAGAGCCCTCACACCTCCTTCCCCAAGCTGGTAAAGTGCTAACAAGGCTTTGGGAAGGAGATAGGAGGACTTTAGGACCCTGTCAGAGGCCTCAAGCTTCCTTCCCAAAGCCCAGCGTCTTGCTTACATGGCTTTGGAAAGGCAGTGTGAGGGCCAGGGAGGGGTGTCAAATGTTGCCAAAAAAGGCCTTGAGCATTAGGTTGCGTATTGGATCGCCCTGGAGTAGAAGATAGCAGCCACATGCATCAGAATTGGACATGAGGCAGTTGAAGTAATACACTTTAAGGGAAGAGTGATATTAAACAAAACAAAAAAAATGTTGCTAAGCGGCCCTGTGTTTAACCATCATCATCACTTTATTATTCATACCACATCCATCTGGCTGGGTTTCCCCAGCCACTCTGGGCAGCTCCCAACAGAATATTAAAAATGTGATAAAACATCAAACATTAAAAACTTCCCTAAACAGGGCTGCCTTCAGAACACATATTCAGAACACGTTAAGAGCAGCTTCGGATGTGTGTTCACCAAAGCAGAGACTGGGCTTGTTATATGTGCTTGATATTCTATGCCAGTCTCACACATGCATTTTTTGAAGGGAGTTTCCATTCAAATCTAGTAGCATGATTAAGCTGCTTGTTGCTAGTAAGCATCTTGCTACCGACCCTGTTATTTACTTTCACAGCACTTTGAGAAGTTCAAATAGTATTCCCCCTTTGCTTTTAAGAAAGATGTTTATGCCAAAATATGATAAACTTTTCCTTACTGGACCTAGTGGACTCCCTACTGTGATTCTTCTGATTCGTTACACATCGGAACATCTTTTTTTTTTAAAAAAAAAATATTCAAAATTAAAATAAGACATATTATCCAAAAACATATCATCCTTGTTTTCTCCCCATTTCCCCCCCTCCCACACAACCCCACCCACCCCCCGATTTCCCTCAGTTTCAGTCTTTGGTTTCTCTGAGACTGCTGTTTTCTGCATGTTACAAAGTTTTATAGATCCTCAAACTATTTAGCTGATTATTATAGATAAAAAGTTTGTGAATGTTTATTCAAAACCTGCCGAGGAGTCCAGTTCACTTTGTTGCATCTTCAAATACTTTGTAAAGGGTTCCCATTCATCCTTAAAAGTCACAGTTATCCTTGTCCCGTAGCTTATATGTCAGTTTTGCCAGTTCTGCATAGTCCGTCAATTTTTCTTGCCATGATTCTTTAGTTGGGGTTTCTTCAGTCTTCCATCCTTGTGCTACCAGAACTCTCGCGGCCGTTGTCGCGTACATGAAGATGTTTTCAGCTTTTTTGGTAGGTCTTTCCCTACAATCCCCAACAAAAATGCCTCGGGGTTTTTTAACAAATGTTACACACCGGAACATCTGATTTGAATGGCTCACACAAACAGTTCTCTAGATTACAGCCCTCCAGAAACTTGACAGCAACTCAAGATTGCAATGGAGTAAATTATATTTCTATGTGACAGGTTGCTGTGACAGATTCATTTTTCAACTGTGCTGTTGTGGAAACCCAGGGCTCTATGCTAGTCCAGGACTACATTTAATAAGCATCCAACGGTTCTGTGCTTTTGGGGAGTTGCGTGAAGGATGTAAGCAAGGGCTGGAGTTGCTTGGTGCAGAATGAAGACTCTCCCTCTCATTTTAACTTGCACTCTTTGCAGGTATTGCCTGCCTGTGTTGTGATGCAAGGCGACAGGTGCGGATGCAGGCACTGACCTACCTGCAGCGGGCTCTCCTTGTGCATGACCTGCAGGCTCTGGATGCCTTGGAGTGGGAATCCTGTTTCAATAAGGTATTGTTATATGCCTACATTGGCAAGGGAATGCGGGCGAATGGGCTCATCTTTCCAAAGGAGGCAATGGAAGCTTGTGGAGGAAGATAGGACTTCTCCTGACCCAAGACCTTGCTGAGTTCTGGTGCAATTTAAACCGTGTAACTTGCTTCCACCTCCTAGTCTTTTTCCTCCCCTGGCAGAATATACTTCTTGAGGCAGGGAGGACATCTGAGAGATTTGTTGAAGGTGAGGCAGTAGATCTACCTGGTCATCACTGGGCAAGGCTCAGCCACACACTCTTTATCTGCTATCCTGATAAGTGGCAATGCAGAACAACGGTCAGGCATGAGGGAGAGTTTTCTGGGCTGCAAACTGACCAATTTATTTATTAAGGTCCCAATTTAGTAATTTATTAAGGTACACAGATGAAAGGCTAAATGTTCAAGGCAAATAGAATAAATGCTCTGTTTTCCTTTATCTAAAAGGTATCTCACCTGTACATTTGAAAATCTAGGCAGGTTCAAAGCATTTATTACCCATCTGATAGAAGGGACTGCCCCTATTTCAAGTAGAAACAGCAAAAAATCCTATTTTTTTCCAGTTCTGAAGGCTTGGGAGAGGAGGGGGCTTTCATCTCCTTTGAGGGCGAGCTGAGTTTTCCCACTTCAAATTTGAAAAATCCAATGGGAAGCAGGACATGTAGACCCTTTACAGGGTCAGCAACCTTTTTCAGCGATGGGCTGCTCCACCATCCCTCAGACCATGTGGTGGGCCAGACTATTTTGAAAAAAAATATGAACAAATTCCTATGCCCCACAAATAACCCAGAAATGCATTTTAAATAAAAGGACACATTCTACTCATGTAAAAACACACTGATTCCCGGATCGTGTGTGGGCCGGATTGAGAAGGCGATTGGGCCGCATCCGGCCCACGGGCCTTAGGTTGCCTACCCCTGCTTTACAGCATAGTTGTAAGTAGGCAGCAAATTCCTACTTGCATAGCATTTGCCAACCTGGTGCTTTCCTGATGCTCTGGACTACAGTTCCCATCAGCTGTGGTCAGCACAGACCTTTAGTGAGCCTCTGCATCTTGCCCCCCTCAGTTGCAACCAATTCACTGGAAGATGTGCGTCCATATAAGTCAACAGAAAACTAGCTAGGGTGAAGAGCAGTCGAAGGAGAATTGATAAAGTTGCATCATCATTGGAGGAGGTGATTTCTCTTAGGGCAACCTTATTTTTCTTTGTCCCCCTGGACCACTTCTCAATAATCTTTATGTTGTTGTGATCATCTGCTGCCCCCTAGAAAAAGACTGCAGGAAAGCTTCTTGCTCTCAACCCATACTTTATATTTTGCCTCCTGTCCTTATTTACCAGTGTGCTGCTTATCTTGGATAATAGGTGCTGTTTCCTTTGCTGACCAAACTCCTAGAAAATATCAGCCCTGCGGACGTCGGTGGAATGGAGGAGACCAGAATGAGAGCCTCTACTCTCCTCTCCAAGGTGCGAGGCCTCTTACTTTTCAGAGAGCAAAGCTTTCTAATGTTAAGTAAGGTAAAGGTAAAGGGACCCCTGACCATTAGGTCCAGTCATGACCGACTCTGGGGTTGCGGCGCTCATCTCGCTTTACTGGCCGAGGGAGCCAGCGTACAGCTTCCGGGTCATGTGGCCAGCATGACTAAGCTGCTTCTGGCGAACCAGAACAGCGCACGGAAACGCCGTTTACCTTCCCACCGGAGTAGTAACTATTTATCTACTTGCACTTTGATGTGCTTTCGAACTGCTAGGTTGGCAGGAGCAGGGACCGAGCAACGGGAGCTTACCCCGTTGCGGGGATTCGAACCGCCGACCTTCTGATCGGCAAGTCCTAGGCTCTGTGGTTTAACCCACAGCGCCACCCGCATCCAGTACATCACTTTAAAGCTCCCTCTGACTATGCCTATTAGGCAGTGGGGATGAGCAGACTTGAACTGGGGCTTTCAGGAGACACCCAGTGTCTCCACTTTGAATTGCTACCTTCCTTTGAACTGGTGTCCCCATTCCCAGTGGGAAGTGGTGTAGTAGCCTCCTGCCCTGAATTCACTGTCACTAAACAAAAACAAAGTCTATTCTCCTAGTAACTTTTTCTGTTTATATGTACTTCACCTGCAATCTCTGTAGCAGGGTGAAGACTTTGTTTTAGCTCCCTGTGATTGGCTAACAAGCTTTAAGGAGCCAGAGAGGATTTATTTTAAGTTACTACATTTTCACCTTTACAGTTGAAATGAAAGGATAACTTGCAAAAAGACAACCCTGCTTGTGCAGGTCACCCCCCCCCCCCCGCCAATATATATACACAGAATTTAAAGCTTAATAACATTTCGAAGTAATATCACCCTGCCTGTCTTAATTCTGGCCATCTGTGTTAAGACTGTAGTGTGTGTACAACCTTGTTTATTTCATTAAATTGATTACTCTCTCAGGATTTAAGCATTGTGGCCACATGGTCTGGTGATTTTTTACAAGAGGCCCTAAACAAGCTTTTGGGCCCAAGTGTGGCACAGCATTCCCAGGGTTTGGAATCCTTTAACAGGGCAGAGCTGTCTAGGAATAATAATAATAATAATAATAATAATAATAATAATAATAATAATAATAAATAATAATTTTATTATTTATACCCTGCCCATCTGGCTGGGCTTCCCCAGCCACTCTGGGCGGCTTCCAACCGAATATTAAAATACAGTAGTCTATTAAACATTAAAAGCTTCCCTAAAGAGAGCTGCCTTCAGATGTCTTCTAAAAGTCTGGTCGCTGTTTATCTCTTTGACATCTGGTGGGAGGGCGTTCCACGAGTGCCACTACCGAGAAGGCCCTCTGCCTGGTTCCCTGTAACTTGGCTTCTTGCAGTGAGGGAACCGCCAGAAGGCCCTCGGTGCTGGACCTCAGCGTCTGGGCAGAACGATGGGGGTGGAGATGCTCCTTCAGGTATACTGGACAGAGGTCGTTTAGAGCTTTAAAATAACCTTAAACATACCTTGTGGTGTCAGAGCAGTCACCTTAGGTCCCTCTTCCTCTCATGCTATATGCTTACTGTGTGATCTTCTGTTCTATCCTAGGTCTTTCTGCAGCACTTGTCTCCACTGCTCTCCCTCCCAACCTTTGCTGCACTATGGCTGACAATTCTGGATTTCATGGACAAATATATGCATTCTGGGTCCAGTGACTTGTTGGTATGTATTTGCTGCCCCTTCATGTTTCTAGGATCTCTCCTTGCTAGGCCCATGTCTGAAATGCATCTTAAAACACCCCTCTGTGCCTTTCCACCCTTCTTGGTCTTCCAGTGATCCACTGGCCAGCCCCATGATAACCTCTGATAGTGATCTAAAAGAGGACTTGATTCCGAAGGAAGAAAGTGTACAGGATCTCAAATTTTAGGTCTTAGATATGTCTTGCCTTGCAGCCAGAGGCCATCCCTGAATCACTGAAAAATATGCTGCTAGTAATGGACACGGCTGGAATATTCCACAGTGCTGACTCACGAACAGGCTACTCTGATCTCTGGGAGATCACCTGGGAACGCATAGACTGCTTTCTGCCAAAACTGAGGGATGAGCTCTTCAAACAGACAGTCATCCAAGGTATGTAAGCCAACCACTTTGTGTTACGTTTAGAATCTGTGAGCAAGCTCCATGTTCTGAGAGAGGCACTTGGGGGTATGTCGAACTGGCCATGCAAGGTTCCTTGCAGAAAGAAATGAAACAAACCAAACAGGAAAGCATCCTTAGTTACTCACTGATGCAAAGCTCTTTATTTTATCTCAGCATGTTTGGTAGTAAAACTCCTGCAGGACCTTAAAAAATGTGCGAGTTCTTAAAATTCCAAGCCACTTTATTCTTCAAATCTAATCAACTTGTAAACCTAGTTCAGTATAGATGGCGAGGATTGCATTCCTACTTTTTCAAGCTGGTTCTTGAGTTGGTTAGAGTTTGAGTACAAGGTGTTTTTGAACATTAATAACACAAGTTTTTCAAGCTCCCGAAGGGGCAGTGTTTTACTCTGAAATGTGTTGAGCTGCAATAAAGAGTTTTTCATCAATGAGCCCCAGAGCCTGTTCTCCTTTTCATTTTGTTCTCTTAAGGCATTTCTTTCCCCCTTTTCTTGTGCTCCTTGCAGACAGGAGCCAGTGCTTGGGGCTTGAGATGGACCCTAGAAAGCAGTAGATCTGAGGCTTTACTAGATAGCAACAGAAATGGAGCTCCTAGCCAATCCCAAAACCAGTGCTGTGCATCTCTTGCTTTCTTTGCCTGAAAAGATGCCTGGGCCTGAGCACAAACAGTCCTGATGGCTAAGTTAAGATTCACACCACAGTTCATGCCTTGGTTCCCTTGATGATGCGTGCTAGAATAGACTTCTGATGTCTTGTCATAGCAGAGAATACTTGTGTGTGGGTTGGTGTGTATAGTCATGTCCCATGTTGCCAGAGCAGCCTGATCTGACATGAGTGGGAGCACGCAGTCTTGATTTAAGGGAAAGCCTTTTTCCTCGAGAGGTATAATCCTTTTTTTTTTCTTTTGCTTGCTGTTTTTATTTAGACCCAGTTCCTACCTTACCAACAGAGATGCATCCTCCCAAACCAACAGTATCTTCCCTGCCACATTCCCCCGGAGGGGATACAAGGACTGCCACCCATTCAGCTCCCTCTGAGAAGTCTCCTGAGCTGGCAGCCATCGGTAAGTCCTACAGTTACTGCAAGAATGAGCTGCTTCTATATCACCACCACCACAATCTAATAGACATGATATAAAAGGAATGGGAAGAGGAAGCAAGCATTGGAGAGGTGTCGTTTCACTGGCTGATGAATGGGATCATGTTTGTCTCCTTCTTGCCATATTCTCCCTGAGAAGCAAGTGGCCTACGTCACCTAGCTGATGGCAGAAACGAGAGTTTGCCACTTTTTCAGGCAGGCAGCGAGGAAACAAACCCCCTGCAGCTGATCCTTTTCTGTCTTAGGGGTGGGACCAGATCTCTTCATTGCTGCAAACTGGTGGCAGTAGTAACAGCAGCAGCAGCAGTATTGCATGACTAATTTTTCAAATCTTCTCATCACTGAGCATGATGCTTTACAAACTAATGCAAGTTAAACAAACAACAAACCAGCAACAAACATATCCCTGTTCCAGGTTACTTACAGTCTAAAGTCTTACAATGTGGGAAGTACAGCAAACAGAGGATAGGAATCCGTATTTGTTAATTTTATATTCTTCCTTTCCACCAAATGGTGCTCAGGGCGATTAACAGCAGTAAAATACAAAGTAAAAATAAAAACAAGTAGGTAAAAACATCAGTAAAATGCATCAATTTGTATATTTACAGATGCCTTAGCAAGGTGGGTAATGAGGCCACAGGCTTGTCTGACTAAAAGTGCTTTTGACTGCCGGCTGAAGGGTTAAAGATGGGGCTAGACCAAGAAGAGGTAGCGCTGGATAAAAGAGAGAAAATTCAGTTGCACTGCTTAAGCTTCAGTTAGAGGTTAAACCAAAGCATTCTCATAAAAGATGAGTTTCAGGGTGAGGTTTGAAGGCGAGAAAGAGTTGGCGTCACATGTGTTTGTGTTCTGGGAGTTGCAGCCTAAGGAGCAGCAAGGAAGAATGGGTAAAACCATTTAAGAGGACAGGAATCTGTTGAGCTGCTAAAGGTGTAGAGTTAAAGAAACAAATATATGCAGAATGGGAAACTAGTATAGGAATTTGAGGAGGCACGTCACATGGGGTGACTGAAGAGGCAGTGCGATGACGATGACGATTTATTAATTTATTGAATTTATATACTGCCCTATACCCGGGGGTCTCAGGGCAGTTCACAGAATAAAATCAAGATATAAAACCACAAAATACCTAATAAAAATAAAAACAACAACCCAATAGCCCCCCCCCCAAAAAAACACATTTTAAAAGGGTATAGGATGTAAACAGGATCAACCAAAGGCCTGGTTGAAATTTTGCCTGACTTCTAAAGATGTATAATGAAGGTGCCAGACGAACTTCCCTGGGGAGAGCATTCCACAGGTGGGGAGCCACTGTAGAGGAGGCCCGTTCTTGTGTTGCTACTCTCCGAACCTCTCGAGGAAGGGGGCACACAAAGGAGAGCCTCAGAATATAATCTCAGGGTCTGGGTAGGTTCATCTGGAAAGAGGCGGTCCTTGAGATATTGTGGTCCCTGGAACAGGGAGTGAAAAGAAACCAAGAGAAAAAGGAATGATTTGTGTGTACTTATACACACCAAGAGTGAGCTAGGTGAAGCTTGGGGAGGTCATGGAACATATTAGGTAAAGGTAAAGGGACCCCTGACCATTAGGTCCAGTCGTGGCCGACTCTGGGATTGCAGCGCTCATCAAGCTTTACTGGCCGAGGAAGCCAGCGTACAGCTTCCGGGTCATGTGGCCAGCATGACTAAGCTGCTTCTGGCGAACCAGAGCAGGGCATGGAAACGCCGTTTACCTTCCCACCGGAGCAGTACCTATTTATCTACTTGCACTTTGATGTGCTTTCAAACTGCTAGGTTGGCAGGAGCAGGGACTGAGCAACGGGAGCTCACCCTGTCACAGGGATTTGAACCACCGACCTTCTGATCGGCCAGTCCTAGGCTCTGTGGTTTAACCCACAGTGCCACCTGCGTCCCCATGGAACATATTATCTGGTGACTAATTTTCCTCTTGAACAAGTGAAAAATCTATTCTCCTCTCTCAGCAGACCCCGAGACGGCTTCAGTTCCAGGCAGTTCCAGTCTCTCTGGACCACAGTTCCACCCTCCAGCAGCAGCACCTGTGAAAGTGAGCTCGGCGAAAGATGCACCTCAAGCAGTGGCACAGCAACCTCTTATTCTTCAGCCTCTGGCCTCCCCCTTGCAGGTGGGAGTGCCACCTATGACTCTACCTATTATTCTGAACCCAGCCCTCATAGAGGCCACCTCTCCTGTGCCTCTTCTGGCCTCCCAGCGGCCGACTGACCCCATGACAGCTTCTGAAGTCAACTGAGGAGAGGAGTAAAGAGGACAGTTGGCTGCAGGGGTGATGGCGGTACAGGATGCTCTGTCTGGTAGAAGCCATGATTGCTGTAGGGAAGACCCTAGCAGAAGTGTGGAAGGCCACTTTGCAATGTAGCTGTCCTCCCCAGTGGACCTAAGGCCAAAATTTCCATCCCAGCTCGTCTGTTCCACGGCCCTTGGCTCCTTTTGTGCAGAGGCAATCTCTGTGTGGGTGATGGCCGGCTTCTCTTCTCTTCTCTTTAGAGTTAGGGGGCAGCAGTCAGTTTTTCAGCACACACCTTCTGCTGCCTGTGATCTAAAAGAAAAGAAAGAAGGTAGGCGTTTCCTGCAGAGTGGAGCAGGGGAGCTATATTCCCTAGGAAATTAAGCAGAGACGCTCCTATTACGGATATTTGCTTGCCTATATTCTTTGACGTTGACTTGAGAATATGACTTTTCCTATCGCCACTCTTTGGCTTGACTCTTCGGGGTCCTCTTCAGCTACTCTGCTGGGTAGCGAGAGCTGGGGAAAAAATATCTACCCAGTGGACAAGACCAGAGAATGTGGGACAGGAAGCAGAGGCCTGGGCCCAGGACAGGGAGGGGGAACCTCTGCAGTGCTGAGCGAGCTGTACCATCTTGACTAAGTCTTGTACTGGAAGCTCTCCTCCTTTCAGTTAAATCTCACTGGGTGCCCCCCAGGCATTCTTTGCTTGCACTCACAATCTCCTCACAAGATAACTAGACTCGGGCGATTAGTGCCCGATAAAGTGAGAGGCTTCTGGGAGCGGGCAGGAATTGGCCGTACATGATGCTCTAACTCATTTGGGAACAGGCTGCTAAATTTTCCTTCTGGTCGCTTTCACTTTAGGAGGATGCCGTTAACCCCTCCTGCACCTCTGGCCTCTTAGCACAAAAGCAGAGTGAAATGTGTCTCATCTAGTGCTTCCTTCCTCTTATGCATTAGGCTAAAATTCTCCACATTTATTGCAGAATCCCATTGGGAACTGAAGCCAGTGTCTACTGTGTGGAACGGCAGGTGATTGTGTGTGTGTGTATATATATATAAGGAGTCTATTGACTTTTTACAGTGGAATAAATATGACCTGTAAATGAATTATTTTGGCTTAGCAGTTCTTCTCCCCTGCCCCATCCCTCCCCCACCAGGGGTGCCAACTTGAATAAAATATTGGGGATCCCAGGTAAGCCGCCCCCCATATAATCAGTCACATGATGTGCCACACCCACCATTTGAATGCCTATCAACTTGGGGGGGCGACCCCCTCAAATATTTTATATTCTCCTACCACATTCATATTTTGATGCCGTTTGAGGGCGTGCATGTTTTATCACCCTTAACAATTGATGATAGCTTCCTCACGGACATGAGCTTCTTGTTCCTACCTTGGGGACTCAGCCAATCCAGCCTTTTCAGGTCTTCCTTCAGGGTGGTGGAGGCGCTGCAGATGGCCAATTGTCTATTGTTGCCATTAGGTAAGCCCACATGGTGGCGCATACAGTCCGTTGACACCACCCTGCTCCTCACTCACCAATCTGCTTGATGCCCACTCAGGCATGTTGCGGTGGAGCATGTGCATCCCATGAGCACATGGAGTGCACAGCCTGGAGTGCCTTCCTCTCTACCGCCTCAGTCTATTCTGCCTTTCCCGACAGTACTGCCTGCGATGCACTGAAAAGGAGATTAGGCAAGACAGCCACTTACTCCAAGCCAGTAATAAGCAAGGGGTGGGGGTGGTGTCAGGATGAATGGCCAGGGGGCTGTTTCCCCTCAACATCCCCCTCTCCCCTTTCTCACACTTGAGACTTGGCAGAGCACTCCTAGGTTGCAGTTAGGAAGGAATACAGATTTGTGTGTGTGTGTGTGCGTGCACCACAAAATTGTTGCCTTCAATCGCAGTGTGGCTAGAATCCAACTTCTGTCACTGTAAAGTAGGGATTAGCAATTATGAAGGCTTCGGGGTCAAGTCTGCCCCTCTGTGTGATACCAGCTGGTCTCCCAATTGCCCATATTAGTGCACATATTACAAAGATGTGCGTGCAAACATGTCTGTCTATATAAGTGGGAAAGAACATTAGCAATGGCATTCTGCTAAGACAGATTGCTTGCAAAAATTTGTACGTTAGGCAAAATGGCATAGAGAAATGGATGCGTGGGTATAAATGCACCAAAGTGTTATGAATTTTCACAAATATTCTTTTTGTTAAAAAATTCAAGCATATGTGAAGATTGAACAAACTGAACTTAAGATTGTAAAGATGACAAACTCGGAGAAACCGAGAATGAGAAGGTTTGTCAATCCCTCATAGGGAAGCCATACATACAGCATCCTTCACGCTGTTCTATTCTACTAAATATGTAGACCACCATTAAGCCTGTTACTGAATTTTTCCCACCTTAAAACTGCTGAAATTCCTGATACACTTTTGAACTCGAGTAGCATTAAAAGGCCACTTTCACAAAATGTGTCCACGTAGTTCTAACATCCCAGCTGGAGAAAACATTTTTTAGTGCAATCCATTGCTATGAAACTGTTTATCACAGGTTTGTGTTCAGCCTCTACCTGATAAGAACATCCAGAGTTTGCTGAAGTAAGCATAGGGGTCCTCTCTGCTTATACAAATGACCCAAAGAGTGCAGTTTCTTTCCAGCTCAGTGCGTGTGTTTGACAAGACGCTTGTGATCAGATCCAATCACCCTATTAATGTATTTTAATCGTTATGTGCATTGAAAGTAATTGCAGTTTGAAAATGCAACAACTGGTGCAGGCAGAATGAGGTACAGTTGCTCAGGGTAAAGACAAATGTGAACAAGAGGATTGTCTCCGAAACATTTGTTTGCTTTTAAGAGTCAGCATTTATTTGCAGAATATTTACCTATGAATACAAGAGCTGTCTTGCAGGATCAGAGCAAGGTCCATGTAGTTCAGCATTCCACTTATCACAGCAGAAACTTGGATGCTGATGGAAGATCACCAGCAGGGAATGAAGATGCATAGAGCATTCTGGAATATTCTGCTTGCAAACTGAACTGTCATTCAGCTATTGCAGCTGATAGCAGAGACTTTTTAAAGCAGCCATCTCTGCTTGTGGTCATTACTACATCTTGTGGCAATTAATTCTATGTTACAAGAGTTCCACTGAATCAGACGAAGGGTGGATCTAATAGTTACTAACACTGCCCAGAGATTTATCCAGGAATCTGACATGTAGGGCAAGAAAACAACACCTCTCTCTCCTTTTGTTCGTTGCCCCTTCCCAAGCAAGTGGTTGTTCTGAGGCATGCTTTCTCTGAAAATGGAGATTGTGGTCGTGGCTTAATAACAGCTGATAGGCTTGGATCAGTTTGCCTGATCCTCTTTTAAGTGCTGGCCAGGCGAGTGACCATCAACACAATACAGTGGTACCTCGAGTTACATACGCTTCAGGGTTACATACTCCACTAACCCAGAAATAGTGCTTCAGATTAAGAACTTTGCTTCAGGATAAGAACAGAAATCAGGCTCCGGCAGCAGGAGGCCCCATTAGTTAAAGTGGTGATTCAGGTTAAGAACAGTTTCAGGTTAAGAACGGACCACCGGAATGAATTAAGTACTTAACCCGAGGTACCACTGTATGTGGCAGTGAATTCTCTGTGTGTGTTACGTGTTGTTTTGGCAGTGGATGTGTCACTGAGTGGTGCAGAGTTCTAGTATAATAAAGAGAAGGCTATGGAATGAGGAAGTACCCAAAACATACATTTGGGGTGGAGTTGGAGGAAGGGATGCTGCCTTGGACCAGATAGGAAAGCACCTATCAGAACCCATGCCAATCTTTTGCACTGTTTGTGCTACAAAGCCTGGATTTTGTTTTGTCAGTTAACACTGCTTTTAGGGAACTCCTTCCTCTGACAGTAAAGTCAGAAGATTAGTGTCTACCTGTAAGCTCTTTTCTTGGGCAATTAAACTATGGCTGTGTATTTCTGCCCTTATTGAAGAACTGGCTAAGGAAACTTTAAAAGTCAGCAAAATTGTTCAGAGATTATAGCTGAACGGTGCTATTTTGACGGTGGGGATGATGGCATTGTGTACCTCTGCCACATAGGTCTTGGCAAATAGTGGAATCTATGCTTGAACAACACCAAAAAAGCTGGTCTCCCTGACAGCTAGAAACATGGCTCTGTAAGGGCAAAGTAATGTGACTGGGTAGGTCTTCCACAGTGCACACAAGAACACAAGGTAACTGAATTTGTGATGGCTTTTTTCAAAGATCTGCCGTATCTGATTAAATGTGCAACTGGATCCTTTAAACCTTCACCTGCTGGAGGCATATTCCCTGAGCAGTCAACTTCAACATGTTGCACTTCTCCACCAGAGAAGACATTGTGTGTTGTGCAGCATAGAGGGTGGCTAACATGAAATTTGCTCATTGCTCCTCAGGAGTTTCAGGGCTATTGCTGCATTAAACTATTGAACAGGGGTAGACTCTGTGCTGCCCTCCAGTTACTGTTCACTAAAATTCTGATCACCCCAACCATTGGCTGATGCTGCCTGAGGCTGATGTAAGTTACAGAACAACATCTGGAGGCTACTACATGGACTAACACTACTATATTCATAATTAAAGATGACCACTAGAGGGTCTGGAGAACCAGCATAAATGTTCATTCAAGTTGGACAAGTAGTCTCTCTTGTGTGTCTAATATTCAATGGCCTTTGCAGCTGAAGAGTGTGATGAGCTGTGCCCTTTGTAGACTATGCAGGCACATACATGGGAAAATCCCGCACAAGGCATCTTCCTAGGGGTGGGCTCACATCTTCCCTGATTTTATTTGAGCACCACAATGATTTATGGTCAAGATTATTTATGATTTAAGGTTCAAGAGGAACCAGGGGTGTTTCCAGACTGTTGCTGTTTTTTGCTTTTGTTTTGCATACTGGCAAATTCAGGTTGCACAAGGACAATGAATTTGGAGCTCCTGTACAACGAACCCGCATCCCCCAAAGAATGGGCATTTTGCAATAAGGAAAATGCACTGGAAAGTGTCTAAGGATGCTTGATTTGATGCAATATCATCTAACCTCCCTGCAAACAAACCATAATAAACTGGCCATTTGGAAACACTCTGCATCTGTGTTTTCTTCCTTTTGTGTGTGTTTTCATTTTCACTGTGTTTTCCCATGCTTGTGCCACCATGCTTTATGGCACAGCAGCCTCCTCCTTAAGGAGTGTATAGGATGTGAGGTCAAGCTGCTGCTGCTGCGCCAGCCATGGAGACAGACTTCTCTCCTTGTGGGGAACCTCTGACAGTGAACGAAAGAATCTACAGAGAGGTCCACCAAAACCCTTCTACTTTTCTTTGTGAGACCTGGAAGGTGTGATCTCTTTCCTGGCGTTATAGTCAAAATGGAAATGGATGGAAGGGATGCGAGGGTGGTGGGTTAAATAGCAGGGGGAATAGAAGTGTAGTCTAGTGATTATAGAACAGCCCACAAAGTCTGACTGGCTTTTGGGTCTGCTGGAAGAGACATTAAATGTTGCTAAACCTGTTCCCTTATGCCTTGGATGTCCCCCTTCTTGGGCTGTGCGTGGAGTAATTCTGGAACATTGACCTGGCTTAGACGTCAAATGGATCCTGAATGGGGGCAGGCGGGTAAGAAATGGTAAGAAACAAGTTGCTTCCTTTTCCCATGTCTTTAAATATGGCAGGCTGGATTTAAAAAAGGGGTGGGATGATGAAGCTGTACTCTCCAGCTAACATCATCCCTGACCAGCCCACACTAACAGGGTCAGATGGGAGTTCTCCAACAACAGAAGGACCCTGGCTCTCTATGTTTGGGTTGGGGGATCCTTAGGGTGCCTTTGGTGCTGAATTCTGCAAGACTCAACTAATTAAAGTGGGGGAGAAGGTTAGCAGTTTGGGGGTCTGTGTACTTTATTGGGTATTGAAGGTGGGATATGTTGGAATCACAGTGCAGCCTCCCTATAATAAATGGAGAGTTGATTTCCCTACCCAAACAGGGCCAGTCCAAGACATTTTGCCACCTGAGGCAAAGTCTCTCTCTCTCTCTTTTAAGGGAGGGGAAGGGGAAAGAGATCTGGGACTTGGTGCAAAGAGCTGGGGCTACACCTTTGGGGACCACCCCCAATAGCACTCTGCTTCCATTGGCACTGATAGAAAGCTCTTTTCAAGAGTTTGGGTTTGGGTTTTGGTCACAATACATGGGATGGGCGGGTTAATTCTTTTCTCCCCAGTTGTGAGTTAATATTTACTTATTGTTACAGTATATGTATTAGTCTTTTTTCTTACAAAATAATTTGAAGTGAATGAACTAGGCAGAATTTACTCTCAGATGGCAGTTACTTTTAAAAGTGTGGCTGGGAGCAGGGAAGAGACTGCTGAAAGATCCAGGTCTTAATCCCTTTGGTCCCCCCCTCCACTCTGAGAATACTTGGGCCTGCGGATGTGGCAAGATGACCACACATGTAGCATATGCCTTCCCATGGAACTAGGGCTTTGATGAGTTACACCTATACATGTAGTGTTCTGTCTTCAGTTTAGTAAGAGATTTACACAGCTAAGCATTTCTGAGATGCTTAAGTATTTTGCCACCATCCCTGAAGGTGTACCACAGGGCAGTCCAACATTTCATACCAAGTGGGGCCACAAGAGTAAAGGTAAAGGGATCCCTCACCGTTAGGTCCAGTCGTGGACGACTCTGGGGTTGTGGTGCTCATCTTGCTTTATTGGCCGAGGGAGCCGGCGTACAGCTTCCGGGTCAGGTGGCCAGCATGACTAAGCCGCTTCTGGTGAACCAGAGCAGTGCACGGAAACGCCGTTTACCTTCCCGCTGGAGCGGTACTTGCACTGGCGTGCTTTCGAACTGCTAAGTTGGCAGGAGCAGGGACCGAGCAACGGGAGCTAACCCCGTTGCAGGGATTCGAACAGCAACCTTCTGATTGGCAAGCCCTAGGCTCTGTCGTTTAGACCACAGCACCACCCACAACCCACAGGCCACACACTGCCATCATCGTCGTCATCATTTGTTTGAGAAGGCATGAAATTGATGGTGTGTTAGCCAAGGTATTTAGGCGTCCCCTAGTTTGTCCTGTACATATTTCCTGTGTTGGGCATGGATTTGTTGTTTTTGTAGAAGTGTTTTAGACAGTGTAGACCTTTGTCTTGCCAGGTTTTTATCTGGACGTTTTGTGCTGCGTGTTGGAATAGTGGGTGATAGGCCAGGGGGGGTTAGTGGGGGTGGGCATGGAGATAGTTTGCCTACTTTTCCCTCCTGACACACACTGCCTTGTTGTGTGGCGGGGGTTGGGGGGAAGGAGCCAGGCCAAAATTTGACCCTCCCATCTTGCAGCCCTTGCACTGCCTTCCCAAAGCCAGCTGAGGTACTGGGTGTGTGAGGCTCTGGCAGGGTCCTGGAGCCCTCCCACCTCTTTCCTGACAAAATGTTAACTAGACTTTAGGAGGGAGTCATAGAATCACAGAATTGGAAGGGACCACAAGGGTCATCTAGTCCAGCCCCCTGCAATGCAGTAATATTTGGCCCAATGTGGGGTTCAAACTCATAAGCCTGGTACTAAGAGTCCCAGGCTCTATCAACGGAGCTATTCCAGGAGGTCCTTGTCAGTTGTCAGACCCTCATGCCTCTTCCCAAAGCCTTGCTTACCCAGCTTTGGGAAGGCACAACGAGAGCTAGGGAGGGGGACAATGTTGGACAACCCCTGTCTACCAGGATAGGACAGGTGCTACACGGTAGAGTGTTGAGGTGGCTAAAATGCCAGAGCCCTGCTCTCACCCAGGAAGTAGCAGTAGGGCACTACCACCTAGACTTGGCAGATCTATCCATACAAGTAGAAGTTGTTTCAAACGATTTTCAGCACTATATTTTTTAATTGCTGGAACGTGTAACCTGTCACGCAGGTTGAACTATTTTTTTTTTGGGGGGGGGAGAAGCTAAGTCCCACAAGACATGATACAGGCCCACTATTTGAATGGCAATTCCCATCAACTTTGGTGGGGCCAGACCCCTTTAAATATTTTATTGGGGAGGCCGAAGGGACCTCAGCCTCTAGGAGTTCACTCCTATCCTGCCCTGGGACCTTTTGATAAACTGGGTAGGTAAGAAATCACCATCATACCCTGACTGAATCCACAGGTCTCCCACCCACCTGTAACCAAATGGAGAAAGTGGAAGCACTTTAAAGAAAAAAACCCTGCCCTAGTCTTGGCTAGGCCAGGCCACTACATCCAGTGGTGTAGCGTGGGGGGTGCAGGGGGGGCCGGCCGCACCGGGCGCAACATCTGGGGGTTAGGGGGCGCACATCCACGGGTTAGGGGGCGCAAATCCACGGGTTAGGGGGCACAAATTACTTGCCTTGCCCCGGGTGCTGACAACCCACGCTACGCCACTGACTACATCCATATATATGTGTGGAGAGAGAGAGATTAAAACCAAAGTTTCTTTGCGGGAGTGCGGCAGGGCTGTAGGTTCAAGCCCTGGCATCCTCAGATGCAGCTGAGGAAGCCGCTCCCACTCCGTGAAACTCTGGACCAGTGTCTCCCAAACTTTGGGATTTGGAACTACAATTCCCATCAGCCCTGACCACTGGTCTTGCTAGCTAGGGATGATGGGAGTTGTAGTCCCAAAAAAGCAGACGGCGACCCAAGTTTGGGGTAACCTCGCGCCTGGACCAATGGTCTGTCTCGGTCTCCCGACAACTTTCTTACGCTCTCCTCTCACGCGCGCATTTGCCAGAAGCAGCGCCGACTCAACTTCCCCCTCTCTGGTAACTTTCCAAGCCTCGCCGGGCCTTGAGGGGGAGAGGCGGAGAGCCTCTTCTGCCGAAGAAGGGCGCTTTCTGGCGCGCCGCTCGCTCCCTTCAGGAAAGGCACAGCCTCTCCCTTTCGCTGAGGCGAAGACGAGCGCGCCCAGAGCTCTCCCTTCCCCGACCTCTCCAAGCCGGGGCGGGCAGCGCGCGGAGACCGGCCCCCGAGGCGGGGTCGCCCCGTCCCATGCCGGCCTCGCTCCTCCTCCTCGGGGGGCGGGAAGTTACGCTTCGGCCGCCGCCGCCGCCGCTGGGCTGGAGCCCCGCCGACTTTGGCGCCGTCGTCGTTGTCCCGCGCTCCAGTCAGTCCGCTGCGCAAGGGGCCGAGGGCCTTGGTAGGGGCCGGCGCCAGGCGCGCTGCAGCCGACTCCCTCCTGGCGCCCACCGGACGCTGGCTGGGCGGGCGGGCCAGCTCCCCCTGTCGGGCGCGCCGCCGCCCCAAAATGCCCGCCTGGGCGATCCTGCCTATCGCCTTGCCCGCCTTCAGCATCACCGGCATGTGGATCGTGTGAGTAACACAGGACGGGGCGGGAAGGGACCCTCACCAGCGGACCCGCGCGCCACGCTTCCAGCCAGCGGCGTTTCTGCCCCGCTTGGTGGCCCGGAGCGGCTCTGGGGGCGCCGCCGGGGGGAGGCGAAGGTGGCGGGCTGCGCTGCGCTCCGGAGCCGTGGCTGCCGCTGCTGCTTCGCGCCTCAGCCTGCCCGCGCCCTGGCCCGGCCCTGCGCCCGCGAGCCTGCCCTCCGGACTGAGCCGGGGATGGCCCTCGCATCTCCTCGCCTGGCCCCAGCCTCGGAGCTGCTGGAAAAAGCGCCTCCGCTTCTCCTCCACCCGTGCAAGGCGGGGTGGAAGTGAGCCAGTGGCCAGTGGAAAGTTTCAGGGCTGAGACCTGTTAGGGTGGAGGGCAGCATCTGCGTGGAAGGATGCTTTGCGTGTCGTGGGTTTGTGTCTCGTCCGCCCGGAAATGCGCCCAGCCTGCCACATGTTTTCCAGAGTGCTGCTTATACAGTAGGGCGATGCGCGCTCCTCGTGCGTGCCCGAGGTGTCTTCCCGACGACATGCTTATCAAGCATTCCTCCGGATTTGCTTTCGCGCAGTTTTGCGCACGCGTTGGATGACGCCCCGGGTGTACTGAGCATTGATTCTGATTCGTTTGGCCAGAGATGTTCGGACATTGCATCAAAGCAATGAAAGGAGAAAGGAGATTCCGACAAAACATCAGGAAGAACTCTCTTGTAGTAAGAGCTGTTGGAGAGTGGATCGGTCTCCCTCTGGAGGCTGTGGTCTCTCCTTCCTAAGAGTTTTTTAAGCAGAGGTTTTTAAGCATTTCTCCTCTGTCTCTTTCATTTAGAAAGTTTAAATGTTTGACCGGGAGTCAATCAGCTACTGGTAAATTCAATTTACTTCATCATGCAATTGGGTTAGAATTGTGGAGTAGGAAGGGACCGCGAGGGTCATCTAGTCTTAACTCTCTGCAAGGCAGGAATCTCAGCATGACAGATGGTCATCCAAAGGCAAGGTAACTGCTTTTTACAGAAGTGAAAGCCTTGACAAAATGAAGGACTGGCAGAACAAGTGCAAACCAATTATATGGCAAATCAGAAGGAATGACAAAAGGGCACCTCTAAAGGTGCTTAGGCTAAATAATGGAGACTTCTTTAAAAATGCACCAGACAGGCAGTGCAGCTGTTAAGATGAAAAAAGGTGCAAAGGGAGAGGCATGGGGGAAATCACAGAACAGCTAAATAAATCCTTTGCCCCTGCCTACAGGGGTTTAGAGACCCACAAGTGATATATATATATATATATATATATACCGTATTTTTTGCTCTATAAGACTCACTTTTTCCCTCCTAAAAAGTAAGGGGAAATGTGTGTGCGTCTTATGGAGTGAATGCAGGCTGCACAGCTATCCCAGAAGCCAGAACAGCAAGAGGGATTGCTGCTTTCACTGCGCAGCGATCCCTCTTGCTGTTCTGGCTTCTGAGATTCAGAATATTTTTTTTCTTGTTTTCCTCCTCCAAAAACTAGGTGCGTCTTGTGGTCTGGTGCATCTTATAGAGCGAAAAACACGGTATATATATATATATATATATATATATATATATATATATATTAGTAGTGCACCTAAGACATGCAAAGTGCAAAGGATAGGGCTATAGAGATTTTAGAAACTGGCAGCTTAAAACCCAGCTTCCCATTGTCAGCTGGCATTTACCCAAGGAGCTCCAGGGGTAGTTGGTTTCATACAAGAGTGGAAGGTGCTCAGCGTTCCACTGCCCAACTTCAGAATTTTACAGGAACTCCTGAAGTCTATACTCTGCAGCTGAGCTATTTCAGTAGCTATTGCGATAAAAAGCATTGATCTCAAAAGCCTAAGAAGGAGGAGGCTAGCTAAGAACAAGATATATCCTAAGCCTCCATTAAAGTTGGTTTGGCACCCTTACTCAACAAGCCTGATTCCCCCCCCCCCCCTGGACTTCTTGCCATAAGGAAAGTGACATGAAAAGGCACTGGAACGTGTGGCAGAACAAACTGCTTGACCCAGTGTCATATACCCTCCTGGAAAACAAATTGGAGCAAATGTTCAGTACTCAGCCAGTCACTGTTTAACCTCCCCACAAGCTTTGTGCAGGCAAAATTGTGAAGCAATTGAAAGATTTTCCATAAGTACACTCAGTGTCTCTGTTTTCAAATAACAAAATCCTTCACACAGGTCCATTACAGTCAGTTTGAGACGTTTTTGTAGCAATGTGGGGTTGATGAAGGAAGAGAGGTGGGGAGGGAGAAAGAAAGGAGAAAACAGAGAAAGAGAAAATAGGAGGGGTGAAAGCAGAGAGGGTGAGGGACTTCCATTACAATATTTACATAGTGTATGAGTGGAGATTTTTTTGTCCGCATCGCATGGGTAGGTGTCTTATTTTTGCTGGCAGAGCGAGTGATCAGAGGGCCCAAGTTATGTTTAGTTGCAGTTGACTGGTTGCAGGGTGTTTTGTTTGTATGTGAGGTTAAGTTAGCCCTATTGACTCATAGTTGTTAGGGCAGGGGAGGGGGTCATTGTCTTGTTGGCCTTTGTATGTGATAAAGAGGAGCCACACAAGGGGGAAGGCCTCCTTCTTTGTTTGATCCCATGATAGATTCAGTCTGCTGATTAGTTTTTCTAGTAGCGCTGTTTCCCATGCAGTTCGGTACCAATGGTCCATGTTCACTGCCAAAAGGTCTCTCCAGTGTCTGGTAAATATTGACCCATGCATTTTCCCCTGCTCAGGGGTGCCAACTTGAATAAAATATTGGGAGGGTGGACACCCCACATAATCTATCACAAAACTAGGTACACATACAGTATTTGAATGGCAATGCCCATCAACCGGGGGGCGGAGGCTCAAATATTTTATTGGGGGTGGCTGAAAGTACCTTGGCCCCTTAGGAATTGGCTCCTGTGCCCCCCACCCTTTTACCCTTTCTGGGGGAAATACCCACAAATTTTTTTTAAAAAAAAACAGCAGCAGCAGGAACACCTTGTTGCCAAGAACCCTGATATTTCCTTGACCTGTTCAAAACATTAAGCCCTTCCCTGGAAACATGCACAGTCGCCATTGTTTGCCTGGCTTGAGAGTAAATCCTATGGATTAGTGGGATTTACTTCTGAGTAAGCATGCATAGTGTTGGGCTACTGGTTTCGACTCGGACTAAAAGATCAAGCAACCTGTCTAGCAGCGGTGGGGCTCAGGGTTGCCTGTCACTACCAGATGGCTGCCTACCCTTGATTGGTGTGTTTAGTTAGCAGATTCTTCCAAGCTGAATCACTTTCTAGGCTTCTTGTTAATTCTGGACAATGCAGGGGAGGCAGACGGTTGCCTCAAAACATTTGCGGTGCCTCAGGCAGGAAATCTGCATTGTCAAAATATGCGGCTAAACTAAATTACAACTGGCTGCCCTTTACAGATATTCCGTAATGTGCTGCCTGAGGAAGGCTGCCTCAAGCTGACTGATTGGTATCTTGTTGAATCTGTCTTGTCTGGTTGTAAGGAGACAGTTGCCTGCCGTTCCTTAGCTGCAAGACAACGCGTTTGGGTTGTCTGGCTAGAGAGGGAGCAAGATGCAAATATTCAAATAGCTCCAGGTATATAGGAACATAGGAAGCTGCATTTTGAGTCAGGCCGTGGACCGTGTACCTCTGCAGCTGTTCTCCAGAGTTTCAGATGAGGAACAAATAATAAGCCCCCTATCGCATGAAAACCCAAGATGGTTCTTGAAATTCATTCTGACTGGGCAGATAAAATATAACAGATAGAATTCTGCAGGGCGTGTTGTTAGCGTGTGAAAATGGTCAAGCTCCAAGGAAGCCCAGGCAGCCACCTCTAGATGGTGGAGGCGCCAGGCGTCATCCTGGCGCCCGGGCATCTTCACTTGGTTGCAAGTGGCTGTTAAAGATAAAGGGACGCCTGACCATTAGGTCCAGTTGTGGCCGACTCTCGGGTTGCGGCACTCATCTTGCTTTATTGGCCGAGGGAGCCGGCGTACAGCTTCCGGGTCATGTGGCCAGCATGACTAAGCCACTTCTGGCGAACCAGAGCAGCACACGGAAATGCCGTTTACCTTCCTGCTGGAGCAGTGCCTATTTATCTACTTGCACTTTGATGTGCTTTTGAACTGCTAGGTTGGCAGGAGCTAGGACCGAGTACTCACCCCGTCGCGGGGATTCGAACTGCTGACCTTCTGATAGGCAAGTCCTAGGCTCTGTGGTTTAACCCACAGCGCCACCCATGTCCCAAGTGGCTGTTAGCCAGGTGCAAAATACGCCTGGCAAATTTTGAACACTGTTCCTGGAGTGTTGGCTGCTGCCATTCCCAGATGCTGAGTAGAGTTTGCAAGAAAGTGGGCAAAGACTTCAGAAGGATTCACAAAAGTGAGGAGGGAGCGGGTAGGTTGGAGCTTCATAGGGCAAGGGATTCGCTTTTGGCTTGTTAATAAGCCAAACTACTTCCTGGTTTTTGGCAAGAAGCAACTTGGTTTATTTCTGAGTCAGTGTTGATACAAGCCATAGGTGACTTGCCTATCACTCCCACCAATATACTGTGCTGCAAGGCATTTCTGGGGAGGCTGGCCAGAGGTCCCCTATTTTATGTGGCCAACTTGCAAGCACAAGCAGTGGAGGTTTATGGCCTAGGTCCTAGGAGCATGAGAGCCTGTGGGGCCAGTTTTGGATGAACAGGTGCAGAGCTGTATGTATACTTTAGCACACATTGAAGAGGCACTGTGTTTCACAGGCTGGTTTTGTAAAAACCAAAACCAACAAACCATACCCTTTTGGACTGGCTCTTTTCGGACTGCTTTAGCTGGCATGCCACATCTGTTGCATACCTGCTTCTTACTGCAGAGCATCACAGTTTCCTTAAATACAACGGAGCACCTTATTCCAGTGGGTTCCCTCCTTTGAAGCGACCCTGTTAATAAAAGATAACAAAAAATCCTTGCGGCAGCTACTTTGTTGATGCAACCTTATTTTCAGAGTTGGTGGTGAGGTGACACCTCTTCTCCCACTCCGGGTGTTTCCTTAAGAAAGGCCTTCTGCTCCCCCACCCACACTTCCCTTCTGTTGATCATTAGCTGTTGTTTATTGTCTGTCAGCCCATGTGACAGCACTTGTATCTCAGCCAGTTTGCATTAATTTCGAGAACAGCGTTGCATGAGCTACTGCCTCGAAAGCTCCTAAGGCAACCAGCAGGAGTTACAACGCTGGGAGTACATGTCTGCCATTGAATTCTTCAGAATTCCCATGCAGTCATGTCTTCCTGTTGTTTGGCTTGGGTTTGGCATCTACCTGTGGATAGCTCAGCCTGTAGAGCATAAATCTCCTAATCTCAGGGTCATGTATTTGAGCCCCACATTGGAGAAAAAAATTCCTGCCTTTCTGGGGCTTGATGACCCTCGAGGCCCCTTCCAACCTTGTTTCAATGATTATCTACCTCCGCTTGCCAATCTGCAAAGCAGAAATACAGTGGCAGCTTCCTTAAGCTGGTGGTTGAGGATACATAAGATAATGCAAGTTCCCATTGGTTTGTGAAGATCAGCAGGTGGTCACTGCCAACCTGAGCTTCTTCTCAGGAATGCTACGCAACTGAAATACAGTTTTGGGCTCCTTAGGGGAAAAGAGATCAGGCAAGCTGTAGCAAGAGTGGCTTTGATATAGAACTGTTGCGTCCAGAAGAAGCAGATGATGAGCTAGGTTTGCAGACTGCACTTCCTTGCTTATAGTGATCCCAGAGTGGTTCCCAAAATATCACAAAATAAATAGCAGTTACAAAAATATACAAGCCCTGGGTTTGGTTTTGGTTATGAGGTCCATGCTTTTGTTGCATTGGTGTGCTGTTTAGGGGCAAGTCAGGACAGTCCCTGCTTCAAGAGAGCTTCTGTTTTCTGAATTGGCTTCTTTCAGGATTATGTTGAGTTCTACCTAAACAGAAGAGGCGCTCTGTTTCTCCCTGATCTTGACTTCTGCTGTGATACTCATCCAGCTCTGTCCATAGGTATTGCAAGTTCAGAAATGCTTGCAAATCCTTTTGATTTGTGTTTCTCTGTCTGAAAGTTCATTGGGCTTTGCTGCAGACAGTACCAGCAAGGTTGCTTCCAGACAACCTTCTTATCAAGCATCCTGATTTATTTACCGGGGTGCTGGTGGTCCAACTATTTATTGAGCATTCATTCCGATTTTTTGTTCACAGGGAATTTAGACCATGCTGAATCAAGCAAATGTTACCCGCTTCACTTTTCGCTGCGTTTTTCTCTCACTTGGCTTTTCCACAAAAAGTCCAGTGTTTTGAGGAAGTGAGTTCATTGCGCAAGGCTTCCCAATGAACAATAATTGCATAGCCTGAGTTCGCTAGTATGTGTTTGAATGCCACCCAAAAATATCAACAGTTGGGAAGCGCCCAGAAGAAACTATGGGTGAAAGCTGAAGGTATCAAATAAAACAAACCCCCTCTGAGATCAGTGTTCCCAATTGGTTGGGCAGCTCTCATATCCTGTTGTGGGTCCTAGCCACTGAGGGTTAAGTCTTTTGGCGGGTCCTTTATACTTCTCTTAGGGGCAAAATCCAAAACTTTTGATCAGGTAGCCTACAATCCTCTTTTTCAAAACATGATTTAGAATTTCATGCAGGGGGGCAGTTGCGTAAATAATGGATTTTTGTTTGGTAATTTCCACATACTACAAGATCATACAGGGCAAGATCATTTACAGTACAGTGGTACCTCAGGTTACAAATGCCTCAGGTTGCAGACTCTGCTAACCCCAAAATAGTACCTCGGGTGAAGAACTTTACTTCAGGATGAGAACAGAAATTGCACAGTGGTGGCGCGATGCCAGCGGGAGGCCCCATTAGCTAAAGTGGTACCTCAGGTTAAGAACAGTTTCAGGTTAAGAACGGGCCTCCGGAACAAATTAAGTTTTTAACCTGAGGTACCACTGTACTGGAAGACAAAGGCCAGGTCCAAAAAATATATATCATGGAACTAGTTACATGAGCCCAAGGGTGGGGGTCTCAAACAGTAACCTCTTTTTCTCATGTTACATGTTAAATTGGTTTTGAAACTTGAGTGCATGATGTACAGTATGTATTTTACAGAAAAACATGGGATTGACAAGAGGGTCATGGACTCAGTTTTAAGAGATTGTGAGAGACCCTCATTGAAATTCAAATTTTGCTTTAAACCACATTACTATACCATACCTTCCAACATTTCTCTGATGAAAACAGGGACGTCCCATTCCATAATGACAATTTTACTATTTATACCACCACACATCTGACTGGGTTGCCCCAACCACTCTGGGCAGCTTCCAACATATATAATGACATAATAAAACATTAAATATTTTTTTAAAAAAACTTCCCTATACAGGATTGCCTTCAGATGGATCGGGGGTAGGATAATGTCATACCCTCCAATATTTCTCCGATGAAAATGGAAAAAGTGGGACATTCCGGGATCAAATCAGAAACTGGGACGGCTTCTCTAAATCACGACGTCCCGGGAAAATAGGGACACTTGGAGGGTTTGCTGTACAAAACAGTAAAGGATAAAACCATAAATAGAAGCAATGGATGCAATGATGAGAAGGCAAGCAAAGCAGACTGGATGCTATGCTATGCTTACACAAAGCAGCTTGGATGAGGACCGTAGATGAAGCCATGGCCTTGTGAAAAAAGAAGGAGCCCTATGCTTAGAATTTTGAATGTGGGCACCCAGCAACAGGAAGCCCCTCCCCCCAGTACACCTGAGAAACTGCAGCTCCAGGCCCAGTCGTAGGGACCAATTACAGCATTTAGCCAATTGCTAGTTTCTCTCGCATGATTCAGGACGTCTGTGGTTTCGTCTAGGCTCCTTCATTCCATCCAGCCACTCCATGTTAATTTGCTTGGCTGGCGGTGCCAGCTGCTTATTATACCTCAGCCGTAAATAATGGAAGTGTGGTTGGTAGCCTAGGGTGAATGATGCTTGTACGTGGCTGGGCATGGTTTGGGCACTTCTTGGGGTCTTGCCCGCTGATCCTACCCCCTGGAGAAAGCTTCTATTTGAAAAATAAAATCTGTGAACTTGGCGTTGGCCAAAGCCATTCTGACTTTGAGTCGTAGAATTGTAGCGTCGGAAGGGACCGTGAGGGTCTTCTAGTCCCAACTTCTTGCAACTCAGGACTCTCTTGCACAACGCAGGGCTCAAACCCACAGCCCTGAGATTAAGAGTCTCATGCTCTACTGACTTGCACCATGGTAGTGCCAGTAATGTTGTCTTCCTGCCTTTGCCAGAGAGTGAAGGGAGCTATGAGTTTTGTTTAGCGGTAGGAGCAACCAACCTTTAGAACTGGCCGAGCAGTCTTGGATTTCTTGGACATATAAGTAATAAGTAAGCAAATGAATGCTGGGACGCGGGTGGTTCTGTGGGTTAAACCACAGAGCCTAGGACTTGCTGATCAGAAGGTCGGTGGTTCGAATCCCCGCGATGGGGTGAGCCCCCGTTGTTCGGTCCCTGCTCCTGCCAGCCTAGCAGTTCGAAAGCACGTCAAAGTGCAAGTAGATAAATAAGTACTGCTCCGGCAGGAAGGTAAACGGTGTTTCCGTGCGCTGCTCTGGTTCGCCAGAAGCGGCTTAGTCATGCTGGCCACATAACTCGGAAGCTGTACGCCGGCTCCCTCGGCCAATAAAGCGGGATGAGCGCCGCAACCCCAGAGTTGGTCACGACTGGACCTAATGGTCAGGGGTCCCTTTACCCCTTTAAAGGTAAAGGAAAAGGTACCCCTGCCCGTACGGGCCAGTCTTGACAGACTCTAGGGTTGTGCGCTCATCTCACTCTATAGGCCGGGAGCCAGCGCTGTCCGCAGACACTTCCGGGTCACGTGGCCAGTGTGACGAAGCTGCTCTGGTGAGCCAGCGCAGCACACGGAACGCCGTTTACCTTCCCGCTAGGTAAGCGGTCCCTATTTATCTACTTGCGCTTTGACGTGCTTTCGAACTGCTAGGTGGGCAGGCGATGGGACCGAACGGCGGGAGCTCACCCCGCCGCGGGGATTCGAACCGCCGACCATGCGATCGGCAAGTCCTAGGCGCTGAGGTTTTACCCACAGCGCCACCCGTGTCCCTCTTTACCTTTAAGCAAATGAAAGCTTTCCATAAAGCTATAACATCATAGACTGGGAGCTGCCTGTTAGTTCTTTATTTATAAATGATGTGAATTTAAGCAAGCAGGTCCTTGCAAACAGAATATTGCAGAGTGTATAATTGGGGTGTGTGCTTGTGGTCACTTCAGACAACCTGTTTACTGAACATCCAGATTTATTTGGACAAAGTTTGCAGGTAGGTTACATGTTTATTGAATATTCATGCAGATTAAATGAGGTTAAGTCAAGCAATGGTTACCCCACGCTTTCCAGTACATTTCATAACCCCCTTTCTTATTGCAAAAAGTCTCATTTTTTGCAGATAGGGGAGAAGCAGGTTTATTACATAAGAGCCCAAATCCACCCTAATTGTGCAATGCCCACTTTCTGGTATGAATTGAAACCCACCCACAATACAGTGACAGCCTGGAAGTGCCTGGTGTTTCCTGTTTTAGCCTGTGGCGAAGAGAGTTGAAAAAACACACACAACCCCATGAAAAATGGGTTGCGTGCTCTAATTTGGCTCTTAATTCACAAACAGTTTTGTTTAGATTTTAAAATTTTAAAAGTGCAACCAGTCTGCATGCAAGTCAGCAGGCGATTGAGTTAATTGGGTTTGGCCTGGGAGGACTTCTGATGGTGGCACTATCTCAGGGTTGGAATTTCACAGCGGGTTACTTTACTGGGCTTCTGAAAGCTGCCCTCCTTCTCACAACAGGGTGCAACAGTAAACTATATCGGAGGGTTATTGTAGGCGACGCTCAGCCCAACCTGCAATGTGGTGGTTGGAGTGAAGGCCCAGAATCCCTTGTGCTCCATTTTGCCTTGGCAAAAAAGGTCACATCCAGCAGCATGGCATCAGTTGCCGACACCCCAGCGGGGTGGGTTCGCCAGCCATCGCCACCAGAACGACCGCATCCCTTAGCAGGGCTGTGCTGAGCCAACTGCCTGCCTGCACAGAGGGGAGCCCGGCTGGCCAACACGACCCTTGATGGGCAGAGAGGAGCATCAGGCCACTCTGCGGTGAGGGCACCTGGTTTGTGCCCGCTCAAAAATTGTGTGTGCCCCATGCCTTGCCCCTGGTCACGTCTCCCCTTGAATACACAAAAGTACAGGGTAGGTTCAGGGACGCAGGTGGCGCTGTGGGTTAAACCACAGAGCCTAGGACTTGCCGATCAGAAGGTCGGTGGTTCGAATCTCCGCGATGGGGTGAGCTCCCGTTGCTCGTCCCTGCTCCTGCCAACCTAGCAGTTCGAAAGCACATCAAAGTGCAAGTAGATAAATAGGTACCGCTCCGGTGGGAAGGTAAACGGTGTTTCCGTGCACTGCTCTGGTTCGCCAGAAGCGGCTTAGTCAAGCTGGCCACATGACCCGGAAGCTGTACACCGGCTCCCTCGGCCAATAAAGTGAGATGAGCACCGCAATCCTAGAGTCAGTCACGACTGGACCTAACGGTCAGGGGTCCCTTTACTTTTTACAGGGTAGGTTCTGTCTGGCGCTACTCTAGCCCATCTCCCAACTTCCGAAAGGTGCCAAACCATCTCCCTGACTGATGTGACTGACTTGTGAAGAGCTGCTGCCTTGCCACTCTGGCAGCTCCTTCAAGGTGCTTCCCCTCCCTGATCCACTCTTCCCATTGTGTTTACTCCGGTGGGATATAAATGACCTGCTACACATGCTATTAGATTGTAATTTTTATCTCGCTTGGACTACTGCAATGCACTCTATGTGGGGCTACCTTTGAAGGTGACCCGGAAACTACAACTAATCCAGAATGCGGCAGCTAGACTGTTGACTGGGAGCGGCTGCCGGTACCACATAACACCGGTCCTGAAAGACCTACATTGGCTCCCAGTACGTTTCCAAGCACAATTCAAAGTGTTGGTGCTGACCTTAAAGCCCTAAACAGCCTCGGTGCTGTATACCTGAAGGATATATCGTTCAGCCTGGACACTAAGGTCCAGTGCCGAGGGCCTTCTGGTGGTTCCCTCACTTCGAGAAGCCAAGTTACAGGGAACCAGGCAGAGGGCCTTCTCAGTAGTGGCACCCGCCCTGTGGAACGCCCTCCCACCAGATGTCAAAGAGAAAACAACTACCAGACTTTTAGAAGACATCTGAAGGCAGCCCTGTTTAGGGAAGCTTTTAATGTTTAATACGTTATATATTGTATTTTAGTGTTTTGTTGAAAGCTGCCCAGAGTGTCTGGGGAAGCCCAGCCAGATGGGCGGGGTATACATAATAAATTATTATTATTATTACCAAAAAGTTTGAGCCCATGCCTTTGCATCCAAATAGAAAGGTTCCGCTCACCTCTTGTTTTAGCAGGGGGCTGAAAGTTAGACCCTTCTTTTCTCTGTTAGGTTTTGAGAGAGGCAGAAAAGGACTGCCATGCTTAAAAAAAATCAAGTGCATACAAATATATATGCAAATTGGGACTTGCATTCTTTCTCCCACAGCTCAAACCTGGCTTCACCCCTGTTTTTGGACACAGATTTGCTGGCCAGCCTTTCTCTCTATTATTCAGGCAGACTGTTTGCATTTAAAAAGAATTATTTTAAGCACCGCCTGTTAGGGATGGGCAAGGATCTGTCGGTTTGGGCTTCTCTTGGGTTTTTCTCCCCTTCTCCACACCCCCCCCCCAGTCTTCATTCAGTTCACCATATTTCTGCATCAGTCTGCGTTCTTATTTTGAAAAGTGAATGCAAAAATGTGTGAATTGATTAATACTGCTGTTATATGCTAAGAATGTGGAATCTTGGAAATTGGTGATTTGGTGGACGCTCCTTAAACGTGCTGATGGTTATCATGCCAATTAACAATGTTCAATTACCGTATTTCTCGCTCTATAAGACGCACCAGACCACAAGACGCACCTAGTTTTTGGAGGAGGAAAACAAGAAAAAAAATATTCTGAATCCCAGAAGCCAGAACAGCAAGAGGGATCGCTGTGCAGCGAAAGCAGCAATCCCTCTTGCTGTTCTGGCTTCTGGGATAGCTGCGCAGCCTGCATTCACTCCATAAGACGCACACACATTTCCCCTTACTTTTTAGGAGGGACAAAGTGAGTCTTATAGGGCAAAAAATACGGTAAATGGAAAGGACAGTCCTGTGGCTGCTTTAGCAGCAGTGGTGAGCAGTAGTATGTGGATTGCCTTTCTGCACATTGTCCTGCTAACGCAGTGTGTTGGGGGGGGGGTCAGGGAAACCTTGGACCCAGGTGTCAAACACTGACCCCAGGCCTCACTTATTTGGCCCTTGGGAATCTTACCAGGCCACACCCTCTTTCCCTGAGCCACACCCCCTTACTGGCCTTGGGCTGCAACCTCCTGGAGTGCTTTTGCCTGGTTGGAATGTTTACTTGACCTCTGAACCTGGCTTCTTGCTTGTCTAGACGGAGAATACCGGGGGATGTGCGACTGCGTCTAGAAACTAGCCTGCTGTACCAGGGTAGAAAATTGTATTCATTGCTCCACCCACTTTTGGCCCTGACCCCACCCACTGCTGGCATGTGGGCGTGGCTGCCCAGAAGCAAATGCAGCCCTGAGGCTGAAAAATCTTCCTTAAAAGGTTGCTATCTAAGGGGTGGGGAGGCATTTGGAGCCGTTTTGCCTGGGATGCATATGTCGGACTCCTTATCACTAGACAAACACTGCCAAGCAGATAGTCTGGCAGGGGAAGCAGCTGATTCCAAGTGCAGGGGTGGCCCCCACCTTAGCTAGAGTGAGGCAACTGCCTCAGACAGACGATGCTATAATAAGGCGCCCGCCTCCCACTGCCTGCTATTTCTCCATCCAGAGTTCATCAGCTCTTCCCTTCTGTTGGAGGTCAGCAACACATGCCAGCCCAGCTCCATTAACATGTGGACCCCAAAATTTTGGATCCCCCCAAAAGTGCTGGTTTTCTGCTGCAAATCCCGCGTTTCGTGCCGCGCCTCCCCCCAAACCGAGTAATTGACACAGCAAATCGGGGTCACAAGTAAATAGCCAAAAACCCAACGTTGTCCGCTTGACTCCATACTGGTGCCAAAGTTGTGTCCTGGTTTTGTACCACAAACCCCACTTTCTGTGCCATCCCCCAAACTCTGTAATTGACACTCAAATCAGGGGCCACAGGTACATCCCAAACAGTGTTCGAAACTCCCATTGTTCTAGGTATGTTTTGCAGCAGGGAATTTCATTAGCACAAGCTGTGTCTGAGCACTGGGCGCAGTACCGCACGTAAGATTTCAGATTAAAACTGCAGAGTGGAAGGAAAGGAGGACTTTTTTCTGCCTCCCCGCTTCCAGCTTCTCTCTGAAGACTGGAGAAGAGACCCTCTTAAGGATATTAGGGGGGTGAGCAGGGGAAAGACTAGACCATGTGAAAAATGAACCTAATATTTTAGCTGCCGTTCATTCATTTTCAGCTTTGTATTAAAAAGCGAGCCTAGATGTTCCGCTGTTGCGTCCATAACCTCGGTTTCAGGTGCCATTTAGCTCCTAGCTTTCATATCTCCATATCTAACACTGACCCCAAAGCCCAAGCTTGTCCGATTGACTGCACACTGGTGTCAAAGTTGTGTGCTCATTTGGTGCTCTATTCTTAACACACCTGTTGCCTCCAGGTGTGATGGAGGATGCTACCCCATTGCTTAGGCTAAACTGCAGTGCAGCATGACCCAGATTGCCTCAAAATCTCTACCAATCCACTTTATAGATGGGCAGCAAAGGTTAAGAGAAATGACTTGCTGAAGGCTACGCACCGAATTTGTGGTTGAGGAGGCAGGAGTTTGAAGACTGCTTCCCACCTTTGGTCCGAACACCCTGTTTACTGTGTATTCTTAATGGAGGCTTGAGCATCAGGGCCAAAGGCTGCAGAGAACTGAGAAGCAGCCGTTGGGTGTTTGAGAAGAGCAGACACGATCACTTCTTTCACTTCTTTCTTTTATTCCCTACAGGTATGCCATGGCACTGTCCAACAATCACATCTGCCCAGTCCATAATTGGTAAGAGTTCTTCCTCCCTTTGCACCATGGCTTTTGTTGGTGGCTCTGCCTGTCTGTGTGGGTTTTCCTGGGCTGTTTCTCATCTCCTTGCTCATTTGCTTGCATTCTGCTTCTAGCCAGGAGGGGAAAGACCTTGATCTGGTATTTCAAGCGCAAGATGGTACGGTTTACTTAGACTCTGTGCTTGCATAGTCTTTTTATTTTTTTCCCCCAACCCAAAGTCGGCCGCCTAGATGATGTAAGTAGCTAAAGAACTCTAACTATGAAAGCCTGAAGACGTGAAAGTTTGCAGTTTTGCCAACGATTGCATGGTGCACGTAGTCCGCTATTTAAAGCACAGAGTCTACCCATCCATTGCATTACAGGGTTTAAAAATAAAAAATACACCACTACCTGGTAGTCTTCATGCTTGTGGAGAAAAAAGGAGGCATGCTAGACAGTTTCACCTTAAGTGGTGGCGAACCTCCAACCTGCAGGCATTGTAATTCAGATTGTTTTGCCTAAGCCCTGCCCAGTTTCCCTACACTTGATGTCATATACAATGATGCCTGGTGTGGTTTGCAGGGATCAGCCATCCAGCCGGAGTGGCTTGATTTCAAACCATGCCGGTAAAGGGATTGCAGTGTGCAGGTGCTGCTGATCAACAGAATGTTGACGCTTGCGAATACGTGTGACTTTGCCCATGTGGTTTGAGTTGAAACTGCAAGGGCGAAGGAAAATGACATCGTCCTGATGTCAAGAGGATTGACAGGTAGGCGGGCCCAGTCCTCCTGCCAAAATGGATTGAGAGACATAAGCACTCACCCTCCTTGCTGGAAAAGGGACCTCTTTAATCCTTAAAGGCTCCAAATCCTAAAGGAAGGAGTCTTTATGAACCCCGATAGCTCAGCTGGTTGGAGTGTGGTGCTGATCAATGCCAAGGTTGCAGGTTCTATCCCTGTATGGGACAACTGCTTATTCCTGCAATCACAGGGGGTTGGACTTAGATTATACACAGGTCGCGTCCAACTCTGTGATTCTCTTTGTGGGAACTTTTAACTTCTCAGCAGGATACGCAGCGTCATGAGGAACCAATAGGCTTTCATGGTGAATAGATCAAGTAGTTAGTAAATAGAGACGCAACATAGACTGGCTACAAAACATAGCATGAAAACAATATTTTGACTCCCTCCTCTTCACCACTTACAAACCTCCCTCCACATTATTTATTGTACATAAGGATATGTACAATTTTAATGCCCACAATGTGCAGCTCCATTTATTATACGAAAGGAATGCCCTTTTTGACTAAAAATGAATATAAAAAATAGTGTTACACTTTCCAAGCTCTCCCCCCATTTTAATGTAGCACTTAAAATTTTGTAGCAGGGTCCCAATCAATGGACAATTTTGGGGCAGGGACTAAGGTTATTTTTTAACCCAAAGCTGCGGTCGGGATCAGAGGTTCATGTAGAGGAGACGTGGCTATGCATATCTCTCTCTCTGTCTCCCTGTGGGCCTTATCTCCAAGGTTTCAGCCAGGAGTGTTTCCTAGTCCTGTCTGGAGCCACCAGGAATTGAACCTAGGAACCTCTGCATGCTAGGGACAATTGCATGCATACAACAGCTCTGGCATCCTGCAACTTTAAAGGTCCTGCCTTGCACTTGGAACAGGAGATGCACAGAGGATCACCTTTCTTCTTTCTCACTAGGACACCCCACCTTCCAAAAACCTACCAACCAGTTGCTGTTGTTGTTATTTAGTCGTTTAGTTGTGTCCGACTCTTCGTGACCCCATGGGCCAGAGCACGCCAAGGACTCCTGTCCTTCACTGCCTCCCGCAGCTTGGTCAAACTCATGTTGGTAGCTTCGAGAACACTGTCCAACCAACTTGTCCTCTGTCATCCCCTTCTCCTTGTGCCCTCCATCTTTCCCAACATCAGGATCTTTTCCAAGGAGTCTTCTCTTCTCATGAGGTGGCCAAAGTATTGGAGCTTCAGCTTCATGATCTGTCCTTCCAGTGAGCACTCAGGGCTGATTTCCTTACGAATGGATAGGTTTGATCTACTTGCAGTCCATGGGAGCTAGCTGCAAAATGCATGTGTTTAGAATTAAATAATAGGGTGTCTCTGAGCGCATTCAGACCTCAGGAATTTGTTTGCAGCACCAGAACTGAACTGGGCTCACTGTCCTTTGGCACAAAAGTCTACCCCTTGGTTACCTTCCTTCATTTCAGCTAAGTTCAGTGGGAAATGTTAACTCTGTTGTTGCTGCTACAGTGGTGCCCCGCAAGACGAATGCCTCGCAAGACGAATGCCTCGCTAGGTGAAAGGGTTTTGTGGTTTTTGAGCTGCTTCGCAAGACGAATTTCCCTATGGGCTTGCTTTGCAAGACGAAAACGTCTTGCAAGTTTGTTTCCTTTTTCTTAACACCGTTAATACAGTTGCGACTTGACTTTGAGGAGCAACTCATAGAACGCGGTGTGGTAGCCTTTTTTGAGGTTTTTGGTGATTTTTGAAGCTTTTCCAAAACTTTTCCGACACCGTGCTTCGCAAGACGAAAAATTTGCTAGACGAAAAAACTCGCGGAACGAATTAATTTTGTCTTGCGAGGCACCACTGTATTGTTAAGAAAAGATCAGGCTCAGAAATCTTTGCTGATCCTCAAAGTCCATTCTACCAGCTGGTAGAATCTACTGTCTGCTCCCCCCCCCCCAACTTAGAGAATCCAGCTGCAGGGGGCCACCTGTGTGGACTTGTGTGTGTTGCATTCCTTCTTGCTCTGTGGCTGTGGAGTGTCTGTTCCTATCAGGGCAAGCAAAGAGGCACAGAAAGATGCCGAGACAGAGGATTTTAGAGAGTGGAAATGGAGCAGGGCAAGTAAATATTAAGTGAGTGAGCAGAGATTGCATGGAAAGTGGAGGGTATTGAGGAAACAGAAGGAAGTGTACCAGTTGGCATCAAGTCCTGATGAACCAAAGGGTTGTGCCGTTACATTTCAGCCATTACTCCCTCCAACTCGCTTTTCACAAATTGTCGAAACTGTATTCCCCACCCATATCCCACGTGCTGCTCTCTGAACACAGGGGGCTCTTAGGAGCCCAGGTAGCTGCCTTCTGCTGACTGAGTCCATTGGGCCATCTAGCCTGATGGGCAGCAGCAGCCCTCCAGGGTTCAGACAGGAGTGTTTCCTAACCCTACCTGGGATTGAAACTGGGACCTTTCGCATGCATATGCTTTAAGACAGGCACCCCCAAACTTGGTCCTCCAGATGTTTTGGGACTACAACTCCCACCATCCCTAGTTAACAGGGCCATATATTACAGCCCAGGGCCTACATATTGCAGCCCAGGGCCTCATAACCTAGTGGGGCCTTGGTCTCTTGCCATTTTTTGTGGGGGAAGGAAGGCAGAGTTTACTCTCTAGGCCAGGCATAGGCAAACTCGGCCCTCCAGATGTTTTGGGACTATAGCTCCCACCATTCCTAGTTAACAGGGCCAGTGGTCAGGGATGATGGGAGTTGTAGTCCCAAAACATCTGGAGGGCCGAGTTTGGGGGTGCCTGCTCTAAGATGAGGCAGGTGGCAGCTTTGGGGTGCCGTCAAGGGTGGGAGAGTGAGAGACTTGTGCTCTTGGAGTCTCACACATGTTCATGATGGCAATGGTGGCGTTGGTGGGGTTTCACTTGGATGTTCTACTTTGGGCACCAAAATTCCTCGAGCTAGCCTTGTTTATGAATTGACCCCATATCCCTTGCAGGTGGGTGTTGGTAGAACCAGTTTCCAGAATTGTTGGCATCCGTGTGTCTTGAAAGACAATGGAGTGCTCCACCGGGGGTGAAGTCAAACCGCTACATTAGGAGCACTGAAGTGAACTTCCTGGGTGCCCAAACAAGACCCCACTCTCTGGTCCAAAGGAAAGTAGAGCAATATGTTTGGCAGCAGCTTGGCTGCAGGAGTTGCCGGAAGGAGGCGTACAAGGCTCCATGCAACCTTCCTAGGGTCCTCACTCCAGATTTGTGTAGGGTTTGCTCCTTAGCCCTTTCTGCTCCTGACGTCCTGCAAAACAGAGAAGGTTTAGGGTCAGAGTTCTAGATGGGCTACTTTCCTAGGTAAATAGGGCCGGGTGAACAGCTTTTCCAGCATTCTGTCATTACGAAGCACCATAAATTCTATTCAGCATAATATGATGACAATTTGTCCCCTCGGCTGAAAATTTGGCATGGGAAATCTTCGTTTCCGCTGGAGAACAGTCAGTTTCTCTGGAGACTTCTCGTTTTTTTGCTGCCGTTTTATTTTAAGTCGTCAAATAGCTCCAGTGGGAAATGCCAGGAAAGTGATCTCTGCTCCGTTTTTGTCATGCTAGTTATTTCATAGAACCGTAGAATTGGAAGGAATCCTGGGGGTCATCTAGTCCAACCTTCTACTTTGCAGGCTGTGTCCCTGCTCCAACTATTGGAGCATTCGTCTAGCCTTATTCATTATTATCCTTTGAACAAATGTGCCCCTAGACACCAAAAGGGCGGCTCAGCTCAGTTGGTTAGAGCATGGTGCTGATAATGCCCAGGTTGCAGGTTCGATACCTGTAGGGTGCAACTGCATATTCCTGTATTGCAGGGGGTTGGACTAAATGATCCTCAGGGTCCCTTCCAAATCTATAATTCTACGATTTCTAAAAGTTTATGTTCAATGCTCTTCCCACTTTTCCCTCTTTCCCCACTGGCATGTGGATACCAGAAAATTGCCCAGAAGGAAGTGTGGCTCTCAGGCTAAAAACGGGCCCCCAATTCCACCTTAACTAGTTATAGGCATGGTGGGGGAGCCTATTTCTCACCGCAAGGCAGCTTGTGGAGAGATGGACCTTATCCCTTCACCTATCAGTATGATTCCCTCCCATTCAACTAGGAAGACACCAATGAATTGTCCACACCCCAGTCTATTATGTTTGGCAATTGGGCTTGTGCAGGGGTTCAGATCTGGCACTGACTTATTGTTTGTTGTTGTTGTTTATTTGTACATAAAAGCCTTTAGGATTAGTTTTGATACAGCCAATGTTTTTATTATAAAGGATTCTGTTAGCTCCCTTTGAGTTGAATTCGGAGCACAATTCTGCCCCATTTTTCGACACAGCTGCCCTTGCATTTTTTTCAAAAGTAGTCAAGGATGAAAATCATTCCGGAGAAGTTAACAGGGTGTGCTGGTAGATGAGTCGGAGAGATAGCAGAATGTGTTTCTTGGAAGCTCTTCGCGGCTAAGCACTTCAGCCAAGAAAAAGACTTATATTTAGTTTGATTCCGCATTTCCAGCTGGGAAATAGCTGATATAAAATATGGGTGCACATACTTGCCCTGGAAAAGAATCCACCAAGTTTTCTCAATTGCTTCTGTCGCATAAACAGGGGGGGGGGGGAATTATAATATTGAGCTGGGCCAAGAATGCTGTGGTTTGGGGGAGGTCAAGGAGGGAGAGAGGAGGAAGGAGGTTGCCACTGTTTGTGTTCCTGCCTTTAAATAAGTTCAGGGTGTAAACAAAAGAGCTTAGGAAGGAGATGGAGAGACACCAAATGTCATCTGTCTGGTTTTGTGGGGATGGGGTGAGGCTTAGGAGAGAATTTGCCATTTTAACCTGCACATTTCTGAGCCGGTTCAAATGAAAATATTCCCGGCAGTGCCTGTCTCTTGCTAGACTAGAACCTGAGAGAAAGGTAAAGGTAAAGGGACCCCTGACCATTAGGTCCAGTTGTGGCCAACCTAATTTCCAGGTCATGGAAACCAGTTACCAGGTCATGTGGCCAACATGACTAAGCTGCTTCTGGCCAACCAGAGCAGCGCACGGAAACACCATTTACCTTCCCGCCGGAGCGGTACCTATTTATCTACTTGCACTTTGACGTGCTTTCGAACTGCTAGGTTGGCAGGAGCTGGGACCCAACAACGGGAGCTCACCCCATCGCGGGGATTCGAACCACCAACCATCTGATCGGCAAGCCCTAGGCTCTGTGGTTTAACACACAGCGCCACCCTGACCTGAGAGAAAGCAGGGTTCAAATTTCCACGTGGCCATGAAGCTCACTGGGTGAGCTTGGGCCAGTCATCGCCTCTCAGTCTAACCTACCTCACAGAGCTATTGTGAGGATAAAATGAGAAGGGATCAAGCATGGGGGTGTCTACATTCTTGATCTCCCCCTGCCCAATTTTCCAGTAATGCTCTCGAGACATCTTTGCTTGAATAGCTCAGTTGGTTAGAGGCCATGGTGCTGATGATGCCAAGGTTGCAGGTTCGATCCCCGAATGGGACAGCTGCATATTCCTGCACTGCAGGGGGCTGGACTTAGATGATCCGCAGGGTCCCTTCCAACTCTACAATTCTCTGATTCCATATCTGAGCCTTTTGCTGCAAATCATTTATATGGCAGTCCTTCTAAATGGATGCAATCAGGAAAACCCTTGTTCTGTTCTGCTCACTCTTCCTCTGGCAATCCTATCGTTCAAAATTAGTTCCAACTCCTGAGAAGTTAGGGAATCGATCGTCTTAAAAACCATTCCGCTGTATCATTTATTTACTGCATTTATATCACAGCTTTTTTATTGAGACCCAAATTGTTTTGATTATTATGTTTTATTATTCTTTGTGGGCTGTGTTTGATAATAAGCTCTGTTACAAATTTGCTCTGGGCAGTCTTTTCTAACTGGTTCTGCTGAACGATTGGTTGGCAAGGCCGTCCTATTGCAATAGTTCCTAAACCAGGTCCCTAACTGGATTCGCTGACGCTTGCTGCAATTCTCTTGGTTCCGTGTTTTATTTAAAAGGTGTTCCCTCACCTGGGTAATGAGCAGGTGGTGTAGAAGCCAAATTCTTACCCCATATGGAACAAGTTGTTTTGGCTTTAGTATCTTGCAGGGTGAAAGCAAGTCTAGCTGGAGGCTCGGCTGTGCCAGTGTCATCTTGGGAAGCTCTGTGTGTACATATAATAAATCCCTTCATATTTTACGAAAACTATACCATTCAGTATTCCATTATTGCAACCATCAAAACTTATTTACACTGTTGAATTTATCTTAATGCTTCCAGCGTTTTCAGCTGTGCACAGTTATTTCCCATATACAGTGGTGCCCCGCAAGACGAACGCCTCGCAAGACAGAAAACCCGCTAGACGAAAGGGTTTTCCGTTTTTGAGTTGCTTCGCAAGACGATTTTCCCTATGGGCTTGCTTTGCAAGACGAAAACGTCTTGCAAGTGTTCCGATTTTTTTTCGTTCCCCCCCTTTTTCTAAGCCGCTAAGCCGCTAATAGCCTTTTAGCCGCTAATCCGCTAAGCCTTTAATAGCCGCTAAACCGCTAATAGCGCTAATCCGCTAAGCCGCTAATAGGGTTGCTTCGCAAGACGAAAAAACCGCTAGACGAAGAGGCTCGCGGAACGGATTAATTTCGTCTTGCGAGGCACCACTGTATTCAATAAACATTTTCCAATCTTCTTTAAACATTTCTTCTTCTTCTCTTATTCTATATGTTAAGTCTGCAAGTTGTGCATATTCTGTCAAGTTGCCATTCTTCTTTGGTTGGGACGTCGCTAGTTTTCCATTTTGGGGCTAACAAGACACAGGCCGCAGTAGTAGCATACATAAATAATCTTTTTTGACACCTGAAAATTTCAGTCTGAATTATCTCCAACAGGAAGGACTGGGGTTGGGTTTTTTTTTTTTTAGAAAGTACTTTTGAACAATTTTTTCCATTCATTATGGATCATTTCCCAATACTCGTTTACCCTTTTACAAGTCCACCACATATGAAAGAATGTTCCTTCCACCTCTTTTCATCTTTAGATGTGATGCAAAGAGAATCTGCTTCTGTTTCTTAATGCATTTAAAATTTATTTCCCTCGATCATTCTTCACCCATTCATAAGAAAAGAAATAGCATTCTTATATTACCAAAGGGGACTTTGGTGAAATTCTCATGCATGGAGTGCAGGGTTTATGTATCTTTTGATGTGGCCAAGGGATTTTGCAGATGTGTTTTTCTTCCATTTACAAATCATCTCTCCACTGCATTCTGCAGTGAATTCCTGTCCCGAAAACCCCATGATGTCCTTGGCTGGGCTTTCTGGAAGCTGGAGAGGCTGTGCTCTTGACAGATGTGCATTGTTAATTCTTCTTAAGGGAAGTCCTTTTCTCTTTTAAAATACATCAGTGTGGAAAGATGGATTAGAAAACAGGAAAGACTTAGGTTAAAAACAAAACCAACAAATGCCTCGGGGGCTTGGTAGTCAGCCTCCCTACCAGTTAAAGCCCAGGGGAAGATGCCATGGAGTAATCTGGAATTGGAGAGCACTGGAAAAATGTTCAATGGGAACTAAACACAAACACGGGTGGCGCTGTGGTGTAAACCACTGAGCCTTGGGCTTGCCGATCAAAAGGTCGGTGGTTCGAATCCCCACGACAGGGTGAGCTCCCGTTGCTGTGTCCCAGCTCCTGCCAACCTAGCAGTTCAAAAGCACGTCAAAGTGCAAGTAGATAAATAGGTACCATTCCGGCGGGAAGGTAAACAGTGTTTCTGTGTGCTGTTCTGGTTCGCCAGAAGCGGCTTAGTCATGCTGGCCACATGACCCGGAAAAACTGTCTGCGGACAAACGCTGGCTCCCTCAGCCAGTAAAGCGAGATGAGTGCTGCAGCCCCAGAGTCGTTCGCAACTGGACTTAACTCTCAGGGGTCCTTTACCTTTAAACACAAACACACACTACCCTCGGCCACTTCTCAACTGGTAAGGTAAGGTCATTCCCGCAGCCATCAAAATGATAAAGGAAAGCACCCATTAGTGAATGGGACAAAGAAACAGAGGCTTCTTTCATGGGGGGAAAAAGACTTTCAAGAAACTGGAAGACCAGTTTCAGCAAGTCCGGCTTTGTTTCCTCTCCCCCCTTGAGGTTTCCCCCTTAGGGCAAAGCCACCTTGCAATTTCTGGGAATGGTTGCCTCCCCTGGCCAAACCCGTGCATGAGTCATGTCTATTCCAGGGAAAGCTCTCCCCTCCTCTGGGCCATTTGGAGTCTGTTGAACTGGTGGCTCACTTCCGCTTTCCAGAACCAGCCTCAGGAAGGCCTGGCTCTGTTGCCTTTGAAAGGGAGGTTCCCCACCTGTTAAGTTGTGGGCGAACATATCAGACGACACAGCGATTCCTCCAAAGCAGCTCTTTATTTGTAAGCTGGAACAGAACTGAACTGAGAAGCTCAGTCAGCCTGCTTATATAGAGCTCCACCAGAATGCAACAGTAACCATTTTCTGTAACTAGCCAATCACTGAACGTCACTTTCGATCCTTCATTTGCATACAAACTATCCAATCACTGAACGTCACTTTCGATCCTTCATTTGCATAACTATCTACAGTATCCCCCTGCTGGCCCAGGGTGAGAACTTCAGTACATAACACCACCCTCATCTGCATCTGATCTGTACAGTGGTACCTCGGGTTACATACGCTTCAGGTTACATACACTTCAGGTTACAGACTCCGCTAACCCAGAAATAGTGCTTCAGGTTAAGAACTTTGCTTCAGGATGAGAACAGAAATCGTGCTCCGGTGGCGCGGCAGCAGCAGGAGGCCCCATTAGCTAAAGTGGTGCTTCAGGTTAAGAACAGTTTCAGGTTAAGTACGGCCCTCCGGAACGAATTAAGTACTTAACCCGAGGTACCACTGTATTTCCAAGAAGGCATCCGAGGAAAGAGGAGCGTTTGTTTTGTTTTTTAGAGCTTCCAGGAGTTCTAAACCAGTCCACTAGGCTTGGGGTTATTTGCCCAACACAGAGCAGTATCTAGGCAAGTTTTTAAAACGCCAAGCTTCCATCAAAATGGCCACGTGAAGAGGAAAGCCTTTGTGGTACAGGAAAAAAATGTCTGTGTCAGCACTGGGCAGGCTTCACTTGGGATATCAACCAATGATGAACTGAAAAGGCTTCCCTAGTTGCCACCCTCTGAACCTCTCTGGGAGGGACACGCAGATACGGGCCTCAGACTATGTTTATATGTTTGAGAAGTCTTTGAGTCCCTAATCCATCCTTGTCCCTAATATTGCTGCTCTCCTGCTTCATTCAATGGCTGCAAATATGAAAAGAGCTGCTCTTCACAGCCATTCTTCATGGGGATAGATATAACGTTTTTAAACAAAAAATTGGGATTCTCAGAATTCCATGCTTGCCCAGCTGTTGTGTGGCATTGCAGAATATCTGTCCCTGGGAATATATATCTAGTTGGTGAGTATGCTGCTTCCTGGTTCTTCTTTGTATTCTCCGTATTTGGGAAATCTACTGCACCTGTCATTCTTTGCTGGTGGCCCATAGAATTTGATGCTAAGTGATATTTGGGGGAGTTTGGACCGTTTCTAGACAGGATGGCATCTTTCTGAATGGACCCAAACTTACTCTTCTGTTATTCCTCTTTGGGGGGAAGATTTTAAAAATTGTTTGAATTGTTTAGAGGTGCAAAGCCTTCTTGTTATGCTCTCTGCTTTCCTTTGCAGGATTTATAATCAATCTTGTGAGCTGGATAGCCCTATTTCCTGCTGTACGTTGGATCATATCCCTCTTGTCAGGTAAGGAATGCTATTCCTTGCTCCCTGGGGCAGGTTGGTGGGTGATGTCTGGATTTCAGAAGCAGCCTTGCAGACCAGGGATGCAAAATTTCAGGCCAAATATAGCCCTCCATTCCTATCCAACTGGCCTTCAGGACTCTCCCCTGGCCACAACTTCTCACCAGCCCAGCTCTGCATCCTCCTCACATGCTTTTGCCTGGCTGGAGTGTGTCCTTAAATTGTACTATTGCTTGCTTGACCAGATGATTGCTGGGGCTTATAATAAAAATTTATTTTTTGTTCCCTGTCCATTCGACGAGGTTGCCCCAGTCACTCGGGGCTTCTTCCAACAGAATATACAAAAGCACAGTAGAACATCACACATTAAAAGCTTCCTGATACAGCGCTGCCTTCAGATGTCTTTGATCAATTGTGTAATTGTTTATTTCTTTGACATCTGGGGGTACGACGTTCCACAGGGAGGGTGCCACTACTGAGAAGGCCCTCTGCCTGGTTCCCTGTAACCTTGCAGTGAGAGAACCATCAGAAGACCTTCAGAGGTGGACCTCAGTCTCTGGGCTGAACGATGTGGGTGGAGACGTTCCTTCGGGTATACAGGTCCAAAGTCATTTAGAGCTTTAAAGGTCAACACCAACACTTTGAGTTGTGGTTGGAAACACACTGGGAGCCAATGTAGGTATTTTTGAACTGTTGTAATATGGTCCCGGCTGCTCAGTTTATAAAAGCCGTAAGCATATTTATAAAAGACGTAAGCGCAAACAGATGGGTTGCGCCTGGTGAGCATACAATGTTCCCATCCCCTATAGTTATAATCCATGGGTTGCCATCTGATTTTATTCTGCTCCAATTTTGATTTTAAGTTGTATTTTAATCAATTGTTTGATTTATGCTTTTAATGTATCATACTTTGATGTTAGCTGCCCTGAGCCCGGTCCTGGCTGGGGAGAGCGGGGTATAAAGAAATAATTATTATTATTATCAAAGTGCAATTAACAGCACATTATAATAAATGAATCTTTGAGAAAGGAAAATATAATGTGGCTGTTGCATGCAAAGATTATAATATGCAAGAGTAAAATTAATTACAATTTAAACACTGCTGAATTGTACATTGCCCCTCCTTCCTTATTTAAATCTTCCAACATAATCTTAGCTGTCCTAACTACATGACCTTTTAGTTCTCTTGAGAGTTTATTTACCAGGCCAGAGTGAAATTCCAGGCTAGAATATAAGATCCAGGGAAATCTGAACAGAAAACTTTGTTTTCATGCTACAGTGAGTACTAAGGCCTCATGTGATGCAGTATTTGACTGGGGTGCCAAAATTCCTGGGACTGTTCTCCTTATCTGGTCTTATGAGATAACATGCTTTGATACTGTAATGTGTATGGGTTCCTCGTGCGTAAGTTGCCGCCTCTCCAGGCTTTGTTGCCTTGCTAAACCTTTCAGTCTGGGCAGCCCTTCACTTCGTGGCTGCCTCAGTCGCTAGCAGAATCCGTCAGTGGGCGTTTCTTAAATCTTTTCCAACATAAAAGTTGTTTGACACCCAGTCTCCTCCTACTCTCTCTGCGCGGAAGTCTTCTGCGCAGGGTGGGCGTGGGTAGCGGAGGACCCGTGCTCTCCCCGCTGGTGTCCGGTGAAGAGTCCTGGAGCCCTCTCGCCGATTCCCCCATCAGCCCCTCTATATCCCTGGTGTTGCGCTGATTTGCTTCCCCATCTGCGGAGCTGCCTCTCTCCCTGCTGGGCCCTTCTCCAGCATCATTTGAGAGCCTTCCCTCCGCCTCTAGCTCCGATGTCAGTTCCCTGACAGATACCTTCTCAATGTTCTCCCCTACAGCAAGTGTGGTACATTCCCACCAGAGAGTTGCTTCTTCAGCCTGATCTGCAGCTTGGGCTCATTCATGGGTGAGTCGGTTTGTCCCCAAGCAAATGTTTGAAATGTAAGAAAAGAAGTGTTAGAGAACAAAATATAGGGGGGGGGGGAGAATGGGAAATTGTGAAGGAGTGGAATGGTCTCCTTCTGGAGGATGTGGTCTCTCCTTCCTTGGAGGTTTTTAAGCAGAGGTTGGGTGGTCATCTGTCATGGATGCTTTAGCTGAGATTTTGGGCCCTGAATACTGTAGCTGTTTTGCTGGTGGTGTTGGCATGCTTTGAAATAGATAGATAGTGATACGGAAGCGGGGGGCATGTCTTCTTCACCTCCTTCTTCGCTACAATATATCCATTTATTTCCAATTGTCAATGTCAAAAGGGACTAAAATCTATAAAATTCATAGATAATCAACGTGCCAATTTGCTCAATTTCTCTAGGACCCCATGACACCTCCCCTGTCCTCCATAATCCCTCAAGCAAGGTGTCAAGACCCTAATCCGGTCAAATCGCTCTGCCAAGCCCTTCCACCGGGCGATGCCAGGTGACAGACTATGCATACATGGACCATTGTCTTCTCAGGATGTGCTTATCTGCACATATCTCCAGCTCTGCATATTCCCCCCTCCCTCCTCCATATGTTAATCTGGTGTAACCCAACCTCTTCCTAATGTATTTGTGATGTAATCTGTGTAACCCAACCTCTTCTTAATGTATTCATGATGTAACTGGGATGTATTTTGCACTGTATTCTGGGACATGGAGGGAAATTTCAAAAATTCATGTCACCCCTTTCTCGCTGTTCAATCTCGCCTTGAACCTGTTGCGCAATAAACTTGGATCTTCTACAGTTTGCTCCTGTCCGGCTGAGCTCATTTTCTTCCGCAGGGACCCGCGGACCTAGTCCGACGAGCTGGGTGGCAGAGTAGCCTCGCACCCAGATTTTTCCGTAACAGATAGATAGATAGATAGATGATAGATAGATAAGCCAAAGGCTAGGAATATCTTTTCTCTTAAATGAAAAAAGAGATTTTTAGCCATTAGCTGCCTCATATATTTCGTATGACAACTGGACCTAATGGTCAGGGGTCCCTTTACCTTTATATTTAGGGACGCGGGTGGCGCTGTGGGTTAAACCACAGAGCCTAGGACATGCCGATCAGAAGGTCGGCGGTTTGAATCCCCTCAACGGGGTGAGTTCCCGTTGCTCGGTCCCAGCTCCTGCCAACCTAGCAGTTCGAAAGCACGTCAAAGTGCAAGTAGATAAATAGGTATCGCTCTGGCGGAAAGGTAAACGGCATTTCCGTGTGCTGCTCTGGTTCGCCAGAAGCGGCTTAGTCATGCTGGCCACAGCCAATAAAGCGAGATGAGCGCCGCAACCCTAGAGTCGGTCACGATGGACCTAATGGTCAGGGGTCCCTTTACCTTTATATTTCATATGAGTTGCAAGAACTCATTTGGTGGGGCATCAACGTTCTTGCTCTTTTTCTGGCTTACGGTGGGGGCAGAAATGCCGGTCTTGTGTACAAGTTAGGTAGAGGCTTTTCAGGCAGTGGTTGAGGCTGATTCTTGCTTCCTTTTCCTAGTGATGCTGGTTGGCCTGCTGAGATATGCGCACGTTATAGAACATTACGGCTCTTCCCTTCTCAACACTTTGGGGCTGGCTTTAGGCTGGATCTGTGCAGCTGGCCTCATTATGGTGGGCAACTTCCAGGTAAGACGACTGACTCCTCCGTTTGTGTAAAGTGTGGTAGGGACTCTGTGGCCTTCCAGGTGTTGTTTGATTGTAACTTTTATCACCCCTGCCCATTGGCCATGCTGGCTGGGAATGTTGAGGGTTGTAGTCTCAGAACGTCTGAAGATACACAAACTTTCAGTCTCTGATATAAAGCCTTAAGATAGGAGAGGGCAGTTTGAGTTTAAAGAGGAGAATGCATATCTCTTATCTAGGATGCTCTGCTTTTGAGTATCACACAACAGTGGCCTTGATTACCTAGTCATCTTATGCTTATATGAGCATTGTAGAGATATTTTATGTTATTTTTAGATAATTACTATGTTGTGCTATCACAGAGTGAGTGGGGTGAAATGTTAAATTCAAGTGGCATGTCTATAGTTCAGGAGATAGATTGCGGATTAAATCTGTAGATTAAAATTAAAACTTTATCCACGTGGTGGGAGAAATACAAAAGTAAGCAGCCCGTGAAACTGTTTAGCAGGGTAAAACACTTATATGTTTTGTGACTTACTAAGGTTTAGAAATTACACAATTACACCTTTTAATCCCTTTTATCTGTGGCCTGCTGACCGCCCCCTCTTCACCCCCGTTGCAGAGAATGAACCACACGTTTTTAGTAAGATAAACAAAAAAGGCTTACTTACATTTCAATGCAGGCAGCAAATAGAACACAAGTAAGAAAACTTCTCAGGTACAAATTATAAAAAGTTGGCTTGAAAATTGACTGTGTGTGTCTGGAGTGCCTAGACACGTCTGATCATTTTGGAAGCATGGTGGAGAGAGAGTCTCCTCAGAGGCAGGAGAAAGTATCAAAGGTCATCTCCTTTGTTACCGAATTCCCTCCCCAAGCAGGCAGGGGAAGTGACCTCACAGAAGGCCCTCTCTAGGAAGTTCAAGAACTCTCTGTGTAGTAACCCCGTGTTTGTCTAGCAAAACATGCATTTGTGGTTTGGCTGCAAACTCCACGTATATGTGGCAAAACTTCACTAGTGTTGAGCCTAGGGATAGGAGTGTCATTATTGACACTAGGATCCGTGGAGAAGGAAGCCATCATAGCATGGTTAACTCTAGTGTCAGACATTGGCAGAGTTCCTCTGCTTTTAATAGTCATGGAAAAGGAGAATTCTTCCACCTGTGGCATTTTCTCTCACTGCCGCATTGTGACCTGGTAATTTTAAGGGTGCAATAAAAGTCAAGGAGCAGTGTGGGAAGCTGCATGTCACATATATTTAAACCTGCCAACCAATTATTTGGCTGCAGGTGTCTTGTAAATTTATTTAGCGGCCTGGCTATATTTGCTACTATATTTTTAGTTCCTTTTCTCATAATTCCTCATATTGCATTTGCCTTTTTCACCGCTGCAAGACGCTGAATGGAACTTTTCATTGGGCTGCCCTGCCCAAACTCCCTCTTTTGTAGGTAGCCGCAGCCCCATTGGCTCTGAACCACATGGCCTGAATCAAACCATTGTGGGTCAGACTAGATATGAAGTGGAAGCTTTGTGTTTGGATCTCCTAACACCCGTCCCCCCCTGAAAAATATGTGAGGACATTTGGGATTGAAGTCAGGGGAGGGGGGTTAACCTTTCGCCCCTGGCCCCAGTTTCAAAACCCTCCTCAATCTCTGATAAGCTTTGGAGGGGGAAATTTGTGGGCTTTAAGAAAGCAAACCCAAAAGTTTTCCTGTCTGTAGCTAGTAGCATGTTTGGACGTGGGGGGAGAGGGATTTGGAGTTGCTTTGTTAGAAAGCAAAGGGTCTCCGGAGATAGAGCCCCCTCTTCCGGTTTAGTTTGACACTGTGGCTTACACCAGGGATGTCCAATAGGTCGATCGTAATCTACTGGTAGATCCCCATGAGGTTTTGGTAGATCGCGGGTCGATTTCTGGCTCCCTTTCCTCAGTGTCATTGAAACTGACTCCTGCCCCATCCCCTCGCCCTCCACTATTGTCTGATCAGTGGAAGGGAAGACGGAGCTTTCTCTCTATGGCTGTTTTCATTCAAAGCGATATTATTGTGAGTGACTTTTTCCCTTTGACCCTTGCTTTTAACCCCCCCCCCATGGAACTTTCCCCCTAAGAAAGTATATGTATAAAAATGGGGCTTTTCTCCTCCCTAAAAATTCAACAACTTTGACCTGAACCCCCCCAAAACAGGGGAGATCATTGCCAGATTTTAATTCTGAAAGTAGATCGCAGTCTCTCGGGAGTTGGCCACCCCGGCTTACACAATTGCAGTTCCTCTTCTGGCACAAAATCAGCTGTTCTTGATAGACACCCCCCCCCCCGTATCTGTGGCTGCTCACTCCCCTAGAGCTTAATGATGCCCATGACTGCTTTAGCGGTTTCACATGAGCTTAAACAAGCTAGGGCGACAGAGCAGTTGCAGAGCGTGTTTTCATGGCGCCCAGGGCGCAGAGGGCAAACAGAGCCTGCCGTGTGCCAGCCCAGTCCTCATCGCCGGTGCCACCAGAGCAACACCAGCCCACTAGGCTGGGACCTGGGGAGGGCAGTGTGAGGATGCACCAGCCATGTGCCCTTCAACCCCAGCCCCTCGATGACAAGGCTGGGATCGAAGGGCGCGTGGCATCCTTCTTATGCTGCCCTCCCAGAGCTTTGCAAAGTGTCACAGGGCTGGCTCGGAGAGGGCGACATGAGCCACACGCCTCCCCCCCCCCGAAAAATGTGCCTGGGGCAATCGTCCCGGCAGGGCCCCTCCCCCACGCTACGCCCCTGGCATAGAGAATCCCTAGTAGGAATTGACTGGGAGACGAAATGTTAAAAGAGTGTCCCTAGACGTCCCTGGGTGTCTGCAGATGATGTCTCTAGAACCTGATGTAGGTGTTTTTAGGCATTTTCTACACTTGCACTCAAGGGACACAGGTGGCGCTGTGGGTTAAACCACAGAGCCTAGGACTTGCCAATCAGAAGGTCGGCAGTTCGAATCCCCACGACGGGGTGAGCTCCCGTTGCTCGGTTCCTGCTCCTGCCAACCTAGCAGTTCGAAAGCACCTCAAAGTGCAAGTAGATAAATAGGTACCACTCCAGCAGGAAGGTAAACGGTGTTTCCGTGCGCTGCTCTGGTTCGCCAGAAGCGGCTTAGTCATGCTGGCCACATGACCCGGAAGCTGTACGCCGGCTCCCTCGGCCAATAAAGCGAGATGAGCGCCGCAACCCCAGAGTTGGTCACGACTGGACCTAATGGTCAGGGGTCCCTTTTCCTTTACCTTACACTTGCACTCAAAGTTTCCCAGCATTTTGTGACACTTGGCTTCCTCCAGCAGCCTGGCCAAGCGCTTTCTTTTCCTTTTGTCAGTTGCTGAGAGGCCTGGTAGCTGACCTGGGGGCAATGGGAACCTGCTGCACCCAGAGAGGCCAGGCATATTAACTGTGTCCTTGTGTTTACTTTCCCTTCGTTTGGCAGTCGTGCTTTGGATGTTTGCTGTGTCTCTGTGAAGAGAGGAGAGGGAGGATGGGGCTGCCTAAGCAGCTGATGCTTTATTGCAGTGTCTGTCTTTCTCTTCCTGCCTCTGACTATTCTTAATGGGCGTGGAGGGATGTCTGTTCAAAGCCGAAGGAGCTGGATCTGCCAAGGCCCGACCCCTGCAAATCATCCTGGCAACAAGCTCTCTATAGCAACTGGCTGCAAAAAATGGAACCAGAGAAACATTCTCATTCTCCTGCACGTGTAGACCGGGCAACCTAATTGGTTGTGTACTGCTGGGATAGCTCCGTCAGTAGAGCATGAGACTCTTCATCTTAGGGTTGTGGGTTCGAGCCCCACATTGGGCCAACAGATTCCTGCATTACAGGGGGTTGGGTTAGATATGGGGTCAGCACACTTTTTCAGCAGGGGGCCGGCCCACTGTCCCTCAGACCTTGTGGGGCGGGCGGACTATATTTTGGAAAAAAATAATGAACGAATTCCTATGCCCCACAAATAACCCAGAGATGCATTTTAAATAAAAAGGCACATTCTACTCATGTAAAAACACGCTGATTCCCGGACCGTCCATGGGCCGGATTTAGAAGGTGATTGGGCCGGATCCGGCCCCCGGGCCTTAGTTTGCCTACCCATGGGTTAGATGACCATTGGGGTCCCTACTGTTCTGTGACTGTGTGTTTTGGATTCCTAATCAGGCGCTGCTTCTTTCTCCTAGGTGGACCATGCTAAAGTTCTGCACTACATCGGGGCAGGTGTGGCGTTCCCTACCAGCATGCTTTTCATATTCCTTCAGTCCATCCTAACGTACCGCATGGCAAAATCCAGAGGACATTACTGGACTGGGCATCTGCGCAGCATCCTGGCAGCCCTGGCTTTCATCACCCTCATCTTCAGTATCCTTTCTGCATCAATGTGGTTGGGTTTTTTTGGGGAGGGGTGTGTGGAATAGATGTATCCAGAGGCAAATAGGAGTGATGGATCAGATTGAATTAGAGTTTGGCCAGGCGAGCCGAGGCAGAGACTGGAGCGAGGTCTGCCTGGCTATAAATAGGGCCCTTAATGCATTTGGGTTCTGGAAATAGAAGGGCCAGAGTGCGTATTAAATCATGTAAACGTTGACTCACAGCTACATCTCTTTGGGAAGAGCCATGCGCTTCCCCTAAATTGCAGGGGTCAGAGTCACATCGAGAAAATGGAGCAGAATGAATAGGTGATATCCTGCCCCACCCCACCCCACCCCTACTGCTGAGGTCCTAGTGCAATTGAGGAGGTGCTGTGGTTGAATTTTTACGAAATGTAAATGGGACGTGGGTAGCGCTGTGGGTTAAGCCACAGAGCCTAGGACTTGCTGATCAGAAGGTTGGCGGTTCGAATCCCCGTGACGGGGTGAGCTCCCGTTGCTCAATCCCTGCTCCTGCCAACCTAGCAGTTCGAAAGCACATCAAAGTACAAGTAGATAAATAGGTACCACTCCAGCGGGAAGGTAAATGGTGTTTCCGTGAGCTGCTCTGTTTTGCCAGAAGCAGCTTAGTCATGTTGGCCACATGACCCGGAAGCTGTACGCCGGCTTCCTTAGCCAATAAAGTGAGATGAGCGCCGCAACCCCAGAGTCAGTCACGACTGGACCTAATGGTCAGGGGTCCCTTTACCTTTACCTTTAAATGGGTGAAAGAAACTGCCATGAACCTCCAGCGACTCTTCCATTTGGGCCCTGGAAGACTCATGCTGGAAAGGGTGGGCAGTTCTGCGATGGACTTAATAATAGGTTCCTTCTAGAGTCCACACTCCAGCTCCTTGCAGCGTGAAAGCTTCATAGTGCCTGCTATAGGGGTCGGCGGGGCGGGGGGAGGAATTGGTTGGCTGGGAGAAGAAAGAGGGGCCAGGAAGTACTGGACTTGAGGCATTTCTGAGGAAAGGACAAGGAGCAGTAGATGGAATGTGCAGAGAGCAAGAGGTTTGGGCTAAATATTACCCTAAACCTCCCTGGAAAGTTACAAGGTGCCTGCCTTGGGAGATTTAAATAAACAAAGGCGAAATAAGGTTTTATCAGGGTTGCTCAAGACAGAAGGCATCCTACCCCGGGGGGTGGGTGGGGTGGGGGGGTTGTATGGGAAGATGCATTAGAAATCCTTCTTTCCTCAGAAGGTGAAATCACATGTTAGCAGAGTTCGTTGCTGCTTTTTAGGGGTTGTTATTGTTTTCGCAGAACACCAGCTGACGAGAGAGCAATTTGAAAGAGGCCGGTGCGGAGGGGCTTCTTAATATTTTCCTCTTGGGCTGTTTTGCAGCTGAAAACTGCATTCTAGCCACTTTTAGCCCCACTGGAGAAAACCAATGTGCATCTCATTGTTTCCCCTGGCCGAGGGATAAATGGCGGGGGGGGGGGATTTGTCCCTGGAAAAGAGCCTACAATGTGGAAGTTAAGAAGCCTTTGTCCACCTCCAATTTCCAACTTGCAGCCACATTTTGCCAAAAGAAAAAGTCTCCCTAAAAATGGATCTTTTTGCTCCCAAGATGATAACCCTATCAATATCGGTTGTTTTGGGCGACTGTTGGTGAGTGGGTGGGGAGGGGTAATACTCAGAAGGGTGGTGGAAATGGGTGTGGTAAACCTGTTGACGACTGTTAACGACTGCAATTGGTTTTACAGGAAAAAAGCAAGGGGTGAAATGGCTAAAAATAGCCTTATCATGTATAATAAGAGAAGAATCCAATGTCTCTATTCAGACCAGGTCTCTCCATGGTTTTAAGTTTGGTAATAAGTTGCAATTCAGCAACTTCTCTTTCCAGTCTATTTCTGGTCCTGTTAGCTAGGGATGATGGGAGTTGTAGTCCCAAAACATCTGGAGGGCCGAGTTTGGGGGGGTGCCTGCTGTAGATATTTAAAAAGTGGGGAATAAGTAGCTAAATACACTTGACGTGGCACATCTTTTCCTGTAAATGTGTAGTAGCAGGTTCTAGGTTGTTCCAGTTCAGCACCTCTCTAAACTATCCACGAATAATTAACTTGTAGGTTGCCGGGGCGAGAGGAGGGAATGAATGTGATGTGAGGGCACTGGATTTTCCCAGGGCTTGAGATGGGTAAAAAAAATAAGAGGCAAGAGTGTTAATATGCATACAAAGCCTTTTGAGGTGTGATGGGTGACCATTCCAACAAATAACAAAGATGGTGTTTAAGGCCTTACTTTTTTTAAAAAGTTTTTTTTTTCATGTTTATTTGAGTTAGTGTGTGATCTCCACTCCCCCATGCCATGGAAGACTGTGTTTTTGTATTCCCCAGCCTTTAGCCCAGAAATGGTTCAAGACATTTTGTTGCCTGAGGCTCAGGATAAGATGGCGCCCCTCCCAATCCCATGTAAAGAGGTTGATTGGATTGGCAGTTGAATCTTACTTCAATGTGAGAGATAGGACAATGTCCCCAGCCGCTGCAGAGCAGGGCTTATGGCACAGAGAACAGCTCTGCAGCTCAGGAGGAATGGCACTAGGTTTGCTTCTGCCATCTCCTCCCTTTCATCCACAGCCTGAGGCAGTCACGACACTGCCTAGTGGTTGTGCCGGCCCCTGACTTTACCTGGGATGCGATGCTTGGGAGACAGGCTAAATGAGGTGAGGTAGACCATTTTTCAGCTTGCCCTCTTCCTAATGGGCTGATATTGCCAGAGATACTGCAAAAGGAGAATTCATTAGCTGGGGAAACAGCTAATTCTGAGCAGCAAAGAGAGTATAGTTCATTCAAAAGGGAAACAAAACGTTTCACGTCAGATAGCGGCATTTAAAGTTGCTGCCGCAGTTTTTGCCTGCTTTTTACAGTACGATGAAACTTGATGACAAGAATCCAGCTCAGTTCAAATAAGGTTTTATGAGACTGAGATCATAAGGAACGGCTACAATAAACGGCTGGGGATTTTCACAGGCGGTGCTTGCAGGCCCCCGTTTGAACTCTTCACTTTCTGTAAAATTAGTGAGTCTGCTGAAGTTCAGGGGGAAAAAACCACCCCAAACAGGTAAAGCTGCTTAGAGTAGCATTCGGAATAGATCTTTCTTGTCTTAAGATGCTTAAGTGTTTGACGAGGCTGTTACAGGTGTATATATGCCGGTTTTGCACTTGCGTGGACTACTCAAAGCCAGCTGTTACCAAGCTGACGATTCTGGACTCAGCTGATGGGAGCCTACCACCACTAATTTTACTAAGCCAGTTAGGCCCCGCCTTGTCCTGTTTCTGGTGAGATCCTTCCCACAGCTTGTTTGCCTTGACTTCAGCACCCCCATGTGGCGTATTTTTCATCCAGCAGAGTTTCGTCCTGCAACACCTAGCCGCCCTCTGCGAATGGATGTTCATCATAAACGTCCTCGTCTTCTACGGCACCTTCACGGCTGAATTTGGAGCCATCTCCACCGACACCTTTCTGGTTCTCCTGAAAGCCAGGCGGACTCCCAAAAGCTTCAAAGTGGATAGCAGCACGCCCAGCATGTCACATGTTCACACCCATTTGGAGAACATGGCCATGATGGGAAGGGACGGCTAGGAAACCGGTTCCTCGCAAGAGCCGGGACGAGCTGTGCTTACTGTGGGACTTCCAACGATACCAAAAAAGGGAGAAAAGACAGAATATTGCCTTAAGAATCACCTCTTGTATTTATTTTGCCTATGTGCCACACTAACAGTGCCCTGGGTATTTTGCTCTGAAGGCGTAGCCACATTCCAGTATCACCAGTGGCCTTTATGGAGCAAGATTTCTGTATCCTTGGATCAAAGACTCTCCTTCCAATGGGCACAAGAGGAGGGAGAGGATGACAAACGGCAATACTGAGAGGTATAGGTGGGGTACCTGTTGCCATTTGAAGAGAGTAAGACAGATTTCATTTTGGGTGGCACATCACACCTTTTTGGCACCTGCAGCTTAGTACCTGGGTTGAGGAGACCTGGATTTCAGACCCACAGCAGACATGGACTTTTTTTTTTTTAACCTGGGGCTAGGAATCAGATGTGAGCTGTCCCTGTAAAACGTGCTCCTTTCATCCAAGAAGTCCTCTTTTAAAGTGGCCTTAATTTCTTCAGGACCAAAAGTATTTGCTGCGTGAGTTGTTGCTTTTTGCCAACTTGGTGCGGTTCTGTTTACAAGAGCAAGAAGATTAGCAGTGAGCAATAATTACAAGAGGCTTTATTTTATGTTCCTTGAAAAAAGTCCCAGCTGAGTTGGTGCCCGATTGCTTATCAAAGAAGTCTTGGGCAAGTCCAGAGTGTCTCCGATTAGAAATGCAGCGCTTTAGCTCTGGACCTCATTACTAAATCTCACCGGAAGGATCCTTTGCAGCGCAAGTCGACAGCCCTGGTGGTGCTGTCCCACATAGGAGAAGTCTTGGGAAACCCAAATCTTCCACGTAGCTTCCTTAGAGATGTCATCCTCTCCCTGTTCTAGGTGCTAGCAACGGTTGTTGCCTCCAAAAAGCTCAACGGGGACTACTCTCCTGGTTTTCTTCGCTATGCTCCCCATCCCTGAAAATGCAGTTCTTAAACTGTAAGGACTTTGGGATACTTGTTTTGTTCCCAGCAGAGACCTGGAAAGTCCTCGGACCTAGGGAAACAAACTGGTGCGTTCCAAGCCGTCGCAAAAGTTTGTCAGATTCTGCACCCTTATCTTGTGGAACAAGACAAGACTGTGGTTCGCCTAGTGCTTTACTCCATACCGAAATGCCTTTAACATGCTCAGCAGTGTTTTGTTCAGGAATTTCAGTGTTTCTGAAATCTGTGTTCTCTCACAGGGTTCCTTTTGTACTACTCTTGATTATTCAGGCAGGGTTTCTCAGGTCTGTGTCTCATGTTACTTTGCCCTGTGTACATTCTAAAGATTTATGTGTGGAATGTGGGACGCAAGTCCCAAAGATGTGTGCCTTAGAATCTTTGGAGCGCTCAGCTAGACGGCGTTCAAAACTTCCCAGAAGCTGGTTCACAGAACGTGTGCCTGAAACGCACGGCTGAGTTCTTACATTGTAAGAGCTGTGTGTTTCTGGTCAATCTGTGCCACACATTTAAAGCATATTCAACAAACGTTGAAAGCACATAGCTTTCCACGAAGTGCAGTTGTCAAGGCTGCTGGGAACTGCAGCACTGTAAGGGTGAAACTATACTTTCGTGGCGACTCATGTGCTTTAAATGTGTGTCGAATGCGCTTTTAAATATCTGGCATGTGTCTGCAGTTATGTTATTGCTCCTTTCTCCAAGATCCTCTTTGTAACAACATTGGAATGCCATGAAAAGGAGCCACATGAGAGTTTTAACACCACTGTTCTTGTAACAGACGAATTGGCCTTGATTCCTAGGTAATGATAAAAGCAAGATTTTGGGAACATTTTTTGCTACTTCCTCGCACTCCTCTTTTGAACAAGTAGATGAAAGCACCAGGCAGAAAAGCTTCACTTTCTTATGACATACTATCTCGAGACAAGACCAAAGTGATAAATCCCACCAAATTATTCCAGTTGCATACCTCCCCCCCTGCTCCTGTTAACCTGATACCCCATGCTAGCTGGAGTGTGATATCCTGTCCTACGCAATGGAAGATCGCTGCTTTGGAGTTGGGAAACGTGTGTGCTATAGGGAGCGGAGATGGAGACACTGTGGAAATTGAAAAAGGAACAAGGAAACGAAAAAGACTCCCGACGCAGCAAGCTGTTGCTGGGGAATGAGGACTTGAAGTTTGCCATGTGAAAACAATATTTAAAGGGCTGCATGGATGAGCCTGTGCTTACGTGTTATAGTGGGGAAGTACCTACTGTCCAAAGCAAAGACGCAGAGCTTGCAGCATCACGGTGGGGGGGGGGAATAGGTCTGAATCCCATGTGACGCCCGAACTGCAGCTTGCGTAATTGTTTCACACCCTCGAAACAAAAATGAAAAATGACATCATCTAGAAAGCCCCTATGGTATCTCTTAAAAAATAATAATAATACAAAGGGGAACTTGGTGAATTGGAAGTTCCTCTCTTCCCATTTGCTGCTTTATGTTTAGTGGAGCTAAATTGAATTGAGTTGACCTGTATATACTTTCGAAAGGACCATTCTGAATATTTTATACATGTAATATATACAATGAATGTGCAATAATTTAAAACATATACGTGGTGTGGTATGTTGTGTGTTCCCTCCGCCCCCCCCCCATGTTCTGTGACTTATCTTGGAGATCTGTTTTTCTCCAAGATCCTTGCTCTGAATCATAGAATCATAGAATCCTAGAGTTGGAAGAGACCACAAGGGCCATCGAGTCCAACCCCCTGCCAAGCAGGAAACACCATCAGAGCACTCCTGACATATGGTTGTCAAGCCTCTGCTTAAAGACCTCCAAAGTAGGAGACTCCACCACACTCCTTGGCAGCAAATTCCACTGTCGAACAGCTCTTACTGTCAGGAAGTTCTTCCTAATGTTTAGGTGGAATCTTCTTTCTTGTAGTTTGGATCCATTGCTCCGTGTCCGCTTCTCTGGAGCAGCAGAAAACAACCTTTCTCCCTCCTCTATATGACATTCTTTTATATATTTGAACATGGCTATCATATCACCCCTTAACCTCCTCTTCTCCAGGCTAAACATGCCCAGCTCCCTTAGCCGTTCCTCATAAGGCATCGTTTCCAGGCCTTTGACCATTTTGGTTGCCCTCCTCTGGACACGTTCCAGTTTGTCAGTGTCCTTCTTGAACTGTGGTGCCCAGAACTGGACACAGTACTCCAGGACTGGAAAATGATCGTTTGTTCTGAGGAGCTTCGTGGTGGGATTTAGATCAGGGAAACTGGGTGAAGGAAGGTTTGTTTCCCCCTCCCCCTGGCAGCTTCCCTGGCCTTCAAATCAGTGATTATTTACCTTTAAGGGAGGTGGGTGGTGCTGTGGTCTAAACCACAGAGCCTAGGGCTTGCCGATCGGAAGGTCGGCAGTTCGAATCCCCGCGACGGGGTCAAAGTGCAAGTAGATAAATAGGTACCACTCTGGCGGGAAGGTAAATGGCGTTTCCGTGCACTGCTCTGGTTCTCCAGAAGCGGCTTAGTCATGCTGGCCACATGACCCAGAAGCTGTCCACGGACAAACACCGACTCCCTCGGCCTATAGAGCGAGATGAGTGCCGCAACCCCAGAGTTGTCTGCTACTGGACCTAGCGGCCAGGGGTACCTTTACCTTTATTGATTAAAAGGCAGGAGGAACTCCTGAACGTGCATCTTCCACACCATATACCACTTGATCTACAGACTTAGGAGGACACCTTTCCATTTGGAGGCACACTGGGAGCAGCAGGTCTGGGGACCACCATCTAAATACAAGCACTGTCCCAGTCTATTAACTTTTTGGGACCCTAATTGGAGTAAGTAAAAGGGACAGGACCGAGCCGGCAAGTAGAAGCAGCTCCAATCTATCCATCATATCTCTTGACAGCCCTGTCTGGAGGCAGCGCCCTGCTCACAACTTCCTGCCTGCCTCTCTCCATACCAATTTCCCCTGCAATTAGACTACAGTGGTACCTCAGGTTACATATGCTTCAGGTTACATACGCTTCAGGTTACAGACTCCACTAACCCAGAAATAGTACCTCGGGTTAAGAACTTTGCTTCAGGATGAGAACAGAAATAGTGCGGTGCGGCAGCAGCGGGAGGCCCCATTAGCTAAAGTGATGCTTCAGGTTAAGAACGGACCTCCAGAACGAATTAAGTACATAACCAGAGGTACCACTGTAGTAAGGTTTATGTGCAGCATTTGTACGCCATCCAAAGATGCACATCAGAACTTCCATTGCCTCTCTCTCTCGAATCGAAGCAGCCCACTCCCCTTTTATGCATGTGCAGGACAGGAGGTGGGGGTTGCATCCCCCCCCCGTCTCCCCGTTTTCTGCTCGACTGCAGGCTGTCACTATCCTTAAGAGTCTGCTGTATGAAGGGCAAAACACTGCAGCCTTTCAACATGACAAGCAAAAGAGATAGCAAGGCTCCAACTCCCTGCCTGTGGCTGGAAAAGCACGCCCCCCCCCCCATGAATTTCTATTCCCGGGGACCTGTGAGAGAGGAGGAGCCATCCCATTCCCAGACTGTCCTCGGAACCTCCGGGGAATAACATAATTATCATGTTGGCCAACAGGGAAGCAGTTTCCAGGTTCTCGTTTCTCTGGCAATGGACTAATTTGCGACCAACACTAACATGGGGAGGAAAATGATTTCGAAACGAGAATTTAATTTGATTAGGGGTTCTGCTAAAACTTCAGGGCTGCCAATTCCCGACTTTTGAGAACTGTGTAAATGTGTTTTTTCCCCAGAGTTTGGGAGTATGGGGGGAATTAGAGTGGTAGAAGAAGTAACATTTGACATCATTGCCCCTTCCTCATATTCTGGTGAGGAATTTGCTTCCTCCTTACTTTGAATTATGCATACATAATTCCTGGATTACTGGAATGTACCGTATTTTTTGCTCTATAAGACTCACTTTTTCCCTCCTAAAAAGTAAGAGGAAATGTGTGTGCGTCTTATGGAGCGAATGCAGGCTGCGCAGCTATCCCAGAAGCCAGAACAGCAAGAGGGATTGCTGCTTTCACTGCGCAGCGATCCCTCTTGCTCTTCTGGCTTCTGAGATTCAGAATATTTTTTTTCTTGTTTTCCTCCTCCAAAAACTAGGTGCGTGCGTCTTGTGGTCTGATGCGTTTTATAGAGCGAAAAATATGGTAACTTCCTCCTTTTTCTCCCTATGTAGTCTCCTTCTCTGCCTGGGGTGTGGCTGTCCTCTCTTGCCAGCTACACTCTGAATTTCCTCTGGCACACTGCTCCTGCTCTCCCTGTTCTTTCCCTCAAGTGCAACAACACCCTTCCCTGTGACTGGCTGAATAAAACCACTTAACAAGGGATAACTGCCAAAATGGGCTTGTGACCACTTGGTAAGGTGTCCCTCTGTGCTGCCTCACCTTTTCTGGGGAATATTTCCTGTAAAATCTCTTCAGGCTGGTTAGCCCAGCTTCTCCCACCCGCCTGCTAGGACCAGCTGATAAACCAGCTGTATTTAAAGAGAGAAGGAATGAACCTGATAAGATTTCTTCAGCCTATGTAGTTGTGTATTCCTGGCCTGCAAAAGTGTGGGTGGGGGAGATAGTAAAAAGTGGGGGGAGACATAGGTAGAAGTCCACCCCCCCACAAATGATATATAAATCTTATATAAAAATAAGAAATAAAATAAATAGCAAGAGATGGCTTTAAAAGGTAAAGGGACCCTTGACAATTAGGTCCAGTTGTGGCCGACTCTGGGGTTGCGTGCTCATCTCGCTTTACTGGCCGAGGGAGCCGGCGTACAGCTTCCAGGTCATGTGGCCTGTATGACTAAGCCGCTTCTGGCGAACCAGAGCAGCGCACGGAAATGCCGTTTACCTTCCTGCCAGAGCAGTACCTATTTATCTACTTGCACTTTGATGTGCTTTCGAACTGCTAGGTTGGCAGGAGCTGGGACCGAGCAATGGGAGCTCACCCCATCGCGGGGATTCAAACTGCCGACCTCCAATCGGCGAGCCCTAGGCTCTGTGGTTTAACCCACAGCGCCACCCGCGTCCCTGCCTTTAAAAGAGGATTAGACAAATTCACAGAGGCTAAGGCTATCCATGATTACTGGCAGTGTGCTTTTAATACTAGTTGCGAGAGATCATGAGAGGGAAGCGGCTTTTATGCATTTATGAGTAAAGCTGCATAGGACTGCCCTATTCAAAAGGTTAACTGAATGTTTAGAATTTACCCAGAGCAGAGGATGTCTGATGTCACGACAAGCTATTTCCCTGGTTTTGCTTTTGGGCAAACAAGTTCAAGTTCGATCTTTCAACATTTCGGACTTATGCTTTTTTGGGGGCCAAAATAAACAATTTGGAATTAGAAAGCATGTTGTTGTTGTTTAGTTGTTTAGTCGTGTCCGACTCTTTGTGACCCCATGGACCAGAGCACGCCAGGCACTTCTGTCTTCCACTGCCTCCCGCAGTTTGGTCAAACTCATGCTGGTAGCTTCAAGAACACTATCCAACCATCTCGTTCTCTGTCGTCCCCTTTTCCTTGTGCCCTCCATCTTTCCCAACATCAGGGTTTTTTTCCAGGGAGTCTTCTCTTCTCATGAAGTGGCCAAAGTATTGGAGCCTCAGCTTCACGATCTGTCCTTCCAGTGAGCACTCGGGGCTGATTTCCTTAAGAATGGATAGGTTTGATCTTCTTGCAGTCCACGGGACTCTCAAGAGTCTCCTCCAGCACCAGAATTCAAAAGCATCAATTCTTCGGCGATCATAATAATAATAATAGCTCATACCCCGCCCCTCTGGCTGAGTTTCCCCAGCCACTCTGGGCGGCTTCCAATCAAGTGTTAAAAACAATACAGCATTAAATATTAAAAACTTCCCTAAACAGGGCTGCTTTCACATGTCTTTTAAAGAGAAGATAACTGCTTATTTCCTTCACATCTGAAGGGAGGACTTTCCACAGGGCGGGCGCCACTACCGAGAAGGCCCTCTGTCTGGTTCCTTGTAACCTCACTTCTTGCAATGAGGGAACTGCCAGAAGGCTCTCGGTGCTGGATCTCAGTGTCTGGGCTGAACGTTGGGGGTGGAGACGCGCCTTCAGGTATACTGGACCGAGGCCGTTTAGGGCTTTAAAGGTCAGCACCAACACTTTGAATTGTGCTTGGAAACGTACTGGGAGCCAATGCAGATCTCTCAGGACCGGTGCTATGTGGTCTCGGAGGCCACTCCCAGTCACCAGTCTAGCATTCTGGATTAACTGCAGTTTCTGGGTCACCTTCAAAGGTAGCCCCACGTAGAGCGCATTGCAGTAGTCCAAGTGGGGGATAACTAGAGCATGCACCACTCTGGCAAGACAGTCTGCGGGCAGGTAGGGTCTCAGCCTGCGTACCAGATGGAGCTGATAAACAGCTGCCCTGGACACAGAATTAACCTGCGCCTCCATGGACAGCTGTGAGTCTAAAATGACCCCCAGGCTGCGCACCTGGTCCTTCAGGCAGCGGCGTAGCGTGAGTTGTCAGCACCCGGGGCAACGCAAGTAATTTGCACCCCCTAACCCGGGGCAAGGCAAGTAATTTGCGCCCCCCAACCCCTAACCTGCGAGTTGCCGCTGGCGCTGCCGCGCAAACAACGCTGCTTGCCCGGAGGAGGATGGAGGCAGAAGCAGCCGCCGCCTGTGGCTGGGCCGAGGGGATGGCGGCGGTGGCAGGGTGCAGAGGCTGCCCGTGCCCGGCCAGGCGTCGGTGGCGGCGTCGGCGCTGCTGCAGCGGCTGCTCCTCCTGCGAGCAGTGAGCGGAGCGCAGCCACAGCGACGGCGGGGGGCGCGCGCGCTAGGGCGCAAGGCTGGCGGTGGCGGCGGGGAGCCCGGCGGAGGAAGGAACTTGTCCCTTCCCTCTGGATTCGCGCCTCCCCCAGATGTTGCGCCCGGTGCGGTCGGCACCCCTGGCACCCCCCACGCTACGCCACTGCCTTCAGGGGCACAGTTACCCCATTCATGCCCAGGGTGTCCCCCACACCCGCCCCCCCGTCCCCCCAAAACAGTACTTCTGTCTTGTAAGGATTCAACCTCAATCTGTTAGCCGCCATCCATCCTCCAACTGCCTCCAGACACTCAAATAGTGAGGCCCCCAGATAGTTAAATGCCAAAGGCCTGATTACAGAGGAAAGTTATTGCCCGGCACCTAAAGATATGTAGTGAAGGTGCCAGGGAGCCACCACAGAAAAGGCCATTTCTTGTGTTGCCACCCTCCAGGCTTCTTGTGGAGGACACACACACACACACGGGTTGGGAGCCTGAATGGCGCCTCTCTGGAGGCCTCACCCTGGGCAAAAAACCCACTCGTTCTTCCCACCCCACCCCGTATCTATTGCACTGGTTTAAGTCTTTATGGGTCAAAAATCAGGACTTTGAATTGGGCGCAGAAACTGATCAGCAGCTCAGCTTTGCGCCTCTTCCGCGTTTCGTTTGCAAGCGGCCTTTGCGCCTCCCGCCTGGCGAGGGCGCGCGCGGGAGCCCGGGGCGTGCTTTCCGTTGCCCGGGCAACTAGTCCCCGCCCCTTCAGAGCGGCGGTCAGCTGATTGCTAAGAACCCTCGAGGGGGGGAAGGGAGGGAAGGGAGGGAGGAAGGGCGTGGCTTATCCCAGGGAGGGGGACACCCAGAGGACTCCAGACTGGGCGCGACGCCGAGCCTCGGAGGGTCTCTGCCCCGAAGGTAAGCAGCTCTAAGGGTCTCCAGGCCAGTTCCCCTATCTCCAAGCCCACCGTCCTTCCTCTGCCGGTGGAAAGTGAGCGTGCGTGCGAGCGGATCTCCCTGCTTCATTAGTGCTTTAATTGCATTGCAGGTGGGGTTGGACTAGATGATCCCTTGGGCACCCCCTATTCGGACGGGTCTTTTTTAAATGCCCACAAACTGGAAGGCTAGGGGGAGGGGGAGGGGTGGGGGCCCTGGGCTTGGATCCACTGCTAGGGGAGCACTTTTGTTCTCTTGCTGCGGAGTTTCTGCTGTCCCGAAATGCCCCATCGGGGGTGGCATTTTCTCCTGAGTGGGAGAAAATCGCAGGGGTTCCCCCCCTTACTCGGGAGCAAGGGAAGGTGAAGGCCCCGAGTGGCCTGCCAGGGAGGCGATCGCTCGCTTTGTCTTTCCCTCGGCAGACGCGCAAAGCGCCGTCGGGGCGCCTGGCCTGCTGGCTGTGCGCCCAGGGCGCAAAGCGCACGTGTGGATATTCCGGGGTTTCTGGAGCGCGGGTAGAGTCGGGTCGGCGGGGCCGGGCCAAGTCCGTCGGGAAGAGTAAGCAAAGCCAGCCCCTCCCTCTCTCCTTCCGACTCGGCTGGGCTTCTAGGGACTTTCCATCGGCGTTTCCTCGCCCGCCCAGTTTCCGCCGGAGGCTCTTTCGGCAGCAGAGGCGGTGCTCGCTCGTCTCCTCTTGCCTTCCTCGGGCTCTCCGTTTTCTTTCGCAGGAAGCCCTAAACTCCGGGACTGCTGCTGCCGCCGCCTCGATCGGCCATGGATTGCGACGGCTACCCCGCGGTGAGTCGCCCACAAAGGGGTCCCTCTGGGCTGATCTTGTTCGGTGGGGTGGGAGGGCGTGGAAATCCCCCCACTTCCCCGCCCTATTTCCCAGGTTGAGCCATATGCAAAAAAACCGGGGCCGCTTGGCTTCCCTGCAGCTCCCCTTCCGGCTTCTAGTCTCCAGAGGTTAACATTGTAAAGGGCAGCATACTCATTTTGGGAGACAGGAAAACCCCAGATCTCTGTTTGTTTTTTATTTGTTTTGTGTGCCCAAGACAAACGCAGCTCCTTGTCCTGGATAGATAGTGGCCACGAGTCCCTTTCTAGTGAAAACCCCCCAGAATATAAGTATTTTAATAATATGCAAGAAGATAAAAATGACCAAGTGATAGAACTGGGCACCACAGTTCAAGAAGGACACTGACAAACTGGAACGTGTCCAGAGGAGGGCAACCAAAATGGTCAAAGGCCTGGAAACGATGCCTTATGAGGAACGGCTAAGGGAGCTGGGCATGTTTAGCCTGGAGAAGAGGAGGTTAAGGGGTGATATGATAGCCATGTTCAAATATATAAAAGGATGTCATATAGAGGAGGGAGAAAGGTTGTTTTCTGCTGCTCCAGAGAAGCGGACACGGAGCAATGGATCCAAACTACAAGAAAGAAGATTCCACCTAAACATTAGGAAGAACTTCCTGACAGTAAGAGCTGTTTGACAGTGGAATTTGCTGCCAAGGAGTGTGGTGGAGTCTCCTCTTTTGGAGGTCTTTAAGCAGAGGCTTGACAATCATATGTCAAGAGTGCTCTGATGGTGTTTCCTGCTTGGCAGGGGGTTGGACTCGATGGCCCTTGTGGTCTCTTCCAACTCTATGATTCTATGATTCTAACTAGTCAGTGCTTTTTTTGCTGGGGGTACTTGTTACACAGTACCAACAACATCCCCCCCCTTTCCCCAAATGTTAAAAGTGTGGCACTTACTATAACAGCTTCATGGTGAGTGCCAATACCATTTTTTTCTTTTTTAACACCCCCCCCCCCGCAGTGGAACTACTTAAGCCACAAGGAATAAAACAATCCAGTACCAGTTTCAATTGTAAGCCACTTTGAGGTATTGTTACAATCAAGCAGTATTATTACAATCAAGCCTTTTCTGTGGTGGAATTGTGGAATGCTTTCCCCAGAGAGGCTCGCCTGGCACCATCACTACATATCTTTAGGCACCAGGCAGAAACATTTCTCTTTACCCAGGCTTACGACTATTAAATAATCTATGGCCTGTGAAAGTGTGTGTGGAGACAAACTCTTATTATGTTGACTATTTTACGATTAGGCTGCCTTACGTCAGTAGGCTATTTATTACGTTTTTATCATTGATGCTCTGTAATGTGTTTTTAATGGGATCTTTTGATAAAGGGTGGTATTATAAATTGAATAAAGAATAATAAATAATATTGTGAAAGCAGTTGATAAGACTGTGCTCCTATTTGCCTAAAGAGCCTGTCCACAGAAGAGACTACCTGCTGTGTCTTTGGAGGGAGGTAAAACCAAAGTCTGTGCTAGACGCTGCTATGTCTTTTCCCTAAGCAGCGAAGGAGAGTGCCCTTTGCACCTAGCCATAAGGCACTGTTTTGCCTCTTTCCAGTTGGGAGGCATGATCACACCTGCTTTTCCTGAAACTCGGTAGGGGTAGGTGATTTTTTAAAAACATCCCGAAGCTCTCCTGAGGCATTCCAAATTGGTATTTGTGGGGGTGGTGTACCTCTCCCCTCCACCTCTTGTCTTCCCATGGCAGGAAGCCCTGAAGAGTGTTAATAATAATAATAATAATAATAATTTATTATTTATACCCCGCCCATCTGGCTGGGCTTCCCCAGCCACTCTGGGCGGCTTCCAAAAGAATATTAAAATACTATAATACATCAAACATTAAAAGCTTCCCGAAACAGGGCTGCCTTCAGATGTCTTCTAAAAGCCTGGTAGTTGTTGTTCTCTTTGACATCTGGTGGGAGGGCGTTCCACAGGGAAGGCGCCACTACTGAGAAGGCCCTCTGCCTGGTTCCCTGTAACTGTAAGCTTCTCACAGTGAGGGAACTGCCAGAAGGCCCTCGGTGCTGGACCTCAGTGTCTGGGTAGAACGATGGGGGTGGAGACGCTCCTTCAGGTATACTGGACCAACATGCTTTAACATGCTTTATTGAAAAATTTCTGTTTCTGGAGCAGGTGGGAACCCTAATTGTGCAGGATTCCGTCTCCTGGGTTTGGTAATAGAGGCTTCATTTAGCTATCGCATACCCTTAGCAAATGGTTTAAAGCTTGCCTGTGCACCGGCCTGTCTTGACTTTATGTATTTCATACAGTGAGGGGGGAAAGGTATTTGATCCCCTGCTAAATTTGCCCGTTTGCCCCTCTGACGAAGAAATGACCAGTCCATAATTTTAATGGTAGGTTTATTGTAGCTGTGAGAGACCAAACAACAACAGGAAAACCCCCCAGAAACCCAGAAGACAAAAGTCAAGAGTTTGATGTGCATTATAATGAGTGAAATAAGTATTTGATCCCTTTGCAAAAGATGACTTAGTACTTGGTGGCAAAACCCTTGTTGGCAATTTCAGAGGCCAGACGTTTCTTGTAGGTGGCCATCAGGTTTGCACACATCTCAGGAGGTATTTTGTCCCACTCCTCTCCAAGTCAGTAAGATTTTGAGGCTGATGTGTAGCTACTCCAACCTTCAGCTCCCTCCACAGATTTTCAATGGGATTAAGGTCAGGAGACTGGCTAGGACCTTAATGGGCTGCTTCTTGATCCACTCCTTTGTTGCCTTGGCCGTGTGTTTTGGGTCATAGTCATGCTGGAATACACATCCTTGACCCATTTTCAATGCGCTGGCTGAGGGAAGGAGGTCCTCACCCAAGATTTGACGATACATGGTCCCATCCATCATCCCTTTGATGCAGTGAGGGTGTCCTGTCCCCTTAGCAGAAAAACACCCCCAAAGCATAATATGTCCCCCTCCATGTTTGACGGTGGGGATGGTGTTCTTGGGGTTGTAGGCAGCATTCCTCCACCTCCAAACACAGTGAGTTGAATTGATGCCAGAGAGCTCGATTTTGGTCTCATCTGACCACAACACTTTCACCCAGTTCTCTGGGTCATTCAGATGTGCATTGGCAAACTGCAGACGGGCCTGTACATGTGCTGTCTTGAGCAAGGGGACCTTGCTGGCTCTGCAAGATCTCAGTCCTCCACGGCATAGTGTGTTACCAACTGTTTTCATGGTGACTATGGTCCCAGCTGCCCTGAGATCATTGACAAGTTCTGCCCCTGTAGTTCTGGGCTGCTTCATCACTGTTCTCATTGATCACTGCAACTCCATGAGATGAGATCTTGCATGGAGCCCCAGACCGAGGGAGGTTGACAGTTATTTTGTGTTTCTTCCATTTGCGAATTATTGCACTAGCTGTTGTCACCTTCTCACCAAGCTGCTTGGCAATAGTCTTGTAGCCTAGTCCAGCCTTGTGCAGGTCTACAATCTTATCCCTGACATCCTTGGACAGCTCTTTGGTCTTAGTCATGGTGGCTACTTTGGAATCTGCTGGATTGATTGCTTCTGTCGACAGGTGTCTTTTGTACAGGTATTGTGACGAGCTGGGATTACAGGTAAGACCTCTCCCTTACAGCAGGTGCTTCCAATCTTAGCTTGTTACATGCAGTGAAGATACCAGTTGGCTGATATCTGATATGGGATCAGATACTTATTTCACTCATTATAATGCACATCAGTTATAATGACTTTTGTCTTCTGGGTTTCTGGGGGGTTTTCCTGTTGTTATTCTGTCTCTCACATCTACAATAAACCTACCATTAAAATTATAGACTGGTCATTTCTTCATCAAAGGGCAAATGGGCAAATTTGGCAGGGGATCAACTATATCCCCCCTCACTGTAATTCTGTGGCCCTTCTGTCACACTTGTGCCAAATGTGTCATAAGATTTCTGTCTTGTCCCCCTATTCTGTTTGCAGTGCTTGGACGGGATAGAATACGACGATTTCCAGTTTGGCCCTCATTTGATGGAGCATAAGGATCTCATGGAAACGGGTAATGAATGCTTTTGGAAGTTTATATGTGCCTTGGGGAATGATAAATTACAAGGGAGGGGAAGTTTCAGTTGAGCTTGTGCATATTGTGTTATGGATATAAACTGTTGCTCAACAGTTGGTGCTTCTCAAACTTGGGTCCCCAGCTGTTGGGACTACAACTCCTATCACCCCTGACCTCTGGTCCTGCTAGCTAGGGATGATGGGAGTTGTAGTCCAACAACAGTTGGGAAGTTTGAGAAACACTGGCTTAACGGAATTGCATGTGGTTGTGTATACATTGGTCCAATCAGGATATTTTCTTTTTTTTATCCACAGTTGAAGGCCCGTTCCTCACTATAATTGAGCAGCCAAAGCAGGTATGGATGTAATCATTTGTCACTGAACTGAGTTGCCCCAGCTATGTACCGTATTTTTCGCTCTATAGGACACACCAGACCATAGGACGCACCTTGTTTTAGAGGGGGAGAACAAGAAAAAAAACCCCTCCCCCTCTCTGCCCAGCGCCCCCTCCGCAAAGTGGCAGGAGGCGCTGCGCAGAGAGGGGGAGAATTCCCCCCCCTTGTTCTCCCCCTCTAAAACAAGGTGCCGTTCAAGGTGCATTCAGTCGCCTTCAGGCAGCTACATTGGAAGCCTGGAGAGCAAGAGGGGTCCCGCACGCCGACTCCTCTTGCTCTCCAGGCTTCAGGTTCCTTTCGACCTGCTCTTTGGGGCTGGCGGGGGGGAAGCCCACCTCCAGCCCCAAAGAGCAGGTCGGGGAGCAGCGGAAAGGCGCGAAGCCTTCCTGCTGCTCCGCGAGCTTCTCGAGGCTGCCGGGGAAGCCCGGGGCTATGGCTTCTTTAGCCCCGTGCACCCTCTCCCGGCTGGAGAGGTAGCGTGTGGCTAAAGAGACTGGCCGTGTCAGTCCCTTCTCCCTCCTGAGGAAAAGCCCGCAAGAGGCGCGCAGAGCTTGTGTGCGGCTTTTGGGGGCTTTTCCTGCCTGCCTCCCCCCTGCATTCGCTCCATAGGACGCACACACATTTCTCCTTCATTTTTGGAGGGGAAAAAGTGCGTCCTCTAGAGCGAAAAATACGGTATATGCTGTTGCAAGCACACTTTCCCTAATGGCTTGGTTTGGTGTAACTGGTCACGTAATGGGATGTCTTTGTTTTCCTTTGTCTTCTGCAGCGAGGTTTCCGATTCCGATATGGCTGTGAAGGTCCCTCGCATGGTGGGCTGCCTGGAGCATCTAGTGAGAAGGGACATAAGACTTACCCCACAGTTAAGGTGAGCATGAGATAGTGTTTTTTTAAAATGTATATTCTTCATTGCAAGATAAAAAGTACATAAGAGTAAGATAAGACACGAAAAGAAGAAATGGTACCCATGTAGAAAGCAGAACAACAACAAAATTGTATACATTACCCCCCAAAAACATTGTGGTTAACCAGACCTTAACCTAATACTGTATTTATAAAATGAATTTGAAATATTGTTGAATTTGTCCATGGCAAGTCTCCGTTTGTAGGCAACTTGTTCATGTGTAGCGAGTTTGGACATATATTCAGTCCAGTCGTTGAAGGGAGCTGCTTTATTTTTCCCAGTTTGTCAATATCTGTCTTTTTGCCATAGGGCAGGGAGAGTCCATTCATATTGTGCCCTTTTGTTAGATTCAGTGTATTGAAATATAGCCCAACCAAATATTGATTAAACTATCTGAAGGTGAGAGCATCAGATGGTTTAATTAGTATTTGGTTGGGCTGTATTTGAAGATCTTTAAATTATTTTTTTTTTTTAAGAACAGCCATACTCTTGTGGGCCACTGGTATTTCCACTTAGGATAGCCGTTTTGACTAGCAGATGGACATCTGTTGCTTTGGGAGGAGTACAAAGTGCCAATGAAATACTTGGTTTGCAGTCTTCATCCACCTGCACTTTAGGATACACTTAGCAACATTATACCTGGCAGGTGTTGTGAAAATATCACCTTGCTCTTGTTGGCTGAGGTGCTTAGTTGCTTAGGGATCAAATGTGTTTTGCCGTCCAGCTCCTCTGAAGGAATGGAGCATTTCCATTTAGCTTGAATCAGGGTGGATTTGATTTAAATCACTAGTCAGTAAGACTTGATTGAAATCATTTTATTACAGAAAGACTCATTCTTGCTGGTATAATCTTAATATTTACAACCAGATGGAGGTTTCATTTATGGGATTTTTCAGAGTGGTTTTTTACAGTTACATAAAAAACTGCTGATTTGGTTATACTGTTAGGAATACACAGACAGATAATTATGAAATTATTGTGAGGTTTAATAAGTTAACTGTTTATATTTGGACAACTTTTCTGCTGTACTTTATTGGAAGGAGAAAAACCAATCATTTACTTTAAAACAATTTATTTAACTAAAACAATAACATTATAGCATATGTATCCATGTTTGTTAACTGATGCGGTTAAACAATAAAATAAAAAAACTTAGACGGAGTTTTAGCACACATGAAAAACTTAAATCCTTATTTCCTGATGAATAGCCTTTGGCCTGTAGTGTAACTTAAATAGAAAACTATCTTTAGAATGATTTTTCCTCCAAAAGCATTTTATTTTAAAAATCCAATTGAAATCTAAAAAATCCGATTTTAAAAAAATCGGGTGTTTTTATTTTTTTTTAAAAAAAATCATTGAGTTTAATCAATGGAATTAAACATTGGGGGCAGGTTGAGTCACTGGGAATAAGTTGTGAAGAGACCCCAGAGGCAAAGAGTGTAGAGCAGATGGGTTGAGTCATCTGACGGGAAGGCTTTTAGTGGCGGGTGAGGCTTGAGGAAGAAGGAAGAGGAGGTGGAGAATTGGGGGAAGAAGGGACTTAATTAGAAGGCATTCAAACTTCATAGTACTTAATATCAGGAATGTCTGTGTGCCATGAAGGAAGCGAGCGCTGTAGAGGCTGACGATTGCTCAGTTTCCCTTCAGCTGTGCAAAGCAGGCAAGGACATGAAAAGCAAGGATGCGAGGCCGTGCTGGATTTACATATTGCAGCCCAGGGCCTCATAACCTAGTGGGGCCTTGGTCTCTTGCCATTTTTTGTGGGGGAAGGAAGGCAGAGTTTACTCTCTAGGCCAGGCATAGGCAAAGTCGGCCCTCCAGATGTTTTGGGACTACAGCTCCCACCATCCCTAGTTAACAGGGCCAGTGGTCAGGGTTGATGGGAATTGCAGTCTCTAAACATCTGGAGGGCCGAGTTTGCCTATGTCTGACTAGGCCCAGTTGCTTTTGTTGTTGCTTAGTCCTTTAGTCGTGTCCGACTCTTCGTGACCCCCTGGACCAGAGCATGCCAGGCACTCCTGTCTTCCACTGCCTCCTGCAGTTTGGTCAAACTCATGCTGGTAGCTTCAAGAACACTGTCCAACCATCTCGTCCTCTGTCGTCCCCTTCTCCTTGTGCCCTCCATCTTTCCCAGCATCAGGGTCTTTTCCAGGGAGTCTTCTCTTCTCATGAGGTGGCCAAAGTATTGGAGCCTCAGCGTCAGGATCTGTCCTTCCAGTGAGCACTCAGGGCTGATTTCCTTCAGAATGGATCGGTTTGATCTTCTTGCAATCCATGGAACAATAAAAAAGAGAACAAAGTTTCATTTCTCATGATCAGGTGCTGTTGAGTTTGGGCCTCCCAGTCAAAGGCACCCAGTTGCTTTAATCTGGGCCTGATGTGAGGGAACAAAATGGTGGCAGAGACCAGGAAGATGGGGAAAGGAGCACAAGGCAAAACGGCACAGCGGCTGTGAGTGAGAGGAGCTGCGCCTTATTATTGGGAAGGAAATTGGCAGGTCATGGCGCCCTGAAGGACTAGTGACTGGGCCGATGTACGGAGTCGAGACCTGCTGTCCTCCTGGCGCTGATGGAAGTTGTATTTGAGCAACCCCAACCAGCGCAGCTGGAGGGCCAGGATCGGCCCAAGACCATTGGGCACCTGAGGTGGACCACAAAATGGCGGCTGCTCTCCCCCGCGAGGGAAGAAGGTGTGGGTGAAGATCTACCTCAGGAACAAGGGGGGCGGGTGGGAATGAATATCTGCATTGGGAACAAAGGTGGGAGGAGAACAGCAGTGTTTCTTAATGGCAAGAGGGGGCACAGTGGGTGCTGCCAGTTGCAGGATTGCAGTGTTGTGAAGGGGCAGCAGATACCTAGAAGTGGCAAATCGCTGTGGGATTGAATTTCGGGCGAATTGGCCAATTTTTATTTTTAGCTTCAGGCTTGTCAGTTGGAGTTTCCTTGGGCGTCACAGATTGACTGGTGTACCTGAGCGGTCCGTTTTAGGATGCATTGCTAAACGAAGGTGTTAATGATTTTCCACAGCTCCGCCTGGTTTTTCTCAGAACTTTGTTGCTGCAGCAGCCTTTATTTTGCGGGGCAATTTTCCCCAAGTATTACTGGATGGGGGAAAAATAAACACTTGCGATAGATAGGAGTTAAAGCTCTTGTTCAACATTAGTGTGGTGAAATCTGTTTCAGATATTAAAAAGAAGTAAACAACCATTCCCTATCTAGTTAGTCTAATCCACTCTTCTGCCTTTCTTTTAACATTTGTCTAACCCCTTCTTTATAAGTAAACTATTTTGTCTTTTTTCTAGTTTTTCAGTTCTGTGCAGTTACTAGAGCTGCAGGGAGTGCTCATGTTGTTGAGACACCATTGATTGGTGACATTATTATTTACTCTATAACTCCTGAGTGCATTGGCTTTTTGATGGCTACTTAAAGTGTAAAGATTCATTTTGTGTAAGGTTGCGTATGTTGGGATCTGTGGCAGCGGAAAGAAAAGCTGACTGTAGTCTTTGGAGATAATTTGTACTACGTTTGTGTGAGGCCCATCCCTTTTAGACCAAAAAAAAAAGGGAGTCCCGTTTCAGGTGTACACAAAGTACAGTCAGGCTTTGTTGTGAAGAAACCCAAATCCTGCACCAGCGGTTTTTTCTTTGTAATAACAGGAAATGAATTACTTTGGCTACAATTGTAATTGTATTGCAATGAGGCTACATTTTAATGTTTCAATATTTTAATGTTGTATTTTAATTTTGTTTTTAAGTTGTAATCATTCAACTTGTTTTTATTATTGCTTGTTAGCTGCCCTGAGCCCGGCCTTGGCTGGGGAGGGCGGGGTATAAATAAAAATTATTATTATTATTATTATTATTATTATTATTATTATTATTATTATTATTATTACAATTGTATTTCATACCTTATTTTATCTGTATCTGGCTGCAATCTGCATTTTAAAATTCAAACTTTTAACATTTAAGAATTTAAAATTGTGATTGTGAAATCTGGCTGTAATGCAGGGTCCCTTTAGAGGTGACTCTTAAAGTTTACACCAGACTAGTAAACTTACTGATTCAGGGCCCTGTCCTGAAATTTCTACCGAGTGCTTTGTGGGGTAGTTGATGGTTGCTTTCAAGAAGCTATGCCTTGAAAATTGTGGCTGTGTTCTGGCATAATGCTAAATTGTGGCTGTGTTCTGGCATAATGCTAAACTGTGGCTTAGATTACAAGAATGAGCCTACCATCTTCCCTGACCTGGGTGCTCTCCCTCTCTGTGAGGAGATTGGAACCTTCCACTTCCACTTTGGATTAATCATAGCATAGCATGTTGTCTGAGCCCTAAACCAATTAATCTTAACTGTGGCTAGCAAAAACGACCCAGCTTCATAAACCGTGGCTTGAAGGTGCCCTTCCTCTGCTATCTGTGGTGAAGATTTAACTGTATAAGACTCACTTTTTCCCTCCTAAAAAATAAGGGGAAATGAGTGTGCGTCTTATGGAGCGAATGCAGGCTGCGCAGCTATCCCAGAATCCAGAACAGCAAGAGGGATTGCTGCTTTCACTGCGCAGCGATCCCTCTTGCTGTTCTGGCTTCTGAGATTCAGAATATTTTTTTTCTTGTTTTCCTCCTCCAAAAACTAGCTGCATCTTGTGGTCTGGTGCGCCTTATAGAGCGAAAAATACGGTAGTTATTTCTACAGTCCTACCTTGTGTTGCGTCCGCTTCATGTTGCGTCTTTTCGCGTTATGTCCCGTGGCAACCTGGAAGTACCAGAAAAGGTTACTTCTGGGTTTTGCCACTTGCGCCTGCGCAGAGGTGCTAAATTGCGCTGTGTGCCTGCGCAGATGCAGCGTTTCGAGTTGTGGGCATTTTGACGTTACGGACGGGCCTCCGGAACGGATCCCGTCCATAACACGAGGTACCACTGTATTTGGATGAAGCAGCAAGTCGCAGTTAAAAAATAAAATAAAATGGAAGCTTCCACATTCCTTGAAGCTGTGTTGAAGGAGGCTGGCAGGGGGTTGGGGTGGGAATGTACGAGCCCAGGTTGAGGCGAAGTCCATTTTCACAATGCGAAACTGTGGGCTTACTCTGGTTTCAAATTAACCCAGTAATATTGCTGATGGAAATTCTGGGGAGAAAAACTGATCCATAGGCCTAAAAGCATGTGTTACAAAGAATTGTCCTCTCTCTGGCTGGACTCTAATCACTTGGACTTCCGTGTTCTCTTTTTCATTGCCAGATCTCCAATTATTTCGGGATGGCTAGGATAGAAGTGGACCTGGTGACTCACACTGACCCTCCGCAGGTGCACGCCCACAGCCTCGTGGGAAAGCAGTGCAACGAAGCCGGCAATTGCATTGTAACTGTGGGCCCCAAGGACATGACGGCACAGTACGTATGAGCTGGTGGGTGGGGAGTTGTAGATAGTAATGCTTTTTTGTAAAATTCTGATTTTGTAAAAAGCAGAATTTTGACTATATTTTTGGCTCTGGCGAGCTAGAGCTAAGCGTTTCTTTAAAGAAATTGCACTTAACTCACAATACAGAGGTACCTCGGGTCTTGAACGTAAGACCATTTGTGTTCTGAATCGTTAGAAAACCAAGGCACAAAACCAAGTCAGCAAAATCAATTGAGAAAATTGAAAAACATGCAGCGGAAGCGTTTGACTTCCGAGGTGCGTTTGAAAACGGAAGCATTTACTTCTGGGTTTTCGGTGTTCGGGTTCCAAAACGTTTGTCAACAGAGAGGTTCGAGAACTGAGGTACCACTGTACAGCTGGATATTGTACACTGGCCAAATATTGCATACTTAACCAATTAGTTAGGAATTTTGGAACAGTCATTTATTGCAGTATAAAATATTGAGAGCATTTCCTCTTCCTGGACTTAGCTGGGGGTTGAACTGGCAACTTCTAGACCACAGCATGCTCTCAGAACCAGATGGCTGAGCCTTATGTCGCCATTAGGCTCTGATGTCTTAATTAGTTTTCTTATTTTTTGTTGCACTTTTCTTTATTGTAAGATAAATTTGATGAGTTTAATGCAAGCATAAAACAGAATTGTTCTTTCTCAGAGGAGGAGGATATGCTGTGAAGAGTAAGTTTGCCCATCTATTTCTGGAGGCAAGTCTAGCTGTCCATCACATCTCCACAATTCCAGTGGTTAAGAATCCTTTCCCAATTCTTAACTGACTTTTGTCAGGAGGGTAGAGTGGTTTTTTGGCTCTAGAGCTATTGGCCCTATTTTTGCTCTTCAGATTCACCCCCTTGCTCCCCCAGACTCGGACGGGCGCCTTTCTTTTCCTTTCCTATGGGAAAATATATTGTTGAAATGCAAAGTAAGAGTAGTAACTAGGAAGCTAACTCTTCTAGGTGATAACTTCATTGTAATGACTATACAGTGGTGCCTCGCAAGACGAAAAGAATCCATTCTGTGATTCTCTTCGTCTAGCGGTTTTTTCGTCTTGCGAAGGAAGCCCATTGACGGATTAGCGCTATTAGCGGCTTTTAGTGGCTTATCGGCTGATCGGATCAGCTGATAAGCGGCTTAGAAAAAGGGGGGAGGAAAAAAACCCAGCAGGAACTCGCAAGACATTGTCGTCTTGCGAAGCAAGCCCATAGGAAATTCGTTTTGCGAAGCACCTCCAAAACGGAAAACTCTTTCGTCTAGCGAGTTTTCCGTCTTGCAAGGCATTCGTCTTGCGGGGCACCACTGTACATTGTCCAAACTCTTCATATTCAAAGAGAACTTTACTTACATTAACTGAAAAGAATGTATTCACAACCTCATGCTTATTCACTTTGTTATAGAGAGCTTCTGCACAGGTTTCTCCTTAGTAACATTTAGGGATCTTCCTCTGTCTGTTTCACTTCGGACAGATCAGACTGACACAACATTGTCCTCAGCGGTATCCTGAGAAGTCTCTCAGCAGCCATTCTCCACACACAGAGAGCAGAAAGCAGTTAAAAATGACAGTTGCTGGAATAACAGTCACAACACAACAGAATGCCTCTCTCGTGTGACTCACAGCCAGCCAATCACATGAGAGCTACTGCAAAAGGAAAAACCCCATGTTAAAACTACACAGTAATTTAACATTCCCATTTCAGGAATTAAATCATCATCCTTAACAGAGGTGTGGGGGAAGGAGACGAGGAAGAGGACTTTGCACTTGGTGGCACTACCCCATTGAGAATGTATTTGGTGTTGAGCCCATGTAAATAATGCCTTCAAAGCATCCATAAATCAAATTCATTCCTTCAGTCAAGTCTGGATTGAGGCCTTTGCCTAGGCAGCTCAATCATCCATGGCATTTTTCAGTGTCCTGGGTTTAATCTTCAGCATGTCCACGTCTTGCCTTTGAATCGTGCCCAGCACTTTCTCAACAGTGCACAGATTTCCTGTGTGGAAACGTTACTCTGTTTGAACTCGTCTCTCTTGAACCTGTTTGCATGAGTCCCATTAAGCACCTGACTTTTGGCTGTGTTTGGCTGGCTCATGGAGGGCTTTGTCTGCGAGTAAGCTAAGTTTGTGTGTGTGTGTTATTGAGGAGCTTCCACTGTCAATGGGTGGAAGACTCCCATCCCATATTGTTTCGTGCTTATTTCACTTTCTTCCACTGCTAATTTTCTAAAATTCCCTCAGGTGCCAGAATTCACCATGAACACCTTGCTTGTTCTCTTATAATGGCACCTGAGAGGTGCCAGAACTGAGTTTTGTAAATGAACTGGTTGGCTGCTACTGGGAAAGTCTCCCTGCTCCTCCACACATTAATGACTTCAGCTTTTCTAGACTGGTGCAGGATATGGCCTCGCAGCAGAATCAACACTGCAGGCCCCTTGCTGTTATTTTCAATCCTTATTGGCTGCCAATGCGGCAGCGCATCTCCCTTCCTTGTTCGGAGGAAGAGAAGGAGGCCCTTCCTCAGTTCTTTATATTTTCTTAAAGAATGCCTAACCACTTCCTTCCCTCAGAATAAGGCAGAGAGGAGGGGAAGAGGCACTGCTGCTCTGCTGCCATGTTGACAGTAGTGAAACATTAAAAACAGAAGAAGGCTGAGTCGAGTGGCAGATGAGGAAGGGCCTCATTTTGCTCATTTCCCGAGCACAATTCAAAGTGTTGGTGTTGACCTTTGAAGCCCTAAACAGCCTCGGTCCAGTATAGCTGAAGGAGCATCTCCACCCCCATCGTTCTGCCTGGACACTGAGGTCCAGCTCCGAGGGCCTTCTGGCGGTTCCCTCATTGCGAGAAGCAAAGCTACAGGGAACCAGACAGAGGGCCTTTTCGGTGGTGGCGCCCGCCCTGTGGAATGCCCTCCCACCAGATGTCAAAGAGATAAACAACTACCAGACTTTTAGAAAACATCTGAAGGCAGCCCTGTTCAGGGAAGTTTTTAATGTGTGACATTTTGATGTGTTTTTAATCTTTTTATGATTATGATTATTATTATTGAACTGGGCTTGACTGGGAGGTGGCTTCGTCCCCTTAGTGATGAAGACAGGACAGTCAAAAACCCTTGCTCCAGAGATTGATAGGTGGGGTCACCTTTCCCAGGACATTGTCCTAATGTTGAGGAGAATGAATGTTCAATACTCTAGTCATGGCAGCCCAGTGGGTAAATTTTGCTGTTTCTTCCAATCATTTAGCTAGCTGCTGATGCTCTAAAATAGATAGGTTCATGGGTTCTAGTCGGATCTTGATGTCAGTATCGTTTATTCAGATCCAGCAAAAAACCCACACAAAAAACCCACAAAATCCGAACTTGAAATGGAGATTTGACCAGGTAGATGTTTACTTGCACTGTTTGTTTTCACTGCACAGTAGGCCTACAGAATTTAGAGCAAGCAAAGTACAGTACTCTGTAGCTTCTTCCATTTCTTTTAGAAGAGCAAAAGAGAAAAGCTGATGCATTTTAGATTTCATTGCGGTTAATTGATGCTACATGCACAACAGCATGGCTGCCTCTTGTTTATTTGTCATGCCTCTTTATTAACACAGGAGAGCTCCCATTGCTTTGTCCCAGTTCCTGCCAACCTAGCAGTTTGAAAGCATACCAGTGTGAGTAAATAAATAGGTACCACTGCGACGGGAAGGTAAACGGCGTTTCCATGGGCTGTGGCACTCGTCATGGTGTTCCATGCACCAGAAGCGGTTTAGTCCTGCTCGCTACATGACCCGGAAAAGCTTTCTGCGGACAAATGCTGGCTCCTTTACCTTTTACCTTTTATTAACATGGGAAGTTAAATAAGTTGTTTTTATTCTGACCTCTTGTTATCTGTGCTTTTTGTCTTCCATTAAATATTTTCAAGACATATTCAGCCCCAGTAGTGGTGACTGGGATCTCCTGCTCTTGTTCTTGGGTGCATCGCTGCCCAACTAGGCACTTTCGCTGATATGAGGTGTTGATTTGTCCTTTTTCAGATTTAACAACCTGGGTGTGCTCCATGTGACCAAGAAAAACATGATGGAGGTCATCCGGGACAAGCTGAAGAAGCAGAAGTTGCGAACCAGCGTGCAGTCTCTGACAGGTGACCTTGAACTGGGAAGGAAACATCTGGGGAGTGGTTTGCTAGGAACTGTCTGCCCCTCTACCTGTTAAACTACTTGGGGTGTGTGTGTGTTGAGGTTCTATAACTGATTTGGACTACGGTGGTATCTCAGGTTACATACGCTTCAGGTTACTTACGCTTCAGGTTACAGACTCCGCTAACCCAGAAATAGTGCTTCAGGTTAAGAACTTTGCTTCAGGATGAGAACAGAAATTGTGCTTCGGCGGCATGGCAGCAGCAGGGAGGCCCCATTAGCTAAAGTGGTGCTTCAGGTTAAGAACAGTTTCAGGTTAAGAACGGACCACCGGAACGAATTAAGTACTTAACCCGAGGTACCACTGTACTGGATCAGTCCCAGTTCACTCTGGGACTAGAGGAGCAAGATTCATACCACGTTTCTCACTTGAAATGTGCAACAAGTCAATCGGTGTAACGTGTTAGCATGGCAGACAATGGTTAAGTATGAATGAAAAAGAGTTACTTGCCAGTGACAAGAAGCTTCACACAATTTTCCTCTTAATAGCATTCTTAGTTTACAAAACATGACTGAGGTTTTGGATGTGCCTGGCTTCCCCAAGACAGCAGTCATAGAATTAGAATCGTAGAGTTGGAATCATCTAGTCCAACCCCCTGCAGTGCAGGAATATGCAGCTATCCCATACAGTGATCGAACCTGCAACCTTGGCGTTACCAGCGCCACACTCTAACCAACCGAGCTATCCAGGTGAAAATGAGTCTACGCACCTGACTTTAAAGGATCTTGAGTTTCCATGCAGAACTGTGCCTCTGAGCGTGTGTAGAAGGCATTGCCCTCTATAGAGTGGCCGGATTCTGATCCTTCCCACTACGTCTGGAATTGGAAGGAAGGCCCTTTAACTCAAAATCACCCCTTTCTGGTGTATGGGGGGGGGCTTGAAATCTGGTGTACCTAATAGGGGCAAGGTACAGGAAAGGGGAGGGACGCGGGTGGCACTGTGGGTTAAACCACAGAGCCTCTTGCCGATCAGAACGTTGGCGGTTTGAATCCCTGTGATGGGGTGAGCTCCTGTTGTTCGGTCCCTGCTCCTGCCCACCTAGCAGTTTGAAAGCATGCCAGTGCAAGTAAATAAATAGGTACCGCTCCTGCGGGAAGGTAAACGGCATTTCCGTGCGCTGCTCTGGTTCACCAGAAGTGGCTTAGTCATGCTGGCCACATGACCCGGAAGCTGTACGCTGGCTCTCTCGGCCAGTAAAGCGAGATGAGCGCCGCAACCTCAGAGTCGGTCACGACTGGACCTAATGGTCAGGGGCCCCTTTACCTTTACCTGTACAGGAAAGGGGAAGACTGAAATTAGGGAGAGGAGAGTGGTGAAAGGGCAGAACAGAACAGGGTTGAGAACAGAACACAGCATGCGAGAGGAATGGCTTGCTGGAGCTTAGCATGAGCTTTCCTTTCTATTGCCAGGCCCATGGGCTTGAAACCTGGGAACAAGCATCGCATTCAAGCTTGTGTAATGTTCCTTTCTTCTTTGCTTTCTGTCAGATTGCCCTTAAAATAGGGGCCGGCATTGAAGTATGACTTTCTAGAAGCTGGGCTCTTCAGCGGCCCTAGTGGGAGCTTTGTGCTTCCAGTAGAAGACTCACTTACATGGGTTTGATTAAAATGGGACAACTTGTTCATGCGTTTTTCCAGGAAGAAGGGCGTAATGGTCCAAAAGCAGTTCAGGACCGCGCTTGCTGTAGCCCCCAAGGTTTTGTGTGAGACATCAGAAGCTATTATGAGGGGTTGACTGACATAACTTTCTAACCAACTCAATTCCGCTTTTCTCAGTATGCCCGGTATAATGTGGACCTTTGTGTCTTTTCGATATAATTTGTAAACTAGATTCTTGCACAGTTATCAACCCAGTAAAGGTGCAGGAGCCCAGAAATTCTGGATTCGGATCTTTGCCTCTGCTGTAAACTTTGTAGGTACCTTTGGGCCAGTTGCAATTTCTTGACCTTGGATCTCCAGCCTGTAATTTGGAGATGGTGATTCTGACCTCTCACACGCAGTTATTGCAAGGATTATATGGAGCACTTCAAAAACTCAAGGCTCTTTGCAAATGTTATGTAATTGCCTTTCCGCTTGCCGACGACAAGGACACACTTCAACCCCCATCCTGCCACATGGGAGCCACTTCCAAGAAGCCATGTGTTTTTAGTAGAGTGTGGGGAAAGCCCACCGGGGTTCCCCACGGGTAGGAGAGAACATACAGCAATTGCTGCAGGAGTCTTAGCGCCATGTAGATCCAAAATAATTTCTCTCCCAGCTGTTGGTTCATATGGTAGGCGGAGACTGTATACATGACATGCGTTTGCAAACCGCTGAGAGCATCCTGCCTCATGCATAGTTACTCTGATAGCAAGAGTAGGGCTGGGTGATATAGTGACATATCGCCCAAAACCGGTTTGAAGTCCATATTGTGATATCTCTTTTGTAATTTTTGACCTGGCAATATATCACAAGTCATGATATGTGCGTGTGCTATGCAAAACTAATGGGAAAAACTGAAGCCAGCCCAATGCCTCTACATAGCTCAATCCTTATTTCTGACATTGTGATATATCAGTATATCGCAATGTTTAGTTGGTGATATATTGTGATGTTTAATATCAGATATCGCCTGGCCCTAAGCAAGAGGACCATTAAGCCGGGGCTGTTCAAGCATATCTTTCAAAAACAACTTTGGTGCCCAGGCTGGACAGATCCCATCATCACAGATGGCATTAAAGGGAGCCCATACAGGAGGGATGGGGTACTTGTTGTCCTTCAGAGACATTATGAAATGATCTCTTGCCTTTGGTAGGGAAGGGTACACTAAGACGTACAGGATCCCCGGGTTTGTGGATGTAGTAGCCCTTGTTTGCCAGGTGTATAATTCAGCATCTACTTTGGCAGAATCTGAAGAAGAGGAGATTGAGCAAGAGGCGAAGGAGCTGAAGAAAACAATGGATCTCAGCATTGTCCGGCTGCGATTCAGCGCCTACCTTCGTGACAGCAGTGGGAACTTCAGCCTGGCGCTGAAGCCGGTTATCTCGGACCCTATCCATGACAGCAGTAAGTCTTCTCTCCTGGTCCATAGACTGACCTCAGTTGGGGTTTCAGCCTTGTTTGGAGGAGAGCCATGGAGCAAGCATCTGCCACTGTGTTTACGGCTTGGCCAGGTTTTGAACATAGGCATCTGGTTAGCCACAGTATGGCCCAAACCATAGAGCCTCTTGGGCTGGCCGATCGGGAGGTCGGCGGTTCAAATCCCCGTGACTGAGTGAGCTCCCATCGTTCTGTCCCAGCTCCTGCCAACCTAGCATTTGAAAGCACACCAGTGTAAGTAGATAAATAGGTACTGCTGTGGCGGGAAGGTAAACGGTGTTTCCATGCCCTCTGGTTTCCATCACGGTGTCCCGTTGCACCAGAAGCGGTTTAGGCTGGCCACATGACCCGGAAAGCTGTCTGTGGACAAACACCGGCTCCCTTGGCCTGAAGCAAGATGAGTGCTGCCATCCGCATAGTTGCCCTTGACTGGACTTAACTGTCCAGGGGTCCTTTATCTTTACCTTTTTATCTTGCTGGGATGGATGGGGCTTTGACCTCATCCAGCTGCTTATGTTCTTAAGAAGAGTTCTGCTAGCTTGCAGGACTGGCTCTCATTTCACTTTTTATTTGTATGCCTCCTTTCTATATTACTATACGGAAGGCAGTTTGCAAGCTAAAGAGATGACAAAAATCACGCACACACCTTGTAACAAGCTGATCCAGTACAAAAAAAGTCATAATGCATACATAACGTTAAAATAAACAACTTACTTCAAATAAAGCAACGCTCAGTAATCCATTAGAATATAATGGTGCACAATGAAATTAAATATCAGCAAACTGTAATTAAACATAAATTCTTAACGCTGGGGGTTAGCAACCTTTTTTAGCTGTGGACTGGTCCACCACCCCTCAGACCATGTGGTGGACCGGACTATATTTTTTGGGGGGAAATAAACAAATTCCTATGCCCCACAAATAACCAAGAGATGCATTTTAAATAACAGGACACATTCTACTCATGTAAAAAAACACTGATTCCCGGACCGTCCGTGGGCTGGAATGAGAAGGCAATTGGGCCGCATCTGGCCCACGGGCCTTAGGTTCCCTACCCCTGCTTAACGCTCTTAAGAATTACAATAAATAAATACTAAACCGTTAGCAATAAAAAAAGAACAGCAAGTCACAATGCGTATAATGCCACAATACATACAAAACCATGTAAAGGGGTCAAACAAATGCACACAACTTATCACGTTGTTGTTTTTAATCCTGGAACTCCTGTCTTCAGCGTGATCTCTGATATTGGGAAGACCACCACAGCTGCATTTAGGCCTCAAGGTTGACACATCTGTTGAGAGGAGTATGCCATCCTTCTCCCCAGGGCCTGATTGTTGATATTTTGGGTCTTACAGACTTTGTAGAACACTAATTTCAAGTCTTCACATTTGTGCTGGAGAGCTTACGAGCTCAGGTGGGGCGTGGGGAACTAGGCTGTATGGGAGACACCACAAACTATGGCCACCAGGTGGCAAGTACAGTGGTACCTCGCAAGACGAATGCCTCGCAAGACAAAAAACTCGCTAGACGAAAGGGTTTTTTGTTTTTTGAGCTGCTTTGCAAGACGATTTTCCCTATGGGCTTGCTTCGCAAGACGGAAACGTCTTGCAAGTTTGTTTCCTTTTTCTTAACACCATTAATACAGTTGCGACTTGACTTTGAGGAGCAACTCAATAGAACGCGATGTGGTAGCCTTTTTTGAGGTTTTAAAGACTTTGGTGATTTTTGAAGCTTTTCCAAAATTTTCCCGACACCGTGCTTCGCAAGACGAAAAAAATCGCAAGACGACAAAACTCGCGGAACGAATTAATTTCGTCTTGCGAGGCACCACTGTAGTAGCCATAAATCACTTCCTGTCTGAGTGTGTAGTGAGGCCTTCTACCAAGATCTCCTTGCATTGCGCAGAACATGGAAAAGAGTTGAATCTCTCTCTGCACCACGTTTTGGAGGTCCCTTCTCCTCCTCAGTCTCCATAGCTTCGCACAAATGGAAAGACTGACACATTCCTTCCCTGAACCTTCTGGGTGCATGGCTAGAGTACATGAGAGGGGTGGGTTGATGGTAATCGCAAAAAATAATGGGCTTCTGAGGCTAGCCAAAATTTGTGACTCTCTAGGCGCACATTTGGCTTGAAATAATGTGGCTCTCGTATGGAGTCCCTTTTCTCACATTTGTACTCATGATTACATACAAAAAAGCTGCCTGGATCTCAGTTACACAGCTCTGCCTTTTCCTTGCTCTTCAGAATCTCCCGGGGCTTCCAACCTGAAGATCTCAAGAATGGACAAGACAGCTGGCTCCGTGCGAGGCGGGGATGAAGTTTACCTGCTGTGTGATAAAGTCCAGAAAGGTGAGCACTGTCCCTTATTCCCCTTATTTCCTTATCTTTCATTTGTTGATGTTTTTGGGGGAGTGGCACCCGAGGTCTTGAACATTAGGAAGCATCAGACGGGGTTGCCAACAAGGTGACGGGGTTGCCAACAAGGTGACCAAGCCACTGCCTCCTTGGTCGTGAGGTTATGAGGATGGTTTCTCTTGGAAGATTTTTCAAGAGCAGTGGCACACTTATTATTTCATCTCTGCGTGCTTTTGAAGGCTCGGATTGATTCTGCTGGATCTCACTTTTACTCAGATCCATTGGGAAAGAAGCCTGTGCACATGGTCCTTTTCTGTGGGCTGGGCTTGGGGGGCGTTGATCTGGAGGAACAGAAGTGACCAGAAAAGGATGTCCTCACAACATCCGTTCAAAAATCTGTATGTGCCCACAGGCTTAAAAAGGTTGGAGGTACCCTCTCCAATTATGCCTGTGAGTCTTAAGAGCTTGATTCCTTGTACTCCTGTTAAACATTCTTCAGAAATCTGGATGGAGACCAAATTCTGACCTGGTTGTATTGGTTGTTTCTTTGTTCTCAAGACTACTTCACTTGGCTAGGATTTTCCAAATACAGACAGATATATATGATTGTTTATACACTTTCTTACCTGCCCTTTCATCTTAAGGTCCCAGGGAGCCCAGCTACAACCCTAGAAAATAGGATTGCGAAAAGTAAATAAATTTGTTAGAATGGAACAGGACAACTTGTTGCGTTTCTGCCAGGCTTGCTTCAGAAGAAGCAAGTGTAAACATTGCTTTCCAAGGCAGACGGTCCCTTTGTAAATTGGGCCTCGGAGGGCTCTTCATTAGCACAAGGAGAAGGAATGAAGGAAGACCCCATGTGGCTGCGGAGGAGACTTGTGGCCTGAAAATGGCTCGGGAAAGGGAGAAAATGATGCTCTGGAGCAGGCATCCCCAAACTCTGCCCTCCAGCTGTTTTGGGACTACAATTCCCATCCCTGACCACTGGTCCTGTTAGCTAGGGGTGATGGGAGTTGTAGTCCCAAAACAGCTGGAGGGCTGAGTTCGGGGATGCCTGCTCTAGAGGGCTGGACTGTGGTCACATAGTGGTATTGATTGCATGCACTGAGAATGTATTGTGTGTGGAGAGAGAGAAGACCTTAATAAATGAGACCCTGTGCTAGTTCAGATGCCTGGGACCTGAGACAGGGTGGGTTGGTGCTTGCTCACAAGGGAAATAACTTTTCTTTTCCTTCTCCAGATGATATTGAGGTGCGGTTTTATGAAGATGATGAGAATGGCTGGCAGGCCTTTGGGGACTTCTCCCCTACAGATGTACATAAACAGGTACCGGTTGGGTGGTGGGAGGCCTGGGTCCCACTCAAAAGATCAGTCTTGCAGAGCAAGTCTCTTGTCAGCTTGAGCAATTAGATGCCAAGATTGTGTAGCATTCCGTGTGGCACCAGGCTAAAAGACAGGTAAAAGACCACCAGGTTTTGTGTGCATAGGAATTTAAGGATTGTAAATGTGTGCTTGGAGTTTCACCTGTCTGGGGAAAATGAGAGGTTATGTTAGTATACATAGGTCCGAAGCATATGCTTTTGGATTGTTGTCACCTCTTAAACCTGATGAGCTTCGCAAGATATTTGGAAAGCCCATCTCCTTTCCCTGGTTTGCTCGCCTCTCGCGACCAGTGAATGCAAGCCCTGGGAAACTGGGTTTTCCTTCCAATAAAGCTCGGAGGGCAATAAAACTCTATTCTGCATAGTTGTGCGACTTACTTTAGGTCATGAACCAGGCAACTACAGTGGTGCCTCGCAAGACGAAAATAATCCGTTCTGTGATTCTCTTCATCTAGCGGTTTTTTCGTCTTGCGAAGCAAGCCCATTGAAGGATTAGCGCTATTAGCGGCTTATCTGCTGATCGGATCAGCTGATAAGCGGCTTAGTGGCTTAGAAAAAGCGGGGGGAAAGGAAAAAAACCCAGCAGGAACTCGCAAGACATCGTCGTCTTGCGAAGCAAGCCCATAGGAAATTTGTTTTGTGAAGCACCTCCAAAACGGAAAACTTTAGTCTAGCGAGTTTTCCGTCTTGCGAGGCATTCGTCTTGCGAGGCATTCGTCTTGCGGGGCACCACTGTACCTGCCCATTTTCATTGCTATTCCTGGGTGAGGTGAGTGACTTGGCAGCTGCAGGGGAGGCATGGACGAAACTGATTTCTTCAGACACATCATTTGGGACTTGGGGCCAAGATGCGGAATAAGCTGCAGCAGTTGTCCTAGTTGATGATCCGTTTCTAGAGGTATATTTCCCTGGACGCCTCAGCTCTGTTCAATATTGTAGGCTCGTGAAATCCTGCTGAGCTATTTTTGGACACTGTATTGTGATGGTTCTCCTGCTGGCTGGCGGGTTTTTAGAAGGGTTAATACTTAACTGGGCAACGGCTGTAGCTCAGTGGCCTTGTCTGCAGCAGGTTCAATCCCTGGTGTCTCTAGGTAGGGCTAGAAACTTCTTCCAGATACCCTGGAAGCAGCTGCCAGACAGTGTAGACAATACTGAATAATAATAATAATAATAATAATAATAATAATAATAATAATTTTTTATTTATATCCCACCCTCCCCAGCCGAAGCCAGGCTCAGGGCGGCTAACAACAATAAAATAGTACAACATTCTAAAATCATTTCATTATAAAATTAATTCAAATCAAATTGATGGCAACCATTAGGCTAAAGTTCTGTGAAGATTGCCAAAGGAGGGAGTCAGGCTGTGCCCTGACCAAAGGCCTGGTGGAACAGCTCTGTCTTGCAGGCCCTGTGGAAAGATGTCAAGTCCCGCAGAGCCCCTAGTCTCTTGTGACAGAGCGTTCCACCAGATCGGAGCCACAGCCGAGTAAGCCCTGGCTCTAGTTGAGGCCAGCCTAACCTCTCTGTGGCCTGCGACCTTCAAGATGTTTTTGTTTGAAGACCGTAAGTTCCTCTGTGGGACATACCAGGAGAGGTGGTCCTGTGGGTACTAGGGTCCTGGGCCGTATAGGGCTTTAAAGGTTAAAACCAGCACCTTAAACCTGATCCTGTACCCCATCGGGAGTCAGTGCAGCTGGTATAGCACCGGATGAATGTGATCTCGCGGCGAGGACCCCGTAAGGAGTCTCGCTGCAGCATAAGATGGAGCAGTGGTCTGACTCAGTAGAAGGCAGCTTCCCATATTTCTAATATTTTGCTGCTCTGCCTCATGGGAATTAATCTGTCGGGTGCTGCAAGAATATCTCTCTATCAAACTGCCGTGGGTAGGAGGGAGCCTGTCAATTTTGAGCTCACTTCTCTCTGTGTGCTTATGACATCCAACTCTGCTTTTGATTCTCCTCTAACCCACAGCAATAGTTACCGGTAAGTCCTTTACGTTATGATACATTGACTCTGAATCAGTCGGAGCTGCCTCTTGGGTTGCCATTTAAGGCCTACTCAGGTGTTCACACTTTTGTGTCCTTGCAGTACGCCATTGTGTTCCGCACGCCGCCCTACCACAAGACCAAGATCGAGCGCCCGGTCACCGTGTTCCTTCAGCTGAAGCGCAAGCGAGGGGGTGACGTGAGTGACTCCAAGCAGTTTACCTACTACCCGGTGGTGGAAGGTACAGGGAGCTTGTACCAAGAAGTGTCTTGCTACTTCTGTTTGTCCAGTGCCAGCGCAGGGCCTTGTCTTTGACGACTCTCCTCTTGTGTCCTTGGTTGCAGATAAAGAAGAAGTGGAGAGGAAGAGGAAGAAGACCTTGCCCCAGTTCCCTCAGCACTTTGGGGGCGGCTCGCCCATGGGAGGCGCTGGGGGTGGAGCCGGTGGATTTGGTTCTGGCGGAGGTAAACGTTGCTCTTTGTTGACGTAGGCTTGGGGAGTTTGGAATGCCTTGCTCTTTAGGCGGGCTTCCTAGTTTTGAGATTGAAGGCTTTTCGTTGCAATAGTTTTGGCAGCAGAGTATAGACTCCAGGAGAGCCTGTAAAATTCTGGCACTGGGCAGTGGAACCCTGAGCATCTTCCACTCTTGTAGCAAGCCAACTACCCCGGAGCTCCTTGGGGGTAAAGGCCACCTGACCATGGGAAGCTGGGTTTTAAGCTGTCAGTTTATAAAACCTTGATAGGCCCATCCTTTGCATGGATGTCTTGGGTGCAGTGCTAAAAAATGGTTTGGTTGTGGGTCTCTCCCCAACATCATCTGACATGTAAGTAGGGGCAAAGGATTTCTTTAGCTCTTCTGTGATTTCCTCACCCCCTCCCTTTACACCTTTTTTCATCTGTCTGGTGCTTAAAAAAAAAAAAAAGGAGTCTCCATTATTTAGCCCAGTGTTTCCCCAACTTGGGTCTCCAGCTGTTTTTGGACTACAGCTCCCATCATCCCTGACCACTGGTCCTGTTAGCTAGGGATGATGGGAGCTGTAGTCCAAAGACTGCCAGAGACCCAAACTGGGGAAACACTGATTTAGCCTAAGCACCTTTAGTGATGGCCTGTCGTCATTCTTTCTGATTAGCCATATTGTTTGGTTTGCACTTGTTCTGCTGGTGTAACATGTCCTTCGTTTTGGAGAGGCTTTCACTTCTGTAAAAAGCAGTTGCCTTGCCTTTGGAAGAACATCCGTCATGGATGTTTTCGTTGAGATTCCTGCCTTTCAGGGGGGGGTTGGATTAAATGACCCTTGGGGTCCCTTACAGCTTGACAATTTGATGACCCAATGGCCACTTTTTTGCTTTTCTCATTCTGTGCTTCATGTGATAAACATCTTCTCTGTGTTGGCTTAGAGATTAAACAGAGAATCTGCATAGGCATTTTGGTGTAATGGTAAGGCAGGTTAGGACCGTAAGAAGCTGCCTTAAGACTATTTGTTCACCTACCTTAGTGCTGCCTGCAGTTGCACTGACAGCGACTTGCCAGGAATTCAGGCAAGTCTCTCCCAGCCCTACCGGGACATGCTGGTGATTGGACTTGGTGTGTAATGCATGCAAAATAGAAGCTCTAGCCACTGAGCTACAGCGAGTCCCCATCCCACTAAAGGGTTGAGGGAGGGGATGCTACTGTAGTTCAGTTCTACAACATTCTTTGATATGAAACGATTCTATCTCTGGTTTTAAGTGAGCCACTGCTGCTGATGGCTGGACAAATCATGGGGTGGAATTGCTAAAAGAGCGCAGAGTAGTTTGCTTAATTAGACAGAGAGAGAGAGAGAGAAGGCTGATCTTCCAATGCAATTTGTTGAGGCATTTCCAACTCCTGCAAGTGGAAACTGCTAATTACCATTCGCTTTACACCTTTCCCCGTGACTTGGGAGGCGAGCGTTCTTTCCAAAGACAAAATCACGCACTCTTGCAGCAGGCAGCCCTCTGACGGAGTCATTATTTTAATTTACTAGCTTGTCTTCAGCGCAGAGAAGGGGGTCTGGATAACAATGCTCTGCAGAACAAACGGCAGGCGTGTCAGATGTTGCAGAATTAGTAAGCACTGAGCTGAGCATGCCCAGGGGGCTGGTTTCTATTTTTAAAGGAGAATGTGCCGCAGATCAAGGTTTCTGGGTTGCAAAGCGGGGAGCAAAGTCTAGTCGCCGTTGACGACTAGAATACAGGCTCACAAACTCTCCTGCAGTAAACTGAACAGTGCCAGTTTCAAATGTGATATCTGAAAGTCCTAAGTTGAGCCGTGATTTTGCCAGTGCGTTATTAGCTTGGGAGCTACTGCCGTGTCTTTGCTTAGCTGGTGACAAAGCAGTGCATAAGTGCAGACCTGACTTATTGAGGTTTGCCCCCCTTCTGCTTTCCAACAGCTACAATTTGCGAACAGTGTATAGGGGGCTTGCATGCCGACTGTGGGCAGGGACAAAACCAGAAGTGGTTGGGACCACCCCCTCTCCCACCCCTCTCTCTTTCTTCTCCCCTTCTCTTCCCTGCTTTTCCACTAGACTGCCAGGGGAGGGATGGGTTCCTTTTGCTAGAAGTCTGAAATGTTTATCGAAGGCTCCTGAAGTCTAGCCACGCGTCACCCAACCCTGTGAGCACAACTGGGCTAATATAGAAACCTCTCTCTTGTCTCTGTGTTTTGTGTATACGCCTGCCTACCCCAGCTGGGAATCCTTGGCACTCAGCGGGATACAGCTCTTGCAGCAACAGCAGCATCTACCTCTCTGGCACCTACCCGATGGGCAACTACCAAGGAGGGAGGGGCATCCACATGCCAGGAACTTCCAAGCCGGAAGAGGGGGAGCAGCAAACATTAGAAGATGGGAGCCGGGTCTCTGCGGAGGAAAAGCGCTACGCAGAACTGCTGCAGCATGGTACGTCTGTGAGACGAGTGCTGTCCAAAGTAGTCTGGGGTTAAGAGGCGTTTCGGAAGCAGCTTACGTGCTGGAGAGTTCTCTATATCAGTGTTTTTCAACCACTGTTCCGCGGCACACTGGTGTGCCGCGAGATGTTGCCTGGTGTGCCGCGAGATGTTGCCTGGAGGTAGGCGGGCGAGTCGGGCGGCGAGAGGCGGGGCGGCGGCGGCGAGGAGAGGCCGCCCAGCGCGGGGCTCTCGCCGTCTGCCTGCCTGGCTGCCTGCGAGCTCGGCGGGCAGCGCCTCCGTCCGCAGCGCCTGCCTCGTGGCTCTCATTCCCTGCCCCTGCCAAAGCTCACCCAGCCAAGCCGCGCTCTCCTTCCTGCCTCGCTTTGCTGCCTCCTCCCCCCCACCCCCAAAGCTTGGAGGTTCCCCGGCGCCGACCCGCAGGTTTGACCCCCTTCTCACACCTGTTCGCGCTCCTTGCACGGAATGGGGCGGATGGGGAGGAACGGGGCTCGCCGCTGCCTCCGCTCGCCCTCCCCCCCTCCGCTGGCGGTCCCGCGATTCTTGGCTTTTTGGCGGCTGGCACAGAAGGAAGGCAAGGGGGAGGGAAAAAATTGAAACTTACACTTTCGTGCGTCCCTCCCGGCGTGACGCTGCGCGCTGACGTCACGGGGCTGTAATGGTGGTGTGCCTCGAGATTTTTTTCATGAAACAAGTGTGCCTTTGCCCAAAAAAGGTTGGGAAACACTGCTCTATATGAATATATAGAATGAAATATACACATTCTATATGAAAGAGCCACAAAGGGCAAACCACCTAAGAGGTATGCTGATGAGTTTGCTAAAACAGCTGTTGTTAGTAACTCAGAGAAGGTTTGGGAACCTTCAAGCTTCCAAGAGGTCCAAGATTTAACCTCAAAGGATAAAGGTAAAGGTAAAGGGACCCCTGATCATTAGGTCCAGTCGTGACCATCTCTGGGGTTGCGGCGCTCATCTCGCTTTATTGGCCGAGGGAGCCGGCGTACAGCTTCCGGATCATGTGGCCAGCATGACTAAGCCGCTTCTGGCAAACCAGAGCAGTGCACGGAAACGGCGTTTACCTTCCCGCTGGAGCGGTACCTATTTATCTACTTGCACTTTGACGTGCTTTCGAACTGCTAGGTTGGCATGAGCAGGAACCGAGCAACGGGCGCTCACCCCGTCGCGGGGATTCGAACCGCCGACCTTCTGATCGGCAAGTCCTAGGCTCTGTGGTTTAACCCACAGCGCCACCCGCGTCAAAGGATGCAGAGCCATGTTTAAAAGCCATGAAGGCTGAACTTGATTCCTTAGAGAGGAACAAGACCTTGAAGAAGTTGCGCCAGGGCTACTACGAGTGGCTGCTGCAGACCCAGCAGGAGAGTGCGCTGATGGATCTCCGCAGTTGCAAGGCTGAGGGGGGAGACGCTCCGGCTGGGGCCAAGCCAGTTGGCTTTATCCCCCGGTTCCGACAGCCATAGCCACAGTGGCCCATCTCTTCCCCTTCCTTCCCCGCTCCCCCAGGAGCCAAACCGATGGTGCTACAAGCTGTAGGACTCTGGCATGTGCACATAGCTGGGGGGGGGCACTCTTTATCCTCCAAGCGCCACCGGCTTTTTAGTTCCACACTTAATTAATTAATCTGGTAATGTCTGCTTGTAAAAGCCACGTGCTCCACCACGGACCTGTGATCTTCCTCCCGTTGCAGGGATGGGGAGAACTATTTTCAGCCAGGGTGGGGTGTGTTCCTCCATGAGCATCCATTTCAAGGGGTAGTGGGCACACGATGGCCAGAGGAAAAAGTGGGCAGAGAGGCTCCCACCTTTTGTATCAGTAGGCTGCATTGCAGCCTCGCGAAAGGCGGTTTTCTGCACACACATTCTCTGTCCAGACAAGTAAGACACATTATCGGATGCCAAGAGCACGTTCCACCCAGGCAAAAGTAGCAAAAGGGGGTGGAGCAGGAAGGTGTGGGTCTCAATAGGAGAGACATGGAGGGTCGCATTTGGACCCTGTGGGGCCCCCCAACCCCCTGCCCTAGTAGGGCAAAGCTTGGCAAGGGTGGTATTGTGTCCAGGGGGATTCATGCACAGTGACCGAGTGCAAGAAGTCCAGTTTGGCCGCCGGCAGAGGGTTGCATTCACACAGTGCCTTTTCCCGGTCCCCCTAGCTCAGGAGTGCAGCTCGTGGATGCTGATGCTCGCTCGGCGCAGCTCCCGGGCTCTTCTCGACTACGCAGTCACGGCCGACCCACGGATGCTGCTGGCTGTGCAGAGGCACCTGGCTGCCTCTCAGGACGAGAACGGAGACACGTGAGTCTGCTGCGGACGGAGCGGGGCCTTTGGGGCAGGCGCTGTCTGGTGGGTGGGAGGAGGTGGGAGCAAGCAGGCTTCCTCAGAGACTCCACAATTCGGGGGACAGTTGCCCGCTTCCTGCAATCCTTCTGTTGGAGGCAAGAGTCTGGAGGGTGGTGCTAGGGAGGAGCCACAGCCAGTGTGGTGTAGTGGTTAAGAGCAGTAGACTCGTAATCTGGGGAACCGGGTTTGCGTCTCCGCTCCTCCACATGCCGCTGCTGGGTGACCTTGGGCTAGTCACACTTCTTTGAAGTCTCTCAGCCCCACTCACCTCACAGAGTGTTTGTTGTGGGGGAGGAAGGGAAAGGAGAATGTTAGCCGCTTTAATACTCCTTAGGGTAGTGATAAAGCAGGATATCAAATCCAAACTCTGTGAGCACAGAGCTGTAGCAGAGGCCTGACCAGAACTCTTTGTCTGGTCTTCAGCTCGTCCTCTGCCGTTCCGCAGTCCACTCATACGAAAACGTGTCCCATTTGCAATATTCAATTGCCTCCAGTAGTTTCCGGAGCAAACATTTTCCTTCTTTGGACCGGAAAGCCCCCAATGTTGGGGGAGTTTTGGATCCTCCTTTGCAAATTGTAGAAGGGGGGACTTGGTGACGCACACAGACCATAGCTAGGAGTTGGACTCGCTTCTTGTCCCGTCTGCGACTGACCGCACAGTTCCCGAGAACTTCATCTTCCCGCTCTTAAGACAATAATCTTGTCTGTCCCCACAGGCCTTTGCACCTGGCTATCATCCATGAGCAGACAGCTGTGATTGCCCAGCTGGTCCAAGTGGCAGTCAGCATCCCCAATCAGCAGATCCTCAACATCGCAAATCACTTGCAGCAGGTATAGTAGATGATGTTTCAGGGTGCAGTTTCCCCGCCCCCTACCCCCCCAATCCTTTTGTCTGCATTCCCTAGCACTGTTTGGCTTGTGTGTGTCGTGAGAGTGAGAAAGGATCTCTCTTTTTTCCCTGAGAGCCAGTGTGGTGTAGTGGTTAAGAGCGGTGGACTTGTAGTCTGGTGAACCGGGTTCGCTTCCCTGCTCCTCCACATGCAGCTGCTGGGTGACCTTGGGCTAGTCACGCTTCTCTGAAGTCTCTCAGACTCACTTACCTCACAGTGTTTGTTGTGGGGGAGGAAGGGAAAGGAGATTGTGAGCCGCTTTGAGACTCCTTAGGGTAGCGATAAAGCAGGATATCAAATCCAAACTCCTCCTCTTCTTCCAGCTAGCAGTACCAATGGCCAAGGATGATGGGAGTTGTAGTCCAACAGCAGCTGAGGACCCAAGTTTGGGAAACCCTGTTCTGGACCAGCCTCTTCTGGACTGCAGCTCCCATCATTCCTGGCTGTTGGCTGAGGCTTGTTGTGTTGCCCTTCCAGGTGTTGTGAGCTACATTGTCCACCTCTGGATTATAGAGCGTCCTGCAACTAAGGCAGTTTGGATCATCACCCACCTCTGATCATAGCTATTTGTAGCTCTCTGTGTACCCCTTTGCACCCCATGTTTTGTGATGGGACGGACCTCATCCCCATGCACTCAGTAGAAGGAACTCTTTTTTATCTCTCCTGATATAACCTGCTTAGGGGACAGTTAGAGGTAACCAAGGCTTCTTTCCTTCCAGCTGCTGGGTGACCTTGGGCCAGTCACACTTCTCTGAAGACTCTCAGACTCACTTACCTCACAGTGTTTGTTGTGGGGGAGGAAGGGAAAGGAGATTGTGAGCCGCTTTGAGACTCCTTAGGGTAGCGATAAAGCAGGATATCAAATCCAAACTCCTCCACTCCTCCTCTTCACTAAACCCACCCATCCTTCCAAGTTCTGATACTGCCATGCCTTTGTGCTTGTTGAGCTGTGATAGCCTTGCACAGACTCCTCCTTGGCTTTGTCTTAAGAAGGAGCTGTTGCTGGACGATGCCGAATCAGCAAAACTAACAGCTAAAACAAGAGAACTTAATGATGACTGCTTTATGGAAGAACTGGAAGCCCTTTTTTGCACCATTTAAAGAAACGTTATAATATGTTGAAGATGTGAGCAGGATTTGAACTACGACAGCAGGAAGAATGAGAGATTATTGTTTTATGGTTATGATGTAGAAGAGTGAAGAGTGCAGCAATGAGACAGTTGTTTTTTTAAAAAAGAACACAGAAAATGGGATGGGAAGTTGACAAAACTAAAGAAAAAATAATTATGTATTGGAATTTTATGTGAAATGTGCGGAAATACACACACACACACACACACACACACACACACACAGTGGTACCTTGGTTGTCAAATGTAATCCATTCCGGAAGACCGTTCAACTTCTGAAATGTTTGACAACCGAGGCACAATGGGTGGTCCGCAAAATCCATTGAAAAAATTGAGAAAGATGCCTCGGAAGCCACTCGACTTCCGAGGCACGTTCAAAAACAGAATCATTCACTTCTGGGTTGTCGGCATTCGAAAGCCGAAGCATTCTACTTCCAAAGCGTTTGACAACCAAGGTACCACTGAATAAAAGAACTGCCGAAAGCAGACCCCATGGCGTTGGAACGTAACCCCATAAAGAGTTAAGAAAATGAGCTGGTCCCAACTTTTCCCTTGTCTCCAGGGATTCTTCCTTGTGAACTTCCTGTTCACTTTGGCACTGGCCAATATGGCACCTCCAGCTATTGCTGGGCTGCAACTACTTCCATTCCTCTCCATGGGCCGCCATGCTGGCAGGAGTTGAAGTCCAAGAACATCTGGGTGGAGGCACTGTGTCGGACTCCCCTGCTTAGTTTAAGGGCAGCAGCGAGGAGTGGTCCTAGTTTCCTTGAACCAGGTGTGAATCCACATAGAGTATGCCTGTCTGATCGTTGCTTGCGCAGGTAGATGATTGAGTCTTGTACAAAGAAGTGCCTCCTTCTCCTCTGTTACTCAGGTGGGAGTGGAGAGAAAGTGGCCACCCCAGAACGTTGCTTAGATGGGAAGGGGGGAAGGAGGTTTATCTGGCCTCTGCACTTAGGACAAACACCTTGATTATTTGCCCCGTTCTTTTGCTAGAATTAGACCCGTCTCCCCATTTTCTCCGCAGACACCTTTGCACTTGGCTGTGATCACCCGCCAGCCTAGGGTGGCTGGGTTCTTGCTGCAGGCCGGCGCAGACCCAACTTTGCTGGATCGCTATGGCAACTCCGTAGTGCACCTGGCGCTGCAGCTGGGGGATGAGGAGATGCTGAAGACCCTCCTCTGTCACCTCGGCTCCCACACCCTCCAGCTCCTGGAAACACCTAATTATTATGGTAAGCGGCAGGATAGTTTTGGAGGCTCAGGCAGGTGACAGCTGGCTGGCTGGTTTCAGAGTAAATGTCTATGAGCAGCTCGAAACAAGAGGGGAAGGCAGTGCATAATCTGCAGGAGGTGTGCTGTCTAGGGATGGGTGATATCTGGCTTTCAACATCACAATATATCACCAGCTAAATATCATGATATTTTGATATACCGTATTTTTCGCTCTATAAGATGCACCAGACCATAAGACGCACGTAGTTTTTGGAGGAGGAAAACAAGAAAAAAAATACTCTGAACCCCAGACACATTTCCCCTTACTTTTTAGGGAGGGAAAAAGTGAGTCTTAAAGAGCAAAAAATATGGTATATATCTGCGGTGGCGGAGAGCCTTGCTGGGCCTCCCCGTGGGGGCAGAGGGTCCTGCCGTACCTCCCCACAGCGGCGGAGGGCCTTGACGAGGCTCCCTGTGGCAGTGGAGGGCCTTAAAATGTAAAGTAGTAGATCAAATAAAAATATTAAATAAACCTCCATATATTACATTTAATATATTTTCAAGTGATTTACTAGTCAAGTTGCATCTGTTTCCTCACCCAGAGGTCTAAGTGGAATCTGTGCATGCATAAGTTCAACTAAACTTTCTTCTTCTACTTTCCTGGGAGTAAGCCCCATTGAATTCAGAAGGGCTTGTTTGTGAGTAGACACACATTTGCTTTCACTGTTTACTGAAAAACAGCCTCCCCGTCATTCTTACATAGTACCCAACCTCCCATTTCAGCATTAGGCAGGCAGCTAAATCTTCTCCCCTCCATTTCCCCCTGACACAGAAGGACTCCCCCATCCCACCAATTTCTCTTTTTTTATCAAAGGGAGGGAGGCAGGGCAAGCAAGCATGCAAGCAAAAAGATAACGGTAAAGATAAAGGGACCCCTGACCATTAGGTCCAGTCGTGACAGACTCTGGGGTTGCGGCGCTCATCTCGCTTTATTGGCCGAGGGAGCCGGCATGCAGCTTCCAGGTCATGTGGCCAGCATGACTAAGCCGCTTCTGGCAAACCAGAGCAGCACACGGAAATGCCGTTTGCCTTCCCGCTGGAGCGATACCTATTTATCTACTTGCATTTTGATGTGCTTTCAACTGCTAGGTTGGCAGGAGCAGGGACTGAGCAACGGGAGCTCACTCTGTCACTGGGATTTGAACCGCCGACCTTACCGGCAAGTCCTAGGCTCTGTGGTTTAACCCACAGCGCCACCCGCGTCCCTAAAGGTAAAGGGACACCTGACCATTAGGTCCAGTCGTGGCCGACTCTGGGGTTGTGGCGCTCATCTCGCTTTATTGGCCGAGGGAGCCGGCATACAGCTTCCGGGTCGTGTGGCCAGCACGACTAAGCTGCTTCTGGCAAACCAGAGCAGCGCTTGGAAACACCGTTTACCTTTCTGCCGGAGTGGTACCTATTAATCTACTTGCACTTTGACGTGCTTTCGAACTGCTAGGTTGGCAGGAGCAGGGACCGAGCAACGGGAGCTCACCCCGTCGCAGGGATTTGAACCACCAACCTTCTGATCGGCAAGTCCTAGGCTCTGTGGTTTAACCCACAGCGCCACCCGCGTCCCTTAAGCAAAAAGATAGTCTCATTTAAATTTAAAAAAACCACCCTTTTTAATATGGAGGGAAGCTATTTAGGGGGAACCAACAACATAATCACCACCTGAAAATACTCTCACCCCCTCTTTTTTTCACTGGCGAGGAAAGAAAGAAGTGCTTTCCAGTTCTTTGTTTACTTCGCCTCTTGGGGTTGCTCCTGAATTGTTAGCAGGCTCTGCATAATTAGCTGAGCTCTAAGTGGAAAGATAACTGGAAGCTAAAAGAGTTTGCTGGTTTGTGTGAGGGCTTATCTTCTTTCTTACTGGTTAGGAGGGAGGAAGGAGAGAGCTTAACAAAGCTGGAGACGTCAGTGCTTGCAAATTATCTGCGAAGTATTGAGCTACCCCCTGGGAAGCTGTTAAGTCTCCACCTTTTGTTCACGGTGTATATTGCCTAGTTGAAACACTTATTTCAATACCGGTATTCAAATTCAAGGATAAAGCGATTTTATTGCACAGCCTTAGTGCTGTCCCTAGAGGGGTTTCCCCAGCCGTCCTCAAAAGCAGCTTTTTGGTGCTTCGTTCCCACCAACCTTTGCTCCTTTGTTAGGCCTTTTCCCTGTGCACCTCGCCGTGAAGTGCAAGAACCCGGCCTGCATCGAGCTGCTTGTCGAGAAGGGAGCGGATGTGAATGCAGCCGAGCGGCAGAGCGGCCGGAGTCCTTTGCATCTTGCTGTGGAGATGGAGAACCTTAACCTGGCGACGTACCTGTTGAAGAAGGTATGTGGGGTTTGGCTGTGTGCAGTGATGGCTTCCCCATCCTCCTTCACGTATGTGGGAAGGGCTGGCTCTGTTCTGAGAGCGCTTGCCAGCCTTTAATCCTGTGCCCTTTCTCTGTCCAGCTGGGAGCTGATGTGAATGCCCAGACGTCGGCCGGCAATACGCCTCTTCACCTGGCAGCAGGCATGGGCTCCCCCATCCTTACCAGGATGCTGATCAAAGCAGGTAAATCATCTCTCCAGGGTCCCTGGGACTCAGTAGGGCTCAAGGATTCCTCTGGGAGCTGTTGGGCTGCCCACTTTTTATTCTCACCCTTCTGGTTTAAAAAGAGCTGAAACTTTGCATTGACCGAAAGTCATCTGACTTGCTACTAGGTATTTATTTCCATCCAGCAGATGACCTGGGTCATCTGCACCCAGAATGTTACTCACTCAAGAGGGAGCAGTTCTTACTGGGATGGGAGGTGGGGATCTTGGGGCTCATTCCATTCGTCAGGAGAGGACTCTGTGCTCAGTTGCTCAGTTATAAGGTCTCTCTCTCTTTGTCATGTCCACTTATTTTTGGGTGCAGTCTAGACAACAAATGTTGCATTAGTTGGACTGGGGTGGGGGAAAATAAGCTATGTAGTTGATTTCAAACAGAAGATGACATTGAATAAATATCCCAGACTTTTAAAAGTTTGGGGGAAGGAGAGGGTGGGCAACAAACTGGTCCAGAGAAAGATTGGAATTCAGCACTGACAAGCAGAAAGGCTTGGGCTAATGGGACAATCTCTCATCCCCTACCCATGCGCTGTTCTGGGGGCGTTCTTGTGCCTCCAGTGGATTTGGGGAAAGAGATGGTGGGGAGTCCTTGCACTGGCTTCCAGTAGCAGAAAGGGTTTGTTGAATCTGGCCCTAAAATTCCAGAACAAGTCGCAGAGCAATCACAAAGGGAGCTGCCTCTTACACCGCCTGATATACTTTGCCCTGTTTGAAGCATTATGCCAGCTGAACTCCCTGTTGAACTCCCCAGGGGCAGATGTCCTGTGTGAGAATGACGAGCCCATCTCGGCCCCCTCGTCTAACCCAGGCAGCGACGTGGAGTTGGAACAGGAAGAGGAGGAGGAATGGGTCATGGAGCTGGGAGAGGCCCTGGTGGAGCCGGGTGCAGACAGCGTGGCTGAGCTGAAGAGCAAATGGCCTGACAAGCAGGGGCGGGGGCACACGCCATTGGACTTGACTTCAAGCCAGAAGGTATGTAACGTTTTGTGGGGTTCAGATTGGACCCTTGCTGCAGTAGAGCCATTCCTAGTTGTAACATATGCAATGTTCTAGACCAGACTTTCCCAAACTTGGGTCTGTAGCTGAGAGCCAAGGTGGTGTAGTGGTTAAGAGTGGTAGACTCGTGATCTGGTGAACCTGGTTCGATTCCCTGTTCCTCCACCTGCAGCTGCTGGGTGATCTTGGGCTAGTCACACTTCTCTGAAGTCTCTCAGCCTCACTCATCTCACAGAGTGTTTGTTGTGGGGGAGGAAGGGAAATGAGATTGTTAGCCACTTTGAGACTCCTTAGAGTAGTGATAAAGCGGGATATCAAATCCAAACTCCTCCTCTTCTTCCAGCTAGCAGTACCAATGGCCAAGGATGATGGGAGTTGTAGTCCAACAGCAGCTGAGGACCCAAGTTTGGGAAACCCTGTTCTGGACCAGCCTCTTCTGGACTGCAGCTCCCATCATTCCTGGCTGTTGGCTGAGGCTTGTTGTGTTGCCCTTCCAGGTGTTGTGAGCTACATTGTCCACCTCTGGATTATAGAGCGTCCTGCAGCTAAGGCAGTTTGGATCATCGCCCACCTCTGATCATAGCTATTTGTAGCTCTCTGTGTACCCCTTTGTACCCCATGTTTTGTGATGGGACGGACCCCATCCCCATGCACTCAGTAGAAGAAACTCTTTTTTATCTCTCCTGATATAACCTGCTTAGGGGACAGTTAGAGGTAACCAAGGCTTCTTTCCTTCCAGGTGCGGGAGATATTGCAGCAAGCATTGCTGCAGAACCCAGAAAGGGAACAGTCTGCCGAGACTCCTGCTTCCAGGCAAGGTGAGTGAATGCTTCTTTTCCGCTTGGGGTCCCGCTGAGAAATAACCCCTGTGCATCATTTCACATTTGGACTAGGGGGCTTTGGCCATCGATGTATATAAAATTCCAATACATATTAAAATATATTATATATTACTGACTTCCCATCCCATTTTCCGTGACGTTTTTCTTATCCCCCCCCCCTTGCTGAACCCTGTCCTCCTCTCTTATTTAACATAGTCATAACACAATAATCTTTAATTGTTATGTCGCTCAAAGTTCAAAACCTGCTCACAGATTCATTTTGTAGTCTTTCTTCAAATAATCTGAAAAGGGCTTTCATTCTTCAAGAAAAACAAATGTCACCAAGTTCTCTTATTTTAGCATTTAGCTTTGCTGATTCAACCTATTTCATTGCTTTACTTATCTATTCTTCTTTAGCGGGGGCTGTAGGTGCTGCTTTCCTGGTCGGGTGTGGGGAGGAGGCAATGGCTTTCGGGGCAGAGACAGGCACCTTTGTGCAGAGAAGTGATCGTCTGTCATCATCTGTCTCTGATTTCTCCAGGAAGCGTCCTGTCTCTGAATAGCGACACCCTCCAGAGTCTAGAGAAGCTTCTGAACCATGACTGCCAAGGGGCAGACTGGGCAGAGCTAGCCAAGAGACTGGGCCTCTGCAGCCTGGTGGAGACCTACAGAGGGGCAGAGTCGCCCAGCAGAAGACTCCTCCTGAGCTATGAGGTTAGTAGATCCTCCTCTGTCCCTTGCCCTCCCCCTCTCCTTTGTCACCTATTCCTAGCAGGTCCCCTCTGAACCCTCTGTGTTTCTCTCTCTCCCCCCCACCCCCCCAGCTTGCTGGAGGCAGCCTCAAGGGTCTGCTAGAAGCACTTGACTCCATGGGACTGACGGAGGGAGTGAAGTTACTGCAGAGACCCGAGACGTTCGTCAAGCTACAGAGTACAGGTACAGATACGGAACGTTAGAGCTGGGGTTGCAGGGACAGGAAGACTACATCGGATAACTTGCTGACGGCTATCTCTGTCTGCCTCTCTCAGAGCTGAAGGAAGATAGCGCCTATGGGAGCCAGTCCGTGGAAGAGGAGCCAGCAGCCCTGCCTGGGAAGCTTCCACCAGCCTCCTCGCTGGAAGTCCCACCTCTCTTGCCTCACAGCCAGCAGGAGCAAGTGCACTGATACGAGAGAAGCCGGAGCCTCGCTGGGGGAAGGGTGATTTCGGACGTGTGCCTCTCGGACCCAGGACTCGGGCATCAGGAGCTGGGAAGGCCGTGCAGAGCGCGGCGCAGCTCTGATTTTCACGGCTGGTCTGCACAATGTAGGAAGGACTGTTGCAGTTAGCCCAGCCTGCCTTGCATTCACCAGACCTTCACCAAATGTGGGAGATAGGGATAAGCAGTTGTTTTGTCCTGGTGCCTTTTATCAAATTCTGATTCCAAGCCTGATCAAGACTTTGCGTCTTCTGCTCTTCCTGAGACAACCTTGCTCCCCGGCATCAGCCATGTCACCTGTGATGGGTTAGGTTTCGTTGGACAATGGATGCTGTTTACTCCTGAGCTCCTGGACTGCCCCACAAATTGGTCCCCTTTTAGTGCCTTTTTATAGTCCTAGTGATTCAGGTGCCTGTCTTCTCCTTGGGAATTAATGGCTCTACAGAACTGAATTTTCACCTGTGGCTTGGTAATTTGGGGCGGAACCCCCAAAATGCGTTCAGACGAAAGAAACCCTACGTTTGGCACAACCCTCGTGCCATGTGAAGCAGGGTAACAGCCCTTTCAGAACCTTGTGAACAAATTTGTTGCTTAGTCCTACGATCAAATTTGGATTTGAGCAAACCCTTACGTAATGGCTCATCTTGGAAAATTTGCTAACATGCAATTTTAACAATTGCCTATCAGCAGGTGTCCAATCGGCACATTGTTTTCAAGTGACAAAGAATGCCATTCAATGTCAGTAAGCAGTTTCGACAAGCGAAGCAAGAAGGATGTTCTGGCCGTTGGTAGCTGCTGACAGTTGTGCTTCCTAGTCAGAGGTGTGTGAACGGGGAGAGCTCTTACAATGTTGAGTAGCTAAAACTTTGATGTAAAGATTTGCAGTTAGGAATCCATGCTGGTTTGTTGGGGGGGGGGGGTCTTCTGAGCTGAAAATTCCAACCTTGGCTCAGAACACCCCCCCCCCCAGTTCTGTGAAGGGAATAAATGATGCAAATTTGCATGTACACAGCGAAGAGGCCTTTTCAGGAGAACTTGGCCCTTTGGATAGAAGAAGGAAACCGGCGCATCAGAGGACAAAAGTATCGAGTGGATGACTGACAAGTTCTGCCACAACCGCACTCCAATTTCTAAGCCTTTGTAGTTTTCAAAAGACTTCTGTCATAGAGAATAGACTTGTGCTTTGTGGATAATTTTTTAAAATAAATAAAAATCCCAGGGTGATTATGTCTGCATCAAAAGTACATTCATCATTGATGCTTTAGCTGAGACTCCTGCAATTTGCATAGGGTTGGACTAGATGACCCTTGGGTCCCTTCCAACTTTATGATTCTATGCTGATTAATGCAATTTTCTAGACCCTTTGCCTTCCAGGTGTCCTCCAGACGTTTTGGACTACCTCTCCAATCAACCCCAGTGTGGTCCAAAAGAATCTAGAGAGCATAAGGTTAGTGAATGTTGTTTCAGGCTGTTAAGAAAATGTTCCATTAGTTTATCACAGGCTGTGTTTATATGTAAAACTAAGTCAAACCATTGTGAGCATGCTGGTTTCAGAGGAGGAGAGTGGAGCAGTTTGCCTCCTCGGTCCATTTTAGCTTAGTGCAACATGGCGGTTTAGCCAAGGTTTTAGTGTGCTGTTTGAACCCAGGTTTGTGGTTGAGCTTTATTTCCCTCTTGACCACAGTTTCTGCTCCAAGGTTTTGTCTTGGCTGCAGGTGGTTCTTGAGGAGGAGAGCTTAGTCAGGACCCCAGCAAGTGACAGACAAGTGGCTGTTAGGCAGTGAGAATCTGGATTGGTGTGTTGCTGCGGCTTCTGGTATCCAAGAGCAGAGTTCTCTCTTCCAGGGATGATGCTCAGAAGCCAGGCTTTCTTCCATAGCAGAGTGGTTTATATACGTGCCACTTTTCTGCCAGCCTTGCCTATTAATGTTAGGAAAGATTCACTACCTCTCCTCTTCCACATTGCCCTGTATTCCATGCAGAATACAACAAGCCTTTCAAACTGCTTTTACAAATCATCAGGGTAAAAATTGGAAGCGCCATTCTCTACCCCTCCTCCCAAGTTTTCAGAACTTGCTATAACCTGCAAAAATGCTGCAGTGTTCTCTTCACTGTCTTCACTTTCTTCCATTGTGTTCTCTTACTGCTGTTGCTCTACTCTTCAGCTTCTCCTTTTATCCTGCTGTTCCAGACACACCTCCATTTTTGCTTGCTGCTTTATTGTGAACTCGGTATAGACTTTGCTCTAGTTCCTGTCTGATTCTTTTCATTCTCCAGTCTCTAACCCTGATAAACTGTAGTTAGCATCCAGGGAGTTGCACAAGTTGGGAGGCGTCCGGCAAAGCCATTTCCCTCCCACCCCTCTGCAGCTCCTTTTGGGCTGTGTTTCTTGGAGAATGGCAGCAGATGGAGAGAGAGGGAACTGCCCCAAATTAGCTGGAGGGCTCTTGGGCCCCAAACCGTATTTCACTGTGCTGGTATTAGCTTTGTAGAATTCTCTTCCACCCGATAGCTGCCTGGTTTTGTCTGTTTCCTTCCTTAACCCTACTGTTGTTGTCACATGGTACATCTGATCCTTCCCCCCCTCCAGCTCAGCCCTTCATGCTGTCTTTCTTTAGGTCCCCCCCACCCCCCAGGTATGTCCATTTTGTTTGTATGCGTATGCATAGCAACCATGCGTCTTTACTTCTTCTGTTTAGCTTTCTCCGGCCCCTACAGTATTTCACGTGTCTGAATAGTGGTGTGCCTTGTTCCCTGTGGCCATGGCCTTGCTCCAAGTAACTAGTTACCCAGTAGCTGCTTGACCCTTTGCTCCTCAGCCATGGTAGGCAGTATGGCCAAATGGTCAGGGTTGGTGGCAGTTGGGCATCCCAATGAGAGCTGTGGGATCCCTACTTTCCACAAGGGTCAGGCAGCTCCCTGCTCCTTATGTAACCCAAATGGCTACCCTTCTGCCATGGCAGTGGCCCCCTCTGGCTATCTTTTTTCAGTTGGGGAGGAGCAGCTGTTGTAGTTGGTTTAGGACAGGGAGAAGCAGGTCAGTGAAGGTGCTTGAATAAGTTTTACTTAGGTAATTAAAGGAAGAAACTGTACAGAGCTCTTTAGGTTTGTTTTTTTTACAGTCAATTCAAGAGCAGAATAAAAAATTGACACATTCAGAGAGTCAGTGCTGGAAACAGCCAGCCAGTCCCCTGCTCCCCCCCCCCCTTTGCCCTTCTTTACGTCTGCAGAATTTCCCATTTGCTTTTGTCCCATTCCCGCCCCCCCCCGCCCGACTGTCACCTGGGGCTTTCTTTAACCCATCTCCTGCTGTTTTAAGCAAGTATTGGAGCCACATCCTTAAAGCCCTTTGAAGTGACAAGTGAGAAGGAGCAGGCCGGCTGGGTGCAGCCAGGGGGGTTGCCGTCTTTTCTTAAACTTGGGTCCCTGGCTGTTGCTGGAATACAACTCCCATCATCTCCAGCAACAGGTGGGGACCCAAGTTTGAGGAAACACTGGTTGAGGGGTGGAAATGCTCCTGGCAATTTCAGAACCTTCCACCCACCCTTGTGAGATTAATCTATATGTATTCTGGCTAGGACTATGGGCCACTCAGTTCTGGCCCCTGCATTGTTTAAGCCCCACATCAACTAGGCCAAAAAAGAGGCCAGCATGCTCATCATCCACAGTGATCTCCATAGGGGGGAGGAGGAGGGATTAGAGGGGGTGTGCTCTTGGGAGGGGGTTCCCCACCCCCTACTATGGCTTTGTCAGGCTGCCACCCGGGAGGCATCCGTTGTCCCTGGTTACCCTGTTAAGTGCTGGTCCCTTGAAGCCAAAGGGCAACCCCCCCAAGCCCCGAACAAGTATCAGGGTGACTCGAGGACCAGCTTATGCTGGTGGACAGCTGCTGGTGGTGAAGAATGAATTGGGCATCCGTGCAGGAGTTGCTTGTGCTCCTGTAGGCAGCCAGTGCAAGCGTCGTGTCTGCAGGAGGGATCAGGGCCCTTGCCACCCCAAGCTCTGGGCCAAACGGTTCCTGCTTAAACGAAGCAAGTGTCTATCTGTCGCCAGTGTGATTCAGTGTTGCCGGGTACTAAAAAAATGTAAAATATTATCACAAAAACGGTAAGAAACGGGCAAGGAAAAGTGGGGGGGGGGGCGGAGTTGCAGTGTGGAGGCAGCCAGGATTCAGCCCTTTCCACCCCTTCTCACTTTTGCAAGAAATGGGGGTGGCGCAGGGGGTAGGGAGAAAGGAAAGTTCTTGCCGCTGCGTGTGGTTTGGAAAACAGCCCTGTGGTTTTTGTCGCACGAGGGTTTTTGGTCGCTTCACTCACGCACGAGACCAGGAAGGCTGCACACGCTGGAACTGTGGTCGCCCCTCCTCCTGGATAACAGGCTCTGTCCCGCAGCGAAGAAGAGGCCTCGGGCCTTCTGTGATGCGGCTCCCGGCCACCGATAATGAAATCATGCAGGTTTGTAGGACGGGCACGGCACCCTCCTGGCAGGCCCCTGACCCTTCTAGGACTTCTGCAGACCGCTGGCAGCTTGTCGGCTACTGCGCTTGATCCTGGGTCCCCCGCCGACTGGCTCCTGGCTCAGGGAAGGGATGGACTGCGACTTTTTGACACTGTTCTCTGCGCCGGCTGCTGTTTCAAACAGGGCGGCCTCTAGCACCGTGAGGTCCTCGGAGCCTGTCTTCAGCTTGGCCCGCATCAGGGTAGCATAGATCCCATAGCGCGTTTTCTGCAGGGAAGAGAGACGTGAGAGGCAGCTGGTTTGGGGGGGACCCCCTTTGCACATCACACCCCTTATTTATCCTGTTTATTCAGACCCCACTTCTGCTCCAGGGGGGAGAAGCTGGCTTGCATGGCTCTCTGCCCTCAACAATAACCCTGAGAGGCAGTGACAGGATTTGAACCCTGCCCATCCTTTGAAATACTGTGTGTGGTTCTTATCCCACGCACCCACCCCCATTTCAAAAAGGATATTGTAGAGCAGGGGAAGGCACAGATCAAAAGAGTCTGAGCATCTTTCCTACAAGAAAGGCCTAAACATTTGGGGCTAGTAAGTTTACATGGGAGAAAGACTACTATGTGAAGGTTTAGAAAAAAGTTGGGGAGAGATAAAAATTCACAATCCTGAAACGCATGCACCTCAAAAAAGGGACAAACTGCTGGTTTGGGAGAATCAAGGGTGTGTTTCACACAAGACATAGTTACAGATAGGTAGCCGTGTTGGTCTGCCATAGTCAAAAAAAAATTCCTTCCAGTAGCACCTTAAAGACCAACTAAGTTAGTTCTTGATATGAGCTTGGTACTGAAGAAGTGTGTATCTGACGAAGTGTGCATGCACACGAAAGCTCATACCAAGAACTAACTTAGTTGGTCTTTAAGGTGCTACTGGAAGGAAATTTTTTATTTTGACACAAGACATAATTATCCTAAGAAATCCAATGGGGTAGTCAACAGAGAGAGAGATTGCAGTCAAAACACATTAAAATGTTTTTAAATAGTGTGATTAGACAGATACGGGGCAGGCTATGGCAGTGTTAGAAACTCAGCTATATAAGCTAAGCTGTATATGGCACCTTAAGCAGTTGCCACAGTGGAGTGTCTATTTGCCAGGGGGTTGGAATAGGTAAGTATTGTGGTCCCTTCCAACGATATGATTTTATGATCTCAACTACATTCCTTGACTGTAGCTTGCTCGTACAACAATTTGCTTGTCCCAGTTATGCAAGGAGGAGAAACACACATGGTATGGACTAAGGCAGAGGTTTTAAAACTGGCCATGGGCCCAGAAATCTCCATGTAGTCTTAATTCAACCTGCACCAGTAGCAAAATGTGCCTGGCTTGTTTCGAACAATGGGCTACAGGTGTCTCAGCAGCTGCTGAATGTACCTCCAACTACAGAGGAATTGCAAGCAGGATTAAACTATAACCCATCATGTCAGTGCAAGGATTTCTGCTTGTGCAATGGGTCTTTGCCCCCTATGCTCTCCCCAAATATGCTCCAGAAGGCTGGGGAGGGGGGATGCAGGGAGGGGAGAAAGTTTCCTTTCCCAAACAGAAGCCCCTGTGTGGATGAAATGTTCACGTAACGCTACGTTGGGCTTCCACCCTGCTCTGCCTGGCAGTGTCAGCTGCCTTGGGACATTTCTTTCCTGCCTTGACTGTGGCTTTCCTGGTGGGCTTTGGTCTGATCCAGGAAGGGCTTGCAAAGGTCACCTCTCTCTGGCGAGCAGCCCCAGTATAGGACTGATTTGGCTGTAAAGGTGGCACTTCCCTTGTGAGAACTTCTACCACCAGGCTGTGGCAAATTCGGGGGCACCTGCCCGCTCCCTTACTGACCTCGAATATCAGGTACTCCTCCTTTTGCTTCAGCTCTTCGTACTCCTTGCCCTTGACCTTCTTCTCCGGCAGGGAGGAACGGTGCTCAAGCAGCTCTGCTGCCATGGCTTTGAATTTGGCCTCATGACTCTTTACTTGCTCCTCCTGGGAAAAGGAAGGAAACAAGTTCCCTTGACTTCAGCTGTCCAGCCTCACCATCTAACTTCCTTTCCCTCCATCCCCCTGCACCGCAGCTCTTTTAAATTTGATTTGATTATCATCCCCTTTTCAGAGAGGCTGAGAAGCTGCTGGCATGGGCTTCTCCAGCACCCCTATTTTCCCCCACTGAGCTAAACATGTACAATGACTTCCACCCGCCCTTAAGTTGGTGCCTTCTAATGCTGTCTTCTGGAAGTCTCCCCCCCCCCAAATATATGTAGATTGTGTATGACATCCCTGCCCCTCAAGGGAGCTCCTTTCTAAACATGGCAGTTCCTGCTCCATCCTTTGTTAGCCTTTAAGGTGCCCACAAGCCTCTTTGATCCTGCAACCCTACCACGTCTTCTTTCTCCAATTCCTCTCAGTGGCAGAGGCCTGGTCCTCCGCTTACCTGAGACAGCCGTGTGGTGGAGCTGGGCAGCAGCGGGCGGCTAAACTTCTTCTGAGACCCAATAGCAGCTGGGAACGGGGGTGCGGAGAACATGGCTGCCACCACATTGATGCGTGTGATCCAGGAATTCATTTGCTCCGTGTTCCTGGAGGAAGATGCAAAAGTCAACAGATGAGGTTCCCCTTCCTTCCTTGCACTAGGACCACAGCTTCTTCCAGGTTTTGTATTAAAAAATGAAAAAGCGTTTTGTGTGTGTGTTTTGTGTGTATTTATGTGTCTTAACAAGGGACAGGCCTATATTTGGAGCCAGACTAGGACAGGGCTGAACTAACCAAAGCATACTCTGTGACTCTGGAGAAACGCAACCAAATTGAGAAGGGGATTGTAAGTGGCTGGGACACTTAAGGAAGGAAAAAATTAAAGCAGAGGCAACTGGAGCAGATCTGAAGCAAGATCTGCTCTGGTTAAGCTCACAGAGGCGGCTGAATCTGAGAAAAGGGGGCAGTGTGGGAGCGACAACTTCCCAACTTCCCAGCAAGCCATTTCCCCTTTCTCGCTCTCCCTCCCCTCTTGTCTGGATGCCCAGGGCTTTCAACATGGGCCCCAAGACGATCAACTTACGGGGCCTGGAAGAGGAAGACTCTCCAGTCAGCCGTTCTGAGGTAGAAGACGTTGGGCCTCTTGTTGTAGTCCGATGCTTGGGTGGCCAAGGAGTGGTGGATGCTGATGGCGTTCTTCAGTTCCTCCTCGGCCAGGGCCTTGCCAGGCTTGTACTCCTCCTGAAACGCAGGCAGGCAGACAGTGGGTGGGTGAATTTGCTCCTCCTGACCCCAGCCAAAAGGGCATGGAGCTCTCCCTCGCATCTCAAGAGTCTGATCCTAGGTTTGAGTGTGATGTACCAAGAGGCTTCTAGGACTGCAGATTGGGACTTTGTGCACATCCACACCGGAAAATCCCAAATAAGGGGACCTCAGATCTGGTAGGCAGGACACTGGACTACAGCAGATATACCATTACACGCTTCAGTTGAGTTTTGTGTGTATATATACGTATATAAAATTTGCATCGGCTTAATATTTATTAGATGTGTCATCATTGGCGGAAGGTGGGCATTTTTGTAAAAATGCTTGGAAAGCAGAGGAGCTCTCTGAAAGACTCTGGGTGGCATTTTTCTTCCCATTCATTATTGGTCTTGGGTTATGTCTTGCCATTATGTACTGCGATATCCACCCTGCCCATTCTCCTAACCAAAATTCATAAACACACTGCCACAAACATATTAAACATCCACATTCGGGGAGGGGCATTCCTGTGCAAAATCTAAGTCATGCAGTTGTCTTGCTATAGCTGTCCAGTTCATTTCAATTCAGGCACGCAGTGCAGACCACAACTACCCTGGCTGGCTGGCCCTTGCTTCTTTAGCAGCGCTCAAGGAGACAGCTAAAGCAGGAAGTGTTTCTGCTTAACAACGTTCAGGAATAAATGAGTAGTCCCTCACTGCCCAAATGGAGCTCTGGAAGTATTGACAGATATCCAGCATTTCACAGGACTGCTCATTACAAGGGCGTGGGGGCATCTGTCCCTGGTTAGCTTCCAGCAATATGAGTTTTGCAGTGAAAATAATTCCTTGATACAAATATGGCTTCTCCAAAATGGCTGCTCTTGCAAGGCCATCCTCACAGGAGACTAAGAAGTGTCCCGATAGATGAGGCCAAAGGCATGTCTCACCCAGCGTCCCATTCCACCCAATGTTCCCTACCAAATTTGAATCATGTTGCATCTCTTCTAACACCCTATGCCAGCCATGGGCTTCACCGCCTCCTGTTCCTTCCTCTGCCCACTGGCATTGACTAGCACCAGTGCCACATCTCTTCTGCGGCAGACTGAATCTGAATCCATCCTTACTACTTGTCGTCTCCCTGAGGCTTCCATCACACAGCCAAGTGGCTGCCTAAAACTGAATCTAGGTAGTCCTTGCTACTTGCTGCTTAGCTTCCACTAGGACCAGGATTTCCCAAACTTGAGACTCCATCTGTTTTTGGACTACAACTCCCATCATCCCTAGCTTGCAGGACCAGTGGCAGCTCCCACAGCAATGGCCACCAAGGATCGGATAAATGCATGGAGTAAAGGTAAAGGGACCCCTGACCATTAGGTCCAGTCGTGGCTGACTCTGGGGTTGCGGCGCTCATCTCGCTTTATTGGCCGAGGGAGCCGGCGTACAGCTTCCGGGTCATGTGGCCAGCATGACTAATCTGCTTCTGGCGAACCAGAGCAGTGCACGGAAATGCCGTTTACGGTCCCGCTGGAGCGGTACCTATTTATCTACTTGCACTTTGATGTGCTTTTGAACTGCTAAGTTGGCAGGAGCAGGGACCGAGCAACGGGAGCTCACCCCGTCACAGGGATTCGAACCGCTGACCTTCTGATCAGCAAGTCCTAGGCTCTGTGGTTTAACCCACAGCACCACCTGCGTCCCTCTCAAAATGCATGGAGAGGAGAGGGCTATTGAGGGCTGCTAGATACAATGGCTGTGCTCTGCCTCCACAGTCTGAGGCAGCAATGCTTCTGAAACCACAGGAGGAGGGAGGGGTCTTGTGATCGAATCCTGCTTGCAGGTTTCCCCAGAGGCAACTGTTCAGACACCGTGAGAACCCAATGCTGGACCAGATGTGCCGCTGGCCTGATCCTGCATGCTCTTCCCATGTTCTTTGTTTGCAACCCTTTGGGGACATGTGCATTGCGTTGGCTGCATCAACACTGCCTGCCGGGTGGGGAATTTCTCTCCCACTGCAGTTCAGCCAGACTTCTGGTGTGGAAGCTGACATGTATGTAGGCCTGTCCCTTTGTAAAAAATGTGCACAATCATCACAATTATCTCAGGCTCGTCTTAAATTGGGGAGGATGATTCACCCTTCAATTTTTCTGGGTTAACAAAAGCAAGAAGAGTTGCAAGATGCCTCGAGAGTTCTAAAAAGGGAAATGATGCCGTTTCAGTTTGGATTAAGACCCGTAACACTTGAGAGGCCTACTACACAGGGCTATCGCGAGGCTAACTATAACAGAACCTGCAAAGTGTTTTGCAACCTTTAGCTGCTGCAGAGCAGAATCTGCGAGAATGCAGTATCCACATAAATTTTGCACAGCAGGAATATGAATGTTTCATGCAAGCTTAGTGTCCCGGTTTTTAATCCTCTGGACCCGGCCACCCCTGCAGGACCTAAGCAGTCCGGTGAAGTGAAGGGTGTCAAGACAGTACGCTTCAGTTAGGCAGAAGCGCAGCTCTTTCCCCCTGATATTGCAAGAGACACTCGTCTCGACAGCACTAAGGCAAAGCGAAGAGACTGTCACAGCAGATGATCTTCTACATTGACTCTGGTCTGCGTGACACATGGCTGGACTTTCCGTGCAGTCTCACTTTCAGTTCAGAAAGGGTCTAAACAACATCCTGAGGACAAGAGAATATAATTTCTCTGGCCATGTAGGAAAGCTCATGCTATGGGCAGAGTTGGGGAAGATGTCAGAAATTGCACATGTACGTAAATGAGGGCAGGGGCTTGAGATCAACCACTTGGCGGATGGGGGAGCAGGGAATTGGCGGGGAAAGGAGACTCCAAATGAATTCCATGCCCAGCCAATCTCAACACTCCTCGTCTTCAGTCCCAGCTTTCCTAGTCAACATTTCAGTTTAATGAACGGAGTTATTGGGAGCAGAACAAAACATGCAAAACCCATGCGAAAAACTGGGTTGGCTCCCTTATTCCAGCCAATGGAAATCATGCTTTAGTTACCTTCTGTAGATACAGGATCATGCCCTTCAGGATCGCGTGGAAAGTCTTCCACCCCCGCTTCCCTCTTGGGGCTGCCAAGGAAAAGGGAGAAGAGTCATTACAAAAGTTGGTGCTAGGCAAAGGCCTCGGTGGGAGGGGAGCAAGCTCAGCGGAGGCATGAATTTCTGGGGGTCTGGGAATGAGCACATTCTGTATGGGGGAGGCCTGGCAAGGACAGGACTGGTCCCATCCTGCTGTTTTCTAGGGCAGAGGCATCAGGAAGCTGTTGAAGCTCCACTTAGAGGAAGCAGGCGCAGCGAGTGGCTCCTGCCAGGTAATTCTGTACTCGGCAACAGATACGAAGCATACAGGCACAGCATCTAATCAGATCAAAAAGGCATTAGCTGCCTGGGATTAGGAAGGATTTTGCAGGGGAAATGGAGGGTGCAGCGTGGGTGCATTCTTTGGGATGGGCCAGGTACCTTCACACCAGGCAAATGACTCGGTTCCCTGAGTGCTAACTGCGCCCTCTGAACCTGGAAGAATGTCCTCGCCTTGCACCCCGCTCCCCTGCCCCTAATTCAAAACCATGCCCAGACAAAGAGACCCAAGGGAATAGGCTGTCACCTGGCAGAATGAGCTTAGTTTATCCCCAGCAATCTCTTCAGTACAACCTTCCACCCCCCCAACCGCTCTGTGCAACTTTCCCATTGCCCTCCCTGAAGGTTATGCATCGTCCCATGCTGCCAGCCACATCTGGCACAAAATTGCAATGGTTTTAAAAACCCAGCAATCTGCAAGAAACAAAACAAAAATCCCCACATCCCCCCCTTGCCCCAGGCTAGAGATGTGCGGCAGCTTCTGCTATCCTTCCTGAGAAAAAGTCATGCTCGACTCGAACATTGCTGACCTGCTCCTTCAAGCGAATGTCGTTTGGATTCCACCCTTGCCTGCAATCCTATAGACACTTGAACTCAGTGGGGCTTACTTCTGAGTACACATGCATGTGGACAGAAGTGCTTATGTGGCCCTGTTCAAAGAAGCTGAAGATAAACACCAAGTACACAGCTAAGGCAAATATGAATTGCCATTTATCCTTAGATAAGTTGTTCTAAACCAGGGATCGGCAACGTGTGGCCCATGGGCCGAGTGCGGCCCATGAAGACCGTTTTACCGGCCCATGAACCGCCCCTGAACTGAGCTGCCCACTCGGCGAGTCCCCCTAAACCAGCGCGGCGCGGGGACTCGCCGAGCAGTGCCAGAAATTGCGTCTGCGCACATGCAGATACTGGAAATCATGTCTACGAATGTCCAGACGCTGAAAATTGCTTCTGCGCAGATGCGATTTTCAGCGTCTGGGCATTCACAGACGCGATTTCTGGCGTTACACTGTGCCAGTTCGGGCCACGGAAAATCTCTGTGGGAGTGATCTGGCCCATGGCCAGTAAACCTTGCCACCCCCTGTTCTAAACCATACCATCACTGCTTTTTGTTTTTGTTTTTGAATTGCAACTTCTTCCTCACCAGATTTCTAGTGCTGAAGTGGGAGATATTAAGACGCAGCCTGTATGTGGCGCCATCAGCACAGTACAGAAACCCATCCTAGACCCTTTAGAAATGGCAGAGACTCCACAAGACTGCAGGAGGGGAAGAGTAACTTTGCAGAGCTTATACAAAACACTTTAAGGAACAGGGAAGGACAAAGGACTGGCTGGAATTTGTGAACGGAGCCTCTTTGCGACAGTAATTGCTGGTTAAAACAAACTCCCATAGAATCTGAATTGATCAGAAAAATTGGTGGGCTTTTGTTTCTGGCAAAAAAATTGCAACTCCCTTTGAATTGTTTTGAAATAAGAGAGGAGGGTTGATTTTAAATAGGTGCCCAGTAGGTGCACCTCAAGAAAGATAATCCAAACAATACGCTGTGTGGGTAAGGGCAGAGGAGTTAGTCATACAGGGAGTTTCCATGAACATAAAAGGGGGGGGGCGGGTCTTTCCTCATGTGAGACACGGACAAAGACTCTGGTGACCAACATCCTTCTTTTCCAGGTGCAGCAGACCTGGCTGCCATAGATGTTTCACCACACAATTCTGGACATGTGAGAACATCAGTGGCGGATCACATACTAGCCCCTCTGGGTTGTTTTTAAAAAATTAATAAATTACTGGGGAGGATGTCTTTCTGCATAAGCTTTTATACAACAACAACAACAACAACAACAACAACAACAACAACAACAACAACAACAACATCGTATTATTTATACCCTGCCCATCTGGCTGGGTTTCCCCAGCCACACTGGGCAGCTCCCAACAGAATATTAAAAACACGGTAAAACATCAAACATTAAAAACTTCCCTAAATAATAATTTTTTGCTTACACACTCCTTGGCAAAGCTGAAATATTTGCAAGGTGTGTTTCTTGGGCCAAAGACAGGGCAAGGATCCTGCCTTCAAAGGCGATGCCATTTTAAAAGTTTCCTCCTGCCTGTGTGGGGCTAAAAGGAAGCGATGCCCAGCACAGACCAGCACCTCCTTGCTCACTTCCTCATGTGCAGTCAAGTGCAGCCCGTGCCATTGCCAAGAGGAAGCCCCCTCATCGCCCCGTACACCACCACCAATATCAGACTTACTCTTTTTGCAATCCGGCTCGGCATGGCTCTTGCGCACGAGGAGGCTGTGCTTGTATGTAGCGATGCTGGGATCCTGCGAGAAATCCAGGAAAGGGTTGCTGCAGCTGCTGATGCGCTTGATGGACTTGGGGTTGGGGTCTGCCAGTTCAGAAAGCGACTTGCGCAGTTCCTCTTCGTCTCTGAACGGCAAACAAGCAGCGTTTTAAAATCAGCTCAGGCCCCACACCGGCCCCACCAATAGTTCACCCTGCCTACAGTCCAGTCATTGTGCCTTGACCATTTTCAAGAGGACGACAAGGAGGAAAGCCCTGCTGCAGGAAGACAAAGCCCTTTTGCTAGATCCTGGATGCAGTTGCTTCTTCTAACCCAGGGGTGAGGAACCGGTGGCCCTAGACCACAGCTCCCATCGTCCCCACCAACCGGCCTTGTTGCTTGTGGCCGATGGCAACCCATCAGCACATGGGAGGCCACAGGTCCCCCCCACCCATAGAAGCCAATGGGGATATGAATCTGACAAGACTCATTGTTGGCATCCGAAACAATGGAGTGAACCTCTGGGGGTGAAGTTAAATCACTGCATTAGCAGCATTGAAGCAACCTCCCTTGGGTGCAAGCCTTGGCAGTGTGTCTGGAGGCCTTGGGCTGCCCAGTTGACAGGACCCCCTTCTCGGCCTCAATGATGTGGTCCAAAGGTAAGCAGAGCAAGACGTTTGGCACCAGCCTGGCTGCAGGAATTGCTGGAAGGAGGCGTACAAGGCGCCATCCAACCATCTTAGGTATTCTACTCTGGATCTGTGTAGGGCTTACTCCTTAGTCTTTTCTTCTCCTGACGATAACCCACAAGGCAGCAGAGGTTTAGGATCAATTATTTCCTTCTTCTAAATGGGCTACTTTCCCAGGTGGATGAGCTCCACCTGCCTCCCACTTCCCTCTACAGCACACGCAGAAACCACCTTCTTAATAATAATAATAATCAATCAATTGACATCGCTTGTCGGGTTGCAAGAAGTTTAGAATTATATGAATTCTTGCGAAAAAGGACTAAGAAGGAGTTTATTTAAGATTTGGATTTTATAGCAATAACTATTAAATTAAAATGCAAAATCAGAAAGAAAGTTAGAAAACCATTAGTCGAGGTTGACGGAAGTTTTAGGCTATGATAGTCAAAGTTTGTTATATTGTATAAGATGGGATGTTATGTTTGGAAAACGTGTGCAAAACCAATAAAAATTATATATATATATATATAAATAGTTGGAGGGCCAAGTTTGGCCATGCCTGCTGTAGGGTCAAAAGGAACCAAATCTATTCACTGTATGATCCTTTTTTAAGTGTGGCAGGCATGTGGCTTCTTTTTAAGTCTTCGGTTTTCACCAAGACACATTTAAGGGATTTGCCAGGTAGAAAGGACCCTCGGAAACTGCTTTATACAAGAGTTAGACCACTGGTGCGTCTAGCCTGGTATTATACCCCGCCCTTCCCAGTTTAGGAAACCGGGCTCAGAGCAGCTAACAAAACAATTCATTGATGCTACAAAAAACAACATAAAATATGGGATAAAGTGTAAATAACAATAAAATCAAAAATCAATTTAGGGGGGAAATCCATCCAATAAACATTGGATGATCACCAGGGCTAGCTGGCTAAATTAGTCCCACTTGGGCCAGCGAGGAGACCAGGGGAGAACCAGCTGTGGGATCCCAGAGTGGGCAGTCTTCACAAAAAGGGGAGGGGGAGGGAAGGAAGGGGAACAAGAGATCAGGCTTCTTGACGGTTGGACCCACTATTGCTCTTGTCCATTTAATCTGCCAGAGCCTGTCTTTGCATGCAGGTGAAGTCCCTAACTCACTGAGGGTTTGAGACTCATTGGCTACCTTCCCCTGGTTTACCCGGCCAGAAAAAGTCAAAGAACCTAATTCTGGCTTGAAAGGGGAAAAACACACACACACACACACACACACACACACACACACACACACACACAATAAAAATGGATTTTAAAAGTTAAGAAACTGCAGAACATGATTATCTACAAAGAGGCAGCCTTTTGCTGCTTTCAAGATGAGTGTGTATGCAGACACTTTTGTCTTAACCTTAAAAACCAAGAAAAAACTTTAAAAACTGATCCAAACTTTGTATGTATATTACTCATCATGTGAGTCAATGGAGGGGGGGGGTTGTTTTATTTTTAAAGAACTAAAATGATTAGTTGTAAGCATGCAAATGTCCTGTACATTACTTAAAACACAACCCACCCACCCGCTACAGAAGTAGGGAAAAAATGCACAAAACTAATCTGACCATGGAGGAGTGGGGTGGGACGAGCTTTGTGGGTGGGGAATGTGTTGTTCATCGTGGAAGCTGAGCTGAAAGAGCACAGCGAAGAAAAAGCAATGCCTATACTATAACGTTAGCCAACGATAACAAGCTCCCAGAGAGAGAGAGAGAGAGAGAGAGAGAGAGAGAGAGAGAGAGGAAGCGCAGAACAGAATTCCTGTATTGCAGGGGGTTGGTCTAGATCAGTGTTAGGATATATAAGCTAGCTACCAAACAGCTCCTTAAACCAGGTTACAGATGCCAAAACAAAATGCCTAGTTGGCTTGAGCCGAGATAGTTTGAAAGCTGTCGTATTTTCAAGACGACTTTTTGGTTCCTGAAGTTCATCCTGATTGTGCAGGTGAAATATAACAGATAGGATGTGTTGCTCGTGTGTGAAAGCAGTCAAGATCCAAGGATGCCCAGGCATGCGCCTCCAGATGGTGGAGCTATCAGGTGCCATCCTGGTGCCCAGGCATCTTCACTTAGTTGCAGGTGGCCGATTGCCAGGTGCAAAATGTCCCCAGTGCCTGGACTAGAAGACCCTTGGAGTCCCTTCCAACTCTACAAAATAGGATCCAAAATGCAGCAGTCAGATTGGTCCTAGAACAATAGGATCCAAAAACAGCAGTCTGATTGGTCCTAGAACAATAGGATCCAAAATGCAGCAGTCTGATTGGTCCTAGAACAATGCAGCAGTATGACTGGTCCGCAGGAGCCACCCAATCCAGCTCCAGGTGGAAGTGAATCCACAACCTGATTGGCCTACAAGAGAATCCCGGAATTAGCCAATCACGTGCAGCCCATTGTGTAAATAATGTATATAAAGCAGATATTTTGGGGAAACGTTAATTCCTCCTCACCACTATGAGCTGAACAAAGAGCATGAAATCCACTCTCGACTCTGAGTATACAGTGGTGCCCCGCAAGATGAATGCCTCGCAAGACGGAAAACCCGCTAGACGAAAGGGTTTTCCGTTTTTGAGCTGCTTTGCAAGACGATTTTCCCTATGGGCTTGCTTTGCAAGACGAAAACGTCTTGCGAGTGTTCCGATTTTTTTCCGCTTTCCCCCCTTTTTCTAAGCTGCTAAGCCGCTAATAGCCTTTTAGCCGCTAATCCGCTAAGCCTTTAATAGCCGCTAAGCCTTTAATAGCCGCTAAACCGCTAATAGCGCTAATCCGCTAATAGGGTTGCTTCGCAAGACGAAAAAACCGCTAGACAAAGAGACTCGCGGAACGGATTAATTTCGTCTTGCGAGGCACCACCGTATTTCACTCAATTTTATGATTCCCTGAACATAATAAACCTATTGGGTTTATCCATCTAATCAGTCAATCAAGCCATCAATCATCTATTGTCTTTCGTTTCCCCCCACAATATTCTACTAAGCTATCATCTGCACACAGCCCACAGTATGGTTACGGCTCGGGAGGAGTTTGGGTTATCCTTTCTATCAGTCCCCAGCTTTGTTGAAATATAATCTTGGGGTCATAAAGGCCTCAGAGGCAGAGACTTAAGTAGCTGCAGTGAAGAACAGGAGCTAGGTTAAGTGCGAATGACCTGTCGCTCCTCTGCCTTATTTCCCAGAATCCTTCAGCAGAATCTGCTGCTTCGGCAGCCTGGGCGAAGACCTGCCTCTTATTTCAAAAGGAAGCTGGCGTTCTGCGCATCTCTTAATGCAGAAAGGCCTTGCAGCTCCCCAAGCATCAAAGGGAGCTCTACAGAAAAAAGAGAGAGAGATTCGCAGATACAGAGGGAGGCGGCACGGACAAAAACCTGGCCACGAACGCAGAGATGAGAGTCGATTCTGTCTCCCCACCCCACCCCACCCACAAAGGCACACATGGAAAAGGACCCGAAAGCAGGCTGGGGTGTGCGCACACAGTGACACATCCCTTCAGGGTTGGGGACAAGTGACGGGTCTCATGCGCCGTCTGCCTTGTGAATCATGCCTCGGTGCTGGCTCCACACCGTGCCAGGGCGGAGGGAAGCTGGCACGCTGCATTTTCCCTCACAAACATCAAGCATTAAATGCATCAAGCCCAAGCCGAGCTGTCTCCATGGCGACAGCCTCGGCGATGCTGGCTTGGCGCCAGGGTTGCAAACCAAGATGATTAATTCCAACAAATCCATTGAACAAGTCGGTGGGGAGGGAAGCCAAGTGGGCAGATGAGAAAGCTAGCACAGCCCACGTCACTTCAGGTTGGCGGAGAGCAAATGCCAGAGTGAAGGGCACTCTGGCCCTGGCCCCCCCAATGGATCCTGTCCCAAGCTCACCTTTCAGCGCAGCTTTTGCTTCCGAGGGAACTCAAACATAGCACAGGGCCCAAATCGCTAGGTCTGACGGCTTCTGCGATTCATTGGATGATGGCAATCAATACTAACACTAATAATAATATTTTTAAAACTCTATTATTTATACATAATATGGGATGTTTTGGGTTCCATGATGGATGGAAGGCAGCACATAAATGTAAGAAAAGGATAAAGTAAATAATCCGGAACTTAAAAAAACAAAAAGCTATATAGAAGTTAAAAAACAACAACTAAGCCTGTTACCCACAGGTTCACAATCTAATAACCTTTACAAAATGCTAAGCGTGTTAGTAGAAACCACATCCAAGTACAGTGGTACTTCGGGTTACATACACTTCAGGTTACATACGCTTCAGGTTACAGACTCCGCTATCCCGGAAATAGTGCCTCGGGTTAAGAACTTTGCTTCAGGATGAGAACAGAAATCGTGTGGCAGTGGCACGGTGGCAGCGGAAAGCCCCATTAGCTAAAGTGGTGCTTCAGGTTAAGAACAGTTTCAGGTTAAGAATGGACCTCCGGAACGAATTAAGTACGTAACCAGAGGTACCGCTGTACAATAGTAATAATAATAATAGTAATAGTAATAATAGTAGTAGTAGTAATAATAATAATAATAATAATTTATTATTTATACCCCGCCCATCTGGCTGGGTTTCCCCAGCCACTCTGGGCAGCTCCCAACAGAATGATAATAATAAAGTGGTAAAACATTAAAAACCTCCCTAAACAGGGCTGCCTTCAGAACCTTCAGAACAGATCCAAAAGCATGGCTGCCCCAGCCAATCTCACGTTATGGGGAGTTCTGCAAGTGCTCCCTGCGATATCCAAGACTCAGACCACTTAATGGCTTTATGGTTTATAGACAGCACCTTGAATTGGCTTGGAAACATATTGGTAGCAGTATAAGGAAGAGTGCCCTCTCATCATTTTAGGACTGTATTGAAACCCCTCACTGTGTATCTATGGTTAAATGAACTGCGGGGTAATCACCTTGGCGCTTCTAAGGCTTTATTTCTCTCTGCCGGTATCTTTGGCGGCAGCCGCAGGAAGTGTGCTCTTATTTCCTCCGGAGAGCAGCCTGAGAAACACCAGCATGGTCTGGACCAGCCATCCACCATTTCAAGGATCCATGCCTTCAAATCATAGTTCATTGGTTATACACCAATGAACCTGTTAGAATCATAGAATTGTAAAAGGTAAAAGACCCCTGGATGGTTAAGTCCAGTCAAAGGCGACTGAGGTTGCGGCGCTCATCTCGCTTTTCAGGCCAAGGGAGCCGGCATTTGTCCACAGACAGTTTTCCGGGTCATGTGGCCAGCATGACTAAACCACTTCTGGCGCAACAGGACCCAATGCCAAGTGCCAGAGCGCACGGAAATGCTGTTGATCTTCCTACTTATCTACTTGCACTGGCATGCTTTTGAACTGCTAGGTTGGCAAGAGCTGGGACAGAGCTAACGCCATTGTGGGGAATCGAACTGTCGACCTTCCGATCAACAAGCCCAAGAGGCTCAGTGGGTTAGACCACAGTGCCACCCACGTCCATGGCTTCCCGTCGGGGAATCTAACCCCGGTCTCCTGTGTGACAGGTGGGGATACTTACCACTACACCCATGGTAGCTAGATTCATGAGACAGCTGTGTTTTGCTAGTAAAGGTAAAGGGACCCCTGACCATTAGGTCCAGTCGTGGCCAACTCTGGGGTTGCGGCACTCATCTCGCTTTACTGGTCGAGGAAGCCGGCGTACAGCTTCCGGGTCATGTGGCCAGCATGATTAAGCCGCTTATGGCGAACCAGAGCAACGCACGGAAACGCCATTTACCTTCCCTCCGGAGCGGTACCTATTTATCTACTTGCACTTTGACGTGCTTTCGAACTGCTAGGTTGGCAGGAGCAGGGACCGAGCAACGGGAGCTCACCCTGTTGTGGGGATTCGAACCACCGACCTTCTGATCGGCAAGTCCTAGGCTCTGTGGTTTGACCCACAGCGCCACCTGCGTCCCTATATGTTTCGCTAGGTTGCATGGCAAATCTGAAAAAGGCTACTGAGTGCCTTTAAATTGCCTAGCAACTGCAAAGGGTGCCATCACTCAGCACCTCAGTCTTGCAACACAGCATGGATTCAAACTGCCGACCTTCTGACTGGTATGCCCAAGAGGCTCAGTGGTTTAGACCACAGCGCCACTGGCGTCCCTCATAGAACTGGAGAGCTGGAAGGCACCACAAGCTTCATCTAGTCCACCCCACTGCAATGAAGGAATCTTTTGCCCAACATGGGGCTTGAACCCACAACCCTAAGATTAAGAGTCTCGCGCTCTACCGACTGAGCTGCCAAGTGTTCAAGAGCCCCCAACAAAGCAGTCCTCCCAAATTCAGGTGGTTGGTAAAGAGGAGCCCACCAAGGAATGTGGTCTTGCCCCTCCCCTTGGTGGGATTCTGAAATCTTGTGAGGACCCTTTCCTCTTCTAGAAGAAGGTGTTTGGTGGTCAAAGCCATTGACTGCTTTAGTACCCCGACATACCAGGGGGTATTGTTTTGTCTCAAATACATTGGTACCTCGGGTTACAGACGCTTCAGGTTACAGACTCCGCTAACCCAGAAATAGTACTTCGGGTTAAGAACTTTGCTTCAGGATGAGAACAGAAATCGTGCAGTGGCGGTACGGTGGCAGTGGGAGGCCCCATAGGCTAAAGTGTTGCTTCAGGTTAAGAACAGTTTCAGGTTAAGAACAGACCTCCAGAATGAATTAAGTTCTTAACCCGAGGTACCACTGTACCTGCTTACTGTCTATTTTCCTGTTTCTTGTTTTTACTTGTCCCTGGTCTTTAAATCACTTTACATGCCACCTTGAGCTTCTTAAAGGAATGGCAGAGCATAAATTTTCCAAGCGAATAAATAATAAAAGATTAACTAACCGAAAAATGGCAAGATTTAGCAGTAGCGTAAAACATAAAGCAATGAAGGAAGGGGAAAGGAGTAAAAATGGCGCCCGCCTGAGAGATGCCAGAACTGAGTTCCTGTGAGTTCCGGCTGGGGAAAAAAAGCCCTGAATAAAACTATTTTTAAGTCCAGCAGCACAGTAATATCACAAAGGGGCAAATTTCAGGCCTTGGAATTGACTGCAGATGCAGCCCTGACTTTTCCACAAAGAGGCAATGGACCCAGATAAATTCAAACCGAAGGGATTTGATCCAAATGCTTACTTCGCTGCACTCAGAGCGAACATGTCTCAGCAAAGGACCTCCATTTTGCTATCTCCTCCACTTCTTTTCTCTCCAGTGTTAGTTGCAACTCTCCCGGAACCGGGGCTTCAGAGATTTGAGATTCACTGCCTTGCTCTCCGCCACCCTTCTAAGCGCTGCCTCAAATGTGCAGATTCTTAGTTCCACGTGTGAAGGCGAAATTGACAACGCAACCGCTTCATCCTGGTCCCAGACTTAGTGGGTTGAATTTACTCAGAGTAGAACTATGAAAATGAATGGACCTGAGTTAGATGTGTCTATTAACTTCCACTCTGAGTGGGATGGGTGTTGAATACTACCAAATAGTCCAAAATCAAACAAAACGTTGTAGGGGGAACACTTCAAATGTGCTCCAAACAGATCTACTCCAGTTCTGACTTCAGGGGAGAGGAACCACTCCTGCTCCTTTCTAATTGATCAGAATACCTGGAGGCAGGTGGTACTTAGGGTGAACAAGGTTACATGGCAGGCAGGACTGCTGCTTTGCAGTTCCTTACTTGGGCAGGGAGGACGTGTGGGTGTTTTGGAGCAGTGGCGTAGCGTGGGTTCTCAGCACCCGGGGCAAGGCAAGTAATTTGCACCCCCTAACCCGTGGATTTGCGCCCCCTAACCCTAACCCCCAGATGTTGCGCCCGGTGCGGCCGGCCCCCCTGCACCCCCCACGCTACGCGGGTGTTTTGGAGAGCGACATGAAAAACTGCATGTGAATTCCCCAGATTTGTAAACGGAAGGAAAGGGACACACTGATAATCTGATTTAAAAATGAAAAGAAACCCAGTTCACTCTTACTTTCTATATTGTGCTAACAATCTTCCGAAATGACTCACTTTGAGACTTTCTGGGTATGTAAACTCCTTTCCATCAGCTAGTAAATTATATGGTAAGTGGGGGGGAAATAACCTTAAAGAAATGCCTACAATCAGAGTGGGGGAAAGATATCTAGTAGTGTCCCCCCCCCCCGCCTTTCTGAAAAGAGGAAGAAATACGAGAATTGCTACGGAAATTCCGATGAGCTCTGAGTGAATATATTGGGGCAGTCATGCAAATATCCATTGGCCTAGTCATCAATGATGAATAACAAGGGAAGACAGATCTTTCTAATGTTTTGAGCATTAGAGTGATGAGTCTCACTCCTCCTCGATGCCATTCCTACTCTGGCTCCCTCACCTGGAATTGTAGGGATGAAGATCGCAAAGCAATCGGTCTGCCCCAGCCCCCAACAGCTGCACAGCCTAGGAAGAAAAGCCCCTCCCTGCTGCAAACCAAGAGGGAGGCAGCTCCAGCGCAGAAGTAAGGCTAGCTACCGTGGGAGTAACTCATTTCTATGCACGAGTTAACATTGCGCAGGAGAGGGGAGCGGCCGTGGGGAACAGGATGCGAACGGCATGACTTGGCAGAAGACAAGAGATCCGCTCTGTGTCAGATGATCGCAACGAGATCCAAACCTTCTTGCCAAACGTGCCGCTTTGCACCCGTTTCTGCGGCGCTGCAGGGTAGCGCGAGTCTCTCCTCCCTGTTCTCCCGGCAGGTGCTGATCATGTAACACAGTTCATTGCTGGGATTTGGAAACACGGGCCCAATTCTTGCTAGTTCAAGGGAAGAAAGGGGGAGCCTGGACTGCCCTTAAGGAGAAGCACTGTTCTTCGATACAACACATCTTCTCAATACACAGAAAAGGAGGTCGTACAGAGCTGGCGATGTTCCTGTTCACCGTGTAACGCTCCTTCCATTCTTATGGGCTTGAAACGCCTCTCCTAACTGAAGCGTGTAACACTTTCACTTTGCAGCTATGGCCGTGTTGGCCAACCTACAGTGGTACCTTGGTTCCCGAACACCTTGTCTCCCAAACAAATCAGCTCCCGGACGCTGCAAACCCACAAGTGTTCCAATTTGCGAATGCTTTTCAGAAGCCAAACGTCCGACACGGCTTCCGACTGAGTGCAGGAAGCTCCTGCAGCCAATCGGAAGCCGTGCCTTGGTTTTCAAACGGTTTCAGGAGTTGGAGAGACTCCCGGAATGGATTAAGTTCGAGAACCAAGGTACCACTGATGTGCTGGCTTCCTTGTCTGGCTGAGATGAGGGTCCAGGAATCTGAGTATGTTCACCAGCTATTGGTTCTAGACCATAGCTGTCAACTTTCAGATTTGAAAATAAGGGATCAGCAGTCTCGAAAATAAGGGATCAGCAGCCTCACCTGTCCTGGGGACAGTCTACAGGATATCTAACAATCCGGGATAGCAGCGGGAAACGGTGCTGGAATAAGGGAATTTCCCGCAAAAAAAGGGAAGGTTGACAGCTATGTTCTAGACCACCAGCACCTTCTGTTCTCCAGCAGAAATGGTCCCAAAGGAGCTCAAGAGGAATGTCACCATCCCTATTCCCATCTCCTTCCTGTTCTACTGCTTCCAGTCTACTTGGATCTGGTTCCATGCCCTCCCCCTTTCCTAGATGCGACTGAAGCTTACTTGCATCACCTCGATTTGCATTTTGTTAGCATTTAGCTATTGCCCCTGAACCCTGTCAAGAAAGGCTCCTACAGTTTTCATCGTACTGGTCTCTGGAACTTCCACATACTGGAAGACAATGGTCTCCAGTCAGACCCTTTTGCAGATCTACTTTCTGAATGAAGCATTGAAGGTGGCAGTTGGAGGATGCAGTTATCCAATTAGGTCTCCTAGCATCCTGAGTGGCATAAAAAACACATGATATATGCACGGCAGGTTGTAACATCATGGCTCAGTTCAGCTGCTTGTTTTCTTCTCTATTCTACCTACTGAGCTGAACCAGTCTGAATTTTCTCTCCAATCTCCTTAATTCTGCCTAGCTGTTCCTTCTGCCGAAATTCCTTCTTTGCCTCTCTCGGAGTTTCAGAATCAGATATACTTACTGAAACACTGCTATCGTATTAATCCCACTGCAGAGACATCACATAGAAATGCACTGTACTCCAGCTTTCCAAACCTTTCGTGCTGGTGACACATTTTTTAAGACACGCATCATTTCGTGACACAGAAATTCAGTTTTACTAGCAAACCGGAAGTTAAACTAACCTCTTTCCAGCCCTAGGAGGAGCACGAGGTGCGTTCGCGCAACACACCTACACACCGCAGCCAACACACTAATGTGTCGCGACACACAGTTTGGAAAGCTCTGCTGTATGTTGTGATCCAAAATGTTACACTAAAAAAATACTATTGAGGAACCCTAATAAAAATCTTTTTTAAAGTATGGCTGTATTCTGGGCAGGGGTGATATCTGCCCCATTCTGTTGATAGCAAGGACAGAAGATAAATGCATATGGTAATTTATTAAATGAAATCATTGCAAGTGGGGTTTCCTTTTCAGCCTCGGTTAGATTTAAACAGAGGTGGCTTGTGATAAGATCTAAAGCAGCGATATTGACTTCTACAGATGACCGACACAGTTGTTGTGCGTGATGAAACACAAATTCAGATGACGTAGTCACACAGTCGTGCATTAATGGGACAGTCACAAAGTTTTGCGGCATTCATCAAGATAAAAGGAAGTCCCTGTGAAACCCTCTAAGTCTTATACCACACCGCCCCCTAGGGTGGCCAGGTGAGAAAAAGAAAGAGAGAGAAGCCAGGACTTCTGCACCTTCAGAAGTTGGGTAGAAGAGATCACAGAAAGTGTTCCTTGAACTACAAGCTACAACTGATAAAATTCTCTCTTACATGCAGTTATTATAGCTGCAGGACCCCTGTTTTCTCTATTTCACCTGGCCACCCCACTGCCAGCCAACTAGAAAATAATTCATCCCTTTACATTACTGATTCATTAGTAAATATTGGAGAAGCTATAGCATCTGTGTCTCTTGTAAATGCTTGCAACACTTGAGACGTGTATTTTTGAGATTATATGTTGCTTTAAACTGTTTTTAATATAATGTTTTAATGTTGCAACCTGCTCTGAGACCTCGGGGTGAAGAGTGGGTTGTTGTTGCTAACAGTATAGTTATACTTTTGCCAACAAAGGTCCGTATAGTTAAAGCTATGGTTTTCCCAGTAGTGATGTATGGAAGTGAGAGCTGGACCATAAAGAAGGCTGATCGCCGAAGAATTGATGCTTTTGAATTATGGTGTTGGAGGAGACTCTTGAGAGTCCCATGGACTGCAAGAAGATCAAACCTCTCCATTCTGAAGGAAATCAGCCCTGAGTGCACACTGGAAGGACAGATCGTGAAGCTGAGGCTCCAATACTTTGGCCACCTCATGAGAAGAGAAGACTCCCTGGAAAAGACCCTGATGTTGGGAAAGATGGAGGGCACAAGGAGAAGGAGACAACAGATGGTTGGACAGTGTTCTCGAAGCTACAAACATGACTTTGACCAAACTGCGGGAGGCAGTGGAATACAGAAGTGCCTGGCGTGCTCTGGTCCATGGGGTCACAAAGAGTCAGACACGACTAAACAACTAAACAACTAAACAACAACAACAACAAATACTTTTAAGCAGTGCTTTTTTTTCTTAAAAAAAATGTTTAGGGGTACTCTTCTTTTGACTCAAGGAAATCACCATTTTATAGTTCAAATTAGGGGAAATAAATACAGTAAATGGACAAAAGTACAAAGATTCACAAAATGTTTAGGGATATGCATACCCCTGCGTACCCCCAGAAAAAACCACACATTGCTTTTAAGTATAAACAAAAAAGATCACAATAGCAAAATATTTAAAAAGAGAAAAGGGGGATATTATACTTGTGCAGAAATATCAAACAGCAGCATTTGCATTATTTGCCAAGTCTGAGGTTAGAAGACACCTATCATTCGTGTGCCTCAGCCAAAATCAAAGAATATTGCTAAATTTTATATATTCTTTAAAAATTCTATGCCACGCTTCCATAGAATTTTCCAGGCAATTTAATTGTCCTTCAGAAAAACAAACAACACACCTGAGTAACAAGTTTCAAAAGCATTAAAATAGTGGATAAAAACTGGGCAGCAGTAACATCATCACAGTTAAACAGTGAATGCCTGGGAAAAGAAAGCGATTATTGCCATTTAAAAACCTGGTGCCCAAAAGATAGCAAAGTGGGTACCAGACGGGCCTCTCTGGGGATAGAATTATCTAAGTAGGGCACCACAATTTAGTAGGAGTTACCTAGAATTTTGGGAAAATGTAATTAGGCAGACAAATTATTTGATGCTCTGGGATGGCAGAACTGAAGAAAAGCATGTTTTGGCTCATTAATCGGCCAGGGAACCAAGGACAGTTCAATTGTGTGGGTTTGGGTCTGTGTGTGTGTGTGTGTGTGTGTGTGTGTGTGTATATATTTGTGTGCTCGCTTTGGCAGCACATATACTAAAAAATTGGAACGATATATATTTGTGTGTGTGTACACATGTACATTATTACAACTGATTGTAAGCTGCCAAGAATCATTCGAAAGGCAAGGTACATATCAAATGAATAAGCTAGCCGGTTTGCAGGAGAGCAGAAAAGTAAATCAACTCCATCAACAGACCTACAGAACCATCAGCTATTATCCAAAGGCAATAATAATAAATCCCTAGAGCACACTCAGAAGCAGGTCCTATTGTGCTCATTGGGGTTTACGCCTTACATCTGAAAGTAATTTCTCAGTACCAAATAAATGAAGATTCCATATAGTATGTAGTGGAAACGAAGTGTACTAGGATGACACTGAATTTTTTGCAATGGTATTAAAAATAAAAATCCAGACATTTATGTCTGCTTGAAAAACCAACCCTCCGAATGTCAGCAACACTGCAGGAATGGGACGGGATGAAAAAAATACATCTATTTTGTCTTATTACCTCTTGGTTCCTTTTGGATTTGTTATAACGTAACTAGATTCAAAAATACACTATCAAGCGGGAACTGTATAATTCATGCCCAAATTAGTGCCGGGATGGAAATCAATGCCTTGTTGGGGTTACTTTATTTTCAGTTGTGGAGTTTCATATTGTAGATCCTTAAGTCTGGGAAGATAAAAATAGAAACATCTCCCTTCAAGGAGATTCATCTGTCATGGATGCTTTGAGTTGAGATTTCCTGCATTCCAGGGGGTTGGACTAGATGTCCCTCAGGGTCCCTTCCAACTCTACAGTTCTATGATTCAACATTTACTTGGGAGAGCAGACTATAATACTTTAGATCAGTGGTTTCCAATTATGTAGGACCTCCTATTTTTCAAAAGCCAAGGCATGGACCACCTACTTTTGAAAATTTTGATAGCTCTACGGTAGTTACCTCTGCAAAGCATTTTTTTGAACAAAACGTGGGGTAGCCCCTAATAAGCAAAGGATTTTAGGTATACTAAAAAATAAGAAAATCTGAATGATATCTGGTTTTCAACATTGTGGTATATCAGCAGCTAAACATCGTGATATTCTGATATATCATGATGACTGAAATTGGAGATCAGGAGTAGGGGTGAAGGAAGGCTAACCTGGTGTGGGGTGTTGGGGCAAACTGGTGGTGAATGCAAGTGCGCCGTACGTACGGCGCATGTGCAGCGGTGCTATGTACGGCACACGCACATGTGTCGCATATAGTGCTGCCGCCGAGCGGTTTGCTGATGGCACCACTCGAGTCTCTCCTGGTATGCCCCACGGAGGACCTTACGGTCTTCAAATAAAAACATCTTGGAGGTCCCAGGCCACAGAGAGGTTAGGCTGGCCTCAATCAGAGGCAGGGCTTTTTCAGCCGTGGCCCCAATCTGGTGGAACGCTCTTGTCACAAGAGACTAGGGCCCTGCGGGACTTGACATCTTTCCGCAGGGCCTGCAAGACAGAGCTGTTCCACCAGGCCTTTGGCCAAGGTGCAGTCTGACCCCCTCCTTCTGTAATCCTCATAGCATTCTAGCCCAATGGTTGCCATTCATTTGATTTTGAATTGATTTTAGAATGAATTGATTTTAGAATGTATTTCAATTAATTGATTGTGATTTTATGTAAACTGTGTTATTTTTACTGTTGTTAGCCGCTCTGAGCCTGGCTTCGGCTGGGGAGAGCAGGATATAAATAAAATTTATTATTATTATTAATAATAATAATGGCTGAGAGCCAGTATGGTGTAGTGGTTAAGAGCGGTAGTCTCGTAATCTGGGGAACCGGGTTCACTTCCCCGCTCCTCCACATGGCAGCTGCTGGGTGACCTTGGGCTAGTCACTCTTCTCTGAAGTCTCTCAGCCCCACTCACCTCACAGAGAGTTTGTTGTGGGGGAGGAAGGGAAAGGAGATTGTTAGCCGCTTTGAGACTCCTGAAGGGGAGTGAAAGGCGGGATATCAAATCCAAACTCTCTTCTTCTTAAGCAGCAGCCATGAAGATCGAGTGTATAGGGGGGGGAAAGGAAGGGGAGTCACCTCCTCTACATGGTTTTAGTGGCTGCCAGCCACAGAAGATGCACGTCCACTGTGGCTGCTGCTGTTTCCTGCTGAGAAAAGATGCTCCACCCCAGTGCCAGGGGAAGGTAGTGCCACGGTGCCCTGAAGTGAGGGCGAACAGCTGCCCTGTTGTCCATCAGGTCAGCGTGAGAGGAAGGCAGCGCCTCGCAACTGGCTGCCCTGTTTTCCCTCAGCGTGAGGGCAGGCAGCTCAGATCAGCAGCGTTATCAGCTGAGATCATCCTGCAGTATTGGCAATGCCTTGAAATCGGCTGCCTTGTTCTCCCTTGCGTGGGGAGCGATATACAGTGGTACCTTGGGTTACAGGCGCTTCAGGTTACAGACTCCGCTAACCCAGAAATAGTACCTCGGGTTAAGAACTTTGCTTCAGGATGAGAACAGAAATTGTGTGGCAGTGGCATGGTGGCAGTGGGAGGCCCTATTAGCTAAAGTGGTACCTCAGGTTAAGAACAGTTTCAGGTTAAGAATGGACCTCCAGAATGAATTAAGTTCTTAACCCAAGGTACCACTGTATTGCCGGGTCAAAACCGTCCTTGAGGTGTGGTTTCCAAACCGATTTTGGCCCACCCATTGAAAAACCGCAAAGTGCTAAAACAACCATAACATTTGTGATATTACCATGCAAAAATGACAAAAAATTAGTTGGGGGGAGGCAAGGGATGGGGTCCCCAGGCCCCTAATTGGGAATGACTGCTTTAGATCCAAATTGAGGCTTAATCCAGACAAGACAGAAGTCCCTTTGCTTAGTAGGAACCAGTGCTGAGTAGGGCGTTGAGTGTCGTTTTGATGGAGTCCAGCTTCAGCTCGGAAGCCAGCTGCAATTCTTCCTGGAGAAAGCAGATCTGGGCCTTGAAATATGTTTGGAAATGGCAGCGGATGCAGAAGCTATTTTGCCAGAATGCTGATGGGAGCCTGGGCACATTAAACTGATATAATAATCCAATTTTCACTGGCTTCCAGTTTATATCTGAGCCCCTTTCAAAGTGTTGGCTGTGTTTCTACGCCTTTAAAGTTCTAAATGACTGGGACTAGGCTATTTAAGGAGGGAGCCTACATGATTCTGCTTCCCCCCCGGAGAACTTCAGTGAAGGCTCTCTTTTGATGTACTGGGTAGGGCTGGGCGCTACCTGGTTTTCAACTTCGCAATCTATCACCAGCTAAACATCACATTATACAGATATATATCACAGTGTCTGAAATAAGGATGGAGCTATGTAGAGGCAGTAGGGGATGTGGGTGGCGCTGTGGGTTAAACCACAGAGCCTAGGACTTGCTGATCAGAAGGTCAGCGGTTCGAATCCCCACGACGGGGTGAGCTCCCGTTGCTCGGTCCCTGCTCCTGACCACCTAGCAGCTCGAAAGCACATCAAAGTGCAAGTAGATAAATAGGTACCTCTCTGGTGGGAAGGTAAACGGCGTTTCCGTGCGCTGCTCTGGTTCGCCAGAAGCGGCTTAGTCATGCTGGCCACATGACCCGGAAGCTGTACGCCGGCTCCCTCGGCCAGTAAAGCGAGATGAGCGCCACAACCCCAGAGTCGGTCAGGACTGGACCTAATGGTCAGGGGTCCCTTTACCTTTACCTTATGTAGAGGCACTAGCTGGCTTCACAGTTTCCCCTGCATTGTGATTTTGGCCAGTGCCTGCTCTTGTGATTCACTGCCTCCTGCATGAGGCAGGGATGAGCTGAGGCAACTGAGTCAACAGGGGCTGCAGGAATCGAGAGAAGCATTGGTTGGCTTCATGGCTTTTCCCACATTGTGATTTTTGCATAGCACATATGCATCATGTTTCGCAATATATTGCCAGGTCAAAAATTATGAAACTGATATAATGATATGGACTTCAAACTGGTTTTGGATGATATGTAAAGGTAAAGGTACCCCTGCCCGTATGGGCCAGTCTTGCCAGACTCTAGGGTTGTGCGCTCATCTCACTCTAGAGGCCGGGAGCCAGTGCTGTCCGGAGACACTTCCGGGTCACGTGGCCAGCGTGACAAAGCTGCATCTGGTGAGCCAGCGCAGCACACGGAACGCTGTTTACCTTCCCGCTGGTAAGCGGTCCCTATTTATCTACTTGCACCCGGAGGTGCTTTCAAACTGCTAGGTTGGCAGGTGCTGGGACCGAACGACAGGAGCGCACCCCGCTGCAGGGATTCAAACCGCCGACCGTGCGATCGGCAAGTCCTAGGCACTGAGGTTTTACCCACAGCGCCACCCGCGTCCCTTGGATGATATATACTGGATGGTTAGTTTGTTGTTGTGACTAAGTATTGACCACGTGACATTTTTGTTGTTGTTTTTGTTGATGATATTTAATAGCTTAATCATTGACCCAAATGGTCATCTATTCCACCCCCAGCAAAGATCTCAGAAACCCATTCCACAGCAGCTTGGAGCAGGACTTTTAGTGTTGCTCCCCTTGTTCTATGGAATAGCATTCCCGTCAAAATAGGATAGGCACCCACTATCGGTGCTTTCCGGAGACATTTTTGTTCGGAATGGGTCCAAGAAATGGGTCTTTATCTTGATAAGGCTACTTTGTATGGTTTTAGCTTCATCTTAAAAATATTTGCTGTTTATGAGTTTTAAACTTTCTTCCATTATCTTTAGTGTACATCGCCTTGAGATGTTTGTTTAGAATGTGATTAATAAGTCAATTATATCTTTATTTTTAATAATCATCATCAGGTTTTTTTTTAGCTGAAACTCGCCGGAACTCATTTGTGGCACCTCTCAGGTGGGCGCCATTGGCATTCTAAGAGAACGAGGGAGGTGTTGATGGTAAGTTCCGGCAACTCTTTTTCTAGAAAAACAGCATTAATAATAATATTGATGATCGTGATGTAAGTCATGAGTCTACCCAACTCTTTAAAGTATTCGTAAATCCTGTGGAACAGCTTTTCCCAAACTGGTGCCCTTCCAGATGCTTCCAAAATAATTAAATAAATGTCCATTTTAAGAAGAAAACACAAACACAGAACTGAGCAACAGAAAATAAAGTATAGTCAGCCTAACTAACCTTTTATTCTGGTTTAATCTGGGCAATATTTTTAAGCCACAGACCTACAAAACTGAGTTAACTACATTGGAACAGTTGGAGATTCCCACCAAAAACAAAGGACTTACTCCCGAAGACAGTGACCAAGAACGCAATGTGGCAGCTTCACACTTTTAAACGATGCCCGATGGAAACTGACTTAAGTTCTTGTAAATGGCAAAACTTCTTTCTCAAAACATTCACCACAAATTAGACACTTGCGCTCCGAAGACTTAACTAATTGCCAACCAAACCTATATGCAAGATTACAATTTCACAAAAGGACTGTGGTGTGCAGTTTGATTTTTTTTAACACTCAAAAAGCAACTGCAGAAGGCTGGAATCTTAAAGAGAGAACTGGTGGGTGGGGTAATTTTCCAGCTATTTCTCTCCCAGAAGAGGAAAAGATATGGGAACCTGTATCCTTCCCTCTTTGGGAAGAACAGAAGCTGGGTGGGATTAGGCCTAGGATTAAATTAGGGTTTAAGTAAATAAATAAGATCAAGAATTCTAAGTTAATAAATTTGATTATGATTAGAATATTGTTTTTGAATAATGATATTGGAAAACTGCTACATTCAGTTACTAGGAAATTCAGATGGGAAGGATTTGAGGAAGTCAAGCAATATGTTTATGAGGTTGGAAGTTAAACTAACTAATCAATCAGTCTGTATTCTTTATATTTCTTTGTTGTTATTTGTTGTATTTGTTCTATTTCTTTCCTGTTTTTTATTTTTGTTTTTGATTCATTTGATATACAGTATATGTTAAATGTGTAAGAAACTTAATAAACATTATTGGTGGGGGGAAAGGGGTGTTGAGCAGAAAAAAGAACTGAGTAACTCTTCCCCATCCACTCATTGCCTGCTTAAGATTGCAGCCTCCTATGGCTACTTTTCATTTAACAACAACAAAAACAGCAGCCTGACACCTCAGTTTGGTCCAAAACGAGTAATAGGAAACCCTAGGCACCCGCCTAAGTGGTTTAGAGTTGCAGGAATAGTCCTCGAGATAAAAATTTGACTCCTTTATGGTTGTCTAACACAGATCAATGTTTTCCATCAAGGCACAGGCTGCATTCAGATGGGACGTTGATTGCATTTAGTTTTACTAGCTATAATGCTAGCACCTCTACCCCAATTTCTAACTTTCCTTTTATACTGAGGTACCTGTTTGCTTTATGGAACTGTGGCTTTCACCAGGGCATGTGAAATTTTGGACAGCAGGAAATAACCATTTGCCGGAATACCATCCCAAATTTTGTCACGCGAGTAGCGGGTGGCATCATCGTTAATACCACAGGAAAGTTACAACTGAAAGCTCCTGTGATCTTCCAAGGTAACAGGGTTGTAGATGCGTCCCCACCACTTTCTGGAAGCAGTTAACACAGAAGTGAGCCGTAAATTTAGGAGAAGAAGAGGAAGAGGAGGAGTAGGAGGAGTAGTAGTAGTTTGGATTTGATATCCTGCTTTATCACTACCTGAAGGAGTCTCAAAGCGGCTAACATTCTCCTTTCCCTTCCTCCCCCACAACAAACACTCTGTGAGGTGAGTGGGGCTGAGAAGTGTGACTAGCCCAAGGTTACCCAGCAGATGCATGTGGAGGAGCGGGGAAGCAAACCCGGTTCACCAGATTACGAGTCCACCGCTCTTAACCACTACACCACACTGGCTCTGGAAGTGGCCTTCCATAGTGTGTAAAAGACCACACAAAAAGCAAAAAAAAAGTAATTGACAGAATTAAGTGTCATCTGAATGCAGCAACATTGCAGACAATGGAAAGAAAGTGATGGGACTGCAGTGAGCCTTCTGTCTACAACAAACCATTTCCCTTCCTCGTCCCCCAGTCTTTTGCAGGAGAGCGATGTGGATATGCAAGAACTCCGAAAGACAAATACCAATTTCTGTAATTAATACAGGCAGGACGTTACACGCCTGCAGCATACTTATTGCACGTGCTTCGTTCTAAGGACAAGCTTGCCTTTTTCCTGCTATAAATGCTGAAGGTAAATGGCTCAGTACCGCAATACCTCAAGGACCGCCTCCCAGACCCAGCGATCATCATCTGTGGCCCACCTTCGGGTGCCTCCTTCACAAAAGGTCTGGAGGGTGGCAACACGAGAACAGGCCTTCATTATACACCTTTAGGCGCCAGGCAAAAATGTTCCTCTTCAGCCAGACCTTTGCTGATTGACACCCGATGCCCTTTTAGATGTTGTTGTGGGAGGGGAGATTATTGGCTTTTCATTCTTATTTTTATTATGCATTCTGTGTTCTTTATATTATGCTGTGAACCGCCCTGATATCTACGAATGAAGGGTGGGATACAAATAAATAATAATAATAATAATAATAATAATAATAATAATAATAATAATAATAATAATTTGGACCCCGCCCATCTGGCTGGGTTTCCCCAGCCACTCTGGGCGGCTTCCAACAAACATTAAAAATACATCAAAATTGAACAAATAATGATGACAGCAAGAGATCAAGGAAGAGGAGAAAACAAGAGGCTGTTCAGACAAAGGGAAAAATAAGCAGAGGTACTCACATAGCCCACTGTAGCTTTTCGTTCTTGATGGAGCTATACAAAGCCTGCGGAGAGAAAAAGAAGTATAAGTGTCGTCAGAATTTTAACCGAGTCATTACAAAGAGAAAAATGAGTGGAGTTCAACCAGGCGCCAGGGACAGTGCTCCCTCAGAACCAACTGTTATGTACTGAGATTCTCACCCTGGGCCAGCAGGGGAAACTGTAGATAGTTTTCACTCAGGTCCACATATGCAAATAAGGGACTGAAAGTGACGTTCAGTGATTGGATAGTTACAGAAAATGGTTACTGTTGCGTTCTAGTGGAGCTCTATATAAGCAGGCTGGCTGAACCCTTCAGTTCAGTTCTGGCCTGTGAATAAACAAGAGCTGTTTGAAGAATTGCTGTGTCGTCTGATAAGTTCACCCACAACTTAACACCAACATTTCTGCTTCCAATCCAGACAGAGCAAATTCCTCTCCCCCCCCCCTGCGCACTGTTCTGGGGGTCCTCGGACCCTTCCAAGGGGATTTGGGGAGGTCTCCGCTTCACTAGCAGGGCTTTTTGTGCTTGCTTCCACTAGTGCAACAACTCAGCCCAATGTTCTTAAGATGCATAGATCATTCATGTTTAGAGTAACGATAAGAGGCAACTCAGCATTTAATCCTAAGCAGTGGATGCAGCCCAGTTTGAGATGTCAAGTGCTTGGAAACGAGAACCAACGCTAGCCCAGTTCGTATGCATGGGAGTGAAAATTGTTCAGAATGTGCAACACAGTGATAAGAAGGGATTAGATAAAAGGGAGCTGAAGTGGGGGAGGGGGGGGAATCAGGAAGGTCAACTCCCTCCAGGAAGACCAGAGGTTATTTTTTTTTTTAAAAAAAACTAATCACAGAAGCTCAGATAAAAGATACGCAATCCAAAATGATGCTACAGATGCAGAGGCAAACAAGCTACGGGAGCCAGAAAGGCAGTTTCCAGGGCTTAGCAGCGCTGAAAATTTCTCCTCCACGATCAGTGGGAATTGAATTCGTAGCTTTAGTGTCACAATCCTGCACCTGCTTATGTGAAAGTAAGCTTCGCTGAAAACAGAGACTTTCCTCCAGGGCAGGGCCGTCTTACCCATAGGCGCTAGGGGTGAAGGGCACCCGGGCGCCGGGCTCTCAGGGGCACCAGGCTGAGAGTCCAGGGACCGAGAGTTGAGCCTGGGGTCAGACGAAATTAATGGACTATGCAGAATTGGACAAAATGACAGGAAGGATTTGAAACCTGCGGGACCAGAGATTTAAAGAAGATTGGAAGAAGCATATGAATTATTTGAAGAGCAACTGTAATCAACAAATTACGCTAGTAGGACTACAAGAAGTTTTGTAAGGAGAAATATACAAAGTGTTACAAAGTAGAAAAAGATAGAGATATTGGTAATGAGTTTGAAATGTAATAGGGAAGATAAGAAATGAATACTGAGAGTTAGACTGGAAAATTTTCGGACTGGATTGATGGAAGTCAAAAATTTGAATAAGATGTAAAAGTATGTTTAATTACTGTTGAAAATGATATGTTAAAAAAAAAACCTAATAAAAAGTTTTTATTTATTTTTTAAAAAAGAGAGTTGACTCTGGGGTCTCAATCGCTGTCGGTCGGAGCACTGCGATAGGCTCTTCTGCTGTGGGCGGCTCTGTGCCGTGAGTTCGGGGGTGACCGAACCAGCGAGACGCTGAGGCGGCTGGCCAGCTCGGCCCTCCTGCGCGCCTGGGACTGGGCAACCTGGGGGGGGGGCAGGCAGATCTTTGCACCCCAGTGCTGCATATACTTAAGACAGCCCTGCTCCAGGGTCCTTGTACATACAACTGTGCTGCTAATTATAGTGTTTACCCTCATTAACAGGGAAGAAGAGGAGGAGGAGGAGTTTGGATTTGATATCCTGCTTTATCACTACCCGAAGGAGTCTCAAAGCGGCTGACATTCTCCTTTCCCTTCCTCCCCCACAACAAACACTCTGTGAGGTGAGTGGGGCTGAGAGACTTCAGAGAAGTGTGACTGGCCCAAGGTCACCCAGCAGCTGCATGTGGAGGAGTGGGGAAGCGAACCAGATTACGAGTCTACTGCTCTTAACCACTACACCACACTGAGAGATTGCAGGCTTACAGAGAGATCTCAAGAAAGTTTACTCCGATTATAGAAGTCACAAATTTAATAAAAAAAAGATCTGTATATCATCAGCATATTGCTAACAATACACCCCAGGAACCTACTTTACCAGATACAGGAAAAACGGTTGATCTGTTCTATGTGGGCTCACCAAAAGCACTGGAGGGAATAATTATGGGACTGGAAGTGATGGTCCTCAGCGCCATTTAGGGGGCTGGATCTAGCCCTCGGGTCAGCTGGCGGGTCTGTGGGCTGGATTGATTCTCCAAATGCAACTGCTTCGAAACCCCGACGACCCTGCCAAATGCCAAACTACAAGTGATGAAAAGCTTTCCTCCGCTTCATTTAAAGGGGAACAAAAATGTTTCCAAAGGTTGCAAAAGAGAGCCCACATTTTTTAATTGTTAATATCCAGGGCAGTGGATGTATTAGACCAGGCATCCTCAGCCTGCCGCCCTCCAGATGTTTTTGGCCTACAACTCCCATGATCCCTAGCTAACAGGACCAGTGGTCAGGGATGATGGGAACTGTAGTCCAAAACATCTGGAGGGCCGAGGGTTGGGGATGCCCGTATTAGACTGATATCTGAAGCTCAATTCAGGTAAGGCTGGAATTCTGTCAGTGTGTGGGGTCCTAAGCAGGACAGATGAGGCATGGCCTGTTCTCCTTGGATTACATTGGTGCCCCGCAAGACGAATGCCTCGCAAGACGGAAAACTCGCTAGACAAAAGAGTTTTCCGTTTTGGAGGTGCTTCGCAAAACGAATTTCCTATGGGCTTGCTTCGCAAGACGACAATGTCTTGCGAGTTCCTGCTGGTTTTTTTCCCTCCCCCCTTTTTTCTAAGCCGCTAAGCCGCTTATCAGCTGATCCGATCAGCAGATAAGCCGCTAAAAGCCGCTAAAAGCCGCTAATAGCGCTAATCCACTAATCCGTCAATGGGCTTGCTTCGCAAGACGAAAAAACCGCTAGATGAAGAGAATCACAGAACGGATTCTTTTCGTCTTGCGAGGCACCACTGTACATCCCCTCTGAAGGTACAGGTACATAGCTTGGGGGCACGTCTGGAGCCATTACTGTCGCTTGAGGCTTATGTGGTAGCATGAAGGGCCTTCCATCAGCTTGGGCTGGTGGCTAAGCTATGTCCCTATCTGGACAGGGATATCCTTACTTTTCTTGTCTATGGAATTGCGTTATAGGTGGGGCTGCCTTTGAAGACAGTTCAGAAACTGTGGCTGTGCCCCATCTGAGAGAGGTCCGGAGCATGGGTAGGCAAAGTAAGGCCCAGGGGCCGGATCCTGCCCAATCGCCTTCTAAATCCAGCCTGCAGACGGTCCGGGAATCAGCATGAGTAGAATGTGTCCTTTGATTTAAAATGCATCTCTGGGTTATTTGTGGGGCCTGCCTGGTGTTTTTACAAGAGTAGAATGTGTCCTTTTATTTAAAATGCATCTCTGGGTTACTTGTGGGGCATAGGAATTCGTTCATTTATCCCCCCCCCCCAATATAGTCCGGCCCACCATATGGTCTGAGGGACAGTGGACCGGGCCGCTGCTAAAAAAAAGTTTGCTGACCCCTGGTCCAGAGGGTGGCAACTCAAGAACAGCCCTTCTCTGTGGTGACTCCTCATTTACGGAATGCTCTCCCCAGGGCAGCACACCTGGCACCATCACTGCCTTTTTTTTAGGTGCCAGGCAAAAATATTGTTATTCACCCAGGGCTTTGGACCTTAATTTCTACCTATCTTTGAGTGGGGTGGAACCGGATCTGTTTAATCCGGATAGTACTTGCGTGTTTTAGGATACCCATACTTATTCAGAGATATACAAAAAATACATGCCCATTACAAAGTATCTTTTGTATAATAGGCTGATGTAAAATAGCTACTTAGTCTAAAAAAAAAAAAGGCAAAAAAGGAGAAAGGAGAAAAGACGAGGAAAAAAACACACTAAAGAGAGAATTAAGAATAAAGAATAAAGATACAGTATTCAGTCTGTAAGATCCAACTATTCTTCCTATAAACCAGTATTTTTTCCCACCTTCAACTCCAGCTACTACAAGTTCATTTTCTCTTTCACTCAAAAGGTCCGTAAGAAATTTCTAATCCTTAACAAATGCCAGTAATGGCGTTTTCTCTAATTTTCTTTAATTAAGCATGTTAACTTTGCCATCTCAGCCAAGTCCAAGAGTTTTATCAGTCAGTCTTCTATAGTGGGTAAGGCTGCGTTTCCCCATCTTTGTGAATTTTTATATTTGTTTCCAATGTTCATTTTGGTAAGCTGCTTTGAGCTTCACTTTTTGGGGGGAGAAAAGTGAATAATAATAATAATAATAATAATAATAATAATAATAATAATAATAATAATATTAAGTAGCCTGTTTGTTTATTCTAAACAGAAGTCTGAAAGAGCAAAAACCACGGAGCAGCTTGTGTAAGGTTGCTGATAAGTAAAATGCAGACACCTGCAGGCCTTGCCCTCAAATATGGTAGGGTTTTTTTTTAAGGAGGTGGGGTTACTCCCCAACGTATATAAAAAAAGCAGACTTTAAAAAAAGATATGCTTTAGGAGTTTCAGTTATATTGAGTCTTTTAAAACTGGTTTAAGACAAGGCTAGCCTTTTAACAGTCAAAATACCACACACCTCTTACAAGTCAACCCAATACTTTCTATCCACACACACACTGAATAAAAGCCTGCTTTTATATCTCCAAGGAAAACAAGAGCAGAAGATCTGAGAATAGACACCTGACCCTTCCTACAATTCCCATCAAGCCTGACTCTTGCTAGATAGGGATGATGGGAGTTGTAGTCCCAAAACAGCTGGAGACCCAAGTATAGGAAACACTGTAGGGCAGGCACGGCCAAATTCGGCCCTCCAGCTGTTTTGGGACTACAACTCCCATCATCCCTAGCTAGCAGGACCAGTGGTCAGGGATGATGGGAATTGTAGTCCCAAAATAGCTGGAGGGCCGTATGGTCGATAGAGAGATTTATAAGCATGATAAAAAATTGTTTTTATATGTGACAACAGCAGCAAAAAAACTATTAGCCCAGCGATGGAAGCAAGAAGAACTACCAAAAAAGAAGAATGGCAAATGAAACTGATGGACTATGCCGAGTTGGCGAAATTAACTGGACAAATTTGGAACCAGCAAGACCAGACTTTCCTGAAAGATTGGAAGAAAATGATATATTTGAAAGGCAACTGTAATCAATTGACATCGCTTGCCGGGTTGCAAGAAGATTTGAATTATATGAATTATTGCGAAAAAGGACTAAGGAGGAGTTTATTTAAGATTTGGATTTCATAGCAATAACTATTAAAATAAAATGCAAAATCAGAAAGAAAGTTAGAAAACCATTAATCGAGGTTGACGGAAGTCCTAGGCTGTGATAGCCAAAGGTTTGTTATATTGTATAAGATGGGATGTTATGTTTGGAAAACGTGTGCAAAACCAACAAAAATTATATATATAAAAATAGCTGGAGGGCCAAGTTTGGCCATGCCTGCTGTAGGGTCAAAAGGAACCAAATCTATTCACTGTATGATCCTTTCTTAAGTATGGCGGGCATGTGGCTTCTTTTTAAGTCTTTGGTTTTCACCAGGACGCATTTAAGGGATTTGCCAGGTAGAAAGGACCCTAGGAAACTGCTTTATACAAGAGTTAGACCACTGGTTTGTCTAGCCTGGTATCATTGACACTAAACAGCAACTTCCTATGGTTTCAGGCAGGGGTCTTTTCAAACCTGAAAGAGATGCTGGGGACTAAATTTTTACAGCTAAATTCTACAACTAGGCTAGGGCCTTCCCTGGGCTACAACTCCATTTCCAAGGGGGAAACTAAATCAGAGCTGGAATGCTCAACCATGGGTTACATCTACTCTGCAGTGTTTGAACCTCAGATATATAAGCTGGGTATCAAATGGCTGCTTAAACCAAGGTTACAATTGCCGAAATTGAAAGTCCAGTTGCCATTTTTGGGCAAAACGGCTCTAAAGTCTTCTTTTTCAAATGATGGGAGTGACTGTGATTGATAGACTACTGTATTTTAATATACACTATTGTATTTTACTATTCTGCTGGAAGCCGCCCAGAGTGGCTGGGGAAACCCAGCCAGATGGGTGGGCTATAAATAATAAATTATTACTATTATTATTATTATTCACAGGTAAACAGGTGGCTAGTTCAGATGACAACCTTGAGCTAGGTTTAGAACTTGAAGAACTTAAGGAAGAAAAGTCACTTGATCCAGGGCCAGTCCACATATCTATTGACCTATTCCGAGCTCTTTTTCTTAATGGTGACATGAGCCATTAATAAAATAAGAATATTCTTCACAACTGTGAGCAGGGCAGATGGGTGGGTAAGTGAAGACAAGCGACAACAATTAACTGTAACACTGTTCGCTGCTCCTGCTCAGGCTGCACAGAAAAATCATTTTGGTTCCTGGAATTCATTCTGATTGTACAGATGAAATATAACTGATTGAACTCTACAGGGTGGGGTTTTAGTGTGTGAAAACTGTCCCAATCCAATGATCCCCAGGCATGCACCTCCAGATGGTGGAAATGTCAGGCACCATCCTGGCACCCAGACATCTTCACTTGGTCTCAGGTGGTTGTTAGGGGACCCCTGACCATTAGGTCCAGTCATGACCGACTCTGGAGTTGCAGTGCTCATCTCGCTTTAGTGGCCAAGGGAGCCGGCATACAGCTTCCAGATCATGTGGCCAGCATAACTAAGCCGCTTCTGGCGAACCAGAGTAGCGCACGGAAACGCCGTTTTCCTTCCTGCCAGAGCGGTACCTATTTATCTACTTGCACTCTGACGTGCTTTCAAACTGCTAGGTTGGCAGGAGCAGGGATCAAGCAACGGGAGCTCACCCCGTCACGGGGATTCGAACCGCCGACCTTCTGATCGGCAAGTCCTAGGCTCTGTTGTTTAACCCACAGCGCCACCAGGTGGTCGTTAGCGAGGTGCAAAATGTGCCTGGCTAATTTCAAACACTGCTGTTAATGTTATGTGAACCTCTTGCACTTTGAGCTGAAATCACTCACAAAACCAGCTACCATCGTTAAATTCACGGAGCCTTTCCTCCTCATATTTGAAACCTTGAAGAATTTCAACCAATGCACCATTCTGCCCCCCGGGAGATGAAATGTGCCGTCAAAAATAGAAGCAATTATATAGCTGCCCAGGATGAGGCTTTATGAACCGTAAGAAAAACAGCTTCATTTTTCTTCTCACCTGAGTTAGTTAAAAGCTCTTCATTAACTCTGGGCAGGCAGACGTCAAAAACTAAAGCAGCCACAGCTATATCGATGGGAGAGACTTTTTAGGAAGGTCACAGCCTTGTCTGGAAGAGTGCAGAACTTGCCGGCCTCACCAAAAACGTTCTTCCCTCAGCCTGGGGCAGGCAATTTCCAAAACCTCAGGGAAAGAGATAAACTGCTCTGAAGGTCTTGCTCTAGAACAGGGATGCTGGAAACCTCATGGTGCAGTGGGTTAACGCACCTGGCTGCTAACCAGAAGGTTGGTGGTTCGAGCCCACCCAGCGATGGCTGTGGACAGGTTCCTGCATTGCGATTCTATGAAATCTAAGTCCTTTCACCCTGACCAGTGGCCATACTGCAAGCAGGAGTTCCACAACATCTGGAAGCCCTGAGGTTAGCAACTCCTGGTGTAGAGGAAACATCTGTGACCCATTGGCAGGCTGTGCAGACAGGATGCAAGCAGCTTTCAAAAGCAAGGCAAGGCAAATATTTGGCTGAACAGTGAGTAAAGCAAAATCAAAGAGATAGACTTTCTCACCAGATAATTCACCCGTCTTCCTCACCCTGGGGAGAATGATTTGCAGAAGGAAAGGGATGCTGAACATCTCAATCAATCCACCAAGTTAGGGGTAATTGCATTCCTCACCTCTCAAGTAATGGCCTGTGTGTGATAATGGGGAGGGGGGACACACCTGAGCTTTGCCTGCAAAGGGGAAGGATAACTCTAATGCTGTGGACGTGTTAGCAAAGAGCTGGTGTTCTCTGAATCAGGCCCACATCAGCAGCTGTGGTTCTTTTCCTTACGCTTTTCTCCCTGTTTGTCCCAGAACCCGCATTGTCCTATATACTTCCACTTACTGAGCTGTGGCTGGGGGGAATGACCAGGGGAGACAGGGAGGAGGAGAACTCAAGGGAACTAATTAGCCGCTCCTGCTCTTCCTCCAGGAAGTCCCTTGCACCTCCAAGGGATGGCTGGGGGACACATTTCACTGAATCACATACAGCCGTACCTTGGAAACCGAATGCCTTGGGAGTTGAATGTTTTGGCTCCCGAACGCTGCAAACCCAGAAGTGAGTGTTCGGTTTGCAAACGTTCTTTGGAAGCTGAACGTCCGAAGCAGCTTCTGAGGTTTCCGACTACGTGCAGGAAGCTCCTGCAGTCGATCGGAAGCCGCGCCTCGGTTGTCGAACGTTTTCGGAAGTCGAATGGACTTCCAGAACGGATTCTGTTCAACAACCAAGGTACGACTGTAATTGCAAGTTAGAAGGCTCTCCAAATGGCCGTGCCTTCGAGTGAATTAGCAGCTCAACTACCGTATTTTTCGTTCTATAAGACGCACCAGACCACAAGACGCACCTAGCTTTTGGAGGAGGAAAACAAGAAAAAAAATATTCTGAATTTCAGAAGCCAGAATAGTAAGAGGGATCGCTGTGCAGTGAAAGCAGCAATCCCTCTTGCTGTTCTGGCTTCTGGGATAGCTGTGCAGCCTGCATTCACTCCATAAGACGCACACACATTTCCCCTTACTTTTTAGGAGGGGGAAAAGTGAGTCTTATAGAGCAAAAAATACGGTACCCTACCTGGTCCTCGGGTGCTCCTTGGCCATGCCCATCCCCCAGGCCACGCCCTTCACAGGCCCTGTATGATGCCACCCTTGAGGGCTTCTTCTAGGCTGGAATGTGTCCTCAAACTCTGAATGAGTTGAATGAACTTTATTACGGTCACAGACCAGACCTCAAACTCTGTTGGTGTCTCTTGCCTGGATGGAAGTTGGAGAAGGGGCTTGTGTAGAAACTAGCCTACTCAACAGAGGTGCATTTTTACTGCTCCACCCACTTCTGGTTTGGGTCCTGCCTACTACTGACATAGTCCTTTCCCCCTCAAAGATTGCCCAAAAGGAACATGGGTCCTCTGCCTGAAAAAGGTTCTCCCCAAGCCTGTTTTTATATATATATATATTGCTGAGAAGTGAACACACTAGCCGTCGTTCCACGCGAATCCTCAATAGCTGCCGCCGAGTGTTGGGTGCCAAGAGCTGCTGCATGCTGGCAAACACGTTGGGAGGGGGCGGCTGCAGCTTCTGCCTGGAAGCAACGGGTGCCAAAAATCTCTGTGCGCGTCAGCTGAGTGACGGAGAGCACCGAGCCTCCAACTGCTCCTCACTTTCATATGGCGTGTGCCATTAGGCTTAGTATCCTTCCCTACCCCACCCCCTCAAAAAACACCCCCTACTCCCTTGTATGAACAGAACTGAACGCTCACACACACACAAAGATAAAATAAAAATTAGAAGAAGTCCAAATCCCCAACTAACTGGACCATAAAGGTAAAGGGTAAAGGGACCCCTGACCATTAGGTCCAGTTGTGGCCGACTCTGGGGTTGCGGCGCTCATCTCGCTTTATTGGCCGAGGGAGCCAGCATACAGCTTCCGGGTCATGTGGCCAGCATGACTAAGCCGCTTCTGGCGAATCAGAGCAGCGCACAGAAACGCCGTTTACCTTCCCACCAGAGCGGTCCCTATTTATCTACTTGCACTTTGACGTACTTTAGAACTGCTAGTTGGCAGGAGCAGGGACCGAGCAACGGGAGCTCACCCCATTGCGGGGATTCGAACCACCAACTTTCTGATTGGCAAGTCCTAGGCTCTGTGGTTTAACCCACAGCGCCACCCGCGTCCCATAACTGGACCCTAAAGATGAGTGGAAAACTAATCAAACAGTGTTGCATCTCTTCATAAAAATATTGTGGCCCGAAGCAGCTCTGAAGCAGGAAAGAAAGAAAACTTGACATGGCCACTTTTATTTTGAAGACAGGCAGCTCTGCGCTCAGCTGTTGAGTTAGAGAGCTGACCAAACAGAATATCCCAATCTCCTAGCAGAAGCTAGAAAAAGCAGGAGGGAGCAAAGGGCACCCCTCAACAAAATCAGGAACCCCCCATAAACTCCCCTTCATGTTTGTTTTGTGCCCTATAAGCCACCTATTTTCTCCAAGGAGCTCAAGGTCCAGCATGTCATCCATCCACTCCTCATTTAATCCCGCAAACAACCGTGTAAGGTAGGTTAGGCTGATAGCGAGTCAGTGACCAGCCCAAGTGGGGATTTGAACCCTGATCTCCCAGGTCTGAGTGCTGCACTCAGACCACTACACCACTCTGGCTGTCTCGCAGTTCTCTCCCTCTGAGCTGAACTGTGGTGGGAAGAAAAAGAAGGGAGTAGCAGCAGTTCCTGCCTTCTCCTCTTTTAAGCAACGCAATATGGAGTACCTAGGGTGGAAAGAATGTTCAAGTTGCCACTGTTATCTGCGCACTCTCTTTCTCTCTCAGTGCAGCTTAGAGGGCTGGACATGCAAAGGGAAGACACCTCATCTTTGCTGGTCCAGGTTCTCTTTCTGGGTGCTGCAGCAGTGGGGATTCAGCCCAGCCAGCCCAATCCCTCTCGCTGAGCCACCCAGAGGGAGAGCAAGCCAGAGGAAGGCAGCTGCTAACTCCGTACAATTGCTCAGCTTAGTTTTCTCTAGGCAGCAAGGACAGGGCAAGGGGTGGTTGCTGCTGCCAGTTCTCCACCCCAGCCCTCTCTTTCTCTCCCTCTTGGCAGGGCAGCAAGGAGGGCTTCCCAAGTCCAGCCCAATCCCCAATGATGCACCACCCAGAGGCAGACTCCGCACACAAATTCCAAGTTCCTAGGCAGCCCCATGGACCCCGTTTCTCCGCCAGTGCTGCTACCCACTCCAGACTACAATGAATTATGACCCTTAGCCCAGAGAACAAAATAGAAACCCCTTCATTTCCGAATCTCCCTTTCCCCAGCCCCATTTGTCAAAGGACAAAATGTACAAAAAGACTACAGAGGTTTTGCACGATGCTTCCAGGTAGAACCAATATCTTAATTAGCTGCAAACTAATTTTTCTATACCATACAGCAACCAGTTAGCAGTGTGCAGGAATTTCTCGTTCAGAAAACGTAGGAGCTGCGAAACGAGAAACTTTTTTTTTAAAAAAACCCCACACACTACTGATTGAAAAGGCCTATTTACGTCAGCACGATTCGTACCAAGCCGCCCTGCCCATCGCCCCTGCGCGAAACAAATGTACCCGAAGGCGTGCACCCAGAGGTGTGGGTGTCGATGGGAGCTACCCAGGGCTCTGCGTGGGTTTGCCACATGACATGCCTACTCTGACTTGCAGGATGCAAGACTGTATGGGCAACGGGGGCGGTATGGGCGACAGGAGCTGCCATCCTCTGCGCACCTGCCCGCTGCATTTCTAACTATACGTGCGTAAGGTGCAGCCGCGAGTCTGCAATTGGCCACGAGACGAGGGGGAAAAGCAGGGTGGGGGAGAGAGGGAGAGGCGTCATTCGTGCTCTGCTTTCAACTCATGCCCGTTTACACCTGTGGGGAGGAAGCCTCAGGTGCCACGCGGCCCCAATCGTGTGCGCAAGAGAGAGAGATAGCAGGGGCAGCCAAGCCCCCTCCGCCTGGGCGTTGCTGGGTGTGCAGGGATGCCAACTTGAATAAAATATGGGGGGGGGGGAGAGTAAGCCCCGCCCTGCATAATCAATCACAAGATGCCGTGCACGGACAACATATGAATGGCAATCCCAATCAATTTTGTGGGGGTCGGCCCCCTCAACTATTTTACTGGGGGCCCCGAAGGGACTTGCGCCCCTAGGAATTGGCTCCTACGAACATTTCACTGGAAGGGGTGGGGAAAGGGACCTTAGTCCCTAGGAGTTGGCTCCTATGGCTGGGCGGGAGCGCGTGGAGCGGAGAAGCGAGGCCGGCGGCGGCGCAGACGCGCGCCACGCTCCGGCTTTTTCCAACGGCAGTACCCGGGGCGAGGCTCCCTCCGGCGGCGGGCTGCCTCCTTTCCCCCGTTGCCCACCCCACCCCGATCCCTTACCGGCTGCTTCTTCTTCCTGCGATTCTGCAGGCGGCTGACCACCAGGTCGGTGTAGAGCACGGGCTTGAGGGTGCGCGAGCGCTGCGGCCAGCCGTAACAGAAGGTCTCCATGCCGCGGCAGTTGCGCCCGTAGCGCACCGAGCACATGGAGCGCGAGCGGAGGCGCCCGGCGCTGCCGCTGCTGTTGATGCTGTTCACGCCGATCATCGCGGCCGGTGCGCGGCTCCGGCAGGCCGGCTGCCTGGCCGAGAACCTCGCCTCCCGGGAATGGGGCTCCGCGGGCTTGAAGGCGGCGGAGCCTCCGCCCTAGCGCAGGGAATCGGGGCCCGGCTCCGCGCAAGGGCTGGCGAGCGTCTCCCGGCTCCTGTCTCGCCCTCTCCGCAGCGGCCAACGGCGGGCGGGGAGCGTTGCGCAGCCAGGCGAGCGGCGCGCCGAGGAGGCTGCCGGAACGCAGGGGAGGGGGAGAAGAGAGGGAGGGGACTGCGATCGGAAAGGGGGAGGGCGGCGGCGGCGGCGCTGCTACACGTGCGACCTCCAGAGTCGCGCTTGGAAGGTGGAGGAGAAGCGAGCGCAATGCCGAGGGAAAAGGCGTGCGCTGCGGGGAGAAAGGGAGCCCATTCCCAAACGACCACCTTGTTGCTAAGCCTTAGCGGGGGGGGGGGGGGGTAGCCAGGTTTTTCTGCCCCGGGTGCAGCCTCCAGAGGGGCGCCATGGAGGCTCCCAACCTCTGCCTGTGTGCGCAAATATGTGGGGAGGGTGCCAAACTGTGGGGAAGAAATTCTAGTTTCGGCCCTGCCTTGTTGCAGCGCGGGGCTTGCAGCTTTACAGCGCCTTTCCTGCAAGACAGACCCTTGTCTTGCAGGGTTTCGGGACAGTCCGGGTCAAGCATGCTTGCTATAGGCCACGGGTGCCAACTTGAATAAAATTGGGGGTAGGGTAGATAAGCCCTACCCTGCATTACCGATCACATGATGCCGGGCACACAAACCGTTTGAATGGCAATGCCCATCAACTTGGGGGGGGGCAGCCCCTTCAAATATTTTAGGGGGGGCAGGGGACCTCAGCCCCTAGCAATTGGCTCCTATGGCCCATAGCTTTTAAAAACAAAAAGCGAAGCAAGCAAAAAGGTGGTGCACATTTCAATGTTTGGGGTAGAAGTGCACCCCAAAAGACGGCAAAAGTGGAGGGGAAACATCACAAAATGGCAGAGCTGTGAATTGCCCTCACCCTCGCATTTTAGCGGGTAAAGCGAGAAACACTCGCCTGAAACAAGACAAAAAGGGAGGTACAACAAGGAAAATGGTACCCACCCTTCCCGAGGCACTCATTTCATTTGCTTCTTCCATTTGTTTCCAATAAGCCAACTCCTGAGACACTTGTCAGCATTTGCCATCTAGAATGGCAGCCGAACTTAAACTCAAATCCTTGCTCACTGGGTAACCTTGTGCCAGTTACGGTCTCTCAGCCTAACCTACCTCATAGGGTAGCTGTGAGGATAAAACGGGGAGTAGAGAACCATGCATGCCCCATTGAGCAACTTGGAGCAAAGCTGGGATATAAATAAACAATACTCAGTTCAGCTGGGGCCATTGCAAGGGATTTCAGAAGCTCTGAGCTACCACTTTGCAATCAGACCCAATTGAAGACACAGCCAGGATTCTGCCACAACACTTTTAAGAAAAACTATCCCAGCTGAAATTTTTGTGGGAGGTGACTTTTGTATTATCATTTGTATAGACAATGTGGAGGGGAAAACAGCCAAGCAAAGTAATAGCATGTCTCTGCTTTTTATCCAAGTTCTGGCTAACACAGCTGTGCAAATGCCCCAAAGGTTTAAGGCTCCAGGGAACATGCAGTCCCTGGGCTAGACCACAGTGCCTGAGCCTTGGAAACACTATGGATCCATCGTTCCTGAGCTTATATGAGCAACTTAAATGAGTTTAAGGTTAGGCAGAGCCTTTATACTCTTTGTAAGACACCCAAACCCAAGTCATGTGAATTGCGGTGGAAATGGTGCGGAAACTGGGGGTGGTGCAGAATGCTGCTGCCGGTTTATTAAATGTGGAAGTCTGATGGAATCCTCATTCCATGGAACACTGATCCCAAAGCTCTGAGCTCAGTCCCAAGTTGTTACTAATGGTTTACTGCATGCTAAGCTAGGGATGATGGGAATTGTAGTCCTAGCTTCCCAGCTAGCTAGGGGTGGTGGGAGTTGTAGTCCAAAAACAGATGGAGACCTAAGTTTGGGGAACTGTAGTTTACCAAAAGCCCTAAACTGCTTGGTAGCCAAATATCTGCCGGAGTGCCTCCTCCGATACCAGCCAATTTGATGCATAAAATTGGTGGGGGAAGGTGAGGCTCTGTTTGCAGTCAACAGCAGGATTTGGGGAGAGGGGACAAATGGGAGGACCGTCTCCATGGCGGAGCCCAACTTCAGAATGATCCCCCCAGAACAGCCAGGTCTGTCACCCTCACTGCTAGCTTTCAGACATCAATAAAAACATATGTTTATTTACCCAGGCTTTGCAGTGTGACAGTGCGATATTTAATCCTTAGTAGCAGTATCTGGTTAGTGTTTTAATTACCTGTTAATATGTTTCATGTTATGTGTTTATCGTAAATCCATATTACAAGAATGACCCTGTTCCCATTCCCCCCCTCTCCTTCGGCTTAGATTTTAATCCAAGCTGGATAATAAATCCAGTCAGCCAGCCTGCTCTCAAATCCCCACTTACTCCATGTGTCAGCGTGAACTGATGGTAGAAAACTGAGTGAGGTCTTCCATTTCCCAATCTGTTGTTCTTGTTGCTTTGCTTAGCAATGCAAAGTAGCCTCTGGAAAATAATGCAATAGTCCTTGGAAACTAAATTCCAACGTGTTCTTTGGCTTGGTGCATCTCTGTGAGGTGTTCCAAAAGGAGGAGAGGGGGAAATGGAAGACCTTTCTGCTGCTTGGGGTAGGAAAAATGGGGGATTATTAGGGGATAAGTAGGGTGGGGGAAAGGGCTGGGTAGATAGGGAGATGAGTTAATGACTCAGTGGGGTGGGGTAGAATTCAGGTTGTCTTGGGGAATGAAAACTCATCCATTGCTAATGGAGACTGTATCAACAGAGGCCGACAAAGCTCAGTTTGGTCAGGGAGACTCTGAGAAAATGGAATTGCAAATTAAGGAATGATGAAGGCCATTTAAACCCAGTTTTGGGGGGAATGTCTTAGTTGGTGGACTAACTCAAGTGCTGCAGAGTTCTAAAAGCCAGCCTTGTGGACTTGATAATATAAAGAAATATGCATGAGAAATTGTTTGAAAAATAGATGAAATTTCAAGGAGCACTGAAAAGCAGATACAAAAAAATGTGGGATGGTTGGGAGGTGGCAGTGGCGTAGCGTGGGTTGTCAGCACCCGGGGCAAGGCAAGTAATTTGCGCCCCCTAACCTGTGGATTTGCGCCCCCTAACCCTAACCCCAGATGTTGCGCCCGGTGTGGCCGGGCCCCCCTGCACCCCCCACGCTACGCCACTGGGAGGTGGTCATGAAAGTGAAACGTAACAGTTTCAGCTAAGTCAGGGGTAGGCAACCTAAGGTCTGTGGGCTGGATGCGGCCCAATCGCCTTCTCATTCCGGCCTGCAGGCAGTCCAGGAATCAGCATGTTTTTACATGAGTAGAATGTGTCCTTTTATTTAAAATGCATCTCTAGGTTATTTGTGGGGCATAGGAATGCGTTCACCCCCCCCCCCAATAATCTGGCCCACCACATGGTCTGAGGGATGGTGGATTGGCCCACGGCTGAAAAAGGTTGCTGACCCCTGAACTAAGTTGTACTGGAGATGTTGCATTGCGTTGTTCCATACAACAGCCCAAGGTTACAGATTTAGCATATCTTACAGGGCAGGAAGCAAATTGCATTTTGCCACTGGAACCTGATGCAGAACGCCCCATGTCTGCCCGTGTGCATCAGTTAGGTGCTTGCAAGAGCCAAGCATCTCCAGCTCATACAGATGAAAAGCTGTTAACATCTTCCGTTTGGTTTAGGAAAAGCTGTTCTTTTTAGTGCAGAGATCTGAAGGAACAAGAGATCTGAAGCCCAAGTGAGATGTTAAAGAGAGATGTGTGGGCATCACTGATCCACACCTCCCCAGTAATGTTGAATTGAAAGCCTGTGCTGTGTGACGTTATCATATTAGTGTGGTTCCTGTTCTGCAACGCTGGCTTCTGCTCAATAGACTGAGAAAATGCTAACTTGGAAGATCACATCTCCCTGCCCCCCCCCGCTACGCTTTACTGGTGAGACATGTTTTGATGGTACCCAATGCATTTTCCTGCAGCATGCACCCAATGCATTTTCCTGCAGCATGCACACCGGTTCTGGTGCAAATGTATGCTAGCAGAGGAATGCAGAATCATTTTCAACCCTAGGTCTGCATTCCCTTCTGAGCTTCTGAGGCAAGAAGCAACTGTGGGCAATGTGACAGGTGTGGATGTTGCCGTTTCTATACACACACACCCCTCTCTGGCCTCCATCCAGGCAAACAAAAAGCACAATCAGGGTTCAAGGACAGCACTAGGCCAGTGAGGTGTGTGGTTGGTGTGTGTGTGGCCTGGAGAGATAGATTCCAGATAGGGATGGCCTGGAGCATTTGGCTCCTGGACCAGGCGTTCCCCATCCCTCTGCTGGAAGGATGAAAAGAGGAAGTGATGCAAGGGCCAGTGTGGTGCAATGGTTAGAGTGTTGGACTAGGGCCTGGGAGAGCAGGGTTCGATTCCCCACTCGACCATGAAGCTCACTGGGTGAGCTTGGGCCATTATAAGAGAACAAGGGAGGTGTTCATGGTGAGTTCCGGCATCTCTTTTTCTAGAAAAATAGCACCGGTTGTGAGGATGAAACAGGGAGGAGGAGGAAAACCATGCAGACTACCTTGAGATCCTTGAAAGAGAAATGAAACACATAAATAAAACATGGAAAAAGACCAAAGTCATGTGCCCTTCAAATGGTAATGCTTCCTGAAGTGAGTCTGAACTGCAGTGGACCCAGCAGTGTGTGGACAGAATCTGGAGGATCCAAAAACTTTTGTATGCCAGGCTCTTGGCACCTGCAGTAAAGGTCACTTGACGCGAGCAGAACAAGAAAACCAAGCTGCATTCTATGATGACAGGTAAGGCACAAACAGGGATGGTCAAATTTCAAGGATGCATCGCAGAGGCCGAAACACTCCAGGAAGAGTGAAGTCTGACATGGGGCTAAAATCAATCCCACCCAACAGATATCATTTAGTATAACTTGTCCACAAAAGGATGTTCTAGGCAACCACAGTTCCACTCAACACCTTGTCTTTGGTTGTGACTCTCATTTGGGCCCCAAAGGTGGGGAAGGGGAAAAAAAGATTTGGTTTAAAGAAGCAGCAGAGAAACTGCTTTTCTGAATCCAGTGAGTGAATCTGGGTGTTTGGGAACACCTGGGATATCAAGTGATTTGAAAGTGAATGTCTTTTCAAAAGATGAGTTCCAGGTGTGTCACAAACAAGTGATTATTCTTCAAAACTGAGATGCATTCTTTCCAAAGGTATCCCTGCTTCCCCAGAGCTCAGGTAGAATAATAGAATCATAGAGTTGGAAGAGACCACAAGGGCCATCGAGTCCAACCCCCTGCCAAGCAGGAAACACCATCAGAGCACTCCTGACATATGGTTGTCAAGCCTCTGCTTAAAGACCTCCAAAGAAGGAGACTCCACCACACTCCTTGGCAGCAAATTCCACTGTCGAACAGCTCTTACTGTCAGGAAGTTCTTCCTAATGTTTAGGTGGAATCTTCTTTCTTGTAGTTTGGATCCATTGCTCCGTGTCCACTTCTCTGGAGCAGCAGAAAACAACCTTTCTCCCTCCTCTATATGACATCCTTTTATATATTTGAACATGGCTATCATATCACCCCTTAACCTCCTCTTCTCCAGGCTAAATATGCCCAGCTCCCTTAGCCGTTCCTCATAAGGCACATCCCTGACATATAACGCCACTCCTCCTCCTTTCTTGTCTGGTCTGTTTCTCTGAAATAGATTGTATCCCCCCATTATTACATTCCAATCGTGGGCAATGTAGCAATGGGCCTTCACCCAAAACGTGCCCAGAGCATCACTGGTGAAAAAGCTGTACAACTGCAACTGCCCAAGCCCAGCCACACCAGACTGCAACAGTTTTTAGCAGTTACATTCTTTTTTTTTTAAGAAAAAAAAGTCTGTCAATGGGAAGCACTCACACTGCTGTGCCACTAAAGGGCAGAACTTCAAAAAGGCAGCCACAGGGTCGCCCACAACAATGCATCACTATCTCTGCTTATATTTTCTTCCTAATTCTAAAAATTAAAAAAAAAAATCGAAGGATGTGTCCAAATGTATGAACAAATTGTTGTTGGCATCTGTCTCTCTCAAGAGACAATGGAATGTGACTCCAGGGATGAAGTCAAACCCCTGCGCTAGCAGCGCCAAAGTGTGTATGGAGGTGCTGGGCTGCTCGGATGACAAGACCCCTGCCCTCTCGGCTGCGCTGATGTGGTCCAAACGAAAGCAGAGTACAGTGGTGCCTCGCAAGACGAAAAGAATCCGTTCTGTGATTCTCTTCATCTAGCGGTTTTTTTTTTCGTCTTGCAAAGCAAGCCAATTGAAGGATTAGCGGATTAGCGCTATTAGAGGCTTTTAGAGGCTTATCTGTTGATCGGATCAGCTGATAAGCGGCTTAGCGCTATTAGCGCTATTAGCGGCTTATCTGCTGATTGGATCAGCTGATAAGCGGCTTAGCGCTATTAGCGGCTTTTAGCGGCTTATCTGCTGATCGGATCAGCTGATAAGTGGCGTAGAAAAAAGGGGGGGAGGAAAAAAACCAGCAGGAACTCGCAAGACATTGTCGTCTTGCGAAGCAAGCCCATAGGAGATTCGTTTTGCGAAGCACCTCCAAAACGGAAAACTCTTTCGTCTAGCGAGTTTTCCGTCTTGCGAGGCATTCGTCTTGCGGGGCACCACTGTAATACGTTTGCCACTACCTTGACGGCAGGAGCATACAAGGAGGCATACAAGGCGCCATCCAACCATCTTAGGGACTCCGCTCCTGATTTGTGCAAGGTTTACTCCTTAGCCTTTTCTTCTCTAGGAGATATCTCACAAGGCAGCAGAGGCTTAGGATCAGGAGTTTTCCTTCTCCTAGATGGGCTACCTTCCCAGGTGGACGAGCCCCATCTGCCCCTCATTTCCCTCTATGGCAAGTGCAGTAACTGCTGCCTTGGCCATTGGACCCACTATTGGTCTCGTCTGCTCAATCCGCCACAGCCTGTCTTCCCAAGTCCCTAACTCGCGGAAAGTTCGAAGCCTATCAGATACCCTCATCTGGTTTGTTGGCCAGTTGAAGCCACTTTCCAGGGCACAGGTCCAACGCCCTGGAGCCCTGGGTGCCCAAGCACCCACAAAATTTGCCATGAAGAGGCCGAGCACCCACAAATTTTGGTGCCAGGGCCACGCACGCTGCACAGCACTCATGGTCCCGGGCACCCACAGTTGTGAGGCCAAGTTGGCAGGGTGTGGCCGCTGTCGCCTACAGACAGCTTCTAGGAGCCACAGGTGAGAGATGATTACAGGAGGGGGACCAAAAGGGTGGGCAAACAACCCTAGAAGGAGCACAACATATCTCCCACCAGAGGTACTACCGCTCCCCTAACACCCCATACACCCCAGCATATGGGGCGAAGAAATATCCTGCCGGAAGGGACCGCTCTTAGGCAGAGGCTGTGACCAGCAGCTGAGATCCTACGTCCTTGAAGCACTATTGAACTATGAATCAGAAGCTATTCTAATTTACTTAGCCTCACTGTCTAAGAACACCATTTAGCTGATGCCGAGAAGGTCAGCGACCGTACCCACTGTCTTGGTACGTGTGGGAGAGCGGGGCGGGGGTCCTCTTCGCTGCTCTAATTGTGGAAAGAGTGATGATGGAAGAATTCCAGGCTTCTACTCAGACGCCTGGATCATGCCTGTGATGCTCTTATTCCTTGCTTGCCGAGGGCAGATGAAGCCCCTTGCTAACTGGCTGTTTGCACAAGTTGTGTCAGTGCATGCAGGAGTAGCAGGAGATCTGAGCAGGAAGCCATTGCAAGGCTGCATCGCTAAGCCAGCAAACCTTTAAGAGATGTCTAGCCTGTTCCAGGACCTCTGCCAGACAGAAGGAAGAGGTGCAAAGCTCACCCACCCACCCACCTCCTTGGCAGAAATGGCTGGTTGCTCAACACGCATTTCTTTTGCATATTTCTAACTCACCTTTCTTAGAAAAGTAAGCCAAGATAATTTTCTCAGGTTCCTGGGATCCAGTGCCAAGGGATACAGCACCACCCTTCTTTTCTTATGTAGAACAAGTGTGGTGTGTTCTACAACCAGGGACACCCTCCGTCTCCAGTCAGCCACTAACCTCACTGGGTGACCACAGGACAAATACCAAAACTCTCAGCCTAACCTGCTTCACAGGGCTGTTGTGTGGATAAAATGAGGAGGGGGAAGAGAACCATGCATACCAGCCCGAGCTCCAAACTGTGTGTGTTCAGGACATCCCTGACGGGAACGGGTCCTTGCAGAATTAAGTGGGGAAACTGAGGCATGGGTGCTGCAGAAAGCACATAGCAGCAGATCTGTATATGGAATACAAACTGCTTAACTGCTTCCTAGACCGATGTGCTACTGAGAAGATGAAACTGTTTCCTTCTGTGCGGCACCATGAGACTGGTGTCAACACAAAGATGAACAAGCAGAACAGAAGAGGTTGTCCTCTGACACTTGCACTGTGTGTACTGAGACACTGCTTCTTGCGAAGAGAAAAGAACAGAGAAAGCACACGGGTGCAAGGGAGAATAAAGGCCGTTGTCTGCGACATGCTTGTTTCGTTCAAGCCCTGGCTGCAAGATGGGATCCGTAGGCAATCACACCTTCCCGCCCCCAGTATACAACCACGCTGCAGCAAGAGCAGTGAGAATGGTTCCCGAATGCGTGCTTCCTTCTTCCCTCCTGAATAACTTTGATTTTTGCTTATTTTCTATTAGGCTGTGAGCCTATGCTCAGAACGGTCTTATTTTACGATGCTGTATAGCTCTTAGAAATGGGATGCGGGTGGCGCTGTGGGTTAAACCACAGAGCCTAGGGATTGCCGATCAGAAGGTCAGCGGTTCAAATCCCCGCGACGGGGTGAGCTCCCGTTGCTCGGTCCCTGCTCCTGCCAACCTAGCAGTTCGAAAGCACGTCAAAGTGCAAGTAGATAAATAGGTGCTGCTCCGGCGGGAAGGTAAACGCCGTTTCCATGTGCTGCTCTGGTTTGCCAGAAGCGGCTTAGTCATGCTGGCCACATGACTTGGAAGCTGCACGCCGGCTCCCTCGGCCAATAAAGCGAGATGAGCGCTGCAACCCCAGAGTCGGTCACGACTGGACCTAACGGTCAGGGGTCCCTTCACCTTTTTATAGCTCTTAGAAAATGTGTGTGTTTGGGGGGGGCAAGAGGTTTTCATAAGTGTTTATTAATAATAGCGATCTCATTTTGTTTCGGATGATGCATGAACATGTCACAATAAGTACTGCCTTACGAAAGCATTCCTTTCTGCGTGAGGTGGGAGGGATCATTTTGTTGGGATATGAGTACTACGCAGCTTCAAACAAGTAGCTCGATGTTTACATCACATGATGTGGCTAGTCCTGGGAAAGGAAATTCCAGGCAGTTCACAGGATTCACAGAGCTTTGTTCCTGTGTAATATGAGACCTTCCTGTTGCGTGTGCGAAGGAAGTCTGTGTCACTTGCTCGGAGAGAAGTCAGAGTGAACGGACATGTTTTTTGTACAGTTAAACAGTCAGAAATAAACAAGATGGAAATAGACTTTCTGACTATCTTCTTTCTCTTGCTGGTATGCAAGGAGGGAAGGGTGTGTGCATTTTCCACGCAGGGAAATGTCGCCTATCAAGGTCTTTCTGGACTGCCGGGATGTCGACAGCCAGAGTAGATCACCGGTAAACAAGCCCCGGGAGCCTGGGAGATGGGGCCAGCCTCTCCCGAGGGGGCTAGTTTTCCAACACATTTCCCCCCAGAAGTGAAACCAGGTACTATTTTAGCAAATAGGTGTATCCAGGAGGATGCCTAACTTCTTGTCACCAGTTGCCCTCTGTAAAAGCCTCCACAGGTTGTTTTCTTCCCCACGCACCTCCCCCTTCCACTTTAGGAGCCCAGCTACAGGGGGTGGTAGTTAGCATCCCTTCTGATTCTCCTCTTCAAATGCTTCCCTTCCTCAGATCTTAGATTAGTGATATGAAGGAAATGAGGTCGGAGGGGTTCCCCCCCATAAGGTCTAGTTCTGCCCTAAGATGGTACCCACCACCCATAGTTCCTGTACATTCTTGTACTGAAAATAATTAACAAATGCCCTTTGAAAGAGTCACCTTTTAATTGCTCCAAAGCAAGTTAATTGGATAAATGTTGTAGCCCTACTTATTACAGGTTTTGGCTTTTTATCAGGCTCAGCCACCGGAGGAGTCGGGAGAATTCCCGTTTCAGCAAAATAAAGACTTCTTGGCTATGTCTGACACCATATTTCCCCCTATTATATATTGAGTAAGTTGACAGGAAAGTGGCCAGGAAATCGCAGCAGCGGAGCAGCAGAAATGCATATTTGAAATGTGACATTTGAACCACGTCTTGCAAAGACCTCCCCTCACCCTCCAAGATCTTCTAAAAGGTGTTTGGGTGTAAATTTGTATGTTTTGGTGTAAATTTTCAGACACTGCAAACATGCATTTCTTCATCTGTTACCTAATTGCGTCACCCAATTTTAAGGGCAGCCCAACTTTGTGACAGCAGGGGGAGTCTTTGAACAGAGCTGCCCTTGGGCTTTAGGGTGGCTGAGTCAGGATCAGCAGAGCTCTCTGTACCTCTGCCTTACCCCTGTCCTTTATCTACCATATTTTTTTGCTCTATAAGACTCACTTTTTCCCTCCTAAAAAGTAAGGGGAAATGTGTGTGCGTCTTATGGAGCGAATGCAGGCTGCACAGCTATCCCAGAAGCCAGAACAGCAAGAGGGATTGCTGCTTTCACTGCACAGCGATCCTTCTTACTGTTCTGGCTTCTGAGATTCAGAATATTTTTTTTCTTGTTTTCCTCCTCCAAAAACTAGGTGTGTCATGGTCTGGTGCGTCTTATAGAGTGAAAAATACGGTATTTGCCACCCCTGGTTAGCTCAGTCCCCAAGCAGTCTGTTTATGAAGGGCTAAGCAACTTGAAAGAGCACCCCTCTTTCCAAACTTTGTGAGCTGGCGGCCCCTGTAACTTCTTCAAGCGCCACCAGCAGCACCCCCCCCGTGGGAAATTCAAAGAGAGCCACCAGGTATTTATCCTATGGGTAGGTTAGCCCTGCAGGACACAGAAACTCAGGTCATTGGGAAGTTTTGGCAGACACAGTATGTGCATTTTCAAAGGAGTCTTCCCCAATACAAGGCCTGCATTTTATTTAGAGGTGGGGAGCCCTGAAGAAGCCAGAGGTTTTTAGGGTTCTTAGCCACATACTAGATTCTATGAAGGCAGTGACATAGCATGGGTTGCTGGTGCCCGGAGTGGGGCAAGTGTTGCACCCCCTTGTGGACTGGGCAGCAGGGATGGAGGCATGCACCGGTGTGTGTGTGTGGGGGGGAGACTTCCCACCTCTGGTGCTTTCCTGCCTTCCTCTCAGCCAGGCCAGATGGCACGTAGGTGGCGGTGGCGAGGTGCGGGGCTGAGGGGCTGAGGGGCTGAGGGGCATGCTGGCAGGCATCTGAACCAGGAGAGCTCAGGGCTGGCTTCGCGTGTCCTCTGTTGCCTTCCAGCCATGGCTCCCCACTGCTGGCAAGCCCAGCACCAGAAGCACTGAGAAATTCTGGGCCCGGGGCCACCCTCCCCCATGCTATGCCACTGCATGCAGGATTCTGCTCACTTTGATAACTACCAGTGCGCATCTTCTGGGATTCAGTGTGGAGAGTAGAGATCCTCTTCTGTTTCCAAGCACAGCAATCTCATAGCCATATCACAGAATAAACGTCCTGGCTTCAGAAAGCCTCAGTTTGAAAACGTTGGTGGCCAGGACAACGGTGCCACTTTTTCCTATTCAAATGGCCTCTCTTGGATTGGGGAGTAGGGAAACCCCTATTGGCCTGGGCAATTGTCCCAGAAATAATGCCATGCAAACAGATGCCACAGCCTCTCCTTGCCCTGTGCAAGAAGAGCTCTTAACGGGATTTACCTTGAGCAGTTCCCGGGGGAAGTCACTGCCTTCGTTGAGTCCTTCCAGGTTCCCAATGAAATCTGAGCAGGACATCCGCTTCCCAATGTTCTGTTGAGGAGGGAAGGGGGAAGGAGTAAAGAGTGACAGAGTCATGAGAAACAGAAGCCATGAAGTCAGATTTATTAGGTTAAGATGTCAGAAGATATGGTGATAAGTGCCGGGTTGTATAGCATTATAAAATAAAAATGCTTAGGCAATGTAATGGAGGATAGGTGTCCAATGATGGCTTTTAGCCATGGTTGCTTAACACAATCTACATATCTAAGGTGGCAGCTGCTTGATGCAGTGTGGGGAGCTGAGGCACAGTGTTGGAAGACATTGCTGTATGGAATGACAGGAGTATTCTGTCCCATTGCCAGAGGTGATTCAACTGTCATTCTGTGGTCACCTTCTCTATGTGAAATTCGGCTTGGGTGTTTAGGGATCTTGTCCTTTATCCAGGGACAGAGCGTGGGAAGGGCCAGGGGGCCGTAGCCCCAGGCACACAATTTTGAGGGTGCGTAAACAAAGTGCCCCCATGCAGGCTCCCCGCCCCGCCCTGCTTGCTGTCAAGGGTCTCTAGGCGGACCTGAACCCTGGCCTGGCCGCCACATCCTTGACCCCCTTGCTGAATGGCCGCCTGGCCAGCATTGGGGGGATCCTCCTGGCAAGGGCCGCATCGGCTGGGTGCCCCCCTGTGTAGGTGGGTGGGTGGGCAGGCACAGGAGTGCGGCCCCGTGAACCCTCTGTGCAGGGCTGTCTTAAGCATATGCGGTGCAGGGATGCAAAGATCCACCCGGCGCCCCCCCCAGTTGCCCAGTTCCAGGCATGCAGGAGGGCAGAGCCGGATGGCTGCCTCAGCGTCTCGCTGGCTCAGTCGCCCCAAACTCACGCCGCAGAGCCACCTGCAGCAGAAGAGCCCGCTGCGGTGCTCCGACCGACAGGCGCGCTCTTCCCCGGACTCGGGCCCTGGACTCTTGGCCTGGCACCCCTTAGAGCCTGGCGCCCAGGTGCCCCACACCCCTAGTACCTATGGGTAAGATGGCCCTGCCTCTGTGCCCTGCACCCAGCTGGCAGCATCGGTGGCAAGGGCTGGGCTGATGTGGCGGGTTTTGTTCCCCCTCTGCGCCCCGCCCAGTGCACATGCCCCGGGCACTGGCAAACTACGCAACGCCACTGCTTTCACCTCTGGCTGTACTGAGCTGATTCTGGCTTGGAAGCATGCTGCAAGTATTTATGCATGTATATATACGGTGGTGCCTCGCAAGACGAAAAGAATCCGTTCTGCGAGTCTCTTCGTCTTGTGGTTTTTTCCATCTTGTGAAGCAAGCCCATTAGCGGCTTAGCAGATTAGCGCTATTAGCGGCTTAGCCGGCTTAGTGGATCAGCTGATAAGCAGATTAGCAGCTTAGCGGATCAGCTGATAAGCGGCTTAACGGCTCAGCTGTTAAGCGGCTTAGCGGATCAGCTGTTAAGCGGCTTAGCGGCTTAGCGGCTTAGGATCAGCTGATAAGCAGCTTAGCTGCTTGGGAAAATGGGGGGGGGGAAACCCCGCAGGAACTCGCAAGACATTTTCGTCTTGCAAAGCAAGCCCATAGGAAATTCGTTTTGCGAAGCACCTCCTTTCGTCTAGCGGGTTTTCCGTCTTGCGAGGCATTCGTCTTGCGGGGCACCACTGTACATACATACATCAGCCAATCATTTCCTCTTGCCTTCCTTTGTGTTGGTCATCTTTTGCCACCCATTCTTTTCAGTCTCTCACCTCTTTCTCCACCCCCCCACCATGCTTACTTAATTTTGTCCCCATCCCTGTTCACAACCCCCCATCTCTTAAATCACCCCTTCTATTTTGCCACAGGTACATGGAGCATCGTGCCATATTCTGGAAGGTGGCTCACTGCGAGCCAACCCTCCTCTGCACCCCCTTCCAGATTCAGAATCAGGGTGTATTTCAGCAAATGTCATTATTCTGCTTCTGAGCTAGGTCAGCTCCTGGCATTTTTAAAAATCCCCCATGTTCCTTTGATCTGCCATGGGGAAATTGCCACTGTGTTCTGGGCAGCAGGGAGTTCTAAAGGAAGGTTGTAGGAAGCAGAACAGGCATATTTGGCACACAGGGGAGCTTCCAGACAATTGTACAATCTGGCTGCGACAATACACCATAGCTCATTTAGCTTAGTAGAAAGCCTTCCCAGCTCAGCAAAGGAGATTTTCCTGCATAGCTGCCTTGACGTATGTCAGTAAAAGGCTTTCAGCATACCAGCTAGAGAGTGGGAGGATAGAAGCACTTACATGGCCGTGGAGGTCTGTGTTTAAGAGCATCAAGGCGCAGGTCAGAGTGTGGGCTCCATCTGTAGCACAAGCACCAGAGAGAGAGATCATCAGCCCCCCATCCAGCCACCCTTCAATTTAGCGACCCCTTTTGCAGCTCGGCAACTTTCTCTCTGCCATGTGTGTTTACATGCTACACGAACCATTCCAAAATTTACATGAAATAAAAGAGGCCTGAGAGACCAATACCTCAAGGACTGCTTCTCTCCATATGAACCTACCCAGACCTGAGATTGTCCCCGGTGGACCTTCTTCGTGTGCCTTCTCTACAAGAGGTCCGGAGGGCAGCAACATGGGAACGGGCCTTTTCTGCAGTGACTCCCTGTTTGTGGAATGCTCTCCCCAGAGAAGTTTGCCTGGCGCCTTCATTACACACTTTTAGGTGCCAGGCGAAGACGTTCCTCTTCAACCCGGTCTTTGGCTGATTGACACCCGATGCCCTTTTAGATGTGTTGTGGGCAGGGAATTATTGGTTTGTTTTTGTTCTTATCTCGATTACGCATTTTGTGTTTTTTATTTTGTAATTTTATGTTGCGAACCAGCCTGAGATCTAGGGGTAGAGGGTGGTATACAAATTTAACAAATAATAATAATTACAAAATGTAAGTTAAGAAAATAGAGCTTGATCCCAGTGTTACAGGATTTGGCCATTGGTTTGTGGCTTGATATAGGTAAAACAGCATTCTTTAATAGAAAAAAATGTCTGAAGTGGGCAAACCTGTTTCTTTGTTGGGTTATTCTTTGGGTGGGGGGTTGTTGCTTTTGCTGTTTGTTGCTGTGTTATGCATTTTTGTGTTTTTATAGTGTAAACTGTCCTGTGATCCTCAGATGAAGGGCAGTATAGAAATTTAATAAATCATCATCATCACTGGTCAAAAGCTTCCCCAATGTGGACCACACCGGAGCTAAAAAGACTCTTTTAACTAGCTCAAAGGGTTGGGATAGCCCAGTCGATAGAGCATAAGACTGTTAATCTCATGGCCCCCCCGTTGAGCAAAATATTCCTGCATTAGATTACCCATGTGGTTGCTTCCAGCTCTAAGATTCATGGCCACATGAGTGAACATTTGGAAGGAAAGCAAGACGAGGTTTTGGCACACCGCAAGTGACTGAAGCAGTTATCTCCTATATCTACACATTGCCCAAGGAGTTTAGAAGGGGGCATTTGATCTTAGAATTTTCATTTAAGATGAGAGAAGTTGCTTTCCTAAGCCCTTCCATAGGCACCTGAGCACCTGCTGTCACTTTCAGAAAGGGGCATGTTTTAAAATATTTATTATGCAATGTTCACCTTGGTTTTAAAATTCAAAAGAGTGTTGTCTTCTTCTCAAGCGCTTTCAGCTTCGTGCACAAGTCAAACACTCAATATTAGCTCTCGGGTGAATCATTGTGTTTTCTGTGTATTCCTGGTGACAATGTGAGCTTCCATAGCAGCAGCTCATTATGCTGTGATTCAGGCAACCATTCCTTTTGTTAGGCACGTTGCTTGATATTTCATCAATGGGAGCTAATGGATGGGAGGTTGCCCCTCCCCCCCTCCCCCCCTCCCCAGTTGATAACCTCTCTGTGTTTTTGAATGAGCTACCCAGACAGGCTGTAGGCAGCCTAAAAACTCAGTGCGGGGGAAGTTTTATCCCCAGTTACACAATATGCTTTACCTGTACTCATTAAGGCTGTATTAATTACAATAAAAATGATCATTATTACTGTTACCTGCACAGGCGCTGTAGGGACAGCAGGCCAGGTTGGAGTGGCCAGAGCATCCTTCAACTGCCTTTCCCTCTATTCTTCACCTCTTCCTTTTCATCCTTCTATCCAGCCCAACCTACTCCCTCCCTCCTTCTCACAACCCTTCTGATCTTTGGAAATTCAGCTTCTTGGCCTTCGCTTCCCTTTTGTGAAACAGCAAGTAGTGACTCAAACAACTCACTCCAACCCCATGAAGCAGAGGTTTTCAAACTTTTCAGGTCTACGGCTCCCTTGACCAACTACCGTATTTTTCGCTCTACAGGACGCACTTTTTTCCCTCCAAAAATTAAGGGGAAATGTGTGTGCATCCTATGGAGCGAATGCAGGCTCCTTGGCTTCAGCGATAGCAACACAAAGCCTCTGAAGCGCAGAGGGAGCGCTGCCTCCACGCTCCAGAGGCTTCGTGTTGCTTTCGCTGAAGCCTAGAGAGAGAGAGGGTTCGGTGCGCACCGACCCCTCTCGCTCTCCAGGCTTCAGGGATAGCCGCCTGAAGCCAGGAGAGCAAGACTCTCCTGGCTTCAGCAGAGAGGGAGAGCTGCGCAGCGCCCCTTCAGCCAAGTGGGAGGAGAAATGGAAGGGGCTCCGTTTCTCCTGCCGCTTCGCTGAAGGGGCGCTGAGCAGAGAGGGGGAGATTTTTTCCCCCCTTGTTCTCCCCCTCTAAAACAAGGTGCGTCCTATGGTCTGGGGCATCCTATAGAGCGAAAAATACAGTACATTCTTTCTGTGACATTCCTGTGGGGCTCAGGAGCCCAGTTAGGGCCCTTCCTTGCAGAGCTGGCAGCCCTTCACCCTTTTTCGAATGCCCTCCCTTGTAGAGTGTTCCCTCAGCCTCCTCTCTTCTTCCCTATCCTTGGGAGTCCTCTGGGCAGCTGCAGCTGCCACCCCTGGTCTCTGAGCCAGCCCCCCCTGCCCCAAAGAGAGGCGCCTCCTCACGCTGCCCCACAAGGGCCTAGGAAGCACTCCCTGGCTAGCCCCAGAGGCGCCATTCACCTGGGGAGCTTGTAGCTGGGGCTGCTGCAACAAACAGCTGTGCAAGCCTTTGGGAGGCAGAGACACATGGGGGCATCAGAGGAGGGAGGGAAGGAAAGAGGGATTGAGGGATTGTTGCCCGCGGCACCCCTGACCATCATTCAAGGCACCCCAGCGTGCCATGGCACGCTGGTTGAAAACTACTGCCATGAAGCATAGAGATGCCTGCTTGTGGCACTGCATGAGACGTCTCTGTGAACAGAACCAACTTTTTGGTCCAAGAACCTCAACCGCCCCTTTTCTCCTAGTTTCACAATTATCTCACCCTCAGAAGAGATGGCCTTGGGGTTGCACTCATAATAACGCTGCGAAAAATGAGCCAGGACTCTCTCCCGCTCCTGAGTCTCACCCATGAGGGCCAGCTCCTTTAGAAAAGATCTGGAAAGGAAACGAAGTGATGGTGACTCCTCAAAGCAATACCCATTGCCCTCTGACATCCTGATGTTTGAGCAGAGCACCGGAAACCTCTCTTGTTTTTGCAGTTCGAGGTAGGCTTTAAAAATGGGAGGCTTATCCAATGCTGGTGAGTTACCATGAACTTCTTTGAGGTTTCTACACAAACAAGAAGTATATGAATTTTATGAAACCAAGAAAGAAATGGCTGGCTGCATAAAAGGGCAGATGAAAGTACGTGAGTGCTGCCGCATTCTTTAAAATGCAGATAAAGGGTAATCCTGAAACCAGTCTCACTGCTGCTCCAGAAGGTTCCATTTCCCCTTGAAGTTCTACTAAACTCCCCGCAACACTCCTTACAGATTTCTGGAGATTTCACCCTTAAACACTTACCTAAGCGCTTGATCCAGACTCATTCCAGTGAATTCAAAGAACTTGAGGTATTCGCCTGCTACCATCTTACTAAAATCGTTACTGGAAAGGAGAAAGGTGGCGGGTGGGAGATATAGATAGATATATTTTAAAACCTGTATATATTAACACAAGAGAGGGACAAAAACGGAGGAGATGAGATCTCGGGGAACATCAGTGACACCGCAGCAAGGGAACAGGAAGGCAGAATTCTTGAGGCAGAATACACACCACTAGATCCGCAAGAAGCATGCACAGGACTTTGTCATGCGCCCCTTTATGTGCCTTAATCTCTCGGGAGAGCTTTTATTGTCCTGTGACCATCTGCGTTAGGAGCGGAGGCGCATGTGGCGAGTGCGAATGTTCCTGTCAGGCCTAGAGGAGACAGGCCATCCCTAGGGCATAACTATGTGGGCCACAGAGAAAACGCCGCCTTCCTAAGAGTGCCTGGTGATGAAGGCAAGCTAGCCAAAGCTTTGCTTGTCATTCTGGAGGGAAGGCTGCCTTCTGAGGGATGTCCTCCTCCACAAGACTTCCCTGTGCTTAGGGTGTTAGCAGGCTGCTGCATTCCCTCGGGGAATTAACAAAGCTCTGGGGGAAGAATCTTTTCTCCTAATACCCACACGTACTTCTTCCCCAGGTGGCGGGCCACGTCTGCCTTTTTGAAGCCATCCAAGTTGTAGAGCCTCTTTGCCAGGCGTTTAGCGGCCTCCAGATCAGCCTTGTGCCCATTGGAGAGGGTGTCTGTGCTGCCCAGGGCGAGTTGCTCTGTGCTGTCCATCTCGGAATCAGAGTCAGAGACCAGCTGGCTGAGAGGATGTTCACTAAAATGAAACAAACACAAACACACAGAGAGAGAAGCTGTCACAGAAGCCTTTGTGCTCTTGCCCTTCCCCGAAGGTGCTTCTGAATCAATCTGTGCCTTCCAGATGTCTTAGACCACAACATCTGTCATCCCCAGCTAGTAGAGTTTTGCACCTGCACCAGGTTGACAAAGGCTACATAGAGAGGAGTTGGGGCATGTGCAAACTGGTTCAAAGTCCATATCAGGATATTGGTTTTATAATTTTTGACCTGGCAATAGATCACGAATTGTGATGTGTGTGTGTGTGTGTGCTATGCAAAAATCACAATGTGGGGGAAACCGTGAAGCCAGCCGATGCTTCTCTCGATTCCTGAAGCCCCTGTTAACTCTGCCAGCTCATCTCTTCCCTGCCTCATGCAGGGAGCAGCGAATCAAAAGAGCAGGGGCTGGCAAAAATCACAATGCGGGAAAAACTGCGAAGCCAGCCAATGCCTCTATATAGCTCCATCCTTATTTCAGACATTGTGATATATCAGTATGTTGTGATGTTTAGCTGGTGATATATCGTGATGCTGAAGCCCAGATATAACCCAGTCTTAGGCGTGTATGTGTGTGACGTATGCCGATTGGGACTGTGGAAAATTGTTATGTACTGAGTTGAATAGGATCCAAACTGCAGCAGTCTGATTGGTCCTAGAACAATGCAGCAGTATGATTGGTCGGCAGGAGCCACCCAATCCAGCTCCAGATAGAAGTGAATCCACAACCTGATTGGCCTACAGGAGAAGTCCGGAATTAGCCAACCACGTGCAGCCCATTGTGTAAATAATGTATATAAAGCAGATACTTTAGGGGGACATTCATTCCTCCTCACCACTATGAGCTGAATAAAGAGCATGAAATCACTTTGCGACTCTGAGTATATTTCAAAAATACTGTTCTGGTTACTATTATTCCAAATAGTAAACCAGAGGCTAGAAGGAGCAGCGTGGGTGACAAAAGTATTTGGTATCCTGAAGGATCTTTCCCCTGCCACTCCCAGTTTTGTGTTCCAGGGCTAAAGACATCACCAAAATGATATCCGGAAGCCAGAAATCAGCAGGCAGCAATTTTGGAGGCCCCCCCACCATTTAAACATGAAAAGAAGTGGTTCCAATTGGAAATGTTCCACCTGTTTGTATGAATGAACTGGTTCAAGGAGACAGGAAATGGAAAATCTCCACTGCGTCTGTGGAAGGTGTTGTCATTTTTTCTTTACAACAATCCTGCGAGATAGATCTGGCGGCAAAGTTGCAATTGGCTCAAGGTGAACGATGTCAATGTGAATATGACGCCTATGTGTGTGGCGAGATCAAATGCGAGAGAACTTCTTGACGTAGAAGAGGATGTTCCTATCTTCATTGAAGAAATGTTGGGAGGGGATGGAATTAATTGGCTCCGCTTGGGTCTGGGTCTGGCTTCCAGCTACAGTTTGGGCTCCTTTCCTTCTGCCTTACCTGTCACAATGGTCACCAGCTCGCCCCCTCCATTCCCACCTGGCTCCACTATCTCTGGCAGTTCTTTCGTAGGCAGGAAGATGAAGAGAACTATGTAGCCTTTATGGATGTCAAGGCGGCATTTGATAAACTAAATGGAAAACTTGTTGTGGGAAAAGTTATCCAGAACCAATCTGACTACTCTTACCCTAGTTTTAAAACGTATATTCTGCCACTACTCTAGTTGTGTTCAAGAGCAACATTCCCCCTATAGAACAATGTGAACCAAGGATACACAATAGCTCCTTTTCAGATTACCTTCTTTATCAATTGCATGATTTATGATTGTCAATCCTGAAGACGCTAATCTAATTCTAATCTAAACTCCATCCAAAGCTCATTTTTGGAACTGCGGTTTTGTGGATGTAATGTTCTTTCTGTGCCAATAAAAAGAGTATTAAATGCTATCTTAAGCACCTGTGGGTGTTTAATTATTGGAATAAAATTACAAAGATGACAACTGAGAGCCTCCCTAAAGTGTGTGTGTGTGGGGGGGGGGAAGCGCCTCATTCTGGTCCACCCACATGAACCCAGAAATTCATTCAGATGAGCCCGTGGCATGAACTCCCTGTATGATCCACAGAGCCTGGACTTTAACTTGTTTATGTAGCAGGATGTCTGTCTGTTAGGAGCAGAAGAAATAGCACTGTGGTACAGAAGCAGTTTTAAGTTTTAACACAAACTGGAGAACTGCTTGGTAGATCTTTTACACTTCTTTATATTTTCAGCTAGGCATAGATATACAGTGGTGCCCCGCAAGACGAATGCCTCGCAAGATGGAAAACTCGCTAGACGAGTTTTCCGTTTTGGAGGTGCTTCGCAAAACGAATCTCCTATGGGCTTGCTTCGCAAGACGACAATGTATTGCGAGTTCCTGCTGAGTTTTTCCCCTCCCCCCCTTTCTAAGCCGCTAAGCCGCTTATCAGCTGATCCGATCAGCAGATAAGCCGCTAAAAGCCGCTAATCCGCTAATCCTTCAATGGGCTTGCTTCGCAAGAAGAAAAAACCGCTAGACGAAGAGAATCACAGAACGGATTCTTTTCGTCTTGTGAGGCACCAATGTAGATATAGCTATAGCTATAGCTATAGCTATAGCTATATAGATGTAGATGTAGATGTAGATGTAGATATAGATATAGATATACCCCCCCAGATTTCGAAAGAATATGCAAACTGGCCAAGCCAGTAGAAATCAGAATGGCTTTTGACAAATGATAGTAAAGACACCTCTTGCTGATTATGGGCTGGCAAAACCCATTAATGAAAATGTGTTGATTGCAAGATCAACGCTTCTACGCTAATTCATTCTGTTTCAACCAGTATGATGTTCAGCTGACTCTTCTTCTTATGCTGGTTTAGCCGTTCCATCTTAATTTGCAGTTTGTTTCTATATAGTCTATGGTGAATACAGCATTTTCATTCTAAATGTTGTAAGAGAAATTGCACAGCATCTCCCTAAGCTTCCTTTCTCTGCAGCTCTGCAGCTTGCTCTGACTGGTAGCGCTGAGTTTATTATAGATCCTGAAGCGGTTGGCTCTGTGTGTCAAAATATTTCCTCCCAGCCCTCAGGCCATCGTCCCTGGTTTCGACAAAAGCCAGCCGCAGACACTGCTTCTAAATCATAGGACAGGAAAGCACTGGCTATGCCTCTTGTTGTGGAGGAAAGTAATTATTGGTAGCTTGCTTAGCACAAGGAGAATTACCACTTTATTAGATTTCAAGCATGAGATTCGTGGGACGGGAAGGGGCCTCTGCACATGCGCAGGCTGCAGTAAACGTCGCTCTGATCACTGGCAGAGATTGTGACTTGAGGGCAGGAGACAAGTGAGGCTGTGGAGGGTCCTCAGAACCTCTGGAACCAACAAGACCACTCTCCTAGGCAGTATCAACCCAGATAGAATCACAGAATTGTAGCTGGGAGGGACCACGAGCTCATCTAGTCCAGCCCCCTGCAGTGCAGGAATCCTTCACCCAACATGGGGCTTGAACCCACAACCCTGAGATCTCATGCTGTACCGACTGAGCTAGGATATCAGAAGTGTGTGTAATGGGGTGTTAGGGGAAGGGTTGTGGGGGACACTTTCTGGGGTAGTTTGTCCACCTTTGGTCCCCACCCTGCACTCCGCTCTCACCTGTGGCTCCTAGAAGCTGTCAACATGCAACAGCAGCCACACCCTGGGAAATGCCTTTGACTGGCTGGTTAAATCAGGTGAGGGTCTCAGACCCTTGGTGAGTTATGGACTTCCCCTGCATGTGAAGATAGACTCTGGTGGATTGAGTGGATGAGACAAAGAGCAGGTCAAGGAGGTGGTTTCTGCATGTGCTAGAGAGGGAAATGAGGGGGCAGATGGGGCTCGTCCACATGGGAAATTAGCCCATCGTGGAGAAGGAAAACTCTGATCCTAAACCTCTGCTGCCTTGTGGGATATCTTTGGGAGAAGAAAAGGCTACACAAATCTGGAGTGGAGTCCCTAAGGTGATTGGATGGTGCCTTGGGAAGGAGGCACAAAGCTCTGGCAGAGTTCCAACTCTTTCCCATAGTTGGGAAAGCTTTAACTAAGCTTTGGGAAGGAGGTGGGAGAACTCAAGGACCACGCCAGACCCTGTGTGTTGGACCATTGTGATCAGTACCCTCCCCCTTCCCTTATTGGACTTGCCAACAGGAATATTGGTGTGGAGAGATGCAAGTTTCGGGAGGAGCAAAGGGAAAGGCTGCTTCTGCTACTTCCATCTTGCACAGCCCTCCAGGATCCCCCTCTCCGCCTCCATCCCCTCCATATCTTTCTCCCACTCCTCTTCCAGTTGCTCTCATTCCGCTGCCATCTCCCAACGGTCCTGCTTAGGATTCTGCTGCCAGACCCTCCTTGTTGCTAGGCACCCCCTCCATCCTTCTCCTCGTTGCCATGGCACCCACTGTTAAGGTAGGCAACAAGCAGGAGAGAGCAGTGAGCAGCAGCAGAGAGCCAGTTCTGGTAACTAACCCATCTTTATTAATTAACTGGCGCTGTGCCTGCCAATAGGACGGATTGTGATTACTCTCTCCCGCAGATGTCCACGGGAGCCACTGAGGGGAGTCACAAGAAAAAGCACAGGGGCTGAATGAGAGACAAAGTTGCGGCAGGAGCCAAAAGTTCCCCTGGCCCCACATCTTGGCTCATCCAGAGAAGGGGCAGGACTTGCTTCCCCACTGAGAACCTTCCCCGACACAGCTAAATTTCTTTCCCCCTCATAAGTCATGAGGGAACCACTGGGGGTGGGTGGGTGGGGGAACAGAACGGGTTGTCTCAGGGTCACAGCGGAGGCGAAGGCAAAACCTGCCTCCCACCTCAGCAGCGATTTACTTCCTGTTGCTGACGGCTGCTGTTCACTTCTGCGGCAGAAAATAAAGCAAGTTGCGGGCAGAACTTCAGGGAAGCGGTGCTGTGCGGGGAACCATAAATGAAAAGGCTAGCCACAGGGCAGATAGGGCTTCATCTGCACTATGCATTTCATAGAGTCATAGAATTATAGAGTTGAAAGGAAGGACAAGAGTCATCAACCTTTTTCAGCCGTGGGCCGGTCCACCGTCCCTCAGACCATGTGGTGGGCCAGACTATATTTTGGAAAAACATATGAACAAATTCCTATGCCCCACAAATAACCCAGAGATGCATTTTAAATAAAAGGACACACGCTGATTCCTGGACCGTCTGCGGGCCGGGCTGAGAAGGCAATTGGGCTGCATCCAGCCCACGGGCCTTAGGTTGCCTACCCCTGATCTAGTCCAACCAAACACTGGACTTGAACCCACAACCTTGTGATTAAGAGTCTTATGCTCTACTAACTGAGGTATCACTATACAAAAAATGCTCTTGAGGTTTTTTTCTACAGTCAACCAGTATACAGTGATACCTTGGTACTCAAATGGCTTGGCCCGAACAAATCGGCTCCCGAACGGCACAAACCCAGAAGTAAGTGATCCGGTTTGCAAACGTTTTTCGGAAGCTGAATGTCCAACACAGCTTCCGCTTGAGTGCAGGAAGCTCCTGCAGCCAATTGGAAGCTGCGCCTTGATTTTCAAACGGTTTCAGGAGTCGAATGGACTCCCAGAACAGATTAAGTTCGAGAACCAAGGTACCACTGTATCAATTATTTTGGGGGCGAGGGGGAGAAGCAGTATGATAGCACTTTGAACAGGATTCCTCCAAAGAATCCTGGGATTCTTTGTTTTTTAACGGTGCTGAGGTTTTTTTTAGGAGGCCCCTATTCCCCTCAAAAGGGACATGGGTGGTGCTGTGGGTTAAGCCACAGAGCCTAGGGCTTGCTGATCAGAAGGTCGGCGGTTCGAATCCCCATGACGGGGTGAGCTCCCTTTGCTCAGACCCTACTCCTGCCAACCTAACAGTTCGAAAGCACCTCAAAGTGTAAGTAGATAAATAGGTACCACTCTGGTGGGAAGGTAAACGGTGTTTCCGTGTGCTGCTCTGGTTTGCCAGAAGCGGCTTAGTCATGCTGGCCACATGACCCGGAAGCTGTACGCTGGCTCCCTCGGCCAATAAAGCGAGATGAGTGCCGCAACCCCAGAATCGGTCACGACTGGACCTAATGGTCAGGGGTCCCTTTACCTATTCTCCTCAATGAGGTACAAGTCCCAGAGTGGTTTAATGATCAACCCTTTTTCGCAGGGAACTCTGGGAACTGTAGCTGTATGAGGCAAATAGCGGGTCTCCAAACAACTCTCAGTCAACACCCTTAACAAATTATAGTTCCCAGGATTCTTGCAGAGGGAGGAGCCAGGACTGTTGAAAGTGGTATGATACTGCTTTAAATGAACAGGTAGATCTCATCTTATGTGGAGGTTACATGATATCCTCCAACATTTTCCCAATGAAAATGTCCTAAGGAAAAGCGGGACATTCAGAAACCGGGATGGCTTCTGTAAAGCTGTAACTGTCCCTGGCTATCTCAGGTACAGCAAAATCGCATAAGCCCACAAAAAACATTTTTAAAAGCCCAGCAAATCCCTCCAACATCCTCTGCAACTCTCTCTGGCCTCCTCTGATCTTTCTCCGGTCGCTTCCAAAACTCTCTGCAACCTCCTCTGCTCTCTCCCCACACTCCACCAACTCCCCAACCACACCCAAACACTTTCCTAATGGTACCCCGCTGCCTGCCAGGGAAGACGGGTGAGTGAAGGATCTGCTGGTCCTAAGGATCCTGCCGCCTGAGGTGGTTGCCTCACCATGCCTCATGGGTGGGCCGGGCTGGAACACCCATCAGTTTTAAGTTATGCTGCCTGCCGTATCAGAGGCCAGAAAGTGTAGGTTCTCTGAGTACAGATCAAGCCAGGTATGTAAATACACACTGGAAAGAACACAGTCAATACATCCATGAGATGGGCTTAAGCATGATCACTATACATCTCCAGCAATACACAGTCCATTTGAAAACTAGAAACCCCACACCCATAGATGTGAATGGGTGTTTCCATGCCTTGTGTCCTTTTGAACACTTTTGCTTTCAAAACTTATATCAAACCTGCAACCTTGGCGTTATCAGCGTCAAGTTCTAGCCAACCGAGCTATGAAGTAGAACCATGAAGCACCCACACTTTACTGGCTCTAGAGACATTGTGCTCGACACAACAGAGGATAACAGACTTGGAAGGGAGTCCTAAGTCGGTCAGTTAAGCCTTCTTCTTAAAAGCAGGATTATCATTCCACCAGCAACACCTTGCCTTTCTAACCATCCAGCGTCTGCAGAGCAAATACCCCAAGGAAGGAATAGCTCCAAGCAGGTGGCTGATTATAATTTTTGTGGGCACAAACCAGCTACGGATTAATCTGTACTCTTAAAAAAAGAGAGTACATTTGAGCACCTATAGAGATTATTTCCCTTACCACAGAATAATCACAACCATCCAAACAGGAATAAAAGGGAGGGCCCTGGATCTCAGCTTCCAGAGAAACTTGACTCTTGCAACTTTTCATTATGATCTATAAATACCAAATCCAACATAGCACCATGAAAAAGCAATTTTGCACGTAGGAGGGCAGATATATGGGGTGGGGGAGAAAAGAGAGAGAAGCTGGGAAAAGAGGGTTGGAAAATGTACATTTCTCGTTGAGTCAGTAAACCTGTTTTTAGGCTGAACGGCTCACATGACTTAATGCCCTTACATACAATAAAATATTCCACGCACTGCAACAAAATGTCGAAGTATCTCTCTGCGCTTAAGAGGAGTGCTCCTCTCCAGGGTTCCAGCCATCCTGGGATAAAAGCCTTTAGCTCCTCTTCAGGCTTCTTAGAGAAGAGTGAGCTTGTGGAAGGCAGAAAGGGAAAGGGATCCTTTCCCCCTTTTCTCTTTTGGGGTCCCAGGCTGGTGGACACAATCCCATTCTGCCCACTCCATGCATTCAATGAAAGTGCTTCTTCTCAGGTGAGAACTGGGCATCTGAGTACCGTATTTTTCGCTCTATAAGACGCACCAGACCACAAGACGCACCTAGTCTTTGGAGGAGGAAAACAAGAAAAAAAAAAATTCTGAATCTCAGAAGCCAGAACAGCAAGAGGGATGGCTACGCAGTGAAAGCGGCAATCCCTCTTGCTGTTCTGGCTTCTGGGATAGCTGCCCAGCCTGCATTCGCTTCATAAGACGCACACACATTTCCCCTTACTTTTTAGGAGGGAAAAAGTAAGTCTTATAGAGCAAAAAACACAGTACTTTCACATGCCCACATAACATCCAAACTTTATTTCAAGCCCGATTGTTTTAAAGGGACATTTAGTCTGACTGATTTCTAAATAACATTTTAAATAGAAAAAAAATAAATGGGGGAAAATATGACTCTTCAGTTTTAAAAGAACTATTGTGGGTTTTTTATCTGTGCAGACATCTGCCGCTCTTTGAAAAAGCACGGCTGAATAAATCTCCCTTTGCGGAGACTGTGCAACCACAGGGAAGCAGGCTACCTCCAAAGGAATTCCCTGCTTGCTTCCTCACACCTTGGAAAAGGGAGAAGCACGTCTGCATGTTAGAAAACAGACTAGAATCCATAAATGCAGGGAAGAGGACGCTGTAAGATCTCTTGGCCAGCAGAGGTAAGATTCCCATAACACTGTGAGCATGATCAATGCGCTGCTTGAACAAGTGATACATCACCCTCAGGAGAGAACAGCAGGCTGAAGAAACGAGATCCAGTGCCAAGCTGCTAGCCTGCAAATGTTCTGGGCAATGGCTTGAGCTCCCTCCAGCTCCAGTCAGCATGATCATAGAATTGCAGAATCAGAAGGGACCTATAAGGTCATCGAGTCCAACCCCTGCAATGCAGGGATCTCAGCTAAAGCATCCATGACAGATGGCCATCCAATCTTTGCTTTAAAACCGCCAAGGAAGGAGAGCTCACAACCTCCCGAGGGACCGTTCACTGTCAAACAGCTCTTACTGTCAGAAAGTTCTTCCTGATGTTTATTTGGACTCTCCTTTCTTGTATCTTGAAGCCACTGGTTCGAGTCCTGCCCTCCAGAGCAGGAGAAAACAAGCTTGTTTCCCCTTCCATGTGGCAGCCTTGAGGTATTTGAAGAGGGCTCTTATCTTTCCTCTCAGTCTTGTCCCTTCCAGCTGAAACATCTGGCAGGCTGGCCTCTGTTCCGGGTTGACACCTTCCTTTCACAAAAATTCTGGCATTTAGAGCTAAGGGTCTCTGAACATGTACAGAGGCCTTTTCCTTTGTGAAGAGAATGTCGCTCCACATGTCCTGAAAGAGCAAATGCTCAGGCTCTGCTCAGGCACACAGTCACACAAAACGTACCTGAAAGAGGTTCTAGCCCAGTGTTTCCCGAACCTGGGTCTCTAGCTGTTTTTGGACTACAATTCCCATCATCCCTGACCACTAGTCCTGCTAGCTAGGGATGATGGGAAATTAAGAGACGCCTGCTTCTTGGGAGAAAAGCAATGACAAACCTAGACAGCATCTTAAAAAGCAGAGACATCACCTTGCCAACAAAGGTCCATATGGTTAAAGTTATGGTTTTCCTAGTAGTGATGTATGGAGGTGAGAGCTGGACCATAAAGAAGGCTGATCACCGAAGAATTGATGCTTTTGAATTCTGGTGCTGGAGGAGACTCTTGAGAGTCCCATGGACTGCAAGAAGATCAAACCTATCCATTCTGAAGGAAATCAGCCCTGAGTGCTCACTGGAAGGACAGATCCTGAAGCTGAGGCTCCAATACTTTGGCCACCTCAAGAGAAGAGAAGACTCCCTGGAAAAGACCCTGATGTTGGGAAAGATGGAAGGCACAAGGAGAAGGGGACGACAGAGGACGAGATGGTTGGATAGTGTTCTCAAAGCTACCAGCATGAGTTTGACTAAACTGCAGGAGGCAGTAGAAGACAGAAGTGCCTGGCGTGCTCTGGTCCAGGGGGTCACAAAGAGTCGGACACGACTAAACGACTAAACAACAAAGTCCAAAAACAGCTGGAGACCCAAGTTTGGGAAACACTGCTCTAGCCACATCTATGATCTTGTTATTATGGGATGGAGCACTATGTGGTAGCTGTGAATATCGCCGGCATTCATATTCTATTGCTTGGAAATATGTATATCCATGGCTCAGAATGCTCACCTCAAATAAAAGGTAAGCACTGCAGCCCCTAAAGTTCTTCTCTGGCTCAGATTTAAATTTAAGCCAGAGAAAGAAAACGTTCTCCCTTTGGTCCATTTGGTTCCTTGCTGCTTTTGGGCAATTCAGTTCTTTTCTCCAAACTGCACAGACATCTCCCTTGAACAATATTCTGCAGTCTGCATGAGAGAAGGAACTCATCCTAAAGCTGCAGCTGCAGTCAGCTAAACCCTGATCCTCATCTCTCTCTCTCTTTGCCCCAAAGCAAGGAAATTCAGTACAGTAAGTGGCAGATGCCACCTACTGGGAAAAATAAATAACTGCATGGGAAATGGGGGAAATGGATGGAGGACCGGCAAACAACTTCTTGGCTGGCATCTCGAAGACAGTTGCAATTTATAGATTTTCACATTCCCAAGATGATACACCTCGCTCCTCATCTGAACATCAGACCAATCTTGCCCTGAATGTTCACACGCACAAACTATGCGAGATCACAATTCTTTGCACAAGGAAATTCGAATCCGCATTATATTCCAATGTGGACAAGTACTGCTGAAAAAGAAATTTTTTTGCAACAGGAAACCAACTCAATTTGTTAGCACCTAAGAGCGTCTCTGAACAAAAGATTTATATTCAAATCATACTGCTGTGCCAGTGTGGTGTAGTGGTTAAGAGCGGTAGTCTCGTAATCTGGGGAACTGAACTGGGTTCGCGTCTCCGCTCCTCCACATGCAGCTGCTGGGTGACCTTGGGCCAGTCACACTTCTTTGAAGTCTCTCAGCCCCACTCACCTCACAGAGTGTTTGTTGTGGGGGAGGAAGGGAAAGGAGAATGTTAGCCGCTTTGAGACTCCTTAAAAGGAGTGAAAGGCGGGATATCAAATCCAAACTCCTCCTCCTCTTCTTCTTCTTCTTCATTAGGGGGCACAGAAAACTGTCACATTCATGAGTCTTGCAAACCATATGTCTTGTGAGAGCAGTATGCTCTGATAGGAGAGCATTGGCACTAAATCACAGAGAGGCAGAAGCTCTGAGCCTTTTCAATGAACATTGCTGGGAAAGCCTGGCAGTGCCCGCCAGCCTTAGTCTAGGCTGAATTGACAGAAGTATAGTGTCCCGATCCTGTAAACGTCCCGCTCTATTCTGCCTTGGTCAGACCGCACCTGGAGTCCTGTGTCCAGTTCTGGGCACCACAATTTAATTAGGATATTGACAAGCTGGAACATGTGCAGAGGAGACAACCAAGATGGCAAAGGGTCTAGAAAACAAGCCTTATGAGGAACGGCTGAGGGAGGTGGGTATGTTTATCCTGGAAAAGAGGAGACTAAGATCTAAAGGGCTGCCACATGGAAGAGAGAGCAAGCTTGTTTTCTCCTGCTCTGGAGGGTAGCATCCGAACCAATGGCTTCAACTTACAAGAAAGGAGATTCCAACTAAACATCAGGGAAATCTTTCTGACAGTAAGAGCTGTTTGACGGTGGAATGATCTCCCTCGGAAGGTGGTGGACCCTCCTTCCTTGGAGGTTTTTAAGCAGATGTTGGATGGCCATCTGTCATGGATGCTTTAGTTGAGATTCCTGCGTTCCAGGGGGGTGGACTAGATGATCCTAGGGGTCCCTTCAAATTCTACAATTCTATGATTCTAGAATTAGTTGGATCTGCCTGTGATTGCCTCTGGCTCTGCCTATCATTGCCTGCAGCTCTAACTACTGTTTGTTTCCCTCTCTTGCCCTACCAAGTCCCAATGGGCATCAGCCATCACTGCCTGCTGCCACCACTGGCTTTGCAATTCTGCATAAGCCACACACCTTAGGACAGGCAAACGCAGCCCTCCAGATGTTTTGAGACTACAATTCCCATCATCCCTGACCACTGGTCCTGTTAGCTAGGGATGGTGGGAGTTGTAGCCCAAAACATCTGGAGGGCCAAGTTTGCCTATACCTGCCTTAGGATCATTGCGGAACTGAGGCCCTTCTCACCTGTCCGCAGAGCAAGAATTTATAATCATCAATCATTGTGAAACTGTCTCAGGGAATTTATAATCATCACCCTTATCGTCATCATCATCTAGGCACACGGTAAGAGATTTCAAAAAGTAAAACGCATAGCAATAACTTGGCAGGTGGACAGTGCGGACAGGATCCTTTCAAAAGCATATGATAAATAGCATCAAGGAAACATCAGCTCAGGTGAACAATTGAGCCAAGCTTGCATGGGGGGAAAACCCCACTGTGAAACAGCAGAAGACCGTGTTTTTCACAGAGCTTTAAAAACCCGTCAAAACAGCCGCTTTCACAAGGCTATGAAAATGCACCACAGAACTCTGGCAAAGAGCGATACACCCCATTGTAAGACAACATCTGTCAGGTGCCTAAAGATCATTTTCTAAAGGTCTTAGAGGAAGGGTCATGGATGATCCCTTCATCATCCTTGCCAGTTTGTGAGATGGCAGAGTTGTTGCAGAGTCCACAGCTAAAATAAAAGGTCAGCTGGGATCCTGAACCACCCAACCATGTTATCTCATATACCCCCTGGATAGAATTAGCTTCATTCACTCACCTTATGATGGAGGCCAAGGGAATTCCTAGGCTGTCGTCGGAGTGACAGGGACTCTGTAGGCTGCCTTCCCCACCTTGTCTCGGCTCCTCCTCTCGCTCGGTCCAGGGGGCATCCGTGGCGGAGCTTGTCCCGGAGTCTGGCTCCAGGTGGGCCAGGGGGGCAAAGTTCTGCTCAATAAGCTTGGCACTGTCTCGAATTTGCTCTTGTACTTCCGGGGTGAGAGTTGGGAGGTCGAAGGTGAAGTACGTTCCGCTGTGCGTTTGGGCCGGGGAGGACAGGATGTCAATGGAGTCGAGGCTGGTGTAAGAGGTCCCTTTGGCTCGGTGAGACTCCATGATGCTCTCAAAATGCCTGCTGAACGAATCCATGCCGTCCCTGGAGAGGCTGTGTCCGAGGAGAAAGGGCACTGGGGACTTGAGCAGCCCTTGGGCGTCTCTGTTGATGATCCTGGAGATTGGGGATGAGGTGGTGAGAAAGAGGGAGGCACAAGTTGCAGAGAAACAGACACAGCAGTCCTCAACTCAGGGAAATGTCTTCTACCCCACTGATCAGAACGAGAGTCTTTCCAAAGGGGTAGACAGCTCTCCCTGTGATAATTCAGGATATGGTTCCTCAGCCAGCAGCATGGGCACAGCGGGGGGTGGGGGGGTGGGCAGGAGGGAATCTGCCCCTCCTGAATCAAGTAAATAAATAAAAAAACTTAACTAAAAGTAGAAATAATCAGAATATTCTAGCGATTCTTCTTGTGGAAAGTAATGACCCGGCTAAGGTAGACGATGAACAGGGGAGCATCTCAACGGGCTGTGATTACTGATTGTGTACAGAAAAACTGCATTGGAAAAAAAGGAGTAATTTGAAAACGAAGTGCTGAAAAGATTTTCAGCAAATCCAAGAAAACTTGTTTTAGTTTAGATTTTTTTAAAAAGATGGAAAATTCATGTTCTTTGTAATTTTGCAAAATATACCAGTTAAATACATGAAAGGGACTCTCTGGTGTTCATTTTTTATTTGACTTCCTAGTTTTCAAGTGACTGAATATTTTGGCAGATTTTTCTGAGCACTTGGGGTCAGAAAAGAAAGTAATTTAAAGCAACTGTTGTTGAGACATTTCATTCCAAATCTGCTAGACAGAGCAAGACATAGGATGATGGCAGGTGGGTGTCCTGCCCACCCCCCAAGAAATCCTGGCCATGGTCAGGAGCTAACCAGAGTCAGCCTCTCTTCTGCCAAGCTAAGGCATAGGGAAGATCTACGGATTCTGGCTCTCCCATTGGGAAGGGAAGTTTCTGAGGTCTAGCCCAATGGACTGGTGTGTATCTGCACTGAGCAGGTTTGGAGTGCTTCTTCTGCAAGTTTTGCTAGGACTAAATCCCTTTTTGCTTAGTTTATGCAACTGATAGCCCACACTGGCCCAAGGGCTTTTGATGAATAAAAACAATGTTCTTTTCAGTGGCGCTACCTGCAATTCTGTCTTTCTAAGAAAGAGAGGGAACCTATCCAGTTCCATTCTTCTCCTCTGGCAGAGAAAGTGATCTCTGCAGTGGCTCCTGGCTGCTGTGGCCCCACCTTTCCTTTTAGCTAAGAGGAGTGGAAAGGATGGAGTTGCATACACTCCAACATTTTGCCAATGAAAATAAGGATGTCCTAAATAATAATAAAGGGACGCGGGTGGCGCTGTGCGTTAAACCACAGAGCCTAGGACTTGCTGATCAGAAGGTTGGCGGTTTGAATCCCTGCAAAGGGGTGAGCTCCCATTGCTCGGTCCCTGCTCCTGCCAACCTAGCAGTTCAGAAGCACGTCAAAGTGCAAGTAGATAAATAGGTACTGCTCTGGCAGGAAGGTAAACGGCGTTTCCGTGTGCTGCTCTGGTTCGCCAGAAGCGGCTTAGTCATGCTGGCCATATGACCCGGAAGCTGTACGCCGGCTCCCTCGGCCAATAAAGCAAGATGAGCGTCGCAACCCCAGAGTTGGCCACGACTGGACCTAATGGTCAGGGGTCCCTTTACCTTTTATATAATAATAATAATAATAATAATAATAATAATAATAATAATAATAATAATAATAATAATAATAATAATTTTACTATTTATACCCCACCCATCTGACTGGATTGCCCTAGTCACTCTGGACAGCTTCCAACACATATAAAAACACAACAAAACATTAAACATTAAAAAAACTTCCCTATACAGGGCTGCCTTCAGATGGCTCAGGGGTCGGATAACTCCATACCCTCTGATGAAAACAGGGACATCCTAAGGAAAAGCGGGACACTCCAGGATCAAATCAGAAACCGGGATGGCTTCTGTAAATCCAGGACTGTCCCTGGAAAACAGGGACACTTGGAGGGTCTGGAGTTATGCATCTTCACCCAGATTTGCCTTGAGATATGATTTGTCTCCAAGCCCAGTGCACAGGGCATGTGTCTACCATTTCAGTATTCTGGAGCTGTATTCTTTTGGCCTGCATAGCTGGTCATCCTTCTCTCATGTCCCTGAGAGGCATTTTACTCTCTTAAACTCCACCTCCCCCTGTGGTTACCCCTTTTTCTCCTGACACCACACTGCTCTTTCAGAATTCAGAATCTTTATTTACATCAATCACTAGCCCTAGCAATAAAATAAAATAAAATGTACTGAAGATAGAGGTAAAAACTTAACTATAGAAAATACATTTTGGGGGTTTACATCAATAATCAAATAATAGATCATATTCTAATTGCCCTCACTAAAAATCTTGCAGTTTTTGCTGTCACCTGATCTTCTTGATCGGCTAAAAGAAAAGGACACAGTAGCAATGGTTGAGCGACAATAATAGAGGGGTAATAACCTCACTCCTCAAATCTTTATAAAGAGTGCAAGCCAGAAGCACACGAGCCACGGACTCAATACTGCCATCTCCACAGGGACATGGTAGCTTTTCTGGAGGAATTTTTTGAAATCAACCCTCAAGGAGAGCCAAAGGCAGTATATTCTATCTTGTGAAAGTGACAGTGTGTCTGTATTTTGGAATTGTTAAATTTCGCAAATAGGGTGCCAAAGTGTCAAAATGACTAGTTGGAAAATAATCATACCAAATAATAATAATAATAATAATAATAATAATAATAATAATAATAATAATAATAATTTATTATTTATACCCCGCCCATCTGGTTGGGCTTCCCCAGCCACCCTGGGCGGCTTCCAAAAGAATATTAAAATACTATAATACATCAAACATTAAAAGCTTCCTGAAACAGGGCTGCCTTCAGATGTCTTCTAAAAGCCTGGTAGTTGTTGTTCTCTTTGACATCTGGTGGGAGGGTGTTCCACAGGGAAGGCGCCACTACCGAGAAGGCCCTCCGCCTGGTTCCCTGTAACTTGGCTTCTCGCAGTGAGGGAACTGCCAGAAGGCCCTCGGTGCTGGACCTCAGTGTCCGGGTAGAACGATGGGGGTGGAGACGCTCCTTCAGATATACTGGACCAAGGCCGTTTAGGGCTTTAAAGGTCAGCACCAACACTTTGAATTGTGCTCGGAAACGTACTGGGAGCCAATGCAGGTCTTTCAAGACCGGTGTTATGTGGTCTCTGCGGCCGCTCCCAGTCACCAGTCTAGCTACCACAGACAAAATTTCCTTATTGTTCAGAGTTGTTCCGCCAGGCCTTTGGTCAGGGCGCAGCCTGACTCCCTCCTCTGGCAACCTGCACAGAATTTTGCTTAATTGGTTGCCTTCAATTTGATTTAATTAATTTTTATAATGAAATATTTTTAGATTGTGTAACTATTTTACTGTCTGATTATTTGATTGTTGTTAGCCGCCCTGAGCCCGGCTTCGGCTGGGGAGGGCGGGATATAAATAAAATTTATTATTTTTATTTATTATTGTGGCCAGATTATTCTGTCGCTCAATATCATATAGGTGTTGTCTAATTAAATTATTTGCTTTACTGAAGCCCAGGGTTAATAACTGTTGTGGTGATAAACCAGGAAAGTAAAGATTTTGGTTGACAATTTTAGTCCAAGCCCTCTCATGACAACCTTGCAATACTAAGGGTAGTAGACCAGCGGGGTTTAAATTTAGGCAAAGCCAATGGTTAAATGTCCTACACCAAATCTGTAATTCATAGAGGGGAGGTCAGGACACTGCTGTTTACTAAAATGTTCTCCCTCTTGGAAAATGGTGCAGAGTAAGCCATTGGCATTGAGCAGGTTTCCCCTTCAAAACAGGTGGAAAGAGTGGTTCTTAACACTTCCTGCCACTTTTATTCTGCAGTTGCTTCTTTTGCTTTTGCAAGCAAGTTGGAAATAGGGGATATTATTCCAGTCATCGCTAGACTTCTCTCTGACCTCCTTTTTTTTACACCCCAGTCTTTCTACCTCTAGGCACAATTCTGCCATCAAAACTATTCACATCTCTCCATTGTTCAAACCATTCAACTTGCCCTTCCTCAAATCCTTTCAATGGCTTCTCTTCCCCTTCCGCCAGACCCAAAACTCCCTGTGTGCTTTGACAGCTCAGCTGCCGACAGAGGGAGTCACTATACAGGGATACCGTTGCCTAGACAGGGATCTTGCTATGCCGAAACAAGGCTTTAAAATCCAGTCGGAATCTGAAGTCTGCTGAGACTACTGAGATCAGCACACTTTAGCATGTATGGAGCATTTTCATGGAGAGCTGAGATTTTCAGTGTCAAAAGGAAGGCGCCACATCTGACATAGCCAGAGAAAATGAATTTCAGCTGCTTTTTCTACTCATAATCAGTGGAGTGCAGAGTCTGCAGCAAGGAACAGGGTTTCCATGGGGAGTAATAATAATAATAATAATAATAATAATAATAATAATAATAATTTATTATTTCTACCCCACCCATCTGGCTGGGTTTCCTCAGCCACTCTGGGCGGCTTCCAACAGAATATTAAAATACAATAGTCTACTAAGCATCAAAAGCTTCCCTAAAAATGAAATACGCAAAAGGTGAATTTATCCCTATTCTGCCAAGACATGCCTGTGGGTATACCAAGAGTCAGAGCTGGCCTAAGACACTTTGGCACCTGAGGCAGACCACAAAATGGCGTCCACCTCCCCTGTGAGGGAAGAAGCGGCAAGTGAAGGTCTACATCAGCAACAAGTAAGGATTAAAGATCGACATTGAGATCTACTGCCCCTGTGGATGTTGCCATCTGAGGTGGTCACCTCACCTTGTCTCAGGAGCTGGCCTATCCTGCTGAGAATCTTAATAAATATTCCCCCCCCCATGGGCTCAGGACAGGTTAAGAACTCTTTTTTTTTTTTTTGCGAGGATGGAGGGCATACCCAATAATACAAATATATGTGTATATTTGATCACGAGTGATTTACTTCACCTTCAGTTGCTGAATGCCAATCCAAATAGGAAAGTCTTTCAACATTCCCAGAAGGAATTTCATGGATCTCTAGAGCAGTGTTTCCCAACCACTGTTCCGCGGCACACTAGTGTGCCGCGAGATGTTGCCTGGTGTGCCGCGAGATGTTGCCTGGAGGGAGGCGGGCGAGTCGGGCGGCGAGAGGCGGGGCGGCGGCGGCGAGGAGAGGCCGCCCAGCGCGGGGCTCTCGCCGTCTGCCTGTCTGGCTGCCTGCGAGCTCGGCAGGCAGCGCCTCCGTCCGCAGCGCCCGCCTCGCGGCTCTCATTCCCTGCCCCTGCCAAAGCTCACCCAGCCAAGCCGCGTTCTCCTTCCTGCCTCGCTTTGCTGCCTCCTCCCCCCCCCACCCCCAAAGCTTGGAGGTTCCCCGGCAAGGGGGAGGGAAAAAAATTGAAACTTACACTTTCGTGCGTCCCTCCCGGCGTGACGCTGCGCGCTGACGTCACGGGGCTGTAATGGTGGTGTGCCTCGAGATTTTTTTCATCAAACAAGTGTGCCTTTGCCCAAAAAAGGTTGGGAAACACTGCTCTAGGGAACAAGAATTCCTTAGTTTCCAAAATCCTACACCCCCCCCATGTGTGTGTGTGTAATTAGATGGTTAGTGCAGGATTCAATTAAGTTGTGCTTGCATAAGCCAGAGCAAGGATTCCTGCTAGTGCAATGGGGCTTCCTCCCCCCCCCCCCAAATCCCCCTGTGTGCCTCTGTACCCTCCTCAAATCTGCTAGGAGAACCTCCAGAACAGCACACAGGGTGGAGGGAGGAGATACCGCCCTGAGACCTCTGGGTATAGGGCGATATATAAATCCAATAAATAATGTTGATATTATTATTAATAATAATAATAATTCCACCTTGCAAGTAAAATGTTTGCACTGATGACACCACCTCCTCAGTACAACACTGCATTCCACCCTTTGTCTTGCATCTCAACATCATTTGTTCATTGAGTTTTCCCAAAGTAACCAGGTAGCAACCTTGCCATCTGTTGCGTCCTAGCCTATGTTTTGTTGCCTACCTTTTCTCTGACCTGATTCGTGGCAATTGTTTTGAGTTAAAACGCAACTGCAGCCTAGCCTGTCCAAATCTCACAGTGCTGTTGAGACTTTCCAGAACCTTTAATTTTCTGCCCCAGCCTCTGTCACTTTAAGTGGTTGGTTCCTGTTCACTGACATACCCAGCATTTATTTCCCTGAATCTGCCTGTCAGCCAGTAACTTCAAAGAGGGACAATTTTAATTATTGTACTTTCCTCTTGCGGCCAGAACAATTGTTCATCATCATCATCATCGTCATTTAGTTTTTATGAGCCGAATTTTGCCACTGTGATACTGAAAATGAAATAATTAATGAGCAATTGGTCTGGCTTCAAAGAGGACACAATTTTCTCTCTCCCTTTTACTTTTGGGTTAATGTTTGAGTTTAGACAAAGAAGATTCCAATGAACTCCACTCACATGGGAAATTAAGGGCTGATTCAGGAACATCACCCATATGAGTGAAAAGGAAGCTGCCAAAGTGCTAGAAACAGAAGCTACTTCAAAAGAAAGAAGAAAACAAAGGGATAGCTGCGGGAAGAAGGGTGCATTTGCCCAAAAGAATGGATATATAATAGATTCTTGCCAATGGAAATGGACACTGTGAGATTTGCTTTATCGGGAATATGCTGTGTGGAACAGCTCTTCTAATTTGCTGCAGCTAATTGCAGACAACCAGTGCCTTTGCAGCACCAAAGTGTCGCAGTATTGAAGCAACACAATGGGAAGCTGCTTCGCTCCGCCTCCACTTTGTGCCCGAGAAGTTCATAATGACAATTGTCACCAGCTTCAATGGCTGAAAAGGTCCCCCAGATGAGCTTTGGCAAGACCCAACCCAGCCTTAACAGGAAAGAGGTAGCTCTGTATGAAGAGACTAAGTCAAGCAAGTAAAGCCTATGCTTTGTTTTGAGCGTCTCCACTCCCATCGTTCTACCCGGACACTGAGGTCCAGCACCAAGGGCCTTCTGGCGGTTCCCTCACTGCAAGAAGCCAAATTACAGGGAACCAGGCAGAGGGCCTTCTCGGTAGTGGCACCAGCCCTGTGGAAGGCATTCCCACCAGATGTCAACGAGAACAACAATTACCAGACTTTTAGAAGACATCTGAAGGCAGCCCTGTTTAGGGAAGCTTTCAATGTTTGATGTATTACAGTATTTTAATATTTTTTGGGAAGCCACCCAGAGTGGCTGGGGAAGCCCAGCCAGATGGGCGGGGTATAAATAATAAATTATTATTATTATTATTATTATTATTATTATTATTATTATTATTATTATTATTATTATTACTACTATTATTGTTATTATTACTATCTCGACCTCTGTAAGAACAAAACCGGACAATATTGCTCACTACAAGGGACAAGCTTGGTACTGACCAGTCCAGAGAGACCCTCACCTCTCCTGATGCTGTTGGATGGCTTCGAATACCTCGTCATCTTCAATGTCCTGTGTCTTGTTTCTCAGACACTTGTCATCATCTTCTCTTGTGTGCTGAGCAAAGGGGTCTCCTGGAACAGCACACCCTTTCCCCAAGATTCCTGTGAAACTTGGATTGCTCTCGCTGTCTTTCTGGCTCTCGATGGCTGAATCCGCTTCATCTTTCTCAGCCAATATATCATCAATGTTGGTCTCGTGGTAGCACCTCAAAGGGACAGAATCCAAGTCAGTCTCCGAGTACTTTATGGTTCTGCGGATTATTCCCGTTTCACAGTTTCCAGGTTTTGCACTGCCTGGTGGAGCCATCTCGATTTCCACCTCCACGTGGCACAAGCTATGCTCGGGTCCCGTCCAATCTGGCTTTGGCTGAATCTGGTGGTTGGATTTCTTGAGCTGCTGAGGTGGAGGATCAGGTGCGTTATGAGGACGCATCCCTGGAATAGAGAGATCCCGGGTTACAAATAAAAACTACTCACTAAGTCCTGGCACATGCTGGATCTCTGAGCCTTACATGAGAATCATGGAACTCACAAAGGGGGGAAAAGACCCCTGGGCGGTTAAGTCCATCAAAGGTGACTATGGGGTTGTGGAGTTCATCTCGCTTTCACGCCGAGGGAGCCGGCGTTTGTCCACAGACACCTTTCCAAGTCCTGTGGCCAGCATGACTAAACCGCTACTGGCACAACGGAACACTGTGATGTAAGCCAGAGCGCATGGAAACGTTCGTTTACCTTTCCGCCACAGTGGTACCTATTTATCTACTTGCACTGGTGTGCTTTTGAACTGCCAGGATGGCAGGAGCTGGGACAGAGCAACGGGAGCTCACTCCGTCTCAGGGATTCGAACTGCCGACCTTCTGATCGGCAAGACCAAGAGGCTCAGTGGTTTAGACCACAGCACCACCCGCGTCCATATGTCAACACCTCTGGTTGTACAGTACAGACTGTGTATCCCAATCAGACAAAGAGAAAAAATGAGAAGAAAAACAAAAACAGACAGCGGAAGGAAGGAAGGAAGGAAGGAAGGAAGGAAGGAAGGAAGGAAGGAAGGAAGGAAAGGGCAGGTTCCCCCACATTCTAAAGTGTTTAACATTTGTTAAAGGCTCCATTTATTGAGATTAATCCCAATTTGCTTGCACAAAGCTTATGCTGAGGTCAGACAATATCTGGTCATTACTGAGAATTCAATTCAACTTGTTTATGGGGAGGTTATACACCAATGAACCTGTTGGAATCATAGAATTGTAGGGTTGGAAGGGACCACAAGGGTCATCTAGTCCAACCCACTACAACACAGGAATGTTTTGCCCAACATGGGGCTCAAACCCATGACATTAAGATTAAAAGTCTCATGCTCCACCAACTGAGCTATCCCTTCATCCTGAATTGCCAAGTGTATGGTAAGACTTATTTCTGAGTAGACATGCCTTAAGCTGGGGTGGGGAAGACTGTTTTGAATTGGGTAGGGTGAGCAACAATGGTTTGCTCCTTTCTCTCTCTTACTTTAAATAGTTACAACTCTTGACAAGATGTATTTTTTATATTTGCAAGAGCGCAGTTGTTCTTGGTGGCTGCCATCATCATCTCCCAGAATATTCCTGAAGTGACACTTCTTTCTTTCTTTCTTTCTTTCTTTCTTTCTTTCTTTCTTTCTTTCTTTCTTTGTAAACTTTTAAAGGAGAGGAATGGGGTTTACTTCAGGCAACCTGTTTATTCAGCATTCATTCTCATATGCTTCGCACAGAGCTAACGCGGTGGTTAGATTATGTCTGGCCTATATTGAACATTCATCTTGGTTTGTTCTCGAGGTGTTTCCACATCTTCCTTTTGGTCAATCGTCCATCTCACACTTATGAGTGCATTTCCCTGTCACATTCCTAACTGCAAAAAGTCTGTCCTTTCTTTCTTTTTATAGTGAATTTGTTGTGCTAGAGCAACAGAATGCTTTAGTGCGCTTTAATTGAGCAAACCCAAATTTCTGTTGTGAACTTGAAACCCTCCCACAAAATAGTGACAGCTTAGAGACAGATGGAGAAAGCAAGGGGTGGGGGGAGAGGAGAGGAGACCATCACTACTTTCTGCAATGATAAGCACCCCTAAGCCAGGCATGGCCAAACTTGGTCCTCCAGAGGTTTTGGGACTACAATTCCCATCATCCCTGACCACTGGTCCTGCTAGCTAGGGATGTTGGAAGTCCCAAAACATCTGGAGGGCCTGCCTAAGCCATATGAAGAATTTTGCCCCCCTCCAAAAAGGTCAATGAAATCTGCCTGCAACTTGCCCTTGTATGGGACCTTTTCCAGCGCTACTTTAAAGGTACAGTGGTACCTCGGGTTACATATGCTTCAGGTTACATACGCTTCAGGTTACAGACTCCGCTAACCCAGAAATAGTACCTCGGGTTAAGAACTTTGCTTCAGGATAAGAACAGAAGTCGGGCTGCGGCGGTGCGGCAGCAGCGGGAGGCCCCATTAGCTAAAGTGGTGCTTCAGGTTAAGAACAGTTTCAGGTTAAGAACGGACCTCCGGAACGAATGAAGTACTTAACCCGAGGTACTACTGTATCCCTAATATATTTTAACAATCTGCATATGCGGTGTTATGTATTCCCCCCTCTTTCAAATAAGAATTTAATTTATCTCAAATAAGAATTTAATTCCACCTTTTCACTTCGTGATTATTTGTGTATCAGCTAAAACACACATTATTCAATCGTCATAACTTCCTTGAAATTGAATAGTGCTTGGGGAGTAATCAGAGTTCCAACTCCAATTTCACAGACTGTTAAATCTTTTAAGGACTGTGGGGGTGATGGAAAAATCATAAGCAGAAGCTCTTTCTGAAATACTTCCCATTTTTTATATTTATGTTTTCTAATAGACTAACTGATATAATTGAAAAGATTGATAGGAAGGAAAACATTTATTGTTCCTTTTCCTAATTAGTTCTTTATATCTGCAAATTCCCCTTCTTGCTTTTAATCATTTTAGTCCATTGAAAACAATTCTAGCATTCCTCAAGGTCCATCCCAAATTTTTCAATGTCAGTGTTAATTGTCTTAACAGATACGCATTTCATCTTGCAGTTTCTTCATCTCTTTCTCATTACTGTTTGTTTGCTTGTTTGTTTAAATCAGGGGTCGGCAAACTTTTTCAGTCCACTGTCCCTCAGACCTTTTGGAAAAAAAACTGAACGAATTCCTATGCCCCACAAATAACCCAGAGATGCATTTAAAATAAAAGGGCACATTCTACTCATGTAAAACACCAGGCAGGACCCAAAAATAACCCAGAGATGCATTTAAAATAAAAGGGCACATTCTACTCATGTAAAAACACACTGATTCCTGGACTGTCTGCGGGCTGGATTGAGAAGGCGATTGGGCCGCATCTGGCCCCCGGGCCTTAGTTTGCCTACCCATGGTTTAAATAGCTCAAGGCTTGGAAAAACATCTTAGCTCACTGAAAGACCATATTCCCTCATACAAATCTGCCTGGGTCTCTGAGAAGGGGGGGGGGGGGCTTCTCTCAGTCCTGTCACCCTCACAGCCATGCTTGGTAGAGATGTAGGAAAGGGCCTTCTCCGTGGGGGCTGCTCCCAGACAACTTTGGAACTCCCTTCCTCAGAGAACCCAGACTAGTTCCCTCTGTGCTATTCTTCTGCCGACAGCTGAAGACCTTTTGGCATTTGGGAACCGACTGATTTTACTGACGGGGCTGGTGCCAGGTTGTGTTTATGGTACAGTCATACCTCGGATTGAATGCGCTTCGGGTTGAGCGTGTTCAAGTTGCGCTCCGCAGCAACCCAGAAGTAACGGAGCACGTTACTTCCGGGTTTCGCCGCTTGCGCATGCGCAGATGCTCAAAATGACGTCATGTGCATGCGCAGAAGCAGTGAAAAGCAGCACATGCATGCGCAGACGTAACATCACTAGTTCCGTTTGCTTCTGGATGCGAACGGGGCTCCGGAACGGATCCCGTTCATATCCAGAGGTACCACTGTAATTATCTACATGTTTTTAATAGCTATCACACACACAGAGAGTTGTTCTTATTTTATCTTTAAGACGCCTTGAGTCCCTGTCAGGGTAAAAGGCAGGGTATAACTAAAGAGATAATAACAACAATAATCATCTCTACTTGATTCTAGATTCAAGTAGGTAACCGTGTTGGTCTGACGCAGTCGAAATAAAAAATTAAAAAATAGTCCAGTAGCACCTTAGAGACCAACTAAGTTTGTTCTAGGTATAAGCTTTAGTGTGCGTGCATACTTCTTCAGAAACACTGAAACAGAAGTCACCAGACCCTTATATATAGTGGGAGGGTGGGGTGGGGTTTTTCTCAGACGGGTAGTAGGAGATGGTTGATTGGCTCAATGGGTATGGTAAACCTGCTGACAACAGTTAACAACTGCAATTAGTCAATACCCCACCCCACCCTCCCACTGTATAAAAGGGTCTGCTGACTTCTGTTTCAGTGCATCTGAAGAAGTGTGCATGCACACAAAAGCTTATGCAGTGGTATCTCTGGTTAAGTACTTAATTCGTTCTGGAGGTCTGTTCTTAACCTGAAGCACCACTTTAGCTAATGGGGCCTCCTGCTGCCGCCGCACCGCCGGAGCACGATTTCTGTTCTCATCCTGAAGCAAAGTTCTTAACCTGAAGCACTATTTCTGGGTTAGCGGAGTCTGTAACCTGAAGCGTATGTAACCTGAAGCGTATGTAACCTGAGGTACCACTGTACCAAGAACAAACTTAGTTGGTCTCTAAGGTGCTACTGGACTATTTTTCTAATTTTTTTATAATCTCTACTTGAGACTTTATTAGTCAGTCTTAGGCTAGATGGGCCAATATGCAGCATTAGGCAGCTTCACACAATCAGCCTGCAGGAAGGGGGTTAAGAAGCGGAATCAAACAAAGAGCACGGCAGGCTCTGGTGCTTACTGATAAAAATAACTTATCAGTAAGCACCCGCTCTCCTCTTTGTTTGAAGGTTCATGCAATCACTCTGCCATGTCACATACTTCCCTGGTGACTGAGGTTGTGCAGGGATGAGGCCATTCCTTTCTTTTACATCGCTCTACTTGGTCGCTGTATGTTTGTGGACTGTTCTTTGTATGGGTGCAGTCAAGAAAGATGTGCATCACTCACAAGTGTTGCTCTGCTGGGAAGCTTATGGGTAGATTTTTGGGGATGGAAACGCTTCCATTTGCTCCCTTTTGTGCCTGCAGCCTCTTTTCCTTTTTTGTCTGCCCACAGTCACAGCATCTGCTTGCAAGGAAAGGTTTTTGCCCAGCTTTTCCCAACTTGGTGGCCTCCTGGTGCTTTTGAATTACCACGCCCATCAACCCCTGCCAGCATGGCCATGGCAACTGGAGCTTATGGGAACTGTGGCCCAAAACCAAGAGGGTACCAGGCCCCTCATGTAACACTGTCAATCTCTTAGTTAATATTTCCCTTCCTCACCGCACAGTGACCTGGTTTGCATATCACTGCTGAGTCAGAGTATGGCTTACTGTGACTTCACAAATGGCTCCCAGAGAGTAGCTCATCCCTGCTTCACTCCTCCCCTGACTTTTGAGGTTAGTACAGGATGGCAACTAAAAGGTAAAGGGACCCCTGACCATTAGGTCCAGTCGTGACCGACTCTGGGGTTGTGGTGCTCATCTCGCTTTATTGGCCGAGAGAACCGGTGTACAGTTTCTGGGTCATGTGGCCAGCATAACTAAGCCGCTTCTGGCGAACCAGAGCAGTGCACGGAAATGCCATTTACCTTCCCGCTGGAGCGGTACCTATTTATCTACTTGCACTTTGATATGCTTTCGAACTGCTAGGTGGGCAGGAGCTGGGACTGAGCAACAGGAGCTCATCCCACCACAGGGATTTGAACTGCCAACCTTCTGATCAGCAAGCCCTAGGCTCTGTGGTTTAACCCACAGCGCCACCCATGTCCCTAGGATGGCAGCTAGGCTACAGTTAACTTAACATTTTGCCCAAACTCAGGATCATTCTTGTAACCATAGGAGGAACCCTGGCTATGGATTTTGGTTAAGGTGGAGAGATACTTAGCCATGCTCTGGGTTCAGACGATGCACTAAACCAAACCTTGGCTTAGCTGCTGCAATTATTTAAAAAGTCCAGGAAGGAACAAAGTGGCTGCAGATTCCTCTTCGAGAGGCAGCACTAAGCCATGGTTTGTCTTAGCATGATGTGCAAACGCAACCACTGTCTATCCAGACACTGCAAGGAATGTATTCCAGGGGGGAAAGAGCACCTCTCTCCATTTTTACAGAGCTTGTTGTTGTTAAAATTTGTATACCACCCTATACCTGTAGATGTCAGGGTGGATCACAACCTAAAAAGCTGTAACAGAGTCTGAATGAGAAGCACCTCCAGCAGGAAGTATAGAATGTATCAGTTGCTTCTGGGGCATATCCCAGGAAAAATAGCTGGAGAGGACGCTATGGAAAACCACTTCCAGCTTTCCTAGCCCTTAGGCCCTTGCACGTAATATCCCAGGGATGGACCTATGCAAAAGGAGTTTCTCATGATCTCTAGCAAATGGTAGGTCCACTTCCTCATAGGAAGTGAATGCTGCAATTCACATTTCAACACCTACAAAGGGTTGGACGAGGGTCCCCCTGTTCATCTCAGGTCTTTCCCACAGCTACCTCTGCCTTGTTCCACACCCATGCATTCGATTCTTCTCTCCTTACATATTTTCCTTGTTGAATTCCAGCTTAACACCACCCAACCAGCAGCCCAGCTAATGAGAGCCCATTTTGCATTTCAAGCCTGCTATCTAAGGGTGCACGTCTACCGTTCCTGCGTTGCCTGAATCTGGCAGCCACACTGGACATTGCTTTATAAAAGTCAGCAACCGCCAGCATCCAAATGCGCCCCTGCTGTGACTGCATCCACAACAGTACCGTATGTGGAACCTCCGCCAGGACACCGTTTTTGAGGGTCGAATGCTGAAGAGATGCTGATTTTCATATATGCAAATGCTCTCCCCTACCAGTACTTGCATTGAGCTCATTACCTGTTCCAGGAGGGTCCAGGGAGCCATAGAAGAATTCCCACTTAGCCTTGGCGATGCGCTGGGCGTGGGCGGAGCTCTCTCGGGAATATGCCCATGGACTCCCCTGTAGAAAAGAGAGAGAGAAAATGCTTATTCCTGAGGTTCCTTGCATGGGATGGAGGAAGATGTAGGAAGAAGGGGCAGAGGAGATGCCATTCCTGGCAAGGAAGCGACTCTGAAGTACCTGGTACTGGGACTCCCCGCTCTGTGGGCTTCTCCGGAGCGCTGAGATGTCGTTGGAAGGGCTGATCATGCCGTTGGTAAGGGAGCTGGAGAGGCAGTTGGCATTGAGAGAATGTGGGCTCCCATTGCCCAGGCTCAGGGAAGACTGTGCTCCCAAAAGGAACCTGTTTCCAGCCAGGAGAGGGTCCGAAGCAGATGTCTCCAGCTTCAGCTTATGACTAAGGTGCTCCTGGCCTTTACCGCTGAGGGCCAGTGGGGCCTGTTCCACAGCAGGGCCAATACCGGCCAAGACAGACGCATTCGTCTTCACTTTGATGCTCTCGTTTGCCTCTTGAGCGACAGGCTCTGGGGACGCTGCGGAGTTACGTTGTGGGGAATGTGGATTTTGGGCCACGGGGCAACCGCTTCCCTGCTTCCTTGCCGGGCTTCCAAAATGGAGGGCTTCCCCGAGCTCTAGACTCCTGCTCAAGCCACTCTCCTTCCTGGACTCCACCAGAGGGAGGCCATTTAAAGTTTTGACGCTGGCCTTCTCGATGAAGCGGAAGGTCACCACAGAGCTTTGACCACCGGGGGCTGAGGCGACCAGGGGGATGCGGCTGCCTGGAGAGCCCAGCGAGGGCGGAGGCCTGCTCCTCAGCGGTGTGCATGGAGCTGTCACTCTCCCTGAGTTGGGGCAGTTGCTGTTGCCAAGGTAACCCATCTCCGTGACCTTCCGGATGAGGGAGCCGGTGCTGTTATACATGCCCAGTTGGGAGCGCTTGGCCTCCACGGTGAGCCCCTTGCGGAGGAGGTGGATCCTGCCAGCGTTGAGGTTGGGCGTGAGGCAGTGCTGGGGGTTCAAGGCAGCAGGTTCCACATTCTTGGACGGCGACAGCCAAGGCCTCCTCTTCAGCTCTCGGGCAAAGCGCTGAGGGGACATGGCGTGGTCTCCCTCAGGGTGGAAGCACATGACTGCTCCTGCTTGGGACATCCTGGAGCAGGCGAAACAGATTCGGAGCCGAACGGGGAAACGCGAGGAGCAGGAGCAGAATTTCCCAAGCAGCGCTGAGGTAAGAAATCCAGCGGGAGTAAGCTGTGCTATGTGGCCCTGAAAGCGATAGCAAAAAGTCAGAGGTGAGGATCTCAGTGGCACATTTGATTTAGAGACACGCTGAGATAGGGAGGGAGAGCTTGCGAACTGAACCTACATTGCAGGAGTCCACAAACGAGGCTAGAGAACAAGGAGCAGGGAACGAGGGATAGCTCAGTTGGTAGAGCACAAGACTCTTGATGTCAGGGCTGTGAGTTCAAGCCCCGCATTGGCAAAATATTCCTGCATTGCAGGGGGTTGGACTAGATCAGGGGTGTCAAACTCAAATTCATCGGGGGCCGCATCAGCAGTTTGGTCACCCTCAAAGGGCCGGTTGTATCTGTAGGACTATTTGTCCACTCTTTAAAGTGGAGGTTTCCTGTGTAGAACGGCCGGCGCCGCTAGAGGGCAGACGTTCTCTGGCTTGTAGGCTTCCGCGCATGCGCTGAAGAGGCGGCTTTCTTGGGTAAAAAAAAAAAGAAAAGCGAGAATAAAAGGTGAAGGCTGGCGGCCGGCGGCGGCTACACGGGCAACATGACGAGGTCTGGCGGGCCGGATTCGGCCCGCGGGCCTTGTGTTTGACACCCGTGGACTAGATGATCCTTGTGGTTCCTTCTAACTCCATGATTTTAAATTTAGAAAGGGGGGGGGACATTTTTCCAACCTGAAGGCCACATTCTCTTCTGCGCAACTTTCTGAGCCCCACATGGCAGTGATGGGCAGGGCCAGAGGCAAAAGTGATCAGGGCAAAAATGTATATATATATTTACTTGGTTTCATGGTTTATTTTTCACAAAATAACTTCCTATAAGGAAGCATTCTTGTGAGTGAGTTACTTTGAAATTGCATTATGTTGCCCAGTCATCCCGTTCTTGGAAAAATCTCTAAAACAAAATGATTTTATTTTACTTATTAAAACATTAATAGGCTGCTATTTCATTCACAAAAGCAGTTTACAACAAAAAAATGCATAACACCACAGAAAAAAGTTAACTACAGACATCAATTAACCAGTGCAGAAAGACGTATTATTAGTTGCCTGCATAGGCCTGGCAGAATAGGAAAAGGTTTATGTATTGTATTTTATTGCCTTTTATACCCCACATTTCCACCAAGCAGATCAAGGTGACGTAGACGGTTCCCTTCCTCCCATTTTCATCCCCACAGCCACCCTGTTAGGTGGGTTCGGCCGAGAGGTCCAAGGTCACCCAAGGAGCTTCGTACCCGAGCGGGGATTTGAACCCTGGCCACTCAGGTCCTAGTCTGACACTCTAACCACTGCAACATACTACAGGCGTTCGAAAGTTTAAACGGAAGGTGCCCGCTGAACCTCTAGGGACAAAGTGCCTCACAATAATGGGCCAACGATACTATTTCTTGTTATCAAGCAGTGGCGTAGCGTGGGGGGTGCAGGGGGGCCCGGCCGCACTGGGCGCAACATCTGGGGATTAGGGGGCGCAAATCCACGGGTTAGGGGGCGCAAATCCACGGGTTAGGGAGCGCAAATTACTTGCCTTGCCCCGGGTGCTGACAACCCACGCTACGCCACTGTTATCAAGTGAGCCTCGCCAACTCGGGTATAAGGGCTCAGGCGATTCCTGAGGTAAACCTTGACCTAAGTTGTTCAGTTATGCAGATAATGTTTGGAGAAGCCTTATCTAATTAATAGAATACCCGGCCTTTAGTGGGCAGGGCTTTTATGCTGCAATCTAGAATCTAGAACCGGCTCCTCCAGGTTGTCAGTTTTTTTAAAAAAAGTGGTTAACTGTCACATACCTCAAGGTCAAAATAAAAAAATTCCTTCCAGTAGCACCTTAAAGACCAACTAAGTTAGTTCTTGGTATGAGCTTTCGTGTGCATGCACACTTCTTCAGATACACGTAGTGTGCATGCACACGAAAGCTCATACCAAGAACTAACTTGGTTGGTCTTTAAGGTGCTACTGGAAGGATTTTTTTTATTTTGACTATGGCAGACCAACACAGCTACCTATCTGTAACTGATACCTCAAGGTGTTTCATTTCTCTCAGCCAGTATGTTACTATGCTACATTTCTCTATTAATGCTTTGTTACACACACACACACACACACACACACACGTGTGAGCTGTTGGCTTCACTGAATGAAAAGACAAACTAAAGAAGGAGAAGGTGGAATATCTTACACTCGGTGAGTAATGAGATATTTCCTTGACAGGAGGGCTGATTTTTAGTCACCCCATCCCTCCACAAGACAGAGAACAGCAAGAATGGGAACCATGTTTTTCTTTGAACAGCTGACTGCAAGATAGCCATCATTAATTTTGCCACAGGTAGTTAATTCTACTTAAAAAAATATAATTTTTTATTAAATTTTCCATTTTAACAATCCAATCCGATCACATTAAATATTCCAAATCATACAAATACGTATCATATAGTCCAAATATTCTGCAAAATTATAAATTTTTATTGGGACTTCCCATGCTTCAAGTTCGGGGTGGGGGGGGGGCTCTGATCATCTCATATCTTTACTGCCTTGAGTTTCCGATAGTTAATTCTAAGTTTGTGAAACTCTAGATGGGGGGGGGGATCCCATTAATCTCATACCCTCCAACATTTCTCCAATCAAAATAGGGATGTCCTATTCAATAATAATAATAATAATAATAATAATAATACCCTGCCCATCTGACTGGGTTGCTGTATCCACTCTGGGCAGCTTCCAACAGGTTATACAAAAACACAACAAAAACATGAAACATTTTTTAAAAAACCTTCCCTATACAGGGCTGCCTTCAGATGTCTTCTTATAGGTTGTATACAGTGGTGCCCCGCAAGACGAACGCCTCGCGAGACGAAAAACTCGCAAAACGAAAGGTTTTTTTCGTTTTCAAGTTGCCTCGCAAGATGAATTTCCCTATGGGCTTGCTTCGCAAAACGAAGCTTGCCCCGCAAGCTCCGGGGACAGCGGGAAGCGCAGCGCATCTTCCCCGCTGTCCCCGGTCCTCTTTTGAAGCAAGGGGCGGCGGGGAGAAGCGATCTTCTCCCCGGACCTCTTTTGAAGCAAGGGGCGGCGGGGAGAAGCGTTCTTCTCCCCGCAGCCCCTTGCTTCAAAAGAGGGGACAGAGCGGCGCTTCCCCTCTGTCCCCGGACGGTCTCCATAGGAATGCATTGATTGATTTTCAATGCATTCCTATGGGAAACCGTGCTTCGCAAGACGAAAAACTCGCAAGAAGAAAAAACTTGCGGAACGAATTAATTTCGTCTTGCGAGGCACCACTGTAGTTACTTATCTCCTTGGCTTGGGAGTCATGTAACTCCATACCCTCCGACATTTCTCTGATGAGAATAGGGACACCCAAAGGAAAAGCAGGACATTCCAGGATCAAATCCAAAACTGGGAGGGCTTCTGTAAATCTGGGACTGTCTCTGGAAAATAGGGACGTTTGGTGCTGTGATGTAGTATCGATCCCAGGGAAAAAAAGAGCACACATGTACCATTCATCAGATATGAGGAATGGCGGCATGGTTATTTTGCTCCTCCAAGTACTCAGGTTGGGAAGCTGATGAATAATAATAATAATAATAATAATAATAATAATAATAATAATAATAATAATTTAAACCCTGCCCATCCGGCTGAGTTTCCCCAGCCACTCTGGGCAGCTCCCAATCAAATGTTAAAAACAGTACAGCATTAAATATTAAAAACTTCCCTAAACAGGGCTGCCGTCAGATGTCTTTTAAAGATAGGATAGCTGCTTATTTCCTTCACTTCTGAAGGGAGGGTGTTCCACAGGGTGGGCGCCACTACCGAGAAGGCCCTCTGCCTGGTTCCCTGCAACCACACTTCTCGCAATGAAGGAACCGCCAGAAGGCCCTCGGCGCTGGACCTCAGTGTCCGGGCAGAACGATGGGGGTGGAGACGCTCCTTCAGGTATACAGGACCGAGGCCGTTTAGGGCTTTAAGGGTCAGCACCAACACTTTGAATTGTGCTTGGAAACGTACTGGGAGCCAATGCAGATCTCCCAGGACCGGTGTTATGTGGTTCCTTATGTGAAGAGGCTCTCTCCACATAGAAACAACATCCGGCATGAAGTAGCCATGGAGAATATCTTGAAGTCACCCAACATACGTTGGTGCTTGAGGCTTATAAATGAGAATGGGTCCTCCGCCTATCTCTAGTGGGTCCATACTAATGGTTGTGTAAAGCTTCTGTCCATTTTAGTGGGATGTGCCTGTGCAGGAAACACTCCCAGTGTAGTGTGCGAGATCTGTCTGCCTCCCACTCCACCTCCCCAAACCTTCTCTCTCTGCCTCTGACAGTCCCAACTACCTGCAGCATTTTCTTCAAGATGGCCCCGAAGATTTTAGCCAGAAGCCGCCATAATAAGCTGCCCGAACGTAAGGAGGCTTTGTTAAAAGTGAGGGCAAGGACCAATTACTCTCATCATTCAGCACAGAAAGAGCAAGAGATTATGGGATAGCAGTAATGGGCTTTGGCAGCATCTGGCAAAAAAAGGGGGTGATTAAGAAGCTGCTCAGCAGTAGATGGCCTCCCCAGCAAGTGACAGCAGGGATTAATCAAGACCTCCCATTACTTATGGCACAGAAAGCTCATCAACAGGACAAGTAGAAATGTCAGGATCAGCATCTTCTCTGGTGGGGGAAGGGATGAGCAAAGGAGGATGCTCACGATAGCCACCTTGCCTGCCGAGAGTAGAATGTGCTTTATTTTTCTTTATTAAAGGCCAGTCTACAATATTGTTTTCCATTGGATTATTGGAAATCCCATTGAATCGTTCCACCGGCATAAATCTGGGAAGTGAAGCACTCTAAGAAGTGAGAGATTGCTAGTGCCACAAATGCACACCAACTAAATCACTCTGGACCACAGTAAGGGGTCACGAATTCAGCTGCTAAACAATTCTGAACAGGAATTGTCACCAGTACCTTCAGAAAACTGATGGGCTTAGTTTATGTCCTTTGGAGGGAAAGTGCATCTAAGACGAGGCGTGGTTGTACGCCATACTTCTTGTTCCCGGTTTCTCCATAAAGTCCAGTTTCTATGCCCCAACCCACTCTCATTGCGATTGCAAAAATCATAGGTTCCAATATATGATTATGGTGGTGAGACTTTTATATGCACAAAAATGGAAAGACACGTCATTACCAACAATGGAGGAATGGTTGTTAAAATTATTGGACTTAGCTGAGACGGCAGAATTGACATGTTTCATCAAAGAAAAGCTTTTGCTAACATTTGCTAAAGAATGAAAGCCACTTATCGACTTTTTGCATGAAAAAGAAAATGAATTAACGACATTTGGGTTTGTGGATTGAAGATATTTTTGGTTCATAGAAAGTAGTTTTGCTGGGTGTTATATTGGAATGGATGAATTTAATAACTTATATATAGCTGACAGGTGAAGAACTGGAAGTTCTTAATTTTCTTAACTTTTTCTCCTTTTCTTGTTTTCTTTCATTAATTTCGCTCTCTTTCTCTTTTCCCTTTATCATCCCTCTTTCTATCTTTCTTTTCTTTTTGGTTTGTGTTTTTAATTAGATAAACTTTTTAGTTCCGATAAAAACAGATATTTGATAGTAATCTCTGTATCCCTTTTTCCATATTCTATTTTTTTTAAAAAAGGGATTACAAAAATCAGACTTAATATAAAATTGGGCTCTTTATAAAAGTTGTACTGTGAAAAGAAAGTAGCAATGCAGTAATGGCTTCATGTACCAGGGGCAATGAGGAAGAATACAAAACCCATGTGCCCAACAGCTGTGGTACCTGGAGACTTTTGTAAGTATTACTTGCCTGTTTTCAAAGTCCACTTCTACATCTACAGTATTAGAAAATACCCCTATGGAAAATATGGAAAAGAATTAGCAGGAGAAAGAACATTTGGTTTGGTGGCAGGACATGAAGAAGAACCAACAGAAGTGGAGAAGAGAGATAAATAAAGGACAAGATGGTGTTGGAAATCTTAACTTGGAATGTAAATTGACTCAATGAAACTAAATGCAATAAGATCGAACATGTGGTAAAAAAGTTAAATTTGGATGTGATCTGCTTTCAGGAAATGCATATTGTGAAGATACATAGAATAATTCTGATCAATAAAAGATTGGGAAAGGACCTTGTGGCCTCTGACGTAGGAAAGAAGGGAGGCGTGGTAATGTATATAAAACCAGAATTAGATCCAAAGCAATTATTTAAAGATGAGCAAGGAAGAATATTGATAATACAGATAACATCACAAGGAGAAAAAATAATGTTAATAGGCGTATATGCACCAAATGAGGAAAAAAACCTGACTTTTATAAGAGACTTGAAGAAATCCTATTTAAATATTTGAAGGAAAATACAATCTTGATGGGAGATATGAACAGTGTAGCTTCCCTGGAATGGGACAGGACTACAAGAAGAAGCAATACAAAAGAAGGGAAGTTACCCAACAGGCATGGGGGCAGAAGTGATTGCACACAGAGCAACTGTGACGAATTCACGACACACAACTGTGCACCTGCAATGTCCCATTCACTTTTGCGACCACACTTACCAGTGCAACCCTATTGCCTCACTGGGATCTTTGCTGTATTCAGGTGCTGGAAATCCCAAACCCCAGCACTGAACATTTCTTCTGCCCACTTGCCAGTAAACAAGGCAGATGCTAGAAGAATGACCCAGTGGGTGGATGGAGCTGTCTAGGTCAGGCATAGGCAAACTCCGACCCTCCAGATGTTTGGGACTACAATTCCCATCAGCCTTGACCACTGGTCCTGTTAGCCAGGGATGATGGGAGTTGTAGTCCCAAAACATCTGGAGGGTCAAGTCTGGCCACGCCTGCCCTATAGTATTTCCCAAACTTGGGTCTCCCAGCTGTTTTTGGACTACAACTCCCATCATCCCTAGCTAGCAAGAGTTAGGGATGATGGGAATTGTAGGGAAGGGTCAGGCATCTATTCTCAGATATTCTGCTCTTGTTTTCCTTTGAGATATAAAAGGAGGCTTTTATTCAGCATGTATGGATAGAAAGTATTGAGTTGACTTGTAAGAGGTGTGTGGCATTTTGACATATTTCTGTTTAAAGGCTGGTCTTGTCTTAAACCAGTTTTAAAAGACTCACATAATATATATCTGGAGGGCTGGAGATTTCCTATGCCTGGTCTAGGTTGAAGGTGGAAACTTTTTTTCCTGGGAAAGTGGTCCTGGAGTTATTGGATTATTGTCCATCCGTCCCCCACTCAAATCCCCATAGACTTTTGGTTCACAGCTGTAAACAGTAATCATGGACCACTAGAGATAGACAAAATCACTGGGTTCCAAAAGATTATTCCAAAACAATTTTTGATTTGTCAACACCACAGAGTCAAAACCTCCTTTGGGAGGTTTAATAAAACAGACAAACATTGGAGGCAGGGGTGGGGAAGTGGTTTTTTATCTAGATCAGCATTCTCCCAGGATAATCTCTGAGGCTGCATATTGGGGTCACCTTGTCTTTCTCCCTAATAGCCACCTCATTCTCCCTCTTTCCCTGTCCCAAATTTTCTCTGCCTCCTCTTTTCTCCCCAGCTGCCACCCCAACAAAAATCACCTCCCCCTGCCCTGTGCGGCACTTAGCTTAGAAAGAAGACCCCCCCACACACCAAATTGCCACTTGGTGATGAGTGGGACTGAGGAGAAGAGGCCACAAGACCTGACCTGTGGGCTGCTGGCTCCTTCTCCCAGACTGAAGCCTTATCCTAGATCACAGCAGCTGAATTAGCAATTTATGCATATAGTTATAATTCATTGTTTTCATTTTACTTTTGTAATATGCTGAGGACAGCTGTCAGTCAAAAACACAGCACTGAAATGTAATTAAGTGGTGTGAGATAAGCCTGACACCTTGCGCTGAACTGGGAATGGATTTTTTTTGAGGATCCAGGTTATTAGGTCATTAAAGGTCACAGTGCTAGCTTCTGAATGGGGTGTACAGTGGTACCTCAGGTTACAGACGCTTCAGGTTACAGACTCTGCTAACCCAGAAATTGTACCCCAGGTTAAGAACTTTGCTTCAGGATAAGAACAGAAATCGAGCAGTTGCGATGCAGCAGCAGCGGGAGGCCCCATTAGCTAAAGTGGTACCTCAGGTTAAGAACAGTTTCAGGTTAAGAACGGACCTCCAGAATGAATTAAGTTCTTAACCCGAGGTACCACTGTATCTAACTAGCTTAGGTGGGTCTACTGTTTTGCTGCTGTGGCTCCAACAATTTGAATGGAAATCGCATAATTTCTTTATAAATAATGGAAATCTCCTTAGTTCTGTTGCCAAGCCCAAAGGTCTACCTGTACCTTAATTTCTAGGAATTGTTAACCAAAGAAATGCACAAATTAAATCAGAATTAAATCTTTGACCCAGAAGCTTTTACTGCCTTTTAATGGGCATTTATGATAAATACACAATACAATTCCTTAAGTTACTCCTTACCCCATTTAAGCATCTTGCCTTGCTTACATGCCCAGTTCTTAAAGAGAATTTTCCCACCCCAGGATTTCTTAAGCATGATAGGGGCAAGTGTGTTCAAGGAAAATCCACCCTGAGCCAGAGGGGAAAGCTTAGGTGAACGGATCAGCTGACTGGAGCATGGCTGCTCCTGTGAAATAACAGCCACCACTGATTTTCCCTTTTAAATTTGAAATGGGATCTTCCTCCCATTGTATATGGAGGTGTTCTTATTGGAACCATATTTGAATAGGAGACCTCCACAGCAAAGAGCACCTATCAACAGATTCAGCCGTTGCATCAACTGCACCCTGTTTTGGATAGGGATAGCTTGACCACTGTGATTGACACATCGGTAACCTCACATTTGTACTACCATAATGCATTATATTTGGTGCATTCCTTGCAGCTGGTGAGGAATACTGCTGCCTGGGGAATGAATGGTGCTAAGGCACTGGCTGCCTATTAGCCACCAATCCACTTCTAAGGCCATATTACTCACATACGGTTCAGCCAGCCTGGATAGCTTAGTCAGTTAGAGCATGGTGCTGATAAGGCCAAGGTTGCAGGTTTGATCCCCGTATGAGACAGCAGCATATTCCTATGTTTCAAAGGCTTGGACTAGATGATCCTCAGGGTCCCTTCCAACTCTATGATTCTATCTGTGTGCAATCCTGACCCCCACAAACTCCTCATGATATAAAACCCTAAGCAACTCTGGACCAGGTTATCTGGAAAACTAACTTCCCCTCCATTGCCCAGTAAGGGCATTATGGTCAACAAGTGGAACCTAGACGGTCCTACCACAGCTTGCTGGTTATCAGCTTGTGGTGATGTGGACATGGGCTTTTCCACTGATGGCACCAGAGCTGTGGAAGGCACTCCCTGCTGAAATAGGAGAGACTCCATTTGTGCTGGCATTCCACCGACTTCTGAAGATGCACCTATTTACATAGGCATTCCCTTCATCTCTTGACCCAAGTCTCTTGTGCAGCGCAGTTTTAATAGGATTGTTTTACTGTACTGCATATTTTAAAAATGACTGGTTATATTATAATGTTTTAATGGGATTGTGTTACTGTGTATTTTGATTGCAGCATGTTTTTAATTATTGTGTATTTTAACAATGTTGTGTAATTGGTTTTTATGCTTTGTGAACTACTTAGAGGTCTATTTGGGCATTACACGGTATACTAAATTCAACAACAACAACAACAGTTGTCCTGTTCTTTACAGGGAAGCTATGCTACAATTTTTTAAAGCCTTAACTGGTGTAAATCTGTGCTTCAGGCGGATGCACTGCACACTTTGGCCCTACCCTCAGCACAGTTGTTGTTGATACTATTATTATTTAAATTGGTATACCGCCCTGTACCTGCAAGTCTCAGGGCGGTTTGCAACATAAAATCACAATATAAAAAACTACAAAATACATATTGAAAATAAAACAACAGCCCAATAATCTCCCCTCCCCAACACATTTTAAAAGGAAGTCGGATGTCAATTGGCCAAAGGCCTGGCTAAAGAGGAATGTTTCTGCCTGGCACCTAACGGTGTATAATGAAGGCACCAGCCAAAACCTCCCTAGGGAGAGGTTGACTGCACTAAACAGGAACAGAGGTCAGGTCTGTTAGAGTCATGGAGGGATGTACAATGGTACCTCGCAAGACGAATGCCTCGCAAGACGAAAAACGTGCAAGACGAAAGAGTTTTCCGTTTTTTGAGTCATTCCACAAGACGAATTTCCCTATGGGCTTGCTTCGCAAGATGAAACGTCTTGCGAGTTCTTGCGAGTTTGTTTCCTTTTTCTTAAAGCCGCTAATCCGCTAATAGCCGTGCTTCGCAAGACGTAAAAACCGCAAGACGAAGAGTCTCGCGGAACGGATTAATTTCGTCTTGCGAGGCACCACTGTAGAGGCATTCCTGGTTCATTCCCAAAGGGGTTAAGGTGGAGTGTGTCTGCTGCATATACGCCATACATTCAAAGCACCCTCCCCTCCCAAGAAACCTGGGAAGCGTAGTTTACCTCTCGCAGAGCTACAGTTCCCAGCACCTTCAGCAAACAATAGTCCCCAGGATTTGTGGTGTGTGTGTGTTGCTTTAAATGTATGGTGTGTATTCCAGCCTTACCTTTGGGCAGGCAAAGGGAAATCCAGAGATAGCAGTAACCACAGGTGCACTCAGCAGAACATTTTGCCTTGTTTTGTTTTTCCTACAAAGCCCCAAGGGAAACTGCACCATTTATGGGGTGGGGCTTCTCCCTGGAATAGACAACAGCAGCACTTTTCCACCGGGAAAGCTGGAACCCAAAATCCCAGCCCTCAGGGGCGAAAAGGATGTGCTGCTAGGAGCACCTGCAGTTGCCACCACCCCTTCAGGAAGGCAGAGGCTCCCAGGATTAGGGCTGACACTGCTTGTAGTAGTCACCTTGATCCTTTCAGGGTGAGCGGGAAGAGAAAGAGAAAGATGAAGAGGGGGCAGCATGCAGGAATGGAAGCAGGAGAAACAGAGTCAGAAACAGAACACCACTCCCACTTTAGATTTTCCACGGATTTTTTTTTCACTTCTAAAAATGCATTGTTTCATAGGATTAATTAGAAATGTAAGGAATGGATGCAATACCCATAAATAAGGAAGTTTCAAAGTTGCTATTTACTTTTTCAGATAACCATGTCTCTCTCTTTATTATCAAGGAACATGGGGTGCAGCCTAGCACTGAGTTGGACCACTGGTCCATGTAGCCAGGGGCGTAGCATTGGGGGTGCTGGGGGGTTGTGGCCCAGGGGACACAATTTTTGAGGGGGCACGAACCAGGCGACCCCACGCAGGTGACCCCAGCACGGCAAGGGCTGATGCTCCCTGCCCAACACATGCACCCTCCTGCCCGGTACACACCCTGGGCGCCTGCAACCAATGCTACACCACTGCATGTAGTTCAGTATTGTTGACGCTGAACAGCGGTAGCTCTCCAGGGTTTAAGGCAGGGGGCTGGCCCACCGGGAGATGCCAGGGATTGAACTCAGGTATTTTCTGAAGGCAAAGCAGATGCTGAGCTACAGCCCTTCCCCCAATGCAATAAGTAGGATGGCAACTGCGGACCTGGGCTTCACCTCTGAGCATTTTGCAGAGTGTGAGAGCAGGTTGTGCAAAACCACAGCTCGCCCCTATACACGAAGCCAAGCCAGAGCACAACTAAGTGCAGTACAGCCATCTTCTCAGAAAAACTCTTTACAAGCTCAAGAGGTCAAGACACGAAAGCTTTAGCAACTAATCCACACCTAATGACCCTCCTAAGTGGTACTCAGAATATCACTCAAGAAATCACTCAAGATATCCCTCAAGTAATTAATGAACAAAAGAAGAAAAGGCACAATAACCTGGGAACTTCCTCTCTGCCCAGAACGTTGGAGGCTATACACCACACCCCCTCAACAGTATTTATAGGAACTCAAACACTGAGATCCTGCTCTGTTCTAGTAACAAGAAGCCGAAAGCACCAGCCTGAAGATGACGAGTGAGACCTCGTCGAAACGTCGCCTAGACACCCCAACTCTTACACGGGAAGATACCCGAAGACACCAAAACCTGCATATATATATATATATATATATATTTGCTTTCGTAGATTTTCACGGGTACAGGGATGTAGGTTTTGGTGTCTTCGGGTGTCTTCCCGTGTAAGAGTTGGGGTGTCTAGGCGACGTTTCGACGAGGTCTCACTCGTCATCTTCAGGCTGGTGCTTTCGGCTTCTTGTTACTAGAACAGAGCAGGATCTCAGTGTTTGAGTTCCTATAAATACTGTTGAGGGGGTGTGGTGTATAGCCTCCAACGTTCTGGGCAGATAGGAAGTTCCTAGGTTAATGTGCCTTTTCTTCTTTTGTTCATTAATTACTTGAGGGATATCTTGAGTGATTACTTGAGTGATATTCTGAGTACCACTTAGGAGGGTCATTAGGTGTGGATTAGTTGCTAAAGCTTTCGTGTCTTGACCTCTTGACCTTGTGAAGAGTTTTTCTGAGAAGATGGCTGTACTGCACTTAGTTGTGCTCTGGCTTGGCTTCGTGTATAGGGGCGAGCTGTGGTTTTGTGCCCTGTGCCAGCCAGATCTGTGTAGGGATTGCAGGGGGACAAAGATACAAACAGATAGAAGGAGCACCTATGGGATCACCCCTCTCACCGGTCATCGCAAATCTGTACATGGAACACTTTGAAACCAATGCTTTAGACAAGTCAGAACACAAACCCAAACTTTGGCTCAGATATGTTGACGACACCTTTGTAATTTGGCCACACGGGAAGGAAAAACTAGATAGCTTCCTCACACATCTCAACAGCCTACACCCCAAAATACAATTCACTATGGAAATAGAAGCCAACAACCAACTTCCCTTCCTTGACGTCCTAATCTACAAAAAACCTGATGGCTCCCTAGGACACACTATCTACCGGAAAAAAACACACACCAACCGCTACTTACATGCACAATCACACCACCACCCTGCACAAATAAACTCCGTAGCCAAGACTCTCATCTCCAGAACCAAACGCCTGGCTGACAAAGACCACTTGACAACTGAGTTACAGAATCTCTCAAATGTGTTAATCGCCAACGGATACCAGCAAAACAGGGTTACGAAGCTAATCCAAAAAGAAACACCCCCCAAAAACCAAGACACAGAAGAAAACAATGGCATGGCCCTCCTTCCTTATATCAAGGGCACTACAGATAAAATTAGCAAAATCCTCCATAAACACAATATCAAAACAGCCTTTTGCACCAACCAAAAAATAGCCAATATCCTCAGAAACCCAAAAGATAAAATCCAGTTAGAAAACCAAGGGGTCTATGAAATACCCTGCAAAGTCTGCCCAGCCACGTACATTGGACAAACAAACAGACGAATAAATGCACGTATCGCAGAACACAAGAATGCCGTCAAAAAAGAAGAAAAAACTTCCTCTCTTTACCAACACATGAAAGAAACAGGACACGAAATTAATTTTGCAGATTCCAAATTGCTCTTTAACATGGAACATCACCACAAGAGAATAATCATGGAAGCCATCGAGATAGAGAAACACCCTCACAACATGAACAAGCGTGACGACACGTCCCGCCTGCCAGACATCTGGAAATTAGCCCTCCCCACAAAAACCGACACCAGAACCAGAGGCACACAGAACGCCATCTCCAATCAACCACACCAGACCCAAACCCAGACCCTCTCCACAGATAAATTACAGACACCATCCAGTAGCCAAACCATAGTGGCACCTCCGGATGCTGCACCCCCCTGCAATCCCTACACAGATCTGGCTGGCACAGGGCACAAAACCACAGCTCGCCCCTATACACGAAGCCAAGCCAGAGCACAACTAAGTGCAGTACAGCCATCTTCTCAGAAAAACTCTTCACAAGGTCAAGAGGTCAAGACACGAAAGCTTTAGCAACTAATCCACACCTAATGACCCTCCTAAGTGGTACTCAGAATATCACTCAAGTAATCACTCAAGATATCCCTCAAGTAATTAATGAACAAAAGAAGAAAAGGCACATTAACCTAGGAACTTCCTATCTGCCCAGAACGTTGGAGGCTATACACCACACCCCCTCAACAGTATTTATAGGAACTCAAACACTGAGATCCTGCTCTGTTCTAGTAACAAGAAGCCGAAAGCACCAGCCTGAAGATGACGAGTGAGACCTCGTCGAAACGTCGCCTAGACACCCCAACTCTTACACGGGAAGACACCCGAAGACACCAAAACCTACATATATATATATATATATATATATATATATATATATATAGCAGGACTGTACCTTGGCATGACTGGGGTTTCCAAGCATCTCACACAGAGATCAGTGTGCAATTCTGCCTCCCCCCCACCCCCCACTGCATGCATTGGACAAACATGTGGATGCAACATGAGAAAGGAGTTCATACCCATGAAATACCTATATACATCTATGCAGATCTCTTTGGTGTGAACAGCTTTCCTGTTCTACATTTTGTTCTTGCATTTGAATAATGCAAGGTGGAGAACACGCCACTGAATTGTCAGGTCTTAAAATATGTACAGATATCCCCATCATTCATTTGAATATAACGACAACATTCATGTCAAGTTCTAAACACACATTAGAGACTAAAACGCAGTTTATCAGAAAATACTCATGACTGCACTGCAAGTGTGCTTTGATTCCACCCCTTCCACCCTGTCAACTATTTCGGTGGTTGTTGGAAAAACTTTGATATACTTGTGAAGTATATCCTACAATTAAGATGTTGCTTTGTTGGTTTACTTATAAGTCAAATAAACACACCAACTCAGATTCAAAGTGATTTGGGGCACCAGACTCCCCCCCCCCCGAAGACTTCATGATAGAGGACCAAATCCCAAAGAATCATTTAAGTTCTGCTCAAGTATGAATAATACCTTGGCCCAGCACACATTGTGGGCACATCTGACTGCTTTCATATGCAATCCTGAGACAAGCTCATGCTGCTTAACTCTCCACAGATGAATCTCAAAGCACCACCATCCTCCATATACGCAACCCCACAAACAAGAGTTACCTTCCACACATCAATATGGGGAATATATAGGAAGAAATCCAGTTTTCTTAAACCAGTCTTTAACCAAGCTAATTAGGATTTCCAAATTATGGGGGTTACCATCAAGGGAGTCTCTTGAACCAAGCATAGATGAGAGGGCAGCACACAGTGAAAGCAGAAGGAAGTGTCACACACACAACACAGCATTCCTGGACTTGGGCACAGTCCTTTGCCCTTGCTACCTCACCTCACCAAGCCTCGCCTCCGGCCAGAGTGATATTTACAGTTCTGCCTGCCAGTCCCTCCCACCTGCCTACTGGGAGACACGCAGCTGATCCTCACCCCGGATCGGCCCAGTTCTCTTGGCTCAGCAAGGATCAGCTCTGAATAGATGTGACATCCATCTGTACCAGGAGGGAATGAGCTCCTGGAGAATCCAAGAGACAGTAAACAAGTTCCGAGCCACTTTTAACCCTTAGGCTCCAAGGCTCAGAGAAAAAGCCAAGCAGGTGAAGGTGGCCCTTCCAGGGTCACAATGGGAGAGAGCGTCAATTGATGCAGGTTAGGTTTAAGTTGGGGAGGCAAAGGGAGCTTTTTTGATGACTGTGATGGTATCTTGCCAAGGCAGCTGTTGATATGATCAGGAACACACCTAGCAGATAAGTAGCAGGACAGGTCTGGTCTTAATAGCTATATAATTAATTCTGCCTTTGATAGTGTGGAGGCTACTGGCTAAAGTGCACATAAAGTCAAGAATGGGTGCTGGGAAATGCTGTTTCGAGGAGGATGGACCTACCTGCCAGGATTCTTTTTAAAACCCATTGGCAACATATATACAGTACACACTCATCTTCTTATTAGGAGACAGGGTGTTTGTATCTTCTGGGGGCTCTTGTGTCCAGGCTTATGGAGCTCAGCTCTTTCTGCTCAGAATGCAAATGTCAGAGATGTACTGAGTAGCAAACTGAATAGCTTATTCTGCCGTCTGCTTTGCACCTCCCCACCCTCATGCTTCAGGCAGGCTGTCCTTTATTTTTAAAATGCCATATGTAATTCAATGACTTAAATGTATGTTCATCCCCTTAATTTAAAACAATACATTTCTTTGGGGGGGGGGATTGCTTCAAGGAGTGGTGGGTGAAGAGGAAAAGGTGGCTTTCTGGCATCTCCAGTTCCAGGAAAATGCATAGATGGCTTCCTGCAAGTATTTAGAACCAATCTCTCTCTCTCTCTCTCTCTCTCTCTCTACCTCCAGCTTGATATGGAAGAAAAGATGGCACATTTGAAGAAAATATGTTGAGTGCACTTTCGCAGCATAATTGCCACCACTCCAATTATGTACAGTTATATGAGCCCATAATCTCTTTTGTAGTTGCTGGATTTCTCATTAGAAGCTCCTGCTGTTTCGTTTCCCACTTCAAGCAAAGAAGCCATTTGGGATGTGCTAAGCAACTGTCCAACTCTATTGAGTCACCTACCCAGGTGATGAACATCAGGGCTGTTTTGAGCTGTACTCGTGGTAGCTTATGAGAAAGATGCCAGCACGCCTTGAGGCCATCCTTTTCATCCAGGAAATGAGTCTTAGCATATTTGTTGATTCTGGCAAGAGCATTGATGGGCTCAGCCCATGACAACATCAGATGCACGAAGCAACTACCTTTGTAGGTAGACGGTAGAATTCCCAAGCTGACCCCGAAATGGCCTGGAAGGAACGCAGGTGGTGCCATGGTCCCTATCACTCCAGGCTATACACCACAACGTGGGTGCTGCTCATATCCTCAGCTTGCTCTGGACACAGGACCAGTGCTCTTGCACCATATCCTACTCCTACAGCAGATCCTTCTGACAGAGCTGAAAGCTGGGGGTGTCAACTTGGAACAAAATATTGGCCCAGGTAAGCCCTTCCTGCATAATTGATCACATGTTGCAGTACACACACACCATTTGAATGGCAATACCCATTGACTTTGGGGCAGGGGTTGATCCCCTCAAATATTTTAGGGGGGCAGGGGCTGAAAGCACCTTGGCCCCTAGGATCTGCCTCCTCTGCCGAAGAAGCTCTGGGGGGTCCCCAGAGCCGCTTCTCACGGCATTTCCCCTGATTTGCTGGCAGCTCTCGAGGTGTCTCCCGTGCATAGATCTCAATCTTTCTGTACTCTGCTATTGCAGATATAGATGCAGACGTGGCCCCCCTCACCTCCACAGAGCACCGTCCAAGCAGCTGGGTGCAAACTTCCCCGATCCTCTACCCCACCCCACCTCAATAAACTCGCGAGCAGCCCCTCCCGCGCAGTCCAGGCATGATTTAACCATAGCAACCCCTCCCCCTTGCAGGTGGATGCAGGCAGAGCATCTTCCAGCTGCCACAAAGGCTGCGTGGAGAACGGGCAGCTTCTCTCTCTCTTTCTGCACCCACCAACCCTTGCAAGGGTGCCAACTTGAATAAAATATTGGGGGTGGGAGAGGAAGCCCCACCCCGCACAATCAATACCAAGACATAGGGAGCACACACCATTTGAACGGCAATACCCATCAAACGGGAGGGGGGGGGTAGCTGGACCCCACAAATATTTTATCGGGGGGTTGGCTCCTATGCACTCTGGGGATTCCCTCTTCATGGAGCTTCAGACTCAAGGATCTCACCAGTACTGGGAGAAAGAGAGAGAAAGGGAGGGAGGGAGAGAGAGAGAGGACCCCCCCCCCGGCGCTGCTTGCCCGTCTGCAGCTCCCTCCCTCCCTCCATCTGTCCGTCTCTTCCTCGGCAAGCTAATTCCCTGCTATTCTGGAATCGCAAAGCCTCGCCTGCCTGCCTGCCCGCCTCTCCCCGGTGCGGATCTCCGGGCGCAGCGCTCGGTGGCCGGGCTACAAGAGACAATGACGGGCGTCGCGCTCCGGGCAGCCCGGGGGAGCAGCGCAGCGCAGCCCAGCTCGGGCGCCTTTGTCTCTCCCTTTCCCCGGGCTCCACTCACCTCTGGCAGGCTGGTGCTGCAGGCTCGCTCGCTCGCTCGCCTCCTCCTCCTCCTGAGCCCGGGCGAGGGGCCGCTCCGCCCCGCCAGGAGGCGGTTTGTATGAGGCTGGTGGAGGGGAAGGTGCCGCAGCCGCTCCGCCCCGCTCAGCGCGCGCGGAGCCGCCAGCAGGTAGCAGCCAGCAGCGCCACGCTTGGGCCGCGGAGACCCGCCCTCCCCGGATGCGCCACGCCCACTCGGACACCCCCCCACTAGCAAGGAGCCAATCAGTGGCCGAGGTGGCAGTCTGGGCCCTCCTCTCCTTCTCCTCCCCCCCCCCCCAGCTGCTAGAGCCCCGCGGTGCACGGGTAGCAAGCCAAGGTCAACAGCGATGCCCAACAGTAGAGGGCAGCTCTTCTCCCTGCCTTTGCCTCTGACCCTCCCCTTGGCCTCCTGCTCTACCAACTGAGCTAGCCGGCAATGTCTCAGAAACTTCTTCAATAGTCGTAAGAAGGGCTCCCCAAGGCTCATCTAGACCAACCCTCTGCAATGCAGGGACTCGCCTTTCCTATAACTTGAAGTCATTGGTTCAGGTCCTACCCTTCAGAGCAGGAGAAAACAAACTTGCTCCATCTTCAATCTGACAGCCCTTGAGATATTTGAAGATGACCACCGTACCTCCTTTCAGTCTCCTCTTTTCCAGGATAAACATACCCAACTCAAGGTACTGTATACCTAGCCTAAGAAGCTGCCAATTGCTCCAGGACATGTTGTTGTTGTTTAGTCGTGTCTGACTCTTCGTGACCCCATGGACCAGAGCATGCCAGGCACTTCTGTCTTCCACTGCCTCCCGCAGTTTGGTCAAATTCATGCTGGTAGCTTCGAGAACATTGTCCAACCATCTCGTCCTCTGTCGTCCCCTTCTCCTTGTGCCCTCCATCTTTCCCAACATCAGGGTCTTTTCCAGGGAGTCTTCTCTTCTCATGAGGTGGCCAAAGTATTGGAGCCTCAGCTTCAGGATCTGTCCTTCCAGTGAGCACTCGGGGCGATTTCCTTTCTGGATAGGTTTGATCTTCTTGCAGTCCATGGGACTCTCAAGAGTCTCCTCCAGCACCATAATTCAAAAGCATCAGCTCTCACTTCCAGGACATAGCTGATAACATGTTCTCTCTCAGCTAGAGGATCACTGTCCATGGTTCTGAAACTTAGTTGAAGATTTCTCTCCAAGGTGTTGATCCTGCTTTGCTTCACCTTCCTGTCTCCTTGAAACATTGTGGTTGTCACCCCATGGGTCAGGACAGCCCAAAACAGAGAGGAAGTGGAGCAAAACAACAAGGAAGGCTTGCATTGGAGAGCCCAGCAGCCCAAGCTAGGGTGGGTCACAATCATACCATGTAATCCCCAGAGCTTTGGAAATAGCATATGACAGAAATATCGCAGGTGCATGGGAAGGAATGGATGGGGAAAGCTCCAAGCCACTGTCCTGTAAATGCATGCTCCTCCCACTGGAGAACAGTTCAGAAAGCACAATACAATGTAAAACAATCACCAAATACCCTGCTCCACAGCATGGTCAATGAAGCACTTGCTGTCACATGCCCGATTCCATGCTTCTGCATAGGTTACCAATGACAGAAATCTCCAATTAACCCCATCACAGGCTTATAACAGGTCACTTGGGGGCAGACTGGGCAAATAGCACCCGCCAATAAAGCCAGCCATACCACCAACTCCTGAGCCCACCCAAATGCTGAAATAACTTGACTTTCCTTCCATGACTGAGGCAAACCACACAGTCTTGCTGCTAATAAATTCCAACGTAACCATCATTGTTCATCTTTCAAAGTTATTTTCAGATGGCAGGATGTTGTGTTCTGAAATTGTTCTGTTGTTGTTGTCGTTTAGTCGTTTAGTCGTGTCCGACTTTTCGTGACCCCATGGACCAGAGCACGCCACGCACTCCTGTCTTCCACTGCCTCCCGCAGTTCTGTCAGACTCATGTTTGTAGCTTCGAGAACACTGTCCAACCATCTCGTCCTCTGTCGTCCCCTTCTTTTTGTGCCCTCCATCTTTCCCAACATCAGGGTCTTTTCCAGGGAGTCTTCTCTTCTCATGAGGTGGCCAAAGTATTGGAGCCTCAGCTTCACGATCTGTCCTTCCAGTGAGTACTCTGGGCTGATTTCCTTAAGAATGGATAGGTTTGATCTTCTTGCAGTCCATGGGACTCTCAAGAGTCTCCTCCAGCACCATAATTCAAAAGCATCAATTCTTCGGCGATCAGCCTTCTTTATGGTCCAGCTCTCACTTCCATACATCACTATGGGAAATTGTTCTAGTCTCATCCAAAACAAGATAAGCCTTTTTCCAAACCTCTGCATAAATTTGTAAGAACATTATGCATATGTAAAAGACTCTGTCCACCACCTCCCACTTGCCATCATAACACATTACCTCTTTTGCAAATGTATTTTATTTTCACAGTGGGACATTGAGGATGGATGATGGAGGGGAATATTGTTAACCTTTCCCCATATTGTTCCCCCAAAGTTGCTATTTACCCTTCAGGGGAGATATGCAGATACAATATTATATACACATCATATAGTTGTGACCATAATCTTGTAAATCATCTCCTTAATTACATAAATGCATTCTTCTGGCATATTTCTTCCCTTTCCTTTTCGTCCAACATTGCATTCAGATTCCTCCGTCCCTCTTTCATAGATACACTGTATTTTCTTACACCTCACTTGGGATTAAAAAATAAATAAATCCCAGAAATCAAAATGTTAGATGTAATATTCTGTGCCAGTATGATCTTTCTCTATTTCTGCAAAGCTATGGGAAAGGTAATGAAATGATGCATCCAAAATTTAAATGATCAATTTTAGCTGATTTTAAGCCCCTCAATATTAAAACATTTGCCTCAATCTGTCTTCTTAGTACCTCTGCTTCCAAAGGCAGCTGACAGCAGAAGAGAGGGCCTTTTGTGGTGGCACCCTGCCACAGATATCTGACTTCATTGTTAAGTTTTAGGTGCCAGTTCTTAAAACTTATTATTTGCTGAAATTTCAATCAGTATTTTTCTTGCTTTTATCAGCTGATGAATTTCATTAATAGATACTGCTTTTTTAAAAATGCTGCTATTGCACTTCATTGGGTTGCTGTTTAAATCATTTTTTTAAAAAAATAAGTGTATGCTGATTTGGAAACTAACTGCATTTAAAAGCATCATATAAATCTTTGAGATAAGTTATTTTGAGGCTGGCCAAACCAAGAGCAAATGCAGGAGGGAATAATAGCTTCTATTTTTATTGAAGACTTATGTGGAGTTGTTATGGTAACTGCACATAAGGCAGCAGAGAGTACAGTGCCCATCTTCCTTATTTCACTCCTTTCAGCTAAATAAGCATTGTGGATTTATGCATGTGATGGAGACTATAATGCAGCTGCGCTGTTAGTACACAGTCCCATATTTGGAAAGAAAACGATAAAACCGACAGATTCAACTCACCAGAGCTGACTTTCTTTTTGCTGCCCCCTTTATATCATGTAGACTCCACATCTATTCATTCTTGTAGCAATTGGAACTTCCCACCTGAGGCTTCACGATGTATTAATCGTGTCCTACTGGACAATGTATCCTCTTCTTCATCACAATAATGCATATCTAAGGCTTTGTGTGAGTGTCTGGACGTGGTTGGAGGATGGATGGCGGCTAACAGATTGAGGTTGAATCCTGACAAGACAGAAGTACTGTTTTTGGGGGACAGGAGGCGGGCAGGTGTGGAGGATTCCCTGGTCCTGAATGGGGTAACTGTGCCCCTGAAGGACCAGGTGCGCAGCCTGGGAGTCATTTTGGACTCACAGCTGTCCATGGAGGCACAGGTCAAATCTGTGTCCAGGGCAGCTGTTTACCAGCTCCATCTGGTACGTAGGCTGAGACCCTATCTGCCTGCGGACTGTCTCGCCAGAGTGGTGCATGCTCTGGTTATCTCCCGCTTGGACTACTGCAATGCACTCTACGTGGGGCTACCTTTGAAGGTGACTCGGAAACTACAACTAATCCAGAATGCGGCAGCTAAACTGGTGACTGGGAGCGGCCGCCGAGACCATATAACACCGGTCTTGAAAGACCTGCATTGGCTCCCAGTACGTTTCCGAGCACAATTCAAAGTGTTGGTGCTGACCTTTAAAGCCCTAAACGGCCTCGGTCCGGTATACCTGAAGGAGCGTCTCCACCCCCATCATTCTGCCCGGACGCTGAGGTCCAGCGCCGAGGGCCTTCTGGCGGTTCCCTCATTGCGAGAAGCAAAGCTACAGGGAACCAGGCAGAGGGCCTTCTCGGTAGTGGCGCCCGCCCTGTGGAACGCCCTTCCAGCAGATGTCAAAGCGATAAACAACTACCTGACATTCAGGAGACATCTTAAGGCAGCCCTGTTCAGGGAAGTTTTTAACGTGTGATATTTTATTGTATTTTTGGTTTTTATGGAAGCCGCCCAGAGTGGCTGGGGAGGCCCAGCCAGATGGGCGGGGTATAAATAAATAAATAAATAATAATAATAATAATAATAATAATAATAATTATTATTATTAATTGGGGAGTCGGAGCAGGAATTTCCTTCATCAAAAAGGACCTCTCTGCTTTGAATGTTCCACATCCTCAGAAATTGGTTTCCCTGTGACCGGTGATCTTAGTCTTGTCTGCAGCATGTAGAAATTCTCAACATCTGTGTCAATATCTGCAATGGAGCTTCTGTTTAGCATTCATGGTAGCCATTCTGGGTGGTGGTGTATGTGTGGCTTCTACTTACATACCCAAGTAAAAAAACCCAGTTCTGGGACTTTGGCTGGGACTACTGTGGTGCTGAAGGGACAGCTCCAGAACACATGGGCAAAGACAGCAGCCATCAATGGCCACTGCCCTACAAGGGCATTTCCAGGCAGTCGAGAATATGCAGCAGTTTCCAAGGTACTGTGGTCAAATCAGATGCTGTTTTCTGGGGAAATGTTTCTGTCGCAGGGATATGGTATTTTTTTCAGCACTTAAAATGGGATGCTGTGTAGCTCAGAAAATACAATTTCTCTCTACTCCCGCCCAACCTCCCTTGCTATTGTCAGTGCCATATGGAACGTGGTTGCATGGCTGTCACAGGCACATATTAGAATTTATTAGATAGTTCCTCTCATTCTGCTACAGAATATTATTTTGCACACCCAATAATCTGAAATTACTGTAAAAGCCCTGGGATCCATTATATATGGCTTCATCAAGGAGCTAAAAGTTCTGTTATCTTCAGCATCAAGAATTTTGTAGCGTGACCACTGAATTTATAATATCATTTTCAAGGCTTTATATGGTACCAGCTCCTGATGCTGATTCACAAGACTTTGCTTTCTGTCCTTTCTGGACCAGAACATTTGTCTTGGGTTGAAGATAGCCTGCCCATGGAGGCACTGGCGTACGATCCTGCCTGACATGAAATGTGAGCAATCACTCTTATTTTGTCAGAAATCATTAGGGCTAGGATCTGGAATCCTCAGCTGTCTGCAGCTGCCTCTTCTGGGTGAACCGCAGAACTGCTGCTTGGAGCATTTCCCAGACTCGCTTCACCCACCCAGACAGCCCACTGGTCTCTCCTAGATAGAAAGGTTTCTTCTTTGGACTGAGGTTTGGTTAAGGAGCCGTGATCCTCTTTACGGTTTTGTGTTCCAGTGAATTCTCTTTGTTCTGACTCTCAGCTTGATCCTGCAGTTCTGTACACAGCACAACTCCTGGCTCTCCTCTTACAAGTGTACACTTCAGGTTTGTATAAAGGTTTCATGGAGTGCTGTTGACTCTAATACAATTTGTGGTGATGCTAAAGGAAGTGAGTGATTCGTCTATTACAATGTCATTTTTTTCAGCCCCTGAAATGTCACAAGGCACTTAATGAATCTGAAACCTTGTCTCTGTTCATGGGAAGATCTTTGCAAAATGCGTTATTGACTTGCCCTCTTCAGAAGAATCAGTCAAGTCCTCATATTTGATTATCAGCTTTAATGCTGCACTATCAGTGCAAGAGACAAGCTCGCTGCTGTGTACAACCAGGGGGATGTTTGCAAATGTTACAGTTGATGAACAGTTAGTGCCATTCAAAGGAAAATGTCAGGGAGGCAATATGCTGTCCAAACCTTCAAGATACAGTATAACATCCTGGTTTGTATTGCAATTCCAAAAAAATAATATGTTTATAATGCCTTTGATGGCTGAAAGGCACTGTTCCTGGCAACTCTGGGTTTTCAGAATGTTTAAACTGTTTTCAGATTTATTTATTTTTAATAAAATGTTTCATTATTGAAAGGTCTGCCACCCTGGGCTGCTTTGGGAGGAAGGGCAAGATAGAAACTGAAATCATACTAATGTATAGAGAAAGTACACCAACTGCTCAAAACACTGGCCAGATAGTGGCTGAGAAACTAACAACACATTTAGAGCATTCTGAATGGGATACAACAACTGAAAACTTTTTTTTATAACCAGTGTGCCATTGGTTAGGGGATAAGCTAATATAAATCTAACTCTAGTTGGCCCTTTGAGAGAATTTCTGGTTGTTGATATTTTCAGAAATGCCAACAGCAGCAATTCTAGTTTTCAGGAAGATTTGACATTTGTAAGTTATGTGCCAGGGAAAGAAAGGACAGCGGTTATCCTTTTCTCAACACAACAATTTCAGACCAGAATTTCCAAGCCTGAGATAGTTCTTTTATTATATTAAAACCAAGTAGGGTGTGGACACAGGTGACCAGATGCCAAACACACTTCCTCTTCTTAAAATATGGGGACGGAGGGTGGGTTACTGCCTGCTTCTTAAACTTAGTGCTGTAGTCTTTAATGGTCTTTAAGAATTAAGACTCTAATTATTAGGCTGTAGTGGAATCATAGAATTGTAGAGTTGGAAACGGACCACAAGACTCATCTAATCCAATTCCCTGGAATGCAGGAACCTTTTGCCCAATGAGGGGCTTGAACTTACCACCCGGAGATTACGGTAAGCGTCTCATGCTCTACCAACTGAGCTAGCCGGTCACAGTAAGGCGAATTATCTGGGTCCCAAATATCTGAGACTGCATCCTTCCCTACAGGCCCTCTCAGGCATTAAGATAAGCAGAGAGGACCCATTTGGTAGTTCTGCCACCCTCAGTAGTTCAGGGGGTGATAGCCCTGGAGACAGCATTCTCTGCGGCAGCCCCTAAATTGTGGAATTCCTTCCCCACAGAGGTGTGTGTCCAGCATCTTCACAATACAGCTTTCCATGAATGCTGAAGGTACACCTGGCCTTTGACATCTGAGAGATGTGTTTTCAGGACACCCCCCCCCCATTCTTGTGACTGCAATAGGTCTGAACTGTTTTTAATTCTGAATATTAAATGGTTGCAATCTGCCCTGGAACCTGCTGGTGAAGAGCAGGCAATTGATTAATTGCCTTAAAAGAGCCTGGGTGCCAAAGGGGTCAACCTAAAAAATTTGTGGTGCAAATACGTTTTCATTGTTTCTGTGTCTTCTTTATGTGCAGATGGCAAAACCATATCTTGCCACTCTGTAACTTTTGGGTAATTTGAAATACAGTCGTACCTTGGATCTCGAACGCCTTGCGAGTCAAACATTTTGGCTCCCAAACACCGCAACCCCGGAAGTGAGTGTTCCGGTTTGCGAACGTTCTTTGGAACCCGAACATCCGAAGTGACTTCCGCGGCTTCCAATTGGCTGCAGGAGCTTCCTGTAGCTAATTGGAAGCCGTGCCTTGGTTTCCGAATGTTTTGGAAGTCAAACGGACTTCCGGAATGGATTCCATTCGACTTCCAAGGTACCACTGTATTTGGCTTCAAGGTTTAAACAACTGAGAAAACTGAAAATGCTCATGTAGTAAAGCATGCATGGAATATGTAATGCAGTAAGACACACATGGAATAGCTGCGCTACAATCTTTCTGGCACCAGATTACAAACTTTGGGTGTGGCCTCTTCTGCTTCAAGTATTATTATTATTTTTAAATTGTTTTTCTCTGAAAGGGATTATGTTGTTTTCTCATACATTGGTACCTCGGGTTACATACGCTTCAGGTTACATACGCCTCAGGTTACAGACTCCGCTAACCCAGAAATATTATCTCGGGTTAAGAACTTTGCTTCAGGATGAGAACAGAAAACGTGCAGCGGCGGCGGCGCAGCAGCAGGAGGCCCCATTAGCTAAAGTGGTGCTTCAGGTTAAGAACAGACCTCCAGAACGAATTAAGTTCTTAACCCAAGGTACTACTGTATTGCGATTTTATGATTGGACACATTGCACTGGAATGCGCTGGAGTAGTTTAGAATCTTTTTAAAAGTAATTAAAAATGAATGGAATTAAATAGAAAGATATAAAACACTAATATTTAGAGGAACAATGTATTGCAGGGGGGTGGGATTTGATGACCCTTGGGGTCCCTTCCAACTCAACAATTCTATGATTCTATGAATGTAAATTGTTGAGCAAGGTTGCTAAGTAACAGTAATGGTGACATGTCTTCCACTGTGACACCTCCCCCTGCTGGAGCACTTGTCAGATGTCTTGGGAAAAAGCAGGTATTTGAGCAGACTTAAGAGAGAGTAGTTAGGAAGTTACAGCCCATCCACACTTCTGTTTGTCCTGTGATTTCAAGTGGTTTCATGGGTCCAAGAGGCTGTTTTTGGTCCCATCAGCCCCCCTCCATAGATGTTTGTTCCAATTCAGCAGGAAACAGCGGGTTTTCCAGGATAAAGTGATGGGACAAACCCCCCCCCCCCATCTCAGATTTGTGACTTGAAATCAGGAGACAAACAGGAGTGTGGAGGGAGTTATTGGGTAGTTACGTTAGATAGTATTTTTATTAGCTAGAGCTTTGTGGCATTAGAGGGGGAATTATACAGGAAAAAATCACATCTCTTAAAATGTAAGCTGAATTTCTTTGAGGTTTCTGTATTCTGATTCTGTCACTACCCATGAAAATTCAGAATCCTAGGGGAACATCCCTCCCCAATCATGGCTGGATTATTCTCAAAACATCGTTTTCAGGACCAGCTTACATGCTTCAAGTGAAACGGCTTGCTTTCTCCTTCATGGGCATAGTCAGAAGAAAACCATATCCAAGTTTGGGAGGGTCTTTTGACAAGCTTTTCTCAGTGGACCCAACCCCATGTTGAACGCTTCACAAGTGTGACAGCAAATTCATGTTAAGTCTGGACGTGTCAGGTGTCCCAAGTTTAGTGCGGCGATATAGAGAATTAAGACACCAAACCCCCAGTTCCTTACTACCTCCTCACTCTGTCTTAGAGCAATCTAAGTATTTGTTTTTGGAGTATTTGTTTCGGGAAGAAAGAAAGCTCTGCAGAGATGGAGGAGGATTTTGGGCATCGCTGCTGAAAGCATAAAGTCTATCCCTTGGCCTGTAAGGATGAGTCCACGTCATTTTTGAGTGGCCTACTGCCCCAGGGATGGACAGGACTGGCTCAGACCCTTCAGGTGAGAATATTACCTGTGCTGATGGAGAATTGTTGTGATGGCAGTGAGAAACTGGCTAATTGGGTAGGGAGGAGGCATGTCTCTGATTCAAGAAAACGTCAGCGGACTGCAATAGCATCCCGTTTGAAGAAGATAGATAAGCATATTTTTAAACTTATTTTTCACGAGCAAGGCTGCTTGATTCATCCATTTATTTGCCCCCAAAGGGGCCAGAGAACAAACAAAGGGTATCAAGCATCTTCAAACCAGGGAAAAGGTATGAACAACAACAACTTTCCTCACTGCTTTTGAGTTGAAATCCTGGCACTTATAGGGTCAGGGTGGTGCAGAAGTTACAGCAAGGGTCACCAAGTGACCAGAGGAGAAATGACTGCTGGTAGGAGCACAGAGAGAAGAAAAGCCATGGCACACCTGTAACAGCAAAATGGGATGCCTTCCTCTGCCCCAGCTGCAATAAAACATGTCTCTCCTGTATTGGTCTCTACAGCCACAGCAGGCGCTGTAACTCTCCAACAATTTGACTTTACCCCCGATGGTGCACTCTTTCATTGTCTCTTGAGACAGATGGATGTCACTATCTCACCCACCATTGGCATGCGGCCCCTGGAAAAGTGGCCACTCAGTTCCCCCTACCCTGCTTTAATACCACAGTCTAGTGTCCGTGGACAGCAGTATGTCCAACCAGTAACAAAAGGGAGCAGCAAAAGGGAGAGTTCACGCTCTTTCTAACCCAACTCCTATTTTTTTGGTGAAATATATTGCTCCCCTTTTAAATGCCCACTTTAAAGTCTGACTATTTAAATGCCTCACTCACTGGATCATCACCTCGTCGTGGTGAGTGGGCTTGCACGTTCCTATGATCCTTGTGAGTGAAGCTGACGGGAGTCTCGTACTCTCAGCAGGGTCACCCAAGGCAGTAAGCTCAAAGGGGAGGAGCTAGACAAAGAATGAGCCAAGAAGTCTTCAATGGCAGAACAGGCGAAAGATAATAAGTGGCATGTTATAATGGCTGTGAAGGCGGATGAAGGCTGTAGCAGATAGGAATCTACGGGTTGTTGTGATACTCTTGCCATCGGAATAGAGCCTTACTGTGAAGACTGTGCATTGGTCAGCGTGCACTGATCTACACACACAAAACAAATTCATGCACAGACGTCTTCCAAAAACTCATCCTGAACCCAAAAAAGTCCCATGACGATTGGCAAATGGTAACAGGGGAAGCATGAAATCTGAAAGCCCCTAGTCATGAACTAGCACATGGGCGGTGGATACAGATTCAGTCATTCTGACTCAAGGAATGCGGCAGTTGAGTATCTTGGCAGCTGTATCCATGACTGAGTAGTCCTACTTAGGATCTACTCTGGTCACCCCGAAAAGGGGGAGAGGCTAGAAAAGGTGCCTTTATATATAAAAATTTACCTTCCATTTTCCCTGACTGGAATACTGTGCCCAGTAGGGTCACTACTCAGCGGTCATAAAAGACAATTGAGCTTTGGAACATGGAATATACGGACTTTGTTGGATAACACAGATAATGAGCATCCTGAACACAGGACTGGCATCATTGCAAGCGAGTTGTGACGTTTTAACATCAATATTGCAGCGCTTCAAGAAACTCAAAGAGCAGGAGAGGGACAACTGAAGGAAGAAAAAGGAGGCTACACTTTCTTCTGGAAAGGTCTACCTGAACAAGAACGTCAAAAACATGGAGCAGGCTTTGCTATCAAAAACAATCTTGTGAGAAGTCCCTACTGGAATTAATGAGCGACTTTCAAATAAAACTCGCCAAAACCCAACAGGCTACTATTCTAAGTGCTTATGCACCAACACTGGATGCCAATGGAGACATTAAAGAAAACAATTTACTCTCAGCTGGATACCATCCCATCAGAGGAGGATATCCTCCTGGGTGATTTTAATGCAAGAGTTGGGCAAGATTTCGATCTGTGGCCTGTGACTATTGGTAAAGAAGGAAATGGCAACATTTGGAATCTTACTTTAGACTATACGTGCAGCGCACAACCTTGTTATTACAAACCCACTCTTTCAACAAAATAAATAAATTTATAAAGCCCAAGCTATCTGGAAACCTTCATACAAACCTTCCTGGGTTTTGAGTTTTTCAGAAGAAGCCCTTCTCTTGGTCTCACCATCCTCACTGGCATGCTTGGTAGGGATGCGGGTAAGGGGCTTCTCACTGGTGGCTGCTCCCAGAACTACCTCCCTGGAGAAGCCAGACTGGCTCCTTCCTTGCTGTCTGTCCTTCTGCCAGCAGTTGAAGACCTTCCTATTACAACCGGCCTTTGGCAACTGACTGCTTTTCATAGGCGAAGCCGGGAGGGCAACTGTCTCCACCTAAATCAAGTAAATAAATAAAAATAATTAACTAAAAGTAGAAATTGTAGAAAGATTTTGACAGATTTTTCTGAGCAGTTGGGGTCAAACGAAAGTAATTTAAAACAACTATTGTTGAGATATGTCATTCCAAATCTGCTAGACAGAGCCGGACAGAGGATGACAGGTGGGTGTCCTGCACCCCCCCCATAAATCCTGCCTATGCCTATGGTGCTTTTAATAAAAAGGTTGGTGCCGTGCTGTTTTTATTATAATAATTTGTATGTTTTCAATAGATCAGACACACACACATACAGAGCAGACCCTGCAAGTGTCCCTATTTTCCAAGGACAGTCCCGGATTTACAGACGCCATCCTGGTTTCTAATTTGATCCCGGAATGTCCCGCTTTTCATCAGAGAAATGTTGGAGGGTATGGAGTGACATGACCCCCGAGCCAAGGAGATAAGTTACTATACAACCTTTAGAAAACACCTGAAGGCAGCCCTGTATAGGGAAGTTGTTTAATGCTTTATTATGCTTTTATATATGTTGGAAGCCCTCTAGAGTGGCTGGGGCAACCCAGTCATGTGGGTGGGGTATAAATAATGGTGATGATAATGATGAATAGGGTGTCCTTAGTTTCACTGGAGAAATGTTGGAGGGTATGACACAGGAGCAACAATTTAAAAGCAAATACATATGTTGAATTGCTTTTTAATGATTGTCTCCTCCCTGTCCATGTTTTTAGGTTCCCATATTTTATCTGTAAGCTGTACGGGGGAAAAGGCATAAATAAGTAACAACAACAACATTTCATATGAAGACAACTGAAGGGGTTTACTCCTCCCCCCCTTCATGTATTTAGCTTCTCTTATTTTATATCAGCTGCCTTGAGTCTCTGTGAAGGGGGAAAGACTGGGTATAAATAAATACGTAATAATAGAAATAATAATAATATTTCACATTAAGACAACTGCCTGGGTTTACTCCCCAGCCCATATGTTTTTAGCTGCCCTTATATTATCTGTCAGCGGCCTTAAAGCCCTGTGAAGGAGTGGGAAAAGCAGGGTACAAATAAATAATAGTAATAACAATAATAACAACAACTCGCATTAAGACAACTGGCTGGGATTGCTCCACCCCTCCCTATGTCTCCAGCCGCCTTTATTTCATCCTTCAGTCCCTGTGAGTAATTAAATGCAGAATACTGGCGGTAATAATCTCTCTCTCTCTCAGCAGGACAACCTGGGCGGGTTTACTCTACCCTTCATAGCTCTATGCGCGCAGTCCTTCCCTCCCTCCGCCGGGTAAGGAAGCGGCGGAGGCCGCAAAAAAGAAGCGACGTCCGTGACGTCATTTACGCGACAGCGGCTGCGGCTGTCTGTCTGACGGTGCACCTGCCGGCAGCTCAGAAGGATGGAGACTCCGGGCGGAGCGCGGCACTCGGGGCCGGCGGGCGCCAGGTGCGGAGAGGCGGGGGATGGGCAGCTGGAGAGTGGGGGGGGGCGTCTGGGGAGGAAAAATCCCCTCCCCACCGAGTCATATAATAGACCTGCGTCTGTAAATAGGCGCGTCTGTCTGGTAACCGGAAGGTGGGCGGTTCGAGCCCAGGCAGGGCAGGATTTTCTGCATTGGGGGGGGGGGGTTGGACTAGATGACCCCCCCCCCAGGGAACTCCCCCCACCCCTACTCCTCAGGTTGTACAATGCTAAGTGGAGATTTGATGGGCATCCGTCATGGGTGCTGTAGTGGAGATCCCTGCATCGTGGGGGGTTGGACTAGATGACACCCCGGTAAAAGGTAAAGGTAAAGGGACCCCTGACCATTAGGTCCAGTCGTGACTGACTCTGGGGTTGCGGCGCTCATCTCGCTTTATTGGCCGAGGGAGCCGGCGTACAGCTTCCGAGTCATGTGGCCAGCATGACTAAGCTGCTTCTGGCGAAGCAGAGCAGCGCACGGAAACGCCATTTACTTCCCCGCCAGAGCGGTACCTATTTATCTACTTACACTTTGACATGCTTTCGAACTGCTAGGTTGGCAGGAGCAGGGATCGAGCAACGGGAGCTCATCCCGTTGCGGGGATTCGAACCGCCAACCTTCTGATCGGCAAGTCCTAGGCTCTGTGTTTTAACCCACAGCACCACCTGCCTCCCTGATGACTCCACAGTTGTATGAATCCCAACCTGGCCAACCTACCAGGGTGGTTGTGCGAGGGGTGTGTCCCGAGGGAGGGATGTGGGCACTTGAGGACTTGCGTTGCTCTCAGTGCTGGATTTACTTATAGGCTAAACAAGCTGTAGCTTAGGGCCCCACTCTCTTGGGGGCCCCCAAAAAATTTAAAGGAAAAAAAATCCACTGGATGTACATTTCCAAGATATAAGATAAAAAAAAGAAATTAAATAAAACCTACATACAGCAACAGTGTTTTGTGTTGTGTAGGCTCCTATGATGTAAGTCATGGGCCCCACCTGCTAGCCTGCTCCCTAAAATATCACTGATTTGCTCATTTCTATATATAGAGTGCCTGCATTCTGCATGTGCAAATGGCTTTAGATACCTATTAGGTCCATAAATTACCATATAGCATATATTCAAGACAAAAAACAGCGACAATTGGTTGTTGACAAAGGAAAGCTGGACATATAAAGGACCCCATTACCTTCAGTAGCTTAGGGCCTCATCAAATCTAAATCCGGCCCTAGGGTGAGGACAAAATTTAGGGTTAAATGATGTCGCCTCAGCTAGGAGACCTGCGCAGGTAAACCTGCCCGCACTGCCCTAAATCCGGCACTGCTCTGTAGGTGGGCGAGATCCAACCAGGTGGCGCGTTGGAAGATGGCCAACAATAACATCTCTCTGACCCATACGAGGAAATTAAGAGGCTGCTATGGGAAGTATGCAGTCTTCCTGCCCCCCCAGGAGATGGGGGTGGGGCTGCCTTGCCAGCGGTGTCCACAATGCACCCCCTGATCTGAGAGATGGAGGTGCCGGTCACTTGGCATGAGCCCTCGAGGAAGTCAGATCTTCCTGACGCCGATTCCAATCAGTGCGTGCTGGTTAGCTTCAGCTCGGAATTATAATTGGAAACATACGATTGGAATGAAGCTGAAGCACATACATCAAGTAACGCTCGATAGATAAGACTGCTGATTAATGGATCTCTGTGACCGGGAGTGACGGACGGATAAGTAAATCTTCTGATGAATCACCATTAAGAGACTGTATGTTTGGAATGAAGGGGGGGTGGAGGAAAAAAACTTTTTTCTTTGTACCATGTGATATTAATAACCCTTCACCCCAGATAGAAACAATATCGTTGCGTTTTACTAATCAGAAGCAGGAATTCAAGAACTGTGTGGGATGGATTATAGCTGGAGAGAGGATTGGTGAACGGTGAGAACGGAGGAAAATTTTATGACGCAGTTAAAAAATGGCGTCTCGCCAAGACAGGCTTGCCGGAGAAAGAAGGACAGGGGGAAGAGAATCAGGACCGTTGGAATGAGAAGGAATGTTGGAATGCAATCTTGACCTGACAGAGCCTCCTGATATACTTGGCAAGTCTGAGAAAAGTAAAGGACAGACCGAAGATCTGTTTTTATGGAAGCGTTGAACAGCGGCTGTCCCTGAGCAATATGATCTTTGGAGAGTACAAAACCCACACAGAGGATGCCTGTTTTTAATCTGCTTGTGAAAATTATCAGAGATCGTAAAGAAAGGAATATACGATAACAACAAGAAGATGAAGAAAGTAATAAAGGACTATCTGGATTGAACTGGATAGAACTGTTTAATAAAAGCAGCAATATAAGTGATGTTTGGATTCGTTCGGAGCTTTGGACTCGTCCGGAGCTTGATGTATGGGTACCCCCAACAAAATTTAAAATTCGGCTGTATAATTTGGAACTAATGTGATTTGGATAATGTGATGTAATTGGCCTGTTAATAAAAATTATTTTTAAAATAAAATTTATTTTACTTACATATATTTATCTATCTCAAAGTTCACACGCTGCTTGATTGTTAAAGTGGACTCCCCTGCCACACTCCTTTTTAAACAGCTGCTTTCTTGACTTCCTTTTTTTTATTATTCCAGAAAGCAGTTATTGGACCTGCCCTGGGAAGACATCCTCTTCCCCCACATTCTCTCGTATCTCCCTCTGAGGCAACTCCTGAGCCTGCAGAGGGTCAGCAAGGCGTTTCAGTCTCTCATTCAGCTTTACCTCACCAACATGCGCTGCTTTGATTCTAGGCAGGTATGGGTAACGGTGTGCATGTGGTAAGAATGTGTGCATTCAGTCACATGGCAGAGTGAGTGTGGGGCTGATTGTTTTCTGTTTTGTTGTTTTTAATATAACAATTTAGCAAAAGATACTGAGCGGCAACACCATCACTATCTGTCGCGCTTTGTGAAATTAGTTGTAGGTGCTTGGATCAAGCTCTCTGGTTTCTCAGTTAGTGTTGGGAATAAGTCAGTGTAAGATAAGAGTTAATATTCCTGGTGCTGAACTTTTGAGCTTCAGCAGTGAGTTTGTTCAATAATTGATCCTGGGCAAAAAAGAATTTCAAGCCTAGCTGTGCAGAAGAAAGCAGGGTGGCACGAAAGACAATTTATTTCTAGGAAAAATAAACTGTTATCTGATCCTTATTCCACCAGATTTTTGGATGTAAAATATAGCTTGAAAGTTAATAGTTTTACAGGGATATTTGGTCGTATAGAAATTTTCACATCTATATGTGATGTGAGCATTGTGTAAGTTGGTGCTTAAATCTCCAATTATGCATATAAACTCCACAAATTGACTTTTTTTTAAAAAAAAGCATTCTCCAGATTATAACAGAAGTTTCTATAAGAGTATGCCTACTTTAACGCACTTAAGCCTGTAGTTTGAACTCTCAAGAGGAGAATACAGAGTCCAAACAGGAATAGTTACTTTATGCAAAGTAATTTTAGGATGGTTAAAATACTCTTGCTCCCTTCAATTATTTAATTATTATTTACAGGTATTATCTTTCTGTAATTTACACCCTACCCTTTAATGCCAATTGCATTTATTAGCTCTGCAAACAAAAATTAGGGCTGGAGGAGAGCGCACTTGGATTATTAAAATGCTGCAGCAACAACCCATTTTGTCTTCTTGCCTATGGCAGGTGGGACCAAACATTCCGAAAGCTGCATTCTGCAACCTGCTAAAAGACAACGAGGTGTTGCAACAGCTGGCACTACAGAACTGTTCCGATTGGCTGTCTGACAAGGAGCTGCTTCCTGTGATTGGCCAGAACCACCATTTGCAGCAGATTGAGTTGAATGGCTGCGTGCAGCTGAGTCGCCATGCCCTGGTGGCTATCTCTTTGAGCTGCCCCAATTTGCGCCGGCTTTCTCTGGCTCATTGCGAGTGGGTGGACAGCCTCTCCCTGCGGAGCCTAGCTGACCACTGCAAGGAGCTGGAGTCCCTGGACCTTACAGCCTGTCGGCAGCTGAAAGATGAAGCCATCTGTTACCTTGCACAGAGGTGTAACAGACTGAAGTCCCTCTCGCTGGCTGTCAACGCGAATGTGGGTGACGTGGCAGTGGAGGAGATTGCCAAAGCCTGTCCCGAACTGGAGCACCTCGACCTCACAGGCTGCCTGCGGGTCAAGAACAACTCCATTAGGTAATCGGTGCAACAGTTGCGTGTGTATTTAATGTGTTTATATCATGCCTTTCACCCAAATAGTAAAGGTAAAGGGACCCCTGACCATTAGGTCCAGTCGTGGACGACTCTGGGGTTGTGGCGCTCATCTCGCTTTATTGGCCGAGGGAGCCGGCGTACAGCTTCCGGGTCATGTGGCCAGCATGACTAAGCCGCTTCTGGCGAACCAGAGCAGCGCACGGAAACGCTGCTTACCTTCCCGCCAGAGCGGTACCTATTTATCTACTTGCACTTTGACGTACTTTAGAACTGCTAGTTGGCAGGAGCAGGGACCGAGCAACGGGAGCTCACCCCGTTGCGGCGATTCGAACCACCGACCTTCTGATCGGCAAGTCCTAGGCTCAGTGGTTTAACCCACAGCGCCACCCAAATAGCTCAAGGCAAAATACAGGGTTTCATCCTCATAACAACTCCGATAAATAGCGACTGGCCCAAGGCCATCCTGTGAGCCTTTTGGTAGGGTAGGTTTTAAAACCCAGGTCTCCCCAGTTCTAGTTGGACATACTAACCACTAATCAATATAAATCCTATCCTATTATGATAGCTTTTATTCAGTTTATTGCTTATAACCACAGGTCATGTGCTGAACGTAAGAAGCTTTCTTATAACACATTAGCCAGTGTTTGATATGACCCATTACTGTTGACTGAAACAATCACCCTGCTCTCTTGGCTCTCTTAACTGGAGATGCCCGGAATTAAATCTAGGACCTTCTAAATGCAAAATGTGTGCTTTATTGCTGTAGCCCCACCCCAGACAACCTAAAGGAATATCATGCTGTTTTGGGCAACTCTGATGCTGTCAGGAGACTGCGAACTTAAAAACTTCTTGCATCTTCTCTTTTGATAGGACCTTGGCAGAGTACTGCCCCAAGCTGCGTGCTCTGAAGGTGAAGCACTGCCACGACGTGGTAGAATCCAGCCTCAGCATCCTTCGCAATCGTGGTGTGGAGGTAGACGTGGAACCTCCACTACAGCGCGCCCTGGTTCTCTTGCAAGATGTCGTGGGTTTTGCCCCTTTTATCAATCTTCAGATCTAATGAAGGCAAGGCACTGTCCAGTGGTCCCTGGGGGCTGCCTGCAGGAAGACCTGTCAGATACTGCTGCTGAGGAGCTCAAGAGGCAGAGAGGGTTTACGTCTCATCCCTTCAAGCCGGGCTGGTTCTGAGCTACCAATACCCCTTGCTGGGAACCTGTACGCGCATTAGAAAAACAAACCCACTTGCATCACAATGGACAGCAAGGATGTGTTTTGATGCATCCTGGCTAACAGATACATAGCATGTACGTTCAAGGATATTCTAGAGTTGGATTTCGGGCTTGCTGCTGTGAAGCGACTGCTGACAGGCAGTTGCATTGATGTTGAACCCATTTTACCCAACTGCACTTCATGTGGACCTCCAAAGATAAATAGGGATTTTGGGGTGGGTGGGCGGGCAGAATGTATAATCACTGGAGAGTAAGGTTGACAGCTGGCAATATTAGTACAACTTCCTTCCTGCTTTGAGTTGAGTCTTGGAGAAGTCCTCACCCTCCTAGAGAGAGTGGGAAGAGATCCTTCAGGTGTGCAACAGACTGTTGTGCCCTTAAAGGCTTCAGGGTAGATAGGGGAGTGCTGGTACCAGAGTGCTGAGAAGAGTGGCATTCTCCAAATATCCTCCTGCTTTTAAGGGCAAATGTGCTGTGCTGGTGCATGTAGCTTCTTCTGTGTATGCGGTTAAAGGGGGGATATTTATTAGATTCTCACCTTCTCGCAGCGAAAGGTGAGAATTGGATGAACAAGTGAAATTCTTAGAGCCGATCTTTTAGAAACCAGTCGGAAAATAGCTTTCTAAAAGGAAGCACACTTTTTGACTCTGTAGCAGTCATGGAAGCTAGCTTTACTGTGTTAGGCGAACGTGATCATACATTATGCACAAATTTCAAATGACTTGTCATAAAACAACACAAGCAGCACACTAGCGTAGTAAACTCCTGTAAGGAAAAGGACAGAGCAGGAGGAGCAGCAACAGCTCCTACAGTCACCATAGGCCCTGCTTCTGTATACGGAGAGTTAGTTCTCAAGCATGTAAACACAAACTTCTAATTCTAAATTTCATCCCCCAGATAAATAGGCAGAAGGGTTTCTTCGCTCTTGGCTGGTAGATGGTGAGAAAACGGCTAAAACGAGTACCCAAGCAGAAGGCATGTGATGGACTTGAGTGGCCCTTAGTGGAATTTATATTTCCTGGCTGGCTTGAGACTGATGTACGTTCTCTTCATTTCTTCACTCTCTGCCTTCTTGATATCCTTGTATCGTTCCCCTTTTGTACTTACTACCTGATTGTCAATGTAGCGAATCATCTTCTTGGGAGCCTAAGGGCAAAGAACGAAAACAGAAGCTGAGTTGCTTTCCAGTCTGAATGGGCTGTTTCTTTGTGAATTGGTTGGTGGAATAGTTAATTTCTTGCACAAATTACTGCACTAACGCAAGGCTCCTTCCTGGGAGCTCAAGATGACCCATCCACAGTGGAGACTGGCTGCTACATCTTTGCATGACTCACTGGAAGCTGGAAAGACCAGAACACACGGCCTCTGCTGGGAATTTGGCTGTGGTTGCATTATTTAATGACCTACAAGACAGAGACGCAGCAGAATCTGCTGTTTAAACAAAACGTGTGCTCAGAAGAGTGACATACATAGGGAAATGGCCTCTCTTCATGCGGAGTGTCTTCAATTTCGGTGCAGAAAATGTGCTTCAGTTATACTTTGGGGAATACTATACTGCATGTAAAGGACTCGTTCCAAAAGGGCTGCTGTGTTTAGATAGGAATTCATTGCAGAGGGGGGCATCCTCTTTGGGGTCACAGGAACTTAAGATGTAGAGCTATACATCTTGCTGTATTCTAGAAGGGTAGGGACAGTACTTGAGTGATACACTCTGACAAATCACCATAAAAAGAGGATGTAATTGCAGGATGTAATTGGATTCTTTTGCTTGAAGTTATTTGCTTTTATGAACAGTTCTGGAGGACATCTAACTTGTGATCTCACTTAATTGAAGAGACTGAGGGATGTTGGATTCTGTGGGCTGGGTTCCCTTCCAGCTATTTGTTTTTCATAGGGCCCCCTCCCACCCCACCCCCCAAAAAATCCTGTGATATGAAACCTGGCCTCTTGAGTTCATGGAACTCATGCATGGAACTCATGCAGAGCAAATAGTTTTTCCTACCATTTATTTGAAAGACCCCTACAAAACGTGCCTGTCCCAGGGATTCCTTTCTAAAGCAACTATATCTGGAAAAGCATGGCACTATCTGATTTCAGTGCCTGGATGAGTGCTTACTGAAATCTACTATTGCCAAGTCCTGCGTGTACATAAAATAGCCCCGATGACGTTGGCATCTGTTGCAGTTTACTAAAAGTGAACACAAAGGCAGTAAAATGGGGGTAGCAATAGTCTGGTGCTAGAGACATTGAGATGGGGGTTGATGCAACTTTTTAAGCTATTATCCATCCCCCTAGCTCTGAGTGGCAAATCTAAAGCCATTTGTCTGCTTTTTGCTGGTTCCAGGTTAGATGCCCAAGGTTTGTCAGCCCGACCTCAAACCACTGTAAATAATGATACAAAGCAGTGAGGCTGGGTTATAAAAGTTCTTTCCCCTATTTCAGCTATCGGCTTGCATATGTTTGTGTTGCTTACCTCTTTGGGGGGTGCTGGCCTGTGTGTTTTCTGATCCTCTTCGTTATCTACCATCATGTACCTAAAACACACAAAAAAATGCACAAAGTGCTCTCTAGAGGTGGGTCTTTTAGGAAAGTGCAGAACGCTTTGCCGGTGGAAAGTTTCCCCTTCTTGCTTTGGAGAAAAGTTCCCACCCTGTTGGTTTTAAAGTTTGTTATATAGATGACCCCCCCTTTCCCACATGGCAGAGCCATATGTGCGATCTACAGGTAACTTAAATTTAGCAGCCAGTTCTGCCGTGTAGTGCTGATTCCACTGACTCTTCTGTGGTAAGGATGCAGATGAAACAGCATATAGATTTTTAAATAAAAATGCCTCCGCAAAGCTTTGTGACTACCTTTTTGCTGTTGTCTCCCCCACTAGGTCCTGCTGTACAGAAATAAGTACCGTATTTTTTGCTCTATAAGATGTCGAGAACCAGCTCGACATCAGTAAGAAAATCAGTCTCACACCAAGATGACTTGAAGAAAAAGCTTTGGCTTTTGCCGTGCAATGTTTATTGTGCGCAGTGAAAATAATTCATCCTTTCTCCTCCAGCACAGCGTTTGTTCTGTCTCGTACCCAAAAGTAACAATCAAAAGGAATGCAACCTTGCCCTTGCCCACAGACAGAGTCCTATGCTACGTGAGCCAATCATTTAGTCTAGCATGAGGTGTTCACGTGCTCATCATGCTCTTAGCAATATCTCGTGCTGTAAAATCACTCTGCAATAATAAGAACTCTGCTCATGCTCTTATGTACAAGCAATCATTTTCCCACAATAAGACTCACTTTTTCCCTCCTAAAAAGTAAGGGGAAATGTGTGTGCGTCTTATGGAGCGAATGCAGGCTGCACAGCTATCCCAGAAGCCAGAACAGCAAGAGGGATCGCTGCTTTCACTGCGCAGCGATCCCTCTTGCTGTTCTGGCTTCTGAGATTCAGAATATTTTTTTTCTTGTTTTCCTCCTCCAAAAACTAGGTGCGTCTTGTGGTCTGGTGCATCTTATAGAGCGAAAAATACGGTATTTTGATCATCTAAGGTCAAATGTTGAGAGAGATGTATTCCTCTTCTTGATAGTACAGCTGGACCTGTTTTCTCCTCTCACATTGTTCAGTTTTCTTTCCAGCCACAGAAATTCAATATATCAAAAATACAGTGTGGCTTGCACTATAAAGAGAGCCCAACAGGGAATTGGGAACACACCCAACTCCTTTCTCTTGACTGAGGCCCGTTTAATACAGTCCAGGATGCTTAGAACAGTGATTTTGTTTGAAATCCATTGGTTAATTTACCTATTTAATCAGCCTGGATAGCTCATCTGGTTAGTGTGGTGCTGATAATGCCAAGGCTGCAGGTTCCATCCCCGTATGGGACAGCTGCCTATTCTTGCATTGCGGCAGTGGCGCCCACCCTGTGGAATGCCCTCCCACCAGATGTCAAGGAAATAAACAGCTGTCTGACTTTTAGAAGACATTTGAAGGCAGCCCTGTTTAGGAAAGTTTTTAATGTTTGATTTTTTATTGTGTTTTTAATATCCTGTTGGAAGCCGCTGAGTGTGGCTGGGGAGGCCCGGCCAGATGGGTGGGGTATGAGTAATTAATTATTATTACTACTACTACTAGGGGGGAAAGGGTTTGGACTAGATCATGAGTAGGCAACCTAAGGCCCGGGGGCCGGATGCGGCCCAATCGCCTTCTCAATCCGGCCCGCGGATGGTCCAGGAATCAGCGTGTTTTTACATGAGTAGAATGTGTGCTTTTATTTAAAATGCATCTCTGGGTTATTTGTGGGGCATAGGAATTCGTTCATTCCCCCCACCCCCAAATATAGTCCACCCCCCCCAAGGTCTGAGGGACAGTGGACAAGCCCCCTGCTGAAAAAGTTTGCTGACCCCTGGACTAGATGATCGTCAGGGTCCCTTCCAACTGTACAGTTCTATGAAATATAATGTTTGGCACTGATGTTCATTTTTGGTGTCCCAAGCTCATATCGAAAAAGGCAAAAATTGTCAGAGTTGCCTTGCGCTTCAGGGTTGCACCTAGCAGTCATATTTAGTAGCATGAGACTTGGCATCTGTGCCCCTTGCTGAACGACATTAAACTGCAGTAAATAATGTACACTAATAATACTAGCACTTTGCTGTGTGTATAGGGACGCGGGTGGCACTGTGGATTAAACCACAGAGCCTAGGACTTGCCGATCAGAAGGTTGGCGGTTTGAATCCCCGTGACGGGGTGAGCTCCCGTTGCTCGGTCCCTGCTCCTGCCAACCTAGCAGTTCGAAAGCACGTCAAAGTGCAAGTAGATAAATAGGTACCACTCTGTCGGGAAGGTAAACGGCATTTCCGTGCGCTGCTCTGGTTCGCCAGAAGCGGCTTAGTCCTGCTGGCCACATGACCTGGAAGCTGTACGCCGGCTCCCTCGGCCAATAAAGCGAGATGAGCGCCGCAACCCCAGAGTCGGTCACGACTGGACCTAATGGTCAGGGGTCCCTTTACCTTTACCTATATTTAAATCAGTATTTGCATTTGACACATCACCATCCATGCCTGGGGTACTGCATTCACCTGGGGATAATTCACTATTGCTACTGTTTTACGGATGGAAAGCTGAGCATTCAGGGAACAGGCCTGGAATGTCTCTTATGGGGCAGACCCCATATATAATCCCTTGCTGGTGGCTACAGCCTTGGCAACGCTGACTGCAAGGAAGCTCTTTCCCAATTACAGGTGACACACACATATTTCTAGAGCTGGACTGAAAGCCAAAATCAAGCCTGACCACTTTGAACCACACTTCCTGAATTGATTTTTGTGGCTTGTTACTTACTTCTCCAAGATAAATTGCTTTAATTCGCCTTGCTTGGGTGTCTTCTGGGATCTTGAAGCTTCCTGAAAGGAAAGAGCAGGACAGGAAACGCAAAAGCAGAAATATGAGAAGGTGAGACTGGCATTCAGCTGTTGCCTGGGGAGTATTAATACAGCTTAGACTTGGAGAATACTGGATATTTGTGAGCATCGTGATCCCAGCAACCAATTTCCATAACTGCTATTATGCAGGGAAAGCTGGAAGGTGCCTTGTCAAAAAGAAAAAGAAAAGAAGAGTGTGATCTAAAGTTTTTGAGGTCCATCAGAGAACTATCCATCCCCCGCACCAGGTTCTAAAATACCGTATTTTTCGCCCTATAGGACGCACTTTTCCCCCTCCAAAAATGAAGGGGAAATGTGTGTGCATCCTATGGGGCAAATGCAGGCTTTCGCTGAAGCCTGGAGAGTCTCGCTCTCCAGGCTTCAGGAAGCTCTCCGCAAGCCTTGGGAGCCCGACGCGACTTCCCGCTGGGCTCCCAAGGCTTGCGGGCAGCAGCCTGCAGCCCGAAACCCGGGGAGTGCAGCGGGGCGCACCCCGGGCTTCAGGCAGCTCTCCGCAAGCTTTGGGAGCCCGGTGGGACTTCCCACCGGGCTCCCAAGGCTTGCAGATAGGAGCCTGTTCTGGGGTCGGGGGAAGCTCGGGCTTCCCCAGCCTTGCGCCTGGGGGAAAAAAAAACTAGGTGCGCCCTATGGGCCGGTGCGCCTTATAGGGCGAAAAATATGGTAAATGTATTACATGCACGGCTGTTTAAAGCTTGATTATAACATAGAGGCAGGAAAAGGACATGGTATATTGTAGGAGTGGGAAGGCTAAGATCAACCTGAAGGAATAGGAAATGCTGGAAGGGCTCCAACTGCACACACCAACAGATCTTGAACTAATCAAACCTTTAACATTTTAAAGCAGAGCTGGGACACCTTTGTTTCATAGGCTGAGTGTGGCCCCCCAGGTGTCACTCTCAGGCCCTTGGGACCATCCCTAGGCCATGCCCCTCTCCAGTCTTGCTCCGTGCTGTTCTTGTGTGATGTTTGCATGGCTGCAACACAGCCTTTGAAATGTGATAAGACATTGTTTGCCCGGATGGATATACACACATGCATAGCAACCTCTGGCTTTCCTGGCACGCAGCATAGACTGGCACCTGTCACTCTGCCTGCTGTGGCCTTGCTGTGCAACCTCTGGAAGGAAGCCCAAGCTGAAAAGGGTTCCCCACTCTTATTTTAAAAGTTTTATGGAGGAAACCTGTGTTCACCAATGATAAAGAAAGCGGAATCACGCACAGCTTCTGTACCATAGAATCATAGAATCATAGAGTTGGAAGAGACCACAAGGGCCATCGAGTCCAACCCCCTGCCAAGCAGGAAACACCATCAGAGCACTCCTGACATATGGTTGTCAAGCCTCTGCTTAAAGACCTCCAAAGAAGGAGACTCCACCACACTCCTTGGCAGCAAATTCCACTGTCGAACAGCTCTTACTGTCAGGAAGTTCTTCCTAATGTTTAGGTGGAATCTTCTTTCTTGTAGTTTGTTCTACCGAAACATAGACTTTCTAACAGGCTACCATTTGAATTTTGATTCCCAGCACAGGTGGAATACTTGACAGTTCAGTCCAGAAACTCCTCTTTCACCTGGCTGAAAATGACCTGGTTTCTTCCAGTCTGCTTCCTGGCATGGCACAGCTATGGGACAATACCCAATTCTCTCCCACCTGGGACTACAGTGGTACCTCGGGTTACGTATGCTTCAGGTTACAGACGTTTCAGGTTACAGACTCCGCTAACCCAGAAATAGTACCTCAGGTTAAGAACTTTGCTTCAGGATGAGAACAGAAATCGTGCTCTGCCGGCGCGGCGGCAGCAGGAGGCCCCATTAGCTAAAGTGGTGCTTCAGGTTAAGAACAGTTTCAGGTTAAGAATGGACCTCTGGAACAAATTAAGTACTTAACCCTAGGTACCACTGTCCTGCAACGTGCTCTACATGGGGCTACAGGGAGACTCGGAAACTACAACTACTGCAGAACACAGCACGTAACTGGTGATGGAGTGGCCACTGGGACCATATAACACCAGTCCTGAAAGACCTACAGTGCTGGAGCTGACCTTTAAAGCCCTAAATGGCCTTGGTCCAGTATACCTGAAAGAGTGTCTCCACCCCCATCGTTCAGCCCGGACACTGAGGTCCAGTGCCAAGGGCCTTGTGGCAGTTCCCTCATTGTGAGAGGTGAGGTTACAGCAGGGAACCAGGCAAAGAGCCTTCTTGGTAGTGGCACCTGCCTTGTGGAACGCCCTCCCATCAGATGTCAAGGAGATGAGTAAGTACATAAGCTTCAGAAGACATCTGAAGGCAGCGCTGTATAGAGAAGACTTTTGATGTGTAATGTTTTATTTTGTTTTTATATGTGTTGGAAGCTGCCCAGAGAGGCTGAGGCAACCCAGTCAGATGGGTGGGGCATGAATAATAAAATTATTATTATTACCTGTATGGTTGTACCCAGGGTGTTGAGCTGCACCTTCTCCTCTAGGATGAGTTGTGCTGCCTCCTCCAGGTTCCCCAAGGCCATGCCTAGAGCCTTTTGGGCTTGGCTCACCGTGCAGGATGGAAACATCTCCAGAATCACTTCCACTGGATCACCATGTGTTTCCTGGTCAAGCCAAGGAAGAAACTGAATGAACCGTAGAGTTGTAAGGAACAACGAGGGTCATCTTGCCCAAGCCCCTGCAATGCAGGAATCTTTTGCCCAACCTGGGGCTTGAACCCACAATCCAGAGATGTTCTAGCAACGGACCAAACACACATTTACTGCAACCCCACTCCGCAAAGCAAACCCTCTCTAGGTTAAAATAAAAAAAATCCTTCCAGTAGCACCTTAAAGACCAACTAAGTTAGTTCTTGGTATGAGCTTTCGTGTGCATGCACACTTCTTCAGATACACTGAAACAGAAGTTGCCAGATCCTTCTATATAGTGAGAAGGTGGGGAGGGGTATTACTCAGAAGGGTGGTGGGAATGGGAGATTGGCAGATAGCTGAGATGAGCCTGTTGACGACTCTTAACGACTGTAATAGGTCTTACAGGAAAAGGCAAGGGGTGAGAAGGTGAAGAATGGCTTAGTCATGTATAATGAGATAAGAATCCAATGTCTTTGTTCAAACAAAGAGTCGTCAACAGGCTCATCTCAGCTATCTGCCAATCTCCCATTCCCACCACCCTTCTGAGTAATACCCCTCCCCACCTTCTCACTATATAGAAGGATCTGGCAACTTCTGTTTCAGTGTATCTGAAGAAGTGTGCATGCACACGAAAGCTCATACCAAGAACTAACTTAGTTAGTCTTTAAGGTGCTACTGGAAGGAATTTTTTTATTTTGACTATGGCAGACCAACACGGCTACCTATCTGTAACTGGAACCTCTCTAGGTTTTTAGGGATGTAATCAGCTGTGATGGCATGGCAGACAGGAAAAAAAGAATTTCACAAAGAAATCCACCAACCAGAGTTAGCTGAAGAGGCCACTAAAGTTGAACCTCCCAGTCCATACCTCTGCCGGGGCTCCCTCGACCGGGGAACACGACAGCCTGTTGTCCTCAGACACACTTGCTCCCTCTTCACGAACATGGGCCGTTGCTTCAGATTTTACATGGCTCCTGCTCTGCATGGTGTATTCTGGAAGATGCACAACACCTTTAGACACAAAAGACCCTAGCAGACCCCTCTACCTGCCACTCAAAGAGAACAAGACAATTTGTACCGCTTTATTATTTATTTTTATTAAATTTTCTGTTTTACCACACAGTGGTACCTCAGGTTACAGACGCTTCAGGTTACAGACTCCGCTAACCCAGAAATAATACCTCGGGTTAAGAACTCTGCTTCAGGATGAGAACAGAAATGGCACAGCAGCAGCGGGAGGCCCCATTAGCTAAAGTGGTGCTTCAGGTTAAGAACAGTTTCAGGTTAAGAACGGACCTCCGGAAAAAATTAAGTACATAACCAGAGTTACCACTGTATAAAATATTCATTTAAACCACCTTAAAATATCAGTGACTTCCTGTCTTCTTTTTCCATGGTTCATTTTGCATAACATAAATCACTGCATATTTTATATCAACTAAACTATTCAGTATTCCATTATTGCATCCATCAAAACTTACACTGTTTATCTTAATGCTACCAACATTTTCAAACGCACACAATACCCCCACCCCATATATTCAATATATGTTTTCCTATCTTCTTCTAAAGTATGTTCCTCTTGTTCTCTTATTCTATAAGTTAGATCCACAAGCTATGCATATTCTATCAGTTTCAGTTGCCATTCTCCTTTGGTTGGGAACTTGCTCGTAGTGGCATACATAAATAACTTTTTTGACACCTAGGAATTATCCCCAACAGAAAGGACTCGGGGTTTTTTTTTGGAAAAGTGCTTTTAAACATCTTTTTCAATTCATTATAAATGATTTCCCAGTAGTCTTTTGCAGGTCCACCACATAAGAAAGAACATACCCTTTACCTCATTGCATCTCCAGCACTTATCTGCTTCAGTCTTATACATCTTAGCATGCCATGTGAAACACTGCCTAGGCAGTTTTGTATTTATACTAGACACACTGTATTTATAGCATAGCATATCTAAATGATGTCAAAATGGACCGTGGACCTCTCACATTCTAAAGCTGCACATATGGGCGAGGTAGCCTTGCTTAAATGAGAAGTTGGCGGCACAGAACTCTACACAAGTGTTTTCATATATCCAGTGTCATGTTTCACCGTGAAGACACTGGCTTGTCTCTTCTGGCACTATTACAGTGGTACCTCGGGTTAAGATCTTAATACGTTCTGGAGGTCCGTTCTTAACCTGAAACTGTTCTTAAGGCTAGTTCAACTCTTGACATCTCCAGTTACCATCATTTGTAAGTTTGATTTATTACCTGCCCCCCACCCTAAGCGCCATATATTAAATACAACTTTAATATAGTAATCAAGTACAGTGGTGCCCCGCAAGACGAATGCCTCGCAAGACGGAAAACTCGCTAGACGAAAGAGTTTTCCGTCTTGGAGGTGCTTTGCAAAACGAATTTCCTATGGGCTTGCTTCGCAAGACGACAATGTCTTGCGAGTTCCTGCTGTTTTTTTCCCCTCCCCCCCTTTTTCTAAGCTGCTAAGCCGCTTATCAGCTGATCCGATCAGCAGATAAGCCGCTAAAAGTGCTAATAGCGCTAATCCACTAATCTGTCAATGGGCTTGCTTCGTAAGACGAAAAAACCGCTAGACGAAGACAATCACAGAACGGATTCTTTTCGTCTTGCGAGGCACCACTGTATTAAAAGGTCAAGCTAAATATTATTAATTATTATTATCATTCACTGAATTGGTTGGTTGCTTTCTCTTGCCCAAGGCAACTCAAAGCGACTCACAACCCAAAAAAAGATTCAAAATGGGTGGCAAAATGCCAACTGTGCTGGGTTTTTTTTGTATTCCTCTAGGGCCAGGGCCCGGTGTCTTCCCACCCACCCAAAATCACTTTATGCTAAGAAATTATGTGTGGTATCCAAGACCCTGATGTATCTTAATTCTACCTCCTCTTATTCAGTGTGCTACAAGCCTTGTATTCCAGTTAGCCTCTTGGACAACACCTTTAGCCAGACAACACTGCCTGTCACCCAGGTGCTCAACACATGACTTACGTTTACTGCGGGCTTCATGGAGCCTTTCTGAGAGAGAAACCATCATTTCACAAACGTTGCTACTGCAAGAAAAGGACAGCGCGTTATTGGCAGAGACCAGATTGAGGAGAAACTGGGAAATTTCCTCTCCCATTGAAGTATCCTGTTTAGTGGTGTGGCGTTTGCCCTCCTAGGTGTGTAACATCATACTGGGTTCATAAGAGCCCAAGGTTTGAAATCTGCAGGACTGAAGTAGTGATGGGAAAACCTAGAAGGACTATACGATGATGATTGGATTACATGAGACCTCCTATTAAGACATGAGTTCATAAGGCATGGAAGTTCAGTAATTCCTGATGGAAAGAAGACAAACTCCCTACCAGAGAGGAATGGCAAGCTAAACTGATGAACTACGCTAAAATGGCAAAGCTGACTGGAAAACTCAGGAACCAAGAGGACAAAAACTTTTAAAAAATGGGGGGAAATTATAACTTATATAGGAGACCACTGCAAGAAGATGGAAACATTAGCAGGATTTGAAACCAACTTGTTTGTAACAAATACCATGGATAATATGGATTGATTTAAAATCTAGAATATGGAATAATATGCAGTTGTAAATGTTGACAAGAGGACCTATGGAGGGGATGGGGAGGAAGTATTGAGATTCAGAGTAATCTCTATATATGGATATGCATTTGGATGTTATAAATTTGTATCTGTAAAATCAAATAAAAATGATTTTTTTAAAAAAGGAAGTTCAGTAACCCCCCACCCCCCCGAAAGTTAGAACACAAGTTCAGAAACTTGAAGGCAGGAGACCTTTGTAGGGATGACCTGCCTATTATCTAATTTGTCTCCAAATTAACCAGGGACAAAGTTGGAAACAAAAGATTGACACTTGCTGTAAAAATAATAAGCCGAAATTCTCCACCACTGAAATCTAGCAAATTCGAGCAACAAATGTTGACAACAGCAGAGCAAGACTCTGACAGGTATGGCCTAGGCAGCACATATCAGAAGAGCTCACTCACTGAGTTCAGGTGTGATCACATCTTTTAAAAGCAGTAACATTTACCTGTTGATTTCCGCAAAGCCAGGGACGTACGCTCCCATCATTTCCATAAAGGTGTCCATGTCAAAATTCTCTTCAAACGACTCGTGGGACCCAAGCCCTTCCAGGACGCTTGCCATGTAGGAGAAAACAATGTCATCCAGACCACTGGGGGTGGGGAAAGGAAAGGAAAGCAAAAAGATTATAGAAACCCGACAAGTTCCATTTGCTTATCACACCCTGTTGGATAAAAGCCACCTGATTCCTTAAGATGAACTGCAGTTAATGTTTCATTTAGATTTCTTCCCCAATCAGCTTTATAAAACATGTTTATGTTAAAAAGCCATGAACGGAACAATAAAAAATATTGGCGCTCCTTTTTGCTATGTTGTTGCAGCGACCCAAACATTTTGAATCCTGTGAACAATGTGCTTTCTTAAGTCACTATTCAATAAGCACTGTGCAGTTTTCTTTCCACCCCAGTCAGATTGGCCAAATGTGAGGGATGATGGGAGCTGAATTGCAACAATATCTGGAGGGCTACAGATCTCCCAGCCCTGCTCTAAATTCTTCACCATCGGCCAGGTATCTCCAGAGAGGACCGAGAACGAAACCTGCCTGAGTCAGTGTAGACCAAGGTTTCCCAAAGTTGGGTCTCCAGCTGTTTTTGGACCACAACTCCCATCACCCCTAGCTAGCTGGACCAGTGGTCAGGGATGATGGGATTAGGAGTCCAAAAACAGCTGGAAACCCAAGTTTGTAAAATCCTGGCATAGACAATACTGAGCAAGATTGACTAATGCTATGAGGCAGCCTATTAAGTCCCTATGGAAAAAGCTTTTGCTGCATTCAGGAACGTATTTTTTTTATTTTTTAAGAAAACCTTTGATTCAAAGGCAAAGCCAGAAATTAAAACTGGAAATCCATCTTCAACAATCTCTTCAGCCTCTAAAATAATTCAACATTTGCTGCCTGCTCCCCTGCTCTACTGCCCCAAGAATGAAACTTTTAAAAATAACTATTTAAAATATTCACATCAATGATTATTTACAGTTCATAGAAATGGAAGCTGAGGGATACTATTTCCACATGAAGGTTGGCTCAGAAATGTACAGTTACGCCGTTTATGTAAAATACTGGGTTTGCCATAATTTGTGTGTCTATAAAATTAGGACTTTTCATTTTTTAAAGGAAAGAGTCTGACCTTTCCTGAAGTCCAGAGTGCCAGGTAAGCTATAGACAGAAGGAAAGCTTACTGGTGAAGAATAGAGAGGGGAGCAGATAATTATTTTGACACTTAAGCTTCTCCCACGAGACATTTAACAATTATGCAATTATTTTTCTACTGTAGGCAATCATAGCAATTAACAAATTATTAATTAAATGTTACATTCACCATTAATGACGATATCATCTGACATCTATGAGTACAACTAAATAAAGACTGAGGAGTACCTATGGAAGTAAGGTAAATGTAAAGGGACCCCTGACCATTAGGTCCAGTCGTGACTGACTCTGGGGTTGCGACGCTCATCTTGCTTTATTGGCTGAGGGAGCCGGCGTACAGCTTCTGGGTCATGTGGCCAGCATGACTAAGCCGCTTCTGGCAAACCAGAGCAGCGCACGGAAACACCGTTTACCTTCCTGCCAGAGTGGTACCTATTTATCTACTTGCACTTTGAGGTGCTTTTGAACTGCTAGGTTGGCAGGAGCAGGGACCGAGCAATGGAAGCTCACCTCCTCGCGGGGATTCGAACCGCCAACCTTCTGATCGGCAGGTCCTAGGCTCTGTGGTTTAACCCACAGCTCCACCGTGTCCCTTTACCTATGGAAGTAGGAGGATCAATAAGCCATGATGACATTCTAATACTGTGAATAAGACCCTCTTTGAAAAGCATCAGAGAAAAGGGGGAAAGGAAAGGAGAAAAGGAGGTTGCACCCATAAATTAATTTGTTTACACATCCAGCTTACTCAGCCATAACAACTTGTTAAAATTATACACTCCATCACTCTAATTTTCTACAAAAACAAAACATATTGAATCCCCACAGTGCTGCAGCAAGCCAATTTTGGCTTTGCTCCAGTACAGTAACTAAAAATACTCATTACGTAAGGTTTGTGGTTTCAGAAGAAGGAAATCCTACAGTTGGACAACAGGCACCGAGAAGGCCGCACCATGCAGTTTCAGTTTAGGAACTTGGCTTCCGTAAACTGGATTTGGAACTGAAATATCACCATAGAGGTCCCAGAGACACAAAGGCTAGTAGATGCCAGCCCACTCTGTAACGCAGTTGCGACACACCGCTAATGAAAATCCACACAGTGATTTCGCATGGAAAACATGACACGCTTCTGTATGGCTGTCCTAGACCCAAAGTGAGATAAAACGTACCTCAGGTCAGCACCCGGGATATGATTCTGGATGAAGACTGACAAACTATCTTGGATTATTCTCTCCGGCTGCATTTCCTTTGAGGAGTGGGTGCTGGGGAAGAGAAAACACACACACACACACATAAAATTCCAACACAAGCTCCAATGCATAATGCTGAATTTGCAGGCCAAAATATGAGACGTGCTCCCTCTGCCAGATCAAGGCACCACTCAGATGATTTTGTACTGTACAAAATCTGAAATGTGTCAAGAAAAATCACAGGCCCCAGCAGTTCTTCCCTGGGGAAGCTACTGATTTTGAGCCACAGCCTCAGGTGAAGGAGAAGTGCAATATTCCAGCCAACAGCTTAGAGCCAAATTCTGCATGATCAATGCACGAGTGCATTTAGCATACCAGGTGGGTTTTCTCTCTTAAGCCACCAGGAGTCATGATCAGGATCATGCCCCACTGCATGCAATAATAATAATAATAATAATAATAATTTATTATTTATACCCCGCCCATCTGGCTGGGCCTCCCCAGCCACTCTGGGCGGCTTCCATAAAAACCCAAAATACAATAAAATATCACACGTTAAAAACTTCCCTGAACAGGGCTGCCTTAAGATGTCTCCTGAATGTCAGGTAGTTGTTTATCGCTTTGACATCTGCTGGAAGGGCGTTCCACAGGGAGGGCGCCACTACCGAGAAGGCCCTCTGCCTGGTTCCCTGTAGCTTTGCTTCTCGCAGTGAGGGAACCGCCAGAAGGCCCTCGGCGCTGGACCTCAGCGTCCGGGCAGACTGATGGGGGTGGAGACGCTCCTTCAGGTATACTGGACCGAGGCCATTTAGGGCTTTAAAGGTCAGCACCAACACTTTGAATTGTGCTCGGAAACGTACTGGGAGCCAATGCAGGTCTTTCAAGACCGGTGTTATATGGTCTCGGCGGCCGCTCCCAGTCACCAGTCTAGCTGCCGCATTCTGGATTAGTTGTAGTTTCCGCGTCACCTTCAAAGGTAGCCCCACGTAGAGCGCATTGCAGTAGTCCAAGCGGGAGATAACCAGAGCATGCACCACTCTGGCGAGACAGTCCGCAGGCAGATAGGGTCTCAGCCTACGTACCAGATGGAGTTGGTAAACAGCTGCCCTGGACACAGATTTGACCTGTGCCTCCATGGACAGCTGTGAGTCCAAAATGACTCCCAGGCTGCGCACCTGGTCCTTCAGGGGCACAGTTACCCCATTCAGGACCAGGGAATCCTCCACACCTGCCCGCCTCCTGTCCCCCAAAAACAGTACTTCTGTCTTGTCAGGATTCAACCTCAATCTGTTAGCCGCCATCCATCCTCCAACCGCCTCCAGACACTCACACAGGACCTTCACCGCCTTCACTGGTTCTGATTTAAAAGAGAGGTAGAGCTGGGTGTCATCCGCATACTGATGAACACCCAGCCCAAACCTCCTGATGATCTCTCCCAGCGGCTTCATATAGATGTTAAAAAGCATGGGGGAGAGGACAGAACCCTGAGGCACCCCACAAGTGAGGGCCCAAGGGTCTGAACACTCATCCCCCACCACCACTTTCTGAACACGGCCCAGGAGGAAGGAGCGGAACCACTGTATAACAGTGCCCCCAGCTCCCAGCCCCTCAAGACGGTCCAGAAGGATGCTATGGTCGATGGTATCAAACGCCGCTGAGAGATCCAGCAGAACTAGGAAACAGCTCTCACCTTTGTCCCTAGCCCGCCGGAGATCATCAACCAGTGCGACCAAGGCAGTTTCAGTCCCATGATGAGGCCTGAATCCCGACTGGAAGGGATCCAAATGGTCCGCTTCTTCCAGGCGTGCCTGGAGTTGTTCAGCAACCACTCGCTCAATCACCTTGCCCAGGAATGGAAGATTTGAGACTGGGCGATAGTTGGCCATCGTGGCCGCATCTAAAGATGGTTTTTTAAGAAGCGGTTTAATAACCGCCTCTTTCAGCGGGTCTGGGAAGGCTCCCTCACGGAGGGAAGCATTCACCACCCCACGAAGCCCATCGCCCAGTCCTTCCCGGCTAGCTTTTATAAGCCAGGATGGGCAAGGATCCAGGAGACAGGTGGTTGGTTTCACTCGTCCAAGCAGCCTGTCCACATCCTCGGAGGTAACAGGTTGAAATTGATCCCACTCAACTTGACTAGACAGAACTCTAGCACTCTCCCGCCCCGGCCCTGCTCCCACGGTGGAGTCTACTTCTTCCCGAATCTGGGCGATTTTATCTGCAAAAAACTTTGCAAAATCATTGCAGGAGAACATGTGGCCCGTACTGGGCCCCGATGTTGCAGGTGGTTCCGCTAAATTGTGAACCACCTGAAAAAGTCTCCTGCTGCTGTTTTCTGCAGATGCAATAGAGGCGGTGAAGAAATTCTTCTTCGCCGTCGCTATCGCCACTTGGTAGGCTCGACGTTGAGCTCTAACCTGTGTCCGGTCAGATTCGGAATGAGTTATCCGCCACCGGCGCTCTAGCCGTCTCAACGATTGTTTCATTGCCCTCAGATCCGTGGAAAACCACGGGGCTGTCCGGGCTCCATGCAATCGGAGAGGGCGCTTCGGAGCCAAACAGTCAATAGCCCTGGTTAACTCCACATTCCAGCGGGCCACCAGGGAATCGGCTGAAAGGCCATCTGGCTGGGTTTCCCCAGCCACTCCGGGCAGTTCCCAGCAGAATATTAAAAACTCGATAAAACATCAAACATTAAAAACTTCCCTAAACAGGGCTGCTTTCCGATGTCTTCTAAAAGTCAGATAGTTGTTTATTTCCTTGACATATGATGGGAGGGCGTTCCACAGGGTGGGTGCGAATACCGAGAAGGCCCTCTGCCTGGTTCCTTGTAACCTTACTTCTCGCAGTAAGGGAACCGCCAGAAGGCCCTTGGAGCTGGACCTCAATGTCTGGGCTGAACGATGGGGGTGGAGACGCTTCTTCAGGTATACATGTGTGTCTAGGAATACAATCTTTTCCCAGTCTCCTGTAGAAAAGCACCCCCCTCACCCCCACTACGGACACCAATAGTACTTGGTGTGTGATTTTCATCAGGTAAACGTTACATAAACCCCCTCCGCCCTGGAGTCTCCGTCCCACCTGCAATTTATTTAGCTGTGGGCGGGCTTTGTAAACAATGCTGGGTAGAATGAAAGAGGGTCTTAAGTCCACAGCTCACCACCACAACCTATAGATGAAAATGTTTTAGGGACAAAACTGCGAAGTAAAAATAGCACATTCAAGCATTTGTTTTTGCTGGGCTCGTATCGGGATGATGTGATTAGAGCTGTCAAAGGCTCCATACGTAATCATTTGCGTTCCAGATGTTCCGGAATAACAACAACTATGATCTGTCTTGGCACACGGCGGCAAGTATATCCAATGGAAAGGAAGGAGTACCGGGGGAGTAAGCGCATTGATACGAATGAATGGCGTTTAACTAAAACCAGGTGTACATATGTGCAAGTACCACAATGGTAAGAAGGATTTTGTGTCCTGCGTTGTAAAGAGTGCCATAGAATACTTTCCCTAGCATGGCAGTGAAGTCATGGGGGCAGGGCGGGGGGTGGAGAGAAAGGTTGCCGCAGCGAGACTCCTTACGGGGTCTTCGCTGTGAGATCACATTCACCCGGTGCTATACCAGCTGCACTGGCTCCCGGTGGAGTACAGGATCAGGTTTAAGATGCTGGTTTTAACCTTTAAAGCCCTATACGGCCTAGGACCCTCGTACCTACGGGACCGCCTCTCCTGGTATGCCCCACAGAGAAACTTATGGTCTTCAAATAAAAACATCTTGAAGGTCCCAGGCCACAGAGAAGTTAGGCTGGCCTCAACTAGAGCCAGGGCTTTTTCAGCTGCGGCTCCAATCTGGTGGAACGCTCTGTCACAAGAGACTAGGGCCCTGTGGGATTTGACATCTTTCCGCAGGGCTTGCAAGACAGAGCTGTTCCACCAGGCCTTTGGTCAGGGTGCAGCCTGACTCCATCCTTTGCCAATCTTTACAGAACTTAAGCTTAATGGTTGCCATCAATTGGATTTTAATTAATTTTTATAATGAAATGTTTTTAGAATGTTGCACTATTTTATTGTTGTTAGCCACCCTGAGCCCGGCTTCAGCTGGGGAGGGCAGGATATAAATAAAATTTATTTTTTATTATTATTCTCACCAACTCGGTTTCTGCATGTCAGGCTGCCGTGAAAAGGAACTAAAAAAGGACCAATTTACAAATGTGAAGGACAGCAGGACCATAAAGAAGCTGGATATTTCTGCAGTCTGTTGCAAAAGCACACACACACACAATTAATTATCATAATATTAGTAACCGCCAAAGAGATGTGTGTGTTTTTGTAATAATTTGGAAAGGGTGTCTGAGCATCCTTCGCCCAGGCAGGATGGGGGAGGCCATCATTAGGGTGCCATCATTAGGCCAAGTAAGGCACAGTTTTAGGCAAACTACTGTTTTCTTTCGCGCTTGAGAAAGGCAATTTAAGATCGAGGCGCTGCTTTTTCTTGCCATTTAAAATAAACTTTGCAGCTTCAAGTTTTCATTCCGCCCCCCCCCCCAAAGGCTTTTGAAAATCGAAGTTAGCAGGGGAGGGGGGCGTTTGGGGTGGGTGCGCGCGCAAGTATTTAGCTTCGCCTAGGGCGCAAAACAGCCCCGGCACCGACGCTGCTGGGAGAGCAGCAGGGGACTCCGCCGGAGGGTGAATGCACTCTGCACATGCTCAGGAGGCGGCGCAAAACGACGACGACAAGCAGCTAAAGCAAAGGGCTTCTGCAAACACTCACTAGGGGCGTGCCAGACTGTAGGACTGTCTGTCTGTCCGTCCGCCGGGCGACCTGCGCGCCTCCTCCGCCCGCTCCCGCGTAGAGATGTTGAAAGAATCACGTGGTTCCGAATCCTCCTTCATCCCAAAGCGGGAGGAGGAGGAGGAGGATGTGGTCCAGATTAGCATCACTGCGCATAGATTTAGAAATGTAGACTGATCACTCGCATCCGAATAGGAGACTTCCTGGTAGCTTTGGAAGACTCACTCGCTCCTTCTTCTGTCAGAGCCAATGTGCGCCTTCCTAGTGGGCTGCTAGCGTATATATTGCGAGTTCAAATCGGATGGGCACATGTGAATAAATCAATCCAGTAAATCAATGCAAAATACACCATGAGAAAGGAGAAGGAACTCAGCAAAGAACAATTAGAAGAGCTGAACATAGCAGACCAAGTAAAAGAGGCAGAAATCTTTCACCCCACCACAAAAAAAGTTCTGCTCGTTTCTGCTGCTCAGCCGTGCACCGAGCGGCCATTCAGTACCTTGTGGAGAATAAAGACCTGGCAAAGGTCGACAATGACAGAGGAGCATTGCTTCAGTGGGTGTGCTTACTAAGTGTGCAGAAAAACCACACTGGGCAAACAGGAGGAATTTTAGGTTTTCAGCAAATCAAAGAAAACGTGTTTTAGTTTAGATTTGTAAAATATAATTTTGCAAAATATACTCGCTAGCTGCAGACGATCCAAGTGTCCCTGTTTTCGAGGATCAGTCACAGATTCACAGAAGTCATCCCAGTTTCTCATTTGATCCCAGAATGTCCCTATTTCCATCCCCATTTTCCCTGGAGAAAAGTTGGAGGGTGTGGAGTTATGCAACCCCTGAGCCAAAGAGATAAGTAACTATGCAACCTTTAGAAGACATCTAAAGGATGGCGGCTAACAGATTGAGGTTGAATCCTGACAAGACACAAGTAATGTTTTGGGGGGGACAGGAGGCAGGTGGGTGTGGGGGACTATTGAATGGGGCAACTGTACCCTTGAAGGAGCAGGTGTGCAGCCTGGGAGTCATTTTGGACTCACAACTGTCCATGGAGGCGCAGGTTAATTCTGCATCCAGGGCAGCTGTCCACCAGCACCATCTGGTACGCAGGCTGAGATCCTCCCTGCCCGCAGACTGTCTCGCCGGAGTGGTGCATGCTCTAGTTATCTCCCGTTTGGACTACTGCAATGCGCTCTACATGGGGCTACCCTTGAAGGTGACCCAGAAACTACAACTAATCCAGAATGCAGCAGCCAGACTGGTGACTGAGAGTGGCCACCAAGACCATATAACACTGGACCTGAAAGACCTGCATTGGGTCCCAGTACGTTTCCGAGCACAATTCAAACTATTCGTGCTGACCTTTAAAGCCCTAAGCGGCCTCGGTCCAGTATACCTGAAGGAGCGTCTCCACCCCCATCGTTCAGCCCAGACACTGAAGTCCAGCTCCGAGGGCCTCCGAGGTTTCATCCTTGTGAGAGGTGAGGTTAAAGCAGGGAACCAGGCAGAGGGCCTTCTCGGTAGTGGCGCCTGCCCTGTGGAACACCCTCCCATCAGATGTCAAGGAAATAAACAACTATCTGACTTTTAGAAGACATGTGAAAGCAGCCCTGTTTAGGGAAGTTTTTAATGATTGAAGTTTTATTCTGTTTTTAATGTTCTGTTGGAAGCCGCCCAGAGTGGCTGGGGAAACCCAATCAGATGGGCGGGGTAGAAATAATAAATTATTATTATGAAGGCAGCCTATTATTATATATTATTATTATTATTATTATTATTATTATTATTACTACTACTACTACTACTACTACTATTGAGAGAAAATCTCCAGGTGCACAGAAATGTACTTTGTTAGTTGTATTACAATATGACTTAGTTTTCCTATAGTCATACTATGTCAATCATTTAAAAACCAAAACTAAAGCATTACAAACTATTTGCATAATTTAAATGCAGACCGTTTGTATAATTGGAAATATTGAAGCAGAAATGCAAAGCTCAGTCACAGCCAATAATTATATGCTGCATCTTATCTTGCAATGCTATGGAACATTTCAATATTTGCAATTACTGAACAGAGATAAGAAACCCACGATGATCACTTAGGGAATTACTACCAAAATAAAACACCATTTTGGCTACTTGTTAAGGAAACAAGAAAAAATTGCCTCTTAAACACAAGGAATCTTAGCCACCCATCACCATGAAAGGGTTAATATTCTTTCCCCTTGCATTAATTCACCACTGAGTATAGCCTGGCCAGGACTTGTTGTTGGACCTGGTTTGTGATTTGATCCTGTCCTGCTTTTCCTTAGGACGTCCCTATTTTCATTGGAGAAATGTTGGAGGGTATGGTAAGCAAAGATGGGACCTACAGTTCCCTTTGCTGCCAGCACTTTTGGATATGTCTGCCATCCATCAGCACAGCTGAATCGGGAAGAATGCACATTGGTTTAGTTGCCTTTGCTCAATCCTCTTTGCGAATGGTTTTGTTGTTTAGTCGTGTCCACCTCTTCGTGACCCCCTGGACCAGAGCATGCCAGGCACTCCTGTCTTCCAGTGCCTCCCGCAGTTTGGTCAAACTCATGCTGGTAGCTTTGAGAACACTGTCCAGCCATCTCGTTCTCTGTCATCCCCTTCTCCTTGTGCCCTCCAACTTTCCCAACATCAGGGTCTTTTCCAGGGAGTCTTCTCTTCTCATGAGGTGGCCAAAGTATTGGAGCCTCAGCTTCACGATCTGTCCTTCCAGTGAGCACTCAGGGCTGATTTCCTTAAGAATGGAGAGGTTTGATCTTCTTGCAGTCCATGGGACTCTCAAGAGTCTCCTCCAGCACCATAATTCAAAAGCATCAATTCTTCTTTATGGTCCAGCTCTCACTTCCATACATCACTACTGGGAAAACCATAGCTTTAACTATACAGACCTTTGTCGGCAAGGCGATGTAATGGTTTTACATTCTGTTAATTCAGGAGCATGAAATATTGCTGAACGGGTATCCGCCAATTTCTGTCTCTGCGTTTGGAAATGTTCCTTAAATCGCCACTTCCGGATTTTGGCCCTGCTGCACTATTTATGACTGCAAACAATAACGTCAACAGAGAGCAGTGCAACATTTGAACACTTGATGTCACTCCAAGGCCACATTATCAGCAGCAAGGTGCTTCCTGCAGAGTTGCCAAAGGATCCAACTCATAATGTCAGAACTAGCGCTACGTGTAGCAAAATGTCCCCATGGGGATTTTTTTTAAAAAATTCTGTTTTGATTTAGAATTAAAGAAAGAAAAAGAAACCTGCTCTTCCAATTCTGGTTCAGACACAAAGTTTCCAAAATACTTAGCAGCCAGTTTTAGCCACTTTGAATCAGTAGGAATAGATTTTATACAGATTATACCAAAAAAAAAGGTTTAAAATTGCAATGTAATTTCCACAAGATACATACAACAAATATTTCATTTAAGAAAATATAATTCAGCACGCTGTTTTCATGCACCCCCCCCAAATCAGGTAGTCATTTACTTGTTTAAGATGCTGCTGTTTTGAACAATCGCCACACAAAGCGATGTACAATCTTTAAAATTCATAACCGTTAATGCCACAACGAAATCCACCAATTTTATTCACCGAAAGGACAGACCATAATTTTAATCCCTAAATGTTCTTTTCTGCATTCATTTATACTGCAAGAACTTTAGCTCATTTTGAGTACTGTCCATTTTAAATCTCCTGTTGCTGTAATGCCATTATATACAGCAATCGTACAGCAATGTTTGGAATACTTTGTATGGATACCGCAGCTCAATGAAAGTATATCATGGAGCCATGAAAGTGGCAGAAAAGAAACTAAAATGACCAGAAGGGAGAAAAAGAGAAAAGGAGTTGGAACTGACCAGAGAGTATGGTGGTGGGCTTCCTTGTATTGGGAGATATGCTGTATTTTTTCCTCTCCCCCTCATAATACTAGAAATCAGAGATATGCAATGACTCCGATCAGCAGCAGATTCAGGATGATAAATGCAAGAAGGAAGCGGTTCTTTACAAAGTACTTAACTTGCCACAAGATGTGGAGATGGCTACACTCTTTAGATGGCTTTAATATGCTTCGGGCAAGTTCATGCAGCATATGCCAGCCAAAAGTGATCCACCGTGATCAGTGGCGTAGCGTGGGTTGTCAGCACCCGGGGCAAGGCAAGTAATTTGCGCCCCCTAACCCATGGATTTGCGCCCCCTAACCAGTGAATTTGCACCCCCTAACCCTAACCCCCAGATATTGTGCCCGGTGCGGCCGGGCCCCGCTGCACCCCCCACGCTACGCCACTGACCGTGATATTTAAATGGAATCGCTATGAACTGCCTCTGTGTACAGTATCTGTACTGTATAGCAGGAACCAGAACCGGCCCACTCATGAGGCAAGACGAGTTGACCGCCTCAGGTGGCAGGATGCACGGGGGCAGCAGATCCTGATGCAGATTTTCATGTCCCCCTTGTTCCAATATTTCTTCTTCCCTGGTGGGGAGGGTAGGGAAAAGTGCTTCTGGCTACATTCATTCACCGTAAGTGGATAACTACGTCTTGTTCCATGAGTTGCGGCATTTTCTATTTCCATTTATAGCAAGTACTTAAAACAGAAATGTTTGGCTTCCCACTTTATCTTTATGGCTTAGGCTCAGTGGCGGCAGCTGCCTGCTGTTTCTCGTAGGGAGAAGATCTATCAGGGCCATCTTACCCATAGGCGCTAGGGGTGCAGGGCACCCAGGCACGAGGCTCATAGCTGTCAACTTACAGATTTGAAAATAAGGGACCAGCAGCCAAAATAAGGGATTTCCCGGGCACAGGTATGTTCAACTTCTGAGCCAAAGACAGAAAGCCCAGCCAGCAGCCAAACGAAGCCTTAAGCGGTGGTTCCCACAGTGCAGCAACCCGGCAAAGGGGATGCAGCAAGGAAACCACCGTCACCTCTTCACTGGGAAGCGCTGAGCAAAGGCGAGTCCCCAGGCAAGGCGGCTGATTTGATCGGCACAAGGCATGCAAGCTCCACCCCCCCAGTCGTTCTTGGACTCCTTTATTGGGTGAGCAACGCAGCCAAACAACACAGTTGGAGCCTCCCTCCTCCCTGTCCGTCAGGGAGGGAGGGAGAGGAGCTGCTTCCTTTGAAACCCGGGAATTTTAAGGGACATCATCAATAAGGGACAGCAGCGGGACACGGCGCTGGGATAAGGGAGTTTCCCGCCAAATAAGGGACGGTTGACAGCTATGACCAGGCTCTCAGGGGCGCCAGACCGAGAGCCTGGGGACAGAGTTGAGTCAGGGGAAGAGCCCGTCTGTTGGTTGGGGGCGACCGAGCCAGCGAGACGCTGAGGCGGCCGGCTGGCTCCGCCCTCCTGTGCACCTGGGACTGGGCAACCGGGGGAGGGCACCGGGCGGATCTTTGCACCCCGGCACCGCATATCCTTAAGACAGCCCCGAGATCTACACAACTCTTGTTGTTTTGCTGTAACAGACTAATACAGCTGCTGCTCTCGAAGTTTTTATCCTCTAAGCCACCCAGCTGAAGATTTTGAGCTTTTCCTTTTTTTCCTTTTCGCTCCAGCAACATCCATCTTTAGGGTCCCCTCCTACTGTTAGCATTGATCTACAGGGGAAATAGAAAACATGGCCGTGTTGTTATATACCCGGTTTCAATTTCTGCTGCAATGATTGAGTGTACATACAGAATCTTTGAAACATGGTCACTCTAACTTATTTTGTCTTCCTGTCAATAGCACGACACTTGTTCAAATAATGGGTCGATAGCAGCTGATCTTTTTATGTTAAACTGCCATGGAATTGCCTCTCTTATTAGAGATGCAGTTTTTCTCCTGACAATGTTTAACTCAAGAATTTTTGGAAGGGAAATGGGGAGGAAGGGATTGGTTAGGTGCAAATTATTATCATCGTTATTTTAAAAGAGGAACGCGTCCACAGAAAGAAATATAGACATATATTTATCCTTAAAGTGGATAAATGTTGTGTGTCACAAGGGCACACAACACTGTGAATTTTAAGGGGGGCAGATCTGTGCTTGGAAGTCCCAGTTTCTGGCAAAGGATCTCTGAAACACAGGTTCTCTCACGTGTTGTGTTGAAACATTCACAAATCCGAGGTCATACATACCTGTCCAGCCAGCGATGTGGTCATGATGAATCCATCTCTTTCTAGGCGTAAAACAGGGTTGTTTTGTAGGATGAGACATGTTTTTCTCTAAAAATACATAATAGAGGTGGAAGGATCACAACTTTCTTCTATCTGTTGTGAGACATCACAGAATATCATGGAACTTTTAGTTTGGGTTTGGCTACGGCTATTTCAGAAACAACTGTCAAACCCTTTCTTTCATTATCTTGAAAAGTCATCGTTCCATATGCGCTGCTTAATTTTATTACTATTTCTGTTGAACCATGTACTTGGAGACTGGAGCAGAATTAAAGGTATAAGAGGTAATAACTGTCTGGGGGCAGCCCAAGAGAACACATGTTTAAGGAGAGTGATTTTCTGTCATTTTCTGTTTGCTCCCAATTCTAGTTTTCCCATTTTAAAAAAATTAATCTTCAAGTTTAAAATATTGGGTGAAATATATAAGGTAATCTGAATGAACTGCTTTCAAGAACCGCAGGATTAATGACAGAACATGAGTTTATACATGTAAATTTGGCGGGACATTCCCAGGCAGGGATTGAGGAAGAATTTCTTTGATTTGCACTTTTATGCAAACTTGCCTAATTCACATTTCTCAAATGAACAAGTGAACCAAAATATAGCTCTCTTTCAACACTTGCAGGTCTCTGAATTTTGTGATGCAGTTCTTTCATGTATGCACAAAATGCATATATCAGGGGAAATAATATTCAGACCTAGATTACCTTAGTAAAAATTGCTTTTAATAAAGTGCATATTAGGCAAAATTGCATACAGAGGAGCATATATTAGGAGAAACGTGCTTTTTTAAAAATCACAAATTGATGCAAAAATTCAATGAACTAAAGATTGGGAAAATGAGAAATACAGAGAAACTAAAACTGGTAACATCAATCTATACCCCCAGATAAGGGATTGCAGACTCAGCTACCTATTCTAAAAGAATGATGCACAGTAATGAATTCCAGTCAAGCACTAAAAGAGTTTGCGAAGGATGAACTGCAATCTCCAGGTATTTCAAACAGTTTCATTTTTAAATATTGTAATCTCATTAAGTATTTTAATAATTCCAACAATATGCACGATACAAAATATAAGCTTTAAAAAAAGCTCAACAACTTTTGTGTCCGGATTTTCACTTTCAACCCTAATATATGATAAAAGATAAATGTTACTGGTCCTATAAAGCCAACTATAAACATCACTGGTCTTCAAATAATCAAATGAAGTCAGATATACGATGTCAGAAGTCAACTCTCAAATGCTATCAGTTGTCAAATTCCACATCGTTCCAGATGCTAAATAGGTGTCAAATAAAATGCCGCGTGTCAATCATCAAATAGCCTCAAATACCAAATAACGATTTCACTGGATGTCAGATATTGACACCAAACACCAGATACTGAATTTTCAAATGGATATTTCACCGTAGAATCGGCAGCGGATAATTTTCAGGAGGCAAAATAGCCCTGGCTGTAGAAGGCATGTCTTGCCTGAGCTTCACAATGACCCTCTGCTTTGCTTATCCGAACTATGGTCAATCTGGGAGGCACTTGACTTCACAAACCATTTGAAGGCTCCAAGACATCTTGTCCCACGCATGCTCTACACAAACAAGCCTTTGTCTCTCCTGAGCATTTAAGAGCTCTTGCTCCCAGTGAAGAACCTCTTGTGCCAGACAAGTACTCTCTCAAGACGCAGCTGAAACCATGATTCCTTCCCATTCGCCTAATGAAAAAGAAACACAGGATGTGGCCCAAGATATTTCCCTTTATCTTGCCTTTGGCTTTCTGTTCTATGCTTTGGGTGACGATATCCAACTAAGGCGTACTCCTAGGAGACCCACTGAAATTGGTGTGGACCAGGGATATTGAATACTCTCCAATACTTATCTGAAGAAAATAGGGACGTTCTATTCCATAATAATAATTTTACTATTTATACCCCACCCATATGATTGGGTTGCCCCAGTCACTCTGGGTGGCTTCCAACATATATAAAAATATAATAAAACATTTTTTTTTTAATTCCCTATACAGGGCTGCCTTCAAATGGCTACGGGATGGATAATTCCAGACCCTCCAACATTTCTCCAATGAAAATGGAAACATTCCGGGATAAAATCAGAAACTGGGACGGCTTCTGTAAACCCAGGACTGTCCCTGGAAAATAGGGCAACTTGGAGGGTCTGTACTGAACAAAACAGTTGCATACCCTCCAACAATTCCCTGATGAAAATAGGGACTTATTCAACAACAACAACAACAACAACAATTATATTATTCATGCCCTGCCCCAGCCACTCTGGGTGGCTTCCAAAATATATAAAAAAATAATAAAACATTAAGAAACATTAAGAAACCTATACAGGGTTGCCTTCACATGTCTTCTTAAGTTAATATTCTAAATATAGGATAGTTACTTATCTCCTTGGCTCGAGATGTAAGTACAAACTGTGTCAATGGAGTTTGTTTTCTGCCTTGGATAAGCTTGCTTCTTCCTTGATTTCACTCCACCAATACCTCAGAGTTGCCTCTAAATCCAGAGCAGAATTCTCCTGCATTATTTGTTATGCTGTTGTTCATACTATATTACTGTTTTTTTTAAATTGTGTTATTGTTATGAAACTGCTTTGTCCTTTTCAAAAAACCACAACACAAAAAATAGATAAAAATGAATAAATCTCTCCATCTCCCACTGCTATTTTTTCTAGAAAAAGAGGTGCCACAACTCACCTTGAACGCCTCATTCTCTTAGGATGGCAATGGCGCCCACTTGAGATATGCTGGAACCGAGTTCCAGCTGAAAAAAAAGCCTTGCCTTCTCCCATGTTGGGTTGTCTGCCTTTACTCACACACCCCTTACACGTTCATTCAATTAAACACTTATTTTAATTAAATTTAAAATGGGGGATGGAAGAGAGAAGTAGGTTGTCATATCCCAAGGACTACCCAGTCAATATTCTGAACAGCCAGATTCTGTTCCTTCCTTAAAGCAGCATAAATGCAGTTTCACTGCTGCTTTCTACGTATTCACCTTTGGAATATACATTTGCCAAATGTCTTCTGTCTTGCATGTGTGGATACAGTGGTAAAAGGTAAAGGTAAAGGGACCCCTGACCATTAGGTCCAGTTGTGACCGACTCTGGGGTTGCGGCACTCATCTCACTTGATTGGCTGAGGGAGTCGGTGTACAGCTTCCAGGTCATGTGGCCAGCATGACTAAGCCGCTTCGGGCGAACCAGAGCAGCGCACGGAAACGCCGTTTACCTTCCTGCCAGAGCGGTACCTATTTATCTACTTGCACTTTGAGGTGCTTTTGAACTGCTAGGTTGGCAGGAGCAGGGACTGAGCAACGGGAGCTCACCTCATCACGGGGATTCGAACCACAAACCTTCTGATCGGCAAGCCCTAGGCTCTGTGGTTTAACCCACAGCGCCACCCAGCAGCATAAATGCAGTTTTGCTGCTGCTGCTTTCTATGTATTCACCTTTGAAATATACATTTGCCAAATGTCTTCCGTCTTACACGTGTGGATGTATTCAACTGAGACCAAACCAAAATGATCTCTCTTTCCCATTCACAGGCAGCAAGACAGGGAGCATTTTGACCAACTTTTGGCGAATTTGTGTTGGCAACAGCATCCCCCCCTTCCAGAAGCCCCCCATCAGGGCAGTGCTACATCATTGGGTAATGTCACTGCTAGGAGCGTTTGGGAGAAGAAACGGGGGCCAGGAAAAACGTCACCATCAACCTTCAGCAGTAGATGCTAAATCCTTCTACAACATCACCCCCACCTCCTAACTTTTGCTGGAGTTTGGCTCCTCCAAACCACAAAAAGCAAACTGAAGCTTCTTCCCTGAGAACTTACAGCTTAATACGCATCTGGACCATTTTGTAGCATACTCCAAGCATCCCATTTTGAGTCTGCCATGTTTTGGACCATGACCGTGTCCTCGCCCACTTCTCATCTCCCATCTTCTGGCACCCCCAAGAGACTGGCCTCTATCCCTCCCTTTTTCTCTTACCCAGACCCCATCGGTTGGTAACCCACGGCGTCCCCACACCTATTCCTTAGAACAATTCTGACACTCCTCCTCCCACCGCCACCCAGACTTTGGCCCTCGTAGAGATGGTGACATAACAGCGGGAAAGTAGAAACCACCCCCCAATCCAAAGTCTCACTGATTATCCCAACAGTCGGTCTCTCCAGTGTCATTGGGGGAGGATATTCCTAATTAACCGTCAGACAAAGGAGCAAGGAGCTGGGGTCCAGGAATCCTGGGGTTTGGCCACCGCTGCTCATGTGTGCAAGCTGCTTCTTGGCTCCGTGGTCAGCCTGGTTCCATGCAGACACCTCCACCCATTACAGTCCACCCCCCCTTGCAACCCTCCTACCTCTCAGGCATGTGGATTTTATGAATGAAACTTTCTGACAGTTATGGCTTTGGCAGGATCCCATTCATTCCGCCAGGGAATGTGTGACCATCAGCCTTCATTAGAGGCTTCTTCCAGTCAGCTGAGAGCTCATTAACTTAAAGTGGCCTCTTGTTTTAAAAACTCTGAGGCAGAGGTTGGGGGCTCCGAGAAGGGGGAGGAGGGCCGGGGGCCGAGGGTCCATTGTTCCACATGCCACCGCTCCTGTGAGATTAGGTGCCCTTGGAGGCGTGTGAGAGAGGCTAAAACAACTTTAATTAGTTATTTTCAAAGATTTCTTTCCCCTTTCCCTCCCCCCCCTTTGTGTATATCAGAGAGGGGGGTTTCTTTCTGTGGTAGTTTTTTCTGCATGAAAGCATTTCTTGTTATTATGCTTAAGTCGAGGTCCTTCGCCTTTGTCTCCCTCCCAACAATAGGAGTTGGTCAAAAGCTTCTTCCTAAATTCCTGGAGATCTGCTGAAAGAGAAGGGCCATGAGGCTGGAGATCCTTTTGGTACTGATGCCTTTTCAAAGGCTGCTGGGGGTGGAGTGGGGTGCCAAAATATTTTTTAAAAAACTTTAAAAGCTGGACGGTTGGCTGAGGCCCCCACTGTGAACACTGGCCAATATGGTACTTTATGGAGATAAGAGGGGTGACAGAGATTGCACCCAAACAAGGAAGTAGATAATGCATACTTTGTTCCATGGACTCAATGATGGCTGTTTTCCCACTTTGCTTGGTAGTCATGCACAATGTAAGCACAAAGTCTCAGGGAAAGCAAAAAGGCACGCCTAGGAGCTGCAACTTGCTCCTTGTGGAAAGTGCTTTCAGGGCACTTCTGTTGTGCCAAATCAATACTGAAATGAATGAACATTGCCCAAGCACAAACACGGCTTATACAAGATGCTACTTAGCTGGTCCCATCACCTCCTGGCAAATAGAAGGGGAAGAAATGGAGGCAGTGAGAGATTTTACTTTCTTGGGCTCCATGATCACTGCAGATGGTGACAGCAGCCACGAAATTAAAAGACGCCTGCTTCTTGGGAGAAAAGCAATGACAAACCTAGACAGCATCTTAAAAAGCAGAGACATCACCTTGCCAACAAAGGTCCGTATAGTAAAAGCTATGGTTTCCCCAGTACTGATGTATGGAAGTGAGAGCTGGACCATAAAGAAGGCTGATTGCTGAATAATTGATGCTTTTGAATTATGGTGCTGGAGGAGACTCTTGAGAGTCCCATGGACTGCAAGAAGATCAAACCTCTCCATTCTGAAGGAAATCAGCCCTGAGTGCTCACTGGAAGGACAGATCGTGAAGCTGAGGCTCCAATACTTTGGCCACCTCATGAGAAGAGAAGACTCCCTTTAAAAGACCCTGATGCTGGGAAAGATGGAGGGCACAAGGAGAAGGGGACGACAGAGGAGGAGATGGTTGGACAGTGTTCTTGCAGCTACCAGCTTGAGTTTGACCAAACTGCGGGAGGCAGTGGAAGACAGAAGTGCCTGGCGTGCTCTGGTCCATGGGGTCACGAAGAGTCGGACACGACTAAACGACTAAACAACAACAACTTAGCTGGTACTCCTTCCTCCCCTGGTTAACACACTTTATCCATAGCCTAGAGCAGGGTGTCCCAAACTTTGGTCTCCAGCTGTTTTCAGACTATAATTCCTAACATCCCTGACCATTGGTCTTGCTAGCTAGGGATGATGGGAGTTGTAGTCCAGAAACAGCTAGAGACACAAAACACTGGTCTGGTGTATCTCTGGAGCAAAGTGTAGATGGGGATGGAGAACCTTTTGTGAAGTGAGATGTTAAGAAAGACTATGAAAAAAAAAAAGGTACCACTTGAAGCACACCCACCCTTCTGCTCATCCTGTTTACCATTGAATTGGAGCAAACGTCTATTGGGTTTTCTCCGGACTGATGTTTGCTCTCATTTGGTGCTGAAGAGCAGGTTTTCTGGGGGGAAAGTGGCAGGCCAAACAGACGTGTGGACAGGTACATAAAATCAGTGCACTTTTGCCGAAAAATTGACGCTTTTGAATTATGGTGCTGGAGGAGACTCTTGAGAGTCCCACGGACTGCAAGAAGATCAAACCTCTCCATCCTTAAGGAAATCAGCCCTGAGTGCTCACTGGAAGGACAGATCCTGAAGCTGAGACTCCCATACTTTGGCCACCTCATGAGAAGAGAAGACTCCCTGGAAAAGACCCTGATGTGGGGAAAGATGGAGGGCACAAGGAGAAGGGGGCGACAGAGGACGAGATGGTTGGACAGTGTTCTTGATGCTACCAGCATGAGTTTGACCAAACTGCAGGAGGCAGTGGAAGACAGGAGTGCCTGGTGTGCTCTGGTCCATGGGGTCACGAAAAGTCGGACACAACTAAACAACAACAGCCTTGGGCACCTCCTTAAGCACACAGATTTGAGCAGGGACATGGTTTGAAAATTGTAAGTAGAATGGTGTCAGTCTGTGCATTTTGCAAGATGATGCCCCCCACTTTGTTGCATCGCAAGGCTGCCTACACCCTCTGAACAGTCAAGGCCTGGAGCTGAGTAACCACCACCCTCTCGATTTCCAGTTTTGAGTGAGTTATTACAAATAGTTTGAGTGAGAGTCTGTGACTGGGGTGGACTGTGTGGATGTTCATGAATGGAGAGTACATGAAGTATCTATTGTGTGAATGGTTTGCATGTGCACCCTTGGCTATGGTTACCAGATTTTTTTTCCAATGAACCCGGGGACACTTTTTTTTGGAAGCTGAGTAGCAACAGGGAGTCAGTACTGGGGATGGTGAGGCAAAAGATCCTGGGCCCAAGCACACATGCATATTGTATAAGGGTGCAAAGCCCTTCTTTCGCATCCTGCGAAACATAAATGTGCAGAGTTTTTAAAAAACTGGGCAACGGCCGACCACCTGCAACTCCCGAGTCTCCCCCAATCAGTCAAAACAAAGGGGGAAGGAGGCAGGAGATCTGTACCGCTGGACGTCCCTGGTTCCCCTTCAGCAGTGGCAGCAACAGCGGCAGTCAGCAGTCCGGAGCCAGCCTGGTAGTGCCAGTTTGCCTCCCAGAAGTCCCCATATGATGTGTCTTGTGCACAACACATCATATGGGGACTTCCGGTGAGGAAAAATGGCGGGCGCCACAGCAGCGAGCAGCAAGCAGGTCCTGAAGCCAGCCAGAGCCAACTGCGTTACCAGGCTGGCTCCGGGCTGCTGAGGCTGCCGCTGCAATGTTTCCCGGGGACAGATTTGCAAATCTGGGGATGTTCCAGGGACGGAATTTGTCCGGGGACAAATTTGCAAATCTGGGGACGTCTGGTAACCCTACCCTTGGCCTCACTCATGTTTGGATTTGACCTTGTCCAGCACAGCCTCCCTTCCTGCCCAAGGAGACCCAAGAGACCATGTGGTTTTCAGGTGAAATGTGTTAGACGGTTGAGCAGGCCAATTCTCTCTTCCATTCCAGACACCAAATTCCTTCCTTCCTTCCTTCCTTCCTTCCTTCCTTCCTTCCTTCCTTCCTTCCTTCCTTCCTTCCTTCCCTTTCCCTCAACAGTCCATACCTTATGGAAGTTGCAGGTCCCTGTCAGTCTGTTTTGGGGGGTTATAGACTTACATGTTTCCACATACCTAGAGTTGCTCCTCGAATTTATAGAAACTACAACCTTCCAGGTGGCTGCATTCTGCCACCAATCTAGTGTACATCCAGCCACCTCAGTTTGCTCTTAGAGGGATGAATGCTTTCAGTTCTTGAATTCAGTTTGCAAGCCTTATCTGAAGCTATAGAAGACTATCTTGTGCAACCTGAACGAAAGGTAAAACTAACAAAACAGCCATCCAGCTATCAGGACACCAGACTTGCTCTGTTCTGCTTGTAAATTCTAAAGATGTAATTAACATTTTAAGCAGAGGCAACTTACTGAAAAGGCCAGTCCTGTGCATGTTTACTCATAAATGCAAGACTCACCTCCTCCTTCCTGTTGCTGACTTGTGTGTCACCGTCATGAAGCAGTCACATGCTCCAATGCCCACCTGTCCCCAGTCTTCCGTTGCTCTCTGCATCCACCATCTATCAAACTTATATTCCCTCCCACCTTCCGCAACCTGTCACAATTAACGCATGCCGTTCTCCCTATCCTAAATGAAATACAGGGAAAGCAGAGGGACCTCATGTCTGTTTCCCCATACTAGGCCAGTCATAGAAACAAAACACATGCATTTTAGGGGACAGGCTTCCCTCCGCCGATTTAGTAACAGCACTGGGGAGATATTTTAGCCCCAATGTAGAGTCTCACGGTACCAACAAAGCAGTGAGTAGTGTCAGTCCATACAGCTGGTGGACTGAGCAAGCAGAAGGACTTTCCCCAAGGTCAAATAACCCAGGCGCAAGTTAGTCCATCTCTCCCTACTAGTGGTGTAGCAAGGGACATTCAGCAAGCGTTGGAATGGAGGAATTGGGTAAATCAGTGCCGGATTTATGTATAAGCTAAACAAGCAATAGCTTAGGGCCCCACTCTCTTGGGGGCCCCCAAAAAAATTAAAGAAAAAAGCAACTGGATGTACATTTCCAAAATAAGATAACAAATAAAATAAAACCTACATACAACAACAGCGTTTTGTGTTGTGTAGGCTCCTATGATGTAAGTCATGGGCCCCACCTGCTAGCCTGCTCCCTAAAATATCACTGGTTTGCTCATTTCTATATATAGGGTGCCTACATTCTGCATGGCCATTCGGCATGGCAGCACGTGCAAATAACTTGAGATACCTATTAGGTCCATGAATTACCATATAGCATGTATTCAACGTGAAAAACAGTGACAATGTGTTGTTGACAAAGGACAGCTGGACATATAAAGGGCCCCATTACCTTCAGTAGCTTAGGGCCTCATCGAACCTAAATCCGGCCCTGGGGTAAACCCATCGCAATGGTCAGTCTCTGGCAGGCATTCAACCGCTTCAGATTGTCATAGTCCTGTGCTGCCAGCCATGACAGAGCTCAGGGGAGGGACAAGCCAGCCAACTGGCCGAGTCTTAGGCGGGTACCTGCCTGGAGACAGAGTCCGTATACAAGGTTCAGTCCAGTCCTAAGGTCAGGAATATCCCTGTTCACGTAGCCAGACGATCTGGGGTGTGTGTGTGTGTGTGTCAAGAAAGCCGAGGGTCCAATGTCACAAGAAGCAGCAAGGTCTGGCCAGGAATGTTGTTTCCAGCAACTGGCTGAGGCTGGGAACCCTGCTTAAGAAAGCTGGAGCCAGCTGGTTCTCATCAGGAGCAAGAAGGCTGATCAGAAGCAGGTGGAGTCCCTTCGCCTTCTGCTCCTTCAGGCTGCTGTTCAGCAGGTGAAGCCGACTCTTGGCCTATGATACAGATAATGGTCAGGAGTGGTGTTTCAGCAAAAATAGGTTTAAATTGACATTTGTAAAAAAACCCAGAAGCATTTTTGTTAGGGATTGTAGAACAAGACCTGCCAAGAAAAATAAAGAACTTATTTCTGTATGCTACAACTGCGGCGCAAGGGACGCGGGTGGCACTGTGGGTTAAACCACATATCTTGTTTTCTGCACGTTATGAAATTGCACACACCGTATTTTTCGCTCTATAAGACGCACCAGACCACAAGACGCACCTAGTTTTTGGAGAAGGAAAACAAGAAAAAAAATATTCTGAATCTCAGAAGCCAGAACAGCAAGAGGGATCGCTGCGCATTGAAAGCAGCAATCCCTCTTGCTGTTCTGGCTTCTGGGATAGCTGTGCAGCCTGCATTCGCTCCATAAGACGCACACACATTTCCCCTTACTTTTTAGGAGGGAAAAAGTGAGTCTTATAGAGCAAAAAATACGTACTCTTACTTTATCTATCATATGTTGAACTAATAAATTTGTGAATGTTTATTCAAAACCTGCCAAAGCGTCCAGTTCGTTTTGTTGTCTTTTTAAATACAGTGGTACCCTCGGGTTAAGAACTTAATTCATTCTGGAGGTATGTTCTTTTTTAAAAAAAATAATATTTATTAATTTTCAACCGTTTAAACACAACAAAACAGAAAGACAAAAAGAGAAAAAAAAGAAAAACAAAACTAACAAAGCAAGACACCAACCATTTCAAACACAAAACAATTTCAATGTCTTATCTTTCATTCCCTTATTTCCACGACCTCCTCACACCTCCCTTTTTGTTTTCCACTTCTATTAATTATTTCAGCAATTCCTTTCCATCTTCCTCTGTTTTCTATCCTATAATTATCTTAACATATTCTAGCCTTATTTTCCCTTTAATACACTGTTAATCTATTTATACTTGATTCCTTAAAGCATTTCTAATAAAGCCATGTAACTTCATTCCAACATTTTTCTAACATTCATTATTTTTACAGTATTGCTATAAATAGTCTTAAACTTTTTCCAGTCTTCTTCCACCAACTCTTCTCCCTGGTCTTGGATTTCTGCCAGTCGTTTCCGCCAATTCCATATAGTCCATCAACTTCATTGCCATTCTTCCCGAATGGATAAATCTTGTGTCTTCCAGTACTTCACAATGAGTATTCTTGCTGCTATTGTTGCATACATGAAACAAATTCTATCCTTCTATAACACCAAATGGCCGACCATGCCCAGGAGAAAGGCCTCTGGTTTCTTCAAAAGGGTATATTTAAATACCTTTTTCATTTCGTTATGAATCATCTCCCAGAGTGTCTTAATCCTTGGGCATGTCCACCAAAGGTGAACTCTAATCCTCAAATTCATCTGTTTTTCTTTAAGTTCAGTCATAGCAAGCGTCAACTTATGTTCATCAAATTGCCTCTGTAGGGCTGGGGCTCTCTTTCTCTTTCTCTCCAGTTGTGTTACTTTACCTTCAGCAGCAACAGCTTTTTCTCTGATTTCCTCCACAGTTTGCCATATCAATTTCTGGGTGGTTTCTGTATTGGTATTATTTATACTTTCTGTGTTTAAGTTAGTTTTAGTAATTGAAACATCCACTTTCGCATTTATCATGTCCATTTTCCTGTGAAGCTGATCCAATGAGTCATTTATCTTATATAATGCATCCACTAAAGCCTCTTCTGTCAACATTCCTCTTGATTTTAAATATACTAGTACAAAGACAGCAACAGAAAGAGCAGGAGGGCCTAATAATAGATCTCTCCTGGATTGTTACCAAGTCCTCCCAGACCTTAATGTTTTGTCAGCAGTTGACTGGTCTGTTTTTCCTCTTCCATTTACCATAACACTTAAAAGATTCAAGGTCAGTCCCAGAGTCTCACGGTTTTTAACTTGCAGCTGGAAATTCCCCTAGTCCAGCTCTTGTAAAGCAACTGGTTTCAAAGGCTTCCACTAGGGGAAAACAGTTTCTATTTGTAATAGTCAATAGTATCCTCTTTTAAACAATCCAAAATTAGTTTCAAATTAGTTTCAATTTTCAGTTACTTTTACTCCTTTTTAAAGCAGCTGGAAACAGTAGAAGCAATGTATTTCTCTTATTTAACTAGCTGTCAATGAACGTTCTAAACGCTGTCAATGAACATTCCAAAAGACGTCAGTCCTACTAGCAGCCCGTTTCCAGGGTCAGAGTGGCGGTGTTTTAAGTCTCTTCGATCTCTCCCGCAGGCATACTCAATCCGCAACTTCCCCCTCTCTTCTCCTGCCTCCAAGAGGCAGTTTTACCGTTGGAAATTTGATCTTTTACAAAAGACCTTCCAGGACTCCAGCTTGCAACTTCATTGCCTCAGTCTATTTACAAAAAGGGAAGGCGGACTTCCTGTTTTGAACTTCCCCGTTACGGTACCAAATTAAGCATTTAGAGATCCAATTCTTCCGCTTCAGCTCTACTCACGGGTAGTTACTTTAAAGTCAAATTGTCCACAGGAAAAGGTCAGCGCTCTCTGGCAACAGCTATGCGGCTTCGCTCCGTGGAAGAAGCAGATGATTCGATGCACCGCGCCGCTCACCCTACGTCACTCCGGAGCCCCAAAAACCGGGGTTCCCCGTGAGTGGGGGAGGCACAAAAGGTGCCCGCCGAATCCCACATTCACAGGCTTCTCCTGCCTGTGATTTTAACGGGTCTCCGCCTTCGCCGTGGCGGCCAGACCCAAATTCCCACGGAGCGGATTCCTCCCGGTCAGAGGAATTCCGCCATTACCGGAGGCGCCTCCCCGGAAGTCCTGGAGGTCTGTTCTTAACCTGAAACTGTTCTTAACCTGAAGGACCACTTTAGCTAATGGGGCCACCACGCCACTGCATCACGATTTCTGTTCTCATCCTGAAGCAAAGTTCTTAACCTGAGGTACTATTTCTGGGTTAGCGGAGTCTGTAACCTGAAGCACCTGTAACCTGAAGCGTCTGTAACTCCAGGTACCTCCGTATGTGGGGAAAGTTCCTAACATCAAAGGGCTTTGCCCAGCCTGAGGAGCACAGTGCAGGAACTATTCAACGACAGGACATTTTGTTATCGTGCGTCATACCCAGGAGGTGCAAGAAATAACTACGGTAATAGAAAGCTATTTTCCCTTAGGCGCTATATTTTATAAAGGCCCTAACACAGCCTGGACTCGAGAGTGATTTTATTTGTGGAGGAATTGTTAATTTCAAAAGTTTCAGGTGTTAATACCAAGGATTCAGGAGCCCTTCAGACCTGTATAAAGCAGAAACTGTTTTACACAGCCCAGGGGTACCCTCCACTGTCTCGGATGCTTTGACATACATGGAAGTGACAAAGAGAAGCGGTTTGTGCTCATTGTGTATATGATATGAGGTCATAACCTGAAGTCTCATCATTGAGGGGAGTAGCTGTCAGAATGGGAAGACAGAAAACAGCGGGATGAATGGAAGACGTGTTTGAAGACACAGGATGTTGCTTTAAGACCTGATGCCAAGCCATATCACGTACAAACAGACCATACAGTTCCCATTTGGTTGCTCTGGAGCTGTAAAGAGTGGAGAGATGTGGAATAATTTAAGCCAATTGACAATCCAAACTTGTGTTCACCAATGGTCACCAGGAAACAAAATGGGAGAATAGGCATCTGTGCAGATTTTTTTTAAAAGCTTAATGAAGCCGTAGTCAGAGATAAATATTTATTTCCAGTACTGTATTAGATGACCTTTTCCCCAGACAAACAAGTGCTAAAGTACCGTATTTTTTGCACCATAACACTCACTTTTTTCCTCCTAGAAAGTAAGGGGAAATGTCTGTGCGTGTTATGGAGGAAATGCCTACGGGTGGCATGCCTACGGATTTTCCTCCTCTAAAAACTACGTGCGTGTTATGGTCGGGTGCGTGTTATAGAGCGAAAAATACGGTATTTTCCAAATTAGATGCCTAAAGAAGCTTTGGACAAATGCCCTTGACAAACAGGAATGCTAAATTGATTGGACTTATCACAACGTTTGGGATATTTTGTTTTTAGGGTTTGCCATGCGGAATCACAAGCGCTTGCAAGTTTTTTCAAAGGGAGACGACAGAACTCCTTTGAGACATAACAGGAGCCATTGGCTCCATGGGCAATATATTAATATGTGGTGCATCAGTGGAAGACCACGACAAAACCCTCATTTTAAATTGGCTCTATGTTGGAAGAATGGCAGATGAAGGTGATAGACTATATGGGACTGGCAGAAATGACTGGCAGAATCCGAGACCAGGGGAAGGAGACGGCGGAAGAAGATTGGAAGAAATTTAAGAACTATCTTAAGAAACATTGTAAAATTAATGAGTGTTAAAATGATGTGGCTTTAGAAAGTAAGTGGATTACAGTTGTAAAGATTAAGTCAAAAGAAAAGAAAGGTTAACAATTAGATAAAATTAAGGGTGAGGATTTGCTGAACTAAATGTTTGAAATTGGAATGCAGAAAGGGGAGGTATGAGGAAGTTGGTGAAGTAAGTTTTAAGAAAATAAGGATTTGAAATTATACTTGTTTTTCCTTGTTTGTGTTTGTTTGTATTGTTGTGTCTGATTATATAATTTGTGAAATTTTAATAAATATCTTTTTAAAAAAATAAATAAATTGGCTCTATGGATCTGGACTGTGAGCTAAACAATAAGTGTGTGTTTTTGATTATTATTAATATTAATTTGCAGTAACCTTTCCTAACCCGAGACCCCTCCAGATTGTGCTATCTGGGACTTATAGGAGTTACAGTGGAACAGTCTCCCTTGGGAGGTTGTGGACTCTCCTTCCCTGCAGGTTTTTAAGCAAAGGTTGGGTGGCCATCTGCCATGGATGCACTGCAGGGGGTTGGACTAGATGACCCTCGGGGTCCCTTCCAACTCTACAATTCTACGTCTCTATGAATGGTTCATCACTGCAGATGGTGACAGCAGCCACAAAATTAAGAGACGCCTGCTTCTTGGGAGAAAAGCAATGACAAACCTAGACAGCATCTTAAAAAGCAGAGACATCACCTTGCCAACAAAGGTCCGTATAGTTAAAGCTATGGTTTTCCCAGTAGTGATGTATGGAAGTGAGAGCTGGACCATAAAGAAGGCTGATTGCTGAATAATTGATGCTTTTGAATTATGGTGCTGGAGGAGACTCTTGAGAGTCCCATGGACTGCAAGAAGATCAAACCTCTCCATTCTGAAGGAAATCAGCCCTGAGTGCTCACTGGAAGGACAGATCGTGAAGCTGAGGCTCCAATACTTTGGCCACCTCATGAGAAGAGAAGACTCCCTTTAAAAGACCCTGATGCTGGGAAAGATGGAGGGCACAAGGAGAAGGGGATGACAGAGGAGGAGATGGTTGGACAGTGTTCTTGCAGCTGCCAGCTTGAGTTTGACCAAACTGCGGGAGGCAGTGGAAGACAGGAATGCCTGGTGTGCTCTGGTCCATGGGGTCACGAAGAGTCAGACACGACTAAACAACTAAACAACAACAACAACAATGAACGTTAGTGGTGATGCAAATAGTTACAGATCAGATCATGCACTTCTACACCTTTTGTTGTCATCTGGAAGCACATGGAAGCACCAGAAACGACCCTCTGCAAGGCTACATCTTCCTCATCTCCTTATTATGATTAAACAAACTAATAGGTCGCTTCATGGCATTAAGCCATTGCAAGTTGAAAACAGAATAAAATGCAAAATAAAAATAAAAATCAAGCTCTGAAAAAAACCCCCAAAACCATCCATACAAACTCCAAAAAAAGGAGGCGGAATAATTGGAGCTAATCAGCATTTCAGTGGAAAAAAAAAAGGGGGGGAGGATTCAGACTGAGGAAATGTCATGGGAAGAAAGAGTTCAACGTCTTCTCCCAAAGCACCACTTCCCTGATCTTCAAAGTAGCCTTGCGGAGCTGCTAATTGGTTAAACAAAAACTGTGGGAGAGCCTAATCACATTATCGTCCACATCATATCTAATGGGCAAAGCGAAGAGGGTGGACAGGGAAGGGCATGGCGAGGGGGCGGGAGGGCAACTAATGCTGCAAAATGCAGGAGCCTCGGGTGTTGTGCCAGTTCACACCTGAAATGTCATATTGGAAGCATAGGGCACAGGAATGGAGAACAACAGGGTGATACAGAAGGGGGGGGCATGTCTTCTTCACCTCCTTCTTCGCTACAATATATCCATTTATTTCCAATTGTCAATGTCAAAAGGGACTAAAATCTATAAAATTCATAGAAAATCAACGTGCCAATTTGCTCAATTTCTCTAGGACCCCATGACACCTCCCCTGTCCTCCATAATCCCTCAAGCAAGGTGTCAAGACCCTAATCCGGTCAAATCAGTCTGCCAAGCCTTTCCTCCGGGCAATGCCAGGTGGCAGACCATGCATACATGGACCATTGTCTTCTCATCAGGTATTCAGGATGTGCTTATCTGCGCATATCTCCAGCTCTGCATATTCCCCCCTCCCTCCTCCATATGTTAATCCTGTGTGACCCAACCTCTTCTTAATGTATTCATGATGTAATCTGTGTAACCCAACCTCTTCTTAATGTATTCATGATGTAACTGGGATGTATTTTGCACTGTATTCTGGGACATGGAGGGAAGTTTCAAAAGTTCATGTCACCCCTTTCTCGGGGTTCAATCTCGTCTTGAACCTGTTGCGCAATAAACTTGGATCTTCTGCAGTTTGCTCCTGTCTCCGGCTGAGCTCATTTTCTTCCGCAGCGACCTGCGGACTTAGTCCGACGAGCTGGGTGGCAGAGTAGCCCCGCACCCAGATTTTACCGTAACAAGGGAAAACACTGGAAGGCTGCCATTGTTTGAGGAACAGTGCCTGGATCCCGATGAATAAATTGATGAACACATTGTGTCAATACCAGAGGAGAAGGCAAGTGTGGCTATCTTTGATCACTGGCTATCTCCAAACCCCATTTGCTTAGCTGAACAGTTGTGGCAAATCCTGCTTCCAGATCTCACCTGCACATCCATCCTAGGGATACCAGGGCTGGATCTAGACACATTAAAAAAAAAAAAACAACGCTTCAGGAAAACACGTTGTAAAACTCATAATGGAAAATCACATTGCCGAAGCATCAAACTCTACAGTGCCACCTGGTGCCACATTTAAAACACCTTTTTTTACTAATGTAGCTGAGTCCCAGGTAAACATGGGTTTGCAAACGTGTAGTTCCATCCTGATGAAGCAGCGTAATTGCATCGCTTTATTCACAGATTGTGTTTATATCCCACCTTCTTCTCCAAGGAGCTCAAAGTGATGTACGCAGTTCTCCCTCCCCTCGTTTCACCTCCAGAACAACCCTACGAGATAGGTTAGGCTGAGAGTAAGCGATTAGCCCAAGGTCACCCAATGAGATACAGGGCTGAGTGGGGTCTCCCAGGTCCTTGTTCAGCACTCTTAACCACTATGCCACACTGTCTTCTGCAAACGCGCTGCTCCTTCTGCATTTTCTGCTCCATCCCAGGATGCACTGCAGAAGTGCATCCTTATGCTGTGAAAATGGATGTGGGCCAGAGGAATGATGATGATGCAGAAGATGATGATGATGATGATGATGATAATAATAATAATAATAATAATAATAATAATAATAATAATAATTTATTTATACCCTTCCCATCTGGCTGGACTTCCCCAGCCTCTCTGGGCGGCTTCCAAAAATATATATATTAAAATACTGTAATACATCAAACATTAAAAGCTTCCCTAAACAGGGCTGCCTTCAGATCCAGGAAAGTCATCGGACATGATCCAAAAAATGGGGGGATGACACAGGAACCTTCCTGAATTTCTGGAAGAGAAGAAGAAAAACCCGCCAATCGAGATATGCAAACTCCATACCCTCCGACATTTCTCCGATGAAAATAGGGACATCCCATTCCATAACGATAATTTTACGATTTATACCCCACACATCTTACTGGCTTGCCCCAGCCACTCTGGGCAGCTTCCAACATATATAATAACATAAAAAATTAAACTTTTTTTTTTAAAAAAAGCTTCTCTATGTAGGATTGCCTTCAGACAGCTCAGGGGTTGGATAATTCCATACCCTCCAGCATTTCTCCAATGAAAATAGGGGCATCCTCAGAATGCCATCATCTCTTGTGTTTAAGTGCGCAGTTATAGTTTTGATTTGTACCTCTCAGTGGATTAATGACATCAGCAACCTTTCCATTACCATCAAAGACCAGGGTAGGTGTGGATAGGTTGGGAGGGGTGGCGGATGAGGCCCGAGGCTTGCAAGTGGAAAGCCTCATGACCACAGCATTGATAAGGCTAAAAGATGAAACAGAGCTTCATTGGCAGAAGAGAGGCCAGGAAATGCCACGACAAATTAGCCCTCAGCTTCACTGCTTTCTCCTTCATTATCCAAGCCCCCTCCGGAGAAGAATGGAGGAGGTTATGACCCTCTCCTGGCAAATGCACTGCTCTGCTTTTCCGTGTCTTCCTCTCAACAGCGCTGGATGGAAGGGGCGCAGGGCCCTCGGATGCTTTGCGGTCAGGGGCGGAATCTACACACACATTAAAAAAGTGAAAATGCTTTAAAAATAATAATAATAACCGTTTTGAAAAATGCGTTGAATTTGCTATAACTCACAGTTGCCATCAAGTGTCAGAATTGCATATTGCGCTTCACAACACATTCAAAATGTTTTACAGTGGTACTTCGGGTTACATATGCTTCAGGTTACAGACTCCGCTAACCCAGAAATATTACCTCAGGTTAAGAACTTTGCTTCAGGATGAGAACAGAAATCGTGCTCCGGCGACATGGCGGCAGCGAGAAGCCCCATTAGCTAAAGTGGTGCTTTAGGTTAAGAACAGTTTCAGGTTAAGGTTTTCTACTCAGGTGACTCCCGCATCAAGCTCCCCCACTTCTTCCTCAACCTCACCCAAACAAAGAGACACCCATAAAGGCACCCCTCCTCTGGCCCACTAATCCTACATCGGTGCAATTCTCCCCATGGGCAACATGAAAACAATATTTAAAATCCTTCCTCGGTGGATTCTCTGTCCTGTGACTCATGATCCAAGCATTCCATCACATAGGTAAAGGTAAAGGGACCCCTGACCATTAGGTCCAGTCGTGGCCAACTCTGGGGTTGCGGCGCTCATCTCGCTTTATTGGCCGAGGGAGCCGGCGTACAGCTTCTGGCGAACCAGAGCAGCGCACAGAAACGCCGTTTACCTTCCTGCCGGAGCGGTACCTATTTATCTACTTGCATTTTGATGTGCTTTTGAACTGCTAGGTTGGCAGGAGCAGGGACCGAGCAACGGGAGCTCACTCCATCGTGGGGATTTGAACCACCGACCTACTGATCGGCAAATCCTAGGCTCTGTGGTTTAACCCACAGCGCCACCCGCGTCCCTTATTCCATCACATACCACACAGTTAAACTATGGGCTTGTCCATACACCTGCCTTTCCCACACCTAAAAACACATGGATCCGAGTGGTTTTCTGCTGCTCCAGGTTGCTTTCTCGGCATAGGTCCCGGGCAGTTTTGCCTTTGCCCCACTGCTTACCCCAAGAAAGCTCTCTCTTTAGCACTAAATCGGAACCAACGGCAATCGGGGAAAACCAAACCGCCCTTTGTTCCAGTTCTGCGCTAAAGCACAAATTTGCACTGGGGGGAAGCAGCAGGGAAATGGAATTGTGGGTGAGCCCTGTGGAATTTGCCCCCAGAGGAGGTGGCGATGGCTTTAGCAGACAATGTACCAAATTCATGGAAGGCAAGGCTAGCGATGGCGGCTGTGTTCTGCCTCCATTGGTGGAAACAATACGCCTCTGAAGATCAGTGGTTGGAAATCCCCAAGTGAGGCTTGCTGCTGTTGCTTGCAAGTTTTCGCATTGGTACCTGGGGTTGAGTCCAGTCAGGGAAGAAGGCGGCGGTGCAAATAAAAATATGAAAAGAATAAGAATCGGGTTGGAAACTGTGAGAACTCAGTGGGTCCTTGGCTTGATCCAGCATTGCTCTTCTTATCTCTTTACCTTGACTGTTATCCATGGATAGCCTTCTTGAAGGTGGCGCTGTGGGTTAAACCACAGAGCCTAGGACTTGCCGATCAGAAGGTCGTAGTTCGAATCCCTGAGACGGGGTGAGGTCCCTGCTCCTGCCAACCTAGCAGTTCAAAAGCGCATCCAAGTGCGGCGCTCATCTCGTTTTATTGTTCGAGGGAGCCGGCTTACAACTTCTGGGTCATGTGGTCAGCATGACTAAGCCGCTTCTGGCGAACCAGAGCAGTGCACGGAAACGCCGTTTACCTTCCCACCGGAGCGGTACCTATTTATCTACTTGCACTTTGACGTGCTTTCGAACTGCTAGGTTGGCAGGAGCAGAACGTTCCTATTTTCATCGGGGAAATGTTGGAGCAACAGCAGTAGGTGTGTCGTGTGGAACACAAATGAGATCTAGGCCAATGAAGGCAAGTTTCACCCCTCACAAGGATATCTCAATCCCCTCACTCCTCCGACTGGTTACTAAGCACACTCAGATCCCGCAATGCTGTTACAGTGGTACCTCAGGTTACATACACTTCAGGTTACATACACTTCAGTTTACAGACTCCGCTTACCCAGAAATAGTTCTTCAGGTTAAGAACTTTGCTTCAGGATGAGAACAGAAATCGTGCTCTGGCGGCACGGCGGCAGCAGTAGGCCCCATTAGCTAAAATGGTGCTTCAGGTTAAGAACAGTTTCAGGTTAAGTACGGACCTCTGGAACGAATTAAGTACTTAACCTGAGGTGCCACTATACCTCAATCCCCTCACTCCTCCGACTGGTTACTGAGCACACTCAAATCCCGCAATGCTGTTATTTGTTTTGGAAGTTGTTTCCACCGGGTCTTGAGCATGCAGCAGTCGAACTGTGCTGGCTAGGCTCCACCACAAGAATCTTCTTCTTCTTCTTCTTCTTCTTCTTCTTCTTCTTCTTCTTCTTCTTCTTCTTCTTCTTCTTCTTCGTGTGTCCCCCCCACCCCCCCACTCCAAAGTGAGTAATTGAATGAAAGAGGCAGTCGGTGCTGATGCGGGGAGCTGACTTCCAGCCCAACATCATTAGGAGAGCTGCACACAATGGGGGATGACAGGGAGATTCAAGTGTCCAATTTCTCTCTTGAACTCTCTAAACAGGAGGCTCCAGTCAGGGAAGTCCCCTGCCCCCCCCGCCCATCCCTCCCTTCTCTTCCCTGACAGTTTCTTTATTAATTAACAGAGTTGGCCAGAGGACGGAAACAGAGGACAATAATCAACACAGATGGGGCCACAGACCTATTTTTAATAATGTGCATTGCATCCATCCTAATTGGGAAAGAAACACTGACCTGATTGGAATGGCTGGGCGGGAGCCCCTTGGGCTCGCTTTCTTTCTTTCTTTCTTTCTTTCTTTCTTTCTTTCTTTCTTTCTTTCTTTCTTTCTTTCTTTCTTTCTTTCTCCCTGAACTCCAATTTTTGTTTGGTGTAAAAAAAATCTGACTCGGTGGGGGGACAGAGGGGCCGGTGCGTAGGAAACACAAAACCCGAGCCTTTAAGGGGCAAACGTTGAGAGCGGAAGGGTGGGCAAACAGGCAGAGGAGTTCAGGATGGAGTTGAGGCTGGAGGGGGGGGGATCGCCTCATTTAGTGGCAGTATCACAAAAGGAGAGGCGGAAGAGCCCAGCTGCTACCTAGGGAGATGTGTACACGGCCTAGCAGGAAGCCCGGGGGGGGGGAGGAGGGGGGGAGGCAGAGAGGGGTGTACGTGTTTGAGTGTGTGCAAGAGAGCAGGGAATCTCATCGCAAGGGCCAAGCTGCCCGCTGAGCAATTATTACAACCCACGCTACTGTAGCACTTGGCAGCCTTCATAGAAAGGCAAGCACTAGGATCTATATGAGTTAATTTTTTCTTTTATAAAAAGACATATTAATGGCAGGGCCAAAAACAGCAGGGTGTGTGTGTGTCATAGAATGAGAAGCAACAGAATAGCTATGGTGGGTGGTGGGATATGGTAGGCTTGACTTATTTCAGAGTTTTGTTGCCATCCAGTCTGCCCAAGATTTTCGCCTGTCTTCATCCCCTGTCCATTGGCTCAGCAGAGGCCATGCAGGAGAAATGCTGAAGGGTATGGTAAGGTTAAGGGACCCCTGACCATTAGGTCCAGTTGCGGACGACTCTGGGGTTGTGGCGCTCATCTCGCTTTATTGGCCGAGGGAGCCGGCGTACAGCTTCCGGGTCATGTGGCCAGCATGACTAAGCCGCTTCTGGCGAACCAGAGCAGCGCACAGAAATGCTGTTTACCTTCCCGCCGGAGCGGGACCTATTGATCTACTTGCACTTTTGATGTGCTTTTGAACTGCTAGGTTGGCAGGAGCTGGGACAGAGCAACGGGAGCTCACCACGTCGTGGGGATTCGAACCACTGACCTTCTGATCAACAAGTCCTAGGCTCTGTGGTTTAACCCACAGCACCACCCGGGTCCCTGGTCCTATGCTATCCAGAGTCTAAAAAAGAAACCTCATCCAGACCATTTGCTCCCGTGGCTTGCTAGACACAAATTATATCGTGCTAGGTTAATGATTTAGATGGTAAAGGGACCCCTGACCATTAGGTCCAGTCGTGACCAACTCTGGGGTTGTGGCGCTCATCTCGCTTTATTGGCCGAGGGAGCCGGCGTACAGCTTCCGGGTCATGTGGCCAGCATGACTAAGCCGCTTCTGGCAAACCAGAGCAGCGCACGGAAACGCCGTTTACCTTTCCGCCGGAGCGGTACCTATTTATCTACTTGTACTGGCGTGCTTTCGAAATGCTAGGTTGGCAGGAGCAGGGACCGAGCAACAGGAGCTCACCACGTTGCAGGTATTCGAACCGCCGACCTTCTGATCGGCAAGCCCTAGGCTCTGTGATTTAACCCACAGCGCCACCCACGTCCCTATAGGAGGGTATGGTAGGACACTCCTATTTTCATTGGAGATATGTTGGAAGCTATGGAGTTATGCGACCCCCAAGCCAACGAGATAACTAACTCTACAACCTTTAGAGGACATCTGAAAGCAGTCCTGCATAGGGAAGTGTTTTTAATGTATAATGTTTTATTATGCTTTTATATATGTTGGAAGCCGCCCCATCAGATAGGTGTGGTATAAATAATAAAATTATTATTAGTAATATTATGGAATAGGACGTCCCTATTTTCATCAGAGAAATGTCCTTTTCAGCATGTTTGTGGGAGGTGGGCTCTTGGTTTTATTTGTTTTTCATCTTGCTTTTATTATTTATTGTGCTTTTTCATTTTGCATTTTTATGCTGTGAGATCTTCAGACGAAGGGCAATACAGTGGTACCTCAGGTTACATACGCTTCAGGTTACAGACTCCGCAAACCCAGAAATAGTGCTTCAGGTTAAGAACTTTGCTTCAAGATAAGAACAGAAATCGTGCTCCGGCAGCGCGGCGGCAGCGGGAGGCCCCATTAGCTAAAGTGGTGCTTCAGGTTAAGAACAGTTTCAGGTTAAGAACGGACCTCCGGAACAAATTAAGTACTTAACCTGAGGTACCACTGTATTAGAAGTACTTTGCGCAAGTCCCATTCTGAGGCATGGAAGTTCCCTACTCACTCTGGCCTTGCCATTTCCCATCCTTTCCACCCATGGGAGGCAAGAGCAAGTGTTATACCCTCCACCGACAGACGACAAGGACGACAGAAGAATCAGAGGGAATGACGATGGCGCCATGTCATGTCACCTCAAGGAACTTGCCAGTACACCATATAAATCTAAGGGCAACGCTAACTAATTTCCTGGCTCGTTCATGATGAAAACACCACATTTCATGGCTTGTTGCCTATTCATGGAAAGCTCCCATTAAAACTTGGCAGATTATTGATACAATTTAAACAAACGGCGATAAAAATTGTGCGATATTCGGTGGCCAACAAAACGAAGCTCTGAATATTGAATATGTCGCTGGTATATGTGGTAAAGAGGAAAGGAGGCGAGCCTCTGTGGTTTCCCCCTGCCTTTCCCTCTCCACCCAGGAGTATGCCAGGTGGCCTCTAAGCTCTTGACGGGGTGGGGTGCAACCCTTCAACTGAAATAATTCTAATATAATTCTGGGTCCAGGGCAGCTGTTTATCAGCTCCATCTGGAACGCAGGCTGAGACCCTACCTGCCCACAGACTGTCTCGCCAAAGTGGTGCATGCTCTGGTTCTCTCCCGCTTGGACTACTGCAATGCGCTCTATGTGGGGCTACCTTTGAAGGTGACCTGGAAACTACAACTAATCCAGAATGCGGCAGCTAGACTGGTGACTGGGAGCGGCCACCGAGACCACATAACACCGGTCTTAAAAGACCTACACTGGCTCCCAGTACGTTTCCGAGCACAATTCCAAGTGTTGGTGCTGATCTTTAAAGCCCTAAACAGCCTTGGCCCAGTATACCTGAAGGAGCGTCTCCACCCCCATCGTTCTACCCAGACACTGAGGTCCAGTGCCGAGGGCCTTCTGGCGGTTTCCTCGCTGCGAGAAGCCAAGTTACAGGGAACCAGGCAGAGGGCCTTCTCAGTAGTGGCTGTGGAACAACCTCTCACCAGATGTCAAAGAGAAAAACAACTACCAGAGTTTTAGAAGACATCTGAAGGCAGCCCTGTTTAGGGAAGCTTTTAATGTTTAATAGACTATTGTATTTTAATATTCTGCTGGAAGCTGCCCAGAGTGGCTGGGGAAACCCAGCCAGATGGGCAGGGTATAAATAATAATATATTATTATTATTATTATTATTATTATTATTATTATTATTATTATTATTATTATTATTATTATTATTCAATTTAATGGAATATCAGCAGAGCACAGTGCTCCTTGCCTTCTTCCCAGAACACCCATCCATGTTTCCATACCCTCCAGCATTTCTCCAATGAAAATAGGGAGGTTCTACCACACCTTCCAACATTTCTCTGATGACAATAGGGGTGTCCTAAGGAAAAGCAGGACTTTCCAGGATCATATCAGGTTCTGTAAATCTGTCCTTGGAAAATAGAGACCTTTGGAGGGTCTGCTGCCTGCCTGCCTCATGTACCTGTCTTTGCCTCCCTTGCTCTATCTAGCTTCTCCCTTGTAGAGAACTTGCTTTACATGTAGAGAGTTCCTGGTTCAAGGGCTGGCATTTCCAGCTACGACTGGGAATGTGCCCTGCCTGAACCCCCTGCAGACAATACTGAGCTCGATGGACCAATGGTCTGGTACAATATCAGGGAGCTTCCTATTCCCCAATGTCAATCTTCACCATGTTAACGGAAAAATCCGAGGGCTCCCTTGGACAAAAACAAAGACACCAACCAGGATAACGTGGAGCAAAACAGCAGCCTGTAGGCTTGGCCTTTATTGATCTGTTGCAACAGGGTGCTCCCCTCATTTGCAGGAGAGAGGAGGGACCCAGAAAAATAGTGTGCAAGGCCTTATAAAGACTTTTGAAATTGCCACCCTGTAGATCAAGACCACCCCTCAGATACATCACACCTACATCACAGAAAAGGCGGTCTAAAACAGAAATTTGAATATTGTTTTTTCTCCTGTTCTTGTTTATCTCCTGTCTGGCAGGTTACTTGATTGGATTGCCTGGGGAGCTTGGCCAATCTTTTGTAATGATATACGATATACGATATACGATATACGATATACGATATACGATATACAAAATCTTTATTGTCATTGTCCCTTGCGGAACAATGAAATTGAAAAACTACATAAAACTACATAAAAACTACATAAAACTACATAAAACTACATAAAAACTACATAAAACTACATAAAAACTACATAAAACTACATAAAACATTAACCCCCCCTTAAAAACTCTAAAACCCCATTTTAAAATACACTATACTACAGAGACCCCTTATGCTGCGTTTAGAACCAGAATTGCATTAGCGTAGAAACTGTTTTTCAGGCGGCGAGTCCTGGCCTTTATAACCCTATACCTTCTTCCAGAAGGCAGAAGCTGAAAGAGATCATTTCCGGGGTGCGTACTATCATGTGCTATTTCTGCCGCTTTCTTATGGCACCTGGCAGCATAGATTTGATCTAAGGTGGGAAGAGTGCACCCAATAATTCTCTCTGCAGTCTTTACAACCCTGGATAGCATTGTTTTTTCCCCTGGTCATGCAGCTCCCAAACCACACGCACAGACCATACGTTAGTACGCTCTCCACAGTGCAATGGTAGAATGCCATCAACAGGTCCTTTGAGAGATTGTTTTTCCGGAGGATTCTCAGAAAATATAACCTCTGCTGTGCTCTCTTCACCAGGTCTTTGCTGTTCTCTCCCCAGATTAGGTCGTCTCTCAACTCCATTCCCAGAAATTGAAACACTGAGACCTGTTCCACGCACTTCCCCTCAATAATAACTGTCTATCTTTGATGTTTTTGGCAGGGGTATAATGGTAGCAGATTTCAGACTTAGCAGATAAATACTTAGTTCCTGGGCCAGGTCACAGGCTCACACCCTATTCAAACACAGACATACCTTTAAGACAGGATTTGTGAAGGAAAAGAAAATGGGGAGGCTTTTCCAGTTTGACCTTGCAGAGAAAACATTTGCTCAGTTTAGGAATCAAAATGGTTCCAGGTTGGCTTTCCTGTGCTGATCTATGTATGTGCTTGGTTGGTATACTTATGAACATTACCATATATTTAAGACCATAAAATTCCTATCACAACCAGTCCCACACAATTGACATCATTATCCTGTCCCTTCTGCCATGGTCACCCAGCTGAAGTCCTTTTCCACTGCCGAAGACTGGAGCAATTACTGAAGAAATGAACCTAACTTTCGATGTGAAACCAGTGGTGAAGAACTAGTTTTAGCATGCCCTAACGTGGAGAATGAGGGACAGTGCTTTTCAGGCAAAGCCTAGACTTTCCGGAGAGGAAGTTTTGGTTGCCAGATATCTTACTGGAAACTCTCCTGCCCTGCTTTTGTCATCGGTTTGATGCGCAGAACATCAGGTGGAGAAGCTGCTCGCAACAGGGGTATTATGCATTATCACCCAATGATGCCTGCACATCAAGCTGCTGTTGGAAGTCAGTCACAATGATGAGCTGAAAGGCTGGCAAGCCTTGCTGAAACATCTCCGACAGGAAACAGGAGTGAGGAATAGGAGGGAAATGGAATGGATGATAGCTCAGATGGACCACTGGATAGTTCAGTGGGTGCTGATAATATCAAGGTCGCAGGTTCGATTCCCGTATGGGACAGCAGCATATTCCTGCATTCCAGGGGGTTGGACTAGATCAGGTTTTCACATACAGTGGTACCTCAGGTTACATACGCTTCAGGTTACATACGCTTCAGGTTACAGACTCCGCTAACCCAGAAATAGTGCTTCAGGTTAAGAACTTTGCTTCAGGATGAGAACAGAAATCATGCTCTGGCGGCGCGACAGCAGCAGGAGGCCCCATTAGCTAAAGTGGTGCTTCAGGTTAAGAACAGTTTCAGGTTAAGTACGGACCTCCAGAACGAATTAAGTACTTAACCCGAGGTACCACCGTACTTGCGTCTTTAAATGTTGTTGGACTACAACTCCCATCATCCCTAGCTAGCAGGACCAGTGTTCAGGAATGATGGGAGTTGAAGTCCAAAAGCAACTGGAGATCTGAGTTTGGGAGACCCTGGACTAGATGATCCTCAGGGACATTACTTCACCTCCAGTTTTTTGAACCAGCAAAGATTCAAAATAGGCGCAAAATTGGCGGTGCTTTGGAACATCAAGTACTTTAGGCCTGCTTTGTCCTTTTGAAGGACAGCGGGTCACTGTGCCTGCCGCCTGCAACATTCAAACAAAGGCTTTTAAGAAGGTGAGGAGACCAGAAAGCTGGATTGACCACCTGGGTTTGAAAAAAGTAATTGGCCAGCAGGGAGCACCATAACCTTTGTTTTTGCTCGGCGCTTCTCACTTGACTGGGCAAAGGCAAACACACAGCGGTGTTGTGTGTGCAAACACCCACAGACTGCGTTCCTGCAAAATAAGTCCAGCTCCTCTCTGCAACCACCGAGCCCTCAAGCACCCAAACGTGCCACCAAAGGAAGGCATGAAGAACGTTCACTCTCAGAGGAGCTAAAGCAGTTCCTTTCAAGAGGAACTCTTGCCTAGTGCAGGATGGGGAAAATACATATGGCACATATAGGAGACAAGGTCTGCTCTGTTGTCCAGCCTAGTTATATCTCACGGCATCAAACAGTTTTATTATTTCTAAGGTTTCAATGATTGCTGGACAGATATAAGCTGAGCCAAGTCCCTGACTCAATCTTGAGTCACAATATAGCAAAGGAAGACAAATATGTTGGCATTCTCATCCGCAAAGTAATGATATTTCCTAGGGGGACAGGGGCTGGGTGAGGGACTCCCTGGTCCTGAGTGGGGTAACTGTGCCCCTAAAGGGCCAGGTGTGGAGCCTGGGAGTCATTTTAGACTCACAGCTATCCATGGAGATGCTGGTCAATTCTGTATCCAGGACAGCTGTCTACCAGCTCCATCTGCTATGCAGGCTGAGACCCGCAGACTGTTTCACCAGAGTGGTACATGCTTAGTCCCACTTGGACTATTGCAATGCAATCTACGTGGGGCTACCTTTGAAGGTGACTAAGAAACTACAACTAATCCAGAATGCGGCTGCTAGACCGTTGACTGGGATCGGCCGTCAAGACCATATAACACTGGTCTTGAAAGACCTACACTGGCTCCCAGTACGTTTCTGAGCACAATTCCTAGTGTTACTGCTGACCTTTAAAGCCCTAAACAGCCCTGGCCCAGTATACCTGAAGAAGCGTCTCCACCTCCATCATTCTGTCCGGACACTGAGATCCAGCTCCAAGGGCCTTCTGGTGGTTCCCTCACTGTGAGAAGTAAAATTACAGGGAACCAGGCCTTCTCCGTAGTGGCACCCACCCTGTGAAACGCCTTCCCATCAGATGTCAAGGAGATGAGTAACTATACAACCTTCAGAAGACATCTGAAGGTAGCCCTGTATAGGGAAGTTTTTAATGTTGGATGTCCCTACCCCTTCTTTGATACTTTTACCATGAAAAGCTAAATGGATGGAGCTGTGAACGTATGATATTCCTGTAAAGCACATTTGAAGCACATTTCCCCCCTCAAAGAATTATGGGCACTGCAGTTTAGCCATCACAGAGTTACTATTTCTAGAACGCCTTGATAAACTACAGTACCCAGAATTCATTGAAGGGGGAAATGTGTTTTGAATATGCTTTGAAGGTATAGTACATAGAGATCCAAAAATTCATTGATGCAATGGTATTCCCCACTTTTGAGCACAGATGCCAGTCTTTTCCCTGTTTTGTCTTGTACTTTAATCAAAAAGAGCTCCTGATCTACTTACACAAAATAGAATAAAATAATAGATAGTAGTCCAATATGACAATGATTAATTACAAACACAAAGATGGCATCTCAGTAGTTAAAAGCTTGAAACTGCATGTTTCCCCCAAAAGCTCCAACGATGGTAGAACTTACATCAACCAAACATCCCCCACTTGCAGTAAGTACTTTTTCTGCAAAAGTGCAGGAGGAAACGGAGGCCGCTCAAAACAAAACGTCGTATGACTACATGACATGTTCAAATTGATCTATATCTCTTGAAGAAGTTATAAAAAGGGATCAGGTGGGGGAAAGCAGGTCTTAAATCAAGGAGGTTGAATCACTAAGTTTCGGAGCAAAGACAAAAATAGTACAAGAACTCCAAGCCTTCATCATATAATAATAAATTGTACAGTACAAGACATCCAGATATTAAACTCTATATCTAAAGCATTATTTAAAGGTGCCCTCCCAGCCAAAATGATTTTTTTAAAAAATCCAATATATTTTGGATCACAAATGGAACAATGTAAGAGCTATTGACCATAAGCAATTCACACCTAAAAATATTGTTATACGGCTATAGTTCACAGTGACGATATAAACAATGGTTATGTTTAATGGTATGTTTAAAACAGGGGTGTCCATGGAAGACACTTGCTTCAGATCTTGCTTCGGTGCTTTGCATAAAGGTAAAGGTAAAGGGACCCCTGACCGTTAGGCAGAGTTGCGGATGACTCTGGGGTTGCGGCGCTCATCTCACTTTACTGGCCGTGGGAGCCGGCATACAGCTTCCGGGTCATGTGGCCAGAATGACTAAGCCACTTCTGGTGAACCAGAGCAGCGCACGGTTACGCCGTTTACCTTCCTGCCGGAGTGGTATCTATTTATCTACTTGCACTTTGATGTGCTTTCGAACTGCTAGGTTGGCAGGAGCAGGGACTGAGGAATGGGCGCTCACTCCGTTGCGGGGATTCGAACCGCCGACCTTCTGATTGGCAAGTCCTAGGCTCTGTGTTTAGACCACAGTGCCACCCGCATAGTGGGGTGATTTGGTGCCAACTGCTTTGGAGACCCACTTTTCATTGAGTCAGAATTTTGCTGAACCTTCATGTCTCCACATTTCAGATCATGGGGAAAGACAGACCCTCCAAGCACCCCTATTTTTTAGGGACAGTCCTAGATTTACAGAAGCCATCCCAGTTTCTGATTTGATCCCAGAGTGTCCGTATTTCCATCCCTATTTTTCTTGCAGAAAAGTTGGAGGGTGTGGAGTTACGCAACCCCCCCCCCCAAACCAAGGAGATAAGTAACTATGCAACCTCTCGAAGACATCTGAAGGCAGCTAGTACTGTAGAAGGAAGGGTTTTTAAAAAAATGTTTACTGTTTTATTATGTTTTTATTTATGTTGGAAACTGCCCAGAGTGGCTGGGGCAACCCAGCCAGATGGGCGGGGTATAATTATTAAAATCATCATCTTTCTTTATCGTCATCATGATGATGGAATAGGGCATCCTTATTTGCATCGGAGAAATGTTGGAGGGTATGAAAGCGGTGGGGAAGCAGGAATGTAGATCCGCCCTGAGTGTGGGGTTTCCATTTCTACTCTAATGGTGGGTTGGAGCCTGAACTGGGAAAAGTTACATGGTTGTAGTCACAACCATTGTGTACCCTTGTGATCCTCCAGCCAGTCTATGTCAGATTTAGGAAGATATGCACATTTCACAACTTTTTATTTTATTTTATTTTTGCATCTAATGCCTAGTATTCTAGAGTTTGGATCTCGTGGGAATTTCAGAGATTAGGAGAGGAACTACATGCCTGCCTGAGCTATGGCGAACTTTGTTACTGCGCTGAAAGTTGGTCTGCCATGGGTAGTACAGTCACACCTCGTGTTGCATTAGGTTCATGTTGCGTCTTTTCAGCTTGCGAATGCAGCAAACCTGGAAGTTTATACTTCCGGGTTTTGCTGCACGCGCAGAAGCATTCTGCATGCTTTGCACATGCGCAGAAGCGCCACTCTGGTTACAGACTTTTTGGGGTGCAAACGGCACCTCAAAACAGATCGTGTCCACAACTAGAGGCACCACTGTACTTGGACTTGGTACCATTGCGTCTATGGGCCATCTCTCTCTTTTGAACTGAGCTCGCAAACTGCCTGCTTGCACAAATCAGAAGGAAGTTGCACAAAACACATGCCGCCCCCATCCCCTCCACAAAGAAACTGGGACGGTGCTTTTGCAAGTCCTGCACAAATGAAAACATTGAGGCTCCGTTCTGGATCTTAAACAAAAGTTAAGTCATTTTGCAGTAGAAGCAAAAGCATTTTCAAAGAAATTGTTCCAGAATATTGGCAACCTTGTGTGGCAGCATGCCAAAAAATCCCACAAATCAGCAACTACAGCACAAGACTATAAGGGGCGATTGCAGAAAGTGAGATCTGTGGTCCTTCTATCCCAGTACTGTACTGCCTGGTGTGACTGGCAATGGCTTTCCAGGATTTCAGCATCCTTCAGCCCTACCTTGAGATGCAGGAATGGAACCTGGGACCACCCATCATCCACATCACGGCATCTTCTGTTGTCAGCACTGCTTCTTAGCTGAATCGAGTCTGTCTATAATTTTAGTGCCCGTGGCCATGAGGAGCACGAGGCCATCCTTACTGCCTCCAAAAGGGCTTGTCCTTTTCTTGTTTTGTTTATTACAGTTAGTTAAAGTTTAAACAGAATAATATCCAAAATACAGAGTAGATTCACTGAAATCAACAGACTTTGTCTGCTCTGGGCATGTTGGATATCACCAGTGCTTTTTAAAGAAAAAAAATGTTTAGGGGTACTCTCATTTTGACTCAAGAAAACCACAATGCTCAAATTGGGAAAAATAAATACTGTACAGTAAATGGGCAAAAGTACAAAGAATCACAAAATGTTTAGGTGTATGCCTACCACTGCGTCCCCCCAGAAAAAAAGCACAGGATATCATTCCCCAAAACTAATCTTGTGTACGACAATCATAAAAGCTATGCAGCTTGCCATTATTGGGGTGGGCATTTTTCAGTATTCATCCTGTTTTGACAATAAAAAAGAGTACCAAAACTCATCAAAATGTGCTTGCATTAGCTTTGCCTTTCCCAAAAATTTCCTTTTTTATTGAATTTTATTTATTTATTGAAATAATAATTTTCGTTGTTTATTGGCATGAAAGCATCTTAGCAGGACAAACAGAAAAATACCTCCGATTCAACGTCAATAATGTTTTGAGAAAGTTGGTATTACTATGATCCAATATGGTCCATTTCTAGCCATATAAGCTCAAAACTGCTGCTTTAAAGTTTAAAAAAATTAAAGATTTTGGACTGAGAGATCATAAACAACATTTTGGTTTAAAGAGACCCAATTTCCTCAGATATAATAGTAACAACAACAACAACAATTTGTAAACTGTTGTATACCCATAGGACTCAGGGCTGTTCACAGCAGAAAGTTACCATATAAAAGCACAACATGCATAATGAAAATAATTGAAACAACAAACAATTCTAATGTATATAAACTAATGAAAAATACCCTCCCCAGCAAAAGCCCCCAACAGTCCCCCCGCCAACAAATACAAAAACTCAAATTAACATATAACAAATACAAATGCAAGAATCCAAATAAACATAGAACATTTAAAAACAATTTAGAGCAACCCCACCCCTGAATAAAACAACACCCACCCAAGTTAAAACCTCATCTCCCATTAAAACAATACAGCAAAAATATATAAAACTTGCCACCTCTTCTTGCTGTAAATGCAGCGAATAAACGAGCCCCTGCCCTGTGCATTGACAGGCGTCTATTTCAGCCTATAATAATATTATTTTAAAAGGTGTAGGCTGTGGGTTCCTAGATAGCATCATCTGTAGGGCTGCCATACATCCAGGAATTAATGGGATTTCAAAGACGGAATTGACGCCCGTTTTGGATTTTAGGCAAAAGAAAAGGGGTGTCCTGGTTTTCTACTTTTTGAAATATGGCAACCCTAATCATCTGTTGGTTTTCGGAGGCCTCCCAGTGAGCTGTAATTGCTTTCTGTCTCAAACCTTTGCAGTGATTGGGAATAAAAAAGCGCAACTATTACCAGAGCTTCTAATTCCTGGTGTACATTACATTTCAGGTGGGGAGTGCAGAGGTGCTTTGTCATCTTTCCGTTGCTTTTGAAAGCAGTTGCTAACGATAGTTTAAGATACAGGAGCAACAACTGAGCGTGACATTCTAGAGTGTCCATTTTTCCTACCTAACAGAGAACAGTTCTCTATTTTATGGTCTGTCAGAGAATCATCTTTTATTTGAAGGTTCCATCAGTATGAAAGGCTGACTAATCTGTGTCTGGGGAAAAGATAAAACCCCCTAAGAACATACCCTCCAACATTTCTCTGATGAAAATAGGGGTGTTCTACTCCGTGATGATGACCCATTAGCAATGGCAGTAACCCAGCTTCTTTCCTTTTCAATGAAGTTAATCTAGATGAGATGTGCTTTCTTACGACTTTTCTCCGGTGAAAATAGGAGAAGCGGGTCTCTCTGGGATTATATCAGAAACCATGATAGCTTCTGTAAAACTGGGGCTGTCTCTGGAAAATAGGGCACTTGGAGGGTCTGAAGTTGTAAAATAAAATGCCAATTAGAGTCTGGAGCCCTGAACACTAATCACAGCAGAGACAGGGTTTTTTTTTTGTGTGTGTACAGCAAGTAGTTTAGTGTTTGGTCCAGTGGTGTAGCGTGGGTTGTCAGCACCCGGGGCAAGGCAAGTAATTTGCGCCTTCTAACCCGTGGATTTGCGCCCCCTAACCCATGGATTTGCGCCCCCTAACCCTAACCCCCAGATGTTGCGCCCAGTGCGGCCGGCCCCCCCTGCACCCCCACGCTATGCCACTGCTTTGGTCCAAACAGTAGAGAGGGCTCGCAAGGCCTGCTTTGGAAACACAATCCAAATAGTGAGGATTGTGAGGAATGCTTACCCCAGATTTTATACAGTGGTACAGTCATACCTCGGGTTGAATGTGCTTCAGGTTGAGTGCTTTCGGGTTGCGCTCCGCGGCAACCTGGAAGTAACGGAGCATGTTACTTCCGGGTTTCGCCGCATGTGCAGGCGCTCAAAATGACGTCACATGCATGCGCTGAAGTGGCAAAACGCGACCCACGCATGCGCAGACGTGCTGTTGCATTGTACGTTCTGTTGAGGATGCGAACGGGGCTCTGGAACGGATCCCGCTCGCATCCCGAGGTACCACTGTACCTCGGTTTAAGAACAGTCCTGTTTATGAACGATTCGGTTTACGAACTCTGCAAAACTGGAAGTTGTGTCCCGGTTTGCGAACTTTACCTCGGTCTAAGAACGGAAGCCGAACAGTGGAAGGGCACCGGCGGCGGGAGGCCTCATTAGGGAAAGCGCGCCTCGGTTTAAGAATGGTTTCGGTTTAAGAACGGACTTCTGGAACGGATTAAGGTCGTAAACCGAGGTACCGCTGTATAGGACTTTGCATTCCAATTCTTGGTGGCCTTGCTTTACACAAGTCTGTGTCCTTTGTGTTGAATTGTGCTCCCCCATAGCCCCTGCCCCCCAAATGCAGCATATTCCCTGCATTAAGGAGACTGTTCCTTCTCCCTCAATGGCCTTCCCCTTTCTGCGCACCAGCTCCTTTGGCCTTGCTTGCCGAATTTATGAAACGCATCCCCCGGGCTTGCGGGAGTCAGCCCTTCCTCCCCCGAGTGTGCTTCTGTGCTCGTGTGAGAGAGCTGATAATTGTGAGCGCTCCCTAGGAGAATCTGTGGGGCCATGGGACACAATAGGCAAGGTTTGAGGGTCTGAAACTGTAGACTTTAATAAAGCCACTGACAGCAAATAAAGAGTCTGACATGTGACTCAGATTACGGACAACAAGGGCTGCTTTGTAGCTCCATCTGCACCCTGATCGGGTCCCATACAGTAGCTGAAAGAACAGAACAAACTGCTGCTGCCTCCAGTAAATACAAGAGTGACACAAAGGCGGCCAAACAGACCAACTTTGTGCAGCTCTGCTACAGCTGAGCTGCCCTCCCACCTTCGCCTGCCCTCTCCCCCATCCCTGGGCTCAGCCTTCTCTGGGTCCTACCTTCCCATTGGGAATAACCAGGTGCTAACTAAATATAACACGCAGCCATATGAATTAAAAGCCTGGTTGCTTGCTCCTTCTGCTGAGAAGCAGCGCCCGGGAGGGAGATCTCGGAACAGATAAGGGAGGGGTGGCTCCCTGCTTTCTCCACCCACTGGAAATCATTTGCTGGGTTCCAGACATGTCGACCTCACAGACCTCACAGACCCCCTGCAAGGTCAGGAGAACGACGGCCACTTTCCGTGGAGGCGGGGAAGGTCTCAGGAGTAGCCACCCCCCTGCCAAGGTGCCTCCGACCCAGGCTGCTTTGCAGGAAACCAGCTTGCCTATAATATTTAAAGGTAAAGGGACCCCTGACCATTAGGTCCAGTCGTGGCCAACTCTGGGGTTGCGGCGCTCATCTCGCCCTTTTGGCCGAGGGAGCTGGCATACAGCTTCCGGGTCATGTGGCCAGCATGACTAAGCCGCTTCTGGCGAACCAGAGCAGCGCATAGAAACGCCGTTTACCTTCCCACCGGAGTGGTACCTATTTATCTACTTGCACTTTGATGTGCTTTCGAACTGCTAGGTTGGCAGGAGCAGGGACCGAGCAACGGAAGCTCACCCCGTCGCGGGGATTCAAACCGCCGACCTTCTGATCGGCACTCACCACCCTTCGGGCCTGGATGGCTACTGAATCAGTGAAGCATCGAGGCCTGGCCCAATGGAGTGAATGGGGCACCCCCCCCCAACATCATTCTGCCCTCAGCCACCCCCCATCTGCCTGCCTTCTTACTTACAACCAGCCCAAGGCGCATAGCTGTCAACCGTCCCTTATTTGGCGAGAAAGTCCCTTATCCCAGCGCTGTGTCCCGCTGCTGTCCCTTATTGATGATGTCCCTTAAATTTCCCGGGTTTCAAAGGAAGCAGCTCCTCTCCCTCCCTCCCTGCCGGCCAGGGAGGCTCCAACTGTGTTGCTTGGCTGTGTTGCTCACCCAATAACGAGTCTAAGAACGGATGGGGGGGTGGAGCTTGCATGCCTTGTACCGTTCAAATCTGCCGCATTGCCTGGGGACTCGCCTTTGCTCAACGCTTCGCAGTGGAGAGGTGACGGTGGTTTCCCTTGCTGCAACCCCTTTGCCAGGTTGCTGTGCTGTGGGAAACACCGCTTGAGGCTTCGTTTGGCTGTCGGCTGGGCTTTCTGCCTTTGGCTCGGAGGGGCTCAGATGTTGAACATACCTGTGCCCAAAAAATCCCTTATTTTGGCTGCTGATCCCTTATTTTTGAGGCTGCTGGTCCCTTATTTTCAAATCTGTAAGTTGACAGCTATGCCAGGGTGTGGCATTGGCTCTCAGATTCCTCCCCCATAGTCACTATATAACTCAACAGCAAGGAAGATGGCGGTTGGGAAACAATTAGTCATCTTTATCTATCATAGGCTGTGTCTCCGCCTTCTGTTGGCTTCCTTGACTTCTGCCTAATCGTTCCTAATGGGATTCCAGTGCACCTCCAAAGAGGATTCCTCCAGGAGCAGGAAGCTGTTCCCATCAAAAACACTGCTAAAATGGAGGGTTTTTTTGCTCCACTAGCTGTGGTTTCAATGGAAATCGCTTCCTGCTCCCATCAGCTGATGAATGGTGAGATTGTGCTTTGCTCCAGCAAACTGGGAGCAACCAGGAGCTCACTTTAAGCTTCTGACTGTTCCTTGGAAGCCACATCTGTAGGGAAAATCTGCACCCAAAATGCCAATTTATGTTTACTGCACAAGTTTATGAAGAGCAGTGGCGTAGCGTGGGTTGTCAGCACCCGGGGCAAGGCAAGTAATTTGCGCCCCCTAACCCATGGATTTGCGCCCCCTAACCCGTGGATTTGCGCGCCCTAACCCTAACCCCCAGATGTTGTGCCCGGTGCGCCCGGCCCCCCCTGCACCCCCCACGCTACGCCACGGATGAAGAGAGCTGAATGCCTAGAGAGAAAACCTCTGTGATATCATTTCCCTTTAATTCTGTGGCGGGAAACTTAGGCAAAAGATTTACATCCTTAGTATTTCCTCCTTGCCTCAGATCACTCTCTTTTTCATTTGCCTGCTGGTGGAGATGGACGTGGAGCACATTTTAGAATGTAGAAAGTAAGAATAAAGTATCACTGCCTGCCTTGTATTCTTCACTGTACCTTGCTGAATCCTGGCAAGACTTAAATGTGAGTAAACATAGCATTTTCTTATACTTACTACAGAGTTTGTTGCCTGATTATTTTTGTAGGAGAGAAAAAGGGGAAACTGAGACTGCTATGGCAGTCTTGATAAGCATATTTAAGGCTAAGCAGCCTAGTCTCAAGTTTCCATTTTACTCTGCAAAGGTATGGCAATATTTTAAATCAGTAGAGTTCTAAACCCCACTCAACTGAGACTGGGGAGATATATTAAGTTTTATATATCCTCTCCTGCTTATTGAAATGCATCCAAGAACTTCAGTACCTGCTCTATAGTTGACATCAAATATGATATCAGGTAGGTAGTAGTTTGGTTCGTCAGGAAAAAAACCCCATGGTGGGCCAAATTTGGCCTGTACGTTGGAGGTTCTCCACCTCTGCCCTAAACGATCCAGGATCGGAGTATCTGAGTAATTGTCTCCTTACGTACAGAAATTGGCCAAACTTTAAGATCTCCTAATAGGCTGCTCAGTATCTCCCACTTGTTGGTGAAAGTATAGTAAATAGACACCAAGGAGAGCGTCTTTACAGTGCCAAGAAAATGGACTGCCCTTTCCAAAGATGTTTGGCTGGCCCTGCTCATCTTTTGGCAGGCAGCTAAGATTGCTTCCAGGGATAGGTCTTTTTAGGCGCAGTCTTTTGAAATGGGTTTTGCTTTGCATCTCTGTGTTTTTAAAAATTCCAATCTGTTTCTGAGTCACTCTGTGCTCTCTCTCTTTCTATCTATCTATCTATCTATCTATCTATCTATCTATCTATCTATCTATCTCTATCTATCTATCTATCTATCTATCTATCTATCTATCTATCTATCTATCTATCATCTATCTATCTATCTATCTATCATCTATCTATCTATCATCTATCTATCTATCTATCTATCTATCTATCTATCTATCTATCTATCTATCTATCTATCTATATCTATCTATCTGTATTTTGGGTCCTGAGCTGCTTCGTATAAAACAAAGCTCTGTGATCTCTATTCATTCTAACGAGGAATCTACAAACCCTAACTTTCCCCCCTTGGGGGCCAAAGTGGATGAAATTTACAGGCAGAGCCCATGAGCCTACAGAAATATAGAGACATATGAAAACATAAAGCTATACAGTACAGGAACAGCATAGTAGCATCAGGCTTTGTGGGGACCCAACTGGGTTGGGTATGTTACTGACATCACACTTCAACTTGGGGGGAGAATACCCAACACCCCAACAACTTCACCCAGATTTGTCTCATTATTTGGTTCCCCCAAAGAGCTGATGTGCACCCCTAACTTTTACTGCTGCTTTTATTCCATTGTAAACTGCCTTATACTTTAGTTTTATTTAGAATTGCATTATTATTATTATTATTATTATTATTATTATTATTATTATTTAAAATGCTATCATAGGTGGTCACCTTGATTATATTGTTTTACATAGGGAAAAAACTGGTTTTAAATGAATGAATGAATGAATGAATGAATAAATAAATAAATAAATGTCCACCTTGTTTGAGATTGAGAGTGACCAGGTAAACAATTTTCTGACTCCTGACTGCTTTAGATGCTAAACAATCCTCACAGTGTCTCTACACTATGGAAGTGCTCACATGCACTTTTAAAGCAGGAGAAACGAAAAACTCCTGTTTTCAGCAAAACTGCAAGCCTGTCCAGTTATGGGCCCAGTAAGCTGCTGCTGCTGCTGCTGCTGCTGCTGCTGCTGTTGTTTAACAGAATTTATATACCGCTTGATTGTAAAACAAAAAAAAAAAAAGCCCCACCTCTAAGGGATTTACAAAGATATAAAATAAAACATTAAAAACATCATTACAACGTTAAAGAAAGAAGAATGCACAAGTAAAGTGATGGGCTATGCTGAACCGAGCAAGTTAACAGCTAAGAGAACTTAATGATGATTGCTTTATGGAAAAAATGGACTATTTAAAGAAATATCATAGTATGATGATTTTGCCAGAAGGATTTGAACTATGAGCAACAGAAGGAATGAGAGATTATTGTATTATTGTTATGATATAAGAGAGGGAAGATCCGGTGCAGCAAGGGGGAGAAATAAAAAAACACAGTGGAAAATGGGATGGGAAGTTGACAAAACAAAACAAATTATTATTTATTGGAATGTTTATGCAAAATTTCTGGAAATTTAATAAAACATATCTTTAAAAACATTAAATATATTGTATTTAAAAATATTCAGAAGATGATTAAAATATTCAGGAGCTAAAAAGATAAAGCACATGTAACTGATACGTGTCTGGAAAAGTTTGCCTGATTAAAAATGTTTTTAGAAGGTGTTACCAAAAAAAAAGTACAGCGAAGATGCCTGTCTGATGTAAATAGGTAGGGAGTTCCCATGTTGTAGGTGTCACCACACTAAAAGACTGAGCATTAATTGGCACCTGTAACCAGTGGCGTGGCGTGGGGGGTGCAGGGGGGGCCGGCCGCACCGGGCACAACATCTGGGGGTTAGGGTTAGGGGGCGCAAATCCATGGGTTAGGGGGGGCGCAAATCCACGGGTTAGGGGGCGCAAATTACTTGCCTTGCCCCGGGTGCTGACAACCCACGCTACGCCACTGCCTGTAACAGTGGCATTTCTGCAGTTTAAAGCAGGATGAGTTGATGGGAGTGGCTGCCGAGACCATATAACACTGGTCCTGAAAGACCTACATTGGCTTCTAGTACATTTCCGAGCACAATTCAAAGTGTTGGTGCTGCTCTTTAAAGCCCTAAATGGCCTCAGCCCTGTATACCTGAAGGAGCGTCTCCACCCCCATCCTTCAGCCCGGACACGGAGGTCCAGCTCCGAGGGCCTTCTGGCAGTTCCCTCCCTGCGAGAAGTGAAGTTACAGGGAACCAGGCAGAGGGCCTCCTTGGTGGTGGCACCTGCCCTGTGGAACACCCTCCCATCAGATGTCGAGGAAATAAACAACTACCTGACTTTTAGAAGACATCTGAAGGCAGCCCTGTTTAGGGAAGTTTTTAATGTTTGATGGCGTTTTAAATATTCTGTTGGGAGCAGCCCAGAGTGGCTGGGGAGGCCCAGCCAGATGGGTGGGTATAAGTAATAAATCATCATCATTATTATTATTACTATGATCCCACAAGTGAAAATAAAGAGAATCTTGGACCCCTGAATGGCCTTGGGATTTTGGACTGCATTTGAAAATGAGGGTGAACGATTTACAACAAGGGGAGTGGCCTCCCCGCCCTGTGGTCTTGGGGAAGGAGAGCGGTGCCCGCAGGAGAGGAAAGGTCCCCGTCGAGAAGCTGTTAGCATCTTTCAGGCCTCGAGTGCAGGAAAAGAGAAGCTGCCCTCGATAACACCAATCAAGAGCAATTTCCCCGCTGAAAGGTGGCCTTGCCGAAGGAGGAGTAGCCAGAAGCAGCTGCATGCCACTGCTGTCAGAGTTGGCCAGGTCTGTCAATTAAGAGAACACAGAGCAATCTGTGATCGCTGAAAGAGATCCCTTCAGTCTGCTTGGCGGCTGAGAGACAGGCCTTTTGTCTGCCTGCATGTCTCAAATAGTTTCAGGGTCCTGATAAGAAGGCATCCCATAAAAAAAACCGGCCTTATGTGGCAGCTCCGGCATACCTCAGCTGGGGCGCAGGAGGTGGGTGGGAGAAGAGGGAACAGTGTGCCTTGGTTCACCAGGAGGCAAGTTACTGACAGATGCCTGGTTTGGTGGTCGCCGCGTAAAAACCTGCTGTCACAAACTCTTGTTGATGGATAGCGTAATTTACCTCTCCCATCTCAATGGAGTTTCATAATGGACGAAAAGGTTATGACAGCGCAGAACAGAGGGGCAGATCATCAACTTTCAACATGTAGCAATGCCGGCGGTGAAAGCCTCTTTGAGTGGGGAGCAGGGAGAGGACCACCAGCGTTCTTTGAACAGTGTACAGGATTTGAACCCAGCGCAGTTGTGAGAGTGGGAGACAAGAGAGAGAGAGGTCTCAGAATCATGGGACCCACGGGATGCTTCCTTTGTCTGCCTTGGACAAAGATGGTGTTACTGCAATCATGAAAAAAATATTTTTTTTTAAGTGTGCCAGAGGCAAAATCATATAAGAGCTTCTAATTGTTTGACATTTGCAGCCACTACCCATTGGATCGGAGGACGAGGGTGGCGCTGTGGGTTAAACCACAGAGCCAACCTAGCAGTTCGAAAGCATGTCAAAGTGCAAGTAGATAAATAGGTACCGCTCTGGCAGGAAGGTAAACGGCGTTTCCATGCGATGCTCTGGTTCGCCAGAAGCGGCTCAGTCATGCTGGCCACATGACCTGGAAGCTGTACGCCGGCTCCCTCAGCCAATAAAGCGAGATGAGTGCCGCAACCCCAGAGTCGGTCAGGACTGGACCTAATGGCCAGGGGTCCCTTTACCTTTACCTTACCCATTGGATGTGTTCGGTTCATAGGGATGCCAGTGTTTTTGGCAATTATATGTGTTAACGGCAACAACTAGGAGAAATGTTGGTCTTTCCCTGTTTTCTACTCATCAGCAACAAGATGTCTGGCTCAAACTGTTTCCAAACCATAAGGTACCCAACAGGAGCATGCAACTACCAGCCTTTGTAAAGTATGAACAATTGTGGAAAACAAAACTTTGGGAGATTCCTAAATTTAGACATTTGACCTGGAAATTTGAAATGCGCCGAAATGCACGCTCGCTTTGTATGCAGTCTCTTGGTTCTGGCGAGGTGTTTAGGGGATACAGTGGCACCTCAGGTTACATACGCTTCAGGTTACATACGCTTCAGGTTACAGACTCCATTAACCCAGAAATAGTGCTTCAGGTTAAGAACTTTGCTTCAGGATGAGAACAGAAATTGTGCTCCGGCGGTGCGGCAGCAGCAGGAGGCCCCATTAGCTAAAGTGGTGCTTCAGGTTAAGAACAGTTTCAGGTTAAGAACGGACCTCCAGAATGAATTAAGTACTTAACCTGAGGTACCACTGTATTTTAAAATTTGTTAATATGGTTTCCTGTGTCTCGAAACGTCCTAGCTGGGTCAGAAATTGTGTGAACAAATGAGGGTTGCTCGGATTGAAGGGTCTCCCCACCACCTATTGGCTGTTTGAGACAGGCTTGATTGAATCTCCCCTGCATTTCTTCCCCATCAGACACTTGACTGGTAGAATCCAACTAAGTTTGCCCGATTTTGTACAGCTGTCTTGCAAATAAAAGCACAGAGGCACTGCTGTTGTTGGTAGCTGCCTGTCAGTGCCCTGGGGCTCCTCTTCCAATGTTTATTTTCCTCCCTGTTTAACACCTTCCCCTCCCAATGCTTGGTGTGTGTGGTTTTCATCAGAACTGCCACAGAAGGGTTAATTTCTCCCTCTCTGCTTCCCGAAGCCTTGATCCTGATTACGCCCCCCCAGTGGCGTAGCGTGGGGGGTGCAGGGGGGGCCGGCCGCACCGGGCGCAACATCTGGGGGTTAGGGTTAGGGGGCGCAAATCCACAGGTTAGGGGCGCAAATCCACGGGTTAGGGGGCACAAATTACTTGCCTTGCCCCGGGTGCTGACAACCCACGCTACGCCACTGCCCCCCCACCTGCTATTTGCGGTTGCTAAAAGATCCACACATCTTAAACCAAAGCACGCAATGCCACGAGTCGCTTAGTCCTGAAAATCTCCAGATTTTCAGTAAAAGAAAGCACCGTTTAAAGAAGAAAAAAGAAGAGACTTGACCTCTGCTAAATGCCTCTTGTGTGATTCTCATAAAGCACTTGATGTGAGAGACCACTTCTCATGGGCCTGATTCATGTTTGAGTGCTTTGCAAAAAAATTGTGTCATTTTATTTAACTGTTGCTTCTACTTAACACCCGCAGTTTCATGATAATAGATATCCTTGTGTCTACCTGGCCCAATCCCTGGAATACTTAACAGATATCCGCAGGATAATTTGATGTTGTTCTAATAAGGGGCAGCTCAAGACGTTTTGCCGCCCGAGGCAAAGGACAAGATGGCATCTCCTCCCGGTTTCATGTGTAGGAGCCAACTGGACTGCACTTAAATCTTGCTGCAACACTGGTGACAGGATAGCATCCTATCACGCCTGAGACAGCAGACCAGATGAGAAAGCACAGCAGAGGTCATGTGGCAACAAAGGAGAATAGTTGGGGGTTCAGAAGGAGCACCAAGGGGCTGCTGCCATCCTGTGAGCATTTGCCACCTATTTCCCTCTGCCTAATGGTAGGGCCGGCATTTAATTCTTTTCTCTTTATTGCACAAGTCTGTGACTGATCTGGCCTCTTCACCGTTATTTCATTAACTAACCTCCTTTTGCCTTGAAATCTTTTGATTTATGTACATGTGAACAAAGCTGTAGCATCGCTTCTCTGCTGGTCAGTGTCCGGTGCAACGGCATTTTCTGCATTCCCCGCTATTGATTTATTGCTTTGGGTGTTTCCAATAATCTACATCACGTCCACTTTCTGGAACAGTGTAATATATGTCACACCTCTGCAGCTGTTTATGGCTGATGTGTGAACACGTTGATGCTGAGTCACAGAGTTTGCAACGAGGAGGAGCACATCCTTTTCAACAACCTTTGAAGGTGCAAAGGGATACTGGCGTAGGAGAGGCCTGCCAGCCTGCTTTTTTAAAAAATTACTTTTTTATTCAAAATTAAAACAAAACATATTGTCCAGAAACATATCATCCTTATTTTCCCCCTTTTCCCCTCCCTCCCCCACAGAACCCACCCACCCTCACCCTCCGACTTCCCTCAGTTCCAGTCTTTGATTTCTCTAAAGATGCTGTTTTCTGCATGTTACACAGTTGTATAGATCCTCAAACTATTTAAGTAATAATTATCAATAAAAAGTTTGTGAATGTTTATTCAAAACCAGCCAAGGAGTCCGGTTCGCTTTATGGCGTCTTCAAATACTTTGTAAAGGGTTCCCATTCATCTTTAAAGTCACAGTTACCCTTGTCCCGTAGCTTGTATGTCAGTTTTGCCAGTTCTGCATAGTCCATCAAATTTCCTTGCCATGATTCTTTAGTTGGGGTTTCTTCAGTCTTCCATCCTTGTGCTATTAAAACTCTCGCGGCCGTTGTCACATACATGAAGATGTTTTTCAGCTTTTTTGGTAGATCTTTCCCTACAATCCCTAATAAAAATGCTTCAGGTTTTTTAACAAATGTTAAATGGAACGTTTTCTTCAATTCATTATATATCATTTCCCAAATTTTTTAAATTACCTTACAATCCCACCACATATGATAAAATGCCCCCTCCTTTTCTTTACATTCCCAACATATATTTGAACTAGTTTTGTACATTTTCCCTAACTGCACTGGTGTTATATACCATCTTTACATCATCTTCATGTAATTCTCCTTCAATAGGGAACAATCTGTAAATTTTAAATCAGTTTTCCATAATTTTTCCCAGTCTTCTATCATAATGTTGTGACCTACATCTTGTGCCCATTTAATCATAACTGATTTTACCACTTCATCTTTCGTCTCCCATTCTAATGCCAGCCTGCTTTCTGAACTAACACAGACCAGGTCACTTCTGTTTTGGGACTCGTTCTAGAACAGAGTACTATTTCAGAGCCCAACTTTGACTTCTGATTTGCTGCCCTGTTTCCCAGATTCAAGTAGCCACCCTTCATTCTTTCTTCCAGGTGATGACCCTGATATTCCTTCCTATTGCCATGAAATTTCCATGATTGCCTTGAGTCTGTAGACTTAGGATCCAGTCCTGCCTGGATCCTCATTATAGTTCCAGACCCTCCAAGTGTCCCTATTTTCCAGGGACAGTCCCGGATTTACAGAAGCCATTCTAGTTTCTCATTTGATCCCGGAATGTCCCACTTTTCCTTAGGACGTCCCTATTTCCATCGGAGAAATGTTGGAGGCTGTGGCAGGACATCCCTATTTTCAGTGGAGAAATGCTGGAGGGTATGGAAACATGGATGACTGTTTCTGGGAAGAATGGAGCACTGTACCAGCTGCAGTACCAGGATTCCCATTCCGTTGTCCTCTCCTTTCTGTAACTCATGCGGTTTTTAAAAACCACAATGGCCATAGCAAGGGCTCCAGCCAAAATCCTGTTTCCCCGCTCTCTGTATGCATGCTTTAATTTAAAATATCAAAGGGGGTGCAGGTCTGGGGTGGGGGCCCTGGAATGGCTTCTCCTGCTCCTGCCACCCTCAAAGGTGGCCATGGGGTGGTGTTTGTGTGTGGGGTGTGTGTTATGTACTGAAGTTCTCACCCTGGGCCAGCAGGGGGATACTGTAGATAGTTATGCAAATAAAGGATCAAAAAGTGACGTTCAGTGATTGGATAGTTTGTATGCAAATGAAGGATCGAAAAGTGATGTTCAGTGATTGGATAGTTTTAGAAAATGGCAACAGTTACATTGTTCTGGAGCTCTATATAAGCAGGCTGACTGAGCCCCTCAGCTCAGTTCTGTTCTGACATCTGAATAAAGAAGAGCTGTTTGAAGAATCGCTGTGTCGTCTGCTATGTTCGCCCACAACTTAACAGGGTTGTGTTTTTTTTTTGGTTATATCTTATGAAGAAAAAACGAAGCTCAAGTCTCCACACACTGGTAGGTCCCAAACCTGAACTAAATAAATCAGTTCAGCTCCCCTCTCCACTTATCTTCCACTCCAGGTGGCAAGGAGGTCGCAGAGAAACTGTCTCTTGCGGTGGTATAGACCATGGGTAGGCAAAATAAGGCCCGGGGGCCAGATCCAGCCCAATCGCCTTCTAAATCCGGCCCGCGGATGGTCTGGGAATCAGCATGTTTTTACATGAGTAGAATGTGCCCTTCTATTTAAAATGCATCTCTGGGTTAATTGTGGGGCATAGGAATTCGTTCATATTTTCCCCAAAAAAATATAGTCCGGCCCCCCACAAGGTCTGAGGGACAGTGGACCGGCCCCCTGCTGAAAAAGTTTGCTGACTCCTGGTATAGAATCTCTCTCTTTCTCATAAAAAAAGCCAGGGGGAGAGCAGGAAGACACCAGTGCCTCTGCTGTTCCATTAAGAAGAAGGAAGCAGGGGGTACAGCAAGGGGAATTAAAACAAACAAACAAACAAACAAATAAACAAACAACAACAATAATGAGTGCTATTTTTTTAGAAAAAGAGGTGCCACGAACACCACCCTTATATATATATATATTTAATAATATTTTATTAGGTTTTGACAATACAAAAGTTTAGAAAACACAAAAAACAAATACAAAATACGAAAGCACAAAAACACAAAATACAAAAATACAAACATTAAACACAAAAAGAAGAAAAAACACATATAAAAAACAAAATTTCTCTCTTTCTTAATCTCTCCACTTTAGGTTAACTTATTTTTCTGACTTCCTCGCGTCTCCCATTTTTGTATCCCTTTTAAATTTAGTTCAGCAAATTCATGGTCTATAAATTTATCTATTATTAGTCCCCTTATGCTTTTTACCTTGTTGCTAGAGCCCCTTCAATTCATTTCAATGTCATCAACATTCAAAAATTTTACAATATTTCTGCAAATAAATTTTAAATTTGCTCCAATCTTCTTCCACCAACTCTTCTCCCTGGTCTCGGATTCTGCCAGTCATTTCCGCCATCTCCATATAGTCTATTAGTTGCATCTGCCATACGAACACCACCCTTATAATGGCAATGGAACCCACCTGAGAGGAGCCAGAACTGAGTTCTGGCTGAAAAAATGCCATAATAATAATAATAATAATAATAATAATAATAATAATAATAATAATATACCGCCTTCTTGCAAGGATACATGTCACAATGTCTGAAATAAGGATGGAGCTATGTAGAGGCATTTGCTGGCTCCACAGTGTTTCCCATATTGTGATTTTTGCAGTGCTTTTTTCCTAAAAAATGTTTAGGGGTACTCTCATTTTCTTACTCATATTGAAATACTGCCCCTCAATGAGGCCAAACTTAACATTCACAAAATGTTTAGGGGTATTCGTCCCCCCAGAAAAAAAGCACTGGATTTTTGCATAGCACACACACACACACACACACACACACACACACACACCACAACTCGCAATATATTACCAGGTCAAAAATTATGAAACCGATATCACAATATGGACTCCAAACCAGTTTTGGACAATATATCAATACATCACCCAGCCCTAGTGCAAACTGGAGTGGATATCATCCAGTCGCAGTGAATTAAAGTGTACTCATTTGAGAGAGGCGCTGGTGTAATTATTTCAAAACTTGGTGTCAGTCCTGCAAAGGACGGTTCTCCGGGGATAACTGAGACTGCTCAAAGAACACCCAGCGACAACAACATGAGATATAATATCATCAGCCTACAGATTGGTAGCTCGTGGGAAGAAGCTAGTTCAAGTGCATCTTGGATAGGACAGCCATTCTTGGTGAGTCTCTTTCTCTCCACCTTTAAGAGTCGATTCTGTTCCTGAATGGCTGAAGAAGGAATTGGGCCTCTTTGGGGCTCTTAATGTCTTCACTGCCTCTAGTTTAGCACCTTTTATCTCTTAATGCCCTTAGCCAGCCAGCCAACCAGCCAGGGTGGTAACTGAAATCACCACCCAACCATTTGCGTTTCCTTTATTTTCCCTGGTTGCCTCCCTGTGTGCGAAGAGCCTGATTTTGAGAGAGAGAGAGGAAAAGAGAAAAGAAGGGAGAGAGAGGGAGAGGCGCTAAAAGCTCATTTTCCTGGTAATTTACTCTTCTCTTCAGTTAGGTCCTGCTGCTCAGAAGCCTATTCCTGTTACAATATTAGATATAAACAAGTAAACTGTGTAATGGATCACATTAAGCAGACCCTGCGTCTTGAGGCAGGATTTAATTTGCATGGCAGATTATCTTGTCTGCAGTAGGAGAGACGCCCCGGGGGCACCAACCGCATTAATAGGATCTACTCTCTTAAAATCCATTAAGTCAATTGAGTGGACCAGTCTATAATCTCATTTCAAATACAGCGTGAAAATGCTTAAACACTGGCCCCTATGACATTGACAGCAGCGGGGAAGGGGCTAAAGGGAAGCTGGAGACCTCACTGTACCATATTGCTCGCCTGCCTGCGGCAAGGGGGAGGGCGAGGGGAGGCGATGCTCTCTTTCAGCAAACTCTGCGAGGAAAGAGCTTGACAGCAGGAAGGAACGGGGACCAGAACAGGAGGCAGGGGCTGCACAGGGAATGAGCCTGGGCTGCGTTCCAAGTCACAGAGAGCTGCTGGAACCAAAGTGCGCCGTTTTCCTACTAGGGTCTTAGGCCTAGGAAAAGGCAGAGTAATGGCAACTTGGCTTTTACTCACTTCCTCACATTTCTCTGTTTATCTATACACCTGTGCCGATCCCTGCTTGGGTTGCTTTGCTCTCGTTCAGACGTACAGGTTACATACGCTTCAGGTTACATACGCTTCAGGTTACAAACTCCGCTAACCCAGAAATAGTGCTTCAGGTTAAGAACTTTGCTTCAGGATGAGAACAGAAATTGGGCTCCGGCGGCGCGGCAGCAGCAGGAGGCCCCGTTAGCTAAAGTGGTGCTTCAGGTTAAGAACAGTTTCAGGTTAAGTACGGACCTCCGGAACGAATTAAGTACTTAACCTGAGGTACCACTGTATGTCGTAGTTACTCACAAAACAGGGCTCCTAAGTTGCCACAGGTTCTCCCCACACGCCATGTGCCAGAACTGAGAAGATGCTGTGTCTGAGGAGGGTGTGTCTGCCAAGCATTTAAAAACACAGTGGCACCTCGGTTCTCGAACGTCTCCGCCGACGAACAATTCGCAACCCGAACGCCGAAACCCCAGAAGTAATTGCTTCCATTTTCGAACACGCCTCAGAAGTCGAACGGCTTCCGAGGCATGTTTCTCCATTTTTTCAAAGGGTTTTGCTGACTGCCCTTTGATCTTCAGTTTTTGAACATTTTGGAAGTTGACCTGTCTCCTGGAACGGATTACGTTCGAAAACCGAGGTTCCACTGTATTCTGTCCCATACCTTGTTGATCTGGGCCAATTGCTAAAACAACAACCAAAGACTTATATATGAAATTGAAAGAAAGTAGAGAGTGGCAGGAGATATGATATTGCTGCCCCTCTTGCCTCTTGTTTAGCCTTGACCACAAAGAACCATCTCCACTGATGGTTAGGAGGGGGGAGATACCAAGGTCTTTGACTTGAGGTGGATCTCTCAAGAGAAGGTATTATACAATCACATGACAGCAACTGGGAGAAGAGACATTGACTCTCAGAGTCCTGCTCCCTTTTCTGTGCTTCTTCTTCAGCCTTGGAGCACTTGCAAAGAGCGGAGGGAAAGTGTTGGAGAACTAAGGGCTGAGTTTCTCCTGAAAGATGTCAACCTCTGAAGATGCCTTCAGCCTTGGCCATAGTACAGAAGGAGTTCCACGGGGGAAAGCAATGCATCACCTCGTTTTCCAAGACATTGCAAGTTAGGTGACAATTATTGTCATTCTTCAAATAGGGAAAATGAGGCACAGGTGAGTTCAACCTGCAAGGTCTTTCCAATGGACTTGCCTTCTTCCCACCTCAGGGAGACACCCTTGAAGAATGGGTGTGTATGATATTTAGTACATGTGTCTTTACATGGGAGAGCAAGCAATGGCTTGGACCCCAATATTTTGCTGCATGGACTACTCTGGCCCCAAAGTTCAGGAGAACCCCCATAACACCTTATTAGGTAGTGGGTGGTGGTGATGCAGATATTGTGATTGTGTGTGTGTGTGTGTGTGTGTGTGTGTGTGAGAGAGAGAGAGAGAGAGAGAGAGAGAGATATGCAAACAACAATTGCCCTACTTCAGGCATGTCCAAAGTCCGGCCCAGGGCCTAATCCGGCCCACCTGTCGGTTGAATCCGGCCCCTGCATCAGTTTATTTTATTAGGTAAAATCCTAAAACAAGGTCAGCAGCTTCAAACCTAAAACAAGGTCGGCAACATCGGGGGAAAATCCCCCCCCCCAAGTTCAACAACTTGAATCCTAAGAAAAGCTCAGGAACCTCAATCGTTAAAAAAGCTGAACAACATTGATGTAAAATCCAAAAAGAAGTGCAACAAGTTCAATCCTAAGAAAAGGTCAACAACTTTGGTCGGCCCTCACGCATGTTCACGTCATCACATCTGGCCCTCTGCCCTACTTGAGTTTGGGCACCTCTGCCCTACTTGAGGTTCCCTTCTACTTGAAATAATTGGAGTGAAGGATATTGAAATATTATTTCAAACAAATACGTTGCAGTGTGTTTCCCAAGAACTGATAGTCCTTATTTAAAACAACAACAACTCTGGAAGCACGTGGTGTGTGTGTTTTAAAGGAGATCTAAGAAAAGCTGCGTCATCCATCATTAAAAAAAGAGCTGACAAAGTGAGGGCTGGAGGTGAGCCTGCAAAACTCACGTCTTTTTACAAAAGGTGTTAAGGGCAATCATGGGAATTACAGGTCTCAATGAGCCTCACATCTGGAGCAGGAAGAATTGCTGAGTAAATCATTAAAGGCAGAGTTATAAATGTCGAGATGTGCAAGGATAGTCTAGTCAAGGGAGTCCAGACAGTTTCTGATTGGTGGCTCTTAAACTTGGCTCTGAGAGAATTCATGAAAAACAAAAATAGAAAAGAAGGATACGGACTAGAAGACTACAGAATTGAAAACGGGGCCTTGTCTTGGTATCCTTCACCAACCACCATGGGCATAGCCAGGATTTTTTTGGGGGGTGGGCAAAACCTAAAAAATGTTCAACTTTTTTTGGGAGATCACAGACATTTTCTTTAAAATGTAAAAATCTGCACCCCCAAATACATTACGGGGAGCAGACTTTTGTTTGGGGGGGAGACTTCTGCTGGGGGTGGTGGAGGCAGAATCTCAGTTTCTTAAGTATTTTTAATGCTTTTTAATACTTTTGGAGGATTTACACCCATGCCAACCAACCAGGAGTATCTTGTTCTGATCCTGAACAGTAATAAATAATAATAATAATAATAATAATAATAATAATAATAATAATAATAATAATAAAATTTTATTTATACCCCGCCCTTCCCAGTTCAAAAACTGGGCTCAGGGCGGCTAACAACAAATTTAAAACACTTTAAAACACTTAATTATGAAAGCAGCATAAAATACAGTATGAAAACATGAATAACAATAAAAATCAAAAATCAATTAGATAATCCCCAGGGCTAGCTGGATGAATTGGTCCTACTTGGACCAGCGAGGAGGCCAGGGGAGAATGAGCTGTGGGGTAATGCTTTGGATCGTGAAGCTGAGACTGATGTTGGGAAAGATGGAGGGCACAAGGAGAAGGGGACGACAGAGGACGGGATGGTTGGACAGTGTTCTTGAAGCTACTAGCATGAGTTTGACCAAACTGCGGGAGGCAGTGGAAGACAGGAGTGCCTGGCGTGCTCTGGTCCATGGGGTCACGAAGAGTCGGACACAACTAAACGACTAAACAACAACAATTGCAGCTATAAAGTTTTGCAGTGCAAAGGAGAAAGATTTCTTTTTCTTTTGAGCAAAATGGCACAAATTCACGGACAAGACAGCAGAAGATCAAGTCACACACATTTGTGGTGTGCGTAGGCCATCCCAGTTTGCCTTCAGGAGAGTGGAGAAGGGAGAAGCAGCTTTGTTTTGCTCTGAGTTGGCTGAGACTCAGTTCTAGCACACCTTTATGCTGCACCAACGTTGATAAATAATGCATTCTGTCCAATGGTAAGGCATCTATTCATGGGACCGTAAGGGAAGTAATTTTCAGTTATACATCCCTCCCCCACTAAGCCTGATCCAGGAGATTGGGGGACCCTCAATAGCTGACACAGGGGGTGAAGGGGACTTTAGCGGGGAAGTGGGGGATTGCTGAAAATTGTTTCCTTTCTTTGGTGGACATGCCCAAAGATTAAGGCCTTCTGGGAGATGATCTATAATGAAATGAAAAAGGTATTCAAGTATACCTTCCTGAAGAAACCAGAGGCCTTTCTCCTGGGTATTGTCGGCCAATTGGTGCCAAAGAAGGACAGAACTTTTTTTATGTATGCAACAACAGCAGCAAGAATATTGATTGCAAAGTATTGGAAGACACAAGATTTACCCACACTGGAAGAATGGCAGATGAAGGTCATGGACTACATGGAACTGGCAGAAATGACGGGCAGAATCCGAGATCAGGGAGAAGAGTCGGTGAAAGAAGACTGGAAGAAATTCAAAGACTACTTACAGAAACATTGTAAAATTAATGAATGTTAGAAGGATGTTGGATAGAAACTAAGCAGTTTCCAGCTGTAATGCTTTGAGAGATATGGGGGAAAAAAAGGTATTACAAATGGGTAAAAGTTTAATGGTAAGGATTTGCTGAACTAACAAATCAAACTGGAATACAAAGAAGGGAGGTATGAGGAGGTCCGAGGAAATAAGTGTATGGAAGTTATGTTATTGAAAATTAATGTGTGTTTTTAACTGTTTTTTATTTTGTATGTTTATTTTTCTTTTTTCTTTTTGTTATATCTTAAAAACTTTCAATAAATATCTTTTAAAAGAAAATTGTTTCCTTCCCCATTCTATTGACGGAAGCCTTACTGTTAAGTGTCATTGTTAGATCCAACCCCCCAAAAATACGTACAAGAGAGCATAAATCTCCTTCAGAGGAAAGCATAGCATGAAAGTATGTCTCAGCTTCAGGATCAGTCCTTCCAGTGAGCACTCAGGGCTGATTTCCTTCAGAATGGAGAGGTTTGATCTTCTTGCAGTCCATGGGACTCTCAAGAGTCTCCTCCAGCACCATAATTCAAAAGCATCAATTCTTTGGCGATCAGCCTTCTTTATGGTCCAGCTCTCACTTCCATACATCACTACTGGGAAAACCATAGCTTTAACTATACGGACCTTTGTCGGCAAGGTGATGTCTCTGCTTTTTAAGATGCTGTCTAGGTTTGTCATTGCTTTTCTCCCAAGAAGCAGGCGTCTTTTTATTTTGTGGCTGCTCTCACCACCTGCAGTGATCATGGAGCCCAAGAAAGTAAAATCTCTCACTGCCTCCATTTCTTCCCTTCTATTTGCCAGGAGGTGATGGGTCCAGTGGCCATGATCTTAGTTTTTTTATATATTTGTTGTGTGTGTTTGGGAAGAAACCGGACAGGAGAGACAAGTCCAGCTCTAACATTGGGCAGAGTGAGGCGGCTGCCTCAGATAGAAGATGCTGGGGTAGAGTAAGGAGCAGCATCAAGTTCAGGTGATTGGTAACACAGACACCTTCCACATGCATATTTGGATTATTCGACCTGGTGGCCCAAGTCTAGTGTGAAGAAGGAGAAGCACGCTGGACAAAGGATAGCTTGGAAGCAGGCCTGTTGTAACTGGTCAATTAATTGGTTAGGTTAATTTCAAAAGAGCCTTCATAGAAGGTAGCCATCTTTTACGGAATCATTGTAGAAGAGTCATTCCTCCTGCGACACCTGGGCGCATCATCTAAAAGCAACGCATGCTTCCCACCCTCCAGAACTTCCATTTTAATTATATGCAAACCGTCCAATTAATAGAACAAAACTGACATGATTAATCAAAACTCCTTGAACAGGGTGGTGACCTTCATTGCAAGCCTTCTTACACTAGCCCCTGCAAATAGCTCAAGCCCTCCTGAAATCAAGGGAACAATGGTGGAAAAGCTACCCCAAAGAACAATTTCCTGCTGTTGAGCAAAGCCAAAGCAGAACCCTCATCTGCAGGAGCTTCTCCTTCAGAGGAGCAGATCATACTCACAGTGTCTCCACCTCCATCGTTCTGCCCGGACACTGAGGTCCAGTGCCGAGGGCCTTCTGGCAGTTCCCTCGCTGCGAGAAGCCAAGTTACAGGGAACCAGGCAGAGGGCCTTCTCGGTGGTAGCACCCGCCCTGTGGAACGCCCTCCCACCAGATGTCAAAGAGAAAAATAACTACCAAACTTTTAGAAGACATCTAAAAGCAGCCCTGTTTAGGGAAGCTTTTAATGTTTAATAGGTTATTGTATTTTAGTGTTTTGTTGGAAGCCACCCAGGGTGGCTGGGGAAACCTAGCCAGATGGGCGGGGTATAAATAATTATTATTATAACAACTGCCATTGTAGCCAGCCAAACACTACTCAATAAATCTACTCTATGTTAACCAGATCCATTCATGTCATAGATCTCCTCTGAGTAGGACCCACACTGGATACAGCTGTGGGCTCCTGAATAAAACAATTTCCATGGATTACAACTCCAATCTCTGCGGCAGTTTCAAAAGCTGTGGACATGTTTATTTGGGAAAGAATTCATTTTTCCCAGGCAGAAAACATTCTGCTTTGCACCTTGACTGCTATCTGTGCAACAAGAAGTACAGGGGGCAAAGTGGGGAAGCAGATGCACCTTTCAAACAATATTATTGGGCAGCAAAATCCCTGTAGGGCAGGAGCGGTGGAGACTGGAGACAAACAGTAGAAGCACTTATCCAACATTTTGGTTCCTGAATCTCACACATTACATTTTAGAATCCAAATATAATTTGAAGAATACATTTATTTATTTTGCCGGGGAGGGGGGGATCTTTTCCATTAAAAGAGAAATCAGTACCAAATCAGACCTTGTCTACAAGCAGTGAGATATCATGACAGACGAAACAACTTCCTCTTTGAGATATGTTGACCTTCAACTTGACCAAGGAGTGCACTTCAACATTCCGTTTTCGAAGTCTCAAAACACCCGATTTTCACTGCGAAGGCAGTTCGGTTTCATAGTTTTCTTAAGCTAATTTGAGGTTTTTGCTGGGTTATAGATTTGGGCGGATTGTCTAATGCACTTCTATAAAGGCCAGGGATTCTCTTAAACAAAGAAATGTTTGGAGTTCAGTACCCAGGGTAGCACATCATGTTTTAACTAATTTTAATGTATTTTTACATGGTTGTAACTGGCAACTTCCCCTCCCTCACAAAAAATGTTAAAAATGTGGCATTTACATAACCACTCTCCCCTAGTGGGTAACTGATTCCCTTTCCAATACTTAGCCACCAGGATGGTTATGTCAGCTCTCAGAATATTAAGAAGTAGCCAAATTGACAGACACAATAAGACAAAAACCAAAAAGTGAAGTTAAAAAAAAGAATGGGAGTGCCTAAATGAATACCTTAAAAGTCAAGGTTCGAGGACAGAAATCTGGCTGAGTCTGGAATAACCTTGTGAAGTGAAAGGATAAGAAAGAGGGATTTGTATCCAGATGTTAGGATAGAGATGATAAGGAAAACAGGAAGACACAATGAGAGATAAAGGAGGTGCTGTGGGATTGGTGGAAGTCAATGTTTGTTTTTTATTTTAGTGTTTATAGTAAGATATGCATTTGTTTTTGTTTTGTTTTTTGAATGTTGGTTTTTGTGTTTTGTATATTGTTATTCTTTGATTTTTTTGTGTTGTGTGGAAAATACTAATAAAATTTATATTCATTTAAAAGAAATAAAAATAAAAATGTGGCATTTATAGTAAGTTTACCACTTTATGGTGAGTACTGTCTCATTTTATTTTATTTTAAAAAGTCCTGGAATCTTATTCTGAGGGGCAGGTAACTATTACTACTACTACTACTACTACTACTACTACTACTACTACTACTACTTTTAGCTGGTATATAAATACAGAGGAGCAAAAGGACAGAAATTAAAGAGGTGCTCCCACTGCTTACTGAATTGTTCCTTCCTTCCTTCCTTCCTTCCTTCCTTCCTTCCTTCCTTCCTTCCTTCCACCACCACCCCCTTGCCCCCAATCCGCCACAATAAAATTGCAGGTGTTGCTGCTTCTCTGCCCCTTGTCATTGGGAGTCAGGCAGAAGGAAAAAACGCAGAAAGACGGGCAAAAGGAGAAGCGGAATAGCGAGAGAGATTCAAGAGCTGGCTGGCTGCTGTGCGGTGAGCCTTGTGTGTGGCAGAGATTTGTGTGTGTTTGTGTGGAACAGGCACTGTTTAGATAAACAGATGGCAACAAATGGCATAAAATTATATACCCATAATGTCAGTTCATAACATTTTGTTCGACATACTTGATTTAATCGCCTAGCTGACGATTTTGCTTTTGGGCCCATATGGTGGCAAATGGCAAATGAACACTTTTACACAGTAACTCCAATCTGGTACTTTTTTTCTTTTTTTATCACGGAGACTTGGGGAGGAATCCAGGAAAGGAGATGCAGATGGAGGCTAGATGAGCAAAAGCAGTGTGGGGTGTGTGTGTGTGTGTGTGTGTGTTGGGGTGGTGGCACTCCAGTCTGAACTCTGGAGGTGGGGAGGGAGAGAGAGAGAGAGAAGGACTGAAGACTAGGACCCCCTTCTGATTAACAAGCAGCAAATTAAGTGGATGACCTCTAAAGATGGATCTGGCGAGGTTTCCTTGAAAAAGGGGGAGAGCGAGGAGACAGGCAAAGTCAATTGGCAGGGGGGAAAATGAAGGAATTTCAGGAGCAAAGAGAGGGCAGAGCGCAGCTCAGTGAACGAACTGGACAAAGCAAACTCCCAGCCTGGAAGGGATGGATGACTGCTAAGGCTCTTTGACAAAAAGAGGAGATAATGTGCAAACTCAGTGCAGGATTTACATATAAGCTAAACAAGCCATAGCTTAGGCTCCTACTCTCTTGGGCCCCCCCTAAAAAAATGTAAAGGAAAAAAACCTGGATGTACATTTCCAAAAAGTATGGGGGAAAAATAAAATAAAATAAGACCATAAAGAAGGCTGATCGCCAAAGAATTTATGCTTTTGAATTAGGGTGCTGGAGGAGACTTGAGAAGATCAAACCTATCCATTCTTAAGGAAATCAGTCCTGAGTGCTCACTGGAAGGGCAGATCCTAAAGCTGAGGCTCCAATACTTTGGCCACCTCATGAGAAGAGAAGACTCACTGGAAAAGACCCTGATATTGGGTAAGATTAAGGCCACAAGGAGAAGGGGACGACAGAGGACGAGATGGTTGGACAGTGTTCTCGAAGCTACCAGCATGAGTTTGACCAAACTGCGGGAGGCAGTGGTAGACAGGAGTGCCTGGCGTGCTCTGGTCCATGGGGTCACGAAGAGTCGGACATGACTAAACGACTAAAAAACAACACCACCACATACAGCAACAGTGTTTTGTGTTGTGTAGGCTCCTATGATGTAAGTCATGGGCCCCGCCTGCTAGTCTGCTCCCTAAAATATCATTGTTTTGCTCATTTCTATATATAGGGTGCCTACATTCTGCATGGACTGGTTGCATGGCAACATGTGCAAATGGCTTTAGATGCCTATTAGGTCCAGAAATTACCATATAGCATATAGTATATTCAACGCGAAAAACAGCGACAATTTGTTGTTGACAAAGGACAGCTGGACATATAAAGGGCCCCATTACCTTCAGTAGCTTAGGGCCTCATCAAACCTAAATCCAGCCCTGTGCAAACTGGATTCTTCACAGGAGACAGAGGCTAAAAAGCAGGGTTGGAGATGGGGCATGGGGACTATCTTCTAATGTCAACCAAGATCAGGCCCGCTATTGGAAATGATGGGCACAGCACCTGCTGTGCTGTAGTGATTTCATGCTCTTAATTGCAGCTTGTAAAACAGTGATTGAATTGCCCCCCAAACCTCAGGCTTTTATATACATTATTTACACAATGAGTCGCTCCTGATTGGCTGATTCTGCTTCCCTCTTGGAGCCTGATTGGTCTTTTCTTGCAGGACAATCAGTTGTTGCATTCTATGATCCTACCAGCCTAATAGGCTGATTAACTTTCTCTTGGAGCCTGACTGGTCTTTTCCTGCAGGCCAATCTGTTGTTGCATTCTAGGATCCTATGTTATGTACTGAAGTTCTCACCCTGGGCCAGCAGGGGGATACTGTAGATAGTTTTCACTCAGGTCCACATATGCAAATAAGGGATTGAAAGTGACGTTCAGTGATTGAATCGTTACAGAAAGTGGTTACTGTTGCGTTGTAGTGGAGCTCTATATAAGCAGGCTGGCTGAACCCTTCAGTTCAGTTCTGTTCTGGCCTGTGAATAAACAAGAGGTGTTTGAAGAATCGCTGTGTCGTCTGATATGTTCACCCACAACTTAACATCCTACTTGCCTATTGTTCTAGGATCCAAGTTTAGTACATAACAGCTCCCTTGCGCCCTTGGCAAGGGCCCTTGAATCAGTGCTCCCTGGTCCCCTTGGCAAGGAGCTGAAAGCACTTCCTGCTGACTTGGGAGGGGGCCCCACAAGGCTGCTGTGACAGAGCCAGAATGGAGAGGCACTACTTTTGCATATACACCCTGGCGTTGTGTCCTTGGCAGGTGCCAGCCCACTAACCCCTAGGTACGCCCCTGGCACCAAGTGCTCTAAACTGACCTCACCCTTAAAGCAGCAAGGTGGACTATGCAGATGAGAAGACCTCCACCGACCCCATGCCACCTTGCTTCGCAATTAAGGAGGAGGAAGGATTTATGGATTGTCACGTTGCCATGGTTTCCTTCCTTTTTAATACGCAACCAGGTTGTCCCCTCTTCAGTACAAATGGCCATCTGAGGTCAAAATGCAGTGAGGATAACTGACTGAGCTAGACTTTAATTCTCAAAATCCCATTCAGTAAAAGAGTGGGTGACAGGGCGGCATGGGAAACATCAGCTGGGCATGAATAATTTGTCCAGGCCAGCAGTTAATGCAGGCAGTTACAGACCCTCCCTGTTTTCCAGGGACAGTCCCGGATTTACAGAAGCCATCCCAGTTTCTGATTTGATCCCGGAATGTCCCACTTTTCCTTAGGCTGTCCCTATTTTCACTGGAGAAATATTGGAGCATATGGAGTTATCCAAGTCCTGATCCATCTGAAGGAAGCCCTGTATAGGGAAATTTTTTTAAATGTTTAATGTTTTATTATGTTTCTATATATGTTGGAAGCCGCCCAGAGTGACTGGGGCAATCCAGTCAGATGGGCAGGGTATGAACTGTAAAACTGTTGTTGCTGTTACTGAATAGAACACCTCTATTTTCATCAAGGGACGCGGGTGGCGCTGTGGTCTAAACCACAGAGCCTAGTGCTTGCCGATCAGAAGGTCGGCGGTTCGAATCCCCGCGACGGGGTGAGCTTCCGTTGCTCAGTCCCTGATCCTGCCAACCTAGCAGTTTGAAAGCACGCCAAAGTGCAAGTAGATAAATAGGTATCACTCTGGCGGGAAGGTAAACAGTGTTTCCGTGCACTGCTCTGGTTCGCCGGGAGCGGCTTAGTCATGCTGGCCACATGACCCGGTAGGTGTACGCCGGCTCCCTCGGCCAGTAAAGCGAGATGAGCGCCGCAACCCCAGAGTTGGTCACGACTGGACCTAATGGTCAGGGCATAGGCGCCGACTCCATGGGGCTTGAGGGGGCCCGAGCCCCCTCAAAAATTCGTTTGGGGGGGCTCCGCCCCCCCCAATAATCTCCGGCGCCCCTCCAGCAGAGCGCCATCGCCGCCCCTCCCCCAGCCCAAAATGCACAGGGTCGGGCTGCATGCCTCCTGCCCTCCCTCCCGAGCAAAAGCTCCACCCAATTTCCGCTCCGGAGCTGATTAATAGGCGCAGCACGCTCTCCCCTATTCGCTCACGAGGAGGCGGCGCCACTTTATTTGCATATTCATGAGCTTATTTATTATTCATGAGCTTTCCCGGGCCCCCCCCAATATTTTTTATAAGTCCGCGTCCCTGGGTCAGGGGTCCCTTTACCTTTATTTTCATTGAAGAAATGTTGGAGGGTAGGCAGCTTTAGCAACTGCCAACAGCACCTTCTAATTTCTGCAATGTCTCTCAGAAATATTTGCAAGGGGGGGGGGATTCTGGCTACTGGTTCAGGTACCCTCTTCATCCCATGAAGCACTTTCTGGGCCCTGACGTCTTGCAATTCAGGAACACACTGGGACTGAAGGGAGGGGGTCACACACCACATGGCCTAGAGAGAAAGTAGGGGTGTATGATGCTGTGGATTGTTTGCACCCAGAAAGGAAGCGCAAGGTGTGTCCTCTTCAAAACAGTGCTAGTCAAGCTACTAAAATCTACCACCAGAGATCACTATATATGAAGCTCTGCTTGCTGGTCTTGCATCTGTTATCCTGAACTCAGGTGCAACACGGATGTTGCACAGATCACCGGTACTGAGGAAACGGCAAGCTCCCCCTTCTTTGCAACATAACAGTTTATCCTTCCCTTGCATTTGGGAGAATCTGGTAACGCAAGTACTCAAATAACTCATGTCTGCGGTCATTTACCCCCTGCCAGCACAAAGCGGCTGTGCATCTCTTTCTCACAGTCACAAATGCCAACAGAATTGCAACAACTCTACTTTCCCCACTAGTGCCAGAAAGGGCCAGTGCCATTTTATGGGCTGGCTGCCCTTACCAAATATCTGGACTGGATGTTGGTTTTCAGGCAGAGTTCACCTTGACTACACACAGGACTCACTTCTGGAGTCAAACAGGAAGAATCAAGCTTCCTTAAGACCCCCTCAGTACTTCGACATACATCTTCCTTCGCTCTTGCGAAACACCCTGAAGCTAGTCTGTCACACCACTGTGCCAAAATTCACATGCCAAACACAAGCCAAGATGGAAGCATAGCATATAGAGAGACAGGACACCATGTGGAATCACAGGAAGCTCATTTGTGTTGTCTGAATCTTGACTGCAGAATTCAGGCTCCATACAGGTGTCAGTAACTTAACAAGGGAATATACAGCTGGGAGGAATTCCCCAGCATACAAAGACAGGCTCTGGTGGACTGAGTAGATGAGCCCAAAGGTGGTTTCTGTTCAGATATCAAAATGATGAACTTTTCACACAAGAAAGGCGGCCTTTCGTGGACTATTTTAAAAATTACTGTGGTCAAATGAAATTGCGGGCAGGATTTGAGATAAAACTCAGTGGAAGAAAAACGATAAAATAATTGTAATGGAGAAACTTTGTGTAATAGATAAAGCTACAATGCAGTAGAATAAAAGGTAAAGGGACCCCTGACCATTAGGTCCAGTCGTGGCCGACTCTGGGGTTGTGGCACTCATTTCGCTTTATTGGCCGAGGGAGCCAGCGTACAGCTTCTGGGTCATATGGCCAGCATGACTAAGCCGCTTCTGGCGAACCAGAGCAGTGCACCAAAATGCCATTTACGTTCCCACCAGAGTGGTACCTATTTATCTACTTGCACTTTGATGTGCTTTCGAACTGCTAGGTGGGCAGGAGCAGGGACCGAGCAATGGGCGCTCACCCCGTCACAGGTATTTGAACCACCGACCTTCTGATCGGCAAGTCCTAGGCTCTGTGGTTTAACCCACAGCGCCACCCGCGTCCCTAATGCAGTAGAATAGATTTGGGTAAAAAACAGCCATGTAGGAAAAAGGAATTGTCTTCGGGAGCGGGGCATTTGTTCCCTTCTCTTGTGGCATAATGCAATTCACTTCGACTGCGGATTCCTTCTTAGTACCCACCCTATTTTCTGTGACTGTATTTTTTGATTGTAAGTTTTAAAAACTGCCCTTAACGTTGCATTTTAAATTGTCGTAAGTTACCCACCCTGGGATCTTAGGCTGAAGAGTGGATAATAAATGAATACAATAGGAGCATAGGTTGGTAATTGGAGATGCTGTCCCTAAGTGAGATGTTCTGGATCAGGGTTCGCCAACGTGGTGCCCTCCAAGATGCTGTTAGTCTCCAACCATTGCCCATGCTGGATGGGGTTGATGGGATTTGTAGTCCAACAACACTGGGATGGCACCAAATTGGCCATCCCTGATCTTGATTGTGTCCAGTCTCCATCCCACTCCTGGGCTGGGCTGGGCTGTGAAAAAGAACATCCTGCCTCTGGCAGCAGCATTTGACGCTCAGCCAGCCCTAATCTCTGGAACGAATTTCTTCGAGATCCCTCTTTTGTCCGAGTCCCTGCTCTGCTGATTCAAAAGGAGCTGCCAGCCAGTTGCAGCCGCCGCCCAGATCCTGCTGAATCAGCTGTCCACTCGGGTGGCAAGCGTGCCTCTGCGTCGTATCTGATTGCAAATGAAGGACACCCAAACTGGGTCTCTCTGCAGCGAACAGTCTCCGGGAATGGGAGCACTCTTTGGCACGTACCTACCTCCTCCAAGATCCCGCTTAGCATCGTCCCTACTTGTGTAGGGAAGGAAAAGGGCTCGGTTTACAAGGTAATGAAGGGGATCTTGCAACAGAAGACTTCATCATCTTCCCCTACACCTCCAGCCTCTGGCCCCGGAACTATCCCCCCTTTCCTTTTTTCTCATTTCGTACCATTCCTGGCAGTTGGCAACAGAGACTGCTGGAGACAAGAGAAGCTCCCTGGTGCCTCTTTTAATTGCCATTTAGTTAAATGAGAACAGAGACCTACAAATAAACGTCCCCCCTCCCTTCCCTACTCCCCACTGCCAGAAGCTCCGCATTTCAGTCAAGTGCTCACTGGAGAATTTGCCCATTTACTCTTGTTATTTGCATGATAAAGGCGGCTGTGCCAGCCCTGGCGCTGCTGCAGTCAGCTCGAAAACCCACCAAAGTTGTCCCGAGCAGGGAAGGATAAGGGAGGGAGGGTTTGCGGAGAGCAGCTGAAAGTCCTTTTTTAGTTTCGTTTTCAGACTTGTCCAAAAGCAGCTGCGCTTGTCAGGGTGGAAGGAACTTTTAGAGGTGTGTTCTATAAAATGGATCAGAAGTTCCTCTAAAAGGCTCCCCTTTAAAGGGAATATCTGGAGCTCATTGCAGTGCTTTCAGCAATAGGAAAAAAGAAGACAATTTTCAATTATGCTTAAGTTTTGTTAAGCTAAAACTGCAGCAAACATATACAAAATACAAAGCAACGCCTGAAAGCTGATAATGATCTCTTACAGGCCTGGGAGCCAAATGTGGCCCTCAAGGCCTCTGTCTGGCCCTCAAAGCTCTCCCCATTGTTTTAGCAGGGGATTCCATGGAAGCCCCTACTAAACTGAAGAGGGGGGAAATCCTCCCTTTTAGCAGCAGCTTGCAAGGTGCTTTGAAGTCCCAACTTTGGGACTTCAAAGCCCCTTAACAGGATATGATTGTGAACTGATGTGATTGACAGGTGCGTAGCCCTCCCCACACATCTAATTTGGCCTGTGAGCCTGATAAGGATGTGTCCCACGGAGCCAAAAATGTCCCCCACCCCTAGCCGAAGAGACACGGGGGAAGGAGTTGGTGAGGTCTTTGGAGAATGGGAGGGTTGGCAGGGTCTGGAGGAATGGGGGAATGGTGAGGTCTAGGGGGAAGAATACTTTCCAACATTTTGGTCCCCCAAATCGGGACGTCAGGAAGGGCTTCCAGTCAGGCACTCTGACAATCATCAGCAAGGTCACGTCAGAGCTCTGGTGTGACCCTGCTAACTTGCTTCAGAATGAGTGTCTTTTGGTCCAATGTTCTGGTGTGAGGACTCATGCATCAGTACAGACCAAAACACAGGGCATTCAAGGGTCCAAACAGAAGCCAGGATTGGATTCTGTGATCCACGATGTCCCACTTAAAATGGGACACTTTGCAGGGCATGGGGGGAGTGGAGAAATGGGTGGGGCTTGTTGAGGGGTGTGGGTAGGTGTGGTTGGTGAGCTACATGAGTGTATGAGTGTGTGTGTATGTATTTCTTCAAGTGTTCCAGGTGTGTCCTCAAAATTTCATCTTGTTTCCCTCCTCCGGGAAGTAAGCATGCTAAAACTCTCCAAAGCTGGCTTCTAAGGGCTTGCTTGATGAAACCCTTATACTGCATTGAGAGGTGCCCTTATCCCCTTCATAAGTTATCTTTCACATGTTCCAAGCAGGGCCGGCCCTACCATGAGGCGAATTGAGGCAGCTGCCTCAGGTGGCAGAATCCTGCGGGGCGAGGAGAAGTTGTGGTGGCAGCTTCCAGCAAGTCTATGAGATCTCACCAGAAGCCACTAGACAACCCCAGTTAGCGAGGCATTGGTAGCGGTTGGCAGTGGGGGAGCTGGCACCTTCCTATTTCACCTCAGGTGGCAAAATGGGATGGGCCTCCCCAGCTCTTGTTCTTGCCTGCTCAACCTCCAAGCCTTTGTGCTTGGCGGGGGGAAGAGAGATCTGAGGGGCTCCTTTGTGTGATCAGCTATAGGGGCAGGGGCGTCTTACCCATAGAGGCTAGTGGCTCAGGGCGCCAAGTTCTGGAGGGTGTCAGGGAAGAGGTGGAGGCTGTACCTGGCATCAGCGTGCCGCCCTCGCCGTGCATGGAGCCTTCGTGCCGTGGCTACCATGTCACGAAGCGGCCAGCTGAGCCTGGAGCCGCCACATCCAGCCTCTGCCTCTTTTTTTTTTAAAAAATGATATTTATTAAAGTTTCAAAGAAAAGAATTACAAGAATTAGAAAAAAAGAAGAAAAAAAAGACAAAAGTAAAGAAAAAATACAAAATACAAAATAAGATAAAAAACACTTAAAAAAAATAATACATCAGTCTTTCCATACCTTACATTCATTTCCTTGTTTCCCTGACCTCCTCACACCTCCCTTTTTTGTATTCCAATTCAGTTAGTTAATTCAGCAATTTCTTTCCCTCTTTGTTTTTATCTTAGTCCTTTAACATAATATATTATAACTTTGGATTCTCACCTGTTAACAATCCATTTTTACATACACCTTTATAACATTGCTGCTTAAACCACTTAACTTCATTCTGACATCATTCTAACATTCATTAATTTTGCAATATTTCTGTAAATAGTCTTTAAATTTCTCCCAATCTTCTTCCACTGACTCTTCTCCCCAGTCTCGGATTCTGCCAGTCATTTCCGCCAATTCCATGTAGTCCATCACCTTCATCTGCCATTCTTCCAGAGTGGGTAGATCTTGTGTCTTTCAGTACTTTGCAATAAGTATTCTTGCTGCTGTTGTGGTATACATAAAAAAAGTTCTGTCCTTCTTTGGCACCATTTGGCCAACCATGCCTAGGAGAAAGGCCTCTGGTTTCTTCAGAAATGTATATTTAAATACCCTTTTCATTTCATTATAAATCATCTCCCAGAAAGCCTTAATCCTTGGGCACGTCTTCTCCGCCGGAGGAGCTGCCCTCCAGCCACTGGCTGCCTCCTCCAGCCCTGCAAAGCTGGGCGCGTCGCCAGTAGCGCTGTCCTCCCTAAAAAAGGTCGGCCACTTGGGGTGGGGTGGGCAGGGGGGAACTTTGCACCACGGTGCCGGATACGCTTAAAAAGGCCCTGTATAGGGGCTCCAGTTATGCAGAGTAGCTTACATGCTTTCAACTTACTGGTAGGTAGCCGTGTTGGTCTGCCATAATAATAATAATAATAATAATAATAATAATAATAATAATAATAATAATAATAATTTGTATTTATACCCCACCCTCCCCAGCCAAGACCGGGCTCCGGGTGGCTAACAACCAATAATAAAAACAAATTGATTAAAATACAACTTAAAAGACAGGCTTAAAATACAACATTAAAACCCTGCCGGACCTAAGGTTGTACTATGAAGCTGCAGCCTTCTGCTGGTTGAAGGATTGGTTCCTGTTGGAAAACACCGATGTCCTAGATCTGGAAGGGTTTGACAACGTGTATGGTTGGCATGCATACTTGTGGTATGACAAGGCGAAGGTGCATAAATTGTTCAAAAACCATATTGTCAGAAAATCAATTTTTGCCGTCTGGACGAAGTACAAGGATTTATTAGAAAGCAAGACCCCGAGGTGGCTATCACCTGTGGAAGCCAAGATTTCAAAAAAAAAACCCAATATGGAGGCCTACTGGCCAAAGTATTGGGAACTGATTGAAAGAGTTGGAGATAATTGGAAGCTCCAAAGCCAGGACAAATTAAAAGGTAAGGTGCGAGACTGGCTACATTATGCTCAAATTCAAGAGGTATTCAAAATGGACAGAAAAGTGGGTTTCCAGTTGGAAAAATCGAAACTGGAGACGGAGTTGCTAGAACCAAAGATTAAGGTACTTTCGAGAATGTATGACTTGCTGCTTAAATGGAACACACAGGATGAGACAGTTAAATCTGCTATGATAAAATGGGCACAGGATGTGGGACACAACATTATGTCTGAAGACTGGGAAAGGTTATGGAACACCGGTATGAAATTCACGGCATGTAGTGCCTTGAAAGAGAACATTATGAAAATGGTATACCGGTGGTACATGACCCCAGTCAAGTTGGCTAAAATATATCATCTTTCTGATAATAAGTGTTGGAAATGCAAGGAGGCAGAAGGGACATTCTTTCACCTCTGGTGGACCTGCCCGAAAGTAAAGGCCTTTTGGGAAATGATACATAATGAGCTGAAAAAGGTATTTAAATATACCTTTTCTAAGAAACCAGAGGCCTTTCTCCTGGGCATGGTGGATCGGAAGGTGCCAAAGAAGGACAGAACCTTGTTTATGTATGCAACCACAGCAGCTAGGATTCTCATCGCTAAGTTCTGGAAAACACCAGATTTACCCACACTGGAGGACTGGCAGACGCAGTTGATGGACTACATGGAGTTGGCAGAAATGACTGGCAGAATCCGAGATCTGAGCGAAGAAACAATGGAGGAGGACTGGAAAAAATTTAAGGACTATTTGCAAAAACATTATAAGTTGTTTGAATGTTAAGATAGCGCACGATTAAGAAATACTATGCTTCTGCATTTTATTTTAAGCAAATGATAAAGTAAGCATTGATGGAAAAAACGAGACATATTTGAAACAAAATATTATGTTTATTAAGAGTCTTAAAATTAAATTACAAATTTTTGAAATTGGTAACATAATATATTTAAAGGTACAATAAGATGGGAAACAAGATAACAAATTGCTGAACTGGTTAGAATAATGAACGCAATGCTGAGAGGATGTGAGGAGGTCCAAAAGTGAAATGCTGAAGGATGTTAAGGAAAGTTTCATAACATTTTTTCTTGTTTTTATTCTTTCTTATACATATATACAAAAAATGTTTCTTGTATCTTGCCATGTAAACAATTTTGTAAATCTATGAAAAGAAACGCAATAAAAAATTTTTAAAAAAAAAAAATAAAAAAAAAAAAAAAATACAACATTAAAACATTAAAATGCAGCCTCTTCGCAGGAGGATAAAGGAAAAAAGAAAGAGGGGGAAGGAATCAAATTGATTAGTAGTCAAAACAAAATAAAAAAAATTCCTTCCAGTAGCACCTTAGAGACCAACTAAGTTTGCTCCTGGTATGAGCTTTCGTGTGCATGCACACTGCATATCTTCCACCCGACAGTCAAAGGTCTGTGGGTGGAGCCACTGGGGGCAGGGAAGGTTGAGGGTGGGGCCAGCACCCACAGACCCCCTCCTGCCTGCCTGTGTTCCTGGAATCTCTGAAAGCCGCTGTCGTGTCTCTTTCCTGCAATGCCTTAGACCCCACAAATCATTCCCTGCGATTTCCCCCAAACTATCAGATTGGGAAATCCTAACCTGCCCTTTTCTACAGCTTGGCATATTGTATTAAATCACTCCCATACCACCTTACTGTCTTAACAGCATATAAACATTTATTGATTTCTTTTATAACTGAGGATTTTAACAAGGACCCAGGTAGAATTCCAATGATCAGATGAGGAGGCAGAGAGTTAGGTGGGGAAATGAGAAAAGGGATCGTCCCTAGAAAAAGAATACAGTCCCATCATGATAGGCCAGTCCAACTGGTCTGAGATCTGGACATCAGTTGGCCTTGAGCACCGAAGGAATGACTTCTCATCACAAACTCGGGGCTTTCGTGTGTGGCGGTGGTTCTACCGCCTGTCCCCAAGAAATGCCCCAAGACGTTTTGGTGGCCGAAGCAATACACTGTAATGACACTATCTGGGCGATGACATAAATGGTGCAATCCTATGTGTGCTTATATGCCTGTTGTCTTTGCCCATGGAGTTTTCTTGGCAGGGATACTGGAGTGGCTTGCTGGTTCCTGCTGCAGGTGGATCACGTTTGGTCAAAACTCTCCACTATGACCTGTTAATCTTGGGTGCCCTGCTCGGCATAGTTCATAGCTTCTCTGAGTTATTCAAGCCCCTTCATCACGGCAAGGCAGTGATCCATGAAGGGGGGAAAGAGGAGAGGGCAAAATATGATCTGAAGCTCAACATAAAAAAAATGAAGATCATGGCCACTGGTCCCATCACCTCCTGGCAAATAGAAGGGGAAGAAATGGAGGCAGTGAGAGATTTTACTTTCTTGTGCTCCATGATCACTGCAGATGGTGACAGCAGCCACAAAATTAAAAGACACCTGCTTCTTGGGAGAAAAGCAATGACAAACCTAGACAGCATCTTAAAAAGTAGAGACATCCCCTTGCCAACAAAGGTCCGTATAGTAAAAGCTATGGTTTTCCCAGTAGTGATGTATGGAAGTGAGAGCTGGACCATAAAGAAGGCTGATTGCCGAAGAATGGATGCTTTTGAATTCTGGTGCTGGAGGAGACTCTTGAGAGTCCCATGGACTACAAGAAGATCAAACCTCTCCATTCTGAAGGAAATCAGCCCTGTGTGCTCACTGGAAGGACAGATTGTGAAGCTGAGGCTCCAATACTTTGGCCACCTCATGAGAAGAGAAGACTCCCTGGAAAAGACCCTGTTGTTGGGAAAGATGGAGGGCACAAGGAGAAGGGGATGACAGAGGACGAGATGGTTGGATAGTGTTCTTGAAGCTACCAGCATGAGTTTGACCAAACTGCGGGAGGCAGTGGAAGACAGGAGTGCCTGGTGTGCTCTGGTCCATGGGGTCATGAAGAGTCGGACATGACTAAACAACAACATGTGTGCTTATTCAGAACAAGAGAGAGTCAAATGGAAACAGGCTGATCATAACTGGGCTTTCAGATTTCGTAACCTCAGTAGGCAGAATTTTACTGGTGTGCTGGGCTCCATAACTCATCAAACCTCTGGCAATTTTTCAACATCATTCAGGGCATTTGCTGGTCTGGCTTCACTTTACTCTGACAAGAACTTCCAAATACACACAGTACTGCACTCAATCTAGCTCTGACTTGGGGATATGCCCTCACTGTATTGAGGAGGCAATCTATGAGCCATGCTGCGCACTAGGTGATCAGGCTGACGGTTATAGCACCTTGAGCTCAGTCACAGGTGGGTAGTTGAAAAATGTTGTGAAGGTTAAATTACATGAGGAAACCAGACACATGTTCAGTGTTTCTTCATTGAACATTGGAAGGAAGGAAGGAAGGAAGAAGAAGAAAGAAAGAAAGAAAGAAAGAAAGAAAGAAAGAAAGAAAGAAAGAAAGAAAGAAAGAAAGAAAAGGAGTGCTTTTATCTAATTCATCAAGTGTCTTACTGCAGTGGTGAATCAATTCATGATGGTATCTGAGTACATTTGTGTCCTGACAAAATAATTCTCTGGTTTTTCAAAGGAACTTGGTGTTTCCCTGCCCATAGATGGTGGAAATTCCAGTTTACCTGTTTGGCATTTTGAAGACACAGACTTATCATTATTATTATTCAACAACTACCAGACTTTTAGAAGACATCTGAAGGCAGCCCTGTTTAGGGAAGCTTTTAATGTTTGATGTATTATAGTATTTTAATATTTTTTTGGAAGCCGCCCAGAGTGGCTGGGGAAGCCAGCCAGATGGGCGGGGTATAAATAATAAATTATTATTATTATTTATCAGTGTTGTATGCTGCCTAGGGATAAGCTGTGCAATCTGAGGACCTGGTTAAGAGTGTATGAGTCTAAAGAGACTAGAGAAGCTGGTTTGTTAACTTCTCCTTTAGATTAGTGGTTCCAGGGCGAATATTTGTGCGATACGATGAGGGGTGCATGGACCCCACATCACCATCTCTAGGTCACTGTGGGCCCGAAAGCTGATTTTCAGGTCTGGGTGGGATTTTGGGAGAACTACAATGGGGTATTGTTCCGAAGGGATGAGATACTGTTTGAAGTTGAGCTGCGGCCTCCTTCTGATTTAGCTGGCAGGTGGTGTCCCCAGGCCTGCCCTCCAGAACAGGGAAGGGAAGGGGTGATTAGAGACCTAACTTTCCTAGGATTCCCACCCCCATTTTAGTCACAGTTCACCTGTGTGCTGAGGAATTTTCTAATTGCGCAATGCATTTCTTGTGGAGTAATTAGGCCCCTGCCCTTATTAATTCCCTTCCTTCTAAGTCCTCCAGGGTTGTGCGATTCGTTAGGAATGTATTTTGCGGTGCTTGCAATTCAATACAGTGGTACCTCAGGTTACATATGCTTCAGGTCACATACGCTTCAGGTTATAGACTCCGCTAACCCAGAAATAGTGCTTCAGGTTAAGAACTTTGCTTCAGGTTGAGAACAGAAATCGTGCTCCGGCGGCACAGCAGCATCAGGAGGCCCCATTAGCTAAAGTGGTGCTTCAGGTTAAGAACAGTTTCAGGTTAAGTACGGACCTCCGGAATGAATTAAGTACTTAACCCGAGGTACCACTATATTCTCTTGCCAACCTAGCAGTTTGAAAGCACATCAAAGTGCAAGTAGATAAATAGGTACCACTCCAGTGGGAAGTTAAACGGCGTTTCCGTGCGCTGCTCTGGTTCGCCAGAAGCGGCTAAGTCATGCTGGCCACATGACCCGGAAGCTGTACGCCGGCTCCCTCGGCCAATAAAGCGAGATGAGCGCCGCAACCCCAGAGTTGGTCACGACTGGACCTAAATGGTCAGGGGTCCCTTTACCTTTTACCTTATGTTTCCAGCGTGGATGGTGGTATAGCCAGGGCCCCCTCACATCACCAGGTGGAGCATTTTCCAGCTTCGGCTCTATCAACGATTTCCTGCGAGAGGGACAGGCTAGAGGTGCTTTTGGAACCTACAAAGGCGCGTTGCTCTGCATCTGTAGCAGCATCTAGCCCAGGGGTCAGCAAACTTTTTCAGCAGGGGGCCGGTCCACTGTCCCTCAGACCTTGTGGGGGGCCAGACTATATATATATTTTTTTGGGGGGGGGAATGAACGAATTCCTATGCCCCACAAATAACCTAGAGATGCATTTTAAATAAAAGCACACATTCTGCTCATGTAAAAACACGCTGATTCCCGGACCGTCTGCGGGCCGGATTGAGAAGGCAATTGGGCCGGATTCGGCCTCCGGGCCTTAGTTTGCCTGCTCATGATCTAGCTGTATGGCAAGTCTTCTCTAGGGCCCTGCATCATTTCTGATACTTTAGATTCTGTGAGCAGCTTTGGGGCGTTTCCCGTTTATCACTTGTTAGGGTACTGTAATGGGATGATTAGCTGCTTGTGCGTAAAATCGTGCTCCCTCAGAGTTTGTGCGACTCCACAAACCTCTGTGTGTGACAGAGCTCCACAAACATGTCTGCTCTTAGTCACTCGTAGAGTCTGACAGTGGCTGTCTGCGGAAGCGTTTCCAGCAAAGAAGCTCCTTAACGGAAACGCGTCTCCTGGACTCACGGCGTGACAGTTTCCGGCGAGGTGTGGGTCTCCCTATGGGAGACTCAGATACCTCCCCACTGTTCTCGCTGGAAGCGTCTCTGAGCCCTCCCTCCTGCTCGCATTCCCTCAGAGATCCACTCCTCCCCCTGCTGGTTCCTGCCTCAGCTGTTGAGTCTCTTTCTTCCTCCCTGAGACCCTCCACCGCCTGATGCTCCGATGGCAGTTCCCTGACATCCACCTCCCCTCCAGGGCCCCCCTCACCCCCTCCCATTTCCTCTTCCCTGGGAGGTGAAGGGTTAAAACCCCGAAAAGAATCTTCTTCATCTTCAGACGTCTCGAACAACTCCCTCCATCGATCGCCGTCCTGGCTCGCTGAATCCTCCTCCTCTTCGGAATCTGTGAACCCCTCCAACTCCTCTTCCTCGTCGGTGGTGGCAAAGTATTTCCTTCGGAACCTCGCTACAGGCTGAGGTTTGCGTGGGAACCTCTGATGAAAAGTTTCTATTAAAAAGTCGTCATTGACATCCTCTGCCCTAACCCAGGTGTTTTCCGACTCCGGTTCCCCTTCCCACATTACCAAATACTCAACTTGATCTCCCTTCCACCTGGAATCGAGGATCTCCGCTACATGGTAGCTGTGTTCCTTCTCCTCCATTGCTGGTCCCCTAGTGACCCTCCCTTCACTGTCCCCTTTATACGGTGACAGCAATGACCTGTGGAAAACTGGGTGCAGCTTCATGTGGTTCGGTAACCGGAGTCTGAAAGCCACTGGGTTGACCTGCTGCATGACTTCAAATGGTCCCAGCCTTTTGGGTCTTAACTTCTTACAACCCCCTTTGAATGGCAACCCTTGGGTTGACAGCCACACTTGGTCCCCCACCCTGATGCTTTCACCTTCCCTTCTGTTTTTGTCTGCCTGCCTCTTATATTCCTCCTTAGCCCTGTTTAAGTTGAGTTGGAGCTGGCGATGGATCGCTTCCATTTCTTCAACGAACTGTTCTGCAGCTGGAACGCTCCAGTTCTCCCCTTCCCCCCCTGGGAAGGCTCTGGGATGGCACCCGTGATTAGCCAAAAAGGGGCTCATCCCCGTGGACACGTTCTCTGCATTGTTGTAGGCAAATTCTGCCAACGCCAGCTTCTCCACCCAATCATTCTCTCTGTCATTCACATAACACCTCAAATATTGCTGGAGAACACCATTAGCTCTTTCCGCCTGCCCGTTGGTTTCTGGATGACGGGCCGTTGAGAAATTAACCTCAACATGCAGTAAGCTCATGAGCTTCCTCCAGAACCTGGAAGTAAATTGTTTCCCTCGGTCTGAAACCACCCTCAAGGGGGCGCCATGCAACCTAAACACATTTTCGACAAACAATTTGGCTGTTTCTTCTGCTGTGACCGCATGTGAGCAGGCTATAAAGTGGGCCATTTTAGTTAACAGGTCTACCACAACCATGATGGCTGTTTTCCCTCTAGACCTTGGCAGATCAGTCATAAAATCTATGGCCACTGCTTCCCACGGTCTTTCAGGTGTGGGTAGTGGTTCTAATAAACCTGCCGGTGCCCGCCTCTCCCCCTTGGCTCGTTGGCATTGTTCACACCCTCTCACATACTCCCGCACATCTTCCCTGACCTTGGGCCACCAAAATTCCCTGGTAACCAGCCACATGGTTTTGTGTTGCCCAAAATGCCCCGCTGTGGGGCTATCGTGCAGTTGCTTGAGTACCTTCTCCCTCAATTCCCCTTCGGGTATATATAACGCTCCCTTGTAGTACAATGCCCCGTTTCTCTCCTCAAAACCCCCGGGTTTGTCTCCCTCCCTCCTGAGACCCCTGAGTTTGTCCTGGGTGTATTCATCATGCACCGTACCCTCTACCAACTCCCTTTGCCCCACCAATGCCGCCCCACACACCCAGCGGTCCTCTGGAATGACATGGGTCTCTTCGGGTGCTCCCTCCCCCTCCAAATATTCAGGTTTGCGTGAGAGAGCGTCCGCCCTAACGTTCTCTGGGCCTGGCACGTAACAAATCTCAAAGTTAAATTTGGAGAACTCCTGGGCCCATCTCAACTGCCGTTGGTTGAGCACTCGCGCAGTTCTCCAATACTCTAGATTCTTATGGTCCGTGCACACTTGCACCTTATGTTGTGCACCAATTAGCAGGTGCCTCCATTTCCGGAAAGCCTCATGAATAGCAAGAAGTTCCCGGTCGTACACCGTGTAGTTCCTCTCGGATTTGTTCAGCTTTCGCGAAAAGAAGGCACACGGTCGCCACTCTGACTCCTCCTTCCCCGACTGCAGAAGAAGCACCGCCCCTATGGCTCTGTCAGAGGCGTCTGTTTCGACCCTCAGCTTCCTTTGTAAGTCCACATGCAGAAGTTGTTCTTCCGAGGCGAAGGCCCTCTTCAGTTCCTCAAACGCTCGCTCCGCCTCCGCCGTCCATACAAACTTCTTTTTACTGCTGAGACAGTCCGTAATGGGCGCCGTCAGGTGGGCGAAGTTTCGGATGAACTTACGATAAAAGTTTCCAAACCCTAGGAACCTCTGCACATCCTTCTTGGTTTTGGGTGTTTTCCAGTCCAGCACTGCCTGCACCTTACCGGGATCCATGGCCAATCCCTTGTCTGACAGGCGGTACCCCAGGAATTCCACCTCCTTGGTATGAAACTGACACTTCTCCAGTTTCACCCACAGCCTGTTGGCTTGCAGCCTGCTCAACACTTCTCTGACGTCTCTCACATGTTGCTCCTCATTCTCCGAATACACCAACACATCATCTAGGAAGGCAACACAATTCTTGTAGAGCAAAGGACCCAGTACGTGGTTCATAAAAGATTGAAAGCACGCTGAGCCTGCTTGTAATCCAAAAGGCATAACGAGATATTCAAATGCCCCCAAAGGGGTAAACATGGTGGTTTTCCATTCATCCCCTTTCCTTATACGTATCAGGTTGTACGCCCCCCTTAGATCCAGCTTTGTAAAAATCTTTCCCTTCCTCACCCTGGTCAAAATATCATCAATCCTGGGCATAGGGAAAGTCACTGGTTCAGTCACTGCATTTAACCTCCTAAAATCACATACAAGTCTCGGCTTGTCCGTGTGCTTTTTATCCACAAAAAACACTGGGCTACCCCCCGCTGCTTTGGACTCTCTGATGAAGCCCCTCTTCAGGTTCTTGTCAATAAATTCTCGCAACTCCTGCATTTCTCTGTCTGACATGGCATACAACTTGCCCACAGGAAGCTGTGCTCCAGGGAGTAGATTGATCTGGCAATCAAAGGGCCTATGAGGGGGTAGTTGGTCAGCTTCCTTCTCGCTGAACACGTCGCTGAGATCTGCATACTGTGGTGGCACCTTCACCTTCTCCATTACTTCTGTCCCTGCTAGGGTGGCTTGGGCCCCTGCTGAACCCTTTTCCCCTTTGCAGTGTTCTAAGCAATGTGCTGAACCAAAGGAAACCACTCTTTGATGCCAGCCCACCAGCGGATCATGTAGCGCTAGCCAGCTCATTCCCAAAATAATGGGAGCGCCTCCCAAGGTGGCCACATTAAACGCTATCAGTTCTGTGTGCCTTGCCACCCTCATTATCATTGGGACAGTCTGCAAGCTGACTCCTCCTCCCAACAACTCCCTGCCATCAATCGTGGTCACCTGCAGGGGGTTGCTTAAAGGGATCGTCTGTATCTGGTGTTCAGCAGCAAACTCCTTGCTCATAAAATTGCAGGAGCTGCCTGAGTCCAACAGCGCCTTTATTTTTAGGGGGTGTCCATTTTGCAGCTCTAGCGACACATCAATAACTAGAGCAGGTTGAGGAGCTTCTGGCACGGGCACTTTCACTGCTCTTTGGCCTGGCTGCAGTGCCCCGACTGTGGCAACCAGGCGTTGGCTTTTACCTGCTCCGTTTCTCCCTGCTCTCCTCCCTCAACAGCTCCCACCATCCCTTGCCATTCCTTCCTCTGGGGGCAGACTCTGGCAAAGTGGCCTGGCTGTTGGCAGAGATAGCATTTCCGGGCGCCTTTCCCCTCCTTCTTAACCCCCTCACTGGGTTTTGAAAATGCGCGCGCGCGCGCTGTTCCGATTTCCATCGGCTCTGCCGGCGGGAAAGCTGGCTCAGGAATGTCTGGAATGCGGAACTCCTTCCAACGTTCCCCTCTCCCTTCCCGCCTCTCCAAGGCTCTTGCCTCCTGACGCGCTCCTATGGTCAGCGCAGATTTGGTCAGCTGATCCATAGACACCGCCCTGGGGCTCCGGGACAGCTCGTCTTTCACAGCCGAAGAAAGACCTTCTTCAAATAGCATCTGAATAGGTGCCGCCGATAAATCCCAACCCAGTCTGTGAATCAGCATGGTAAACTCAGTCCAGTACTCACGGACAGATCGGCTTCCCTGCTTGCAAGCCATTAGCTGTCTGCGCACCACCCCTTCCTCAATATCGCTGGAAAACATGATATCCATTGCTCTAAAGAACTTCATCGTGTCCTTTAGGACGTCATTGTGCGTTGCCATTAGGGGTCGAACCCAGTCCCGCGCCCCTTTCTCAAGATGCCCAATTACGAAAGCAACTCGCGATTCCTCATCAGGGAACTCATCGAACTGCACATTAATGGCCTATTGCATCTCTGTCCTAAAGGCATGGTAATCCTTGGGGTCCCCCCCAAACTTCTGCACCAATCCTGGTACCTTTCTGGGGAACTGAGTGGCTCTCCCCTTCTTGTCTGCATCCTGAGCCCTTCTCTCCTCAAGCCTCGCCGTCTGCAGCGCAAGTTGGACTTCCAACGCTCGGTACCTTTCTTCCAAGCTTGGACCAGCGCCAACTCCTGCTCCTCCGGTTCCGGCTGGTTCGCTCATGATGCTTTCTCCTGCACAGGCAGCGTACAGAGACTGTCAGACTGCTGTAATGGGATGATTAGCTGCTTGTGCGTAAAATCGTGCTCCCTCAGAGTTTGTGCGACTCCACAAACCTCTGTGTGTGACAGAGCTCCACAAACATGTCTGCTCTTAGTCACTTGTAGAGTCTGACAGTGGCTGTCTGCGGAAGCGTTTCCAGCAAAGAAGCTCCTTAACGGACACGCGTCTCCTGGACTCACGGCGTGACAGTTTCCGGCGAGGTGTGGGTCTCCCTATGGGAGACTCAGATACCTCCCCACTGTTCTCGCTGGAAGCGTCTCTGAGCCCTCCCTCCTGCTCGCATTCCCTCAGAGATCCACTCCTCCCCCTGCTGGTTCCTGCCTCAGCTGTTGAGTCTCTTTCTTCCTCCCTGAGACCCTCCACCGCCTGATGCTCCGATGGCAGTTCCCTGACAGGTACTTGTAGGTCTTTGTGCTCAAGGACAGGCAGTGCGACCTACATTGACATTTTATGTCAAGGTGCTAGGCAAGGTGGCTCTAGGTAAAGGTAAAGGGACCCCTGACCATTAGGTCCAGTCGTGACCGACTCTGGGGTTGCGGTGCTCATCTCGCTTTATTGGCTGAGGGAGCCGGTGTACAGCTTCCGGGTCATGTGGCCAGCATGACTAAGCCGCTTCTAGCGAACCAGAGCAGCGCATGGAAACACCTCTGAGATGTTAGATGGCTGGATTCAGAGAGCTTCAGGTTGCCACCTCTGGTCAGGCAAAATAAAGGACAGGTTGGAGGGAGGGATGTGGGTGGATAAAAATTACTTAACCTGGTGCAGAAATAACTTCAAAGCCATCCACTGCAATGGCACACAGCAGTTACAGGGGTTTATTCAATGGAAAACATCCACACAAAAAACACATCTATTTTTTAGATGTCCCTTTTACGATGAGGCATGTAGAGAAACCATTGACCCCCCCTGCTGGTGAGGCTTGCTGACCTCCCAGACTAGGCTAAGGTGTTTCAAGCAGGTATTGGCTCGTTCAGCATTTTGGTGCTTAAAGCAGCTCTACTGATGGCCACCTTTGGGTTCTTCTGGCTCAGGGAGTTGCTAGTCAAATCAAGTTTAAACATAACGGATAGAGCAGGCATAGGCTAACTCGGCCCTCCAGATGTTTTGGGACTACAACTCCCATGATCCCTAGCTAACAGGGATGATGGGAATTGTAGTTCCAAAACATCTGGAGGGCCGAGTTTGCCTATGCCTAGGATAGAGCCTATATATAGCAGAGAAGATGATAAAATTATTGATTTAAAAGATTCTTCCTAAATGTCCCTATGCATATTTCATGCAAACTGGCACTCTCTTTTTTTGACAGTGCATAAATGGCAAGGCCAGGGCAGGTTATGGGGTACGATTAAGCTATGGATGTTGGCGAGTACCCACAGGCATCACTCAAAGAATGTTTCTCCATAATGGTCTTTGGGGTTACTTGGCTTAGGGCACTTGGGACAAGAATTCTCTACTTCATTCGCTAGAAAAGCAATGACAAACCTAGACAGCATCTTAAAAAGCAGAGACATCACCTTGCCGACAAAGGTCCATATAGTTAAAGCTATGGTTTTCCCAGTAGTGATGTATGGAAGTGAGAGCTGGACCATAAAGAAGGCTGATCGCTGAAGAATTGATGTTTTTGAATTATGGTGCTGGAGGAGACTTTTGAGAGTCCCATGGACTGCAAGAAGATCAAACCTCTCCATTCTGAAGGAAATCAGCCCTGAGTGCTGACTGGAAGGACAGATCGTGAAGCTGAGGCTCAAATACTTTGGCCACCTCATGCGAAGAGAAGATTCCCTGGAAAAGACCCTGATGTTGGTAAGATGGAGGGCACAAGGAGAAGGGGACGACAGAGGACGAGATGGTTGGACAGTGTTCTCGAAGCTATGAACATGAGTTTGACCAAACTGCGGGAGGCAGTGGAAGACAGGAGTGCCTGGCGTGCTCTGGTCCAGGGGGTCACGAAGAGTCGGACACGACTAAACGACTAAACAACAACAACAACTTCATTCGCTTGGTGCTGGGGGACTCTATTAGGCCTTTTTTGGCCCATCTTCGATGTGTGGCTCCCCATAGGAGTGTGAGGAGGGCAGTCTTTTCTCACTCTGTTTGATTTAGGTACCTTGATTTAGGTGTTGATTATTTAAATAGAATTAAAAGTGATTTTTTAAAAAAGCACTGCACATCCTTAAGTTAACCAATCAGGCTATAGCCTTTTGTTTTCCATTGTCTTGAACCCTGTCTCTTCCTGTGTGCTATTGTATTTCTTCCTGAAGTCGCTGCAACTTTGTGCATTGTCTCTTTCCCTGTTGCAGCTCTCTGGAAAGTGAGGAAAGAAAAACAGAAAGTGTGGGGTGGGGGGGGAGGAGAAGCAGCTGTTTCTCACCGTTTCCTCCACCCACTTGCTTGATGAGGTCAGAGGTCAGGCCGGGCAGCTTGCACCCAGCAGACTCCATGCTGTCCCTTCCAAGAGGAGTTGTGTTTTTATGACTGCCTTGAATTAAGATTGATTTTCCCAGGGATTCGCAGCAGCTTCCCCTGGGTCTACACTCCAAATACCAAGTGACATAGAATGGACTAATTAAAAGCACCATTTATCAGCCTTTCAAAATAGCACTTAGGAGTTTATTTAGGATTTGCTTCACCCCCCCCCCCCATTTATTGCTAAGGAAAACTCTTGTGCTTAAAGTACTTGTATGTCCCCGGTCCCCCCACAACAGGGGACATTTCAACTGCCATGGGAAAATGGTTAAATCACCCTCTACCCTGCGCCGCCATTTCAATCTGAATTCAACTCCTCTTCCATTTTCTAAAAATGTGGCAATCCCTCCATCTTGTCTCTATGTTTTAAAACACATAGCTCCTTCTGTGGGGGCTTTTACAGGCAATGGGGTCACCTAGCTAGAAACATGAGGGAATAATACTGTAGAAGGATCTCTGGAGGCTTTGACCAAGCACGTTTCTTACCTGCTGTTAGTAGGTAAAGGAACCCCTGACCATTAGGACCAGTTGTGGCCGACTCTGGGATTGCGGCGCTCATCTTGCTTTATTGGCCAAGGGAGCCAGCGTACAGCTTCCGGGTCATGTGGACAGCATGACTAAGCCGCTTCTAGCGAACCAGAGCAGCGCATGGAAACGCCGTTTAACTTCCCGCCAGAGCGGAACCTATTTATCTACTTGCACTCTGACGTGCTTTTGAACTGCTAGGTTGGCAGGAGCAGGGACCGAGCAACGGGAGCTCACCCCGTCACGGGGATTCGAACTGCCAACCTTCTGATCGGCAAGCCCTAGGCTCTGTGGTTTAACCCACAGCGCCACCCGCATCCTGCTGTTAGTAGAGATGCTCCCAAATTTCACAACCATATTATTCCTCTACAGCCCTGTTTCCAAACCTGGCATCGTCCAGATGTTTTGGACCTCAGCTCCACCATTCCTGATAGCTTATGTGGACACTGACCAGAGATAGAGTCCCAAACAGCTGGAATGAACCAGGTTGGGCAAAGGCTGCTGTAGGGAAACTGCTGTTCCAGCCCATTTCCCCCCAGCATGGCGAATGGGAACCCCATGCAAGTATAAATGCAGATATCGGGTCAAGCATTAGGTTTTCTTTGAAGGGAAATGACAGGCAGTTAGTTGGCTACAGGAAGGAGGTAGGTTCCGGGAGAATTTCATCCAAAAATTCCCCGGAGAGGAAAATTGGAAAAGGAAGGGGAATCTTCTAAATTTGAAATTATATTACTAAATAGGAAAGGGATAAATAGCCCTAATAAGAACAATTTTTTGTTTTTAAAAAACAGGGAGCAATATGAATGGACGGAAGGTATTTTCTAATAAGTTTAAGTATGCAGTCCTAAACTCACTAACCTGAGAGTTTTTCCCATGGAACTTTATTGAAAAGGATTTACTTCTGAGTAGACATGTATAGGATTGCGCAGTAAAGCTGTAATCCCGTGCACACTTACTTGGGAGTAAGCACCACTGAGTTCACAGGCATACGAGTGGGTTGCTTGGTTGGGAAAAGTCTGTGCCGTATCCATGAAGCTCATGAAAAGAGGAACAGCTATGATAGCAAAAGTGCCTTATCTGTTTAATGTAGAAAAGGTCCTGGTAGATGATAATAGTGTATAGCTACTGAGAAAAACTGAGGACGCGGGTGGCGCTGTGGGTTAAACCACAGAGCCTAGGACTTGCTGATCAGAAGGTCGGCGGTTCGAATCCCTGTGATGGGGTGAGCTCCCGTTGCTCGGTCCCTGCTCCTGCCAACCTAGCAGTTCAAAAGCACGTCAAAGTGCAAGTAGATAAATAGGTACTGCTCCAGCGGGAAGGTAAACGACGTTTCCGTGTGCTGCTGTGGTTCGCCAGAAGCGGCTTAGTTATGCTGGCCACATGACCCGGAAGCTGTCTGCGGACAAATGCCAGCTCCTTGGCCTATAGAGCGAGATGAGCGCCGCCGCAACCCCAGAGTCGGTCACGACTGGACCTAATGGTCAGGGGTCCCTTTACCTTTACCGAAAAAAATAGCCACTTTTGGGGCTTTCTGTTTTAGAACAACAAAGGTGTGTGCACAGGGGATGCCCAATTGCAGGTGTCTGCAAAACGTGGAGGAAGTGAATGGAGCTTTTTGTCCCTCAAACACAGGGTCATCAAATGAAGCTTAATGGTGGGAAATTTCAAGAGACATTAAATAAATTTCTTTATTTAATAGCTAAACTATGGAATCTGCTACCACAAGCTGCAACGATGGCCGCCAACTGTGTCACTGTGCTCTCAATTGGATTAGATAGATTCATGGAGAATAATAATAATAATAATAATAATAATAATAATAATAATAATAATAATAATAATAATAATAATTTTGTACCTTGCCCATCTGGCTCTAATGGTCAAGATTCCAGATACCATCCACTGGGGAGCAGAAGCAGGATAATGCTGATGCCTTCGTCTAAAACCACTGAGCCTCTTGGAAGGTCAGTGGTTTGAATCTCCGCGTCGGGGTGAGCTCCCGTTGCTCTGTCCCAGCAATAGTCATGGCACAAAATAGTCATGGCACAAAATAAGGGCGTAGATGAGAGATTTCATTGGAAGGACGGTGAGGAAGTGCCCTATTTTTGTAACGTTCTAAAGGAAGAAGCAGGGACATGGGTGGTGCTGTGGTTTAAACCACAGAGCCTAGGACTTGCCGATCAGAAGGTCGGCGGTTCAAATCCCCGCGACGGGGTGAGCTCCCGTTGCTCAGTCCCTGCTCCTGCCAACCTAGCAGTTCGAAAGCACGTCAAAGTGCAAGTAGATAAATAGGTACTGCTCCAGCAGGAAGGTAAATGGCGTTTCCGTGCGCTGCTCTGGTTCGCCAGAAGCAGCTTAGTCATGCTGGCCACGTGACGCGGAAGCTGTATGCCGGCTCCCTCGGCCAATAAAGTGAAATGAGCGCCGCAACCCCAGAGTCGTCTGCGACTGGACCTAATGGTCAGGGGTCCCTTTACCTTTACCTTAAAGGAAGAAGCAACCGACTGGAATTGGGGGTCAAAAGAGAGGAGAAGGAAGGAAGGGCCTGATGAATTATGCTTCTGGTGGTGTTCATGGAGCAAACGAGGGCTTGGGAGGAATAGTGGGAAGGATAAGAAAGTTGGTCTCGGACTTGACAAACTATACCAGCTGAGCTACACACAAGGAACCTGTCCCATTGAGCTGGAGAAATGAATAGTTGTGGTGTCTTCTAGACCCCAGTGCTTGGAAGACACTCGCTCGGGATCAGATGCTGACTTTGTGGGCTGGTGTTCCCTATGGGCCCCCTGCGGACTGAGCATCGCTTTCAAGGCACGGGTAAGGCCTGCTTGTAAGGTGGCCAGGTGCTTCTCAGCTGAATGCATTTGTTCCACAGTATTACAGCCGGCTGTTTCTTTCCCCCTGCTTTCCAAAGCTGCTGCAACAGACGGTTGAGGCAGGCACTTGGGTCGGGTCCAAGATCTCTTGCCGCTCGGTCTCTTCTCTTCTCGGATTCTCACTGTGCACGGAGCTGGCCCCCCTGCCGCTCCGTTTCCAGCTTTTACAGCCACCCTGCCTGTCAGAACAAATGGCACAACTCAGAAAATAAACTTATCTCATTTGTATGAAAACACAACCCCTCCGGTTAGAGTGCTGTGCTGCTGCTTTTAACAAGGCTTTAAGTTCTCTGATTCAGAACATATAACCAGTCTCCAAAAACTGCTCCTGTCCAAAAACTGCTCCTGTCCAAAAACTCTCCCCCACTTCCATATTTGCATGCTCACTAATATACCTAGAACATCATTATTGTGCTTAGAACACTCCGCACTGAGACAGGAAAGCTAGGAGCTCAATGGCACCTTAAATCTAGGTTATGAGAGCCACAATGGAATGTCTAGGCGTGCTTTTTTATAACAAGAATACACAGCTGAAAATGAATGAATGAAGGCTAAAACATTGTGTTCATTTTTCACATGGTCTAGTCCTTCCCCTGCCCACCCCCCTAATATTCTTAAGAGGGTCTCTTCTCCAGTCTTCAGAGAGGAGCTGGAAGCGGGGAGGCAGAAAAAGCTCCTTTTCTTCCACTCTGCAGCTTTAATCTGAAATCTTTGGCGCAGTACCGTGCCCAGAGCCTAGAAACTGCTCGCACTAATGAAATTCCCTGTCGCAAAATGCGCCTAGGACAATGGGAGTTTCGAACCATGCTCTGCGGCTTATAGAAAGGCAGTAACCTATATATAACCTATATATATAACCTATCTATAACCTCCAGTTACATTTTACAATCATGGCTTTCTCCCTGAAACGAAAATTATAAAAGCCTGTTTTTAAAATCTCAGGTGTACTATTTTTATTTTTATTTCTTAAATTTGTATACTGCCCTTCATCCATAGATGTTGGGGTGGTTCACAACATAAAAAAAAGTATGGAGAAAATGTGATGAGATTATGCATGGCCAGATGTGTGTGTGGCTTCAACAGTGGATTTCAGTCCATGCAACAATTTCTTTCTTTCAACACCACCTTCAAGAGCCTTTTTCTGTTCTCGCACATCACTTTGAACCATAGTTAAAAAACAAACAATGGCTTATTGTCATAGCTGTCAACTTACAGATTTGAAAATAAGGGACCAGCAGCCTCGAAAATCAGCAGCCAAAATAAGGGATTTTAGTCAACCAGCTGAAATACAAAGTTAAAAGGGACCAGATAATTTGGGAGAGCAGCGCCCAAAGGGTTTTTAGCCCTTCGTTTCCAGAGGTTGCTGCTCAAGACACCAGCTGATGAAACACTGCAATTAAATAACTACAAGCAGAAACAACTTTTCACGCAAAACGAAGTCCAAGCTACGAAGATGCTGCCGCAGTTCTGTATCTTTTCTCTCATGCTCCATCTGCAGCTCTCAGTTCCATCAGGCGGGGCGGGAGGAAGGGGGGGAATAGCGTCTGAAGTAAACCCGCAGATCAGACCATCTATGCTAGTCTACCACTACAAATCTATGGGAGAAGCGCTTGCGGTCCTTCCTCCGCTTTCCCCCTCTATGGTTAGCGCTTGGAACACCTGCCCGCGCCTCCGCCTCCTCCTCCTCTCTCTGAACTGCTTTCTCTATGGTTGTCCTCGCTCTCCTCTCAAGGCTCCTCAGCAATTCATAGGCCGCGCCAGGCTGCCCATTTCATCCAGGTCCCTCGGCGGCGCAGCTGCAGTACGGCCTAGCGGGAGCGGTGGCGGCGACAGGCAGAGGGGAGGCCCCAGGCAGAGACGCTCAGTTCGGCAGCCGCGAGGAGGATGGCGGTGGAAGGGCCCGAGGCTCCCGCCAGTCCCGGCGGGGAGGGGTTCCCGGGGGCCAAGGCTGCTGAGAGGAGGCCGGAGGGGGGCAGGCCGGGCAGCCAAGCAACACAGTTGGAGCCTCCCTCCTCCCTGGCCGGCAGGGAGGGAGGGAGAAGAGCTGCTTCCTTTGAAACCCGGGAAATTTAAGGGACATCATCAATCTGGGACACTGCGCTGGGATAAGGGAGTTTCCCGCCAAATAAGTGACGGTTGACAGCTATGCTTATTGTGAATGAGCAGTGGACTGGTTCATGCTGCTGAAAAGTTATCAACCTCCTTCTCCCCCTATGCCTACTGGCACACTGCTGGGAAACATGCCAGAGTCAGTCAGTGGGCACTCTGCATATGCTAGGAGATGATGTTGGGGAGAGCTAGAGCAGAGGTGGATGGTACACAGAGCCAGTGCAGGAGTTGGGGGGAGGGGGGAACCAAGGGAAGGAGAGAATAACTGTATGCACAGGGTGGTGAGCAGCGATTGCTACTGGTGCCAGAGAGCTGGCTTTGTAGACAGAACTTGGACCAGGGATGCTTGTGTCCAAATCATCACTCAGAAATAAATAATAATAATAATAATAATAATAATAATAATAATAATAATAATAATAATTTTTTTTTATACCCCGCCCTCCCCAGCCAAGGCTGTGCTCAGGGCGGCTAACAAGCAATAATAAAAACAAGTTGAATGAATACAACTTAAAAACAAAATTAAAATACAACATTAAAATATTAAAATTAAAAAATTAAATGAATAAATTAAAAAATAAATGAGGCTTATGTCATGAGCAGCCTGGGACTAGTCACTGTCTTCCAGTATGACCTGGGAGGGTAACACTCCTTGGGGCAGGGGCAGGATATAAATATGATAAAATAATTAATAATACTGCAATAACAAATAATGCATAAACAATACTGTCTTGGAAAAAGAAGCTCAAATCTCCAACTTCAGCTCACGTTAGCTTTTTTGACTTTTCCTCATTTGCTCCGATGGAATTTGTCTAACCTCAGAAGTGGTGTTGATGGTGGCAGTGCCGAAAATATGAATTTGAGCTCTAACATCGTAATATTTTTATCTGCTTTTTATTTAATGCAAATGGGATTCTTTGTTTTGTTTACTCGAGTACACCCATTTCTCTGCACAGAAAAATATTAATGCTAGCTAGATCTTCCCAGGAATTGGTAGGATTGTTCCTTGCTGGCTTTTGCAGTGGGTCCGAATGAAACTATCAGCTGAGATTTGTCGCTAATTCCCCTTTAAAGGTGTCTGCATTAAATCTGGAATCATGGAGCCACATGATGTGGAAAAACATATCTTTCCATAATGGTTAACTGATGGTCTCTGATTTATTTATTTTTAATGTGTTTTTATTATATATAGATATCACTGTAAACCACTTTGATATCTTGTTATGATATGGCAGCATATAAATAATTTTATTTTTAAAATACAACCCGAGATCTTATTTATTTACATAAAAGTAGACATGGGGGAACCTGATTTGGAACAAAGCTGTGGCACTCTGATCAGGGCAAGAGGAGCTAACTACTGTATTTCCTCCATGCAAGTCCCCTCCTTGCACTTAGCTGTGAAGGAAGAAACACAGAGATACAAGAAGAACTTCTGTGATTTCCTGTTTCCAGCTAATAGCAGCTCCATGGAGAGGGAGGAGCGATTTGCATCAGAGAATCAGAATGTCTTTAAGTTCTGATCCATCTCTCCTTCAATACTGGGCCTGCAAACCAAGCCGCCCTGCCATAGTAGCTGCTTTTAGGGAAATAGCAGATTGTTGAGAACTGAACTGTAGACTGGAAAACGAGAACCAGAAACGGACATGTTTGCCCCTCCATAGTCTGGTAACAGACTAAATCCACTGTTAGCCTTTTGTGCAGGGCAGGATTTAGGTTTGATGAGGCCCTAAGCTACTGAAGGTAATGGGGCCCTTTATATGTCCAGCTGCCCTTTGTCAACAACAAATTGTAGCTTTTTTGTGTTGAATATATGCTATATGGTAATTTATGGCCCTAATAGGTATCTCAAGCCATTTGCACATGCAGAATGTAGGCACCCTATATATAGAAATGAGCAAACGAGTGATATTTTAGGGTGCAGGCTAGCAGGCGGGGCCCATGACTTACATCATAGGAGCCTACACAACACAAACACTGTTGCTGTTTGTAGGTTTTATTTTATTTGTTTTTTATCTTATATTTTAGAAATGTGCATCCAGTTTTTTCCCCCTTAAAATTTTTTTTGGGGCCCCCAAGAGAGTGGGGCCCTAAGCTATAGCTTCTTTGTTGTTGTTGCTGTTTAGTCGTTTAGTTGTGTCCGACTCTTTGTGACCCCATGGACCAGAGCACGCCAGACACTCCTGTCTTCGACTGCCTCCGGCAGTTTGGTCAAACTCATGCTGGTAGCTTCGAGAACATTGTCCAACCATCTCGTCCTCTGTCGTCCCCTTCTCCTTGTGTCCTCCATCTTTCCCAACATCAGGGTTTTTTCCAGGGAGTCTTCTCTTCTCATGAGGTGGCCAAAGTATTGGAGTCTCAGCTTCAGGATGTTTAGCTTATACGTAAACCGGGCACTGCTTTTGTGCCATGTCGGACTGTGAATGATCTCTGCCTGTAGAATTGGGGGGGGGGGCAACCTTCACAGATCTCCTTCCAGAAACAATTCTTGTAAAGAACAGGCCAACCGGAAGTCGGTTTACCTGAGCGCCAACCTGGTGAAGGGACAGCAGCTCCACAATGCAGGATCCTCATTTATTCCTAGACGACATAGAGCTGAAGACCTTGGATCATCACTTTGGCCTGCCTGGACCATAGCCCAGAAAAGGGTGAAGTGAGGCCTGAGCTGAGTCAGCGTTCGTTCCTCTCCACCTTGCCCGTCTCCTTCAGCCGTGGTCTCAGCTGTGCTTCTCAGAGGGCAGAGCGGCTGCCTCAGAGGGAAGGAGGCCAAGCTAAAGTGATTGTTGCTGCCCACAACTCTCATATTTCATGTCATGCGGAGGAAGCCTGACTGCAGTGGCCAAGGCCAGTCTTGGCTCAGAGTCTGCCTCATCTTCTTTTCCTTTGTAGCTGGTTTGCTCGGAACCGCCGATTAAATCTCTCTTCTCTCCTTGACGTCTTGAGGGTTACCAAATCCAGACACGCACTTGTAAGAGCTACATACAGGCAAGAAGTTCACCGGGTGCGGCTATTCTCACCAGTGGCATAGCATGGGGTGAGGGGGGCACATGGGGCAGTTGCCCCGGGTCCAAAATTCTTAGGACCACAAAATTTCAACGCCCGGTACTGCCTCAATACAGTGGTACCTTGGCTCTCAAACTTAATCCGTTCCAGAAGTCCGTTCCAAAACCAAAGCGTTCCAAAACCAAGGCGTGCTTTCCCATAGAAAGGAATGCAAAATGGATTAATCTGTTCCAGACTTCTAAAAACAACCCCTAACACAGCAATTGAACATGAATCTTACTATCTAACGAGACCATCAATCCATAAAATGAAAGCAATAATCAATGTACAATTAAAATTAAAAACATTTCTTACCTGCACTGATGATAGTCATTGTTTGGATGGGGGGGCTTTTTTCCATTTCCGCAGCCACACAATCAGTCAGTAGCTGAACTGGGTTGCACACAGTCACAAAAACAAATTAACCAAAAAAGCCTCAAAAACGCAAAATAAATAGCAAAAACAAAAGCGCCAAACTTAATCCGCTTTGGAAGTCTGCTTGACTACTGAAATGTTCGAAAACCAAGGCACAGCTTCTGATTTGTGCATGTGCCCCAGAAACAATAGCCGCCAGCTGCATCGGATGTTCGGCTTCCGAAAAACATTCAAAAACTGAAACACTTACTTCTGGGTTTTCGGCGTTAGAGAACAAAGGTACCATTGTACTTCTGTTGCTGGGCTCTGTTGAAAATGGCTTCTTCATGTGAACCAGGAAGTGACCTCTCTAGACAACAGTAGCAACTCTGCAGCTGTGATCTGCTAGGTGATGTGGATGCTGTTAGGCAGTTTAATGCACATGCATACTGTGCCCATTTCCATCCCCACTCCCTCCGCGGGTGCCCGGGCACTGGCAACCCATGACACACCACTGTTTCTCACCCCAGGAGAGACTGCATCTGGCAGAACTTTCCCCACGAGTTTTTTCAGCTTTGCACTTCACTTGGTCACCTTGCCCACCCATCTTTCTGGATCCTGTATCTCCCTGCCTAAACAAGATCGCCAGCTTTTCGTTTTCCAGCCTGCTTCTGCGCCTTTAACACTGGTGAGGTGCAAAGCAGGTGAGAATTTTTACCATTGGTTTTCTTAAAAAGAAAAATGCTTGGCTCGCTGAAGGAGGCACAGAAAAAGTTGGCAACCACACTGTCCGCTTGTCTGTGGCCCTTTGTGTTCTTAGGGTTGCCAATTTTTCCTTAAGCTAGGGCTCCTGAATCCTTACAAGCTACAAAACAGACCTGTATGTTTGCCCATAACACCACCATTTTCCATCTCTCCCTTTCCTCAGCACCATCCTTCCATGTGCAATTCATCTTTAAGGTTATGGCATACACACAAACATTATATATTTTTAGGCGCCAGGTGAAAATGTTAAACTTCAGCTAAGCTTTGATCTGATTAATATTCTACAGCCTCTCAAATGTGTCTGTGGGAAGGGGGGCTTTATTGTTTTGCTGTTTTGTTTTACTTGTTTTTATCCCGTACTTTAGCGACGCGGGTGGCGCTGTGGGTTAAACCACAGAGCCTAGGACTTGCCGATCAGAAGGTTGGCGATTCGAATCCCTGCGACGGGGTAAGCTCCCGTTGCTCGGTCTCTGCTCCTGCCAACCTAGCAGATCGAAAGCACGTCAAAGTGCAAGTAGATAAATAGGTACCGCTCTGGCAGGAAGGCAAACGGCGTTTCCGTGTGCTGCTCTGGTTCGCCAGAAGCGGCTTAGTCATGCTGGCCACATGACCCGGAAGCTGTATGCCGGCTCCCTCGGCCAATAAAGCAAGATGAGTGCCGCAACCCCAGAGTCGGCCACAACTGGACCTAATGGTCCCTTTACCTTTACCTTTATCCCGTACTTTATTCTGTGAACCGCCCTGATATCTTATGACGAAGGCAGGTATACATACCCTCCAACATTTCTCTAATGAAAATAGGGACGTCCCATTCCATAATGATTATTTTATTATTTATACCCCACACATCTTACTGGGTTGCCCCAGCCACTCTGGACAGCTTCCAACATACATAAAAACATAATAAAACATTAAACATTTAAAAAAACAAAAACCCGTCCCTATACAGGATTGTCTTCAGACGGCCCGGGGGTTAGATAACTCCACACCCTCCCAACATTTTTCCAATGAAAATAGGGACATCCTAATGAAAACTGGGACATTCCTGGATCAAATAAAAAACTGGGACGGCTTCTGTAAATCCGGGGACATCTCTGGAAAACAGGGACACTTGGAGGGTCTGCGGTATATAAATCTAATAAACAAAATAAACTGGACAATCTAGTCCTGCTCTCTGACCCTAAATCATCCCTATCCTTTTCCTCACAAGTCCAGCAGTGAACCACTTTTAGGGAGTTGTCTGCAATGAAACCTGACAATACTTTACAAAACTCCACTGTTCTTGTCTTCAGTGGATGGCTTGCTATTTATGGATGCTGGATTCTTGTACGGTCTGTGCCATTTCTGGGCATGCCAAGGCTATGGACCTGTGGTGGGCAGTGAGGGGAGCAAGCAAGTGGAAGAACAGGATGAGCGACCGGAGGCCATGTGCCCAAGATGGCTACTTTTTAGCTTTGTGCCATGCATGTTCCTTGGCAAACCATGGCAAGGGATACAGAATGCCACAAGTAGTCATCGAGGTTGGTGCGTTCCGGCTCTCGCTATATGAGTCACCCCAACATCCCCCTCCTTCCCCAGGCAATGCAAAGATGCCACCAAAAACAAGGAGAAAAGAAAGCCTAAAAGGGTGAAGAAGGATTTTCATTATGAAGTTAATTAGCTTCTCTGAGTCAAGCTGCACCTTTTCAAGAGGAGGAATTAGAGGGATTTAATTGCTTTATCAGCCTTCTCTTTGATTTTCAGCAATCAGGCCGATTCCATTTAATTTAACTGCCACAGATGAGAAGAAAATTGATGCACTCACCTGCCTTGGAGCAGAAAAGAGAAAGAGAGATGGGGGGAGGGGGGAGGAAGGAAAGGAAAGTCAAGAAATTGGCAGATTAATGAAAACCAACAGCATTTGCTCCCAATTGGAACGATGTGCCTTGCCCCGAGGTGTTGGGATCTTTGTGTGTGTGTGTGTGTGTGTGTGTGTGTGTGTATGTGTGCTTCTGCAGTGAGGTGCACAGCGATGCGAGACCCATCTTAATGGTAGCAATGGGGAGAAACAGGGGGCTGCTCTGCCTTCGGGAAGCAAGGGAATGCATTCTCAAGGAGGTAGGGGACAAATTAATGCATATATACATGGATGATGTCAAGGAAGAGCAAATTATGGCTCAGGAGCTGGTAGCCTACAAAGTCCTGGCTCAGTCTTGGCAAGTCCTTCCATTGGGTGATCATCCAATACCAACCGATGCCAGTTCCATGCTATGGAAACTGTAGGCCTTGCCTAGCTGAAGAACATTTACCACAGGCTCTATCCCCATATAATCTACTTTTATTTATACCTATTTAGTGCCTGATCCCCTCATCTGTCTCCTGAGAAATCTCTATGTGGGACAAGAAGTTACAGTTAGAACTGGATATGGAACAGCTGATTGATTCAAAATTGGGAAAGGAGTACTACAAGGCTGTATATTGTCTCCCTGCTTATTTAACTTATATGCAGAATTCATCATACGAAAGGCTGAGATGGATGAATCCCTAGCCGGAATTCAGATTGCCGGAAGAAATATCAACAACCTCAGATATGCAGATGACACAACCTTGATGGCAGAAAGTGAGGAGGAATTAAAGAACCTTTTAATGAGGGTGAAAGAGGAGAGCGCAAAATATGGTCTGAAGCTCAACATCAAAAAAACGAAGATCATGGCCACTGGTCCCATCACCTCCTCGCAAATAGAAATGGAGGCAGTGAGAGATTTTACTTTCTTGGGCTCCATGATCACTGCAGATGGTGAGAGCAGCCACGAAATTAAAAGACGCCTGCTTCTTGGGAGAAAAGCAATGACAAACCTAGACAGCATCTTAAAAAGCAGTGACATCACCTAGCCGACAAAGGTCCGTATAGTTAAACCTATGGTTTTCCCAGTAGTGATGTATGGAAGTGAGAGCTGGACCATAAAGATGGCTGATCGCCGAAGAATTGATGCTTTTGAATTATGGTGCTGGAGGAGACTCTTGAGAGTCCCATGGACTGCAAGAAGATCAAACCTATCCATTCTGAAGGAAATCAGCCCTGAGTGCTCACTGGAAGGACAGATCGTGAAGCTGAGGCTCCAATACTTTGGCCACCTCATGAGAAGAGAAGACTCCCTGGAAAAGACCCTGATGTTGGGAAAGATGGAGGGCACAAGGAGAAGGGGACGACAGAGGACGAGGTGGTTGGACAGTGTTCTCGAAGCTACGAACATGAGTTTGACCAAACTGCGGGAGGCTCTGGTCCATGGGGTCACGAAGAGTCGGACACGACTAAACGACTAAACAACAACAACTTGACTGCATACGCTCATACATTTCCATTCGCAGCATCATTGAGGGACTTGGTTCTTTGCTGTTTCCCAGCATTCTTTGTTTTGAATATTCACAGAGGCATAAGTTGGAGATTAATAGGGGTTCTTATCATCACATCTTTATTAATTCATAGAAATATTTATATACTATTACTTCATAAAATATATCAAAGCGGTTTAAAACCAAAGTACATAAAGCCATACGGTAAAAAACCATGTCAAAAAGATTAAAAGCCAGCCAGCAATTAACTATTGTGGAAAGATACATTTTTAATTGCCTGCACAGGCCTGGTGGAATAGAAAAGTTTTCAGTAGGCGTTTAAAAGTGGAAACAGAAGACACCTGCTGAATCTCTACAGGTATTTACAGTCACCCATAATACTGGACGAGTGACACTAAAAGCTCTATTTCTTGCTTTCAAACGAGTCTCACCAACTTGAGGAATGACCAACGCCACTCTCATGAAAACCCTATTAGAAGAAGATTATGTTGATTGTTTCTCGCGTTCAAACATACTTTCCCTTGAATTCAAATCGTGATTAATTTTCCAGATTTTGAAAAGTGCCCAAGTGTTAATTATAAAAGAACAACACAGGAACCGAGTGTGTTGTGACTTAGAAACAATTCTGTCCATCATGTCAGATGACTGGGAATGGTTATGGAACACCGGTATCAAATTTACGGCGTGTAATGCCTTAAAGGAAAATATTATGAAAATGGTATACAGGTGGTACATGACCCCAGTCAAGCTGGCAAAAATTTATCATCTGCCCGATAACAAATGTTGGAAATGTAAAGAGACTGAAGGTACCTTCTATCACCTTTGGTGGACATGCCCGAAGATTAAGGCTTTCTGGGAAATGATCTATAATGAAATGAAAAAGGTACTTAAATGTACTTTTCCTAAAAAACCAGAGGCCTTTCTCTTGGGCATTGTCGGCCAATTGGTGTCAAAGAGGGACAGAATATTTTTTATGTACGCTACAACAGCAGCAAGAATACTTATCGCAAAATACTGGAAGACACAAGATCTACCCACTCTGGAAGAATGGCAGATGAAAGTGATGGACTATATGACATTGGCCGAGATGACAGGCAGAATTCGTGACCAAGGAAAAGAGACGGCGGAAGAAGAATGGAGAAAATTCAAAAGTTATCTTAAGGACTATTATAAACTTAATGAATGTTAGAGTGTTGTGGTTCTTAGGAACAAAGGGATACAGTGATATAAGGTCAGAATACAGAGATGACTAAGATGACAGAGGTTGGAAAGTAACAATTGGGAGTTGCTATAAAATTATGGACATTGGGATGCAGAAAGGGGGGGTATGGGGAAGTCCCAGAAAAGAGGTTTATGAAAATATGTTACGAAATTATACGTGTATGTTTGTCTTTTTAAGTGTTTGTTTGTTCTTTAAAATTTTGTAAAACTAATAAAAAAATTTATCAAAAAAAAAATAGAAACAATTCTGTCCATGGTACTGTTGACTGGATTTGTTGTTGTTGTTGTTTGTTTAGTCGTTTAGTCGTGTCCGACTCTTTGTGATCCCATGGACCAGAGCACGCCAGGCACTCCTGTCTTCCACTGCCTCCCACAGTTGGGTCAAACTCATGCTGGTAGCTTCGAGAACACTGTCCAACCATCTCGTTCTCTGTCGTTCCCTTCTCCTTGTGCCCTCAATCTTTCCCAACATCAGGGTCTTTTCCATGGAGTCTTCTCTTCTCTTGAGGTGGCCAAAGTATTGGAGCCTCAGCTTCAGGACCTGTCCTTCCAGTGAGCACTCAGGGCTGATTTCCTTCAGAATGGATAGGTTTGATCTTCTTGCAGTCCATGGGACTCTCAAGAGTCTCCTTCAGCACCATAATTCAAAAACATGGCGATCAGCCTTCTTTATGGTCCAGCTTTCACTTCCATACATCACTCCTGGGAAAACCATAGCTTTAACTATACAGACCTTTGTTGGCATGGTGATGTCTCTACTTTTTTAGATGCTGTCTAGGTTTGTCATTGCTTTCCTCCCAAGAAGCAGGGATCTTTTAATTTTGTGACTGCTGTCATACGATAAAACATACAGATTTGTTGTTAGTAGTGTATAAATTGAATCACTTATGATTTGAATCATAGGGCTGGAAGGCCATGTAATCCAGCTCCCCACCTTGCTTGTTTGTTTAATATCTCATCTTTTATTTATTTAATATCCCAACTTTTTCTTCCCTTTCTATCCATCCTAGTTTTCCTTCCACCCCTTCTGTAGCAGTATATTGGATGTTGCTTGTATTATGTCTTTATTTTAAAGTTTCTTAAAACAACTACAACACACGGCTCACTATGTAAAAGCATCAGGGATTTCAGGGTCTCCTGAAATGTTTTAGGTTTACTTTTTAGGTGCCAAGCAAAGTTCATCCTGTTCCCACAGTGGTTTTTAGGATCTTTTTATTGGCCTTAGGTGCTGTCCTTATCAGGCTGCTTCTTTTGCCGTTTTATCTTCTGTAGTTTTTATGAGTCTTTTTTATGATATATGTTGTTTATTATGTTTTAATACGGGGTTGTTCTGCAAGTCACTTTGCAGGCACTTGTCAAAAGGCTGGATATAAATCCTATAATCAAGCAAAGAAGCAAATGAACGGGCAAACCAACAAACCAACCATGGCCTCCAAAATGGAATAGCAAATCCCAGATTCTTGGTTTACATTGGTGGCACTAAACTCCAAAGCTTGAGACTTATCTCAGTTCTCATGGCTGTATAATGTCCGCTTTTGATATACATGTCTGAAATAAGAACTGAAAAAGTGTCCAAGATCAATCAATATTTAGCTGAAGGAACTAGAATTTAGGGGCCCGGAGAACCAAGAAGGTAGCTCTTCTCCACGTTCCTCCACGTTGAAAGGGTTAATTGGGAATTATTTCCCCCCAGGACTTCCAATTATAAGTCTCCTCCTTGCCAGCCTGCCACCCTCTACTGAGCTCAGGGAATCAAAGGCTGGTTATCGTGAATATTGAGCTGCTATAACCTCTGTCCCCTTTTATTAAAGTGGCACTGCCATGAATTTCTCAGTTAATCACATGTTGGCTTGCAGAGGTCAGGGAACTAAAGCAGAGCAGAGGAAGGTAAAATGGTATTATGCAAATGGACTCGGACGGGAGTCCACCCAGGAAGAAGGGGATAAAGCAAATAACTCTTCGAGGGAGAGGCGTGAATATCTGGCACAGGTTTGCTCAACTTCTTCCCATTGGGAAGAGCAAAACCAGGGGCAAAACCAGGACTTTGGGGAAGGCAAGAGAAGACATCCAATGTCAGGAAAATTGGCTTCCAGGTGGAAAAGTCAAAATTAGAAACAGAGTTGTTGGAATCCAAAACTAAGAATCTGTCAAAAATGTATAACTTGCTGTTGAAATGGAATACGCATGATGAAACAGTTAAATCAGCCATGATAAAGTGGGCTCAAGATATTGGTAATAACATCATGTTTGCTGACTGGGAACAGTTGTGGACCACCGGTATGAAATTTACGGCATGTAATGCCTTAAAGGAAAATATTATGAAAATGATTTATAGGTGGTACATGACTCCAGTCAAGCTTGCAAAAATTTACCACTTGTCTGATAATAAATGTTGGAAATGTAAAGAAACTGAAGGTACTTTTTTTCACCTTTGGTGGACATGCCCAAAGATTAAGGCTTTCTGGGAAATGATATATAATGAAATGAAAAATGTATTTAAATATACCTTCCTTAAGAAACCAGAGGCCTTTCTCCTGGGCATGGTCGGCCAATTGGTGCCAAAGAAAGACAGAACATTCTTTATGTATGCTACAACAGCAGCAAGAATACTCATCGCAAAGTATTGGAAGACACAAGATCTACCCACCTTGGAAGAATGGCAGATGAAGGTGATAGACTATATGGGATTGGCAGAAATGACCAGCAGAATCCGAGACCAGGGAGAAGAGACAGCGGAAGAAGATTGGAAGAAATTTAAGAACTATCTTAAGAAACATTGTAAAATTAATGAGAGTTAGAATGATGCGATTTTAGAAATTAAGTGGATTACAGCTGTAAAGATTAAGTTAAAAGAAGAGAAAGATCAATAATTACATAAAATTAAGGGTGAGGATTTGCTGAACTGAATATTTGAAATTGGAATGCAGAAAGGGAAGGTATGAGGAGGTCGGGGAAGTAAGCTTTAAGAAAATAAGGATTTGAAATTATACTTGTTTTTTCTCGTATGTGTGTTTGTTTGTATTGTTGTGTTTGTTTATATAATTTGTGAAACTTTAATAAATATTTTATAAAAAAAAGAGAGAAGACATCCAATGTCATCCTGCGTTTTCTGATGCTCAGGCTCTGCTCATCTACGAGAACAGAATGGCAGGCAGAGAGCTTTGTGGGCTGAACAGCTTGCTGGAGGGTGCAGGATAAAATTCCTGTGCTGTTGAGGGAAGCTTTTAACGTTTAATAGATTATTGTATTTTAATATTCTGTTGGAAGCCGCCCAGAGTGGCTGGGGAAACCCAGCCAGATGGGCGGGGTATAAATAATAAATGTATTATTATTATTATTATTATTATTATTATTATTATTATTATTATTATTATTATTATTATTATTATATTCAGCTGCTTACACTTTGCACAGAGGGACTTGAAGGCTATGTCTTCATCCACTTGAATACAGTATCCCGTTACACATACCCACTGGAATTGTGGGGGGGTGTGTGTGTGTCGAGGTTCCAGTTTTCAGCCGCTTGCCTCCCCACCCCTTCATAGTTATGGGGCAGCAAGCTGGCCAGCTTTTTCAAAAAGCCATCTCAACGTCATGTACACGAAGAGCGACGTGTGCGAAGAGTGAAGTCCGAGACATGGGGTTTTGTGACAAAATAAACTGCGATAATGAATACATTTCTGTCATGCCTCCCCCTCAGAAGTCTTTCCCCCTAAACTTAACTTCAGCTGTTGTAGCCTTTCCAAGCTCTAGCCCCCTGATCACTTGACTTGCGCCGTTTCTGTCTGTCTGACATGCTTCCCCCCCCCCCCAGATTGGATGGCCAGAACTCTGTACAATATTCCAAGTGTAGCAACACCATGCATAAAGACACGACGATGGTCTTATCAGCAAGAACGGAATAATAATAATAATAATAATAATAATAATAATAATAATAATAATAATAATTTTTTATTTGTACCCCGCCCTTCTGGCTGGGTTTCCCCAGCCACTCTGGGCGGCTTCCACAGAGACCAAAAATACACTAAAATGTCACACATTAAAAACATCCCTGAACAGGGCTGCCTTAAGATGTCTTCTGAATGTCAGGTAGTTGTTTATCGCTTTGACATCTGATGGGAGGGCGTTCCACAGGGCGGGTGCCACTACCGAGAAGGCCCTCTGCCTGGTTCCCTGTAGCTTTGCTTCTCGCAGTGAGGGAACCGCCAGAAGGCCCTCGGCGCTGGACCTCAGTGTCTGGGCAGAACGATGGGGGTGGAGACGCTCCTTCAGGTATACTGGGCCGAGGCCGTTTAGGGCTTTAAAGGTCAACACCAACACTTTGAATTGTGCTCGGAAACGTACTGAAACGTACAATACTTGTATTGAATCTCATTTTGTTGTCCATTCACCCAGTTTGGAGAGATTCCCTTTGAAGTTCTTCAGTGTCTGCTTGGGCTCCCACCATTCTGAATTATTGGGCGCCATTTGCATATTTGGCCATTTCACTGTGCACCAAACATCGCCAGATCATTAATAATCAAGTTGAAAGCATTGGTCCCAAAAGATGCTCTGGGGACCACGCCACTTTTGACTTCCCTTCCTTGTGAGAAATTCCTTTTTTTATGTTCTCTGCTTCTTGTTCTTTAAGGTTTTTATTTATTTAAGCTGTTAGTTGCTTTTATCTGCCAAAGGCAACCCACAGTGATTTACAACCAACCCAACCTAAATCCAAAAGAGGACTCACCATGACTTTTGGCTGTAGACTTCTTTGGAAGTCCAAATATTTTCCTGCTTGCTCACACTTCCATGACCCATAGGAGATATATTAAATGACATCTTCTATTCCCTGAAGCTCCTGACATCCAACTTGCACAGTCTTCTTAGCATCTTCATAATTATTTTTATTGAATATTTTCACCGCCCTTGATCTGCAGATCACAGGTGGTATACAATATAAAAACACAAAAATGCATATTATAAAAACAAATGAAGACAATACCCGCCCCCCTAGTTTAAAAGACAATAGATTACAGTGGTGCCCCGCAAGACGAATGCCTCGCAAGACGGAAAACTCGCTAGACGAAAGTTTTCCGTTTTGGAGGTGCTTTGCAAAACGAATTTCCTATGGGCTTGCTTCGCAAGACGACAATGTCTTGCGAGTTCCTGCTGGTTTTTTTCCTTTCCCCCCTTTTTCTAAGCCACTAAGCTGCTTATCAGCTGATCTGATCAGCAGATAAGCCGCTAAAAGCCGCTAATAGCGCTAATCCGCTAATCCTTCAATGGGCTTGCTTTGCAAGACGAAAAAACCGCTAGACGAAGAGAATCACAGAACGGATTCTTTTCGTCTTGCGAGGCATCACTGTAATTATCCAAAGGCCTGGAAGAAGAAGAATTTTTTGCTTGTGATGCATACCTTCCTTCATTTTTCTGATGAAAATAGGGATGTCCTATTCAATAACATTGGGATGCGGGTGGCGCTGTGGGTTAAACCACAGAGCCTAGGACTTGCCGATCAGAAATTCGGTGGTCCGAATCCCCGCGACGGGGTGAGCTCCCGTTGCTCAGTCCCAGCTCCTGCCCACCTAGCAGTTCGAAAGCACGTCAAAGTGCAAGTAGATAAATAGGTAGATAAATATGACGGGAAGGTAAACAGCATTTCCATGCACTGCTCTGGTTTGCCAGAAGCAGCTTAGTCATGCTGGCCACATGACCCGGAAGCTGTATGCTGGCTCCTTCGGCCAATAAAGTGAGATGAGCGCCGTAACCCCAGAGTCAGACACAACTGGACCTAATGGTCAGGGGTCCCTTTACTTTTACCTATTTAATAACAATAACAATAACAATAACAACCAAACCCCTCCCATCTGCATTAAACATTAAGAAACCTTTCTATATAGATGTCTTCAGATGTCTTCTATCTAAAATGATAAAGAAAAAAACCTGGGGTATGGATTTACTCCGCTACCCAGCTCATCGAGGTGCCCCTCCCCACTGGTCTCTCCGGTCAACAAATGAAGGAGTCTCCAGCCAAGTTAAAGAAGCAAAGAGGGGTCAGTAGACCTGATCTTTATTTGTTGCAACAAGCTTCAAACACACAGAGTAGGAACCCTGAGCATGGGGTTGCGTGAACTTTTAAGACCTCTCTCCGTTTCCCATAATACATTCTCTAACAGCATCATCAATGCACCACAAATGAAATATACTCGGAGTCGAGAGTGGATTTCATGCTCTTTATTCAGCTCATAGTGGTGAGGAGGAATGGAAGTTCCCCCAGAATGTCTGCTTTATATACATCATTTACGCAATGGGCCCCACGTGATTGGCCATCCGGGATTCTCCTGTAGGCCAATCAGGTTGCGGATTAGGTTGTGGATTCACTTCCACCTGGAGCTGGATTGTGGACCAATCAGACTGTGTGGTGTAGTGGTTAAGAGCGGTTGTCTCATAATCTAGGGAACCGGGTTCGCGTCTCCGCTCCTCCACATGCAGCTGCTGGGTGACCTTGGGCCAGTCACACTTCTTTGAAGTCTCTCAGCCCCACTCACCTCACAGAGTGTTTGTTGTGGGGGAGGAAGGGAAAGGAGAATGTTAGCCGCTTTGAGACTCCTTAAAGGGAGTGAAAGGCGGGGTATCAAAATCCAAATTCAAACTGCTGCATTCTTGATCCTATTGTTCTAGGGCCAATCAGGCTGCTGCATTCTGAATCCTATTATTCTAGGACCAATCAGACTGCTGCATTTTGGATCCTATTCAACTCAGTACATAACAACAAATATGTCACAAAGTAGGAGCGTCTGACATGCAGAAACATGAGCCCATCACCCACCCCTGTTAATAACCCCAGTTCTCAACACCTTTTAACTACCCTCTTCCCCAAAGAACAATAAAAGTACTTACACATCCCCCTGGATAGGAGGCTTTCCCGTGCTTCTCCTTTGAAAGTATCAGGATTCAATCCACCATCCTGGTTGTTTTCTGTCTGGGGTATGTGCTGCCCTTGATCGTCTCCTGCCTCCTATTGTGAGGCTAAGTTCACACCTTATGGAGGGGCAAGGAGTACGTGATCTTATGCTTAAGGGATTATGGAGGTAGTGGGAGCCCTGGATTCTGTAAATCTGGGACTTTCCCTGGAAAATAGGAACCCTTGGAGCAGGCTTCCTTAACCTCGGCCCTCCAGATGTTTTGAGACTACAATTCCCATCATCCCTGACCACTGGTCCTGCTAGCTAGGGATCATGGGAGTTGTAGGCCAAAAACATCTGGAGGGCCGAGGTTGAGGAAGCCTGCCTTGGCAAAGCCATAACTTCCTTACCCCAATTCCCCCTCCCCCTGGTGTTCCCATCTTTCTAAACTAGATACTTTCATGTGGTACTGGGAGTGGAAACTATTGCATTGCCATCACTGGATCATGCTGTCCCTTCTTGGGTCACACTTCTCACTGGCTCTGTGCCCTCCTTAGAGCTTTTGCCTGGCTGGAATTGGTGAGAATACCTCTTGCTTCCTTGGACGTAGAGAGGTACATGTGGAAAGATTTTGTGTAGCTGGAAAAAGCATGCTGTCCAAAGGTGAGAGTCGTCTCCGTTGTCCCACACACTTTTGCCTCTGGGCCCATCCACCACTTCTGTGTGGCCCCCGGAAAACTCCCCATGAGAAAATGTGGCCCTCGGGCTGACAGAGTTTCTCCAGCTCTGCCCCAGCCCTGCTTACCTTTGGTGACTGATAAGAGATATTGGGGCTAATTAGCAATTATGAAGCTCAACGTCAAAAAAATGAAGATCATGGCCACTGGTCCCACCACCTCCTGGCAAATAGAAGGAGGAGAAATGGAGGCAGTGAGAGATTTTACTTTCTTGGGCTCCATGATCACTGCAGATGGTGAGAGCAGCTACGAAATTAAAAGATACCTGCTTCTTGGGAGAAAAGCAATGACAAACCTAGACAGCATCTTAAAAAGCAGTGACATCACCTTGCCAACAAAGGTCCATATAGTTAAAGCTATGGTTTTCCCAGTACTGATGTATGGAAGTGAGAGCTGGACCATAAAGAAGGCTGATCGCGGAAGAATTTATGCTTTTGAATTATGGTGCTGGAGGAGACTCTTGAGAGTCCCATGGACTGAAAGAAGATCAAACCTATCCATTCTGAAGGAAATCAGCCCTGAGTGCTCACTGGAAGGACAGATCCTGAAGCTGAGGCTCCAAGGCTTTGGCCACCTCATGAGAAGAGAAGACTCCCTGGAAAAGACCCTGATGTTGGGAAAGATGGAGGGCACAAGGAGAAGGGGACGACAGAGGACAAGATGGTTGGATACTGTTCTCAAAGCTACCAGCATGAGTTTGACCAAACTGCGGGAGGCAGTGGAAGACAGGAGTGCCTGGTGTGCTCTGGTCCATGGGGTCACGAAGAGTCGGACACGAATAAACGACTAAACAACAACAACAACAACTTGGCTGCATATGCTCATACATTTCCATTCACAGCATCATTGAGGCACTTGGTTCTGTGCTGTTTCCCAGCATTCTTTGTTTTGAATATTCACAGAGGCATAAGTTGGAGATTACAACAACAAAAATACACTTCTGACTTCTTAGTGCTTTGCCAGCACACCAGGAAAAAGAGTCAAGACAACCAACGTGGATAAATAGGTTATATATATTACATAGAACAACTTGAGGATCTGCAAAACAAATTAACTAGTCAGCTTCAACCAATGGAACCTAATCAAATCAAGTCTGGGCAGGTGTTCATTAAGAGATGGGGTAATTTCTATCTCTATCACCTGGGCAAGTTATCAGCTGCGTGCATGCAGCAAAGTTTATTGTGATTCCTCCCTCACCACTGTGTGGATCTTGGGTGTAAGAGGCAAAAGGCACCCCCCCCCAGGACCCGCAGGCCATGCCTGACAACAGGTATGCCCACCACCCAGCACTGCCTCAGGTAAGTGTTTCCATTCTTTCTGAAATCTTTTCAAATGCCCAGACTTCAAGCCAACTAACCAAACTGAAAGAGCACCACTCCACAGCGTGGAGCAGGCAAAAAAAGAGAAGGCATGGAGCCAATTAGGGTCTCTCCCCCCCCTCAAAAAAAAATCAAAAAAAATCCTACTCAGCCCCTGGAAAACAAACAACTACCCTGTAGGCCCACACTGCAAAAGCCGAATAAAGAAGAGGGAGGGAAATATTATTTTATTATTTATTAAATTTGTATTCTACCCTTCTCCCAAAGATCACAGGGTGGTTTACAGCATAAAAATACAAAATGAAAACAGGCCAGGGAAGAGAGCCTGTGCTTTTTGTTTGCGTTAAAACATGATTCTGTGTCTACATAGAGATCGCTCTTCTGTATTAGGAAGCCACCGGCAGAACTTCTGGTTAGAAGTGTGGTCTTGCAGGCATGTCAAGTTCACTTTTGGTGGTTAATGCATGCTCTTATGTGTAACAAATTTTTGTGCAAGCTATGCGAGCAATGGTCCAGGGCTCTGCCAACTCCGCTTTAGGAAGGAAGTTAACACTAGATACCCATTCATCCATCTAGGAAAACCCACCAGAACAAATCTCTTTAAGCATTTCTGGTTCTGCATTTCCATTCCGGAGCAATGTAATAAAGCATCTTACTAAATCAGCAAGTTATTACAGTAGCAGGGAGTACAAAATGCTTGGATTTATTTACAATGTTCTTCCAGGAGAGGAAGGGTGTGGCAAATTTGTTCATGGGGTGAATGGCTCCATCTGGTACGCAGGCTGAGACCCTACCTGCCTGCAGACTGTCTTACCAGAGTGGTGCATGCTCTAGTTATCTCTCGCTTGGACTACTGCAATGCGCAGAAGGTGACTCGGAAAATGCAGTTAATCCAGAATGCGGCAACTAGACTAGTGTCTGGGAGTGACCGCCGAGACCATATAAGAAAGACCTACATTGGCTCCCAGTACATTTCCAAGCACAATTCAAAGTGTTGGTGATGACCTTTAAAGCCCTAAACGGCCTCGGCTCAATATAGCTGAAAGAGCGTCTCCACCCCCATCATTCTGCCCAGACACTGAGGACCAGCGCTAAGGGCCTTCTGGCAGTTCCTTCACTGTGAGAAGCCAAGTTACAGGGAACTAGGCAGAGGGCCTTCTCGATAGTGGCTCCCGCCCTGTGGAACGCCCTCCCACCAGATGCCAAGGAAATAAACAACTGTCTGACTTTTAGAAGACATCTGAAGGCAACCCAGTTTAGGGAAGTTTTTAATGTTTGATGTTTTCTCGTGTTTTTAATATTCTGTTGGGAGCTGCCCAGAGTGGCTGGGGAAACCCAGCCAGATGATGGGGTATAAATAATAAATTATTAGTATTATTATTGCGTCTGCCCCTCACAACAGTTTCGTGAAGGGCTCAATCACTGCTGCTCCTAAGCTTTGGTAGGAAAAGTAAGGTAGAAGGCTTCGCAAAGAGTCTAAAAGTGAAACGAGAAGCTGAATGGGGTTCTGCCAGGTGGTAGAGTGGTGAGATGTTGAGAAGAGAATAAGCACAGCGGGACCCTCCAGAACAGGCCATCTAATTAACTGCTTGCTCTCATTTTATTTCCTTCAATCTTTCCACTCCTGCATCATTTGTTCCCTTGTTTAAGTGAAACAGCAAGATACTTCTCAAAATTTTAATTCTGAAGTGCTGCAGTTGAGTCCTGTTGGGCGGGATGTCCTGAGGGCTTTGTTCTTGATGGTGTGGAGAGAGCCGGCGTTCCTGGGGTTATCGAAACTCAACAGGTTTGGGGGAAATGGAAGAACTAGGATATCTGCAAGGGACCTGAAAGGGCATTTGTGCCGCTCACAACCATGACGTTATTTGCCCCCACCCCTGGCCCTGTCAGACTTTGAATGATGTTGCCTTTCCATAGCTGTGTTGCTGGGATGGTGGTTGCCATTTCCCCCCGCTACCGAGGCCTTGTATCGAGGGCAGAAATCCAGCTTTTTCTGAAGCTGAAATCGTAGGAAAACGGAATCTCTTGGATTTCTGCCTATGCTCGCATCTACACCAGAGATTGAAAGCCCATTGTTCTCCAGCTAGATAGCTCAGCTGGTTAGAGCATGGTGCTGGTAATGCCAAGGTTGCAGGTTCGATCTCTGTATGGGACAGCTGCATATTCCTGCACTGCAGGGGGCTGGACTTAGATGATCCTCAGGGTCCCTTCCAACTCTACGATTCTATGATTCAGAGAATCCTGGGAGCTGTAGTTTGTTAAAAGTGTTGGGAATCAAAGCTCTGCAAGGGACACACTACAGTTTCCAGGGTTCTATGGGGGAAGTTGTGTGTTTTCTTTTTCTTTTTATAATGATATTTATTGAAAAAAGAATTTTTCAAATTACAAAGAAAAAAAAGACAAAATTACAGAGAAAAAAGACAAAAAAATAAAAAAATAAAATAAAACCATCATTTTCAAATTCTCCACTTTCATTACCTTCTTTCCATGACCTCCTCCTCCTCCCATCTCTTGTATCTTGATTAATAATTGTCACAGCAAATCCTTTACATAATTCATAATATTCTGTCACTACATTACCTTGCTCTATTTTCATCTTATCTTATAAAAACCTTAAAACTTAAATCTTATTTTTACCAGCTTCTCATAACCATTACCTTTTTGCCTAGTTCTTTAAACATTCTTACAAGAGCCAAGTAATTTCATTTCAACATTTTTGCAACGTTGTGTGAAGTTGTGTGTTTTTATGTAGCTCAGGCTTCCTCAAACTCGGCCCTCCAGATGTTTTTGGCCTACAACTCCCATGATTCCTAGCTAGCAGGACCAGGGGTCAGGGACGATGGGAATTGTAGTCTCAAAAAACATCTGGAGGGCCGAGTTTGGATCTAATCCAACCTCCTACAATGCAGAAATACACAGCTGTCCCAAACAGGGATGAAACCTGCAACTTTGGCACCACCAGCATCAGAAATGTGGGGGAGCCCTTTGAATGTTCATTGAATGATAGGCAGTGGCTTCAAGACTCTTCAGGAGCTGCAAATATTTTTTTTAATAAGATATTTATTAAAGTTTCCAATTTTATATAAACAAAAAAGAAAAAACAAACATAAAAATATGAAAAACACATACATTTCACAGCTTAATTTCTTGTAGCTTATTTCCCCAACCTCCTCGTACCTCCCATTCTTGTATCCCCAGTTTAAGTTGTTTATACAGCAAATCCTTATCTCAACATCTTAGATTATTATAACTTCAAATTCTTACTTAGAAAAAGAAAACCATTCTATCATAATTACAGCTTGAAACCACTTAATTCCAATCCAACATCATTCAACATTCCTTAATTTTGCAATATTTTTGTAAATAGTCCTTAAATTTTTTCCAGCAGGAGCTGCAAATAAAGAGAACTTGAAATGGCTACCTAACCAGCATGTTTCAACCAGAGTGAACATTTCACTATGGTAAAGGATGCGAGAGAGGTTATCTTGGCCTAGCAAGATTGCCCCACCTCAAATTATTAGTGCCTTAGGTTAATTTTCTGTTTTCAGGTAGGAAGTCTCTTCCAACCCTACCTGGGACCATCTGCATACAAGGCAAATGTTCTACATACCCTCCAACATTTCTCAGATGAAAATAGGGACGTCCCATTCCATAATGATAATTTTACTATTTATACCCCACACATCTTACTAGGTTGGGGTCATGGGAGTTGTAGTCCCAAAACATCTGGAGGGCCGAGTTTGGGGGTGCCTGGATTAGATGATCCTCAGGGTCCCTTCCAATTCTACAATTTCTAGGCACAAGTCCAAGAGGTTTCTGTTTTCTCACCGCAGAAAACCTGACTGACGTTCTGATTCATTTTTTAAAAATATAATTTTATTTTTATTTTTTCAAATTAACAACAACAACAACAACAACAACAACAATAAAATACAACTACATATAGTTGTTTTGGACTCCTCTCCTCTCCTCTCCTTCCTTGGTTCCCTATACAAGCATTTGCAAAAGTGCATCCCTTCCTTAACTCCTTTATTACACTTTATACTTCTTCCAAAGTCACCTTTTAACTACTTGCTTTTAAATTAGCCCTGCTAATGTATTTAATTGTTTTCAATAATTTTTTTAAAATAATCCACACATCTCCCCCATTCTTTGCTGAAAGTTCTTTCTTCATGATTTCTCAATATTCCCGTGAGTTTTGCCATTTCTGCATAGTCCATTAACTTTACTTGCCGTTCTTCCTTTGTTGGGACAGGACCCTCCTTCCACCTCTGGGTAAATATCATTCTGGAGGCTGCAGTTACTCACATAAACAATTTTGCCTGGTCTTTCGGTATATGCATTCTGATTCAGCAGCAAACTGTGGGTTTTCCTGAGTTGGTTGAAAGAACCTCTGGGACCCGTGACTCGAACTCACGGGACAAACGGCAGTTTGCATGAGCCTTCAGTGAAGGAAGTTCTGAGCTCCGTATGAGACAGCTTCCTTTGTATGTATTTTCTGCCATGCTTGGTGAATGGTGCATGTCTTAAGCTGGGGTCAGCAAACTTTTTCAGCAGGGGGCTGGTCCACTGTCCCTCAGACCTTGTGAAGGGCCGGACTACATTTTTTTTTTAAAAAAAGAACCAATTCCTATGCCCCACAAATAACCCAGAGATGCTTTTTAAATAAAAGCACACATTCTATTCATGTAAAAACACCAGGCAGGCCCCACAAATAACCCAGAGATGCTTTTTAAATAAAAGGACACATTCTACTCATGTAAAAACATGCTGATTCCTGGACCATTTGTGGGCCGGATTTAGAAGGCGATTGGGCCGGATCCGGCCCCCGGGCCTTAGTTTGCCTACCCATGTCTTAAGCAAACTTAACAGGTGTCATATGGCGATGCATCGTGATAGTGAAGATGTAAGGAACAAACTTGTGGAACAGGAATGACTCTGTGCGTCACGGATATTTTGAAATACCAGATTCAAGATGGAGCTTGAATTGGTGGCAGTAGTTTAATTGCAGCTGGGGGGGGGGGGCGCAGCCTGACATTTTTTATTTACTTTTGCTATTCTCAGGACTTCCAATATTGTGCTCCTTCAATGGAACTTTCTCCCTTTCCTCGCCTCCTCTCTTCTCCTCTGCCTTCTACTCTTCTGTCTTGAGTTTGCTGCTTCTTGATTAAAATGTTGACTTTAACTTGGAATTAACCTGATTAATGTAATTGAAAGTAAAAGTCCGCTGCTCAGCACTTTGGGTGATGAGTGGAGATGGATTGAGAAAGAAAGCTTTCAGATTGAATATACTTCTCTCCCCTGGCTGTTAATTGCTCCGTTTACTGGTACCTGCCTCACTGACCGTCACTGTTTAGTCCAGTTAATGATGATACACAGTCCATACTTTCCAGAGATAATTAAAAAACATTTCAGCACATAACGGTACTGCAGGGAGTTTTCCTCTCAGTCACAGGGAAAAAAAGACCTCGGGGGGGGGGGGGAGCGGTGCGCTGGGAGGGGAACTTGCGCTGTTGCAATCTCTGTAGAGTTTCACCCTTTTGGAAAAAAAGAAGCATCAACTTTAAGTGCTGTGCAGGTGTCTGTCTTAGGGAAGAGACAGGTAAGGAATCCGCTCTGGAGAGAAATGAGAGAGAAGTAAAAACAAATTAATGCGGGGTGGAGAGCCCCTCTTCCTATCGTTGATACCAGGCATCCCCAAACTCGGCCCTCAAGATGTTTTGGGACTACAGTTCCCATCATTCCTGACCATTGGTCCTGTCACCTAGGGATGATGGGAGTTGTAGTGTACTGGGGGTGCCTTCCCTGCTTTTGGGGTTAGGGGTGAGAGTCTTGCTATAGGGCAGGAGTGGAGAAGCTGCTGTTGGGCTGCAACTCCCATCAGCTCCATCCAGCATGGGTGAGAGTTGATATTCAGCAGTATCTGGAGGGCTACAGCCTCCCTGCTTCAGCTGTAGGGTGTGAGAGTCCTTGGTTGAACTCTTGGAAAGCCCAGCTGGGGCGGGGATTGAATGGCTTCTTCCAGTTTCCTAAGAAGAGAGCTTTCCCTTGTTGCAGGAAACCACCACCCCCATCATTCAGTTTGTACAAACACCACACACACACACACACACACACACACACACACACACACACACACAAAATACGTGATGTTTCTGTTGTCAATTCATAGTAAATCAACCATACATCGGATTTACACCGGTCCACTTTTATTTTACTCCATGAAGGAAGGACTATCAAAGGGGGATGGCTTGATACAGGACGGCCATAATCCCTTAACCATACCAGCAAATACACAGGAGCCCTACCCAGTTGGCATGGCAACCTTGATGGTCCCAGACAGAAGACCATCCAGGTCACAAAGGACTTGCATATGGGAGTAGATTCAACATGGACTGGAACAAAGGACAATGATCAGATCTTCCCTCTGGGGGCAGGAAACTGCCAACTCCCCTTTGTCCTCTGGAAATGACTCATGGGGAGGGGGAGAGGAGGAACCAGCCAGGTGACAAGATACTCAGGTTACCTCCACAACTCCTCCCTCAACCCCTCCTTTTTGTGATGTAGTTGTGATGTAGTCTTAGGGGTGTAGTTTGGGGGATTAGCAACTAATAAAAGTTGGGGTCTTCTTTTGTTCTGGACTTCCATTTTGATCTCGTTGCGGGTGGGAGTCCTGTCGCGACAGTATTCAATAAAGGCCAAGCCTACAGGCTGCTGTTTTGCTCCAAGTTATCCTGGTTGGTGTCTTTGTTTTTGTTCAAGGGAGCCCTCAGATTCCTCCGTTAATACCCTCTTCCTCCTTAGCCACCCCAACACAGCGCTGCAATGAGGAAGAAACCACCTCCACCCTTCTGCTGATTGACAAAACGTTTGTGAGAAGTGTGAGTGCAAGCAATGTGTCATGCAGTCCCCTTCATGGATCACTGCCTTGCCATGGCGAAGGGGCTTGAAGAACTCAGAGAAGCTATGAACTATGCCGAGCAGGGCACCCAAGATGAACAGGTCATAGTGGAGAGTTTTGACCAAACGTGATCCACCTGGAGTAGGAACCGGCAAGCCACTCCAGTATCCCTGCCAAGAAAACTCCATGGACAAAGACAACAGGCATATAAAAGTTATGACGCTGGAAGATGAGCCCCTCAGGTCGGAAGGTGTCCAACATGCTACTGGGGAAGAGCGGAGGACAAGTACAAGTAGATCCAGAGCTGATGAAGCGGCTGGGCCAAAGCCGAAAGGACGCTCAGTTGCGGATATGCATGGAAGCGAAAGGAAAGTCCAATGCTGTAAAGAAAAATATTGCATAGGAACCTGGAATGTAAGAACCATGAACCTGGGTAAGTTGGATGTGGTCAAAAATGACTACTGTGGGCAAGAAACCCGTAAAAGAAATGGAGTGGCCCTCATAGTCAACAAAAGAGTGGCGAAAGCTGTACTGGGATGCAGTCTCAAAAATGATAGAATGATCTCGATACGAATTCAAGGCAGACCTTTTAACATCACAGTAATCCAAGTTTATGCACCAACTACTGGTGCTGAAGAAACTGAAATTGACCAATTCTATGAAGAATTACAAGACCTTATAGAAGTGACACCAAAGAAGGATGTTCTGCTCATTATAGGGGATTGGAATGCTAAAGTAGGGAATCAAGAGATAAAAGGAACAACTGGCAAGTTTGGCCTTGGAGTTCAAAATGAAGCAGGACAAAGGCTAATAGAGTTCTGCCAAGAGAACAAGCTGGTCATCACAAACACGCTTTTCCAACAACACAAGAGACGACTCTACACATGGACATCCCCAGATGGGCAACATCGAAATCAGATTGATTATATTCTCTGCAGCCAAAGATGGAGAAGCTCTATACAGTCAGCAAAAACAAGACCTGGAGCTGACTGTGGCTCAGATCATCAGCTTCTTATAGCAAAATTCAAGCTTAAACTGAAGAAAGTAGGAAAAACCACTGGACAGGTAAGATACAATCTAAACCAAATCCCTTATGAATACACAGTGGAAGTGAGGAACAGGTTTAAGGATTTAGATTTGATGGACAGAGTGCCTGAAGAACTATGGGTGGAGGCTCGCAACATTATACAGGAGGCAGCAACTAAAACCATCCCAATGAAAAAGAAATGCAAGAAAGCAAAGTGGCTGTCCAACGAGGCCTTACAAATAGCGGGGGAGAGAAGGCAAGCAAAATGCGAGGGAGATAATGAAAGATCCAAGAAATTGAATGCAGATTTCCAAAGAATAGCAAGGAGAGACAAGAAGGCCTTCTTAAACGAGCAATGCAAAGAAATAGAGGAAAGCAACAGAATGGGAAGAACCAGAGATCTGTTCAAGAAAATCGGAAATATGAAAGGAACATTTCGTACAAAGATTACCATAATAAAGGACAAAAGTGGTAAAGACCTAACTGAAGCAGAAGACATCAAGAAGAGGTGGCAAGAATACACAGAGGAATTATACCAGAAAGATATGGATGTCTCGTACACCCCAGGTAGTGTGGTTGCTGACCTTGAGCCAGACATCCTGGAGAGTGAAGTCAAATGGGCCTTAGAAAGCACTGCAAATAACAAGGCCAGTGGAAGTGATGGTATTCCAGCTGAACTGTTTAAAATTTTAAAAGATGATGCTGTTAAGGTGCTACACTCAATATGCCAGCAAGTTTGGAAAACTCAGCAGTGGCCAGAGGATTGGAGAAGATCAGTCTACATCCCAATCCCAAAGAAAGGCAGTGCCAAAGAATGCTCCAACTACCGCACAATTGCACTCATTTCACACGCTAGCAAGGTTATGCTTAAAATTCTACAAGGAAGGCTCAAGCAGTATGTGGACCGAGAACTCCCAGAAGTGCAAGCTGGATTTAGAAGAGGCAGAGGAACCAGAGACCAAATTGCAAACATGCGCTGGATTATGGAGAAAGCTAGAGAGTTCCAGAAAGACATCTACTTCTGCTTCATTGACAATGCAAAAGCCTTTGACTGTGTTGACCACAGCAAACTATGGCAAGTTCTTAAAGAAATGGGAGTGCCTGATCACCTCATCTGTCTCCTGAGAAATCTCTATGTGGGACAAGAAGCTACAGTTAGAACTGGATATGGAACAACTGATTGGTTCAAAATTGGGAAAGGAGTACGGCAAGGCTGTATATTGTCTCCCTGCTTATTTAACTTATATGCAGAATTCATCATGCGAAAGGCTGGGCTGGGCTGGATGAATCCCAAGCCGGAATTAAGATTGCCGGAAGAAATATCAACAACCTCAGATATGCAGATGACACAACCTTGATGGCAGAAAGTGAAGAGGAATTAAAGAACCTTTTAATGAGGGTGAAAGAGGAGAGCGCAAAATATGGTCTGAAGCTCAACATCAAAAAAACGAAGATCATGGCCACTGGGCCCATCACCTCCTGGCAAATAGAAGGGGAAGAAATGGAGGCAGTGAGAGATTTTACCTTCTTGGGCTCCATGATCAGTGCAGATGGTGACAGCAGTCACGAAATTAAAAGACGCCTGCTCCTTGGGAGAAAGGCGATGGCAAACCTAGACAACATCTTAAAAAGCAGAGACATCACCTTGCCAACAAAGGTCCGTATAGTAAAAGCCATGGTTTTCCCAGTAGTGATGTATGGAAGTGAGAGCTGGACCATAAAGAAGGCTGATCGCCGAAGAATTGATGCTTTTGAATTATGGTGCTGGAGGAGACTCTTGAGAGTCCCATGGACTGCAAGAAGATCAAACCTATCCATTCTGAAGGAAATCAGCCCTGAGCGCTCACTGGAAGGACAGATCGTGAAGCTGAGGCTCCAATACTTTGGCCACCTCATGAGAAGAGAAGACTCCCTGGAAAAGACCCTGATGTTGGGAAAGATGGAGGGCACAAGGAGAAGGGGACGACAGAGAATGAGATGGTTGGATGGTGTTCTTGAAGCTACCAGCATGAGTTTGATCAAACTGCGGGAGGCAGTGGAGGACAGAAGTGCCTGGCGTGCTCTGGTCCATGGGGTCACGAAGAGTCGGACACGACTAAACGACTAAACAACAACATCCTGGTTGGTGTCTTTGTTTTTGTTCAAGGGAGCCCTCAGATTCCTCCGTTAATACCCTCTTCCTCCTTAGCCACCCCAACACAGCGCTGCAATGAGGAAGAAACCACCTCCACCCTTCTGCTGATTGACAAAACGTTTGTGAGAAGTGTGAGTGCAAGCAATGTGTCATGCAGTCCTTGGAGGGAACCCTCAGTGCCAGGAAAGGTTAGCTTCTTCTGTGCTCTCCTATCTGATCACCATTGGTCTATTTGCATGAAATGCCATTTGCGTGAATCTGCACCATTTAAGGAGGTGCGAGCATCTAAAACAGGGTCTCCAGGTGTTTTTGGACTACAGTTCCCATCATCCCCGATCACTGGTTCTGCTAGCTAGGGATGATGGGAGTTGTAGTCTAAGAACAACTGGAGACCCAAGTTTGGGAAACCCTGATTGATACATTAAAGAGCTACAAGTGTTTTCCATAACTGCCGAATGAGGCTCACAACTAGGAAAAAGTATATACAGTGGTACCTCGGGTTAAGTATTTAATTCGTTTATTTATTTAATCAATTACATTATTTCCCCCCCTTTATTCTCCCCTCAACCCTCCCTCTCCCCCCCACCAAGAACTTCCCTCAGCTCCCCTCCCTGATTTTTTTTACATATCTTGTTTTCTGCACGTTATAAAATTGTACATACTCTTATTTTATCTATCATATGTTCAACTAATAAATTTGTGAACGTTTATTCAAAACCTGCCAAAGCGTCCAGTTCGTTTTGTTGTCTTTTTTAATACAGTGGTACCACGGGTTAAGTACTTAATTTGTTCCGGAGGTCCGTTCTTAACCAGAAACTGTTCTTAACCTGAAGTACCACTTTAGCTAATGGGGCCTACTGCTGCTGCGCCACCACCGCACGATTTCTGTTCTCATCCTGAAGCAAAGTTCTTAACCTGAAGCACTATTTCTGGGTTAGTGGAGTCTGTAACCTGAAGCGTATGTAACCTGAAGCGTATGTAACCCGAGGTACAACTGTAATTGCATCCCTGAGTCCGTCTTCTGGAAAATAGGCTTTCACCATATCTTTCTTTTTCTCAGTATGCCATGCAAACTTTATTGAAAGGTGAGCATGATCTTTGAATACGAGGCATATGTAACAAGCATTAAAAACTGAAATTAAAATAAAGGCAACCACCTTTTTGATATGGACGCAGCGGCAGAGATACGGGGGGCATATGGGGAACTGCAACTTTTAATGGCATCTTTCTGATCAGGTTTGTTCACAGGAACCTGAAAATGAACAGACACCAGGTAATCTAAAACAGCTCTATTTCGTGCAGACTAAAGATGGCTGCTTACAGTATACATCACATCAGCCACAGACAGGAAAACTTGTTGGGAGCAAAAAGAGAGTCTTAGTATTGCTTAGGAAAGCACTCCCAGGCAAGGAGAACAGCCCAGGGTTCGAGTTGGCAAAGTTAGCTCAGTGGGCCGCAGAGGCAGTCGCACAGAGCAAAGAGTCTCAGCTGCTGTCACATATAACTACATCAAGCTGAGGGGCTGGCCCATTGACTTTTAATGGATCCACGGTACAGAATTGCAAGCTGAATTTTGGTTCTGCCTCATACATTCTTAGCAAATGCATGAGTTAAGTTCCAGCAGTAAAGCCTTCATTGCTGATGATAATGGACAAAGTGTAAAGAAGCCAGCTGGAGCTACTCATTTCAGGTGCACTGTTTTGTGACACTGCAACCCTGTGGGAGGCAAGGAGGGAATTATCTTTTTGGCTGGTGACAGGGTAGCACCACTGGAAGGTTTCCTGAAGGTCCCGGGAGGAAATCGACCCCGAACCTATCTTTTCCCATCCCTGGGGTTCACAGGGACCAACCAAATTGGCATCTGCAGGAGATTGGTCTCTTCATTTGTTGTTGTTGTTGTTGTTGTTGTTTAGTCGTTTAGTCGTGTCTGACTCTTCGTGACCCCATGGACCAGAGCACGCCAGGCACTTCTGTCTTCATTTTTCAGTGCTGCCCATCTGGTGATGTCCATGTGTAGAATCGTCTCTTGTGTTGTTGGAAAAGCGTGTTTGTGATGACCAGCTTGTTCTCTTGACAGAACTCTTTATTAGCCTTTGTCCTGCTTCATTTTGATCTCCAAGGCCAAACTTGCCAGTTGTTCCTTTTATCTCTTGATTCCCTACTTTAGCATTCCAATCCCCTATAATGAGAAGAACATCCTTCTTTGGTGTCACTTCTATAAGGTGTTGTAAGTCTTCATAGACTTGGTCAATTTCAGTTTCTTCAGCACCAGTAGTTGGTGCGTAAACTTGGATTACTGTGATGTTAAAAGGTCTGCCTTGGATTCGTATCGAGATCATTCTATCATTTTTGAGATTGCATCCCAGTACAGCTCTCGCTACTCTTTTGTTGACTATGAGGGCCACTCCATTTCTTTTACGGGATTCTTGCCCACAGTAGTAGATATACTATTCATGGTCTTTTCATGGTGTCATACAACTCTTGAAAACATAAAAGGACCCTAGTGACCACCAAGAATGGCAAAGCTGGCCAATAAAACTATATTTAGTTTTATAGTTTCAGCTAGAGGTGTACATTAACCCTGAGTGGGGGCTGAATAAGGCAAATTGAGATGATTTGGGGGTCCCCCTCTCAAATCAAAGTACAATGTCAACAACCCCCTCTCTGAGTCGAAGCAGGGACAAAGTCTTTATCTGTTGCTCTATATCTGTACTTTTCTGCATTGAACAGTTCTATATTTTCCTGTTTTGCTATATTTCTCTATGTCTATGGGCTTTGCAAAATTCAGCTTTGAAATAAGTGGAGCACTGACAATGTCTGTATTATAATTTTTTTTAAGTAAAGCACAGCAGGGTTTGGTTTTTGTTTTTTAAAAGTAGAAGCTTAATTTAAGTTTATTTTAAAATTCCAGGTTATTCTGCTCTAACAACAACAACAACAAAATCAAACACAAGGTCTAACACAGAACACACCGGGACGCGGGTGGCACTGTGGGTAAAACCACAGTGCCTAGGACTTGCCGATCGTATGGTTGGCGGTTCGAATCCCCGCGGCGGGGTGAGCTCCCGTCTTTCGGTCCCAGCTCCTGCCCACCTAGCAGTTCAAAAGCACCCTTAAAAGTGCAAGTAGATAAATAGGTACCGCTTTATAGCGGGAAGGTAAACGGCATTTCCGTGTGCTGCACTGGTGCTGGCTCACCAGAGCAGCTTCGTCACGCTGGCCACGTGACCCGGAAGTGTCTGCGGACGGCACCGGCTTCTGGCCTCTAGAGTGAGATGAGCGTACAACCCTAGAGTCTGACAAGACTGGCCTGTACGGGCAGGGGTACCTTTACCTTTACCTTTAACACAGAACACAAATAAGTAGTGGAGAGGGAAGACTGATGTAAATCAATTATCTCTTCATTATCATAAAGCAGGGAAGGGCAAAAGCCAGCACCCCATACACGAAGTATTAGGAAAGCGAATCTCTTTTACTTTACTTTCCCCACAAAAAGCAGCTGGGCCTATTTGTCTGCAATTTGGCAGGCTTAATCCACTCTGACGGCGGCTCCTATGCCTGTAAATTTCATCCACTTTGGCCACGATGGGGAAAATTATAGCCAATGTTAGCTTCCCTGTTATAGTAAATGGGGACCAGAGAGAATTGTTTTCCACAGAGGAGCTTGGAACCCAAATTACAGATCAAAGCAAAGTGAGCATAAAGTGATCTGGGAACAGGTTGGAATGTTTAAAAATGCACAGATACAAGGTGAATCTTGGGAACTGTACACCACCCTAGTTTTATCTCTCACAACTGCAGTCCATTTGTCAAGCAGTGACAAGTTTTCCAAGTCATGGGTAACCATGTCAAAAGAAGGCTACTGTAGAATGAATTTACTAGAACCAGGATACACAACTTTCTTCTACTACCAGCTCTACTAACAGCGTGCAAAGTAGTGAAAGCTGAAGTGGAGGCTTTTATGGAAGGTGATTGACCTCCAATTTTTCAGTATTTTCTAGCTCATTACTTATTAGATAAGCATGGACAACAAGACAAATGTTGAAATATGAACAACCAACCACAAGACACAAAATCTGATTAGGATAAAACATGCTCTTTACATCATAGGCAACTAGAACTAAAGCCAATCTGTTTCAAGGAAAAAAATAATTGGGATAGAGTTCTAAATTTACAAACTTAGGAGCAAGAAGGGCCATGGATATTCAATAATTTACCATCTAGTTTAGTGTACATAAGCCTAAAGGAGAGCTTCAATTAAATTAAATGTATCATAACACTCCAGACTCTAAAGGCTAACTCAAAATCAACTTTACTCTGTTATGTAAAATAATAAAAACAAGAAGTGGACCCTCAGCTTATCATAAATCTTCCAGTTGCAGCAAGTATGTGTGCTGCTCATTGTTTAAAACCAGCAGAAATACCTTGTAGATCATGGGTAGGCAAACTAAGGCCCGGGGGCCGGATCCGGCCCAATCGCCTTCTAAATCCAGCCCGCGGATAGTCCGGGAATCAGCGTGTCTTTACATGAGTAAAATGTGTCGTTTTATTTAAAATGCATCTCTGGGTTATTTGTGGGGCCTGCCTGGTGTTTTTACATGAGCAGAAGGTGTGCTTTTATTTAAATGCATCTCTCGATTATTTGTGGGGCATAGGAATTTGTTCATTTCCCCCCCTCCCCCCCAAAAAATATAGTCTGGCTTCCCACAAGGTCTGAGGGACAGTGGACCAGCCCCCTGCCGAAAAACTTTGCTGACCCCTGGTATAGATGGTATACAGTTATGTTTTATTGCAATAGGTTTTTTTATTGGTTTGAGCTGGTAGGGTGGCTTTGATTCTTAGCAAATGCACTTTTCCAAGCCATGCACTCATGCATATCCATTGACAATCTGTAAGTCGCATAACGTCTTGCAGGCCTGATAGGGTCACGTGCTGCTTTTCAGCCAGGTGTCAAAATACCTGGGTAGTAGCAAAATCCGTTCCAGGATTGCTTTTATGAAAACCAACACGCAGCATTTGCTCCCCGCACACCATACGCTGAAAATACAAAATCCATTTCTGCGGAAAGTCCAGATTTAGTAGATCTGAATTTCATCTTTGTCGTTATTTAAAAGCTGAGACCTGAGATGTACCGTATTTTTCGCTCTATAGGACGCACCTTTTCCCCTCCAAAAATTAAGGGGAAATGTGTGTGCGTCCTATGGAGTGAATGCAGGCTCCTTGGCTTCAGCGATAGCAATGCGAAGCCTCTGAAGCGCAGAGGGAGGCTTCGTGTTGCTTTTGCTGAAGTATGGAGAGCGAGAGGGGTCGGTGCGCACTGACCCCTCTCGCTCTCCAGGCTTCAGGTTCCTTTTGCTGAGGCCGGGAGAGCAAGACTCTCCTGGCTTCAGCAGAGAGGGAGAGCTGCGCAGCGCCCCTTCAGCCAAGCGGGAGGAGAAATGGAAGGGGCTCCGTTTCTCCTGCTGCTTCGCTGAAGGGGCGCTGAGCAGAGAGGGGGAGAATTTTTTTTCTTGTTCTCCCCCTCTAAAACAAGGTGCGGCCGATGGTTGGGTGCGTCCTATAGAGCGAAAAATACGGTAAGTCTGAAAATTCGGAGCTTGCCTCTGCAATATGAATATTACTGCTTTCATCGCTGCTCCAATATTAAATACTGAAGCCTGAGTGATTCCCCCCTCCTCAGATTCAAAATGTGATAATTGAAAAGGAAATGTTGTATTTGAAGTGGACAGAGGGAAAAATGAACACGTGAGAGTGCTGGCTGCCATTTCTTCCGAGAGATCCTAAAGATCAGTGGCGTCCAGGGTGGCAAACAACAAAGCAGGAAAACAATACAATAAAATGTGAAATAGATTTTTTTTTAAAAAAAAACACTTTGGAAATTTATGCAGCGCTTCTTGGGACTCCGGTAGGATTCCAAACTGCACAACCTAATTAACAAGGAGGGCTCTGTGTCTGAGCACTGCTCCTTGTGATGAGCATGTTCATACCCCTGTGAAATAGTGCGGCCGATAGCTGGGAATTACCTGGGGTGGGTTGAAAAGTTGGTTTGAACAAGAGATAGAAGGTGCCATTCAAAATATGCAACTGGGCAAATCTCCAGGACCAGATGGGTTGATGGTGTTTGTGTTTGTGTGTCTGTGTTGTGTATTGTGTGTTTATAAAACCCAATAAAAATTTTATAAATAAAAATAAAAATGAAAAGTTGGTTTGGACCAGCCTTCTGCAACATGAGCTTTAGACTACAACTCCCATCATCCCCGACCAGTGGCCATGTTGGCTGGGGCTGATGGAACTTGTAGTCCAACAACATTTTGGAGAGCACCAGGTTGGGGAAAGCTGGTTTAGATGCTCTTCCCCTACTCCTGCCTATCTGTAAGTAACCCACAATGGCCGGGGAGGGCAGGGAGAACTTCTGTAGATCAGCCCTGGTCTCACAGTGCGACCCTTCAGCTTCCATTTAATTCTGCAGACTTCTTTCTGCATTCCCTTTGCCTGCATGCTGTGGGACAATGAGCAGTAAAGGTGACGAGTCCACACTGAGACAGTGACGTGTCCCCCTTGCTGTTGCATATAATTAATAAATAAAGCACAGGGGGAGTTCTTACCATGTTGGCTGCTATGACAGGGGCTGTCTACAGTGCACTTAAGCATTAAATGACCAATTTCTGTCAGACTAACTTCCCAAGCCTGCCTCTCTCTCTCTCTCTCTCTCTCTCTCTCTCTCTGCTCCTTCTCCTTTCCCCGTTTGCTTTCTCACTTACAGAGCAAGTCTCCTCGCTCTCTGCACTTGGAGTTTTTCAGCAACTGATGGTTCCTGGTTCATTTCTGTGGAATTAATTGGTCCCTGAATGAATTGTTTTGACAGGGCAATTTATCATGTGTTTGGGTTGACAGTGCTGTATACCGGAGGGGTTCCTGGAGGGGAGGAGGGGGAGATGGGCAGGGCAGTGGATGCCTGTGCCAGGAGTTTGCAAAGAAAGGAAGGCACGGGAGGAGGAGGAAGAGGAAGAGGAGGAGGAGGAGGAGAGAAAGGAGGAAAGGCGACAACTGGGAGGCAGTTAAAAATAGAAAGAGCCACATTCCGTTCACCATCTCTTCCCCCACCCCACTCCATCATGTTGAACAGAGGAGAGTGTCCTGGTTATTCTCTCACCCTCTTGGCAAATGCAGACACTTCTCTTGCCAAGTTCCAGATTCAAACATGGACGGGACCCACAAGAGCCGGCAAAAGTTTTATTGGCTGCCGGGGGGAATATGTAGTTCTTTCTGGGCCCAATGTTTGAGTGGGCTCTTAGCATTCAAGTCACCATGAAGCCCTAAACCCTACAGTGGCAGCCTTGGATTAGCACACGACTGAGTTACTTCTCATTTTAGAAGAATGTGACAAATTTGACAGCTGTTATTTGAGTTTGTTTGGCATGATAATCAGGGGCTTAGCAGTGCCAAGAGCATAAACAGTCAGATGTACCATTTTTAGCATGCAAAACTTGTGATTTATCCAGATTTGGCTTTTTCTGTTACCTAATGTTTGGATTCTCGATATTCTAAAATCTGTGGACTTACTGATCATCCAGCCTTATTGCCGATTGACAGACAGACATACTGACGCAAAGAATACTTGTCATTGACTGCAGCTTCCCCCCATCTGGATGAGTGCATGTTTTGCTGACTAATGTACAGAGTTTATTTTATCTTCCTTCGTTTGTCTGCATTGATATTCAGCAGCAAGCATTGCATAATGCTGTCAGGTTTCATCCTCGTCCCCATGGTGGAAAACAAGACTAGGAAAAAAGCATTATGACTAACGATACTGATTACAGGGCGACGATCAAGCGCCCTTTGCAATGTACCTTGCATCTTTCTTCCTCCTCTTTTGAAAAAAAAAAATAGGTGCAAGGGATTGAGTAAATTCTCAAACTTCAAACAAAAAGCTGTCTGCTATTTCACTGTATCTGAAAGTGTGCATGCACACGAAAGCTCATACCAAGAACTAACTTAGTTGGTCTTTAAGGTGCTACTGGAAGGAATTTTTTTATTTTGACTATGGCAGACCAAAACGGCTACCTATCTGTAACTGCTATTTCACTGTTCAAGGAAGATGTTGCAGTGCGGTGCATGGCATTCAATGTTAGTCATCTGCTAGTAGACCCATGTAACAAGTCCACTAATTTCAGTGAGTCTACTCTGTAGGCTTTAGGGCTCATCATCCACACTTCTGCTGGTTCCATTCTTAGAAAGCACGTGTCTAAGTGGTTTTTCATTTCTGCCCCACTTTCCCTGGGAAAACCTGCCATTTATCACTGACTCAGAACAAACTTCAATCCACAGAAAAACCAATGGATGCTTGTTCCATTTCAGCGGTAAGCATGGGGGTTACTCCAGGGGAAAGCGGTGGGCCAAGTGGAAGTGTGGACATGCCCTAGTGGGCATCGCGAAGACACAGGTGGCTCTTGGACTACTGCAATGCGCTCTACGTGGGGCTACCTTTGAAGGTGACCCAGAAACTACAACTAATCCAGAATGCAGCAGCTAGACTGGTGACTGGGGGCGGCCGCCAAGACCACATAACACCGGTCTTGAAAGACCTACATTGGCTCCCAGTACGTTTCCGAGCACAATTCAGAGTGTTGGTGTTGACCTTTAAAGCCCTAAACGGCCTTGGCCCAGTATACCTGAAGGAGCATCTCCACCCCCATCGTTCTGCCCAGACACTGAGGTCCAGCACCGAGGGCCTTCTGGCGGTTCCGTCATTGCGAGAAGCAAAGCTACAGTGAACCAGGCAGAGGTCCTTCTCAGTAGTGGCGCCCGCCCTGTGGAACGCCCTCCCATCAGATACCTGACATTCAGAAGACATCTTAAGGCAGCCCTGTTCTGGAAAATTTTTAATGTATGACATATTAGTGTATTTTTGGTCTTTGTGGAAGCCACCCAGAGTGGCTGGGGAAACCCAGCCAGATGGGCAGGGTACAGATAATAAATTATTATTATTATTATTATTATTATTATTATTATTATTATTATTATTATTAACCACTGAGCCTCTTGGGCCTGCCGATCAGAAGGTTGGCGGTTTGAATCCCTGTGATGGGGTGAGCTCCCATTGCTCTGTCCCAGTTCCTGTCAATCTAGCAGTTCGAAAGCACACCAGTACAAGTAGATAAATAGGTACCACTATGGCAGGAATGTAAACGGCATTTTCGTGGTCTCTGGTTTCCATCATGGTGTTCCGTTGTGCCAGAAGCGGTGCATTCATGCTGGCCACATGACCCGGAAAGCTGTCTGTGGACAAACGCCGGCTCCCTTGGCCTGAAAGCGAGATGAGCGCCACAACCCCATAGTCGACTTTGACTGGACTTAACCGTCCAGGGGTACTTTACCTTTACCTTCAAACCTTTTCCTTCCTCCGCTTCAAATTGGATGTGGTGGTTGTACACACTATTTGATCACCAAATGGAGAATTATATTCTATCCCCTTCCAACAATCCCCCTTGGAATGAGGTAGGGATAGCTCAGTTGGTAAAGAATGAGACTGTTAATCTCAAGGTTGTGAGTTTGAGCCTCACCTTGGGCGAAAGATTCCTGCATTGCATGGGGTTGTACTAGATGACCCTTGTAGTCCCTTCCAACTAAGGGCAGCTCCCGAGAGGGGTGCTGAGGCCATTACTGTGAGACAAGCGACAGCGGCTGAAGGTGAAAGAGGCTAGCTTTGCCTTCAGCTAGAAGTCCTCATTGGAGAACCTTTGGCCAAGTCTTTATTAGTAGACTGCAGGTGGATTTCAGTATTACCATGATTACTATGCTGGAGATGTAAATATTATTCTTTACCACTGATACTTAGTCTCTCATGTTACCTTCTTTTAAATTAGCATGATATGACTTAGAACACGAGAAGGCATTCACATATTCTGAAAATACTCAAAACTTGCATGTCCTGGCAAAATTGTCTTTCATAGAAGACCACAAGTATTACTTTTTTGAATGCTTGTAAAATCATTTAACCCATTCAACATCATTTGGATTTTTGATATAATTTTTTAGCATTTGCTTTTAAGTCAGATAGAATATGCGTTTTAGGGGATGCGGGTGGCGCAGTGGTCTAAACCACTGAGCCTCTTGGGCTTGCCAATTAGAAGGTCAGCAGTTTGAATCCCCACGATGGTGTGAACTCCCGTTGCTCAGTCCCAGCTCCTGCCCACCTAGTAGTTTGAAAGCACGCCCAAAAGTGCAAGTCGATAAATAGGTACCACTGTGGTGAGAAGGTAAACGGCGTTTCAGTGCGCTGCTCTGGTTTCGGTGTTCCGTTGCGCCAGAAGCAGCTTAGTCATGCTGTCCACATGACCCGGAAAAACTGTCTGCGGACAAACGCTGGCTCCCTCGGCCTCTAAAGCGAGATGAGCGCCACAACCCCAGAGTCGTCTGCGACTGGACTGAACTGTCAGGGGTCCTTTACCTTTTTAGGATGTGCATTTAGCCCTATGAGATTGCTTTTGTTTTCACTGTGATCAGATGGAATCACAGTGGATCTCGCTTGCTGGATTTCATTGTATTGTTGTGAGCTGGTTTTTTCGAGGGGTGATTTAGGCTGTATGTCTGAGTCCCTTCTCATTCCTGGATCCAGCAAGGGTTAAAATCTAATGGAGGATTCAACTGTTGGAATAGCCAGACCAGCTTCTTGGAAATGGCCGTCAAGTATGGGTCATAAATATAAGAAAGAAAGCTGCCCGAGGGGAAAGCCGAAGTTGAGTGTATGTGAAATATACTCGGAGTCGAGAGTGGATTTCATGCTCTTTATTCAGCTCATAGTAGTGAGGAGGAATGGAAGTTCCCCCACAATATCTGCTTTATATACATTATTTACACAATGGGCTGCACGTGATTGGCTGATTCCAGAATTCTCCTATAGGCCAATCAGGTTGTGGATTCGCTTCCACCTGGAGCTGGACTGGGTGGCTCCTGCGGACCAATCATACTGCTGCATTGTTCTAGGACCAATCAGACTGCTGCATTCTGAATCCTATTGTTCTAGGACCAATCAGACTGCTGCATTTTGGATCCTATTCAACTCAGTACATAACAATATGAGAGCAGGAGGAAACCTGAGGGCGAGAGCCATGACTGATTTCTGCTTGAATCCAAGGCTGTGGCTTTGGGAGAAGCAAGACCTTCTGGGGTGTTAATGCTGTGAGCCCCTCCATCTTAGGCTCATGTTGTGATTTGTGTAAATGAACCATACATCATAAAGACATCAGTGTCTCTGCTGCCCCTCTTTCCAAGGAAACTGGATAGATGCCTGCAACCCCTGGAATCTCTCATTTCTCAGATACTGGGGTGGCGTGCAACAGTATTTTATGATATTGTTTCAAGTTCCCTGTTTTTAACACAGACACACACACCCTTGCCCAAATAAATTCTGTTTTAGGGTGACTCATAAATATAGTTAAGAAACCCCACGGTTCTGGTCAGGACTGATGGTTTTGAACATGTTATGTCTGAGGAAATACGATAGCAAATCTTCAAATATCGCAAGCGCTGTCACATGGAAGAGGGAACAAGCTTGTTTTCTCCTGCTCTGGAGGGTGGGACTCTAACCAATGGCTTCAAGTTACAAGAAAGAAGATTCCGACTAAACACCAGGAAGGACTTTCCGACAGTAAGAGCTGTTCAACAGTGGAACGGTCTCCCTCAGAAGGTGGTGGACTCTCTCCTTCCCTGGAGGTTTTTAAGGAGAGGTTGGGTGCTCACCTGCCATGCATGCTTTAGCTGAGATCCATGCATTGCAGGGGGTTGGACTAGATGACCCTAGGAGTCCCTTCCATGATTCCACGATGTGTTCTGGGTAAAAATGGAGACAGCTTCCAAATGTTGACAAAAGCTCTGCTGCCCCCTCTGGTGACTTTGTCTCCTGCAGCGAGAGGGGAAGGGCAGCTCCACTGCCCCTCCAAGGGGTGGCAGAGCTTTTTAAGGTAAAGTAACTGGAACCTCTAGGGACACGGGTGGCGCTGTGGTCTAAACCACAGAGCCTAGGACTTGCCGATCAGAAGGTCGGTGGTTCGAATCCCCGTGACGGGGTGAGCTCCCGTTGTTCAGTCCCAGCTCCTGCCAACCTAGCAGTTCGAAAGCACGTCAAAGTGCAAGTAGATAAATAGGCACCGCTCCGGCGGGAAGGTAAACGGCGTTTCCGTGCGCTGCTCTGGTTTCTCCAGAAGCGGCTTAGTCATGCTAGCCACATGACCCGGAAAAACTGTCTGCGGACAAACGCTGGCTCCCTCGGCCTACAAAGCGAGATGAGCGCTGCAACCCCAGAGTTGTCCACGACTGGACCTAAAGGTCAGGGGTACCTTTGCCTTTACCTTAACTGGAACCTCTGCCGCTTCATAGGAAAGGAGGAATCTGTCAGTTTCAGTATCTCTTAAGTTTCCCATTTTTGCCATGTTAAATTGAGTTAACATTAAATAACCATGGAACACGAACCTGTAAAGCAGCTTGGTCAGTATAATGCTGACTGCACAAGTGAACCTCACTTTATATTCTTGGTCAGAGAAGAGTTTTTGGAGGAAATGGCACTCGGTTAATATTCTGTCTGAGCATTGTGAGCTTGACAAATTCACCGCCTGAGCTTGGGCTCAGGTAGAGGCAAGAGGAGTCCCCCCGAGTGCAGCATGCATATTATTGCTTTGGGTTTTCTGCACAAATTCTCCACATCCCCAAAAGCAGGAGAAGTTTCCTTGTCAGATGGAAGGGTGGACTCATTCACCTAAGAGGGAAATTCAAGAGTGGCTGTGGGATCAGTTAAACAGGGAATGTTCTCCTCCCCCCCCCCCCGAAACACTGAGGTGTCCCGTTGGACTGATACTTTCAGGTTGCCTTGCACTTGATGTGTTCCCAACACGGAGAGAGAAAATTATAGTTGTGAAGCATCGCTGTGAAGAACGGCTGCACCATGACTTGGTCTTCACAGGAACATACTGCCAAGGCACAGTGATGGCCACCTTTCAGTCCTTAGGTGCCCCTGGGTCTATGTCCCTCTGGATTTGGCTGCCACCTACTTTTTGTGGAGCTGTGTTGTCTTGTTCCATTTCCACCTGCAACCTTCTGGAATTCACCGGGATGGACAAATCTGTCAATTTCAGTTTCTTTCAGTTTCTCATTTTCCAAATCTTCAGTTTAGCTAAGCCCATTTCTGCATCAGTTTGCAGTTTTTGTCTTTCCCGTAATATATGCATTACCCCTCATATCAAGGGTTTTTTAAACCTGGCACTCACCAGAACCCTGGCACCTCTCAGGTGGGCGCCATTGCCATTATAAGAGAACAAGGGAGAATTTCAGGGTGAGTTCCGGCACTTCTTTTTCTATAAAAATAGCACTGCCTTATATAAAGCATTTCTCATGTAATTTTCTGTAAATAGGTGTGTGCATGTGCACTATTTGGCTGAAGAACAGCACTTCACAATTTGGAGAAGGGCGAATTTTGCAGCATAGCTGCGTTTCGGTTTGCATATTGATTTGGGCAGCACAGATGTGCAAGTTCATGTTAAACTGTGAAGTGTACAATTCTTTTTTTATCCCTGCCTATGTGGTAACTTTGGCCACCTCATGAGAAGAGAAGACTCCCTGGAAAAGACCCTGATGTTGGGAAAGATGGAGGGCACAAGGAGAAGGGGATGACAGAGGATGAGATGGTTGGATACTGTTCTCGAAGCTACCAGCATGAGTTTGACCAAACTGCGGGAGGCAGTGGAAGACAGGAGTGCCTGGCGTGCTCTGGTCCATGGGGTCACGAAGAGTCGGACATGACTAAATGACTAAACAACAACAACAACATGTGGTGACATTATTGCTGCTCTCCAGTACTGTAAAAAGGACATGTTCATCTTCCTCAGCTGTGTTGTGACCAATGAGTTGGCTTTGAAAAGGATGCCGTGATGCAGAAGGTTCTGTTTCCTTGCTGCTCAGAAAAGCCCAGCAGAATAGGATCAGGCTGCCTATTGCATACAAACTGCACTGCGATCTCCTGCAACACCTCTGTCCTCCCACCCTTCCTCTCATGAGGAGGACAGATTCTGTTAAGGGGGTCCCCGGGACTAGAGGGCTGCACTGCGTGACTGGCAAGCATCTTCTGATATGCCTAAATGAGGCCAGCCAATCGGAGGAGCCCATTCCGCTGCTCTTGTCATCTGGCTTTGCTTGCAAAATATGCATTTGATTGGCAGGTGCATCAAAGTTCACAGTTTACTGGGTTTTGCAGAAGAGCCGGATCTGCCAATTTAGACAGGGGAGTGACACAAAACTTTCCATCTAAACGGACTAATTTCACCATAGGGAATTTCCCGGCAGAGCGTGCCAAGGCGGGTGCAACCCAGCCTTATTTTTAACAAGGAGTGAATGACAAATGCAAACGACAGTCTGGGCCTGACGGAACATCAGCATTTGACACTTTACACAGGGAGCGTGAAATAAACAATAGGCAGAGAAATTGAATTAGAATCGGCTGAGCATCCATGGTATGGGTGGGGGTAGGGGGAAGAGAAGGAAGAAATTAAGGGGAGAGTGGGAATGGGGAAAGGTGGGTGAAGCTGCCACCATTTTGATCTGTACTGCTGGGACTTTCTGTGATTCCACCTTGAATTTCCGCTCTAACACAGGTATGGCTGCCCAATAATCCCTTGTTTTATTAACCGAAAAAAGGGGGTGAAGGAAAGAAAGGGTGCTTCTGGCCCTTAAAGTTATAAGGGTACTTGAAAAAGGAAGACAATTTGTCCCTTTCCCCTTTGTTTTTACTGCTGTTACATCTAAATTTGAAAGCACACACCCTGCACTCTGATAGGCCCTCAGGAAGGCTTGTCCCAGGGACAGTCCCAGATTTACAGAAGCCATCCCAGTTTCTGATTTGATAGTGGAATGTCCTAATTTTCCTTAGGATGTCCCTATTTCCATCAGGGAAATGTTGGAGGGTATGCACCCCCCCCATCAAGGAAATAAGTAACTATACAATCTTTAGAAGACATCTGAAGGCAGCCGTGTATAGGGAAGTTTTGTAATGTTTTATACAGCCTCGGCCCAGTATACCTGAAGGAGTGTCTCCACCCCCATCGTTCAGCCCGGACACTGAGGTCCAGCTCCGAGGGCTTTCTGGCGGTTCCCTCATTGCGAGAAGTGAGGTTACAGGGAACCAGGCAGAGGGCCTTCTCGGTAGTGGCGCCCGCTCTGTGGAATGCCCTCTCATCAGATGTCAAGGAAATAACTATCTGACCTTTAGAAGACATCTGAAGGCAGCCCTTTTTAGGGAAGATTTTAATGTTTGAAGTTTTATTCTGTTCTTAGTGTTCTGTTGGGAGCCACCCAGAGTGGCTGGGGAAACCCAGTCAGATGGGCGGGGTATAAATAATAAAAGAATTATTATTATTATTATTATTATTATTATTATTATTATTATTATTGATAATGGAAGCCACCCAGAGTGGCTGGGGTAGCCCAGTCAGATGAGCAGGGTATATTAATATTAATATAAACATTATTAATAATTTAATAGGGTGTTCCTATTTTCATCAGAGAAATGTTGGAGGGTATGAAGTCATAGAACTATGCTCTGTGATCAACTTTTCAGGCAAAAGGTGAATTGGGCCTCCCTGAACAGACTAAGCATAGCGACAGATAATGTATTCCCTGAGGCAAGAATAGGGAACTTGTGGCTTTTTGGACGACCCTGAACTACAACTCCCATCATCCTTAAACATTCGCTGTGCTGGCAGGGGCTGATGGGAGCTGGAGTCCAACAATGACGGGAAGGTCACAGGTTCCCCATCTTTGCTCTGCTGCATATCTCTGCCCATGCCACCTACTAGACCAAGAGGTCTAGGTGAGAAATCCACATGTCTCTCAGGCCAACACTGAAAAGACAAGCAGCAAGTACCGTATTTTTCGCTCTATAGGACGCACTTTTTCCCCTCCAAAAATTAAGGGGAAATGTGTTTGCGTCCTATGGAGTGAATGCAGGCTTCTTGGCTTCAGCGATAGCAACGCGAAGCCTCTGAAGAGCAGAGGGAGCGCTCCCTCCGTGCTCTGGAGGCTTCGCGTTGCTTTCGCTGAAGCCTGGAGAGCGAGAGGGGTCGGTGCGCACTGACCCCTCTCACTCTCCAGGCTTCAGGGATAGCCGCCTGAAGCCTTTGGAGCACAGGCGAGTTCCCACTGCGCTCTGGAGGCTTCAGGTTCCTTTTGCTGAGGCCGGGAGAACAAGACTCTCCCGGCTTCAGCAGAGAGGGAGAGCTACGCAGCGCTCTTTCAGCCAAGCGGGAGGAGAAATGGAAGGGGCTCCGTTTCTCCTGCTGCTTCGCTGAAGGGGCGCTGAGCAGAGAGGGGGAGAATTTTCATTTCTTGTTCTCCCCCTCTAAAACAAGGTGCGTCCGATGGTCAGGTGTGTCCTATAGAGCGGAAAATACGGTAAGTGGGAAGGATTTTCTGCCTCTGTGCATTCCCAATAGCAGCATCACTTCTTTGGAGTACTATGCTAAGGCTGGCCTTTACTTAGCACCCTGAAAACATTATAATGGCTTAACTACCTGGAGCGAGATGAAAGCCAGCATGGGCTGCCAAATATACTGATGTCATTGGGAGATAACTGGGTTAAAGTCAACAAACGAAAGCACCCATCAAATCAGCCCAACAAACAGCTGCTCCTCATACTGAGCCATGGCTGAAGCGCTGGAATTTTACGCCTATTAAACTGCTCATACCAGGCAAATTTGGGTTGGCTGAGTACAACCAAAGCCCTGATTAGCCAATCTATTAATTTAGGGGTTAACCGTACAACAAGCCACCAGCTGCTTTTGCTGTGTTGGTTTTGCATGCACTCCCAAACTTTGATTTCTGATTTGCTGCCACGTTTCCCAGATTCAAACAGCTACCCTTCTTCCTTCCTTCAGGTGAGGACTCTGGCATTCCTTCCTTTTGCCATGAAACTTCCATGATTGCCTTGGGTCTGTTGACTTAGCATTCAGTCCTGCCTGGATCCTCAGTGATAGTTCCAAACCCTCCAAGTGTCCCTATTTTCCAGGGACAGTCCTGGATTTAAAGAAGCTGTCCCGGTTTCTGATCCCAGAATGTCCCGCTTTTCCTTAGGACATCCCTAGTTTTATCAGAGAAATATTGGAGGGTGCGGTAGGACACCCCAATTTTTACTGGAGAAATGTTAGAGGGTATGGAGTTATGCAACCTGCAAGCCAAGGAGACGTTTAGATGACATCTGAAGGCAGCCCTGTATGGGGAAACTTGTTTAATGTTTTGTTATGTACCGTATTTTTTGCTCTATAAGACTCACTTTTCCCTCCTAAAAAGTAAGGGGAAATGTGTGTGCTTCTTATGGAGCGAATGCAGGCTGCGCAGCTATCCCAGAAGCCAGAACAGCAAGAGGGATCGCTGCTTTTGCTGCACAGCGATCCCTCTTGCTGTTCTGGCTTCTGGGATTCAGAATATTTTTTTTCTTGTTTTCCTCCTCCAAAAACTGGGTGCGTCTTGTGATCTGGTGCGTCTTATAGAGTGAAAAATATGGTATTTGTATATGTTGGAAGCTGCCCAGAGTGGCTGGGGCAACCCAGTCAGATGGGCAGGGTATAAATAATAAAATGATGATGATGATTGTTGTTATTGTTGTTATGGAATAGGACACCCCTATTTTCATTGGAGAAATGTTGGAGGGTCTGTAGTTCTGTTTCTGTCCCGATGCCTTATGGACTTGCGATCTTGAGTGATGGGCATTCATCCTCATCCGGCATCAATTCAAGGAAGGCCTTAGGATATGCGGCTACTTTTTATTTGCTGTATTTATTATGTCCTGCCACGTGACACTCAGGAAGCATGCAGTGTGAGGACATGGTCTTTTGTAGCCATGCCTCTGATTTTACTGATTGGCTGGGGGTACACATCCTCTAGATCACTAACAGGTGGCCCTGAAAATGCCCTGTAAGTACACAAGACAACCTAGAGAATTTAGGACTTTCTCCCCAGCCAGTTTGGAACATCAGGCTAACAACCTATGCCAAAAGGGGGCTGATGGAAGCCAATATTTAACAGTGTTGCCACAGTTTTAGTTAATCAGAGAAGGGATGGAAATCCCCATAAAGGAGAATGGAAATTAGAGCTGAATGCTTTAATCAATGCGTCCATGTAATTACTGGCAAAATTCATCTGGAACTTATCTTGTGATTCAGCAAATAGGGGTTATGCCAACTTTTGCAAAGTAGATTCCATGCTCAGTGCATTTTAAACCATTTAATTTCCCAAATAAGAAAGAATTTGTTGATATCGTATAGTGAAGCGAAAGCATTGCCTTAACTAAATTGGTTAATAAGGACGGTTGGACTTCAGTACTTATATATATTTATTTTCCTTGGTTCATGAATTCATTAGTAAGGTAAAGTGAGGTGGTTAATCAACAAAAAACAAAACAAAGTCCTTGACAGCTCTAGTTTCAATATTTACTGCTTGTGTGAACACTTTCCCCCTCTAAGTGTTAAAGGTTAAGATCAGGCTCTCGTCCAGATTGAATTTTAATGAATGCAAAATCTTGTTTCCAATCTACTGTTCAGTGGAACAATTGGATTCTCGACAACTGCAATTCATACTACTTTAAAATAAAGGGTGCAACATCATGCTGTTAGTTTGTGAGGGAAGGAATGCAAAAATTAATTTTATCTGTATCCAGTACTTCACATGGAGAGCTTTCGATGTGGTGGTAACATCTTTGATAGCTATGGTGGAGTGCCATTACCGTCTAAATTTCTTAATTACATTTTTGCACCACAGTTTCTGAAATGAATGCGGGGTAGCATGTTCTCTTGCCTCTGTGTTTCATCATACACTCTAATTGCATTAGACAGTCATTCACCAGGTGAGTTTAATGGCTACCAAGGGGTCAGGGCCATAGGTACAGAGGGGCTAGCCAGGTTTTTTTGCCTCCAGAGAGGGGCCATTGAAGCTCCCTGCTTGTGTGTATGCAAATGTGTGTGAGGTGTGTGCATGAAACTGGGTCTTTGACCCGGGTGAAATAAAGCCTAGTTTTCTCCCCTGCCAGGGATTTGCATCTGTGTGTCCCTATATCAGACTGGTTCTTTACAAATGTGACCCATTGTAGCTTATAGCCTCCATGGGGGCTGGGAGGCTAATGTGGTCATGAAGAAACCTAGACCCAACAGTTTTCAAGATTTGGCCATTGGACATGGGTGGCACTGTGGGTTAAACCACAGAGCCTAGGACTTGCCGATCAGAAGGTCGGTGGTTCAAATCCCCACGGTGGGGTGAGCTCCCGTTGCTCGGTCCCTGCTCCTGCCAACCTACGAGTTTGAAAGCACATAAAAGTGCAAGTAGATAAATAGGTACCGCTCCAGTGGGAAGGTAAACGGCGTTTCCGTGCGCTGCTCTGGTTTGCCAGAAGCGGCTTAGTCATGCTGGCCACATGACCCGGAAGCTGTACGCCGGCTCCCTCGGCCAATAAAGCAAGATGAGCGCCGCAACCCCAGAGTCGGCCACGACTGGACCTAATGGTCAGGGGTCCCTTTACCTTTATCCTTTGCTTTGCTGGTGGCTTTGGAGAGGGGAAGTCATTGTGGACCCTCTAGATCAGCCTTTCTCAACCTTGGGTCCCCAGATGTTTTTGGCCTACAACTCCCATCATCCCTAGCTAGCAAGGCCAGAGCTCAGGGATGATGGGAGTTGTAGTCCCAAAACATCTGGGGACCCAAGGTTGAGAAACACTGCTCTAGTTGTTGTTGGGCTACAATGCCCATCCCTTGCCCCCTGGCCATGGTGGCAGAGGCTGTTGGCAATGGCAACATTTGCAGAGCACCACATTTGTTGCCCCCCAGGCTAGGTGATCTCTAGAATGAGTTACTGATTAGCAAGGTTGCCTCTATATACAAACTTTCCCACTACCTTTCAGAGGCTTGCTTCTTGGTTAATGATGGCTAGGGTGTTGAGTGCAAAGCAAGGGGCAGAAACTCTGGGCTTAATTTTCCTAAACGCAGCATGGAGCTCATTTCCAGGTCTGTACTGTGGCAGGAATAGTGGCAACAAACGCCTTTTTGCTGCATTTGCACGACAGAGCTGCGGACGCTCCAAGTCTCCCTATTTTCCAGGAATAGCCCCGGATTTACAGAAGCCATCCCGGTTTCTGATTTGATCCTGGAATGTCCCACTTTTTTTAAAGTATGTCCCTATTTTCACCAGATAACTGTTGGAGGGTGTGGAGTTGTGTGACCCCCGAGCCAAGAAGTTAAGTAACTATACAAAGTTTAGACTCCCTCCTTTCCTTTCCTTCCCAGCCCTACCTTTGGTCCACCAATATTCCAGTCCTCTCGCCTTGGAAACTTTCATGAAGCATCTAAAATAGCACAAATAGCACTGCCTTAAATACATATATATCACTGCTTAGACCTTCTAGAGTTGGGCTGCCCACCCACTTAAATTTGTGGTTAAAACTATGGTTTGTTTTCAACTCAGAATAGGCCCTTTAAAATTAATGAACCCAAGCTAGTCATGTCCATTAACTTCAGTGGGCCTGCTCAGAGTAAGGGCTTTCCCCCCACAGCTGGAACTCAGTTCCGGCACCTCTCAGGTAGGCACCATTGCCATTATAAGAGAGGCGTTCATGGTGAGCTCCAGAGCATCTTTTTCGGCAAAAATGGCACTGCTCAGAAAAGACTAGCGTTGACTATCACACTTGTATTCTCTTGTGCCAATTTACAGTTCAGGTAGGGATCAAGTCAGCCTACCTTAACCAAGTGCTGGCTGGTCCTTGTGGTTACTGTAGGGGATATCCCTTAACTTGGAGATCTCAGAGGTGACTCAATTTAAAAATAAAAGGCTGGGTTGGGAGGAAGTGAGCAAACAGAGATAAGCAAGCTATGGGTCTCTATGTCACAGGCTGACACAAAAAGAAATTGGTTGGTTTGGGGCAGATAAGAAATAAAAACAAGGAAATGAAGAATGGCCAGGTGGAGATGCAACAGCTTGGAGGGTGACATGGACAGAAGGTCCTAGCAGTCGTGGCTCCTCCTTTCTTAGTTTCATTACTCTGCACCCTAAAATGTGTGGAAACAAAATGGGCAGAAACTTGTGTGGGTAGGATCCAAATTAGGTTAATTCCAAGCAGGCCTTTATCCCCAGCAGGAGCTCACTGGAGCTCTGGCACCTTTCAGGTGGGCCCCATTGCCATTCTGAGATAACAACGGAGGGTCCATGGCACCTCTTTTTCTAGAAATATAGTACTGGTTCCAAGTTGCTATGTAACTCACATTTGTCTTTCCGGCACTGTGGTCTAAACCACAGAGCCTAGGGCTTGCCGATCAGAAGGTTGGCGGTTCGAACCCCCGCGATGGGGTGAGCTCCTGTTGCTTGGTCCCTGCTCCTGCCAACCTAGCAGTTTGTAAGCATGTCAAGTGCAAGTAGATAAATAGGTACCACTCCAACAGGAAGGTAAACGGTGTTTCCATGTGCTGTTCTGATCTGCCAGAAGCAGCTTAGTCATGCTGGCCACGTGACCCGGAAGCTGTACTCCGGCTCCCTTGGCCAATAAATTGAGATAAGCACCACAACCCCAGAGTCGTCCGCAACTGGACCTAATGGTCAGGGGTCCCTTTACCTTATCCCCAAAATAAACCAAGCCACCATGTGTAAGTGCTCTTACCGCAAAGGTTATGAATGATTTTAGACAGTTCAGTGTGAGAAAATACTTCAGATTTTCTTTAAAGGAAGACTCAAGAGGAGATAAGAGTGTCATTTGTTTTGTTTTTTTGTTTTTTGACAGTTTAATAGCTTCACATTGGTCTGTGATTAGTTCAGAATCTTTTCCTCTGTATTTTGTCACTATCCATGGGCGAGAAAACATGCAACAGCCCTGTCTCTCCACGAGGGCTCATCACCACTAAAGACACTATTCTTTTAAAGAACACTTACAGATCACCCAAGATGTCTGTTGCAACAGAAATTGTCTTGCTCCTCCCATCCCTACCATTCTGTAAACTCCCCCCGCCCTCCCGCTTCCCCCTTTCTGCAGCTGAGCCATTCCTGGTTGTCGTAAAGAAGGCTGTGGTTCATATTCCCTGTGGACTATGTCAGTGGCAAGAGCTGGTGGGATCCTTTCCCCCAACACAGAAAAGTAGATGCGGTCAAGGTTGTTTCTTTTTCTACCTGGGATGAATTTAGGGAGGAGATGCAGCTGAAGAGGCCAGTTAAATGAAAGAACAACATGACAAGACGGACGAGAGGGAGATAACAGAGGGTAATATTGGTTGCCAACCCGAAACATCCCCCGAGATTTCTCTCCAAAGGTGTCCAAATATTCAGGCGATACTAGCAAGCAAAGAATCACAACACCCCACCAGGTTAGGGTGTTTTCTTTTTATTCCTATTGTACAGCTGGGGAAACAGAAAGCACAAGGTGGCACAGCATGCCCAAATAAGGTCCCAAGGGGGGAAAAACCCCTCCAAAGTCTTCAATTCACCTATTTGCGTTGGCCATCAGACAGCCCTCTGTGGAAGGGGAGCAAAACCATAGGGAGAGCAATGGAGAAATATACCATGGCAGCAAAAGTAGAGGAATCAGGACACATGGGCAGAAATGCAAAAGATGCTAACATTTTTTTTCATTTTTTTTTCTTTTGCATAGAGATTATTTCCCCCCATTCAATTTTTTTTGTGTTTTTTTTTCTTTCCCTGCCTTTTCAATTTTTTTGTTTAGGTTTTTTTTTTTATTAAAAAAAGAGAGTAGTGGTAAGGTAAACCACTTTTTTTTTGGGGGGGGGGGGCTGCTGGAGGTTGCCAGGGAAAAGGCCTTGTCAGGCTTGTTCGTTCCCACAGAGTCCGAGTTTGTGCTGTGCTTTATTGAACACAGAGCTTTGTTTTCAGTGAGCACAATGCGATTCGAACAGTACAGACGGTGCGTTCTTTTATCTACACGATGAGGTGAGTCTGTTTCAATCACTAGCATGATGAAGATGGGAGAATGGGCTTATATACAAGAGGAATTGCCTTCACATTACAAACATCATCTTCCTACAAAGCAGCAAATTTCCCCCCGCAAATAACAAAATATTAAATAATTTTTGCATTTCCCGCATAGTCCAGTCCAGTTGAATCTATATGAATATTGATGGTTGTCTTCCGTAGAATATCATCACGTAAATCCCCCTTGTCGGTTACTAAACTTAACTATAATACTGCTTTACAATGCAACCCACCAACTGTAACTCAAAACAGCAGGGGCCCACACAAGAAATTCTTTGGCAAATGTAATACACATTTGCAGGTGGGTCTTCAGAAGACAAGGTGGCAAGACTAAGACTCAGCCTAGTAGTCCTTTGCACAGGACATTCCAAATAGAATTGCTTACTCTCTTTATGATCATGCCAGGCCAAATCAAAATCAATGTAACATTATCTATGTCAGCGGGCCCCAAATCAAGCCAGTGGTTATGGACAGACCCATATTCCCCTTCTTTTCTACCAGTGTAAGTAAAAGGTCAGACTGATAGGTCAGACTATTCTCAGTTGCATCTTCCTTTATTTGTGTTTTCCTGAACCAGATAATTTTAAGTAGGTGAGATGTGTCAGTGTTCTTATACTCTCTCTTTTCTCGGATAGCCAAAGTTGGGGCTTCAAGGACCTAACAAGTTTTCAGTTGACCCAGTTAGCTATTTTCCTTCCCAGACATTCTGGGGGTACATTTAACACTAGTCAAATGGGCAATCTTACATGTGCCGTTCCCCAAACAGAGTCATAAATACAGGCATAAGCAATTGGTGTGTGTGTGTGTGTGTGTGTGTGTGTGTGTGTGTGTGTGTGTGTTTAAACTGTTGAGCGATGTAGGGACCCTAGCTGGATAAGGCTGAATTTGGGATGAGGTTTGAGGAAGCACTGAAACAGTTTCTGTTTGCCCAATATTTCTTTGTGTGCACTGGATGAGATAAAAAAGCAGGTATATTTACAGAATGATTTCCTGCTACAACCTTATAATTTGGGGGTGTTAATGGCATACAGTATATAGCACAGATATAGGTAACTTCTGTAGGCCTGGAACATAAAAGCTTGTTCTTGTGAGTGTCTGTGACAAGCAAACAATTGTTTGAATCATCTCAGACAAATATAGGTGAATTAAAAGAGAGTTGGTCAATTCACCTGGGGCAAGCAGGTGACAGAGAAAAATGGAAAGGCGCCATTGGAATTCTTGGCGCTCAACATGCTTTGTTGATCCCTATAGAAGGGGTTTATAAAGCAAAGTATTGCCCCAAATACAGAGATCTCTTATTTCCCCTTGGATATGGCAATTTGGAAAAAGAAAAAGAAAACAGGGCTAAAAACCACACTAGTTTGAAATTTGGTCCGCACTCTGCCTTCTGGAGATGTAAACTGGAGGAGGATGTTGCGTTCGCCCCATGCTTTCCCTTTTCCCTGTTGATAACTGCTCACCACACACCAGATTTATGAAATATAAAATGTGAGCAAATTTTGTTCTGCCATCTTCTGCTTAAATGTCACCCTTCGATGCAACATCTAACCCTGCTGCAAATTCCACATGCAAAAACAATGTCTGTAAACCATCAGTTAATGCAGATGTGCCTTTCTGCATGAAATGGCTCCAATCTGCACGTTTATTTTGATCCTGGCATTTTGAGAGTTTGCATAATTTGGGATTTTTTTAACCATAGGATATTTCATGGTGTGGTCGCAAGAGGAGACGAGCGCTGCTTACGGAACTTAAAGCGGATGCCAAGATAAGAGGATGGAGAGTGATGCAGGAACCCATCTCTCTGCTGCAGCAACCTTTTATAGAACGGTAGCTGCGTGTTTTCATCTATGGGTCCGCAAAGACAGGAAATTAGCCTTAAAAAAAAAAGAGTGAACTTTTTAGAAATCCAAATTCTGCTCAGTTTTTAGGCATGCAGAAACAAGGAAATGAACAGCCCCCAGGAACTGGGAAGTTGCTGTGCTGACTGATGTAAGACTCAGTTAAAACAAGCTTGAGGTTCAAGGATAAAACACCTGCTTTTTGCTGTATGCCACTATTTCAGAATACCACAGCTCCATGAAGAGAAGATACACCCCCCCTTACCCCAGACCTCTAGTCCATATTGGTATAGCAGAAATGGAAGGACAGAGAACCAGAAAACATTCCCAGTTAGTCTGGAATTGTTTTTGTCCAGTGTCACATGCCCGAAATGTTTCTACCCCTTCAGCAGTGATTAATGAAATGTGGCACACCAGTCACTGGGGGATTTAAGCTTTTTCCTTCATAAATCTTGCTGGAGTTGTGTATTAGGTGAACAAGTCCCCCCACAGAATACACTTGCACTCCTCGCCGCCATGCATGTAACAACTCCGGCGCGTAACAGAAAAAGAATGAAACCTAGGAATGGAAAGGGAGAACTATTCTTCATGTCTGCCGTTCAGGCTGGGGAGCTATTTCAGCTTGTTTTTGCCAAGACTTTTTGATTTTTAGAAAACGGGGGGGATTTGTTCATTTCCCTCCCCTCCTTTTTTTGTTTTTGTTTTTTTACAGACCTTCAGGACAAAGCATTAAAAACAGTTATATTTATATATCTATTTATATAGTTCTTCATTTTGCCAGCGGGTTGACATCGCTCCATCCTCCTGTCCGACTTGACTGTAGGTGTGTGTGTGCATGTGTGTGAGAGACTTGCCGTCCCAACTCCAGCCCGTAAGGTTATGACATCGGACGCAGTCGTTCTTCGGATGGAACGGTAAGGAAACCAAGGCCTTATTCAACCAACCTATGGAGGAAATGGGAGGGAAACGGGTCACACAAAACAACCCTTGTCGGACACACAGAGAGGATGACACAGGTCTTTCCCCCCTTTGCTAGACCGAGCCAGAGTTGGTCCCCTCTGGCTTCCGGAAACCGTCGCTTATCATGCGGAGATGTTTTTCTCTCTTGGGGGAGAACAATGAGTTGATACGCAGCATTCTCTCCTTTGTTACTTTCTGTCCATACCACTCCCAAAAGACGACAGTGCAGGCTATATATTGCTCAGATTCCCCTCAGGCTTAAGAGGGTTGGGAAGCCTCGCATGGAAGGCTAGAGAGCTGAGGAACAATTTGCATGGGGTGATCTGAAGTACTGCAGTGGCAATAGCGACAGGAGCAGGAGCGCTGGCCGCAGGCCTGCTTTTGCCATCAATCCAGTGAAGTAGCTTGGTTGGGTTACAAGGGGCGTGAAGTTCTCAAAAATGTGCGGTATTCCAGTACGTTTCTGCAGTCTGAAAGAGGGCGGAGGGGGCAGAAGGGGCAGGCGAGGGACACGGAGAAAGTTTTCTTCATCCTTCCGAGCGGCGCAGAATGTTCATCAGACAGGTACAATATGGAGGCCTAGGCTGTCACCCTGCAGTTTCATGTGGTTTCCATGGTAACTAGTGGCGGTCATAGGCAGCGGCAGCAGTGGGAGGTGCGGAGCCCCGGGATGTGGCACTATAATAATAAGGGGAACCTGAAAGTTAACACAGGAGAAGAATGGACTGATTGAAAGGACATACAGTAAAATAAAATAAGAAAAGAAAGGAAGAGAAAGAGAGAGAGAGAGCGAGAGGCATATTAAAAGGAACTAGAGACAGAAACCCAAGGATGGGGACTCATTAGTGGCCAATATAAAGAACAGGGAACCTGCATTTGCTAAATTACATAGTGCTAGTCACACAGAAAGAGTTCTGGCACATTAGCTGCATTCTGGATTCCAGTTAGATGCTGTTCAGGAGGATAACCTAGATTCATAGGAGCCAACTCCTAGTGGCCGAGGTCCCTTTGGCCTCCCAGTAAAATATTTGAGGGGGTCGGTCCAAGTTGATGGACATTGCCATTCAAATGGTATGCGTCTTGTGATTGATTAGGTGGGGCAAAATATTGGGCCCCACAATATTTATTTATTGGGCCCCACAATATAGATTCCTCGTGTAGCAATTGCCACTTGCCTGCATTCATAGGAATATTTCCCCAAAAGCACCTCACGGATGCTAAATGTCAGATTTGGAACCCTCTCTGCTGATCCACCACAATTACAATTCAGAATGTTTTGTAAGGAATGTTATGCTGCTGAAAACCTTCCTTTGTGAGCCTGTTGATGATACCTAAGAGCTCCAAGCTTCCAAAATACAGTAGTACCTTGGGTTAGGGTAAATACTTAATTCATTCCGGAGGTCCGTTCTTAACCTGAAACTGTTCTTAACCTGAAGCACCACTTTAGCCAATGGGGCCTCCTGTTGCCGCCGCGCCGCTGGAGCACGATTTCTGTTCTCATCCTGAGGCAAAGTTCTTAACCTGAAGCACTATTTATGGGTTAGCAGAGTCTGTAACCTGAAGCGTATGTAACCTGAAGCGTATGTAACCCGAGGTACCACTGTACCTGGGTTTCCTGGTCCACTCCAGTGGGGGGAAGTACTGATCTGGTTTTTTAAATTAAAGAAATGGGTACATAGCCTTCTTTGTATCATGTTAAATATTCAGGGGTGTTGAAAATCAGGGGGGGCAGGGGTGGGCCTTTAAAACAGAGCTGCAAAGCAGACAGCGATTAAACTGATGGACAAGGGGGAGTTCGTAAAAAAGTGTGACATATTTTACAAAAGGGCTTTTGGTTGCCGCTAAGGGCAAGGCCGATTTTTGCAACAACAAAACCAGAAGTGCAGAAACCTGAAGCATGTGGTGTAATGGATCAGTGTGTCTGGCTGTTAGCAGTCAATTTTAAGGGACTAGAGGGGAAGGTGTAAAGGTAAAGGTAAAGGGGACCCCTGACCATTAGGTCCAGTCGTGACCGGCTCTGGGGTTGTGTGCTCATCTCGCTCTATAGGCCAAGGGAGCCAGCGTTAGTCCGCAGACAGCTTTCCGGGTCATGTGGCCAGCATGACTAAGCCGCTTCTGGCGAACCAGAGCAGCGCACAGAAACGCCGTTTACTTTCCCGCCGGAGCGGTACCTATTTATCTATTTGCACTTTGATGTGCTTTCCAACTGCTAGGTTGGCAGGAGCAGGGACCAAACAACGGGAGCTCACCCCGTTGCGGGGATTCGAACCACCGACCTTCTGATCGGCAAGTCCTAGGCTCTGTGGTTTAACCCACAGCGCCACCCGCGTCAGAAAGGGGAAGGTGTAGGAAGGGCCTGAACCAGCAAAAGTATGGAATTGCTTCTATTCCTTCTGCCTTAAGTTGCCCATTAAGGAAGCTGGACTAGATATGCCTTTGCTCTGATGCAGCGGGACTGTTCTTATGTTGTTGCAATGTGTGCAGAGGAACTGGTCAGATTCTTATGGTGGTGTGTGTAGGACCAGAGAAAGGAAAGGGTCTCAGTAACAGCCAAATCAACTAGGTATGACACCCGTGGCTTTTTGGAGAAATACCTTCGCAGGTGGAAGATATCCTTGTCTTTGAGTTTCTTCACACAGTCAGTAAACAACTGCTTTTAACGCACTTCAATTTCTGATGCGTTTACATGATCAAGGGGCTAATCAGATGCAGAAAAGAGATGGAAGCTAATGAAAAGAGCCCCGTGAGAATTAAAGACTCTTGTCTCAAATCTGTTTCATATTAGGATAAATGGCTCTGTAAATAGCTGTGAGGCCTTCATCTCAGGCATGCAGAGATGGGGATACTTTGGAATTCGCTGCGAGTACACAGGGGAGCTCACGTGGGAAAGTGGGTGGGATAAAACCCTCTGGGGTTCTGTGCTTACACAGGAGGGACTCGATAATATTTATTTTGCCCGTGCATGAATGCTTCTCTAAAATGCCCAGAGATCATGATGTATTGAGAGGGGATGTTGCAGGTCATCTTGGGTCTAGGGCTAACTAATCCTCATCTGGTCTGACTCCTGAGTCTTCCAGTAGCAGTCTGTAGGAGGGCTAGACTTGCCCTGCCTAAGTAAATTGCAGCGATGCTGTAGTCTGGAGCTACTCATCCTATCTTCTATTATAACAGACCCTCCAAGTGTTCCTAATTTCCAGGGACAGTCCCGGATTTACAGAAGTTGTCCCACTTTCTGATTTGATTTCAGAATGTCCCATTTTCCCTTATAATGCCCCTATTTTCATCGGAGACATGTTGGAGGGTATGGAGTTGTGCAACCCCCCGAGCCAAGGAAATAAGTAAGTGTACAACTTTGGACAAATGAAGGCAGCCCTATATAGGGAAGTTTTTAAATGTTTAATGTTTTATTATGTTTTTATAGATGTTTGAAGCCGCCCAGTGTGGCTGGGGAAACCCAGTCAGATGGGTGATGTACTACTGCTGCTATTATTATTTGAATAGGACGTCCCTATTTTCATTGGAGAAATGTTGGAGGGTATGTTATCATGGTGGTCCAGAAGGCCGCACCCTGTCCTGTCAAATTGGCAAACTTTTGCAACAGGAGTTTCCATAGCCTCTTTTTTCACATGCCTTTCATAAAATGGGGGGGGGGGGCAGCTGGAGACATAGCTGTTAGGAAAACTGAAAGTTGCATGAGTGCTGCACACATTCTTTTCTGTTGTTATCTCTGTTGTTTTCTGGTCAGTTAGGTTCTGCAGGTTTCTGAAATGCTACAAAACCCTACAGAACCAGTTTACCAGAAACAGTTCCAGAATTAGTACACTCTACGGGACTACAATCTGTTTCTAACTAGTTTGGTCCTGTAAAAACTGAGGTATGTAGCTGTCTGAACACCACTAGCTGCCATTTTCAGGTTTTGAAAAGCTTCGCTAACTTAGTAATAGTGAGATATTAACGATCCTGGAATAAACTATGACTATTACTAAGCTGAGGGACACGGGTGGCGCTATGGTCTAAACCATAGAGCCTAGGGCTTGCCGATCAGAAGGTCAGCGGTTCAAATCCCCACAACAGGGTGAGCTCCCGTTGCTCGGTCCCTGCTCCTGCCAACCTAGCAGTTCAAAAACACCTCAAAGTACAAGTAGATAAATAGGTACTGCTCCGGTGGGAAAGTAAACGGCGTTTCCGTGCACTGCTCTGGTTCGCCGAAGCTGTACACCGGCTCCCTCGGCCAGTAAAGCAAGATGAGCACCGCAACCCTAGAGTTGTCCGTGACTGGACCCTAATGGTCAGGGGTCCCTTTACCTTTACCTATTTACTAAGTTACTAAAGCTTTTTATGCCGTTAGGTCCCACTTCTTTTCCACACCATCAAACACTGCCCATTGTCTTATAGGGTTTTCTGTTAATTGATTTTGCCAACGGTATGTGCTTAGAAACTTTGGTGTTAAGCAATGTATATACCTTGTTCAAATAAATAAATAAATAAATAAATAAATAGCCTTGCAAATTAGAGAAGTGGGCAGGGGTGTGGAGTGGGGGGAAATAACTAAAGGTACCTCATTTGTATAAATGATCATGTCATCCTCAAATTATTAACTGCCAGGAACAATGAACTGAGCTGATGGCTAAATGATGGAGTCATTTGGAGGTGGGAATGTACCCTCCCTGCCCCCCCCGGCCCCCTGGTGAAATAGAAACAAATAAGGAAAAGAAAACAAGGAGACAAACAGAAGGAGAGAGCAAGAGATGGAAGGGGATGCAAGTGTTACTCACTTAGTAACGCAGGATTGCTGAACCTCCAGGCCTCGTTGTAGGTTGTGTACTGAGGGTGGCTGTAAGGATTTCCTGAGAATTCACTCCCTAGGAAAGAGCAAAGGAAGGGTGAGTCATTCATTAAGTATGTTTCACACTGAAAGTGGGGGAGCAAAATTGTGACAAATGCCTAACAAGGGAGAGGGGGAGCGTGAAGCCACACTTGTGAGTTTTCTCCTTGTTACCCTTGTTTCCTTGTGCTTTCTCCATCTCCCCACTTTCACCATAATAATAATTTATTATTTATACCCCGCCCATGTGGCTGGGCTTCCCCAGCCACTCTGGGCCGCTTCCAAAAAATATTAAAATACTGCAATACATCAAACACTAAAAGCTTCCCTAAACAGGGCTGCCTTCAGATGTCTTCTAAAAGTCTGGTAGTTGTTCTTCTCTTTGACATCTGGTGGGAGGGCGTTCCACAGGGAGGGCGCCACCACCGAGAAGGCCCTCTGCCTGGTTCCCTGTAACTTGGCTTCTCGCAGTGAGGGAACCGCCAGAAGGCCCTCTGTGCTGGACCTCAGTGTCCGGGCAGAACGCTGGGGGTGGAGACGCTCCTTCAGGTATACTGGACCGAGGCCCTTTAGGGCTTTAAAGGTCAGCTCCAACACTTTGCGTTGTGCTCGGAAACACTGGGATTTCGTACCATGATTTCGGCTTTGCCTGTGTGGATTAACGCAATGCAGACGTTAAACATCTATTTCTGATGTGCTGTTTCGGAGGATTTGGTCTGCCTGTCCTATGGACACAAATTGTGAGCTGGCGGGAAGGGGTGGTTTCAAAGGGTTGTGTGCAAAGCTGCCGTTCCACTTGCCCAAGGGGACGTCTCCCTGCTTTCCTCTCCCCCTGCAGCCACCAGCACACCCTCAAAATCTGCTCCAAGCGGTTGGGAGAACCCTCTGGAGCAGATTTTGGGGGTGTGTGGAGAAAGAAGAAGAAGGGGCAGTCCTATTGTGTGAGTGGAATGCTGCTCATACAGTGTTAGATACAACCTCAAGGTGTTAATATATAAAGTATGTTGTATTTTCTAGGAAAGCTCAATTTCACCTAGGGGTGGATGAATTCCTTAGTTTTGATTTCTCTCATTTTTCCAGTCTTAAGTACTGTTCACCACATTCCTGAATTAGTTTGTGGTGTGTCGTTGTCGTTTCAAAACCATCATTTCACAGTGCACATTTTCCCTTGTAGACACATTTTTGCAAACAGTTCCCCCTAAAGTTATGCATTTTGTATATTGTTTTCACTAATACGTGCATTATTTTTTCCTCTAGGGGGTTGGTTACATGATGCTCAGGGTCCTGTCCAAGTCTACATTTCTATGATTCTAATATACCATATTTTTTGCTCTATAAGACTCACTTTTTCCCTCCTAAAAAGTAAGGGGAAATATGTGTGCATCTTATGGAGTGAATGCAGGCTGCGCAGCTATCCCAGAAGCCAGAACAGTAAGAGGGATTGCTGATTTCACTGTGCAGCGATCCCTCTCGCTGTTCTGGCTTCTGAGATTCAGAATCCACCCCCCCCTTGTTTTCCTCCTCCAAAAACTAGATGCGTCTTGTGGTCTGGTGCGTCTTATAGAGCAAAAAATGCGGTACCTTTTTTCCTGTTGGATAATTGCATCACAAAATTCGTAGAAGTGCAAATTTCGAATGTGCAAATTTCGTGTTTTGGCTTACGCGTCATTTCAGGGAGCGCAAATTGGGTGGCTTTGCAAAAGAATGAAAATTGTGCAGAATTTCTTCCCCCACTCCTGTAAGGAAAGCATGTGCAGGGACTTGTCCAAGTCAGAGAGGAGTTTCTTCACAAAGCCCTATCTGTGTCTGTAAAAAGAAGTCTCGGCTGCTCCCCCTTCTCCCATCTGTATTGTCACCCTAAACTGTTTACAGTGAATCTGAAGTGCAGGTTAAGTAGAGGAGAAAGAGCCTCTCTCTCTCTCTCTCCAGAGCAGTCAAGGGGATCCAGGGAGGGAGAAGCAGCGAGTGTGAAAGGTGTTTATTGACGAGGAGTGAAAGGAAACGTGCTGCAGGATAATGAGCTTTTGAGCTCAACTGTGACCAAGAGGAACCGAGCTATCTCCTTCCCCGATCACTAATGAAACACATGTAATTTCCTCATCAGCACTGGATTCTGTTTAACTGCTCCCTTTACAGCAGACCCTGGCTGTGACCTGCTCTCTCGGCTGGTCCCAAAGCTTTTCTGCCAAAGCCTGGGATGTTCTGTAAACGTTGCCAAGGAGTCAAAAGGCAAGCGGAGGCCAGGCTTTTGGGGAATAACAAACTCCACGGAGCAAAAGGGTCCCTGGACATTACAGGCCTGCCCTGAGGAACCACCACCCCAGATCGTCAGGAAGAGCTGTAATTCAAGTGGCACAGCATCATCTATTTTGCATGCAGAAGTTCCTTGCTTAAAAACTCAGCATCTCCAGCTAGACAGGGGAGAGAAGTGTCTCTGAAATCCAGGAGACCCGCTGCCAGACAATTAATTGAGCTAGATGGTTCAATGGTCTGATCAGATGATCTTCAGGGTCCCTTCCTACAATACTATGAGTCTGAGACTCAATCTAAAGCATCTTCCTATTCCATTTTCAAGCAGCAGAAATTCCCTTTCACTAGCCTCATAGTGGGACGTGGGTGGTGCTGTGGGTTAAACCACAGGGCCTAGGACTTGCCGATCAGAAGGTCGGCGGTTCGAATCCCCGTGACGGGGTGAGCTCCTGTTGCTCAGTCCCTGCTCCTGCCAACCTAGCAGTTCGAAAGCACATCAAAGTGCAAGTAGATAAATAGGTACCGCTCCGGTGGGAAGGTAAACGGCGTTTCCGTGCTCTGCTCTGGTTTGCCAGAAGCGGCTTATCATGCTGGCCACATGACCCAGAAGCTGTATGCCGGCTCCCTCGGCCAATAAAGCGAGATGAGTGCCGCAACCCCAGAGTCGGCCATGACTGGACCTAATGGTCAGGGGTCCCTTTGCCTTTACCTAGCCTCATAGGACTTTGCTGGTCAATGTGGTTCACCGGTGGTGTCCCCGTTCCTCAGGGTGGAACTGGGGAGCCAGGCTTCTCCTAGCTCCAGAAACATAATATCTCTAGGACAGTGATAGCAAATGAGGGTAAATGTCAGAAATAGAAATTTATCTCCTGGAGACGGGGAGTGCCATCCAGGTGCCAGTCATTCAGAAGGAAAGACTTTCCCTAAGTATCTCCTCAAAATTTAATACCCCTACTGTCTCGCCAGAGTGGTTCATGCTCTAGTTATCTCCCGCTTGGACTACTGCAATGCGCTCTATGTGGGGCTACCTTTGAACGTGACCCGGAAACTACAATTAATCCAGAATGCAGTAGATAGACTGGTGACTGAGAGTGGCCGCCGAGACCATATAACATTGGCTTCCAGTATGTTTCTGAGCACAATTCAAAATTTTGGTGCTGACTGTTAAAGCCCTAAATGACCTCAGTTCTGTATACCTGAAGAAGGGTCTCCACCCCCACCATTCAGCTGAGGTCCAGCACCAAGGGCCTTCTGGTGGTTCCCTCCCAGCAAGAAGTGAGATTGCTGGGAACCAGGCAGAGGGCCTTCTCAGTAGTGGCGCCTGCCCTCCCATCAGATGTCAAGGAAATAAACAACTATCTGACTTTTAGAGGACATCTGAAGGCAACCCTGTTTAGGGAAGTTTTTAATGTTTGATGTTTTCTCGTGTTTTTCATATTCTGTTGGGAGCCACCCAGAGTGGCTGGGGAAACCCAGCCAGATGGGTGGGGTATAAATAATAAATTATTATCATTTAAAAGACTTCTCTTCTTTACAGGTACCTTAAGAATCTCTTTCAGTAATAATAATAATAATAATCAGCATCTAGACAAGTTGCCATCCAACCTGTTGATGGTTTGCTGCTTTCCCATGATTTAAATCCTCACTTTGTTCAAGCCAATGTGAATGCTTAATGCAAAACACGTAGGTTTCATATTCAGGACTGGCAACTCCTCAGTATTTCCAAGCTGTTTCAGTTTTGATCCATGTACATTCCCACAAGATGCTCTCCTGCCAGCAATAATGCCAGGATGTGTCTTTGTTTTGTTGTGTGTTCCCCGCTTCCCTAAACAGTGGGATGTTCCAGGGCATCACTCTATCACTCTACAGATGTGGTTTCCTTTGGGTGAGAGAGCTTATATATACACACACACACACACACGCAAAAAACAGAGGAGGGAAACAGCAGCAAGCACTCCGATGAGCAGCAGATCTACTACCCAATACCAGATGTCCAGAGAAAGCCCTGAACCTTCAAAGTTCCTTCAGCCAACACTTAGTCATCAGATGTATTCTTACCCCAATCTCCTCCCTTTAGTTTGCAGGGTGGAGAGGAGGCCATTATCCTGTTGAAGCACACAGAGATTGCCACCTACCTACCAATCATTAGCTCCCATCAGCCAACCATTCTGAGCTATTAGTAGCAATCTAGCTTGGCCAGCAATGCAATAGTGTCTGGAAGTGTGCGCACACAGCTATACGTCTAACCGGCACACATATTAACCCTTTCCGTGTTGCAGTTATGTTCCCTACGAATGCAAAAAGGGGAGCTGGCCTTTTAAAAAATAAGTTCATGAACTCTGAAAGGAGATGCAAGGTATGTTGATTATTTGCAATAAAATGTGCAAGCTCTCTGTATGCCTTAGGCTCACGCTGAGACCCTTCAGGTGATTAGATAAAAAGTAGTTCTCATACAGAATTACTGTTGGTGCAGAACGCAATGGCCAGGTTACTGACTGGGTCTAGACTGTCGGAGCACATGGAACCAATGCTGGCCTGACTACAGTGGCTACTAATTAGTTCCTGGCCCAATTCAAGTGCTGGTTTTGACCTATAAGGCTGATGCAGCCCAGGACCTCAATACTTCAAGGCCTGCCACTCCTGAAAACAAAAGTCAAAACCACTAAGAGACAGATCTAACTTGGCTGCCCACCAGAATATAATTGATAGGGCCAAGCAGACCTCTCTTGGAAAGTTGTTCCAAATTTTGGATACCATCACTGAATAGGCCCAAACTCTTGTGCCCATCTGTTATGCATCCAAGAGCAGAGAGAAAAGTGTCTTAGTGTAGCAGACTCATTCGGCGCAGGATGCGGTTCCTGAGATATTCTGGCCTCAGGCCATTTAGAGGCCAAAAAAGTTGAATGGAGCCTGAAAAGGTTGGAGACATAATGATTTGACTTGCTGGCTCCACTCAGAACATTTGCAGCAGCTGCCATATTTTCTGCCAATCGAATTTTCCCAACTGTTTTCAGTATCATCCAAGAAAACTCTGAGCTGGTTGACGAACAAACCCTCAAGCACCTTGCCCAAATATGACAAATTTGAAAATAAAAGCAACAGACTGTTCTTCTAGCTAATCAAACCTGAAACAGTTACAAATGTGTCAAAGCAAGAAGAACTTACCAGGCACCATTCCTGCAAGAGTTGAGGTTGGGTAGCTGCCCTGCCCGGTTGGTGGAACATGGGGTGGGTAGCCGGGCAAGGTTGTGCTTGCCATGTCACGACCTAGCAAGGAGAAAAAGGAGGGAGAGCCGATTTCAGTACAGTTGCTCAGGGTGTGAATTGTAAGGAAGAAAGCTCCTAGTTCAGAGAGTGCACCTCAGCTGCGAGCTCACTAGGTGGCATTTGGGTGTAGCAGGTTGTTTAGCAGATAAACATTATTCTTACATCTACAAAGGCACCTGTACCTTCCTTAACAGAAGTTACAACGGCGCCTGTGGTGTTCAAAACAAACAAACAAAACCCTATGCACTTTATTCAGTGATGCAGCTAGAATTGTATGCATGCTAGGTAAAGGTAAAGGTAAAGGGACCCCTGACCATTAGGTCCAGTCGTGGCTGACTTTGGGGTTGCGGCGCTCATCTCGCTTATTGGCCGAGGGAGCCGGTGTACAGCTTCCGGGTCATGTGGCCAGCATGATTAAGCCGCTTCTGACAAACCAGAGCAGCGCATGGAAACACTGTTTACCTTCCCGCCGGAGTGGTACCTATTTATTTACTTGCACTTTGACATGCTTTTGAACTGCTAGGTTGGCAGGAGCAGGGACCGAGCAACAGGAGCTCACCCCGTTGCAGGGATTCGAGCCGCCAACCTTCTGATCAGCAAGTCCTAGGCTCTGTGGTTTAACCCACAACGCCACCTGCGTCCCTTGTATGCATGGGTTAGCATGTATGAATTCTAACCCAGAAGTAAATCTGATTCAATTCAGGGGCAGGAGCAGAATTGGGCAACCATGCACCCCTATCCTATGCAAGGAAGTTGCACTGAATTCAAAGTGATTTTGTGCCAGGTAAACGTACCTAGTATTGCAACCCAAGTCTCAATTCCACAGCTTTACCCAAGGATTAATGGGTATGGATTGTAATATACTTTGTGAAGCTAACAAGTCTTTAATTATATAGGTTAGCTCAGTTGGTGGAGCATGTGGTCATTGGTTTGAGCCCCATGTTGGGCAAAAGATTCCTGCATTGTAGTGGGTTAGACTAGATGACCGTTGTGCTCCCTTCCAACTCTACAGTTGTATGAGCATCTCCACCCCCATCGTTCAGCCTGGACACTGAGATCCAGTGCTGAGGGCCTTCTGGTGGTTCCCTCATTGCGAGAAGTGAGGTTACAGGGAACCAGACAGAGGGCCTTCTTGGTAGTGGCGCCTGCCCTGTGGGACACCCTCCCATCAGATGTCAAGGAAATAAGCAGCTATCCTATTTTTAAAAGACATCTGAAGGCAGCCCTGTTTAGGGAAGTTTTTAATATTTAATGCTGTATTGTTTCTAACACTCAATTGGGAGCTGCCCAGAGTGACTGGGAAAACTCAGCCAGATGGGCGGGGTATAAATAATACATTATATTAATGTTATTATTATTCTATGATATGCAGCCCAATCCTGGGAATTCAGCCCCATGTAATCCAGCTTCCTTTATTTGCCAGTTTGCTTTTGTACGATTGCACTCATAACACCACAAACGCTAATAATGAAATACGCAACAAACAACTATAACAGCAAGTGTTCTTGACAGAGATGGGTGAGCTTTCAAAAGATTAATTTGGAAACTATCAGGAATAAGACTCTCTGAGGATTGAAGCCTTTTTATCTGCCCCTGTACAAACTAAAAGAGCAGCTTGAGAAATTGCCGGACCGGTGGGAGCCCATCTCCCCCTCACCTCCAAACTAACTGAGCTCAAAAAGTGGATGTGCTGGAGAGCTTCCCACTCCCAGGAGTGTTTTGCAGGAGATGTGCTCACCCCTCACTCCGACATAGCTCCATTACATTAAACAGGAGAGATCTGATCCACCAATTCTTCTCCGGCTCAGATTTTAATCCAATTCTTAAGCTTGTAAAGTTTGCCTCTCTTTAGTTGGTTGCACTGTAACAACTTCACCCAAATCTTTGGTTCTTTCAGGAAACATGGTTGCTGCAGTTCTTCTGCTCAGTATAAGGGCATTTCTACATTTGGTCCAGGCATGTAGAAGCTGCCCAGCATGAGCCATTCAATGTCTCCTCTACAGTTTGCATTTCTGTGATTTAAAATTAGCTCATAAGAGGCTAAGGCCATCTATTGAAGGGGAAATGAGTTTTAAGCAAATGAAAACCATTGTTCCCCTACAGCTGCTAGGACAGAGGTTTTTTTTTGCTCAGTCAGAGATGCAGAGAAGAAATGTAATGATCACAGGATTGTTGCAGTAGCTTCCTTGGGAATATGCAGAAACAAAAATACATAAGCAGAATAATGACGCAGGCACAGAGTTGACAGTTGCAAGTGACAACTTTTTGGGTTGTAAGTTCTTATTGTTCCCAGTTCTTTTGTGGATGCATGCATCCACCTGAAGCTATGGAAGAAATTATTTCCATTAAAAAAGCGGAAACAAAACCCTATGAGGGTGCATGGAGGATACCTTATTTTTAAGACTAACTTGCGTAGGTCAGGAAGAAAGGCGAGGACATGTTCACAGATACAGAAGATCACAGTTTTGGACTTGGTATTGAGGATTAGAATGTCCATCTACAGTCATGGACTGATAGGGTAGAAGCCCACACTTTCAACTACTGAGTACCACAATTATATGATGGGCCTTATGTGATAAGATGAGAGTGTAAAACCCACACAGAGGATGTTTGTTTCCAACCCGCTTGTGAAGATTATCAGAGATCGCAAAGAAAGGAATATATGATATCAACAAGAAGATGAAGAAAGTAATAAAGAGGCTATCTGGACAGAACTGGATAGAACTGTCAAATTAAAGCAGCAATAGAAGTGATGCTTGGACCCCCGTTCGGAGCTTGAAGTATGGGTACCCCAAACAAAATTTAAAAATCTGGCTGTATAATTTGGAATTAATGTGATTTGGAAATAATGTGATTTGATTGGCCTGTTAATAAAAATTATGTTTTAAAAAAATTATATGATGGGCCAACTAGAGCCTTCAGGTGTAACTAAGCATATTAGTGGAGTCACAGGACTCGCTGGTTTTGTTTTAAATACAGTACGTATAAAGTGATTTGCAGCATGTGTCCGAAAAAAATCTGAAGCCCAGCCAAAAAAGATGTCTCTAGCAACAAATTCTGAAGTAGCAGAGTTCCTGCTTTGTAGGCTAAACCAATGAAAGAAGAAACAAGTTATTTAAGAGACGGTGTCTTCTGGACTTTTTTTGAGCAAAACCAGAATGAAGCCAAAGTTGAGGCTCGAGGAAACTTGCCAAGATTGCTCTGGTATGAAAATAAGTTTAAAACGTGTTGGATGAGACTTTTCTCCTGAAGATGAACTATCCATTCATTTGTTTTTCTCACCGGCACACAACGCCCATCTTCAGAAACAGCTGCAGGCAAGCTTTTGTTTATTTCCAAAAGGAATTGTCCCATTGGGAGCAGAATTAAGTCCAGAATTAAGTATTACTGCTCCTTATCCTTGCTGGCTTTACTGCAATACCACTAGACACATGTTGTATCTACTCTGGGCAGGAGGAAGCCAACCCAACTGCAGGGATTCTGAGTGAAAGAAATAGTAATAGACCGCCTAATTTTTTTATGGGAAACATTCAGTAGAGACCAGCTCTTTCCTCCAACCAAAGCTCTGGCAGGACTTTCTTTCAGTGGTACATCTTCAAGGATAAGAGAACCCACAAATCACAGCCTTCATTTAAAAAGATCATCTCAAAGATAAGGCTACAGAGATGCTAAAAGGACACAAAACAAAGAACTGAGTTAAAACTAGTTGACTTAATCATAGGGTACAGGGGGCCTTTAAAAAGCTCTGATAAACATCTCTTTTTCTGAGCAAAAGGGACTCTTGGTGAGGGTGGGTTTTTTGTTTTTTTTTTGGAAAACCATTATTTCCACCCTAATCTTTTAGCACAGTCTTCAGCCTTTCTTTGTCACATGCTTTCCAAACACTTTTGTTATCTTGTTCACTTCAGTGTCCAGTTTGTGCTTTGCTTTATTAAACAAACAAACCAAAACTGAAGGGATGTCTCTAGCAACACACCCCAGACCCTCCAAATGTCCCTATTTTCCAAGGACAGTCCAGAATTTACAGAAACCACCCCAATTTCTGATTTGATCTCAGAATGTCCCACCTTTCCTTAGGCTCTCCCTATTTTCATTGGATAAATGTTGGAGGGCATGGAGTTATGTGACCCCCGAACCAAGGAGATAAGTAACCATACATCTTTTAGAAGATGTCTGATGGCAGCACTGTATAGAGAGAACTTTTCTAGTGTTTAATGTTTTATTATGTTTTTATATATGCTGGGAGCTGCCCAGAGTGGCTGGGGCAACCCAGTCAAATGGGTGGGGTGTAAATAATAATATGATGATGATGATGATGGTGATGATGGAATAGGACATCCCTATTTTTATCAGAGAAATGTTGGAGGGTATGACACCCCAGTATGACACTGGGATTCAACCAGTTGCATTGGGCAGAGGTTTGAGTTCAGGTGGGAAAGAGTAAGGAGTAATCCAGAGCAGGAAGCAACTTGCGTTGAACTTCCAAAAACACGTGCTTAGGTTTGGGCTCCCCGATGCACCTTTGCTCAGTTTTAGACAGGGCTGCATTTAGACCATACCATGCTGGCTGAAGGAATGCGGGTGGCGCTGTGGGTTAAACCACAGAGCCTAGGGCTTGCCGATCAGAAGGTCGGCGGTTTGAATCCCTGCGACGGGGTGAGCTCCCGTTGCTCGGTCCCTGCTCCTGCCAACCTAGCAGTTCGAAAGCACGTTAAAGTGCAAGTAGATAAATAGGTACCGCTCTGGCAGGAAGGTAAACGGCGTTTCTGTGCGCTGCTCTAGTTTGCCAGAAGCCCCTTAGTCATGCTGGCCGCATGACCCGGAAGCTGTATGCTGGCTCCCTTGGCCAATAAAGCGAGATGAGCGCCGCAACCCCAGAGCTGGTCAGGACTGGACCTAATGGTCAGGGGTCCCCTTTACCTTTACCTTTTATGCTGGCTGAAAGGCAAGAAGATGACTTTGGGGAGGGGGGAGGTGGACCACTGGGAAATGGCAGCAACATGAGTGTGAAAGAGAAATGCCTTGTGCTGTGTACAAAGGCTAACTTTGTTTGCACAGCCCTCAGGCACACCAGTTTCCACAGCTCCTTCCTTCCTTCCTTGCTTTATTTCTTTTTTAAAAAAGCATTGAATCCCCCCCCCCCAGCTCTAATCCCTTCTAAACCACAGCATTTTTCAGGTGCTCTGTGTAAGTGAAACTATAATCTCTGGTAAAACAGACTGCTTAAACTGCTGTAGCATTAGGCCAATCGAGTCCAGAGACCCTGGATATCCCATCTGCCCAGCCACCAGCGAGAGGATTTCAGTCTGAAAGGCTGGCTAAAGCCCCAGCAATGGGAAAGAGCGGGACCAAGTCTTACTTTGCAAAGCTGCGGAGGGTTAAGAGACCAAAAGCTATTTGTCCTAGCATTTTGAAGCTATTCAAGACTGATCTTCCTTGTCAGGTTTTCACGAAAAGATCAACCCATCCCATCCTTTCCCCCCTTCTAGTATTTATCAAGGTTTGGAAGGGAAGATATTTCACACCTCTCAAAGGCTTAAAGAGTGAAGGAACCTGGAAGAGGAGTAGGGAGCAATAACAAACTGAGGGGGAGAGAGGAGAGTATTGCTGGCTATCGTAATCAGCACATTCCTGTTTGATCAGGCAAATGTTGGAGGATTTGCCCTTGACTAGCACTCGACCACTGAAAATCCTAGGTGGGCCATTAACATGCCAAATTTTTGCTGGGATATCAACCGGTCATCCCAGGGAAATCTTGGTTTCTCTGAAATTTCCAAAGAGAATTTTCTAGTCTTCTTGCCAACAGGGATTTAATTGTTAAGAAGATGGGGGAGGAGTAAGACGGAAATCTGCTCCCATTTCCTAGTACTTTAGCCATCGAGATTTCTGCCAGTACCATCACGGTGTCACACCACACTTGGAATGCTGTGTACAATTTTGGCTAGGGACCCCTGACCATTAGGTCCAGTCGTGGCCGACTCTGGGTTTGCGGCACTCATCTCGCTTTATTGGCTGAGGTAGCCGGCGTACAACTTCCGGATCATGTGGCCAGCATGACTAAGCCGCTTCTGGCAAACCAGAGCAGCGCATGGAAATGCCGTTTACCTTCCCGCCGGAGCAGTACCTATTTATCTACTTGCACTGGTGTGCTTTCGAACTGCTAGGTTGGCAGGAGCAGGGACTGAGCAACGGGAGCTCATCCGGTCATGGGGATTTGAACTGCCGACCTTCTGAGTGGCAAGTCCTAGGCTCTGTGCTTTAACCCACAGCGCCACCCGCGTTGTGTGTTTTGTGCTGTACTCAAGCACAAAACCCAGCAGACTGGTGGATCTCTCAAATCCACATAAGGGATGCACACATTTTTCTTACGTGCACAAGGAATTCAACATATGGTGGATCACGTAGTAGGGAAGAGAAAGAAGTTGAGCCATGCTTGTTTACTGAGCTGCCAGGAGGCTGGCAGAATCTTCCTTAATGCCCACCCCTTCAAGAAACCTTGAATGATTCCACTTCAATTTTTTAAAGCTCTTGGCCTTGGTAGGTCTGGATATCACACACTGTCTCTTGCCTTGTCATTTCCCCCCCAGAAAACTTTGCCCATCCCTATCATAAACACACCATGAATCATTCATCTTTAACAGATTATGCAAATTGGGGGGACATAAAATCAATAATAATCAATACCTGCAGCCACTTAATTGCCAGCAAAGACATTTTTAAGAATGAGCATTATCTGCAGCCTTTTCTTGGGTAATGGCACCATTAATCCAAACGTTGGATCCTGGCCTAAATGTAGCAACATCCCTCCTCCACCGTTCCCCTCCCTGTCCTTCCCCACACCTCTGAGTGTGCGTTCTTAATTTCCAGGCTTTGCATTTCCTCTCATTACTGCTGGCACGCAACTCCGAATGTTAATGGTTCTTGCTTTTTTTGTTACTCTGCGCCTGATTGAAAAGTCGCATACAGATTGAGATGTTAGTGTTAAACTGCCACCTGGGAACATCAAGCTGGGTCTGAAATGAACTTTTCTCCCTCGTAGAACCAGATGGATCAGCCAGGAGTGTTCCCGAGTGGGTCTGAGACTGTTCCAGGGCAGTGGAGTGGGGGGAGGAAGAGAAACACTTCTACTCCAGCTTAGGGGGTTCTTTGGCAAGAATCGACATCCTCTGTTTTTCTCAATCCCATTGGCTCACGCCCTGTATTCCAAACCATGGCTGATCCTCAATATCCTTGAAAGTGCTCCGTCTATCATTCTATCAACACCGCTTCCATGACACATATTAATAAAACGGGATGGGAAGAGGACCTGCAAGTACCGTATTTTTCCGTGTATAACATGCCCCCATGTATAAGACGACCCCTATTTTGGGGACCCCAAATTAAGGAAATGGGGGGGATTGCCCAGTTGAGCTTTTTTGAGGGGTTGCCCACAATCGCTCACCCGCCTGACCGCCACTGCCAATCGCACGCCTCGCCGAAGCTACCAATCGTCTGCCCACTTGCTGCCAGCAGCTGCCAATCACCCACCCAATTGCTGCAGCAGCAGCCAACCAACCGCCAACAGGCCTTGCCGCAGCCACAAATCACCCGCCCAATTGCCGCTGCAGCAGCCAATCACCAGCAGGCCTTGCCGCAGCCAACTATAACCCACCCAATCGCCGCTGAGAATCTCCTGTTTGTGGCTGCCACCAATCGCCCATCCCCCCACTGCACTATCTGTGTATAAAACAACCCCCAATCTTAAACATTTTTAATAAAAAAAAAAAGTCTTATACACAGAAAAATACGGTAACTCCTGTGACTGGAATGTTACATGGGGAGGATTTGCATATACAGCTAGCCAGTGCTTTTTTTCTAAAAAAAAAAGAAGATTTTTTTTTTGTGGTACTCTGATTTCCCTACTCATATTGAAATACTGCCCCTCAATGAGGCCAAACTTAGATTCACAAAATGTTTAGGGGTATGCGTACCCCTGCGTCCCCTCAGAAAGAAAGCACTGTAGCTAGCTCATAATAAAATATGAGTAGCTGTATGCATTCATCCCTCTTACATCACTTTCAGGCTTGGGAATAATTTGTGGGATCTTTCCTACATTGATAATCCAAAGCATGTGAAATAATAATAATAATAATAATAATAATAATAATAATAATAATAATAATAATAATTTTATTATTTGTACCCCGCCCATCTGACTGGGTTACCCCAGCCACTCTGGGTGGCCTCCAATGTATATAAAAACATGATAAAACATTACACATTAAAAAGCTTCCCTATACAGGGCTGCCTTCAGATGTCTTCTAAAAGTTATATAGTTACTCATCTCCTTGACATCTGAAGGGAGGGCGTTCCACAGGGTGGGTGCTACTACAGAGAAGGCCCTCTGCCTGGTTCCCTGTAGCTTCCCACAACGAGGGAACCACAAGAAGGTCTTTGGTGCTAGACCTCAATGTCTGGGCTGAATGATGGGGGTGGAGATGTTCCTTCAGGTAAACTGGGCCTATACTCTCCTAGATATACAAAAATCTAGATCTCTGTCGTGACCGTGGAGTCAGGCTCCTCTTCTTTGGGGACTTAGGCTAGGGATTCAGAGTGGGAGAAGGAATCACCTTAAGTCCCGATACACATACTGCAACAGAAGCAAATGGAATTCCGTTGAACCAAAATCTCTCTGGCCCGAGGAGGTTCAGTTGCCCATCACCGAGTTAAGGATTCCAGCTCAGATGCTCTACCAAAATCATAGCTTCCCCTTTTCTGTCAGAATCAATGGCTGCCAAAGCAGGCTGGGGTGTTTAAATAAAGAGACTTCCATTACAGAAGGCAGAGCTAAACACTGGGAAAGAGTTGCAATTCCTATTTAAGCCTCTCTCTTAGGACAACTACTGCTGAAACAATATCTGAGCTCTGCTCTGAGCCCTGGAAAGGTGCTGTCCAGGGTACCATTGAAGACTTGCCTCCCTACTGCTGAGGCTATTGCTATCTCATCTAGATTAGGAATATACCGTATTTTTCGCCCTATAGGACACACTTTTTCCCCTCCAAAAATGAAGGGGAAATGTGTGTGCGTCCTATGGGGCGAATGCAGGCTTTCGCTGAAGCCTGGAGAGCGAGAGGGGTCTCGCTCTCCAGGCTTCAGGAGTGCCCCAGCGCCAGCCCCACAAGGTCGGGGGTCAGAGGGATGGCAGAACGCCGCCATCCCGCTGTCTCCCGAAGTAGTTTGGAGGCTGACGGCGGGGAGACCCCGCCGCCAGCCCGCAAGCTCCGGGGACAGCTGGGAGGTGCAGCGCGTCTCCCCGCTGTCCCCGGACCTGATCTGAAGGCGGGCTGCGGGGAGAAGAGCGCTTCTCCCCGCTGCCGGCCCCACAAGCGCCTGGGGGGGGGATAAATTTTTTTCCCTTTATTTCCCCCCAAAAAAACTTGATGCGTCCTATGGGCCGGTGCGTCCTATGGGGCGAAAAATACGGTATTGCTGGGAGGCCTCCTGAGGGAGAATCCAAATGGATGCCTCTTTTCTGAAGCAGCGAGGGAGACAGCTGATGACACAGCACTGGAGTCATCTGGCCTAATCAATGTTGCTGAGAGGTGCCCTTCCTTCCAGTCAATTTATTTAGCACTTCCAAAGGCAAAAGAGCGGATGTGCTTTTCCAGCAGCTTCAATGCACAAAATATGGAATACTCAGAACCTCAATACCTCAAGGACTGCCGCTTTCCATATGAACCTGCCCGGACCCTGAGATCAACTTCTGAGGCCCTTCTTTCTGTGCCTCCTCCTTGAGAGGTCCGCAGGGTGGCAACATGAGAACGGGGCCTTCTCTGCAGTGGCTCCCCATCTGTGGAATGCTCTCCCCAGGGAAGTTTGACTGGCGCCTTCATTATACACCTTTAGGCAAATATGTTCCTTTTTAACCAGCCTTTGGTTGATCCGATTTACATCCTATGCCCTTTTAAAATGTGTTTTCTTTTTTTGGGGGGGGGCTATTGGGTTGTTGTTTTTATTTTTATTTGGTATTTAGGTAGATTTTATTCTGTGAACCACCCTGAGACCCCTGGGTATAGGGTGGTATATAAATTCAATAAATAATATAAATACTATAGCCATGTCCATGCATTGGCCATTTAGTATTGTATCATCACATTCCTGCCTTGTGTTTAGGTAAATATTCAATCAAACAAGAAAAAATAACTATATTTCTTTTCTATTTCGGCAGCATTTCCATGAGCCTTGCCCAGGTCTCTTTATTGTGCCTTGCCGAGAACTCTTCAGCAGCTGAGTACCCAACAGAAGTGAGCTTGAAAGAAGCTGTGTGGCCTGTCACCATGTTTGGTCAGCCAGACTAGCTCTCCTGACAATAATAACATGGGGGTTTTGCATCTGAACACAAAAAAGAAACTGCTGTGTTTTCTTCCCCTTTTCCTTCTCCTCAAACAGCTATTCATCTCTAACACCAGGTACAATTCGTAAAGACAAGAGGTTTCAGCTACAAGGAAAAGAAACAAACGAAAGCAAATCTTATCAGCTATTTTGAGGTGTTTCTAAGGAAAAACTTTCAAAACCAAGCCTTTTCTTCTATTCTGAGGGCAAATACGATCTGAGCTTTTGCTTCTTACCTCAGGTAGCCTAGTTGCAAATCCAGAGATGGATGTCCTGCCTTTAAACATGGCTGAATTAATTTGTTGTTTAGATGGAATGTTTTCCCCATCCCCCTTCAATCATTTACTATCCTAAAAAGGATCCTCTGATTTAGTAGGTGGTTTTTAAAAACAAACACCATCTTCAACGGCATCCAACCTTTTTTCTCACACAGGTGAGAAAGCCTCTTCCAAGGCTGTGTTGCCTTGTAGATCATGTGCATAAAGGTAAAGGGACCCCTGACCATTAGGTCCAGTCGTGACCGACTCTGGGGTTGTGGTGCTCATCTCACTTTATTGGCCAAGGGAGCTGGTGTACAGCTTCCGGGTCATGTGGCCAGCATGAATAAGCCGCTTCTGGCGAACCAGAGCAGTGCACGGAAACGCCGTTTACCTTCCCACCGGAGCAGTACCTATTTATCTACTTGCATTTTGACGTGCTTTCGAACTGCTAGGTTGGCAGGAGCTGGGACCGAGCAACGGGAGCTCACCCCGTCGTGGGGATTCGAACTGCCGACCTTCTGATCGGCAAGTCCTAGGCTCTGTGGTTTAACCCACAGCTCCACCCGCGTCCCTAGATCATGTGCATACAAGCTTCTAAAAGCAAAGTACGCTTCTTGCTTCAGAATTATTGTTTTTACCCATGTGGAAATCAGTGCAAAATAAATGCAAATGTTAATAAATAACTTGTCTTAAAGTCACACAGTTAATTAACCAAGCTATCTTTGGGTGGCACATATTCCTTTATATTCTCAGAGGCTCAGCACAGCAGAGGAGCCTGTTCTCTGTTCCCTCCTGCTTTTTCATCTACCTTCTCCCCTGGCTGTAGCAAGTAGGGTCCCTGGTGTTCCGAGCAGCTAGCTGGGGGAAAGAACCGGATGGAAAATGGGCAAGAGAAATCTCTCATTGCATGCGGGAATGTAAAGGTATGGCATCAATCTCTGGACTGCAGCCTGGCCACCCTGATCTTTATCACTAGAGTCTTCTCCCTGGTACTTTTAACACCACGCTCTAGGGTCTCTATAAAACCAGAGGCTTCTTGGGAGAACAATGGAAATGCTTCTGAATCAGGATACATTTTGATTTCATTTTATTTTACATTTGTCCTGATAACCACAAGGCCTAAAAGAACTGCTCTTCGGGGGGGGGGGGGGAGAAGCCAAACTGAGCTTCTTGTGGTTCTGAATAAACTGTTTCTATGAAAATAGCCATGTTCTGAGTTCTGCAGCCAGATCAAACATTTGACCGTAAAATGCTCATGATGCGCACATGCTGATTTTCATTTTGAAATATTGCAGTCCTTCTTGACTGAATCTTCCACTAAATTTCAGTTTCTAGATGCTTAAGCAGCAACACCTTAATGCAAAATAACAAGGGTAAAACCACTTTTTTTTTGAAAAACCCAAATTAATCTTTCAAATAAAAAGTTCTTTCTTTTCATAACAACTGTGCGTGAGGGTAAAGGAAAGCTGCTGGAACAAAAATCGTCCAAAACTGCATAGGACGTGAGTATATGGGCGCAATCCCTCAAGGTCTATATTGGTTTTTTCAGTGACCTGTCCATTCATTCTGTAGCCTGAGGTCTCAGCAGCTATTTTTCAGAAGGCAAATGGTTTGTTATCTCACTTTCTCAGCCCTTGCCGGTCCCTCCTCTCCTACATCACGTGCATTAGTTTACAAGAACATCAACATCTTCCCTTACCCAGCTACTTCACAGATTCTGGTGAAATCTGAGGGTGAAATCGCATTACCGGATCTGACCATTTCCCCCATCAATGAGACAAATGTTGCCATGAGTATTCGCATATACCCCATCCTTACAGCTTGCAAAGGGGTTCAACTATAGGCTAGCTTCTGAGTAAAACAAAAGGAACAATCTTGAATCCTTGGAGTCTTTTCAAGCACTAGACTAGCTCCTTGCAAGTGTTTCCACACAGGACAATCCTCAACAATGTGGGGACCAGCCCAATCAACCCCATATTACAGTGGTACCTTGATTTATGAACTTAATCCGTTCCGGAAGTCCGTTCTTAAACCAAGGCGTGCTTTCCCAGAGTAGCGGGGGACTCAATTTACAAATGGAACACACTCAACAGGAAGCGAAACATGTTCTGCTTCCAAGGCAAAGTTCACAAACCAAAACACCTACTTCCGGGTTTGCAGCGTTCTTAATCCAAGTTGTTCATAAACTAAGCTGTTCTTAAACCAAGGTACCACTGTATACACTTATTAACACTTGTAGAAGCTTACCATAGACATAATTTCTAGAGCTACCCCAAGCCTGCCCAATGCTGGCCTCTCAGGGAGCGGGTGGTGCTGTGGTCTAAACCACTGAACCTCTTGGGTTTGCTGATCAGAAAGTTGGCAGTTCGAATCCACAAGACTGAGGTGAGCTCCCATTGCTCTGTCCCAGTTCCTGCCAACCTAGCAGTTTGAAAGCACACCAGTGCAAGTAGATAAATAGGTACTGCTGTGGCGGGAAGGTAAACGGCATTTCTGTGCACTCTGGTTTCCATCATGGTGTCCTGTTGTGCCAGAAGCAGTTTAATCATGCTGGCCACATGACCCGGAAAGCTGTCTGTGGACAAACGCCGGCTCCTTCCGCCGGAAAGCAAGAGAAGTGCTGCAACGCCATAGTCGCCTATGACTGGACTTAACCATCCAGGAGTCCTTTACCTTTATACCGATTACAGCCAATTTAGTTACTGTGGAGATTCTCGTAAGAGTTCTAAACAAAGCAGCTGAGGAAAACCTGGGATAGTTACAAGCAGTTTACGAGATAAAGAGTTAAGTCTATCCATATCGGAATGCCTCCCCTCATTTTAAAGTAACTTTAACAGAATATTGCACAACTCTAGGTCTATTCACTCATTCACAGGGAAGTTTTTAATGTGTGACATTTTAATGTATTTTTAATCTTTGTTGGAAGCCGCCCAGAGTGGCTGGGGAAACCCAGCCAGATGGGTGGGGTACAAAAAATAAATTATTACTATTATTACTATTATTACTATTATTATTATTTGGCTATGTGCAAATGAAGAGATGGAGCAAGTTAGAGAAATTGTGCTGTTTCAACCCTGCCCTATACACATTCACCTGAATGTGTGAACAGAGTCTCTGCACCAACCAACTCTATGTACCTAGGCTCAGACTATGGATTGGAGAGCCGGCAAAACAAATAGAGAAATGGTGCTGTATCTATACTATCCACACATATTGTTTCCGTTTGTTGTGTACAAACAGTCCATCTATCCATCCACGTATGAATGAATGAGTGGACAACACTAACTCTGTGTTACATAATAATCAATGTTATACAGTGGTACCTCGGGTTAAGTACTTAATTCGTTCCGGAGGTCTGTACTCAACCTGAAACTGTTCTTAACCTGAAGCTCCACTTTAGCTAATGGGGCCGCCGCGCCGCCAGAGCATGATTTCTGTTCTCATCCTGAAGCAAAGTTCTTAACCTGAAGCACTGTTTCTGGGTTAGTGGAGTCTGTAACCTGAAGCGTATGTAACCTGAAGTGTATGTAACCTGAGGGACCACTGTATTTTCATTCTGCTTTTCAGACAAGTACTCTCTCCCGAGGTGGCTCGCAAGGGTTAAAAATTCTCATCCTCCTTCCCAGAGGCACCTGGTTGGTCACGGGGAAAACAGGATGCTGAACTCAAAAGGCCTTTTATCCAGCAGGACTCTTCTTACATTTAGCACAGTGCTGGCAGCAGGCACTGAACATAATATTAAAACAAGGTACAGGCCCTGCTTCCAGACTTACAAACTAAAAATATCAGGAACGCAAGGGAGAGCGGAGGTAAAGAAAAGAAAAGAAGGGAGAGGAGGAAGATGGGTTTGACAATGCCGGGATGAAGTGGTGAGTTGTAAACAGTCAGAGACAATATGTGAGTGAATCCACCACAATGTGACACCACTGTCTACCTAGGCACCTCCAAAATGTAAAGCAGTGGATTGGGTCCCTTACTGTAATGCAGTTTTGTGGAAGCGAGGACCATCAGTGGTAGAGCATCTGCTCTGCATGCAGAATTAATAATAATAATAATAATAATAATAATAATAATAATAATAATAATAATAATACCACGCCCATCTGGCTAGGCTTCCCCAGCCACTCAGGACAGCTCCCAACAGAATATTAAAAACACGAGAAAACATCAATCATTAAAAACTTCCCTAAACAGGGCTGCCTTCAGATGTCTTCTAAAAGTCAGATAGTTGTTTATTTCGTTGACATCTGATGGGAGGGCATTTGACAGGATGGGCACCACTACCGAGAAGGCCCTGTCACCTTACTTCTCGCAGGAAGGGAACCGCCAGAAGGCCCTCAGAGCTGGACCTCAGTGTCCGGGTAGAATGATGGGGGTGGAGATGCTCCTTTAGGAATACTGGGCCAAGGCCGTTTAGGGCCTTAAAGGTCAACACCAACACTTTGAATTGTGCTCGGAAACGTACTGGGAGCCAATGTAGGTCTTTCAGGATCAGTGTTATATGGTCCCACTGGCCACTCCCAGTCACCAGTCCAGCTGCCGCATTCTGGATTAATTGCAGTTTCCGAGTCACCTTCAAAGGTAGCCCCATGTAGAGCGCATTGCAGTAGTCCAAGCGGGAGATAACTAGAGCATGCACCACTCTGGTGAGACAGTCTGCAGGCAGGTAGGGTCTCAGCCTGTGGACCAGATGGAGCTGGTAGTTGCCCAGGACACAGAGTTGACCTGCACCTCCATGGACAGCTGCGAGTCTTTGGGCACATACTGGATTCAATCCCTGGTATCTCCAGGTAGGGATGGGAATTGTCCCCTGCCTAAAATCCTGGTCAGGGTAGACCAGGCATAGGCAACCTTCGGCCCTCCAGATGTTTTGGCCTACAACTCCCATGATCCCTAGCTAACAGGATCAGTGGTCAGGGATGATGGGAATTGTAGTCCAAAACATCTGAAGGTTGCCTATGCCTGGGATAGACATTGCTAAGGTAGATGAACCAATGGTCTGACTTGGTTCAAGTTTAGGAAGCAAAGTTATAACAGGGATCCAATGAGATTATAGAAATCAATCAAATATCTTTAAAAGCCTGAGAGAAAAAGCAGACATAATCCGGCCCCTAAAAAAGAGTAATGACAGTGCCAGGTAAACTATTCAATTTCATGGCAATATGAACTACTGCTGGTGGTTTGTTGGTTTGTTTTTAAGTGAGGGACACCCCCAGTTCACTTGACACATTAAAAATAATCAAGATTAGCCATAGATAAACACACACAGCACCCTCGTTACAAGGCGTGACAGCTAACATGTCTTTAGAGAAACAAGCGTACAAGTTGTTGGTAAGGAAAAATACCCGCCCCCCAAACCCACCTAAAATATAAAGGGGGGGGGAGAAAACCATAAACAGCAAGTGTTTAAATCATTCAAAGTATAAAAACACCGGGTACTGTGAAATCTAAAAAAATACGAAGGAAAAACAGGAATGGTGGGCCATTTCTTAAACGACTCTTGTCGTGAAATTCTGTCCCTTCTCCACCTAACATCACCAGTCATGATCACTAAAGGCAGAAGACCAAACACCCATGTGGGGGTGATCTTTGCTAACATCACTAACTTCTGGACGCAGGGCAGTCCATCAAATGAAATCAAACAATGTTTGTAGGAATACATATGTTCAGCCCATCACATGGTAGAAAATATCATGTTGTAATTAAGCTGGTCATCTATATTCGCCCTTTCTCAGACAAAGGCAAGTTTCTGAGAGTCTGTCCTTTACAATGAAGCATGGGAAATGATCTTCATAAACCAAAACAGGCCCTCTTTTTCCAAGTTTAAAAAGCAAGCGGTGTTGCTCATTATTTACTCATTAAAAATAGGGATATTGGTGTTAGGAGGTTACCTGAGGTTCGGGGCCTGTTATAGGTTTCTGCCTCCCACAGTGACACCCTTTTATAGCAGGAGGTACCAAGCCATGCAAGTATTTGCCTAAAAGAGCAGGATTTTGGCTAGAAGGGATAAGTGGTTTGAGACGATGCGAGTCAAATTCAGCTCAGCATCCCAGTGGCGTAGCGTGGGTTGTCAGCACCCGGGGCAAGGCAAGTAATTTGCGCCCCCTAACCCATGGATTTGCGCCCCCTAACCCTAACCCCCAGATGTTGCGCCCGGTGCGGCCGGTCCCCCCTGCACCCCCCACGCTACGCCACTGCAGCATCCACAAGGTTAAAGGTCTGGCTGTCATGCATAAAGTATACTTTTGGCACTTTCCTCACCACACAAGATGCAAAAGTCCACTCCTATGTACAGCTAGTCAACATGAAAGGAGAAATTTGGGTGGGTTTGTAATGAGCTGCTGTCAGCTTCCTGATGACACCTGAATACAATCCAGGTGGTGGGGTAGCTTCTTTGCATTGCAATCTGGATCAGCGAGTCCACTCACCTTCCCTGGTGAGGCAGCATTATGGGTCACAGCAGTGGCATCACACAGGCCCCACAAGGGGGCTCAGGTCGCTGGGATCCTGCCTGAACAGGTGAGGGGGCAGAAAGCGCCCCTGCACCTATCAGGAGCTGGATTCAAGCCTGCCTGCATGACTGGCCAATGGTAGGCAGGCTTGGGGGACGCGGGTGGCACTGTGGGTTAAACCACTGAGCCTAGGACTTGCCAACCGGTCAGCGGTTCGAATCCCTGCAATGGGGTGAGCTCCCATTGCTCAGTCCCAGCTCCTGCCAACCTAGCAGTTTGAAAACACATCAAAGTGCAAGTAGATAAATACTCCGGCGGAAAGGTAAACAGCATTTCTGTGCGCTGCTCTGGTTCGCCAGAAGCGGCTTAATCATGCTGGCCACATGACCTGGAAGCTGTACGCCGGCTCCCTCGGCCAGTAAAGCGAGATGAGCGCCGCAACCCCAGAGTCGGCCACGACTGGACCTAATGGTCAGGGGTCCCTTTACCTTTACCTTAGGCAGGCTTGGACACAGGGCTGGCCTTGGGGGCAGACCTAATGAAGCAACCACCTGGTTTTCCTTGTCGGATTGACCCAGCAGGCGGACCGGAACTTAATGGTCACCCTATGCCTATGCTAAACCTCTTTCATTTGTATTCAATAAAGCTGTGGCCTTATTCAATCCAAAGTCAAGCGTGTGCTGTCCTTATTCTATATGCAGTCGGTTGGGGTGATGGGAGGCACAAAGCCTTGGCATGCAATTGTCTGGGTTAACAATCCATTTTGAGACGGAGATGCTAAGGGACAGGAGTCCTCCTTGTAACCTGAGGACCCAAGTTCTGCTTCAGGTCCCAGTCTCTGAAGCAGCAGCTGCAGCTTTGCAAGTTGGGTTTGCTCCAGAATCCAGCTTTCCCATCAGGATATTTAAGTAGCATCCATGGCCAGGATTTACCTTTTACAGTCATTTGGCCATTGTCATTCGAGTTCTGGTAACATCGTATTTGGACGACGACACCAATGTGCCCTGTGTAGGGCTGCTCTGGAAGACCATGCAGAACATGCACCCAGCCCAGATCATTAACTGTCAGTGGGCATCAACAGCACCCAACGCCTGTTATCTGGCAACTGGCTATTGTCTAGGCAAGATGCAAGGTGCCAATTCTTACCTTGGAACTTGAATACTTCTGGAAGCATGTGCTTCAATATGTCCCCCACCCTTCTAACAAATATACCTAGATCTAATTAGATGCTGCCTCCAAATGCCTGGCTATCATAACCAGTAGTCCCAGGGTATGCTCCGTACCTGGATGGGAGAGGTGACTGCCTAGGGACAACCTGTGCACCGTCTTGGCTTCCATGATGGAAGGAATGCGGAGATATCAATGGAAGAAAATACAACAGTGGCCACAAAAATACAGGGCTCTCTCAGTTACAGCACACCTGCCCTCGTTCCCCTGATGCTTTGTTAAGACTATGGTTTCAAAAGGCCTTTTGGACGAGCCATGGTTTGGCATGTTTTAGCTCACTGTGGGCTGGCTGGATTTTATTGCTGAGTTTTGTGCTTTTTTAAAAAAAGTTTATAAAGTGTTCAAATGACTTCATTTGGTATTTTAACGTTTAGTTATTTATTCTGTGAGTCTAGGGGGCCAAAGGGGACACGGGTGGCGCTGTGGGTTAAACCACAGAGCCTAGGACTTGCTGATCAGAAGGTCGGCGGTTTGAATCCCTGCAATGGGGTGAGCTCCCGTTGCTTGGTCCCTGCCCCTGCCAACCTAGCAGTTCGAAAGCACGTCAAGTGCCAGTAGATAAATAGGTACCGCTCCAGCGGGAAGGTAAATGGCATTTCCGTGCGCTGCTCTCGTTCGCCAGAAGTGGCTTAGTCATGCTGGCCACATGACCCGGAAGCTGTACGCCGGCTCCCTCGGCCAATAAAGCGAGATGAGCGCCGCAACCCTAGAGTCGGCCACGACTGGACCTGATGGTCAGGGGTCCCTTTACCTTTACCTTTTAGGGGGCCAAAAGGCAGGACAGGGGTGAATCAAGTAAATACACCTGCCAACTGGTTTAGCTGGGAAATCAATGCTGCCCTCCCCCATCAGAGTCCTGCCTTCCTTCTTCCCATCTTTTTCAAGGTCCCTTTCCTTGGCTCTCTGTTTTGGGAGCATGCCACGGTTTTGGGATAAGCAGAAGCGGGGTAATGACAATAGGAAAAGCTTTTGACTCCGGCCTCTGCGCTTGTAACTTACCAGTCACTACAGGGTATGTCTGGGGTCCTGACACGTTGTTCCCCAGGTCTGGGTTAGCAGAGCTGGATAGACTTGACTTGACTTCATCAAGACCAGGGGTCAGAGCTGGGAGGGAGTACTCATTACCCTAGGGAAGAGAGAAAAGAAAGCTCTCTATTGATGGGCTGGAAGGAAGGGAACAGTGGGCAGATGGGAGGAGGGGGTGACAGTTAGGAAGAGGTGCAACGCGGTCCCTGCACAGATGGAAGCAAAGAAGGAGGGCACAAAGCAGAGGAAGGGCAAGCTCTGGCCAGCAGCCGCCCCCCCAAGCCCACCTCCTCTTGCCTATGAATTTCCTTTTCCCTTATTGGCCAGATTCTATTGGGTTTCCCCAGCAGATGCTACAAGATGGAGGTTTGGCTGGGAGAACCCCCTTCATTCTTTGAAAGGCAGATTCAGAAAACTTGACTGTTCTTGCCACAGAGTGTGGAAAAAGGTTCTGCTAGGGGCAGAAAATGTCCTCTGGGGGTGTTTGCATTGTGAGAAAGGGTGGGATTTGCTTGCTGATCAGCTCGTCCCCACAGCCGTTCTTGGGCTCTCTCTCTCTCTCTCTCTCTCTCTCTCTCTCTCTCTCTCTCTCTCTCTCTCTCTTATTTTTTTATTTATTTTAAAAGAGCTTCCTTTCTTGCTTCCCCCAACCCTTGTGCATTGGGGTATGAAATTGGGGTGGGGGCAGGCCACATGGCTAACAGAAGGGTGGGAGGGGGAAAACCTCATTGCATTTGAAAAGGGTGTCCTGTCCAAAAGGCACTGGTAATTGCCTTTTTATTGTGGCAGCCTCCAAACCAGACACGGGAACTGGAGAGACTACAGGAGGGAGGAAAAAAAGCAGGAAAAGTTGTTCTGATTAATATTACGTTAAATTAAAACTGATTTTCTGCTCTTTTTGCTTTGTTTTTCCCCTGTCCCCGCTTTCCATGCCAGCTCCCAGAGAGCTGCCCTCCTCCTGCCGCCCTCCCTGGCCAGCCGCGATTGCCTAGTCATTTCCAATTCCTTCTTGTATTGATCTTCCTGTAGAAATCAGTTTTGTAATTAGCTGCAAATTAGGCTTTCTGCTGGGGGTGAGGCTGCCCCCTGATTTATCACTGGAGTAATTCGCTGTGATCGGAGAGAAATTAAAATGAACTCAATTAGGCTTTGGATTTGCTTTATGGGCCCCATTCAGAGTTTCTGGGGGAAGAATGACTGTGCTGGTGTTTAATAGTCTAATGAAAGTAAATAAAGGTTATTCATTGTAATAAACTCAGGGACTCGGGGATAGCAGGAGCCTAAAGCCAACCTCTCCTTCACTTCCCATTGTTGGTTTACCGCTTGGGGTGATTTAAAAAAGACTTTTGATCTTTGTGTTAAAGGCAAACCGCTTGGGGGATAAAAGGCAAGCCTGGGGGAGGCAGGTAAAGATGAAGGAGGGACAGAGCTTTCCAAAGCAGCGCTTGGGCTTGGCATCAAGCAAAGGGAAAAATGCTCCATTCATTCTGCACAAGTCCTTAGCTTCTGCTGGCTGGGCTGAACTGAGAGAGGAGGAGTTCCTGCTGAACTGTATCAAATCTGCATCCTCACAGGTTGTGTCCTGTCTCTGACAAGGGCACAACCACCAACACCATCAGTTGGAAGATGGCACAAGGAAGCTCTGTTTGGCCGTTAGGAAGCTCAAAAGAAGAATTCTCTGTAAACTGAAGGGTCTGTTAAATCAGAGGTGAGCATTTTAGTCAGTGACTCGGCTTCCTTCTTGTCTAAAGTTTGACATTATTATTTTTTAAAACAACAACAACACACACCTCGTTTTTGCAACCTAACGTTCCTGTATGCACAGGAACAGAATGAGAATTTACAGGTCCTCTGATAACTGTTCTACAATATTAAAACAGAAATTGGGAGCCCATTTTTTCTTTTCTCGGAGGATAAAAATAAAATAATGCTACATTATTTTACAATAAATCATGATTTACAATAAATGTTTCATCTATTCATTATTTATTTGTGTGTGTGTGTGTGTGTGTGTGTGAGAGAGAGAGAGAGAGAGAGAGAGAGAGAGAGAGAGAGAGAGAGAGAGAGAGAGAACTTCCCAGGAAATACTTATTGAAGGGTGGTATATAAATCAATTAAAAAATTTTTAAAAAACCCCACTCAAAGGACTAGCCTTTTAGACAATATCTATCTAAAGCTCTGTGCAAGAGATACTGTTTTTTACACTCAGCTGTGACATCTCCTATTGGAGTTCCTACTTGGGGAAGGGAATTAACTGTCTGTGACCTTAATGAGAACAAAAATTACACTGATGTCTTATAGGTAATGTGCACAGAATCTGGTCAACTGAATCTTCCAAAGTAGCCTTCGTTTGTGTATCCTAGATGGAAAAATATAGACCACTGCCGTCTTTAGGACACAACGGTTGAGCACAAACAAGAGTGCATGTGTAGATATTTTGGGTGCGTCCTTACACAATCAAATAACCAAAGGGAAGGCGTGTGTGTTCACACAAATGCCTAAATGGTGTGTTTGAGTGGCTGAGATTGTCTGAAGAGCGTTGCAGGAAGTGTGCAGTTCCCAAAGTGATGTAAGCGTGGATGTGAGTTATAGGCTGCCTTCAACATTACCATCCAAGGTGCCTCAAGGTGTACAAACAATACTATCGGAAAGCAGTATGTGTGTCTGTTTCCAAAAGGAGGCAAGAAAAGAACCGATCTATTGGGGGGGGGAGCTACAGAAGACACAAGACTTCTCTAGAAAATGTGCCTGCAGGCTAGTATTTCTGCATCACATTTTCATGTACCTTAAAAAGCACAAAGTGGGCACGCCAGCACCTTTCAAAAGTAAGTTGGAGATGTGCTTTCTGTGTGCTTGGGTGTGTGAGCATGCAGGCAGATTTTGCACAAGTGTGTGGTGCATAGCTGTCAACCGTCCCTTATTTGGCGGGAAAGTCCCTTATCCCAGCTATGTGTCCCGCTGCTGTCCCTTATTGATGATATCCCTTAAATTTCTCGGGTTTCAAAGGAAGCAGCTCCTCTCCCTCCCTCCCTCCCTCCCTGCCAGCCAGGGAGGAGGGAGGCTCCAACTGTGTTGCTTGGCTGCGTTGCTCACCCAATAAGGAGTCCAAGAACGACTGGGGGGTGGAGCTTGCATGCCTTGTGCTGATCAAATCGGCCAGGTTGCCTGGGGACTCGCCTTTGCTCAGCAATTCTCAGCGGAGAGGTGACGGTGGTTTTCCTTGCTGCATCCCCTTTGCCGGGTTGCTGCGCTGTGGGAACCACCACTTGAGGCTTTGTTTGGCTGCTGGCTGGGCTTTCTGCCTTTGGCCCGGAGGGGCTCAGAAGTTGAAAATACCTGTGCTTGGAAAATCCCTTAATTTCGAGGCTGCTGGTCCCTTATTTTCAAATCTGTAAGTTGACAGCTATGGTGTGGTGACAACTGGGGAAGCAAATGATGGGTGCATGCCATGGACTCAAATGAGTTTTTTGTCTGCCTTTCGAGACAGATGCAGATATGACCCACTTTAAAAGAGTGTGGGGACTCACAAAGAAAAGTATGCCAAGTGGGAGGGTGGGCATGTGAAAATAGATACATCCTTTACACCACAAATTCATGTTGGTTTCATGCCAATTTAACTGTCGTGGTTTCCCCACAGAATTCTGGGAACTGTAGTGCGGGGAGGGCATGAGAGCTTTGTTGAAAGGCTGTCCCCCCTCATCCAGCTACAGTTCCCTGGGGGGAAGGGGTGATTAGGAAACCGATTTGAGGTCTGTAAATGCAGAGTAAGGCAAGTACAAGTACCGTATTTTTTGCTCTATAAGACTCACTTTTTCCCTCCTAAAAAGTACAGTGGTGCCTCGCAAGATGAAAATAATCCGTTCTGTGATTCTCTTCGTCTAGCGGTTTTTTCGTCTTGCGAAGCAAACCCATTGACGGATTAGCGGATTAGCGCTATTAGCGGCTTTTAGCAGCTTATCTGCTGATCGGATCAGCTGATAAGCGGCTTAGCGGCTTAGAAAAAGGAGGGGGAGGAAAAAAACCAGCAGGAACTCGCAAGACATTGTCATCTTGTGAAGCAAGCCCATAGGAAATTCGTTTTACGAAGCACCTCCAAAACGGAAAACTCTTTTGTCTAGCGAGTTTTCCGTCTTGCGAGGCATTCGTCTTGCGGGGCACCACTGTATGGGGAAATGTGTGTGCATCTTATGGAGCGAATGCAGGCTGCGCAGCTATCCCAGAAGCCAGAACAGCAAGAGGGATTGCTGCTTTCACTGCACAGCTATCCCTCTTGCTGTTCTGGCTTCTGAGATTCAGAATATTTTTTTTTCTTGTTTTCCTCTTCCAAAAACTAGGTGCGTCTTGCGGTCTGGTGCGTCTTATAGAGCCAAAAATACGGTAAGAAGGAGTGAAACAGCTTCTCCAGCTGCATGTATCCCAAATGCTTCTCTCCCCCGCCCCCCCCCCGCCCAAGCTGGGTCCACACCTGCTCAGATTTGATGTGCTCTGATGCCTGAAAGACATCAGGGTAAGAAGGACGCTCGAAGACCCGATCTAAAGCTTCCAGCTGCTGCTGCGTGAAAGTGTCGGCGCGAAGGTGCTTCCGCAAACTATCCACACTGCTCTGGGAATCGCCGTTGGGGACTGAGCCCTCGGATACTTCTGCGAGACACAGGAAGAGATAACAGGGCATTAGTGAGGGTCGTCTCTCTCTTGCCAAAAGCACCCAATGTCTCATTCTCTGGGCAAGAGGGTCTGGGAACCTGGCGACGTTCGCTCCAGATCCCAGGCCCGTCTCCCAAGTGTCTTTTTTTGTGCGAGCTGTACACCCCTTTTAGAGGACAACATCGAGGCTTCAGAACCAAGCCCAGTCTGCACAAACTTGTACTCTGTGCTAGAGATGGCGTTTCACTTGGTGTTTGGGGCTGTTTGCATCAGCCTGGTGCAATCTGGGCTGTGGAGAATTAGGGCTTAGTTTCTTAGTCTGCTTATTCCTACTCTTTAATATATATAATCACCCAATCCACATACCATGTAGCAAAAAAGTAAGAAAGTAAGAAAGTGGGGGGGGGGGAGGTGAGGGGAGAGTATAGGACACCTGCTCATACAGGATACAAACAATTTGTACCTCTTTACAGAAAGGGGTGGCCTTTCAGAGCAATTCTCTCCAGTGCTCTGCATAAGGGCAGCTTTTGTACAATAGTTCCAAATGCATATAATCACTTAATGAGCCACATTCTGAAAGCAACAAAAAACCATGCACTCAAGGCTGCTGGCGCGATTCCCCCACCTCAACCTACATGTCTGTAGTCCTGTTAGTCTACACATCTCTCTCTCTCTGTCTGTGACACAAACAGACACACACACACACTTTGCATCAGATCAAATTCTCTGGGCAGTCCACACCAAACTGGGCACTACCTCCTGAACACAAAACCTCCACCTTACTATGCTCCAGGGCAGAAATTCTCCGTTTCTTAATCCTACTTGTATGTGCACTCTGTCAGGCTAAGGTCTCGAGTTGTTGTTCATATACCACCTTTGACCTACACTAGACAAATTTGATAGGAAACAGCTTCGTATTACGTGTATGCAGCCATATTTAGATTTTTTTGGGTAGATTTGCATTGCCCATTGCATAATGAGATCTCAAAACAAGCCCCAACATCACTGTCACCAGGTAAACAGACCACTAAATAATTACATTTGATTCGTTATTGAGGAATTGCCCATCCACTTCCCATGTCAGGCTCTGTCTATTGCAATCCTCACCAACTTCTGCATCCGGTTATCAGGCACGGAAGGGTGCGAGTTTGTGCGTGCCTCCCTGTGCAGGGAATAATCTGGAACCTCAGACAGCATCTCCCCCCCCCCCACAATTCCAAGTTGGCTTGCGCTTGCAGAGACACAACATCAAACGCCTAGCGATGAATCGCCGTTCAGATTTCAAGTTGTCGTTAACGACAGCTTTGTTGGACAGATACGGCGGGTCTGTGAGGGTGTTGTGGACTTTGCACTGTTCTCTTCCTCCCTGTGACAACCAGAGGGGTCTCCAACAACATCTCTTCAGCAGCCAAACTATAGAGACTATAGTTTTGTCTCTTGGCTTCCTACCTCAAGAAGCCTGCAGTCCAAAGCTTGTTTCTCCACTGTGGCCTACGGTAGTGGCCACTTCCCTCCTGACTGTTATACATGTCAGTTTATATGTGATTATACAATATGATATAATCAATACTGCATTATATACAGTAACCTAATACAATATCACTTGTAAGACCATGGACAATATTACATATTGATTAGTGCAAGCTTGCAGCCTTCTGCTCCCCAACCCTCCCTGACATTCTCATTCAGTGTGGGGGTTGGGGAAGAAGCTGGAGCTAAACTACCTTTCCTCATCTCATTTCCATAGAGTGGGATTTGAGGATCACTGACCCCCCAAATGCTCAGAATCCACGGGTTCCACTCAGGCCTGTATTCAGAGGTAGACTTCACAGCAGGAGGGTCGGCGGAAGGAAGAATGGGCACAAACCAGTTAAAAACAAGCCCTTCTAATCCCAGCGATTGAAATGGGAGACATGCAAGGACATGTTTAAGGCTGCCACCCTTAACTTTCTTTCTAGCTTTGAGCCTAAGATCAGAGTTTATACATTGGAATGGCTCAGCAACACCGTCAGGAAGCTAGGGAAACATAGGACCTCAGAAAAGTTTCAAAGAAAGGTGTGTTTTTTTTTACCTTTTATGCAGCTCAGTGGGAAAGGAAACAGTATATGAAAAAGTCTGAAATGTATCTGTAGGTGGGGACAGGCATCGGACCCTGTGAGGATGTTGGGCTGTTCTTATGTTAATGCTTTTAAAAACCTAGACTGGCACATGGTGACTACTAGGCAACTACAGGCGTAAATCACTAAGTCATTTCTGGGTAAATGTAATATACCTTTTTTTGTCTAGCTTAAGGGAAATGGCTGGTTCTAGGCTGTTGCATGACTTCTGGTGACAGGTGCAGCAGTGGACAAGCGAAAGGAGAAAGGAGCCTGAAAACAAAGAGTCTCTGGGATGCAGATACACAGGGCTTTCCACGCTTCCTCTTCTCCTGCTGCTCCCCACCAGCGGGGGAAACTGCTCTTTAGTGCTCAATCGGAGCAAAGGGCAATTCAGGTTTCCCCTGGACTGCCAGTTGTTCCGATCTATCACTAAAGAGTGGCTTTTCCCTTGGAAAGGACTGAGGCAAGCGCAGAGGCACCATCTTGCGTCCAGGATTGGGGGTGGGGGCAGCACATGTCGTGCATGTGTGGCGTCATACGTGTGGCACCAAATTGTCAGGAGGAGGCCAAGCGCTGAGCCCAGAAAGAGCCAACCATTGGACCGTGCTGCCTTTGGCCTCCTCCTCCTCCCTCTCAACATCACAGGGGCCTTGCCAGAAAACACCGAGGGGGCTGAAGACCCCTCTGCCCCTAGGAGTTGGTGCACTTAGGCAAGCAGAAAACCGATCGGACCCGTGCTTTCAAGGCTTGCTACAAGGAGAAATGTAGACGACCCCCACAGTGTCAGAGGCAATTGGGAGCCAGCCAGGTCCCTGTCCGGGGTGCCTCAGTGCCCAAGCCACTCCTAACCTGAAGGAAAAGCAAGGGGAGGAATGCGGACGATGCTCTAAAAATGAATTAGGCGGCAGTCGAGGAGGAGGAGTGGGAGGGTGGCAATGACAGTTATTGGACAAGCATGAATTTCGCTCCACCTAATCTATACAACGGGGAGAAATAATCTATATAACATTTCAGGTTCAAAAGTCTGTTTGACATTCTGCCTTCTCTTCCCATACATCACACTGCTTTGCCAGAACAGAGTGTCTGAAAGCCGTGTTTGGGGTTTTTTCCCCCTCCTCGCCACACACATGCAGGCCAGAAAAAGCCATGTGAAACAGCGCACTGGAAAGTCACCAGTTTTGGTCCAAAATCTTCAAGCCCCCTTCCTCTCTCTCCAGAGGACTAAATACAAACAGACAAATCAATGTATTCAAATGCGTACCTCGCCGCCACCCTGTGAGCCAGGAGTAGCTTACATTTATTGAACGGCCTCCACTGTGCGATCGTGGGAGACAGGAGGAGATAAAAAGGCAGGAGGGTTATGAGGGCCCGGGGAGCAGAGAGAAGGGCACATCCTAGCACCTCTTCAGGCAAGTTCAACATGGGAAGCTGCGGAGGACAGCAGGCGTGAAAGAGCAAAGGCCACATTGGGATAAGTAGGAAGCAGTGCTGGATTTACGTATAAGCTAAACAAGCTATAGCTTAGGGCCCCACTCTCTTGGGGGCCCCAAAAAAATGTAAAGGAAAAAAAACACCTGGCTATACATTTCCAAAAGATAAAAAACAAATAAAATAAAACCTACAAACAGCAACAGTGTTTTGTAGGCTCCTGTGATGTAAGTCATGGGCCCTGCCTGCTCCCTAAAATATCACTGGTTTGCTCCTTTCTATATATAGGGTGCCTACATTCTGCATCTGCAAGTGGCTTTAGATACCTATTAGGTCCATAAATTACCATATAGCATAAAAAGGTACAGGAGACCTTGACCATTAGGTCCAGTCGTGGCCGACTCGGATTGCAGTGCTCATCTCGCTTTATTGGCTGAGGGAGATGGCGTACAGCTTCCGGGTCATGTGGCCAGCAGGACTAAGCCGTTTCTGGCGAAACCAGAGCAGCGCACGGAAATGCTGTTTACCTTCCCGCCGGAGCGGTACCTATTTATCTACTTGCACTTTGACGTGCTTTCGAACTGCTAGGTCGGCAGGAGCTGGGACCGAGCAACGGGAGCTTACCCAGTCATAGGGATTCGAACCGCCAACCTTCTGATCGGCAAGTCCTAGACTCTGTAGTTTAACCCATAGCGCCACCCGCGCCCCTTACCATATAGCATATATTCAACACAAAAAAAGCGACAATTTGTTGTTGGCAAATGACAGCTGGACATATAAAGGGCTATGGGCCTCATCAAACTTAAATCCGGCCCTGGGAGGAAGCCGGCAACTTGAGCACTGTTGTCCAAGGGCATCAGGTAGCAATAAGCAAGGGGTGGGAATCAAGCCATCCTCTGCTTGCAGGGATTTTCTCCACCCAGGAGATATTGTCAATCCATATTCCAATTAAATAGCAGACCTTAGTGCTGGTAGCATTAGCCAACATGTGCAATACAGTTATTTACATGTGTGCATCCCCATCCGATTGGCAACAAGGCTATTGCACCATAAATGAACAAATGCTTGTCTGTCTCTGGAGGCTTCAGAATAAGGCCAGCACAAAGTGGAAAATGGTCAAGAAGCCTAATTCTAGGGCCTTACACGCCTATAGAGCCAGGTCTTTCAGGTAGCACTCATCGAATCATTTACATCAACCCTAGGTCTTGGGGTCTGATTTGTGCCTGCATTTTTAAATGCTCCATCAATCTGTACCCCACGATCCTCCCCCTAGGCTATGGATTTGAACGTAGCAGATTTGGATGAGAGTCATCCACCCGTTTAGCTGCAGGCCCAGCTGATTGCAATGACTTTGCAATGAAAGGGGGTGAATTTGCCAGCCACACAGAGAGCACCCACACATGGGTGCCAATCACACATGCTCCAGGTTAGACAGTATGTGCAGTCGCAGTCACCATACATGAAGACAAATCGTTTACATGCTTTCCCCTAAACAACCCATACATTAAATTCAAAACACAAAGTAGGCATTGAACGGTGACTTGGGGCAAGGCTAACAGCAAACATTTCGTACAAAGATTACCATAATAAAGGACAAAAGTGGTAAAGACCTAACTGAAGCAGAAGACATCAAGAAGAGGTGGCAAGAATACACAGAGGAATTATACCAGAAAGATATGGATGTCTCGTACACCCCAGGTAGTGTGGTTGCTGACCTTGAGCCAGACATCCTGGAGAGTGAAGTCAAATGGGCCTTAGAAAGCACTGCAAATAACAAGGCCAGTGGAAGTGATGGTATTCCAGCTGAACTGTTTAAAATTTTAAAAGATGATGCTGTTAAGGTGCTACACTCAATATGCCAGCAAGTTTGGAAAACTCAGCAGTGGCCAGAGGATTGGAGAAGATCAGTCTACATCCCAATCCCAAAGAAAGGCAGTGCCAAAGAATGCTCCAACTACCGCACAATTTCACTCATTTCACATGCTAGCAAGGTTATGCTTAAAATTCTACAAGGAAGGCTCAAGCAGTATGTGGACCGAGAACTCCCAGAAGTGCAAGCTGGATTTAGAAGAGGCAGAGGAACCAGAGACCAAATTGCAAACATGCGCTGGATTATGGAGAAAGCTAGAGAGTTCCAGAAAGACATCTACTTCTGCTTCATTGACTATGCAAAAGCCTTTGACTGTGTTGACCACAGCAAACTATGGCAAGCTCTTAAAGAAATGGGAGTGCCTGATCACCTCATCTGTCTCCTGATAAATCTCTATGTGGGACAAGAAGCTACAGTTAGAACTGGATATGGAACAACTGATTGGTTCAAAATTGGGAAAGGAGTACGGCAAGGCTGTATATTGTCTCCCTGCTTATTTAACTTATATGCAGAATTCATCATGCGAAAGGCTGAGCTGGATGAATCCCAAGCCGGAATTAAGATTGCCGGAAGAAATATCAACAACCTCAGATATGCAGATGACACAACCTTGATGGCAGAAAGTGAAGAGGAATTAAAGAACCTTTTAATGAGGGTGAAAGAGGAGAGCGCAAAATATGGCCTGAAGCTCAACATCAAAAAAACGAAGATCATGGCCACTGGGCCCATCACCTCCTGGCAAATAGAAGGGGAAGAAATGGAGGCAGTGAGAGATTTTACTTTCTTGGGCTCCATGATCAGTGCAGATGGTGACAGCAGTCACGAAATTAAAAGACGCCTGCTCCTTGGGAGAAAGGCGATGGCAAACCTAGACAACATCTTAAAAAGCAGAGACATCACCTTGCCAACAAAGGTCCGTATAGTAAAAGCCATGGTTTTCCCAGTAGTGATGTATGGAAGTGAGAGCTGGACCATAAAGAAGGCTGATCGCCGAAGAATTGATGCTTTTGAATTATGGTGCTGGAGGAGACTCTTGAGAGTCCCATGGACTGCAAGGAGATCAAACCTCTCCATTCTGAAGGAAATCACCCCTGAGCGCTCACTGGAAGGACAGATCGTGAAGCTGAGGCTCCAATACTTTGGCCACCTCATGAGAAGAGAAGACTCCCTGGAAAAGACCCTGATGTTGGGAAAGATGGAGGGCACAAGGAGAAGGGGACGACAGAGAATGAGATGGTTGGATGGTGTTCTTGAAGCTACCAGCATGAGTTTGATCAAACTGCGGGAGGCAGTGGAGGACAGGAGTGCCTGGCGTGCTCTGGTCCATGGGGTCACGAAGAGTCGGACACGACTAAACGACTAAACAACAACAACAACAGCAATTATAAAATGGTTTTCTTTCTGTGGACCCTGTTTTGGTTGTTGTCTCATTCCTTCCTGTCTACTAAAGGTTCTGGGTAACTCAAATGGCACCAGAGATAGAGAAATAATGAACACACAAATACCTACCTACCTGTTGTTGTTGTTGTTGTTGTTGTTGTTGTTGTTGTTGTTGTTGTTGTTATATTGTTCCTAAAAGCTTTGAAACCTGAGTGCTAAATCATCTCCATTCTGGGCAGCACAAACTGTGCTGTAATCTAATTAATGCAATCTGCTGCAGCCACCTTTGTATCTACAATTCCACATAGCGCATTCATGCCTGTGTATGAAATGTGCATGTGTACACTGTGACTTTGTTTGCAGGAGCTGAAACCTGAGCTTTCTCAAGCCACTGTAAGCTTCTCTTTCCCTTCATTTATTCAGGGCCCTTCAGATCTTGACAAATCTGTCACTCTAAATTTGCGAGAGATTATGGCGCTCTCCCTCGTACGGCGAGAGGTGATATATGATATCTGCTGCCCCTATTGATTGCCTGATCTGGTGGCAGAGGGCCGGCAAAATGAACTTGAAATGAACATCATGCCTCAACTCATTGTGCGTATAATACACTACTTAATCCCACATTTTTCAGCCGCTATGGAATTCAATTGATCAATCATGTCCCACTGATAGTTCTGTTCTGGGGGTTATTCCCGCTCTGCACACAAACTTAGGACATCAAATGCGACAGGCCCCATACAAAGAGAGAAGGAGAGAGATGGCAAGAGAGATGGGGGGAGAGGCAGCCCTACCACACAATTATCTGGCTGGAAGCAAGTCTCTGGGAATCCAGTGGGGTTACTGCTGAGTACAGGATTGCAGCCCCAAAGATCCAACTGACACGGGTGAGGAGATGAGATAGCAAGGTAGGCATGGATGCTGTTCATATTCCACGAGAAAGGAAATTCAGGTGCTACACCAAATAAATTTTCTGCATCAGAATACTAAAATTTATATTCTGCACTGAAAATAAATGATGCTAACCGAGGGAAGCCGGTGCAACACTCTGCGTCTCCCACCCTCTGTTAATGGATAAAGTGCTTGAGGCAGATCTATGAGGCATGGATTCAAATGCTTGGTTAGCCATGGTTTGAAGGCAAGCTTCCTATCTGTGCGTCGGAGCTGGGAGCATGGGAAAGCAAAGTTGAAAATTATGAATCCTAAGGGCCCCCAAAATGGCGAACCGTCAGATTCTGAATACTAATAAGCAGCCTTCTGTGGCAGAAATCCATCCAGTTTATATCCCGCCTGACAACTGTGACAACTGAGATTCTGAAGGGGATCCAGCTGATCCCACAGAATAAGAGATCTCCCCAACTACTTGTTTTAAAGTTGCCAGATTTCAAACCTTACACATTTTTTCCTTCCTCCAGGGTTTAGAGGTTCTCTAAGGGCTGAACTCATGGCAGGTTTCCAGCTGGCTTGGCTCGCTGTCTGAAACAGCAGAAAAGACCCCTGACATATCAACGTCCTGGGGTCTACAACTGGCCTCAGTTCTGTTCCAGGCCTACCAGACGGTAACTGGACATATTCTGTGGCTGAGATCCTCACTACGTTGCACTTCGCGGAACGCGTGAAGGTAAAGCAGCAGCAATTCTGGCAAGTGTCAAATCAGCAGGGCACTACTCAATTCTGGATTTAAAAATGGAAAGCGTAAAGCTGGTGGTCAACAAAAGAGGCTTAAAGACTCTCTCAAGGCAAATACCGTATTTTTCGCCCCATAAGATGCACCTTTTCCCCTCCAAAAATGAAGGGGAAATGTGCCTGCGTCTTTTGGGGTGAATGCAGGCTTTCGCTGAAGCCAGGAGAGCGAGGGGGGTCGGTGCGCACCAACCCCTCTCGCTCTCCAGGCTTCAGGAAGCTCTGCGCAACCCTTGGGAGACTGGCTCCAAGGGTTGCGCAGAGCTGCCTGCAGTCCCGGGACCAGCGCAGCTCTGCGCGGCCACCGGGAGCCGGGGGAGAAGCCCTCCCCGCTCCAGATGGCCGCGCAAAGCTGCCTGCGGTCCTGGGACCAGCGCAGCTCTGCCCGGCCACCGGGAGCCGGGGGAGAAGCTCCGCCCCGCTCCCGGTGGCTGCGCAGAGCTGCCTGCGGTCCTGGGACCAGCGCAGTTCTGCGCTGCCATCCGGAGCTGGGCGCTAAGCTCCACCCCGCTCCCGGTGGCCGAGCAGAGCTGCCTGCGGTCCTGGGACCAGGGCAGCTTTGCGCCGCCATCCCGAGCGGGGCGCTAAGTCCCGCCCCACTCAGGATGGCGGCACAGAGCTGCCTGTCGTCCCGGGACTGCAGGCAGGTCTGCGCCGCCATCCCGAGCGGGGCGCTAAGTCCCGCCCCACTCGGGATGGCGGCACAGAGCTGCCTGCCGTCCCGGGACTGGTGCACTTCTCCCCATCGCCAGCCCCACAAGCTCGGGGGACAGCGGGGAGGCAGAGCGTGCCTTCCCACTGTTCCCCGACCTGGTTCTTCCAGCCCCGCACCTGGGGGGGGGAAAAATAATTTTTTTTCTTTATTTCCCCCCCAAAAAACTAGGTGCGTCTTATGGGCCGGAGCGTCTTATGGGGTGCAAAATACGGTACTTTTAAAAATGCCGTGTAAACACTGACAACTGGGAAACACTGGCCTGCAAGATGGGAGAACAGCCTTTACCAAAGGTGTCATAGGCTTTGAAGAAGCTCAAACGCAGGACAAAAAGGAGAAATGTGCTAAGAGGAAGGCACGCTTGGCAAACCCTCAGCATGATCAATTACCACCCAGAAACCTATTTCCCCACTGTGGAAGGACATGTGGATCCAGAATTGGCCTCCACAGTCACTTATTGACTTGTGTTTATGGAAGACAATCTTACCCGGCTATGAGTGATTGCCAAAGAAGAAGAAGAAGACCCACCAACATTTCTCCAATGAAAATAGTAAAGGTAAAGGGACCCCTGACCATTAGGTCCAGTCGTGACCGACTCTGGGGTTGTGGCGCTCATCTTGCTTTATTGGCCGAGGGAGCCGGCGTGCAGCTTCCAGGTCATGTGGCCAGCATGACTAAGCAACTTCTGGTGAACCAGAGCAGGACATGGAAACGCCGTTTACCTTCCCACTGGAGTGGTACCTATTTATCTACTTGCACTTTGATGTGCTTTCGAACTGCTAGGTTGGCAGGAGCTGGGACTGAGCAACGGGAGCTCACCCCGTCATGGGGATTCGAACCGCCGACCTTCTGATCGGCAAGTCCTAGGCTCTGTGGTTTAACCCTCAGCACCACCTGTGTCCCTATAATATGAAAATAGGAACGTCCTATTTCATACCCTCCAACATTTCTTCAGTGAAAATAGGGATGTCCTAGGGAAAAGTGGGACATTCTGGGATCCAAAAAGAAACCGGGATGGCTTCTGTAAATCCTGGAAAATAGGGACACTTGGAGGGTCTACATTTAAACACTCTCCCCTGGGACTAGCACAGCCTACAGCGCTTCAAAGAGAGAGATTTGTGAGTGGAAGTGGCCTGAGGGAGATCTTCAACCAAGACAAACAGATACCACTGCTCCAAAACACTCCTTATTTTTTGAAATTAACCGGCTAATATAAGCCCCTGCTTGTCCCAAACTTTCCCTCTCCCTCTCCCCCATTCTCTGTTGCTTCCCACCCCCACCGTCAAAGCTCTCCCCCCCCCAGCTGTGCTCCTGTGTCCCAAAGCAGCCAAGGCCAGTCAGCGTCTTTCCGAGATATCCCCCTTGGGGGGGCTTTCACATCACTGCCAGTTGTTGCCGTTTCAAACTCAATTGTTCTCCTTGGTACTGAGGCAAATGGAGTCATTAATTACCTTCTATCGGCTGGGACGAGTTTAGAAAACGATCAATACACAGCGCTTGTCATTCACAGCAGCTAGCCCCAGTCTGCGCAGAAAGGCCCGGTCCCCCCTCCCCACCCCACAGCACAGTTTGGGCCCAACAAGAGGCTGACAACACCAGCGATTCAAATTCTAGGGACCCTTCCTCAAGCAAACTGTCCAAGGAGCAAGGGGGAAAGGGATTCTTGTCCCAATTTCCCACGTGACTGACCCCAGAAAACCTCCCACCTATTTTTGATCAACACATAAGAAGCCGCTTCACCTGGGTACCAACCCCACAGAATGTGCTGAAGGGGCGTTTACAATCGCACGCAGTTCCCCTGGCACAGGTTCCTCTCAGATTGTATGGGGCACACCAGGCGTGCATACCCTCCAACATTTCTCCAATGAAAATAGGGACATCCTACTCCAGAATCACAATAATAATAATTTTATTAATTATACCCTGCCCATCTGATTGGGCTGCTGTTGGGAGTTTGTTTGACTGTGGGGGTGCACAGAACCACAGACCCACTAGCTGCACCAGTAGAAATTCCTTCCTACAGCTACAAGCTGAGATATCCCACCAAATTATTATTATTATTATTATTATTATTATTATTATTATTATTATTATTATTATCACCCCGCCCATCTGGCTGGGTTTCCCCAGCCACTCTGGGCAGCTTCCAACATATATAAAAACATAACAAAACATTGAACATTTAAAAAGCTTCCCTATACAGTAGTACCTCGGGTTACAAACGCTTCGGGTTACAGACTCTGCTCACCTGGAAGTAGTACCTCGAGTTAAGAACTTTACCTCAGGATGAGAACATAAATTGAACGGCAGCCCCATTAGCTAAAGTGGTACCTCAGGTTAAGAACAGTTTCAGGTTAAGAACGGACCTCTGGAACAAATTAAGTTCTTAACCAGAGGTACCCCTGTACAGGGCTGCCTTTAGATGTCTTCTAAAGATTGTATAGTCACTTATCTCCTTGGCTTGGGGGGTTGCATAACTTCATATCCTCCAACATTTCTCTGATGAAAATAGGGAAGCCTAAGGAAAAGCGTGCCAATCCAGGATCAAATCAGAAACCAGGATGGCTTCTGACTGTCCCTGGAAAATAGGGACACTTGGAGGGTCTCTGAAAGGTGGGTCTACCATTTGCTTTAACTTGGTGGGGGTAATCTGATTGCTGACTCAGTCAACAGGGAGGAAGGGGGGGAAAGGATTTTTCTTTCTACTCTACAGTTGTGGCTTCTTAATGAATTTTTGCCTTCTGCGAAATGCAAGCAAAAATGATCATCCTTTTTTTTTTTTTTTTTTTTTTTGAGGATCAAATGACCTCAGAAAACCCAGGGGAGAATACGAAACCCCCTTTAGAAACGACAAGGTTGGTGCTGATGAGGACGATCCTTTGTTGGAATTATCCAACTTTTCATGAGCTTTAAAAAATTATTTTTGAAGGCACGATTCACAATGTAGACTAGAAATACATACAGCCCTTTTGTTAGGAATAACAGGAAGAGAGATAAAAAGATGTGATTATAAACTTTTTCAGTATGCAGTAACAGCGGCAAGAATATTAATGGCCCAAAAATGGAAACAAGAGGAATTACCGACCTTGAACGAGTGGAGGATGAAACTTATGGACTATGCAGAATTGGATAAAGTGACTGGAAAAATCAGATACCAGAAAGATCACAAATTCATCGAGGACTGGGGAAAGTTTACGGAATATCTGGAAACTATACGTGATGAACAGATAACGCTAGTGGGTTTTAAAGAGACTTTGTGATAATATAAGGTATATTGTAAGAAAGAATCAGAGTTGGAAGGTTAATATTAAATCGGCAATATTACATAGAAAATGCGGGAAGATAAGAAAAATGGATGATTGAGGGCGGTGCTGGTGGAAGTTCAAAATTTGCAAATTTGTAATCATGGTTGTAAGAATTATTTGTAAAAGGAAAACTTAATAAAAATTTATATAAAAAAAGAAATACATACAGTTACGCACCCAGGATTGAGGGTGTCATTCGCTGAGGATATAAATGTCAAATATTCCCCAAACTGGAACGCATGCCCTGCATCCACTGATAAGGATTTCATCAGCAGCTGGCAGTGCAAACCTATGCATGTCTACTCAAAAGTAAGTCCCATGGTCTTCAATGAGGCTTTTATTCCCTAGTAAGTGTTTTTAGGCTTTCTTTTTGGGGACTGGCGCATTTTCCACGGTCCGTGGATAAATAAATGCGTACTTAATGAAGCACATGAAATAATGCAAATATGAGCTTGACAAAAGGAGAGCGGCACCATGTAATGAAGTGTATAAGCATCTCAATGAAGATCGTTTGTAAATAATACGCAGACTGCCTATATGTTAAAGACTGCAGAATGAATCTGCAAACTCAGTGCAAGGAATATTTTTTAAAAGCGCCTGAGGTATGGCTGGCTGGCACAAGGCAGTAAGTTGCTCAGGGGAGCCGGGCCAGAGAAGGAAGTTACAGAATACCAAATGGGAGCCTACTGGCTTCCAAGATCGCCTCATCCTGATCTTGGCTGACCTGAAACACTTCTACTTTTTGGCCTGCCATGGCACCACAGACCGCCAGTTCTCTCTGGAGAAAGAAAGGTGATGACACCTCACTGCAGTTTAAGAAGAGATAAATTTGAATTGAGTTCAACTTTTATTTCTTTAATCGGATTGCAGCTTTTTGAACTCAGAATGCCAAGTTTCGAATGAAAATTGAGGCAGGCAAATTCCAATTTTGACAGAGAAGTTTATGAATCTGAAGCTTGAGCCTCGCCGAGAGTCATCACAGCAGGGCCCAATTCTGCCGTTGCCCTACAGCTGTGGAATGATCTTCCTGACAATGCACCATGCTGGAAGAGTTCAGTCAGCAATGAAAAGTCTTCTTTAAAAAGGTTTAGGGACTAAGATGAAGCGTTCTTACTGAAATGGATGTTTTGTTTTGTTTTGTTTTTAACTTGCTAGACGATGGCTGCTTTTGTTCAGTTTATGAATTTTGTAGGCCCCTTCTTACGTTTCTAAGAGTCTATGAAACTTGGCGTCATCAGCACCACACTTGAAACAACCAAGCTATCCAGACTGAAACTAATGAAGCAAACGAACAAATGAATTATAAATCCAAAACTACGTTTAGCTTGTAACATATTGGGTCATGCGAAGGACAGATAACTCTGGCTTGGTGTGTATGGGGAGGTGGGGGGGTATATTCATTAAAGTAAGATACTGAGCAGAATACTAAGCTGACAAGCCCCTCCACACCAAAAGTGATCCAACTTATTTCAGGGTTGCTTCTCTGCACGCTTGCATACATTTTGTCCCGAAGTCGTAGAACAGGCCTTGGTGCCTTTCATGAATTCGGGGCACAATTCCACCTGAAAGTTCTCCCACATCAGCCTTTTTCGTGTAATACAGTCAAACCTTGGTTGTCAAACACAATCCATTCCGGTAGCTTGTTTGGCTACCGAAATGTTTGACAACCGAGGCGCGGCTTCCGAATGGTTGCAGGAGCCTGCGGCTTCCGAAGGATGCTGGATGTTCGGCTTCCGAAAAACGTTCGAAAACCGGAACATTTACGCTGGGTTTTCAGCGTTCGGGAGCCGGAACGTTCCAAAAAGGAGGTGTTCGGGAGCTGAGGTTTGACTGTAATGATCAAAGTTTTTTAAAAAAGCAGAAGCATATTTACTTGGTATTATAGGTCAGGGCATTAATAGGCAAGATGTTAAATTGTTTTTATATGCAACAACTGCGGCAAGAGTATTGTTAGCCCAGAAATGGAAACAAGAAGAAATTCTGACAAAGGAAGAATGTCACACGAAATTAATGGACTATGCAGAATTGGACAAAATGACAGGAAGGATTCGAAACCTGCGGGACCAGAGATTTACAGAAGATCGGAAGAAGTATATGAATTATTTGAAGAGCAACTGTAATCAACAAATTACGCTAGTAGGACTACAAGAAGTTTCGTAAGGAGAAATATACGAAGTGTTACAAAGTAGAGATATTGGTTATGAGTTTGAAATGTAATAGGGAAGATAAGAAATGCATACTGAGAGATTAGATTGGAAAATTTTCAGACAGGATTGATGGAAGTCAAAATTTGAATAAGATGTAAAAGTATGTTTAATTACTGTTGAAAATGATACGTTAAAAAACACACACATATATATATATATATATATATATATATATATATATATATGATAACAGTTTTATTATTATTTGTACCCAGCCACTCTGAGCAGCTTCCAACCTCTATAAAAACATAATTAAAACATTAAGAGCTGGTGTGCTTCCTTTCATGCCCATAAGATAAAGGGTAAAGGGACCCCTGACCATTAGGTCCAGTCGTGACCGACTCTAGGGTTGCGGCGCTCATCTCGCTTTATTGGCCAAGGGAGCCGGCGTACAGCTTCCGGGTCATGTGGCCAGCATGACTAAGCCACTTCTGGCGAACCAGAGCAGCGCATGGATACGCCGTTTACCTTCCCGCCGGAGCAGTACCTATTTATCTACTTGCACTTTGATGTGCTTTCGAACTGCTAGGTTGGCAGGAGCATGGACCGAACAACTGGAGCTCACTCCGTCGCGGGGATTCGAACCGCCGACCTTCTGATCAGCAAGTCCTAGGCTCTGTGGTTTAACCCACAGCGCCACCCGGGTCCCTGCCCATAAGATACACAGTGGTATATTGCCGGCCCACGAACGAGGTGAGAGTAATGTTCCTCTGTCCCGCGCCCCACAAAGCTTTCTTCCCCAGTAGTAGCAGCAGCAGGAGAATCAGCAAAGCTGTTTGTCTTTGCCACCTGCAGTAAAATAGGCTCACCCCCTAGGCGTCCATCAAGGTGGAGCTCTGTTGAGAGGAACAGGCATCCCCTGGGGTCAATCGCCCCGCAGGCTTTAGGGTGGAATCCTGTCTGGCTTCCCGGCCCCATTTGTGGCGGTAAGGCTAGCCTCCTGCGGCATCCATCCTCTACCAAAACAGAAGATTTCGTTAGCTTAAAGGACACAAGCGTGGCAAAAGAAAAAGGGGGGGGGGAGAGAAGGGTGGGTGGGGAAAGGGAGAAAGAAAGAAAAAAAGAGATTACCTTGCATGCAGTTCCTAACTATGCTTGTTTAGAGAAACTGCTTGCATTTATGAAGGCTTTGGTGCGGAAAGCTGGGTTGCAAATGACTGCATCGGAACGACAGTAAAAGCCATTAATTTCCTGTTATGTTATCCGGTGTTGGGGGCTTTATTAATTTAATTTTACACTGTCGAACAACAGCGAGTGCTGACACCACCACACTCAGAGGGCTCTCTCTCTCCCCCCCCCCTTCATAGCTGCGCTGGCCTGACATGCAAATCAACGCTATTATGGGAACCAATGAAGTCTAAGGGGGCTGGCAAAACGGAGCCGTCCCTCCTCCCATGAAACTCACCAGTTGTTTACACACACACACACACACACACACACGGCCAGAAACAGCCATAATGCACTCAGACAGCCTCGCTATTGTCACACCCTCACTGCCTCCTTACTGGCTTGGTCTCCTCTTCTCCCAAATTTGCTCTGCTCTGCACAGCGCATACCTGCTTTCAAAAAGCTCTCTTCTCTCCCATCTAACCTACCACTCCAAATAAATAATAATAATAATAATTTATTTATACCCCACCCATCTGGCTGAGTTTCCCCAGCCACTCTGGGCAGCTTCCAATCAAATGTTAAAAACAATACAGCATTAAATATTTAAAACTTCCCCAAACAGGGCTGCCTTCAGATGTCTTTTAAAGAGAAGATAGCTGCTTATTTCCTTCACATCTGGTGGGAGGGCGTTCCACAGGGCAGGCGCCACTACCGAGAAGGCCCTCTGTCTGGTTCCCTGTAACCTCACTTCTCGCAGTGAGGGAACCGCCAGAAGGCCCTCGGCGCTGGATCTCTGTGTCCGGGCTGAACGATGGGGGTGGAGACGCTCCTTCAGGTATACAGGCATACAAATCTGCTGCTGCTCCCCACCACATCCTTCAATTTACTGCACAACTTCATCTCTTCCGGACTACCCATTCATTTCAAAGTGCTTTTTTCTGAATCATCCGCATCCCAGCAGCAAGAAGCTGATGGCACCTGCCTCCTTCTTGATATGACACATGCCTTCCTTACAGAGCCCTCGCCTGTGATATGTATGCAAAAGAATTTGAACACCTATGGGAAATGCTAAAACGGTGCTCTTTGTTTTTGGCACTATCAAGGTTACGTGGTGCTTTGCAGAAAGGACGGTTCATTTGTGCACTGGTGTTTAGGAGATGTCTTCTTAGCGTAAATATTGCTTAAGGACGACGAGGCAGGAAGGCAAACCCGGCGTAGGGCAAAATGCAGTCGTATCATTTGCAGTTATGATGCAACCTAGGATTTTCCTTGGAAAGTTTCCATGTGCAACAGTATGAAGTCAGACAAGTTTCCCTGGGTATCCCATGAACTGGAATTTCACTAGCTCAGATAACAATACTTTGCATATGATTCTGTTCCAAAGAGGGCAAATGTGTGCGTTCACATGAATTAGGGAGCAATCCTCTTTCTGGAAAACATTTTGGCAGAACATGCTCTTGAGAAAGCACTCTGCTTGTTCATTGGGAGTTTGGACATGAAATGAAATGGTTGCATTCTGTCCTGCACTGTGTTGCCTTCTTCCTGACCTCTGGATCTCCCCTCTCTGCCCCTGGAACTTGGACTGCATTTTATATTGGGGACTTCTCTTATATAATACAACATACACAAGTTCATATCCCTGTTCTTCCCATTACAGAATCAAAACTGCTACCAGCCCCAAGCTCCATGTTTTGCACATCAATATTGCAGGTAAGAAAGACTCTTTGCATATAGCGTACACTCAAATCCATTGATAGTGGTTTCCCCCACTGTTGCAACCCATTGATCTCTCTCTCTCATTCTCTGTCATCGACTCCCTTCTCCTTATGTTAATTTCCATCACATTGGGAGGCATCTTTTTGAGATCATCAGGGCTTCAGCATATACATGGTCAGTGGCAATCTCACCCCCTCAACACACACAACACCTGGGACTCAGCTACATTAGGTTGTTTTTTTTTAAAAGTGTTTTGAATGCATTATAGACATGCAACACCAGATGGCACTGGAAAGCAAAAAAAAAATCTTTTGCAATTTTGCATAGCGGGTTTTTTTTAAATAATGATTTAATTTCTTTCTTATTTATAGCGTTCCCCACCCCCCCGTGTGTAGATCTACCCCTGGACTATTCATCCCTCCTCCCCCAGAAGAGAATCCTGCACACCTGAACTTAGACAGAACAAGAGTGTTGTGGAAGGCAAGTATTCTCTGGGCTTATACTTTCCCAAACCCATTGATGTGGGGCCTACATCAATACACACACGTTTCTCTGTTTCTCTCTCTCTCACACTCTCTCACTCTTTCACACATGTACACACACATGCATGTGTGTTATCTGGTTCTCCTACGACCAGTACATATTTCATCTTCACATTTCATTCCGTCATTAAACAGATATATTTTTAAATGTGTTGAATTCCTGCTTGGCAGGGGGTTGGACTCGATGGCCCTTGTGGTCTCTTCCAACTCTATGATTCTATGATTCTATGAATACACTTTGTTGGGAGTTTGTTTGAGTGTGGGGGTGCACAGAACCACAGACCCACTAGCTGCACCAGTAGAAATTCCTTCCTACAGCTACAAGCTGAGATATCCCACCAAATTTTATTATTATTATTATTATTATTATTATTATTATTATTATTATTATTATTACCCCGCCCATCTGGCTGGGTTTCCCCAGCCACTCTGGGCGCCTCCCAACAGAATATTAAAAACATGATAAAACATCAAACATTAAAAACTTCCCTAAACAGGGCTGCCTTCAGATGTCTTCTAAACATTAGGTAGCTGTTTATTTCTTTGACATCAAATCCCACACCCTCAATCTTCGCCAAAGGCCCGAAACACATCAGGGCCAATTTTACATAACCACTTTTGGGGTTTATTTTCCATAAAAAAAGAGTCGTCTTTTGTCTGCTTGGACAGAACATGGCTGTATTTTGGATCAGTTGCATGCGTAGGTCCTTGACCATTCGTCACAAGAGAAGATTCTAGCAGTCACGCAATGAGTTTTCACACATTCAACCTAGGCAAGTAAAATGTTTGCCCAACTGGAACAAGTGCAGTCGAAATGGATTTGCCCCCCCCCCAAGCATCCTCAAAGTCCACATGCGCCCATTGGGATGTTGTGCATTCTGCCCTGCGAAAGCTCGTGTGCATTGGCTACCTTAATGTGGCAAATGATAAAATTTTATTTCGGTAATTTATATCGCACAGCTGGTGTTTTGAAGTGTTTGATCAGCGGCGAACAGCTGTATTTAATATTTGGCAACCGACACGCAATGGCAGATCACAGCGGTTTTGACATTTCAACCTTTAGGCAGCGGTTTCAGACGTTTGCTAAAGAACCTCTTTGTGCCTGCCAGAGGGTTTGCAGGCATGTTCGAGGCGGGTGCACAGACAGTTTGCACAAGCCAATGTTAGGCTTCATCATGGCCCATTATTCCCTACGTGCATGTCCTAAAACAAATCCATCACTCCTCAGAAGCTGCTCATTGCAGACGGAGATCTTAAGCAGTAGGCAAGCTGCCTTTCAACTCTTCTAACCAAGAAGCCTTGACAAATCTCCAAAGGACTCACGGGTAAATTATGCACGATAGTTATATGATGGTTCATTTGCAATACTATTTGACGTTAGGTAGTGTCGCGCAGAACCAAAGCTGACATGCCTGCTGTGGAAAAACCTCCTAGGCTAAGATCTCCATGCTAGGCTTGCCTAGTGATGTGTCTCTGGCCCCTGTGATACCCTAGGAGTGTTTTAAAACAGCTGATGTCAATTGATAGGTAACATTCAGTGGCAATTAGTATTTTACAGCTGGCATCTTGTGAGATTTCACATTTGGAGCTTTCCGAAGCAAACGAAAGCCTAATTTAACCCTTAATCAACATAATAATAATAATAATAATAATAATAATAATAATAATAATAATAATAATAATTTATTATATATACACCCCACCCATCTGGCTGGGTTTCCCCAGCCACTCTGGGCGGCTTCCAACAAAACACTAAAATAATAATAATAATAATAATAATAATAATAATAATAATAATAATAATAATAATAATAATAATAATAATAATTTATTTATACCCTGCCCATCTGGCTGGGTTTCCCCAGCCACTCTGGGCGGCTTCCAAAAGAATATTAAAATACTATAATACATCAAACATTAAAAGCTTCCCTAAACAGGGCTGCCTTCAGATGTCTTCTAAAAGTCTGGTAGTTGTTGTTCTCTTTGACATCTGGTGGGAGGGCGTTCCACAGGGTGGGTGCCACTACTGAGAAGGCCCTCTGCCTGGTTCCCTGTAACTTGGCTTCTCGCAGCGAGGGAACCGCCAGAAGGCCCTCGGCACTGGACCTCAGCAGGGCAGAAGGATGGGGGTGGAGACGCTCCTTCAGGTATACAGGACTGAGGCCGTTTAGGGCTTTAAAGGTCAGCACCAACACTTTGAATTGTGCTTGGAAACGTACTGGGAGCCAGTGTAGGTCTTTCAAGACGGGTGTTATATGGTCTCGGCAGCCGCTCCCAGTCACCAGTCTAGCTACCACATTCTGGATTAGTTGTAGTTTCTGGGTCACCTTCAAAGGTATCCCGACATAGAGCGCATTGCAGTAGTCGAAGAGAGAGATAACCAAATAGTTTATCGAGCTGATCCTCTGGGCATCATTGTTCAGATGAGATAAAGGTAAAGGTAAAGGGACCCCTGACCATTCGGTCCAGTCATGGCCAACTCTGGGGTTTCGGCGCTCATCTCGCTTTATTGGCTGAGGGAGCCGGCGTACAGCTTCCAGGTCATGTGGCCAGCATAATTTAGCCGCTTCTGGCGAACCAGAGCAGCGCACAGAAACGCCGTTTACCCTCCCGCCACAGTGGTACCTATTGATCTACTTGCACTTTGAAGTGCTTTCAAACTGCTAGGTTGGCAGGAGCAGGGACCGAGCAACAGGAGCTCACACCGTCGCGGGGATTCGAACCGCTGACCTTCTGATCGGCAAGCCCTAGGCTCTGTGGTTTAACCCACAGCTCCACCCGCATAAATGATGCAAATCTGTATCCATTGTCCTGATTCCCCAGTCGCAATGCTCCTACCCTTGCCCTTCAGGGCCATGGGATGCGCAGGGAGTTTAAACAAGAGCAGGAGTTCAAACAGCCCATGAAAGGAAGTAACTGGACAGGAAGTAATAAGATGCTTCCTGCTTCTTAGGCTGCATACAAATTATAACTTCAAAGCACATTCCCCCCCCCCTCAAAGAATTCTGGGCTCAGTCGTTTGTTAACGGTTGCTGGGAATCATAGCTGTCTTTCTAGTTTTGATGAGGGTAACATAAACTTACATAATAAAGGATTTATTATACCAGTGGTTTTCAACCAGCGTGCCATGGTTGAGACGGCTAGAGCGCCGGTGGCGGATAACTCATTCCGAATCTGACCGGACACAGGTTAGAGCTCAACGTCGAGCCTACCAAGTGGCGATAGCGACGGCGAAGAAGAATTTCTTCACCGCCTCTATTGCATCTGCAGAAAACAGCAGCAGGAGACTTTTTCAGGTGGTTCACAATTTAGCGGAACCACCTGCAACATCGGGGCCCAGTACGGGCCACATGTTCTCCTGCAATGATTTTGCAAAGTTTTTTGCAGATAAAATCGCCCAGATTCGGGAAGAAGTAGACTCCACCGTGGGAGCAGGGCCGGGGCGGGAGAGTGCTAGAGTTCTGTCTAGTCAAGTTGAGTGGGATCAATTTCAATCTGTTACCTCCGAGGATGTGGACAGGCTGCTTGGACGAGTGAAACCAACCACCTGTCTCCTGGATCCTTGCCCATCCTGGCTTATAAAAGCTAGCCGGGAAGGACTGGGCGATGGGCTTCGTGGGGTGGTGAATGCTTCCCTCCATGAGGGAGCCTTCCCAGACCCGCTGAAAGAGGCGGTTATTAAACCGCTTCTTAAAAAACCATCTTTAGATGCGGCCACGATGGCCAACTATCGCCCAGTCTCAAATCTTCCATTCCTGGGCAAGGTGATTGAGCGAGTGGTTGCTGAACAACTCCAGGCACGCCTGGAAGAAGCGGACCATTTGGATCCCTTCCAGTCGGGATTCAGGCCTCATCATGGGACTGAAACTGCCTTGGTCGCACTGGTTGATGATCTCCGGCGGGCTAGGGACAAAGGTGAGAGCTGTTTCCTAGTTCTGCTGGATCTCTCAGCGGCGTTTGATACCATCGACCATAGCATCCTTCTGGACCGTCTTGAGGGGCTGGGAGCTGGGGGCACTGTTATACAGTGGTTCCGCTCCTTCCTCCTGGGCCGTGTTCAGAAAGTGGTGGTGGGGGATGAGTGTTCAGACCCTTGGGCCCTCACTTGTGGGGTGCCTCAGGGTTCTGTCCTCTCCCCCATGCTTTTTAACATCTATATGAAGCCGCTGGGAGAGATCATCAGGAGGTTTGGGCTGGGTGTTCATCAGTATGCGGATGACACCCAGCTCTACCTCTCTTTTAAATCAGAACCAGTGAAGGCGGTGAAGGTCCTGTGTGAGTGTCTGGAGGCGGTTGGAGGATGGATGGCGGCTAACAGATTGAGGTTGAATCCTGACAAGACAGAAGTACTGTTTTTGGGGGACAGGAGGCGGGCAGGTGTGGAGGATTCCCTGGTCCTGAATGGGGTAACTGTGCCCCTGAAGGACCAGGTGCGCAGCCTGGGAGTCATTTTGGACTCACAGCTGTCCATGGAGGCACAGGTCAAATCTGTGTCCAGGGCAGCTGTTTACCAGCTCCATCTGGTACGTAGGCTGAGACCCTATCTGCCTGCGGACTGTCTCGCCAGAGTGGTGCATGCTCTGGTTATCTCCCGCTTGGACTACTGCAATGCGCTCTACGTGGGGCTACCTTTGAAGGTGATGCGGAAACTACAACTAATCCAGAATGCGGCAGCTAGACTGGTGACTGGGAGCGGCCGCCGAGACCATATAACACCGGTCTTGAAAGACCTGCATTGGCTCCCAGTACGTTCCCGAGCACAATTCAAAGTGTTGGTGCTGACCTTTAAAGCCCTAAACGGCCTCGGTCCAGTATACCTGAAGGAGCGTCTCCACCCCCATCAGTCTGCCCGGACGCTGAGGTCCAGCGCCGAGGGCCTTCTGGCGGTTCCCTCACTGCGAGAAGCAAAGCTACAGGGAACCAGGCAGAGGGCCTTCTCGGTAGTGGCGCCCGCCCTGTGGAACGCCCTTCCAGCAGATGTCAAAGCGATAAACAACTACCTGACATTCAGGAGACATCTTAAGGCAGCCCTGTTCAGGGAAGTTTTTAACGTGTGACATTTTACTGTATTTTTGGTTTTTATGGAAGCCGCCCAGAGTGGCTGGGGAGGCCCAGCCAGATGGGCGGGGTATAAATAATAAATTATTATTATTATTATTATTATTAACGGTTGCTGGGAATCATAGCTGTCTTTCTAGTTTTGATGAGGGTAACATAAACTTACATAATAAAGGATTTATTATACCAGTGGTTTTCAACCAGCGTGCCATGGCTGATGGTCAGGGTGCCGTGGGCAACACTGGCCTCTGTCCCTGTTTCCTTCCCTCCATCCTCTGATGCCCTCTTGTGTCTCTGCCTCCCAAAGGCTTGTGTGGCTGTGTTGCAGCAACCCTGGCTACAAGCTCCGCAGGTGAATGGCGCCTCTGGAGCTGGCCAGGGGGTGCTGGTTGACAGCAGCTGAGGCAGCCTCGGAGCAAGCAAGCAAGCTTTTAGGAATGGACAGACAAGTCCTAGCCCTCTGTGGGGCAGTGGGGGTCAGTGCAGAGACCAGGGGCAGCAGCAGTGGCTGCCCAGAGGACATCCAAGGAGAGGGGAGAGGAGAAGAGACCAGGGGCAGCGGCTGCCTGGAGGACTCCCAAGGAGAGAGGAGAGGAGAAGAGGCTGAGGGAACACTGCCCAAGGGAGGTGTTTGAAAAAGGGTGAGAGGATGTCAGCTCTGCAGGCCAGGGGTGACATAACTGGGCTCCTGAGCCCCACAGGGGTGCCACAGAAAGAAGGTAGTTGGCCAAGCCATGGACTCAAAAAGTTTGAAAACCTCTGTATTATAAATTTGTTGCCAGCAGCTAGAATGACTCTTAAGCATTTCTTGAAAGTTTTACGCAGGGCTAATATTAAAACTCAGCATACTAAGGTTTGGGATATCGCCCTTCTGGGAAAATGAACATACAAATTGAGAATCACCAGAGGTCTACATAAAACGGATAATTCTGTACCAGTTTTGGCTTGACTTTATCTCCTTGGTAGGTAAGGAGGAATACGGAGAAGAACCTCCACCTGCTTTTGAAGAAAATACTTTAACACAGAATGTAAGCTTAAGCCTAATATTGTGATAAGTTTCCCTTGACATGGTAGAGTGTCTGATTTGTTTAGCATTTATGATTATTGAATTCAGCATGTGTGCCTCTTTTACAGTTCTAAGTACTATTTTCCAAGATATCATACGCCTTTGGTTTGTTTAATTTGCTTTATTCAAATATTTTTTGTTATCATACGTTTCGCAGTTTGTTTTTAATACAGTGACTGCTTGCTTGTTAATATACTGTAACTATATTTTATATATATATTTGTAACTCTGTGATGGGCAAACTGCAGCGCCTAAAACGTTATTCACAGCAGCTGCATCAAGAGTTCACTAAACGAAACACAATTTTTTTGCTACTTTATAACTTCCATTTAGAGTTCAGCCTAGTTAAATGAAACAAAAAGCTGTGTATGTGTGTGTGCATGTGTGAGTGCATGCATGCTTCAAGGGTTGTGTGGAAGGAGTAAGGGAATTAAAAGCTCACAAGCGGCACTTCTTTATCGTAAGTTAGTTCCCCCTAAAGCTGAAACTAACTGGGCATCACGTAAGAACCTCTGTGAATTTTGAGGTTGAATATTCCCCAGATATGCTCTGAACACTTAAATATTTGCTGAACAGTAATTGAATATTTGATATCTATATCTGACACCCAGCAATCTCCTATTTCATTATTTGACAGTATTTGAGGGCTGGCAGAATGGTGTTTCATGTCTGACAGTATTTAAAAATTGGGACACGGTAGTATATTTGACAGCTCACAGCTTCAGAGATTGTCCTGCCAAAAATCAAAACGATCAAGGGATGACAAGAAGATTAAAGCACTCCCCTTTTCAATTTTGGAGGTGCACTTCTGCGCTCACCACCCAAACCTGAGTTTGGAATTTGAAATTCTGCGTTCCAAAACCGAAGGCCAAAAGCATCGCCTGTGCATTTGTGAATGTTCACCCCAGCACCACTTCCTCATCTTTTATAGTCACTGTGAGCAAGTTGCTTTTCCTCTGCATCTCCACACAGCCCCCCATTTCTCTCCAGCTCAATGTTGGGTGATGTCACCTTGTCTCCTCTGTGAGTTGGAGGAGAATCAAACCCTATAGAAAGGTGGCAGAGGAGCTTTGATGCCTGCCCTGCCGCAGAGCTGATTTGGTCTTCAGTCACCAAGTTAGATTAAAATGCCACCTCGGTTTTTGTGTGTGGTGGGCTGGAGCAGAGCGCCAGTTCTCAGGGTATATATAGACGGGGAGATTATCGCTGGACCTGAGACAACCGCTGAGCAGCTCCTGGAAAAGGAAGCCCCCTGCTGCTGCCTTTTGTAAAGGTTGGGATTTCTGAGCCTGCCGTTGTGGAGAGCTGTCAAGGTCAGCAGGTTTGGGTTCACTGAACGGTCAGGATGGTTTGAATTACTGGTGCTGTCTGCCGATTCCGCCACTGATTGCTCCCTGCTCTGGAGCACCGGCGGTGACAAGATGCCGTCCGTGTCGTGCGCCGAGATGGCAGCATGACCCTTGGGGACAGGCTTTCCGTGGTAGGGAAGCTGGGTGCTATGAAAATCGAAGGCGGGGGCAAGGATGGAAAATGGCACCCTGTGCTTTGACTTGGCGTGAGCTTTGGCTTGGGACCTGAAACGATGCTTTGCTGCTTCCAAATCTCTGCCCCCCCCACCCTTAAAGAGCCCCTTATTTCATCTTGTGTGGACAGGAACCACATCTCGAGCTGGAAAGGACGGAGATTACCCATAATTCCTGGAGATAACCAAATCCGAGAGCTACCATATTTTTTGATCTATAAGACGCACTTTTCCCCTCCTAAAAAGTAAGGGGAAATGTGTGTGCGTCTTATGGAGCGAATGCAGGCTGCGCAGCTATCCCAGAAGCCAGAACAGCAAGAGGGATCGCTGCGCAGCGCTCCCTCTCGCTGTTCTAGCTTCTGGCTTAGCTGCGCGAAGCCTCCTCAAGGAAGGGAGAGCCTTCACCCCGCTGCGCAGCGCTCCCTCTCGCTGTTCTGGCTTCTGGGATAGCCCCTCTGTCCCTTCCCCCACCTCCCGAAAAAAAAACCAAGATCCCGGGGGCTTTTCCCCGAGGAGGGAGAAGGGCAGCCCATCAGTGACGGCTGCCCTTCTCCCTCCTCGAGGAAAAGCCTGCAAGCGCCGCACACACGCTCCATGCGCCTCGTGAAAGGGAGCGCTGAGCAGAGCCTGGGATGCAAACAGGCTCTGCTCAGTGCTCCCTTTAAAGAATATTTTTTTTCTTGCATTCCCCCTCTGGAAAATAGGTGCGTCTTATGGTCAGGTGCATCATATGGAGCGAAAAATACGGTACTTTGATGGCTTGCCTAGAACTCTGCCAACTTATCTGTCTATCCCTGGATCCTGTTCTGGTCACAGCCCCAAACTATGTGCAATGTTGCAGTGCCTAGCAATTCATCCTGAAGCTAGATGATGAGAAGAGAGTCATTGTGGCCAAGACAGATATACTTTCTACGACTGTGGACTTAGACCAGGGATGTACTTCTAACTCCAGCCTTCCTTTTAAATTATTTTTACCATTAGTTCATTAATTCTTACTCACCCACTCATACGTACATACTTACGCCCTCCCTCCCAACACCCTTTGGACATTCTGCTTTTTGGCATGACTTCTTGCCCTCCAGATGAGGCCTGGGTGGCAGGTGCTTTGTGATGACTCGGGAGGATAGCTCACCTGCAAGGGCGTCAATGCCTAACTCCACCACTTTGGGCATGTTCCCTCATGGTTTGGCCCCAACTTTGCCACTCCATGGCAGCTTGGCTGCTCCTCTGGGGATTGGGGGAGGGAGGACAGTCCAGGTGGCTCTAATAATGTCACCGATGAGGTCACATGCGCCACCTTGCGAGCATCAGACCAAAATCGTCTAGGTGTGCAGGCCACAGCAGCAAATATCCACAGGTGGGGGTAAATGCTTAATCAGGAATCTTTCACAACCAGGGCTTTCTACCACCCGTCCTAGTGCCAGCTGCCAATCTGATCAGATTTTGTTTATTTTACAGACATACAGGGTCAAGTTTGCTTACTGCTCTGTAAGCTCCCAGTCTGCTCATAATGCATTGGCCGTTTTAGATACAGATCCTCAGATCCACAGACTGTGCAGAGCCTACATGAAATACCCTCCAACATTTCTCCAATGAAAAATAGAGACAACCTATTTAATAATAATAATAATAATAATAATAATAATAATAATAATAATAATAATTATTACTATACCCTGCCCATTTGACAGCCACTCTGGGCTGCTTCCAACAGATATAAAGAAATAATAAAACATTAAACATTAAAAAAATTCCCTATACAGGGCTGCCTTCAGAAGTCTTCTAAAGGTGGTACAGTGGTACCTCGGGTTACATACACTTCAGGTTACATACGCTTCAGGTTACACACTCCGCTAACCCAGAAATAGTGCTTCAGGTTAAGAACTTCGCTTCAGGATAGGAACAGAAATCGTGCTCTGGCGGCGTGGAGGCAGCGGGAGGCCTCATTAGCTAAAGTGGTGCTTCAGGTTAAGAACAATTTCAGGTTAAGAACAGACCTTCGGAACGAATTAAGTACTTAACCCAAGGTACCACTGTATAGTTATTTATCTCCTTGGTTCGCATGACTCCATACCCTCCAACATTTCTCCAATGAAAAAAAGGACGTGCCCCATACTCTCCAACATTTCTCTGATGAAAATAGGGACATCCTAAGGGAAAGTGGGACATTCCGGGATGAAATCAGAAACTGAGGCAGCTTCTTTAAATCTGGGACTGTCCCTGGAAAACAGGGACGCTTGGAGGGCCTGACAACACACCCACCTGCCCTGTCATTGGCTTAAGGGTAGTCAAGGTCTTAGAGAAGACAAGAAGCTCAGCAAAACAACGCAGGGACCAGGAGTGTTCCAGCAACCATCTCCTCCGCCCCAGTTCTTCACAGCCCCCTCCCCTCCTTCACTTTCTGCCACAACGCGCTGGATGGAGGAGCCTGCCTGGCTCCTAGAGTCTTGCTGGTTTACATTAATGAGATACATAAAGCTTAATCCAGCGGTGGCCTGAGCAGTTCTACAAAAGGAAGTAATAGCAGCCTGCCATGAGCAGTGTCGCTCAGGTAATTGGTTTATCTATCTGGAAGCAGGGGTAGCAATCTCCACCCAGACAGACTAGTAGTAAAGTCTCTTCCTTAAGGCTATTTCCTTTGTCTTTTCAATTGCTTTGCACATCCATGTGAGAGAGGGAGAGAGAGAGAGAGAGAAAAGAGAGGGGGGAATGTTAATTTGTGAATTAATGGCTTTTCTCAGCGGAATTGTAAATTCAAATGTCATCTCACATGGTGATACTGCGCCTGGGCTTCTGAGGAAGAAATGATAAACGCCGCCCCCCTCTCCCATCCTCCCCCTCCCCAACATATACACACACAGACACACATTTGGCTCCTCTCCTCAAGAGAGAATCATGTAGGGCAAAACATGCTACTTTTAATTTGCAGTAACAGCACAACAGAGAATGCCGCGGTGGCTGCTTCCCACCCCTCCTCCTCCCTCGCATAACCTGGATGGCTCCCCGATTGTGTCTCCCCTCATGCCCATTTCAAACATGTCTGAGAGCACAAAATTGTTTCCGCTCTCCCCTTTCCCCTTCCTTCCTTCCTTCCTTCCTTCCTTCTCCTCCACCCTCGCCAACCACTACCGAGAGCATCACTGGGGAGTAAGGAAGAGGGTCCCCTTTCCAAAGGGTACCGTGCTCCCTTCTCCTTCAGTAGTCAGGTGAATTAATGACCCTGAATTTAAAGTGAGCGCTGATATTCCGGCCTTCTTTGCCTGCCTTGCAAAAAGGGGAGGAAGGCTTCATTGTTCCTGAGCAGGAGGCGGGCAGTGGTGAGGGAGATTCATGGATGGAGATTGAATATGCAATTTTCTTTCACCTTGCCAAGAGCTGCCCCTGGGCTGTGCCTGGCCTAAATTCCCCCCTCCTTCTATTTTCCCCATCTCTGCCATCTCTGGCCCTCCTACCTCCCTTTCATTCTTTCCAGAAAATTACCTTCAAAATTGATTTCCACTTTTACAAACAAATATAATGGGAACATGAAAGGGGGGAAAAGGCAAGTCCGTGCTATGATGAATTAAGGCTGTCAGAGGCTCCTCAAGTCATCTCTGCTTTGTTTTATGGGCCAATCGGGATTTTCTTTTGTCAGTGGTAGGTACTGACAACCACTTCCTGTACCCACAACTTAACTCCGGGTCTTAGCACTGGGAGGGGCTCCCTAGAAATTATCTAGTCTGCCCTCTGCCCAGAGGCAGGTGACCCTGTCACCAAGGCTATAGCCCTGGCAAATACTGCTGAATTCAACAGGACTTACTCCCAGGTAAGTGGGGCTAGCATGGCAGCCTTCATTATAAATGACTTGGCTCAAAAGAAAGGTCTTGATAGCCCATTAAAATGGGGAAATGTTTTATATTGGAGTCTAGAACTTGCAGAGAGGTACATCACAAAAAGAAGAAGATAAGAAAGACCATTTGTGGGTGATCAGTAGACTAACATATGGCGGTTGGTGCTGTGCTCTAAACCACTGAGCCTCTTGGGCTTGCTGATCGGAGGGTTGGTGGTTCAAATCCCCGTGACGGAGTGAGCTCCCATTGCTCTGTCCCAGCTCCTGCTAACCTAGCAGTTCAAAAGCACACCAATGCAAGGAGATAAATAGGTATCACTGTGGCGGGAAGGTAAACAGCGTTTCCATCATGGTGCTCCATTGCGCCAGAAGCGGTTCAGCCATGTTGACCACATCACCCAAAAAGCTGTCTGCGGACAAACGCCGGCTCCCTCGGGCTGAAAGCGAGATGAGCGCCACAACCCCATAAGTTGCCTTTGACTGGACTTAACCGTCCAGGGGTCCTTAACCTTTGACCTTTACCTAACAGATGGTAGGTCTATAAAGAGTTGTCATTCCCAGGTTGCGAACAGCAGAAAGAAACAGAAGGAAGGAGGCACTCCTCCAAATATTCAGGGCCCAACCCGTTAAAACCTTTAATGGAAAGCACTGTCAAGTCAAGAGGTTAGTAGGACATATATTGCAGATGGATGGCTGTGAGAAGCAGCCAGTGTTTTTCCTGCTCCCATACAACGCTCTGAATTTGAATTCAGAGGGAGCTTGAGAACTGTGCCTTCCACTTGTGACAAAACAATTCTGATGACTCATTTGTCCTGACCTGGGATCAGGTGCCACACGCAAACATGAAACTTTGGCGTCACAGAATTGGCCTGTGCATCTTCTGAGTCATCCTTCTTTCTCTCCTCCCTCCTCCTCCTCCTCCTTCAGATTGCTTGGAGAAGTTCGTGGTGGGGCATTGACTGACAGGCATCTCTCATTCCTACATCCTAATCTACTTGCTGGAGTGAGAACTTGACCTCTGGGAGCAAAGCTGGGAATAAACTGCCTCTTCAAAGCACAGCTTCATTTGGAGGCTGAAGGAAGCTGTAAAACACAGCAGTCTGCCCTAACTTTTTTGTCACGATAGAGATTAGCGCAGCCTAGCTATCTGCGGCAGCAGGAGACAGGCAGCAGTAAGGAGGGCGCAGCTGCGTAACTAGAAGGTCACACGGGGTGCCACAACCACATCACAAAACTGCTCTTGTGGAAAAGGCCAGGGGTCACTGCTTTGCTGCAAGGCCACAGTCCTCCCGCTGATGGCAAAATATGGGTTTCCTCAGTACACAAACTTCTGCTGCTCCTCATCAAGAATACATGTTCAGCTGTGCCAGAAAACCCCAGAGTTTGGGGGTTCCCAAACCCCTCAGAGATTAGGGCTGCTGCTCCTTGCCTCTTTCAGCAACGCAGGCGATGCTCTCGATCCCACCATTAGGCAGACTGAGACAACCACCTCAGTCAGAGTATGCTGGGGGTAGGGGCATCACCAGCTCCCGCTTCTCCCTCCTGAGCCCCCAAACCATTTCTTTTTATTGTCGCATCACCTGTTTTGCACCAGCACAAGCCCAGTTTGGTCTACTGTCTCAGGTACAATGGAGGATGCTACCCTATTTAACTGCCTCTCCTGTCAGCTAGGGAATCGGCTGGCGCTGTGGGTTAAACCACAGAGCCTAGGACTTGCCGATCAGAAGGTCAGAGGTTCGAATCCCCACGACGGGGTGAGCTCCCGTTGCTCGATCCCTGCTCCTGCCAACCTAGCAGTTCGAAAGTACGTCAAAGTGCAAGTAGATAAATAGGTACCGCTCCGGCGGGAAGGTAAACAGTGTTTCTGTGCGCTGCTCTGGTTTGCCAGAAGCGGCTTAGTCATGCTGCCCACATGACCCGGAAGCTGTTTGTGGACAAACACCGGCTCCCTCAGCCTCTAGAGCGAGATGAGCACTGCAACCCTAGAGTCGGCCATGACTGGATCTAATGATCAGGGGTCCCTTTACCTTTACCTGTCAGCTAAGTAGAAGTGTTTGGATTTGATATCCTGCTTTATCACTACCCGAAGGAGTCTCATAGCAGCTAACATTCTCCTTTCCCTTCCTCCCCCACAACAAACACTCTGTGAGGTGTGTGGGGCTGAGAGACTTCAGAGAAGTGTGACTGGCCCAAGGTCACCCAGCAGCTGCATGTGGAGGAGCAGAGACGTGAACCCGGTTCACCAGATTAAGAGTCCACCGCTCTTAACCACTACACCACACTGGTGTAGTAGGCACCATCTTCTACTTTCCTTTGTATAGCAAAATGTTTTGGGCCAGCCCTCACCTCCTCTGTCTTTTTGTCAGACCAGAAAATTGCTGCTGTGGAAGAGAGTGTGGCTGCCTTGGCTGAAAACTTAATGCACCCCCCCTTTACCCCTCACAGAGCTACAGTCCCCAGCACCCTTAGCAAACTACATTCCCTGGGATCCTCTGAAGGGGATAAATGTGCTTTAAAGGTATCACATGTACACAGCTTGTATCTAGCCCAGCCAAGCAATTCCTTTACCCTCCCTTAGGGCTATAAACAGCTTCTGCCTTATTCAGATTTCTCCTCTAACTCCTCCCCATTTTTCTTGAGTTTCAGGGCTTCAGGAGCCAGCGTTACATAAGAGCATAGGGGAAGGAATGCACTCTTTAGGGATTCATAGGTAAAGGGACCCCTGACCGTTAGGTCCAGTCGCGGACGACTCTGGAGTTGCGGTGCTCATCTCGCTTTACTGGCCGAGGGAGCTGACGTTTGTCCACAGACAGTTATTCCGGGTCATGTGGCCAGCATGACTAAGCCATTTCTGGTGAGCCAGAACAGCGCACGGAAACACCGTTTACCTTTCCGCCAGAGTGGTACCTATTTATCTACTTGCACTTTGACGTGCTTTCAAACTGCTGGGTTGGCAGGAGATGGGTCTGAGCAACGGGAGCTCACCCTGTCGCAGGGATTTGAACCGCCGACCTTCTGATCGGCAAGTCCTAAGCTCTGTGGTTTAGACCACAGCGCCACCCGCGTCCCTTAGGTATTCATACTTGACTGCAATAATAATAATAATAATAATAATAATAATAATAATAATAATAATAATAATAATAATAATAATAATAATTTGTACCCCATCCATCTGACGGGTTGCCCTAGCCACTCTGGGCGGCTTCCAGCAAATATATAAACATAATCAAACATCAAACATTAAAAACTTCCCTATACATGGTTGCTTTCAGATGTCTTCTAAAGGTTCATGCTAGTCACTTTGCCAGAGTTAGATTCAAGGGTCAAGCAGTTGTCGGGTCCCATGTTGTCCATTTGGATCACTTCTTGAGAATATTTCTAGTCTCCTTTTTGGTCCTTATGAACAAGGTGAAGATGCTGCCACCAAAGGAGTTGCCACCCTAGTTTCGAGAACTTTTATTCCAGTTCACCTGGGAGTCAGACTTCTTCCGCCCTTCCTCCTCTGCATCTCTTAACTCCACTCTTACTTCAACAGTTTTGCAAGCAGGCCAAAGTACCCATGGTTGGCGCTTGCACATAAATAGACAGCTGCCTCTTTTACAGATCCTTTTTAGGTCGTGTGCATGGAAGCTATAACTAACACAGTCGGCTCAAATGTCTAAAAGCCAAAGAACATTTGCATAATATGCGTTCTGTGGTCTATATTCTAATGACAGGGAACTCTTCATTTTTCAGCTTGTCATAAACCTGGACGCTAGAAATGCTATCCGGATAATAATAATAATAATAATAATAATAATAATAATTTATTATTTATACCCCTGGCTGGTTTCCCCAGCCACTCTGGGCGGCTTCCAACTGAATATTAAAAACAGTACAGCTTCAAACATTAAAAACTTCCCTAAAGAGGGCTGCCTTCAGATGCCTTTTAAAAGTAAAATAGTTGTTTATTGCTTTGACATCTGCTGGGAGGGCGTTCCACAGGGCAGGTGCCACTACCGAGAAGGCCCTCTGCCTGGTTCCCTGTAACCTTACTTCTCGCAATGAGGGAACCGCCAGAAGGCCCTCGGTGCTGGATGCAATGCAGCCCACGTTACCTTCAGCAGCAACGCAGACGGAAGCACAGAATGAAGAAAACCAAATTCCTTTCTCCTTAGGTGAATAACAAAAACAAAGCAACCTGGATTGAACTATCCACATGGCATGACAAAGGCTAGTTTTGGTTATGCCATCAAAGCATATCATCCACCCACCACTGCAAGCACACTGCCTGAAAAAAATCAACGTCACATGGTGCAGCTATAACCCTGTGACAGCACTGTAGGGCATGAGACAATGGTAATGTGGAAGTATTATAAATAAAAAGAACGAAAGATTAGCCCTGCTGGATCAGACTAAAGGCCCGTCCCAGTTCAGCATCCTCTTTTCACAGTGGCCAAACATGCGTGTGAGGAGCCCACAAGCAATACCAAAGGACAACAGCATTCTGACCACAAAATCCTCAGAATGTCTAGCTCAGACTCAAAACCAGGAGCCAGTAGCAATCAAACAATATGCTCTGCTATATGGGCTCTTGTCAGCACTCTGGCGGAAGCATTCTGCATCAGCTGCAATTTCCAAGCAGTTTTATAATAAATAATAATAATAATAATAATAATAATAATAATAATAATAATAATAATAATTTATACGCTGCCCATCTGGCTGGGTTTCCCCAGCCACTCTGGGTGGCTCCCAACAGAATATTAAAAACACAATAACAAACACTAAAAATTTCCCTAAACAGGGTTGCCTTGAGATGTCTTCTAGAAGTCAGATAGTTGTTTATTTCCCAGACATCTGATGGGAGGGTGTTCCACATGGAGGGCACCACCACCAAGAAGGCCCTCTGCCTGGTTCCCTGTAGCTTCACTTCTCGCACTGAGGGAACTGCCAAAAGGCCCTCGGAGCTGGACCTCAGTCTCTGGGTTGGACGATGAGGGTGGAGACGCTCCTTCAGGTATACAGGGCAGAGGCCATTTAGGGCTTTAAAGGTCAGCACCAACACTTTGAATTGTGCTCAGAAACGTACTGGGAGATCTAGTAGAGTATGCTACAATAGTCTAATCCAGGGCTCACCCACCCCTCCCTTTGTGCTGCGTTTTGCGACACAGGTCTGCATACCTTCCAATATTTCTCTGATGAAAATAGGGGTGTCCTATTCAGCAACTATTATTATTATTATTATTATTATTATTATTATTATTATTATTATTATTATTATTATTATTTCCCACCCATCTGACTGGGTTGCCCCAGCCACTCTGGGCAGCTTCCAGGATATATAAAAACATAAAAAACTGGACATTTTTTAAAAAACTTCCCTATACTGGGCTGCCTTCAGATGTCTTCTAAAGGCTGTATAGTTACTTATCTCCTTGGTTCAGGGGTCACATAACTCCATACCCTTCAACATTTCTTCAGTAAAAATAGGGTCATCCTATTCCATACCCTCCAACATTTATCTGATGAAAATAGGGACATCCTAAGGAAAAGTGGGACATTCCAGGATCAAATCAGAAACTGGAATGGCTTCTGTAAATTCCAGACTGTCCTTGGAAAATAGGGACACTTGTAGGGTTTGTGGTGTGTTGTTAGACATCCCTTCAGGTTTGTTGTTTTATAAAGCAAAGAACAAACCGGATAACTGAGGTGAGCAATAGGAGTATAGCATCTAGATCAAGGGAAGTAATAGTGCCACTGTATTCTGCTCTGGTCAGACCTCACCTGGAGTACTGTGTCCAGTTCTGGGCACCACAGTTCAAGAAGGACACTGACAAACTGGAATGTGTCCAGAGGAGGGCAACCAAAATGGTCAAAGGCCTGGAAAGGATGCCTTATGAGGAACGGCTAAGGGAGCTGGGCATGTTTAGCCTGGAGAAGAGGAGGTTAAGGGGTGATATGATAGCCATGTTCAAATTTATAAAAGGCTGTTACATAGAGGAGGGAGAAAGGTTGTTTTCTGCTGCTCCAGAGAAGCGGACACGGAGCAATGGATCCAAACTACAAGAAAGAAGATTCCACCTAAACATTAGGAAGAACTTCCTGACAGTAAGAGCTGTTCGACAGTGGAATTTGCTGCCAAGGAGTGTGGTGGAGTCTCCTACTTTGGAGGTCTTTAAGCAGAGGCTTGACAACCATATGTCAGGAGTGCTCTGGTGGTGTTTCCTGCTTGGCAGGGGGTTGGACTCGATGGCCCTTGTGGTCTCTTCCAACTCTATGATTCTATCATTCTATGAGTGTTTGTTTGTTTTTCCCCAGGGAAAATCATGTTTTACCACTGAATTGGAACAAATGGTTTTCTATGGTGTACTCCCAGTCTGTGCAAACATTTGAAGGTTGTGTTCTTCCCAAGTACAGTGGTACCTCGAGTTACATACGCTTTAGGTTACAGACTCCGCTAACCCAGAAATAGTGCTTCAGGTTAAGAACTTTGCTTCAGAATAAGAACAGAAATCAGGCTCCGGCGGCGCGGCAGCAGCAGGAGGCCCCATTAGCTAAAGTGGTGCTTCAGGTTAAAAACAGTTTCAGGTTAAGAAGGGACCTCCGGAACGAATTAAGTACTTAACCTGAGGTACCACTGTACTGTTCACTGGAAATATACTTTACTTTATACTTTATTGTCACTTGTACAACCAGCCAGGGTGTGAATCATCCCTGAGAATTTTCCCCACTCTCCTGAGGCAACGTCCTTCCGCGATGTCATCCAGCGGATTCACGGGACAGCCCATAATATCTTGTGCTGTATTCACCACCCTCTGTAGGCACTTCCTATCAGTTGATGTCAAACCAACCTACCACACCGTGATGCAGTATGAAAGGACACTTTCTATTGTGGACCGATAGAAAGAGATCACCAAATGTTGATGGACATCATTCTTTCGCTTACCAAAGGTAGCGGAACCTTCACCCACTTTCGGCAGGGGTCTCGCTTCCCTCAGGAACTTGACACATTGCGTTCCCTTGCTTAATCCTTTCCCCGCTGAATTGCTCAACTTAATCAAGAGTAAGCTTTGCAAACATTTCTTTCCCCCTTCGCTTTGTCTCAATTACATTTGGCTCGGGGCCAGAAATGGAGGGAAAGCTCACACCACTTATTTCTTGATTTGGGAAGGCAGCAATTATGACATTTGAGATACCAGGCCACTCTAGCATCAAGTGGGTTTCCGCAAGCTGATGTCTCTGTCGCTCCTGTGTGGGACCCTAATCTAGAGATCTCTTCAATCTATAAGTTACAGCGTCTCTTGTTCCTACAGTTACATAGACACAGGCAAGCAAGCGCTCTGCCTCAACTTATTTTTGTCCACCCTAAAATGGACAATAAGTGTGATTCCCTATTCCTTATTCATCCGTTGCAGCAAAAACAATTACGAGCGTTGCGGTACCCTCAAGATTGATACATTTACTTGGGGCATCGGTTTTTGTGGGTTGGAGCCAACCTGGACAGATGTGATTGCCTAAATTCAAGGCCAGATCGAGGTAGTTGTGAGTCCTGGTGCTATTCTTAAAATCAGGGGTCCCTTTCCCTAAATAGGTAAAGGTAAAGGGACCCCTGACCATTAGGTCCAGTCGTGACTGACTCTGGGGTTGTGGCGCTCATCTCACTTTATTGGCCGAGGGAGCCGGCGTACAGCTTCCGGGTCATGTGGCCAGCATGACTAAGCCGCTTCTGGCAAACCAGAGCAGCACACGGAAATGCCGTTTACCTTCCCGCCAGAGTGGTACCTATTTATCTACTTGCACTGTGTGCTTTTGAATTGCTAGGTTGGCAGGAGCTGGGACCGAGCAATGGGAGCTCACCCAGTCGCGGGGATTCGAACCGCCAACCTTCTGATCGGCAAGTCCTAGGCTCTGTGGTTTAACCCACAGCGCCACCCGCATCTCTAGTTTCCCTAAATAGGAATGCATAAAATAAGGTGACTTGCGTTATCTTAAAAACTACAAAAAAATTGTGGACTTCTGTTTCACAAACAACAAAATATTATGCAGACCCTGGTAAACAAAAAGAAAATACATTGACCATGTGCATTTTCTCATTTTAACTCTTATTCTTTTTGCTCACCTTGGGTCACTCACCAACTCTGAGCTTAGCCCACCCCGCATGGCTGTTGAGAAGAAGGAGGTATAAAATGACTGCAAGTGAAGACTTTCTGCTTGTATCAGAGGCATCCAATTGGGGCGCCTTTAACCAGAGTGATGCATCTCTGCAGTATAAACAGCCATGCCCCTCTGCCCCCTACAGATTAAAACAGCCCTAAAGCTTCCTCGCCGAAGAATTGATGCTTTTGAATTATGGTGGAGACTGACTGCAAGAAGATCAAACGCATCCATTCTTAAGGAAATCAGCCCTGAGTGCTCACTGGAAGGACAGATCCTGAAGCTGAGGCTCCAATACTTTGGCCACCTCATGAGAAGAGAAGACTCCCTGGAAAAGACCCTGATGTTGGGAAAGATGGAGGGTACAAGGAGAAGGGGACGACAGAGGACAAGATGGTTGGACAGTGTTCTCGAAGCTACCAGCATGAGTCTGACCAAACTGCGGGAGGCAGTGGAAGACAGGAGTGCCTGGCGTGCTCTGGTCCATGGGGTCACGAAGAGTCGGACACGACTAAACGACTAAACAACAACAAAGCTTCATCCAATCTTAATCTGGCCTGGTTACTGCAAGTTTTAGATGCATAAGTCCCATTCAGCTGAGCTTACTTCCAGGCCAGTAGTCACTGGGGCTGTGGAAAGCCAAGTTCTTAAAACGAAAGTGGTGACTCCCCGCTTGTGGAACGCTCTCACCAGGAAGGCTTGCCTGGTTCCTTCATTACATATCTTTAGGTGCCAGGCAAAAACGTTCTCCTCCTCCCAGGCCTTCGGTTAATTAAACACTCCATGACCTATTAATATGGGGGGGGGGGTGTGCAATTGTTTTTGTTTGTTATTATGGTATGCATTTTTGTGTTTTTATATTGCAAACTGCTTTGTAATCTTCGGATGAATGGCGCTGTGGAAATGTAACAAATTTAAAAATGATAAAGCAGTGGGATTTTTTAAAATAAAAAAAATTACAGGTAAAATAGTAAGGAAAAGCATACAGGCTGAATTCATAAAAGCACCGTATGAGGCTAAGTTTAGGATAAGCACAGTAACAACCTTGTGAGCCTATAAGGGGTGTTTTTTGTCTTTTTTTCACACAGGTGTATCTTAACAATTGTTTTTCTTTTCACGTCTTATTTTACCTTGGGCACTTATGATTTTATACTGGGTACAAAAATTGTTTTAATTTTTTTAATCAGTACAGGTCGTACTTTCCCTAATTTTCCCAGCAAAAGCACTGTCCTGCCCAAAGTGCAAAGCCAGCGAGAAAACTATTAGGATGTTGTGATATATTGTTTATTTTATTAATAATAATTTAATTGTGTTTAAGCTTATCAGATTATTCTATATCTGTCTATATTTAAGTAGTCCTTGTTTTGCACCAGTATGTACCTGGGAGTTAGACCCATTAAAAACAAAGAGATTTACTTCTGAGTAGACATGTACATCATTGTTCTGTACATTGACTATACCATGAATTCTTCAGTTCCCGCAGAGCAGGAGATATGCCTAAGTCTCTTAGCAAATTGTATTTCCCATTTGCCGTGTGTGTGTGTGTGTGTGTGTGTGTGTGTGTGTGTGTGTGTTCTTTAACACCTACCCAGCCTAACACCTATTAGGCTGTAGCATTTGCAGAGAATAGCTTCTAAGGAGAACCTAAGCTTAGATTATCCCCCCACAAGAAAGATGTATTGCAGTTCCTAGAAAGAAAAGAAGGGCAAACAATGGAGGTTCCAAGGTCTAGAAAATGAGGGAGAAGCAGGAAAGAAAAGTGTGTTAAAGGAGAGGGGTAAATATGAGCTCTTTAGGACCCCAGGGATTTAGCCTGGCATCTAAGCACAACTCTGACTTCACTCACAGGCTAAAAATACTGAAAAGTGGAAGCAGCGAGAGGCAGGCTCGTTTCACAGAAATCGCTGAGATGATTGCCTGCACATTTTGTGTTACAACTTTCTTTCCAGGAGGGCTAGAAACTTCCAAAAGAAAAGAAAAGAAAAGAAAAGAAAAGAAAAGAAAAGAAAAGAAAAGAAAACTCTGCATCTTGCTGGCAGGCAGTGTGGAGAGTCAATCTGATGTAGTGGGATAAAGGTAAAGGTAAAGGGACCCCTGACCATTAGGTCCAATCGTGACCGACTCTGGGGTTGCGCGCTCATCGCGCTCTATAGGCCGAGGGAGCCGGTGTTTGTCTGCAGACAGCTTCCGGGTCATGCGGCCAGCATGACTAAGCTGCTTCTGGCGAACCAGAGCAGCGCACGGAAACGCCATTTACCTTCCCGCCGGAGTGGTACCTATTTATCTACTTGCACTTTGACGTGTTTTCGAACTGCTAGGTTGGCAGGAGCAGGGACCAGGCAATGGGAGCTCACCCCGTCATGGGGATTCGAACCGCCAAGCTTCTGATCAGCAAGTCTTAGGCTCTGTGGTTTAACCCACAGCGCCACCCGCGTCCCAATGTAGTGGGATACTAGGGTTCAAATTCCCCCTCAGCCAAGAACTGAGTGACCTTGGCTGAGTTGCTGCCTCTCAGCCTAACCTACTTCACAGGGTTGCTTCCTTGGAGAAAAAGGTGGGATATAAACACAATAAGTAAATAAAATAAAAGCATATGTCACCATAATTTTTTTACAATCCTCTATATGTCTCAATGAGTTTGATGTGGTTTGAGGTAAATAAACATTGAAATGTAGCCTGGCAGCATAAGCCTCTGCAGGGTGGCTGGGGCAACCCAGCCAGATGGACAGGGTATAAATATTATTATTATTATTACTTAGAAGTAAGTCCCATTGAAGTTTACTTTCAGGTGTCTTCTATGACCTAGCAACAAGTTCCATTGAATTCTATGGGACTTAGTAGACATACAATTGTGCTATTAATCTCTCAGGAGTCCATGCAGCCCTTCAAAATTGATTAGAACAACAACAACACAACAGTGTTCGTTTATATTGTGCTTTTTGAACGTTCGAAGCACATTGTACGCTCATCCATTTATCTTTACCACCACCACATATTTCCAGTGTTTTTGTTCTGCATTGCAGAAGGGGAACCAACGATTGCTGAGCACTGATCACAAATCACACCCTCAGCCTCACCACCAGCTCCTATGGTAAGAATCCTGCCACCTTCAATTGCTTTGCCCACATCCATTTTTTCTTCTCAGTTTTTTTTTCCAGTTAAAATTTTCATCTGGACGGTATCATTTCACACATGACTATCAAGCTTAAGCCAAGGGTTTTCACTGTGTTTATAAGCACAGAGTTCTCTCCATATCATTGATGCACATGAGTGCGCATATCAGTTCATGCCAACAAACACTGAGCATATACCAGCTGGAAACAAACGGAGACCATCTACATTTTCAGGAAGCGTTATTGGTACCTGGCAACATGGACTGGCATGTGGAGATCAGCGTTTGATGGAATAGTATAGGCAAAAGTCACCATTGCCTAGTGAAAGGCTATGAATTAGTTGTGGTGCTGCGCATAAAAACATACCCTTCCGGAAAGAAATGAAATTATATCTCTACCTTTTTCTGAAAGCTTCCCAAAAATCACATTCGTCAGTGTGCAAAGCCTAAAGGGACCCCTGACCGCTAGGTCCAGTCGCGGGTGACTTAAAGGCAGAGACACCAGAGAAGCTAATCTGTAGAAGATCACATAGATCAAATACATTGCACAACTTAATTCTTTCATTTTGGGCTTGCAAACCATGAGCTAAAGAGATTGGCAAAAAGAGGAGTATATTTTTCCCCGTTTTTCAATTCTGAATGCATGTTTTATTTGTAGGGTGCCAAAAAACAACAGCTGTCTCTCTCTCTCCTTAAAAATAATTCTGACATTCCTAAACCTTCTCTTACCCGGCCCTGAAAGCCAGGTTTTGTTTCTTGTCTTAAATATTTCTAGGGGGTTGGGTATACAAAGTGGATCTTTCCAGAATCACCCTTTTGCTGCCTTTGATTAGGAATTCAGGATAAGCCACCTTGGTGTGAGTCCAAGGCTCCATCTAGAAACCGGGAGGGGAGTTTGTGCCTTGGCTCCGGGAACGAAATCGGCTGGCTTTGCCTCCTAACGAGAATTCAGCTGGTCATGAAAGACTTTCCGGGCCAGACGAGTTGTTGTGGTGGTGGTGGTGATGGGGAACCATCCCTAATCTACGACTAATCCAATATGCAAAGCACCTGCGAATCCTGGTCCAAAACTGGAGCTTAGGGATGGTAAGAGGGAGGGCAAAGAGAATGGGAATGAGAGGGGCAGAGCATAGGGGGGAGAAAGAAAAAGGAAATAAAAAAGGGGGGATGAACCCCTCCCTCCCCCTACCTTCGTCACGTTTCCTCTTCTCTCCATTCGACCGAGGAATCCCCAGAATCCCATTAATGGAGTAGGAGCCCACCGGATCATTGGAAGCACTGGAGACGGGAGGGGAGGCTGTACTGGGAACTGGACAAAATGAAAAGGGAGAGAGGCCCATGAGGAGAGCAGAAGGTAGAAAGCTACAGGAGCACACCCTAGCCTCTCCAAAGGTAGCCCTGCTCACCCCGCTAAGGGAGACCCCACCCCTTCGCAAAAAAAATGCCTTTCAGTAGTCAACATAGCTTGTAAATCCTTTGCAAAACACTTATTTCTGTCACACAACCTATCTCAGGATGTTCAAGGCTGGCTAGAATTCTCCTGGTTACGCCGGAAACCCCAGCTCTACAATCGAATTCGCCTACAGTGGTACCTCGGGTTACAGACGCTTCAGGTTACAGACTCCGCTAACCCAGAAATATTACCTCGAGTTAAGAACTTTGCTTCAGGATGAGAACAGAAATCGCGCAGTGGCAGCAGGAGGCCCCATTAGCTAAAGTGGTGCTTCAGGTTAAGAACAGTTTCAGGTTAAGAACAGACCTCCGGAACGAATTAAGTACTTAACCCGAGGTACCACTGTATGTCTATTTTGGTTTGTGTTTTACAAGACTCCGTTGTGCGTAGGATTTATTTACTTATTTTCAGAATGGAAATGTGTATAATGCATTTTTTAATAATAATAAAAATCAAAGCACTGTACAACACACACACACACACACACACACACACACATATATATATAAAATCTCCTATAAAAAACCAAAATCATAGATCACAGTCTAACTGTAAAAAGAATATATTTTCCCCTCTCTCTCTTTAATTGTCTGCAGAAGCCTAGCAGATTAGAAAAGTTTTCAGGAAATGCATAAAAATTGAAGATGCCTCCTGAATCTCTGTTGGAAGAGCATTCCACAAGACTAGGCATGGTGGGTTGGCGGGTGAAAGAGAGAGAATGAATATTCGTATCCGATAGGGAAGATTAGAATTTTGCAACATGACAGTAACTTTTAAAGGAGTTAAACCTGCAGCTGGAGCTCACACAAGAGAAGATATTGTTTACAACCAGTGCTTGAGTTACAGAAGGTACACTTGAGGGTTGGGCAGCCCTCTTAACTTTTGTGATGGTGCCCTTGGCAACCGTGTCTAACAGGTATAAATGATTTAGTTAAATTTAGGGACTAGGGGACTTGGTTTGTGGATTCCGTTAAAGAACTCTCCAGCTTCCTGACACCCCCTCCCCATAATTAAAGCCCTATTTATGGTCCATTGTCATCCTGCTCACCTTCTAAAGTATATCCTTGCTTATGCTGTTGGATACTAGAACTGTAGCAAACTAGATGCCAGTCTCATGGTCAATAGAGGGCGGGGACTGTCCAAGCCATTAATGAGCATCGTCCTGCATTTGAGGGGATGTCTGAGCTAGAGAACAGTCTTCCTGCATTTGAAGACATCTTCCATTTGCAGGCCTGTCCAGTCTGGGTACCATTTAATGATGGAGAACTATTGGAAGGGAGAGCAGGGTAGCACGAAAGTTGCCCCTTGGCAGTTAGTGCCCGGAGAGCAGAGGAAGCAGGCACCCAGATCACCTGGTCCCAATCTTCCTTACTATTTAAATTATAGCATTCCTTCCAAATTTGCATCAATTAGCGTATGCAAATGTTATGCAAAGTGCCTGTGCCGCCACAAGCTCACCTTTCCCATCCTCAGAGCAGCTTTGCAACTCTTTTAAATCAGATTTCATGTTACAAAAATAAAGCATATTAATGCTTAGGGAAGTTTGAGTTTACTGCAGGGCAATTGTTGGCCCAACCTGTCGTGTCAAAGTTAAAATCATTTTTGAATGACAGTTAAAGAAAGAAGCTCTTCTAAGTTCACCAGTTGTATTTCTTAGCCACTGAAATATTTCACCCAAGCCCTCCTGCTTGCTATATTTTTTAGCAGTAAATGAACACCATACTTTTGAACATAGTTTTCTGTGAACTGGGAAGTTGCTTGTTTAAAACACACACATACCAGTGGCGTGTGGTCAGTGGACTACGGGGACTAGGTTAATCCCCTAAATGTTCCCAGTAAATCAGAGTATTAAAGTATTAAAGCCTGCTGCCTCCTTCCCAAAAACCATGAAGTTTCTGCTCGTCTGGGGGGGGGCACGATGCTCAGATGGGGCCAAGACTCTCCTGCCACTTTCCCAAAGCCCACCCAGCTTTTGAAAAGAGTACGAAGGCTCCAGCATCGCTTTAGAGGCCTGACACCTCCTTCCCAAAGTCCAGGAAGCTTCTGCCTGGCTTAGGGAGGGAGGCACGATACTCACACACAGGACGTTGCAATGTTCCCCCCCCCCCCACAGTCCCCCTCACAAGTGGTGCCTCTGACCCTAACTTTCCCCCTACGAAAAATTTCCCCACACACCACTGAGACATACCCACTGTTTTTCAAGAGTCTATTACACTACATGTAAATATTAGAATCACAGCATGGCTAACAGTGAAAGTCTTCATGGGAATATCCCCTGCATGTGCTCACTCCTTCCAAACAAGCCTGTACCTTGGTTCTAGAACGTAATCCGTTCCAGGAGTCCATTCAACTCCCGAAACCGTCCAAAAACCAAGGCGTGGCTTCTGATTGGCTGCAGGAGCTTCCTGTACTCAAATGGAAGCCGCGCCAGACGTTCGGCTTCCAAAAAACGTTCGCAAACCAGAACTTCTGGGTTTGCAGCGTTTGGGAGCCGATTTGTTCGACAACTAAGCTGTTTGCAAACCAAGATACCACTGTAATTGGTTACTGGAGCTCACTGTTGCTGATAAGTGTCACCCAGTTAAACAACACATTTCCCATATGACTGTACAACTAACCAGCAAAATCCCATTTTCCTTCCAGGGTAAGTATCTGCATCCCAACACAAGTTAAACGAGTCTCATTAGAAGGGGCGGCCTGTCCTGTTTTAGCACCTGAGGTGAAACGGGAATGTAGAGCCCTCTCCCCACATCGCTGTGGCCCACTTTCGCCAGCAACTGAACACTGCAAACCCGTTGCCAAACTCAGCAAATAACCACCTTAGTCTATTCCGCCTGCCTTTCCTCTCTGTGACATCAGGGCACCACGGCCAATCACTGCCAGGCGACTCATCACCATTGCCACCACCACTATAAAATCCCTCGCTGCTGTGGTTTTAAAATTTCCTGCCCCTGGGGAACCCCTCCTTCCTCAGTTTATCAGCCAAGGAAACCCTAAGCTAGCCACAGAATCTCTGCACATTTTAGGGGTTCTGGGACACAGAGTAATCTCGGTCTGCAAGGAGTATCCCAGAAGGGGTACTGTTTAAGCAGATATGCAGACACCACTAAGATCTTAAGCAGGAATTAGAAAGCCATTACTGCAGCACTCCCCAGATCAAGAGAATGTACTGGAACACATTGCTCAGGAACATCTTAATGTGCAACCAACAAAATACACAATATCCTCTTGCTGTGCATTCTGGGACAAGACTGGTGATGGCAGGTTTTGAGCAACTAACCTCCCCTTACTAAATTTCTGATCAAGGAATTCCTGATAAGCTTTCTAATAATTGATTGATAGACTGGCTTTCTGCTTGTTACAGTATTCTATCTATTCTATCTGTTAATAAATTATAATTAAACAAAGTCACAAGTTGCATTTAGGTCACCTGCCACCTTTGCAAAGGCGACCATTTCCCATACCTTAACCATAGAAAATTTAACCATCTAGTAAGCAAAATGACTATTGCCCGAAAGAAAATATAGCTCTAAGGAGCTTTTAGAAATCAATTTGGGGAAAATATGAGCTATTCCCAGTTACATCAACAGAACAGTTCAAAACGACTACAAAATCGTCAGTATCAGGATCCAAATATATAAATTAGGGTTGCAATAATCAACCAATTCATTTGCTAGACTAATTTGTACTATAATTTATATATATCAATCACTATTTTTAACATCAGTATGTACAAAGGCTGCAGGTGGAGAAGTAGCAAGAACCTAACTTCAGAAGAACCAGAAATTCAGCAGTTGCAGGGAACAAGCGTATTCATCCAAGAGGTATAAATCCCAACCTCTTTTGAACAATTAGCTCTTCATCAGGGGCCTGACAGAAAAAGAAATAGGCTACATCTATTACAGTTTCTTAGATGACTAGCTCCAAAATGAGCCACTGACATACGGACTCCCTCCGTGGCAGCTGAGCCTGCAATAGATTTGAGCTAATCCTGATTCTGACAGTCCCCTAGAGAAGAGCTAATTGCTTTTAAAGAAACGTTGGAATCTATACCACTTACTCGGACTAATAAAGGTGTCTCCTTGCACCTGTTGGGTTCCTGCTTGTTTCGCGCTGCCCTTTGGTGTGAGCTAGAGGTGTAGATAGGGACGCGGGTGGCGCTGTGGGTTAAACCACAGAGCCTAGGACTTGCCGATCAGAAGGTCGGCGGTTCGAATCCCCGCGACAGGGTGAGCTCCCGTTGCTCGGTCCCTGCTCCTGCCAACCTAGCAGTTCAAAAGCACATCAAAGTGCAAGTAGATAAATAGGTACCGCTCCGGCAGGAAGGTAAACGGCGTTTCCGTGCGCTGCTCTGGTTCACCAGAAGAGGCTTAGTCATGCTGGTCGCATGACCTGGGAGCTGTATGCTGGCTCCCTCGGCCAGTAAAGCGAGATGAGCGTCGCAACCCCGGAGTCGGCCACGACTGGACCTATTGGTCAGGGGTCCCTTTATCTTTACTTTTAGAGGTGTTTAGCTTATACAGTAGTGCCTCGCAAGACGAAAAGAATCCGTTCTGTGATTCTCTTTGTCTAGCGGTTTTTTTGTCTTGCGAAGCAAGCCCATTGAAGGATTAGCGGAATAGCTCTATTAGTGCTATTAGCGGCTTTTAGCGGATTATCTGCTGATCGGATCAGCTGATAAGCGGCTTAGCGGCTTAGAAAAAGGGGAGAGGGAAAAAACCAGCAGGAACTCGCAAGACATTGTCGTCTTGCGAAGCAAGCCCATAGGAAATTCATTTTGCGAAGCACCTCCAAAACGGAAAACCCTTTCGTCTAGTGGGTTTTCCGTCTTGCGAGGCATTCGTCTTGCGGGGCACCATTGTATAAGCTAAACAAGCTATAGCTTAGGGCTCCACTCTCTTGGGGACCCCTCAAAAATTTAAAGAAAAAAAAATGGATGTACATTTCCAAAATATAAGATAAAAAACAAATAAAATAAAACCTACATACAGCAACAGTGTTTTGTGTTGTGTAGGTTCCTATGTTGTAAGTCATGGGCCCCCGCCTGCTAGCCTGCTCCCTAAAATATCACTGGTTTGCTCATTTCTATATATAGGGTACCATATAGCATATATTCAACACAAAAAACAGCGACGATTTGTCGTTGACAAAGGACAGCAGGACATATAAAGGGCCCCATTAGCTTCAGTAGCTTAGGGCCTCATCAAACATAAATATGGCCCTGCACATGTGCAGAGGTGCCAAGTTGCCCCTGAGATTGAGGGGGCCTGGCGTACAGGCATGTGCATGACATCAGTTGGGTCCCACATGGCGTGCAATGTTACATCATCTAAAGGAGGCCAAGCGCTCTGGAGGAGCCAGCCAATGAGGCGGCGCCACGTTTGGCTCCACACTCGCTCTCCTCCAGCCTCTCAACACTGAGACGGCCCAGCCTATTTCCAACAAATATTATAGAATCATAGAATTGTAGAGTTGGAAGGGACCCTGTGGAAGATCTAGTTCAATCCTAATATGCAGCTGTCCCATACAGGAACCAAAGCTGCAATCTTGGTCAATCTTGGTGGTACCGTGGTACCTCGGGTTACATACGCTTCAGGTTACAGACTCCACTAACCCAGAAATAATGCTTCAGGTTAAGAACTTTGCTTCAGGATGAGAACAGAAATCGTGCTCTGGCAGCACGGCAGCAGCAGGAGGCCCCATTAGCTAAAGTGGTGCTTCAGGTTAAGAACAGTTTCAGGCTAAGTACGGACCTCCGGAACAAATTAAGTACTTAACCCGAGGTACCACTGTATTTAACTCAGAGTAGACTTGCTAAAATGTATAAGTCCGAATCAGATAAGTGCTGGAGATGTAATGAGGTTGAGGGTGCATTTATCATATGTGGTGGACTTGTAAAAGGGTAAAAGAGTATTGGGAAATGATATACAATGAACTGGGGAAAAACGTTTAAAAGTACCGTATTTTTTGCACCATAACACTCAGTTTTTTCCTCCTAAAAAGTAAGGGGAAATGTCTGTGCGTGTTATGGAGGGAATGCCTACGGGTGGCATGCCTACGAATTTTCCTCCTCTAAAAACTATGTGCGTGTTATGGTCAGGTGCGTGTTCTAGAGCGAAAAATACGGTACCTTTTTAAAAAACCACCAGATTCCTTTTTGTTGGGGATAAGTCAGAGGGTATTTCCCAGGTGTCAAAAAGGACTATGTATGCTACTACTGCGGCCCGTGTTTTGTTATCCCCAAAATGGAAAATGAGCAAGGTCCCAACCAAAGAAGAATGGCAACTTAAACTGACGGAATACACGCAACTTGCAGATTTGACATATAGAATAAGAGAGCAAGAAGAATGTACATTTAAAGAAGACAGGAAAATGTTTACTGCGTATATGGGTGAAAATTGTGTTCATTTCAAAACACTGGTAGCATTAAGATAAATTCAAGAGGCAAATAAATTTGGATGGATGTAACAATGGCTTACTGAATGGTTTAGTTCATGTAAATAGGCAGGGATGTATGGTATGCAAAATGAACCACGGAAAGAGAAGAAAGGAAGTAATTGATTTAAGGTTGTTTAATGAGTATTTTGAAATGTAAATTAGAAAATTTAATTAAAAATTGTATATAGTATTATATATATTTTTATAGAAAACTTGCAATCTTGGTATTAGCAATGCACTCTAACCAACTGAGCCATCCAGTGCCAAGCTGTTGAGGGGGCCGGTGACACCTTGTGCCCCCAAGAAGTTGGTGCACCTGAACGCGCCATTTATTTATTTAAAAGAAGTAGTAGTATTTTTACGCAGAACGTCTTTTTCATTCATGCAGGTTAATTTATGAAATTTCATTGCTTAAATAAACAGAATACGCCGAGTCTCTGTGGAGGTGTTGTGAAAAAATCACAGCACAGCAGAGCACATGTGTTCTGACCAAGACTTGAAATGTTGATTTTACTCATGGTTTTAAGCACTCCTTCTTCTTCTTCACTGTTTCCCATGCTTCAGAAACTAAATCTTCCCTACCTTCTTTTTTACAGGCCAAAGAATGGGGAATTCCACCTCAAAACACCTGGTGTGGAAGTAACCTGAGATCTAACAGATTAATGCGCTGGATTAATCAACTGACGCTGATTAATATAAACCTTGATAAACCTGTGAGGCGGGAAAGAAGCGGTGACTTTGGGATGGCAAGGCCACTCAGACGCACCTTTTATCTCCTCTTGCCCCAAATATGGTTCAAACAACAACAACTTCCTCCATAATGCTCACATGGCAATAGATCGCAGCTTGAAATTGCTCCCCTTATCCCCAGCAAACTGGACTGTGGAGAAAGTAGCATTGGCACATGGAAGCGCAGAACAGCCATGTGTGTCCTTGGCAGCTGATGCCAGAAAAGGAGAGCGCGGTGCTATCACCACCTCATGAGCCAGAAGGCTCCTTCAGACAGAAGCTGGGGCCATCACTTGTTTATGAGAAAGGACCTGCTTCAGTCTCATGAGCATGGAGGTGGAGGAGAAAATGGCCGCAGCTTGGAAAATCACCTATAATAGATTAAAGAAGGGAAAAACCAAGAAATGCTGCAGTTTCTGTTGGAATCTAGGTGGGTGGGAAAGGAGCCCTGATAAAAACACCAACCCTCGCATCCTGAGGCCTTGGACAACAAGTAGGGATGGTCATGAAGTATTTATTATTTTATTGACTGACTGGCTGACTGATTGTACTCTGGGCAGCTTCCAACAAAGTATAAAGGAGCACACCAAAACATCAAACATTAAAAGCTTCCCAAAAGAGGGCTGCCTTCAGATGTCTGTGAAAAGTCATAGGATTGTTTATCTCTTTGGCATCTGGTGGGAGGGCATTCCACAGGGCAGGGGCCACTACCGAGAAGGCCCTCTGCCTGGTTCCCTGCAACCTCACTTCTCACAATGAGGGAACCACCAGAAGACCCTCAGAGCTGGACCTCGGTGTCCAGGCTGAACAATGGGAGTGGAGATGCTCCTTCAGCTATACAGGGCCAAGGCCATATAGGGTTTTAAAGCTGGGAAAGGAGACATACTGGAAAGAAGAGCCCTAGTTATACTACGGTGTGAGTGAGAAATGTATCTTTCTCCATGCTGAAGAATTATTGTATGTGAGAGTTGCTCCCCCCTCATTGCCCCTCAAAATCAAGTGTTCCTGTGGAACAAACAAAAATGTCTGCATAGCTATGTCCAAAGTCCGTTTTGGGGGCCTTATCTGGCCCACCGGTCGGTTTAATCTGCCCCTGAGGCAGTTTAGCTCAACAACTTTGGGGTAAAATATATTTTAAAAACTTCACGCCTAAAAATAGGTCAATAACTTTGGTCAGTCCTCACGCCCCTTCACTTCATCAAATCTGGCCCCCTTTGAATAAAGTCTGGACACTAGTTGCAGTGACTATAATTTCATTTGCAAAAATTATCTTCCCACTCTGATTTTAACAACCCTTTGGAGGGCTGCACACAGGGCCAGCCTAATTTATTATGTTGCCAGAAGGATGGGAAAGATGTTGCCTCTCCCAATTCCACATACAAAAACGGGCTGAATGCTGTTAATAGGATACTTACTGTCTACCACATGTAAGGTAGCAGGCCAAATTGGGGAGCCTCAGGAGGGCAGTGAGGCAACAGAGGGCCAGGGGCTCAGGAAGAAAAGCCACCGGTAGCTACTGCTGCCTGTTGTCTGCTGATTGCCTCACCTTGCCTAATGGTAGGGCCAGTCATGGCTGCACATCCCCCCCCCCTTTCTACTGTGGGTGTACACACCACCCCCTTTTGAGTAAATAATGCAACAGAAAGGCTATTTCTACCCTCACCCACCCAACCTGCAGGAATTGGATTGGAGTTAGTGCTACTATATTACGAATAATAAAACTGGAGAGGACTGTTTATTTATCCTTCTGGGAATGCTTGCATAACTCTTTTAATGCATATACAGTCGTACCTTGGACGTCGAACGGAATCCATTGCGGAAGTCTGTTCAACTTCCAAAACGTTTGGAAACCAAAGTGCAGCTTCCAATTGGCTGCAGGGAGCTCCTGCAGCCAATCGGAAGCTGCAGAAGCCCGGCCGGACGTTCGGCTTCCAAAAATAGTTCGTAAACCGGAACAGTCACTTCTGGTTTTTGATCGCCTGGGAGCCAAAATGTTCAAGAACTAAACTGTTTGAAAACCAAGGTATGACTGTACATTAGGTAAAGGTAAAGGGACCCCTGACCATTAGGTCCAGTCGCAGACGACTCTGGGGTTGCAGCGCTCATCTCGCTTTACTGGCCGAGGGAGCCGGCGTTTGTCCACAGACAGCTTCCGGGTCATGTGGCCAGCATGACTAAGCCGCTTCTGGCAAACCAGAGCAGCGCACGGAAACACCATTTACCTTCCCGCCAGAAGGTATCTACTTGCACTTTGACATGCTTTCAAACTGCTAGGTTGGCAGGAGCAGGGACCGAGCAACGGGAGCTCACCCCATCGCTGGGATTTGAACCGCAGACCTTCTGATCAGCAAGTCCTAGGCTCTGTGGTTTAACCCACAGCGCCACCCGCGTCCCTGACTGTACATTACTCAGGCGATAATGTGCCATGCACAGACTTGGGGAACAGTCCAGTGGCCACAGCTGGTTATATCTTTGGAGCAAAAACCTTCAAGGAGGCTGGATTGAGCTGTACCACCCCTCTATGTGCACAGACTCTGGTATCTTTTTTTTCAGCTTCCAGACCGTATACAGGAAGATTTGGCTGCTGGGCACAGAAATAGAATCTGCATGCCCATTTCCTCAAAGGCTGTTCTTTCCCTGCACTGCAGTCTAGCTGCATCCCAGCTTCCAGTGTTTTGGAGAAGTTCTAGGAACATCTAGTCATTGGTGAACAGGACAGCTCCTACATTTGTCCCCTCGCCTCTTTGGCAAACTTACATTATTTGGCAGCTGATCTAATTTAAGTACCTTTCACTTCCATGAGACAAAAGTCGTATCCCTGGGGGAAAGGCTATTCAATTAATTCTAGCCTCTGCTCAGTCTTCTATCGCTCCCTCTGTGTGCACACGCTTATAAAACCTGCGTAAAGCAACACCATTTTTTGAAATGTGTACATGGATATGGGGCACACTGCGTTTTTGATCCTGCAGGAAATGGGCTCTAATTGCTAACTGTGGTTCCAAGGGATTTTTTCACACAGGTACAAGGCAGGTTTCTGAGGCGGCGGCAGCAACTTGCTCCTCCGAAAGGGAAGATTTGTTTGCTGCATAGATGTGCCCCAAGCAATGGGACAGCAAAGCATTCGCACAAACATGAGGAGGGCTTTGGAAGAGCAGCTGCAAGCTGCCACTCAAACATACAACTTCTGTGCCCAAGATCTAAGCCTAGCTAGAGGACAGGCTCAATGCTCCTTGGGCCTTGGGGAGACATTCATGAAAGCTTTGCCTCACTTAACCTTGTCCTTTTGTTTAACTGTGTGCTGCACCTGTGCATAGCTGTCAACCATCCCTTATTTGGCGGGAAACTCCCTAATCCCAGCGCCGTGTCCTGCTGCTGTCCCTTATTGATGATGTCCCTTAAATTCCCCGGGTTTCATGCTCGCCCGGTTCAGGAGGGAAGCAGCGGCTCAGGGTCCTCCGCCACGAGAGAGTGAGAGAGAACGCGTGCACAAGCTGCCGCATCTCCGTCTCTCTCTTTTCCCCCTCAGGGGTGCGTCGTGAGGAGACGGGTGGCAGCAGACGGGCAGGCAGCCCCTCTCTTGCGAGACTTCTGCTGCGCTGCCAGGGGAAGACAGAGGCGGCAGTGGCGGCTGAGGAGGTGGCCTGAGGGAGGAAGAAGAGGAGGGGATGGGGAGGGACGCAGAAGGGCGGCGCTTCAGCGGCTGCCGTGGTGCTGCTACTGCCTCATGCTGGGCTCGTGGGCGAGATTCTCTCCCCCTCCTCTCACGGGCGGGGAAGGGCATGGAACTTCTCGCGCCAGGACAATGGCAGCCCCGACGTGCTGCTTAGCATCCCCTCCAACCAGTGCAGCATCTTAATTTAGTGATTTCCCCCTCTGCATCCCTTCCATAACTCTATTTTTATAAAACATTTGTCCATCCATAGTTCAAATTTTTACTACAAGTTTTCTGTCAATCCTACCAATGTATGTAAATCTTTACAACAGCTTTTCAGCTAAATTATAAACTTTCCCCGTTCTTTATTAAAGAGGTCCTCTTCCTGGTTTCTAATTCTGCCTGTAAACTTTGCCATCTCGACGCTGTTCATCAGTTTTGCCTGCCACTCTTCTTTGGTCGGAGTTGTAGACTCTTAGGATCATCTAGTCCAACCCCCAGCAAAACACAGTCAGTGGCAGCAAAAGGAGCAGGGCTCCATCAGTGCCGGATTTCTGTATAAGCTAAGCAAAATCCCTTATTTTGGCTGCTGATCCCTTATTTTCAAATCCGTAAGTTGACAGCTATGGACCTGTGTATGAGACCACTCAATTCCTGACATTACTTTCTCCCTCCCTCCCTCCCCCCACCTCGCCCCGCCATCCCCACCTCTCTGGTTTCATCTTACCTATAGTATGTCCAGGTGCAGTGACTCCAGTCGCACTCCCATCTGGTGTTGGGTGGAATGGCTGCTGCACTTTGGTTCGGATGATCCTGCCAAAATAAAACAAACAAACATACTAGCTATTAAATCCGTCTCTTTCGGTTTCTAATCTCCCCCCCCCCCCAATCTTAAGCTCATTTGCCATGTTTCCATGTCAGTTTTCAAATTCCGATTAAAAGTCCTCACGAAAATGTGAAAAACGTATTTGAGCGAGCGCTTCTCTTAGCATTCATGTTCTTGAATGCAATTTTGCAAAATATGCATATTCTTTTGAAAACAGTTTCTCCTAATATATGCATTTTTGGCATTTTTAAATTTTTTTTGGTAGTAGAACTGTACGGGATAATTCAGAGAAGTGCAGATTTCGAAAGGTGGCTGTGTTTCAATTTGCATATTGCTTCTGAAAGTTCAAGTTAGCTAAATTAAAATATGCACCTTTTCTCCCTACCCCCAGTCTGAACCTGAAGGATGGAGACTGCAAGTGAAAACTCAGGCATGTAGAATGTATGTTTTGAATTATTATTATTATTATTATTATTATTATTATTATTATTATTATTTATTATTATTTGTATGAAAATATACTTTGTGTGCCAGTGACGAAGAGCCACTCAGCTCAATACATTATGGGAGTTGGTTTACACCTCACTTAATGAAGTAACTGTTTAGGGCTATAATTTGATTCTTACAAGAGAAAGAAGCGGGTTGGAGTAAACTGCCCTTAAGGATGGTCTAGGAAGTTTAGCAGCATGTAAAGAATTTTTTAAAAGACATATAGCCTTTGCCATTTTCTTTGAGGATCCCTTTTATTGGTGAAAGGATTATCAACATCGGGTGAAATTGCAAGTTATACGCAGAGCAGCCCCCCTGACGTTAATGAGCCTAAGCTAGCGCCATTAACTTCAACATACCTACTCTTGAGTAAAATTTAGTTGAATACCACCCATTGTTCTTAACATCTTCCTTTATATACAGAACCATACAGAGTAATTTAAGCGAAAAGTAAGTCTTGCACCAAGTCTTACAAAATAAATATTGAGATTAGGGATGGGACAAGAGAACAGGCAGAGGGAAAGAAAAGAAGAGACAAATGTAACAATCTGTGTATGAGTTCAGATGTAGTTATGCTTAAATAGGCTCAGGGCCAGCCCTACCATTAGATACAGTGATAATACCCACCTCTGGTGGCAGGTGCTGGGCAACATTAATGGTGTCCCCCATCAGTGTTCCTCCTGAGTCTCTCACATGGCCTATTCTGCACGCACATGTGGCCTTTTGCCCTAAGTTGTGGTAGAGAACACAATCCCCTTCACCACAGTATTGAAATAATATTCAACTAGCTGTTCAGCTGGCTTCTGTATATGCAATGGGAGTGGAGGCGCCATCTTGTATTTTGCTTCAGGCAATAAAATGCCTTGAGAGGTGGCTTTGCTTAGACTTCATTATGGTTGGGAAGGTTGATGAAGGCTGCAATCGTAGGAGTATTTACCAGGAATCCCTAGCAAATTCCATTGAACTTGGAAGGGCTTCCTTATGAGTAAATATGCTTAGGGACTGGATGAAGAACAGGCCATGGTCTGTAACAAAGCTTTCAGAATGTCAAGAGTATTTGTAGCTGGCCAGAAAGGATGAAACTAGACATGAGGTTGGAAAATCCGCAGTTTTTAAAAATGCAAAAGCTATTGTGGGGAGGGTGGGTTATGTAATTGGGACTGTGGTGCTGGTAAAAGGGTAAAGGGACTCCTGATCATTAGGTCCAGTCGTGACCGACTCCGGGGTTGCGGCGCTCATCTCGCTTTATTGGCCGAGGGAGCTGGCGTACAGCTTCTGGGTCATGTGGCCAGCATGACCAAGCCGCTTCTGGCAAACCAGAGCAGCGCACGGAAATGCCGTTTACCTTCCCATCAGAGTGGTACCTATTGATCTACTTGCACTTAGACGTGCTTTCGAACTGCTAGGTTGGCAGGAGCAGGGACCGAGCAACGGGAGCTCACCCCGTTGCTCGGATTCGAACCGCCAACCTTCTGATCGGCAAGTCCTAGGCTCTGTGGTTTGTGGTTATCTCTCTCTCTCTCTCTCTCTCTCTCTCTCTCTCTCACACACACACACACACACACACACACACACACACACACACACACAGATTTCCTAACAAAAAAATCACATGCCCTCCAAAGCAGCAGGGGGAAAAACACAGGTGCCATATTTATTATATATTCTTGCCCGAGGGGGAAATAGGAACTTCAGGGCATGATTTTAATTGGGAAAATAGCATAAAGGAAAACAGTTAACCCTTCGCTCCTTCAGAGTCGCATCCAATCTGATTCAGAGAGCCAGATAGACACCCTGGTAGTTATTACATTTGAAAAAAAACACACACACAGGAGATCTGATGACAAATCTCCCAACAAAGTAAAGGTGGCAGCCCACAGAAGCACAGGCTATCTTACAGCTCTTTCTCCCAAAGGACTGGTGTCCAGGCACTTTGCTATACTCTGCGATGGGGCTTGTATCCCAGGCAGTGGCGTAGCGTGGGTTGTCAGCACCCGGGGCAAGGCAAGTAATTTGCGCCCCCTAACCCGTGGATTTGCGCCCCCTAACCCTAACCCCCAGGTGTTGCGCCCAGTGCAGCCGGCCCCCCTGCACCCCCCACGCTACGCCACTGATCCCAGGGACTGCACAGTCTTGAGAACCAGTCTCTGAGACCCCTTGCATAGTTATGAATCTGAGTAGTGTCTTCAAGACATAAACAAAACAAAACAAACTGTATGGTTTGCCTATCTGCTCATGTAAGACTTTCCGTCTTGACAATTCAATACTGTACTCATGAGAATTCAACTCTAGAGCTCCTTTTCAGGAGAGGAAGAAGGAAAGTCTCCCTCTTCCTGCCTCCACATTTCCAAGAATAATATTTTCTCATTAGTTGCCACAGGAATACATAATTCTGAACGGATCAGGAAAGAGTGTGACTTTGGTGTCAGAAGTGAAACTTGCAGCTTTGTGCCACCATGAAGGAAGTGGACAAAAAAATGATCCAAGTTGTGCTGGCTGACAAGGTCAACAAAGCTCCCTGACCCAGTAATACAGAGATGGTTTAACCTCTTTGTTGAACATAGATCTTGTAGACATTGTACATTTTCTCAACACTTAAGAGTTCTGCTGTGTGGGGCTTCACAGGAAGCAAAAAGCAAGAGAAAAGCAAACAGAATAGTATCGTGCTGGGGCTCTGGCACACACAGACCCTCAAAGTGTCCCTATTTTCCAGGGATAGTCCCAGATTTACAGAAGCCATCCTGGTTTCTGATTTGATCTCTGAATGTCATGCTTTTCCTTAGGATGTCCCTATTTTCATGGGAGAAATGTTGGAGGGTATGGCGTTATGAGACCCCCGTGCCAAGGAGATAAGGAACTGTACAACCTGTAGTGGTTCTAGGGGTTGCTTGTGTGTAGATCAACGCCACCCTTGGCTGGTTGCCTGAATGAACCCTTTCTGTCTGGACAGCCACGCGCCCGTGGCTGTCTCAATCGCTGGCAGAATCCGTTAGTGGGCGTTTCTTGAACTTCTTCCAGCAAAGAAGCTCTTTGACGCCTAGTCTCCGCCTACTTTCCCTGCGCGGAAGCCTTCTGCGCAGGGAGGGTGTGGGCATCGGAGGACCCGTGCTCTCCCCACTGGTTCCCGGCGAGGAGTCTTGGAGCCACCTCGCCGATTCCCCCATCTGCCCCCCTTCTCCACTGGTGTTACGCTGATTTCCTTCCCCAGAAGAAGTGCTGCTTCTCTCCCTCCCGGGACGCTCTCTGGAATCCCTCTGGAGCCCTCCCTCTCCCTCTGGCTCCGATGGCAGTTCCCTGACACAACCTTTAGAAGACATCCTCTATAGAGAAGGGGTTTTTTATGTTCAGTGTTCTGTTTTGTTTTTATATACGTTGGAAGCTGCCCAAAGGGTAACCCAGTCAGATGGGTGGGGTAAAAATTGATAATAATAATAATAATAATAATAATAATAATAAGAAGAAGAAGAAGAAGAAGAAGAAGAAGAAGAAGAAGGCATCCCTACTTTCATCAGAGAAATGTTGGAGGGTGTGGGACTGTAGAAAGGCTCAGTCCTTAAGAACAATGTTCTAGATCCTTAAACTACATCGTAGAAAAGTTGACAATGAGCACACAGAACAACAACAAAAAACATTTAGAAGACTAAAGGGGGAAAGACAGCATATGCAAAAGCCTTTACATAATAAGAGACACAATATACAGTCATACCTCGGGTTACAGACACTTCAGGTTGCAGGGGTTTTTTTGGGTTATGGACGCTCCAAAACCCAGAAGTACCGGAATGGGTTACTTCCTGGTTTCGGGGGTTGTGCATGTGCATAAGTGCCGCATCGCAACCTGTGCAAGCGCACACGCCGCGCTGTGGGTTGCGAATGCTGTGGGTTACGAATGTGCTTCCCACACAGATAACGTTCACAACCAGAGCGTCCACTGTATAGACTTCAATATATACGTTGATCCTAGAAGTCTCCTACACAAGCTGCGTGAATTTAGAGTATTTTGTATGATAGCAGAAAACAGACACAGCAAGCTTATCAGAAAATAGGTAGAACACCATAATATAGAATCTAAAGAAAGGACAGGGTAGGTTGTGTTGTGTTGCAAACCCTCCAAGTGTCCCTATTTTCCAGGGGCAGGCCCAGATTTACAGAAGGCACCCCAGTTTCTGATTTGATCCCAGAACATCCCACTTTTTCTTAGGAGATCCCTATTTTCATCATAGAAATGTTGGAGTGTATTGAGCTATGTGACCTCTGAGTCAAGGAGATACGGTAATTAACTATACAACCTTTAGAAGACATCTGAAGGCAGCCCTGTATAGGGAAGGTGTTTTTTTAAGGTTTAATGTTTTGTTATGTTTTTATATATGCTGGAAGCTGCCCAGAGTGGCTGGGGCAATCCCGTAAGATGGGTGGGGCATAAATATATTACTACTACTACTACTACTACTACTATCATCATCATCATGGAATAGGACAGACCAAGACGCCTGCTTCTTGGGAGAAAAGCAATGACAAACCTAGACAGCATCTTAAAAAGCAGAGACATCACCTTGCCAACAAAGGTCCCTATAGTTAAAGCTATGGGTTTTCCCAGTAGTGATGTATGGAAGTGAGAGCTGGACCATAAAGAAGGCTGATCGCCGAAGAATTATGGTGCTGGAGGAGACTCTTGAGAGTCCCATGGACTGCAAGAAGATCAAACGTATCCATTCTTAAGGAAATCAGCTCTGAGTGCTCACTGGAAGGACAGATCCTGAAGCTGAGGCTCCAATACTTTGGCCACCTCATGAGAAGAGAAGACTCCCTGGAAAAGACCCTGATGTTGGGAAAGATGGAGGGCACAAGGAGAAGGGGATGACAGAGGACGAGATGGTTGGACAGTGTTCTCGAAGCTACTAACATGAGTTTGACCAAACTGCGGGAGGCAGTGGAAGACAGGAGGGCCTGGCATGCTCTGGTCCATGGGGTCACAAAGAGTCAGACACGACAAAACAACAACAACAACATTGTTATTGGAGAAATGTTGGAGGGTATGGTGCTGTTCTACAGTAAACCAACAAAGTGCCCTTGTGAGTTTTCCAAAGTTACCTGGTTGATCACTATTGGACACAGGCGGCTAAACTAGATGAGTCTTTGCCTGGCATGGTTTGGGGAGGGGAGCAGCAGTATAGCTGCCATGACCTTTATGTTGTGGTTTTGAGGTACCAAGAAGCACGCTCTGAAGGAGATAAGTTCTAGAGCTGCCCGGCAATTGAAGACAGAAAGGGCCAGATATTACAACTGTTCCTTCCATGCTCCCACAAAGCACCCTGAAGTGATGCTTGCGTGAGCATATTGATCCCACCTCTGTGCTCGCACCGCCTCCCCTGCAGCAGCCCCAGGAAGCAGTGATGGGGTGCAGGCAAAGGCATGGAAATAGAAAGCTATAAATTATTTGTGACAGGAAAGCAATAGTGCCGGAGTGCTACGCACAAGTCCTGTGTCACTATTAGATTCCTTTTAGCCTGATGACACTCTAAGAGAGGTTAAGTGTCTGGTGGAATCCTATACGTGGGGAGCAGGGGCAGCCTGGGAGAAGAACGCTCTGCAGAGAGGGGTTATATCAATTCTTCAGGCCAATAATATTCCTTTCATTGATCACAGCCCAAAGTTCAAAAATCTCATTACAGCTTGGCAGACCTGGAACTTTTCAAAAATCAATAGAGTGATATAATGTATGTATACTTAGTAGAAATGTATCTATTCATCAGTCCGTCCGTCCAAAATCTGCCCGAGGGGTTCCGAATGAAGCCTACACATTGTATCATGTTCGGCTACGTAGCCATGTATTCGCTGTAATAAATGAGACCTGAAGTCTCCCTGGCAACCTCGGGTGACACACAATGAAGGGAATTTCCTGCTTTTGGTGTCATCACGGCAGGTTCTATTCATACTGTGGTTCAGCAGAGCTGCCCTCGCTCGACTTAGGGATTTGCACAGCTCTTTTACTCCCAATAACTCAACTGCAAGCTTCTCTGAACTGTGTCCTGGACCAACTCAGGAAGCCAGTGGCGTAGCGTGGGGGGTGCAGGGGGGCCGGCCGCACCGGGCGCAACATCCTGGGGTTAGGGTTAGGGGGCGCAAATCCACTGGTTAGGGGCCGCAAATCCACGGGTTAGGGGGCGCAAATTACTTGCCTTGCCCCGGGTGCTGACAACCCACGCTACGCCACTGCAGGAAGCACAGACGTTCTAAGTCCCTCTTTGAAGCTTCTGCACAACCGCGTGAGCTGTGATTCTCATCAAAAGGTAAAGGGACCCCTGACCATTAGGTCCACTCACGGATGACTCTGGGGTTGCGGCGCTCATCTCGCTTTACTGGCCGAGGGAGCCGGCGTACAGCTTCCGGGTCATGTGGCCAGCATGACTGGCCAGCTTCTGGCGAACCGGAGCAGAGCACAGAAACACCGTTTACCTTCCCGCCAGAGCGGTACCTATTTATCTACTTGCATTTTGACATGTTTTCGAACTGCTAGGTTGGCAGGAGCAGGGACCGAGCAATGGGAGCTCACCCCGTCGCAGGGATTTGAACCGCTGACCTTCTGATCGGCAAGCCCTAGGCTCTGTGATTTAACCCACAGCGCCACCCATGTCCCATGATTTGCATCTAGGACTTGCAATTTGCGTAACTGTTAAAAGGTTCCTGAAAATTTGATTCTGCTCGATTGCTGTGTGTGGAGGGCAGATACCTACTCTATGGTAACCCTTTGCCAACATCTTTCCCCCCCAGATGGACTTAGGAGATGTGTGTTTTAGGCACACATCCCCAAAACTGTTGAAAGGAAAAAGACATCCAACTAAAGATTCTTAAACTATATTGCTCTGGGGCCTGTTATTTCCCCCATTTAGAAAAATATGGGCAGGTGACTGCTACGAGGGGGGGGGGCTCTCTCCACTTCACAAGTTTTACAGCAAATCAGCACAGTGTTGTTGTTTTTAAACCCTAAGAAAAATGTTTGATATATTGGTGCAATAATAATAATAATAATTTATTATTTATACCTCGCCCATCTGGCTGAGTTTCCCCAGCCACTCTGGGCAGCTCCCAATCAAGCGTTAAAAACAATACTGCATTAAATATTTAAAACTTCCCTAAACAGGGCTGCCTTCAGATGTCTTTTAAAAATAGGATAGTTGCTTATTTCCTTGACATCTGATGGGAGGGAGGGCGTTCCACAGGGTGGGCGCCACCACCGAGAAGGCCCTCTGCCTGGTTCCCTGTAACCTCACTTCTCGCAGTGAGGGAACCACCAGAAGGCCCTTGGAGGAGGACCTCAGTGTCCAAGCACTGAAGAGGAAGGAACTGTATCACTTACTCAGTGTTGATGTTATATATAGCTGGATTCAAAATTTCCAGTTTTGCCGTGAACATCCGCCACACAGGGTAGGATGAGAAGGTGAGCAAAAAGATCAAGTGATATATATACAGTACTGATATAATCCCCTGTGGATTATAACTAGATAATGGAAGCAAGTAATTCAACGAAAATCCATTGCAGATTAAAATACACCCTGACTTTTTTGGTGTGAACAGGTGTTTGCTGATTTTCCCCACCAAAAAAAAATAAAAATAGACATTTTAAAGTCAGGTAATATGATGCCTTTTCTTTTCAAATATAAATGTCATTTCATGTGCCCAAATCAATTACTTCACGCATAGCCATGGATAACGTAATCACTACTGAAATCTATGTATACGACATCATAAATGACAAAACCAAATATTAGTTTGCAACAGATAAGATTCAGTTCAAGTTCCAGTGGCAGACCAGAAGTGGAACCTGCCTATCAATAAAATATCTGCAAAAAACCTTAAATTATAGCATTTATTCACACTGAATAAAATAACTTAATTATCAGTATACTTTTCTCAACACCACCACTCTGTATCCTACTAGTTAAGTAAGTCTTATCGTCTACTGTATTCCATCTGTCACATACATTGGAGCCAATCCCCTATACAAGGGTTGTCTGTTATTTTCTCTTTATTGGCTATCTCAATTTGAGCACCTATTAGCAGACTGCACCAATTGCTGCCTATAATCGTCCCCCAAAAGGAGACATTGTGAGGCAAGTGAGAGTACGAAGGACTAATTCAAATGAAGTATTTCCAGAGATCCTCAATTGCCCAGCACATAAACCACATGTGGAAGTCATTCTCGTGAACAGCATGCTACTATGTATAAGGGTTGTTGCATCTACTTAGCCTTTTCTTGAACCAAGTTATCTGGTTGAGGAAAATATCAAACTTTCCAGCCCCACAAAACTCCTTGTCAGGTAGAATGACCCAAAGGAGAGAACCTAGGACTTTCTAACACAAGCAGCCCCTCCAACAATGAGCTACAGGCACTACCCAATTTCTCTTCCACAAGAATACCTTGCATTAGTACATGAGAGCAAAAGGTACAATGAAATGAATCTTCAACCTTCTAGATTTCAGCAGCGGTAGTGTGTTTGAGGACCGGGACATTTGCAGGGAAACCAAAATGCTTGTTTACAAAGCTGTTGTACTACCATCCTTACTGTATGCGTGTTAAACATGGACCACTTATAAACGCCAACAAAGATTCCATCAACAGTGTCTCCCAAAAAAATTTGCACATCACTTGGGACGACAGGCAAACTAATGCTAGTGTACTGGAAGAAGCAAAGATCACCAGTGTCAAAGCAATGATTCTTCAACATCAACATCGTTGGACTGGTCATGTTGTTCGGATGCCTGATTATCATCTTCCAAAACTATTCTATTTCAAACTTACAAATGGAAAGCGTAATGCTGGTGGTCAACGAAAGAGTTTTAAAGACTCTTTCAAGGCAAATCTCAGAAAATGTAGTATAAACACCGACAGCTGGGAAACACTAGCCTGCGAGTGCTCCAATTGGAGAACAGCCTTTACCAAAGGTGTCATGGGCTTTGAAGATGCTTGAACTCAGGACAAAAGGGAGAAACATGCTAAGAGGAAGACACGCTTGGCAAATCCACACCGTGATCAACTCCTGCCCAGAAACCTATGTCCCCACTGTGGAAGGACGTGTGGATCCAGAATTGGCCTCCACAGTCACTTATGGACTCACTGTTAAGATCATGTTCATGGAAGACAATCTTACTCGGCTACGAGTGATCGAAGAAGAAGAAGATGATGAAGAAGAAGAAGAAGAAGAAGAAGAAGAAGAAGAAGAAGAAGAAGAAGAAGAAGAAGAGCTAAAATTCTGGAGCACCACTCAACCTCTCTCGCTTCCTTCTACAGCATTATTTTGGCGGCCCACGCAGCACGGTGCCCAGGGTGACTGCAGAGGTCGTGCTTACCTATAACTGCCTTTTCTGGATGCAGACAATGTCAGATCTTTAGGGTCCCTTCCAACTTTACAGTTTGATGGTATCTATGATTCTAACTAGCAGCTCTAGAGCTAACTTTTATCTAAGGACAGATTCACACCATGCATTCAGAGCACAGCGAACACACATTTGCCACACCCTCCAACATTTCTCCAATGAAAATAGGCATGATGATGATGATGATGATTATGCCCCAGCCACTCTGGGCAGCTTTCAACATATATAAAAACATAATAAAACATTAAAAACTTCCCTATACAGGGCTGCCTTCAGATGGCTCAGGGGTCAATAACTCCATACCCTCCAACATTTCTCCAAAGAAAACAGGGACGTCCTAAGGAAAAGTAGGGCAATCCACGATCAAATCAGAAACTGGGGGTGGCTTCTGTAAATCCAGAACTGTCCATGGAAAACAGGGAGAGTCTGCATTACTTCCCTCCTGGGAACCGTATTGTACAGTATTTTCAGAATTGCAGCTATGTGAAGGGGAGGATAAAGTTCTAATTTAGCTAGGGTTGCCATATTTCAAAAAGTGAAAATCTAGACAGAAAAGTTATTGAGCTTTTTTTTTCAGTTTTGGCCAAAGTCGTTGAGCAAAATCACAAAGGAATTGGAATTTCTTGAGCTATTTCTGAGGGAAATTGGCAAAAACGACTGCCATACGTCCGGATTTCCCCAGACGTTTTGCTGATTTCTGCCCAGACACTGCATGCGGTTCAAGTATTACAGATATGTCTGGGAAATTCTGGATGTATGGCAACCCTAGTTAGCATTTCGGGATTTCGCCGTGAGCTGTAAGCTGTGTGGGTTACTGCCTGTCCAAATATGGTGTGCCTTGCAGACAATGGAATATTTTTGTTTACAGATCTCTCTCACACACAAATATATAACACACACCCCTCGGGCAAATTGTGAGTACACAAGCCTTTATTTTTACTTTTTGCCTTTCATATTATCCTCAAGAGTTACCTCACACCTAAGACTACGCTGCATTTGTGTATATGCAGCTAGGAGAACATAGCCTTGGGAAAATATCTCTCCTTATTTCTATGTATGTGCAGGACATTGTGTGTGTAAGAAAGAATTATGAAATACTAAGTGAATGTGCCGTCTATCCCATTGATTTTTCAGACTCCAACTTGTCTTTCATCTCTTTCCTTTTGTTATCCTGGGGGCATGGCAGCAAGCCCCTATTTTAAATACCTTTGCTTCCTCCCATCTCCTCCTCCCCCTCTCCTCCAAAAAAGTGTCAATATTTTATTTGGATTTTTAACTTCACTCCATAACAGTTGCTTGACCTCCTGACTCGTACGAGTCACATAAATTCTGAGACTTTATTCAGGAGCCATGTTCCTGCTATTGAATAAGCAATTTGGGAGGATGAATTAATGACTTGTGCTGTTGCTGGAAAGTCCCTGAAGAAATATTAAAATTGCTTGCAGACTGAATCAATACTCACTGAACACTGAGCATGAGGACTTGGGTTGTTTTTATGGCACAACAAACAGAAGCATTGGGGAAAGGAAAGGGGGTCCCTGAATACCCCACAAGCACATTCACTCCTTCCCTCAACCTTCTTCAATATCAGCTGATTCACGCTAAGACCAAAGGTCCTGTGTCCTGGATTTGAAACCCAGGACAATGATCCCTTCCTCTTTCCACAGCTGAAGTCTCTTGCAATTGAAGGTCCATCTTCTAAATGGAGGTGGAGGTCTGTACAGGATCTCCCTGACGCTGCTCAACCCCTGGAGCCCTTCCAGAGTTTGCTCTTAGGAAATGGGAATATTTAAACTGTCTGTATGTGACAGGTGCAGGCAGCTAGAAGCAGTAAATGTGGATCCCATTCTGAAGATCAAGGAGGGCTGCCTTGAGCCTGTTGGAGGAAGCACTTCTGGGCATGTCTACTGATTTGTAGCATTCTACAAGGCTGGAAGAGACGCGGGTGGTGCTGTGGGTTAAACCACAGAGCCTAGGGCTTGCCGATCAGAAGGTCGGTGGTTCGAATCCGCGTGATGGGGTGAGCTCCCGTTGCTTGGTCCCTGCTCCTGCCAAACTAGCAGTTCAAAAGCACATCAAAGTGCAAGTAGATAAATAGGTACCGCTCTGGTGGGAAGGTAAACGGCATTTCTGTGCGCTGCTCTGGTTCGCCAGAAGTGGCTTAGTCATGCTGGCCACATGACCCGGAAGCTGTACATCGGCTCCCTCGCCAGTAAAGCGAGATGAGCGCTGCAACCCCAGAGTTGGTCACAACTGTACCTGATGGTCAGGGGTCCCTTTACCTTTACAAGGCTGGAAAATGATCTGGGCAAGGCATAAAAACATAGAAACCTGCCCTAAACAGAGTCAAACTATTGGTCCAAGCTGGGATGTGCTTAGCAGCTAGGAGAAGCTATATTTATTAGATATTGTTCTTCCTTCCTCATGTTTGTGAGTTCTGCAGAGGGCTGCCCCTTTGCAGCTTAAAAGGGAACCTTAGATATGGTACTTCAGCCTTCTGATTTAAGTAATCCAGAATGAGAAAACAACGCCACTCTCTGCTCAGGCTCACAGTGACCTTTGGGACAGTAAGTTACAGCTGCCTGAGTCAGTAATCGAGTTATGAAGACACACTTAAGCCTAGCTTTAAAATGCAGCCTGACTTGCAGATGTTCTCGCACTGTACACATGGTGAAGAAGAGCAGAAAGAGCGTGCGCCCAGGCAAGGAGAAAAATCGACAGCTTCACCCTATTCCTGTTGGGGTACAAAGGGAAATGACCTCACAGAGTCCTCTCTAGCAAGTTGAAACCCAAAGGCAGCTGGGTACACCCACAGCTCTGTCCTCCAAACATGACAACCTTACCTAATCACTGCCCCCCCCCTCTGCATTATGCTGCCTGAGAGACCTGTCTCCTCCTGTCTAAAAGTAGGGCCGGCCCAAAGGGCATCATCTTACCCACAACTTGGGATTGAGCCTAGTATATGATCACCTCTAATACAAAGATTTGCTTTCCTATGGGCATATTAAACTGGCATAGCCTTGGCGCGATCTCCCCACCAACAGTGGTGTTGCAATGGGGGGGCATGGGGGCGGTACACCCCGGGTTCCATGTCTGCAGGGGTGACAAGAAGTCACTCCACGGGGGCTTGCGGCAGCGCAAGCAGCCATTGCGCCACTGCCTTTGGAAGATCCTCCATTCGCAGCTGTAGCTGTGAGCAGAGGATCTTGGCGCAGGCAGCAATCTGCTAAGTAAAGCACATTTGCAGCATTGAACGCATGCACTGTACATAGCAATGCCACATGTGCTGTATAGCGGTTTGCGCCCTACTTAGTGATGCCCGCCCCAGGTGTCCCTACGCCTTCCTTCACCCCTGCCCACCAAAACAGAGTTAACAGGCACGAAGAATGAATGCTGCCATAAGCATGCAGTACGCATAGCCCACTAATATCCCCTTGATTCCTATAGGGGTTGCACAGAACTAATAGAGAGAGCTGGACTGCCTTGAACAATCATCATCTCCAAGTCAGTTCTCCAGTAAAATGGCAATATAACAGTGGCCTACTTTCCAGGGTTGCTGTGAAGATGGTGGAACTGCAGCAGACCCTCCAAGCGCCCCTATTTTCCAGGGACATTCCTGATTTAGAAAAGCCATCCCAGTTTCTGACTTGATCCCAGAATGCCACACTTTCCCTTAAAAGGTAAAGGGACCCCTGACCATTAGGTCCAGTCGTGGCCGACTCTGGGGTTGCGGCGCTCATCTCGCTTTACTGGCCGAGGGAGCCGGCATACAGCTTCCGGGTCATGTGGCCAGCATGACTAAGCCGCTTCTGGCGAACCAGAGCAGCACACGGAAACGCCGTTTACCTTCCCACCAGAGCGGTACCTATTTATCTACTTGCACTTTGACGTGCTTTCGAACTGCTAGGTTGGCAGAAGCTGGGACTGAGCAACGGGAGCTCACCCCATTGCGGGGATTCGAACCGCCGACCTTCTGATCGTCAAGTTCTAGGCTCTGTGGTTTAACCCACAGTGCCACCTGCGTCCCCCTTAAGATGTCCCTATTTTCATTGGGGAAATGTTGGAGGGTATGGAATTATCCAACCCCAGAGCCATCTGAAGGCAACACGGTATAGGGAAGGTTTTATTTAATGTTTTTATATATGTTGGAAGCTGCCCAGAGTGGCTGGGGCAACCCAGCAAGATAAATAGTAAAATTATCATTATGGAATGGGACGTCCCTGTTTTCATCGGAGAAACGTTGGAGGGTATGCTGAAGCACATTGTATATGTTAAAAAGTTATATATAAATGTAATTCAGTCTAACTAATGTGCTGGCCTAGGGCTCCAGCCATCTCGATGCAACATTTGATTCCCCATCCTGACTTCCTTGTGTGTCGAGGTCACTTTCCAATCTGTTAGTGAATAAAGGCACACTTTCTCTAGTCCCAATGCAAGTTGTTTGTGACTGTTGTCCTGGAATTCCTTGGCAAATTTGTACTATGGCTGTGTAACTCAAGGAGAGGTCGGGGTCCACCCCCCCTCCCGTTTTTCTGTTAGTCTTGTCTGCCTAGGCAGCCGTTACTGTATGTTAATACCTATGGTTGCACTGCTCATGCCTATGTGCCAGCTTCATTGATCCTATCAATATTATTTTGTAATTCCCTCTTCAACATTGACTTAGCAAGCGGTCCCAGAGCTCCTGTGTATTGAATAATGATGTCAGGGTTTTGTAATAGCCTCTTGTCAGCACAGGGCGTGCATTTGCCTTTCCTGTGTCTACAGCTGCGATAATTTTATTTTGTGATGCTCACTGTGTTCCAGAAATTGTACTACAATGGCTTTGTATCGCAACCCACGCTACCTTCACTGCCGGGGGTGGGAGACCATGCTGGAAAACGCACGCTCACATTTATAAACAGCACAGCGTCGGGAGATGTAGGCATCTTTTTCTGTAATCTGTATTCGTATTTTAACCCCTGCCCCCCACCCCAGACGCAAACACGCCTAAATGAGACACTTAGGCCTAGCCAAACCCTGCACTGCTAACTAACTGTGTACATTTTTATCACTTAGTCTTGTGTACCTATGTTATCATGCTTCCTGTGTGAAAAGGTATACGTCCATGTTGACATTCTGATACGGAGAGCCTCTAAAAACTGACGCTAGCAAATGACTTAGTAATAAACCAAGCACTGCCCTGGTAACCTGCAGCCTCTGTGATATACTAAGTTTGCAACCAGATAACTACACTTCGGTGAGGCTGAACAAAGTCCCATCCAAAGAGCCAAACTTAACGTTTGCTAAAAAGACTACAAGTACTGCCAGATGAAAGTGAAGATGCACATGCAGATGAATGAATGAATTAGTATTTATCGCTGCAGAGGAAAGAGACTGTCATTGGACTATGGTAAACAGTGACGATTGCACCAGCTGGCACAGGGACACGGGTGGCTCTGTGGTCTAAACCACTGAGCCTCTTGGGCTGGCTTGCCAGTTGGAAGGTCGGTGGTTCAAATCCCAACAACGGAGTGAGCTCCCGTTACTCTGTGCCAGCTCCTGCCAACTTAGCAGTTTGAAAACACACCAGTGCAAGTAGATAAATAGGTACCACTGCGGTGGGAAGGTAAACAGCATTTATGTGTGCTCTGGCTTCCGTCACGGTGTCCTGTTGCACCAGAAGCGGTTTAGTTATGCTGGCCACAGGACCCATAAAGCTGTCTGTGGATAAACGCTGGCTCCCTCGGCCTGAAAGCGAGATGAGCACTGCAACCCCATAGTTGCCTTTGACTGGACTTCACCGTCCAGGGGTCCTTTACCTTTTTACCTGCACCAGCTGATGCACAGAATTCCATATGCATCTCTGGATTGCTAGATGTGCTATTGTTGCCTTATGTACAAGCATGTATGCACATATTTTCATACAGGAGATCCACGTGGAAGGCTGTTCCTTCACATGGGTGGTGCTTACTGGATTGGGACATACAAGCCATATCAGCAACACCTAAAGGGGGGCTAGCAGCCCCTTCAATTGTCCCTATTTTCCACAGAGAGTCCTAGATATACAGAAGACATCTTAGTCATCCCGGAACATCCTGCTTTTCCTTAGGACATCCCTATTTTCATCATAGAAATGTTGGAGGTTATTGAGTTATGTGACCCAACGAGCCAAGGAGATAAGTAACTATGCAACCTTTAGAAGACATCTGAATTCAGCTCTGCATAGGGAAGTTTTTTTTAGAAATGTTTATTGTTTTATTATGTTTTTATATATGTTGGAAGCCGCCCAGAGTGGCTGGGACAATCCAGTCAATTGGGTGAGGTATAAACAATAAAATTATTATTATTATTATTATTATTATTATTATTATTATTATTATTATTTAGGGCATCCCTATTTTCATCGGAGAAATGTTGGAGGGTATGGACTAAATTAGCTGGGATAGCAACAGCCCCATTTGTTTGCTTCTGTGATTGCCCTAAACACATGTAAAGTGAGAGGCACAAAGGGGCTTATAATAGGAGCATCGTAAGGAGCATGTAGGGGCGTGGGTGGCGCTGTGGGTTAAACCACAGAGCCTAGGACTTGCCGATCAGAAGGTCGGCGGTTCGAATCCCCGCGACGGGGTGAGCTCCCGTTGCTTGATCACTGCTCCTGCCAACCTAGCAGTTCAAAAGCACGTCAAAGTGCAAGTAGATAAATAGGTACTGCTCCGGCGGGAAGGTAAACTGTGTGCTGTTCTTGTTCACCAGAAGTGGCTTAGTCATGCTGGCCACATGACCCGGAAGCTGTACGCCGGCTCCCTCAGCCAATAAGCGCCGCAACCCCAGAGTCAGTCACGACTGGACCTAATGGTCAGGGGTCCCTTTACCCTTTAAGGAGCTTGTGGGTGAGGGGAGTTAGAATCATAGAATTTGGAAGGGTATATCTAGGGTCATCTAGTCACCCCGCAAATAAATACAGGAATCAGCTAAGGAATCCCTGACAGACCCAGCCTCTGCTTAGAAGCCTCCAATCAATTCTCAGTGATTCAATCAATGAGTTGAATCCTCTCCTCCTTACCTTCCTGTGGTCTGTTGTTGCAGACACTTTTCTCCCAGCCCAGTTCGTTTTTTGGGAACAGAGCTCGGCTGGGGGGGGGGTGGGGAGGTTGGGCAATAGGCTGTAGGAAGATAAAGTTGGGGGGGGTGCTTGGAGGATGGATGGCAGCTAACAGATTGAGGTTGAATCCTGACAAGACCGAAGTACTGTTTTTGGGGGGCAGGAGGCGGGCAGGTGTGGAAGACTCCCTGGTCCTGAATGGGGTAACTGTGTCCCTGAAGGACCAGGTGCGCAGCTTGGGAGTCATTTTGGACTCACAGCTGTCCATGGAGGCACAGGTCAATTCTGTGTCCAGGGCAGCTATTTATCAGCTCCACCTGGTACGAGGCTGAGACCCTACCTGCCTGCGGACTGTCTCACCAGAGTGGTGCATGCTCTGGTTATCTCTCGCTTGGACAACTGCAAAGCACTCTATGTGGGGCTACCTTTGAAGGTGATCCGGAAACTGCAATTAATCCAGAATGTGGCAACTAGACTGGTGACTGGAAGCGGCCGCCGAGACCATATAACACCCGTCTTGAAAGACTTACACTGGCTCCCAGTACGTTTCTGAGCACAATTCAAAGTGTTGGTGCTGACCTTTAAAGGCCTAAACGGTCTTGGTCCAGTATACCTGAAGGAGCATCTCCACCTCCATCGTTCTGCCCGGACACTGAGGTCCAGTGCCGAGGGCCTTCTGGCGGTTGCGTCATTGCGAGAAGCCAAGTTACAGGGAACCAGGCAGAGGGCCTTCTCGGTAGTGATGCCCGCCCTGTGGAACGTCCTCCCATCAGATGTCAAGGAAATAAACAACTATCGTACTTTTAGAAGACATCTGAAGGCAGCCCTGTTTAGGGAAGCTTTTAATGTTTGATAGGTTATTGTGTTTTAGTGTTTTGTTGGAAGCCGCCCAGGATGGGCGGGGTATAAATAAATAAATTATTATTATTATTATTATTATTATTATTATTATTATTATTATTATTTCCTCTCACCTACACAAACCTTTCGGTTTGAGAAGTAGAATCCCCACCTGCCCACACAAAGCAGACATGGGAGAAACAAACATGGCATCTGCTGTTCTGCCCTGAACATGCTTGAAGCTCAGTTCTTCCGTAGTCACCAGCTGATTCACTTCTAAAGAGAATCTTCCAACCTGCGCAATCCTCAGTCACAAAGGTCAACGCATATACCTGGTACCCAACTGTAATGTCGGAAAGATGCCTTTGTCACCAGAAGAAATTGAGTTTTCATAATAGAGTGCTCAACACCACCTCCTGGTTATCTTTGCTGGCCCTCTGTTCTTTGCCACTCATCTTTCCCTGACCGCTGCATTTTCCTTCCTAAATCCTGTGTGTGACCTTGAACATACATAATGCGACCAAGAAGTCTTCTCTCTCTCCCCCCCCCTTGCCCATCATCCTCGCCTCCTCATTCTCCTCCCTCACCTTCCACTTAGAGGTGGCAACTTCTAAGGGAAAACTGGGAAGGGGGAGAGAAGGAGGGTGGCTTTAAAATAATTGGAGGCTGTTAAATAGAGGAGCCCAGCATATCACTCTGGTAATGGAAATAAATTCTGTTGTATTTGCATTTTAATTTTCCACATAAACAAAGGCTCAGAGTGCGCCTTCTTCAGCAGAATTGGCGGCCGGGATTTAATTAGAAATGAAAAGTTTATAGGGTCCTCTTTAATGCGATTAATGCACAGTTAACATTTATCACATGCATATGCTGGAGTTGCCTTTTTGGAGCAGCCATAGGCCATGAAATGAGTTTCTTTTCACTATTTTGAGAACTTGGGAGTGAGGATGCCCACCACCACCAAGGCACACCCTCCTGCCAGCTTGGAGGCCCCCAGAGACTCTAGTTTGCTGCAATATCTTTGAGGGTGGGGAGATAGATAGCCAGGAATGGTCCAGCATCTCAAGCTAGCAGACAGTAGCAGCCTGTAACTCAAAGGGCCTTTGAGGAAAACAACCATTAAATCAGCTTGATCCTTCTCTCTCTCCCGGGCCTTCTTTTATAACCAGACAGTTCACATTCTAAAATGTACACAGGTTTAAATGAATTTGCCATGCAAACAGTGGCCTGGCCACAAAGCTGTGGACATTTGACAACAATAGAATGAAGGCTGTGCATTCCTATCCCTGCCCTGTGGTCAGCAGGTGGCTCTCCAAGGCTGGATCTAGACACAGGGGGAAAAACTTGTCAGGAAAACGTCATAATGGGAAATCACATTAACCAAAAGACGGAACTCCTCAGCGCCATCTGGTGTCACGGTATTATAACGCATTGAAAACACACTTAAAAAATAAATAATGTAGCTGAGTTGCAAGCAGACTTCTATGCTTGTTAATCTAGAGGGCAAGGCCCAAATCAGAGACAGGAACTAAAATGAATTTGCCTCCCAAAAGACTCCTGATGGCTCCCCTTTGCAGAATTTGTAAGATTACTCTGGATATTTGAGTACTTGCCAAACAGCTGGTGTTTGTTACCCAGTTATATTTGATTCAAATAGCTGATATATTTGATAGCATGTGAACTATCAAATATTTTCAGCTACAACATATTGTCACTTACATTTGATCCCAATATGTTTCCAAGCACAATTCAAAGTATTGGTGCTGACTTTTAAAGTTCTAAACAGCCTCGGCCCTGAATACCTGAAGGAGTATCTCCACCCCCATCGCTCAGCCCGGACACCAAGGTCCCACTCCAAGGGTCTTCTGGTGGTTCCCTCACTGTGAGAAGGGAAGTTACAGGGAACCAGGTAGAGGGCCTTCTCAGCAGTGGCACCCTTCCTGTAGAAAGCCCTCACATCAGGATGTCAAGGAGATAAGTAACTATACAACCTTTAGAAGACATCTGAAGGTAGTCCTGTATAGGGAAGCCTTTCAATGTGTAATCTTTGGTTATGTTTTTATATATGTTGGAAGCCACCCAGAGTGGCTGTGGCAACCCAGTCAGATGGGTGGGGTAATAATAATAATAATAATAATAATAATAATAATAATAATAATAATAATAATAATAATATTGGATTACTCTGGATATTTGAGTACTTGCGAAACAGTTGATGTTTGTTACCCAGTTATATTAAATGCAAACAGCTGATATATTCAAAAAATATAAAAATTCCTTCCAGTAGCACCTCAGAGACCAACTAAGTTTGTTCTTGGTATGAGCTTTTGTGTGCATGCATACTTCTTCAGAAACACTGAAACAGAAGTCACCAGACCCTCATATATAGTGAGAGGGTGGGTATTATTCAGAAAGGTGGTGGGAATGGGTGATTGGCTGATAGGTGTGGTAAACCTGTTGATGACTGTTAACAACTGCAATTGGTCTTGCAGGAAAAAGCAAGGGATGAGATGGTTAAAAATTATACTCTATCATGTATAATGAGATAAAAATCCAGCAATGGGAACCCGCATGGCCCCACAGAGAGGTCACTTCAGTGCTGCTGACACAGAGATTTGACTTCACCCCAGAAGCACACTCCATTGGAAGCAAACAGATCCCAACAGTTGTTATCATACTCTTGAGGAACACTGGTCTGCAAAGGAAGCCCTGCATCCTGGCTGTAGAATCCCTGCAGACTGCATTGGCATTTTGGGACATGTTCTGGTTTCACAATCAGTTTAAATAGGAGCACTACTGAGTGTCAACATCATCCGTTATGAACTGAAAGTGTGAAACCAAAGACACTCAATATTCCCTTGTGACTACACGCTGCAAGGAAACATCAAGTTTGCTACTTCACCATCATACGTACTTCATGCATCTGAGCAAGTGGGGTCTAGTTCACAAAAGCTGTCTCAGCCAATTTGTCAGGTGCCACAAGATTCTTTGCTGGTTTTCCTGCTACAGGCACACAGCTATGTCCCTAATATTTCACGACCAATGGGATTTCATACCCAAAAGCTGCCAAAATCAAAACAAGCAAGCGATACCAGCAAGTCAAAATCATTCAGGTGCACATGTTGAGGCAAAAGATTCACATTCAAAGCACAAGTCTGAACTGGGCAAAATGGACAGCTGGGCCAGGTGTTGCTAGCCCAGAGATGGAAAGAAGATAAAGTCCCTACCAGAGAAGAATGGCAAATTTAGTTGATAGACTATGCTGAAATGACGAAACTGACCAGAAGGCTCAGGAACCAGGAAGACCAAAACTTTAATAAGGAATGGGGGAAATTTATAATTTGCCTTGAAGGCCACTGTAAGCAGCTGAAAATGTTAGGATTGCAATAACACTCGTAATGCAACGAGAACTACGGACACAAGGGAGGGATAAAAATTTGGTTATTAAAAAAAGATGCAGTAGAAAAGGTTTAACAACAGAAGGTGGGAAGTCCAGAGATACATGGAAATCTCGTAATTTTTGATGTGTTGTGGTATGATTATAAAATTAAATATGTAAAACCAAATATTATTTTTTTAAAAAATGAATCGGGCAAAATTGGAAATGTTGGGGGATGCTGGATACTTGAATCTTTGCAGGATCTAACTTCCCACTTGCTCCCCCCTCCACTGCAAAGTTCCAAACTCTCAGCCCAAGCCTCTCTCGGCCTGTGCAGGGGGTTTAAAGAACAAACCACACATTAGATGACAACCTGGGTAACGAAGTCCCACGGCTCCTTCTCATTTTCAAAGCACCTGCCTCCTGCCTGGTTGTGTGCGCACTGAAGTGAAGAATGGAAGGGAAGAGAGAGTAGAAGCATTCACCCGTCTGCCTTTCCTCTGAAACTCAACCCTAACCAAGCTTCCTTTCTTTCCAGCAGGATTCCAGACCCATGTTTGCAAGGTAAACACTGTGTGTGGGGTGTGTGTGGGGTGTGTGTGTGTGCTCTATGACCAGCCCTGCACCCCCTAATAATCTGCTGCCCTCTGGTGCAATGGATGGTTCTGCCCCATTGCCGCTGTCAAAGTAAGATTCAGCTATGGTATCATCCTGCTCAGATTCCGCACATGGAATGGGAACACCTGTGTGCTGCCTTGCCCTCTATCTCAAACAGCAAACTGTCTTGCAACTGTGCTAGTACGAACCAAGTTTTGGCACTCTGATCAGCGTTCGTAATTTGGGGCTGAATTATTTGGTGAAAACAATAATGTAGCCGATATGCGCTTATTATTCCCACTATCTCCTGTTTTATAGCTGAAGGAAAGCAGCAATGGCTTCTCTAAACGATTCCAATGGCTTTGAGGAACATCTGCCGAGACTGAAGGAGTCTAGCTACATTCATTGTCGGCACATTATGCCGTCCTCAGAAGTTCTCCGATATATATTCACTAGTAAATCAATTAACTGTGGGATTAGCCAACAGTCCATGTAAGTTATGGGCTTCATTTTCCTCTTTTGGAAAAGTGCTTGTACAGTTGGTACAAAAGCTGATCCCACATAACCCTCACCTTCCCAACCTTGCAAGCTTTTAAAAATAATTTGTGTCCTCGAGTGCCCCTTTCTTAAGCAGTCTATCATCATCAGGCCGGTCTGCCTGTTCTTGCATCCCTCTCTATGCAGGAACATTCCCCTCAGCAGATGTTTTAAAAGTGTGTATGAGTTTTAATTTGTTTTAGTCTATTCTATTGCAGTTTCAGCTTCCTGCTTGTTCTAAATCATGGCTGTAAGTTTTTAGTGATAAGTTTATTGTTTTATCTTTTCTGTAAACCACTTTGAATTTGGTGGGGGGGGTTTTCCTACAATCAGGTGATATACCATATTTTTTTGCTCTATAAGACTCACTTTTTCCCTCCTAAAAAGTAAGGGGAAATGTGTGTGCGTCTTATGGAGCGAGTGCAGGCTGCGCAGCTATCCCAGAAGCCAGAACAGCAAGAGGGATTGCTGCTTTCACTGCACAGTGATCCCTCTTGTTGTTCTGGCTTCTGAGATTCAGAATATTTTTTTTCGTGTTTTCCTCCTCCAAAAACTAGGTGCGTCTTATGGTCTGGTGCATCTTATAGGGCAAAAAATACGGGGTCTGGTGCGTCTTATAGGGCGAAAAATACAGTATGCGTTTTGTGAAATAAATAAATATCCTACATCCACTTTCCAATGCTGTAAGCACTTCTGGTGGCAAGGTTTCACATTTTTTACAAAAAGCCCCTTTGAAATTATATGTTGGACATTGTCTATCTCCTTGCAATATTGTTTTATATCAGCCACGAGAAAGGAGGGAGCAAGAGGCTGGATTCAGTTATTTTCCCCCTCTCCCTCTGTTTTCAAGGTAAGCAGGGACAACCTTTGTTCTTTGAGAAGGAGAGGTAATGATGGTAATGGACACTGATGGACCAGATGATTACCAGTTCATCAGCCATGCCGTGGAGCCTTCAAGACATGAACTGGAGCCAAAACAAGATGCTCCTTCTCCACCGATCATCTCCAGCATTAGATAATAAATAAATTATTATTATTATACCCCGCCTATCTGGCTGGGTTTCCCTAGCCACTCTGGGCAGCTACCAGCACATATAGAAACGTTATAAAACATCAACCATTAAAAACTTCCTGATACAGGGATGCTTTCAGATGGCTTCTAAAAGAATCCTGTTAAAGGGATCCAGGGGTGCAGATTCTGTCTGATGCCCAGACGTGGGCTAGGGCCATGCCACAGCCCCAATGGGGACCCCTCGAGGTGTCCCTATTTGATGCAAGTCATAGGGCTCCCCTGTTGGTGATCTACCCTTAGTTGGACTCCCTGCAGATGGGCGGGAGTCGAGATATAGGCGGGCTTCACCCAATGCCTAAGCCAAACTGCTCACATCTGTAACCAATGAAGTTGTGGCCTGTTTGAACCCATAAGCCAAAATCCACTTGTCTGTGTGTTTATTTATCCACTAGGGAACTGTGGGTCATGGGGCCTTGGCATCTCCTTGACATCTGATTGGAGGGCGTTCCACAGGGCGGGTGCCACTACCATGAAGGCCCTCTGCCTGGTTCCCTGTAACTTCACTTCTCGCAGTGAGGGAACCGCCAGAAGGCCCTCAGAAGTGGACCTCAGTGTCTGGGCTGAATGATGGGGGTGGAGACACTCAATGAGAGGTAGCAATGAACTGGAAACTCTGGCAAAAATGTACCTTCATAAGGTTAGGCCATACAACCAATATAAGCAACAGAAAGCAGCGGAAACAGCTTCCAAAGCTTAAAATTTTGTTCCCCCAACAACTCTGCGGGTGTCAGGAATATGGCAAACCTACTCTACACATTGGGAGATCTTGACTGGCCCAGGATCTCCCCTTACATAGACAAACTCTATGCACTTATGCTGCTACTTGACCTTGAAAGCCCTTCACGGCCTAGGACCCTCGTACCTACGGGACCACCTCACCCGGTATGCCCCACGGAGAGCCTCACGGTCCATAAATAGCAACACCCTAGTGGTCCCAGGCCCTAAGGAAGTTAGATTAGCTTCAACCAGAGCCAGGGCCTTTTCAACACTGGCCCCGGTCTGATGGAGCGCTCTGCCTCATGAGACCAGGGACCTGCAGGATCTGATTTCTTTCTGCAGGGCCTGTAAGACAGAGTTGTTCCGCCTGGCCTTTGGCTTGGAGCCAATTTGATTCCCTCCCCCTCTTTCTTTTTTATTTTTCCTTTCTCCTCCTGTGATGAGGCTGCATTTTAATATTTTAATGATTCAATATTCTAATGTATTTTAATCTTGTTTTTAAGTTGTATTCATTCAACTTGTTTTTATTATTGCTTGTTAGCCACCCTGAGCCCGGCCTTGGCTGGGGAGGGCGGGGTATAAGTAAAAATTATTATTATTATTACTACTCACTTAGAGCTCCTTCTCATGGGCACTGAATGCATGGCTGGCAGTGGGTGGAATGGCAATCAGAACCATTCGTGGTCGGTGTGTGACTGCCAAGTTCTACATTTGAGTGTGTGAACAGCAAGGCTGTCACGAGACAGATTGACACATGAGACAAACCACAAAATGGTGTTCCCCCAGCCACCAAGGAAGAAGGGGTGAGTGAAGATCTACATCAGGAACAAGGTGGGGGATAAAGATTCACATCGGAATCTGCTGCCCCTGTGAATCCTGCCGCCTGAGGCAGTCGCTTCCTCTTGCCTCATGCGTGGGCCGGCCCTGGTGAACAGCCCTACATTCAATAGTCAGTGAAAACATTTGGATCTTAGGCTAACTGAGGAGTCATTGGAACCTTTCGTGAGAAGAAGAGAAGTATTTGACCAGCTGGATTAGAGAGTAAAAGAATTCACTAGGAAACCGAATGTATTTTAGACAGGCAAGTGTGTCGCAAAATGTTGAAAACTCTCACATTGGGCCAAACCTGATGTGAATAGCAATTTGCAGACTAAAGGCTAGAGTTCAGTCTGCAGGTAAATGATGGAGGTTTTTTTTTCTCCTAATGAAACTAGCAGTTTTAGGCCTGCCAGCTTCCTTAGAATCTCATGTGAGCCCCTTGAAGGAAGAGTGGGGTATCAGTACGCTAAATAATAAAGTCTGTACATAAAACCAACCACTTTTAAAACATAAATCAAATCCAGACATTTGTCATCTCAACAGTTTCAGCCTTTGAAAGTCAGCACCTCTAAATATACCTCAGTGCTGTTATTTGTTCTCCAACTTTTGACATGCTTTGTTTCCCCAGCCATGGCAGATGCTCTTTTTGCCACCAGCTGACCACAAGTCATGCAACATTACCCAATTTCAAGGAAGTGCAAAAAAGCAAAAAAAGGAGAGCAAACTGAGAAGTTTTGAGCAAGGAAACTACAACAGACCAACACAAATGAATGAACATTTCCAGGGAGAAGCTTGCAACGACAGAGGCAGGTTCAAGTCTGAGAGAAGAAAGAAGAACCACTGACTCTTCATTTACATTTTGGTCAAAAAACAGAAGCAAATCCAGTCGCCTAAGCAGCAGCCTTGAGCTTCACACAGGCAAAATGCACATGGCTTATCCCAACATCTTGAAACAATCTTCTGAATCAACACGTTCCAAAATCGTCACCAGAACAAAAATCATCCTCTTCAGCTGTTTCTCCTGCATAATTGACATTTGCCCAGGTGTTTTTAGCTCAAAATGCCAACCCAGAGCACCAGTAAGTAAGTAAACGAATGAATAAATGAAGTGTGTGGCAAAAGCTTTCATATTTTTATTAACAGGCTCTGCATCGAAATATGGCAAACCAAATGCCATGTTTATTGTGGCACAAGCTACAATAAATGGGTTAGCCTTCACATTGGCTATTTTTGCCAGCACAGTAGGGCACGTTGAATGTTTCAACTTTCAAATTCCCAAAAGTGAGGGGTGTTAGAAAAAATTCTAACATGACTTGGGAACTCAAAAGATATTTGGGCTAAGTGAATATAATTTTGTTTTGCTTGGTAAGTAAAATGTGTTTTAAATTGCATAGAAATCATGAAAAGTGATTGCCAAGATTTTGAGTTATTATTACTATTAGGCATTACCTGACATTTTCAGAAAGTAAAATTAAAACCCTTTAGTTTTCCAAAAGCAGTTTATGTGCTCCTTCATAAAATGTACTTACCAAGCTAAATGTTGCCTAGTCACAAAAATAGTATCAGATTTAGCATTCATAGACTTTAGAATTCATAGACATAGAACATCTAGTTTAACCCCCTGCAATGCAAGAATATGCAGTTGTCCCATACAGGGATCGAACTTGCAACCTTGGCATTATCAGCACCATGCTCTAACCAACTGAGCTATTTTGTATTTTAAGACTTCACTGAAGAAATTTGCAAAAATTAAGTTTCACCCCCTAAAATGACATGTCCTACTAGCACAGCCTTCAACAAACTGGTTCCCTGCAGATATTTTGGGCTAACTCAGATACTCCTCTGGACGGTGGAACGATAGAGACAGTAGCTCAACAGATGACTTCTTTACTGGCGCCGTATAAAGGAACAGATATGTTTGTAACCCGATACGAATTGCTGGGCCACTGTATTTTTCTTGCAGGTGTATTTGAATTCTACCATCAGGTACAATGGAAAGAGATCTAATTCTCAGCTGCTTTGCTCCCAGCTCCCTCCCTCCCCACACAGAGCATGTTAAACATGAAGTATAACATGAACATTCTCAGATGTGAACAGCTATTCTCAATCACCGAATCAACAGTGGGGTCAGAAGGGAGCTCCGGAGCCAGGGAATATTAGGTAACAGTGCTGAGGCCCCGATCAGCCCGACCGTTTCTTCTGTTGCCACCCAAGGCAGAGCTACAATTGCTAAGGGCAAAGAGGGTGGGTTAGGATTTCCAAAGGGAAACGGCCTGAGAGGCGGGGAAAATGGGAGGATTTGAAGAAAGGTCTCATTAATAAACCAGGGCAGCAGGCAACAAAAAGAGGAGAGATGAAATATAATGCGGAGAAATGCGCCCAGGGTGACTTTGCAAACCCACGCTACTTTGCCTACATGCAAGTATCAGCAAAGAGTCATATCTTATGCCAAAAAGCAAGGACACACACAGAGAAACCTTTTGCTCCTCTGCAACATTCCAGTTACACTAGGAGGTGATGTCCATATCTAGACACAAGCCCTGCTCTGTGCTTGCCAGATGCTGTTTGTGATTGTTGCTGCCGTATCTTGCTAGGAAGGCGGGGAGCAGCTAAGACCAGGCCACTTACAGAACGTTCACTACTTTACTAATACGTGCAAACCAAGAAAGCAAAAACCAGGGTATACCGTGTGCTCTAAACGTTCTGTTCTCATCTACAGCTTGTTGACTTCTACATCCAAGTGCCAACATCGTACCTTCCAATATTTCACAGATGACAACGTGGTAGGGGTTTTTGTTTTCCTTTCTTTCGCAATTTAACTTCCTTTCTTTTTTCCTGCCTCTGAAGCCAAGTGTCAACCTTCCTTAAAGCCATCAAGGCTGAAGCAAGCACATCCCATTCTCCCAGATAAATAGTTCACTGTTACTTCTGGTTCTGAATCTGTTCTGATCTGGCGCCAGATCAAGATCTCAGTTGCATCCCATACGACTTTTTTTTTTTAATGGTCTCCTCCCACTCCCTCTTTCAACCTTTTATTTGGGGCAGAAGGGCAGGTGGAGGGAACCACAAATGAACCTTTGCAGAGAGCAAAATGTATTCTCTTGCATACTGCAACACACACTTGTGAATAGTTACATATAGGCTACAAATAAGCAGTTAATAGCAACTTCGTAGCAAGAAAAATGATCAAGGTCTCCTGTAAATGGGGGAAGAAGATCTGGGCCTTTTAACAAAAGGCCCATGTTTGGGGCCAGCCAGCAGGAAAAGGATAATAAATAACATAGAAGTATCATAAAACTTCAACAGAACTTCGGTTGCCCTCACAACTCTTTCACCCTCGTCGTATAAGCTTGGAGATCAGAATACATGCCTTCAAAACCTTCCTCAGACGAACACACCTTGTCTGTGAAGCCTTCCTGCAGCTCAGTCCAAGTTGTGGGATAGCCAGCTTCGTATAACCAACACACTTAAGTCTAATTAATGCATGAAGGAGTTAATACTGTAGATTAAGCTGTCCTACCAGGCTTAGTTAAATCACTTCCCATCACCTGGGAGGAACTAGACTTTGTTCTCCTCTACTCTACTTGAAAAGCTCCATGTGTGAAGAGGTTTGAGCTAATTGCCCCAGCTCAGTCTGACTGGCTCTCACCTGTGCTCCTACAGCAATAATTTAGGAACTTTCACCGCTTTAGAAATAAGCCAAGTTTTAATTCCTGTGCATTCTAATTGATGTAAGGGAAAGCACATGAATCTGACCTTTGGAGCCTGTAAATAAGCAATTTTTAAACTTACCAAATATGTGGTCTTTTCCTATGCTGGAGGAGGAGGGAAGCTTTGGAAATAAACTTTTTAAGGGAACATTTTGGAACTCACTTTAAAGGGCAGCTTTTAAGGCTTTACAGCCTATATTTCCACACTTTTCTTTGCTGCATGTTTTGTGATTCTAAATCTCTGTTGGGTTTCTCTCACCAAAGAGTACTTTCCCCAAACTTTAGCTTTGGGCATCCAGGAATTCTCCTTTTTACACCTGTTTTTTCCTTGAGCAAGGGAGTTGAAGTTCTTCCCCTGCACTGATGGTACTAGCACTACATAAATAATAGCTAATAATGATAGCTAATAATCAATTGGTCCAATAAAGGATATATCACCACAGCTTTTGTTCTGGGAGGACAGAGGAATACAATACCCCTAAACATTTTGTGAATCTTTGTACTTTTGTCCATTTACTGTATTTATTTTTCCCTGATTTGAACTATAAAATGGTGATTTTCTTGAGTCAAAATGAGAGTACCCCTAAACAGTTTTTTAAGGACAAAAGCACTGCATATCTCCATATCACAGCCTTGGAGCCTAATGTGGCTATTAAATACATTAACAGCAATCCTGTGTGTTCATCCATTTCAATGGCAGCTCAGACGCTGCAGAAATTCTGCTGCCCATCTCTTGGCAAGAGCAGGTTATGGAAAAATACATTAAATCCTTCCTCAATTGCACTGACTGCCAATCAGCTTCTAGGCCTAATTCTAGTAATTTCCTATGAAACTGGGGGAAAGTTCTCTGTCACTTCAGAAGCCTTTTCTCCCAAGTTATCTTCCTGTGCCCTGGTATCAGCCAGAGAGAATCTTCTCTGGGCACTCTCTATGTCAGGTATTGGGAATCTTTGACCCTCTAGAGCATGGGTCAGCAAGCTTTTTTCAGCAGGGGGCCGGTCCACTGTCCCTCAGACCTTGTTGGGGGCCGGACTATATTTGGGGGGCGATGAACGAATTCCTATGCTCCACAAATAACCTAGAGGTGCATTTTAAATAAAAGCACACATTCCACTCATGTAAAAACATGCCGATTCCCAGACCGTCGGCGTACCAGATTTAGAAGGCGATTGGGCCGGATCCAGCCCCCAGGCCTTAGTTTGCCTACCCATGCTCTAGAGAGTGCTGAACTACAACTCCCATCATCCCTGGCCATGGGCCATGTTTTCTGAGGCTGATGGGAGTGGTGGTTCGGCAACATCTGCAGGGGCAAAGTTTCCCTGTAAGTAAGATCCATGGAACTTCACACTACTGCAGGCTTCTCTGTTGCCGGAGAACCACCTTAGCGACATCTTTGCACAACCTCTGGAGCCACTCTAAGGCCTGCCTTGGTTCTCAAGCTTTAAAAACTTGAAAGAAAGACAATAAGGTTAGCTAGATGTAAGTCAGGTGTGCGCCCCCAAGTGCACATTGGAATGAAGGCGCTATGCTGTGGTAGGTTTCGTTTACTGCATACTTTGATGTGCATCTGTGCACGTTCCTAGAAAGGAGTGCTCGGCTGATAAGAAGATTGCATCTCAGATCTGTAATCATGGGGATTCCCTTCAGAGATTCTAAGTTATTTTACTGAGTTTTCAGATTTAAAAAGCAAGCACACACATTGGGTGTAACCATGCGCTTGGAATTTGTGCGGCACCAATTTTGAAAAAAAGCAAAGAGCATTAGGTAAAGGTAAAGGGAACTCTGACCATTACGGTCACGGACAACTCTGGGGTTGCAGCACTCATCTCACCTTACTGGCCGAGGGAGCCAGCGTACAGCTTCCGGGTCATGTGGCCAGCATGACTAAGCCGCTTCTGGCGAACCAGAGCAGCGCATAGAAATGCCATTTACCTTCCTGCCGGAGCAGTACCTATTTATCTACTTGCACTTCGGGATGCTTTCGAACTGCTAGGTTGGCAGGAGCAGGGACCGAGCAACGGGAGCTCATACCGTCGCGGGGATTTGAACCACTGACCTTCTGATCGGCAAGTCCTAGGCTCTGTGGTTTAACCCACAATGCAAAGAGCATTAGTGGACACTTTAAAAAAGCAAACAGTGCAGAGATATTGTCCAAATGGAAAAATACATGTTTGGAAAAATACTGGCCCTCGGTATAGTCCCACTAGAAAATCAAGCCAACTTGAAACTGGGATTGCCTCGGATGGGAAGTGCAGATGTTCACAAAGCGATTCTCTCTGGGACCGCCATTGTAGCATTTGCTTTTTCATCCCCCACGCCTTCCACTGTTCCTCCTGCTTCCACGTAAGAGGACAAATGCAGGTACTGTTCTCCTGTTCCCATGCCTTCCTTCCCCTGCCATGCCTCCCAGCAGTGAATCCGCCCCCCCCCCCAGCCTCCTCCGTTGGTCCACCAGCATCAAACTATCCCTGTTGTCCATTTCCCAGCAACAAGAGCTCTTGTTACAAAGTTATTGATTGGTTTTCCTACAGACGGATGGGCTTGTCAAGGTCCCCCCCCCTCCCTTTCCCTACCCTCCTCGCGGAATCCACCTCTGTATGGGCTTATTGTTGCCTCTCGGGGGGATAGGATTGCATAGGGGGACCACCCTCGGAGCAACGTCCCTCACACACAGACCACAGACTGTAATAAATAGAGCCGGGCTGAGCGATAATAAAAGCAATTGAGTGGGCATAAGATTTATATCTCCTCATATTTGAAGTGATTGTTTTATTGAGTTCCCGGTACGGTTAGGATGCTATTTATTTATTTATATGTTTATGGGGGGGTTTTACAGCGCGGCCAAGCGCCCTTCCCCGTTTTCTTGGGTGGGTGGGTGGACCCACACCCGGGGAAAAGCTGTGGAAGGAAAAGGCGACAGGCCTTTTGGAAAAAGGAGTCCTTTAAGGAGAGTGGTTCTCAGGCACCGATCGCCCTCTTGCTTTCTCTCTGCTGCCATACTGCTAGCTGGAGATTCTCGCAGGGACAGCGCGATGGTTAAAGAAGCATAAAGTCTGTGCTCAGGAGTGGGAGGGGCCTTGCTGCATAGAGAAATCTAGCTTAATAGTAACGATAACGATCACATTCACCCGGTGCTATACCAGCTGCACTGGCTTCCGGTGGAGTACAGGATCAGGTTTAAGGTGCTGGTTTTATCCTTTAAAGCCCTATACGGCCTAGGACCCTCGTACCTACGGGACCGCCTCTCCTGGTATGCCCCACAGAGGAACTTACGGTCTTCAAACAAAAACATCCTGAAGGTCCCAGGCCACAGAGAGGTTAGGCTGGCCTCAACTAGAGCCAGGGCTTTTTCGGCTGTGGCTCCAATCTGGTGGAACGCTCTGTCACAAGAGACTAGGGCCCTGCGGGACTTGACATCTTTCCGCAGGGCCTGCAAGACAAAGCTGTTCCACCAGGCCTTTGGTCAGGGCACAGCCTGACTCTCTCCTTTGGCAATCTTCACAGAACTTTAGCCTAATGGTTGCCATCAATTTGAGTTGAATTAATTTTATAATGAAATGATTTTAGAATGTTGTACTATTTCATTGTTGTTAGCCGCCCTGAGCCCGGCTTTGGCTGGGGAGGGTGGGATATAAATAGAATTATTATTATTATTATTAATACATTCTAGTATTGGATATGCATTTCCTTGGAAAAGAACACAATGTTTGCAAAAGAGGATATCATTGAATGGCAGGACATTTGTGGAGCGGAATGGGTAGCTGTCCCCCCAACTTTTAAAAACCACATGGGCACATATATGAAAAAGCAATTTCACACACACCTTTTTTAAAAGCAACACCACCACCTGATGTGCACCTATGGAATGATGGGATGTAGATATTAGGGGAGCGCACCAGCCACAAGATTCAACTTGCATCTGTATCTGTCGCTTTGGAAAGCAGGCTGAGCTGTTGTAGAACCACTCTCTTTGCCATTCAAATTGTTATTTGGGACAAAATTGCATGTGTTTAAAAATGAAGGTCTGTTTCCTCCAGATTTGCTATAATAGGGAGTCTAAGAATGGCTATAACCTTTTTTTCCCCCTTTCCCGCAGAAGTGGATAAAATTTACAGGCGCAGCACTCCCTCTAGAGTAGATTAAGCCTGTCAAAATGTAGATAGATAGATAGATCCAGGAGGTTTTTGAAGCAGGGCACCTTTGGAGTTTATTTTTTAAAACAAAGGAAAAGTCTCCTCCCCCCCCCCAAAAAAAAAAATCCTGCAAAAATTGGATGCCGTTTGCAGGCACGGTTACCCTTTCCGAGAGGATGAAGCCTGCCAAAATTCAGAATGGCGGCCTTGGTGGTTCTTCCACAAGGGCAGATTTTACTGTTTTGACATAGGTACGTTAGGACTCATAGTGTTAGCGGTGGAAAAAATATTGTGGATCCCCGAGAAATACTGAGGCGAGGGACATATTGCCATCCCAGCAAGGGCCCTGTTACCCCAAGGATCACTGGCAGAGGAGTTATGGGAATATAACCTCTTCTCTCTCAGAGAGACATCTGTCTCTGTTGGCTTGCAGGGGTGGGTGAGTGTGAAAATAGTATAAATCACACCCACCCAACACAAGGACCCTGTTACTCCAAGCTCATTGGTGGGCAGTGCCTTGTGGTCAGTGGACATGGGGGACTCGGCTAGTCTCCTAAATGTTTCCATGGTGTCCCCTTCCCAAAGTCCGGGAAGCTTCTACCCAGTTTTGGGAGGGAGACATGATGCTCATGGCATGACATCGCAACATTGGGACATCATACATGTCAGCGTCCCCCGTCCCTGCCCTTGCAAGCTGGAGTCTCTGGCCTTAATCTTCCCTACACAAAAAAAAATTACCACATGTCACTGTTTGTGGAGGTGGTGGTAATAATAATAATAATAATAATAATAATAATAATAATAATTAATAATAATAATTTATTTATACCCCGCCCATCTGTCTGGGTTTCCCCAGCCACTCTGGGTGGCTCCCAACAGAATATTCAAAACAGAATAAAACATCAGATATGAAAAACTTCCCTATCCAGGGCTGCCTTCAGATCTCTTCTAAAAGTCAGAGAGTTGTTTATTTCCTCGACATCTGATGGGACGGCGTTCCACAGGGTGGGTGCCACCACCGAGAAGGCCCTCTGCCTGGTTCTCCCTCCCCACCACCCTCAATGATTATTGGGGTTATAACGGAGATATCTCCACGGACTTGCATGGGGAAAGACTTATATCTACATGAAAAACAAAGAGTTTTTAATCCCTCCCCCAAATCAGTGTGATTAGAATGTCCTGGAAAAATAAATCACTCTGGTTTAAAGCTAGACCTGTATGTCAAAATGGAAGATTCCGCTCCTTTGGAGCTTTGGGTGTTTCCCCAGTCAACCTGGTCTCATTTCTCAGGTGGGGGCCACAGGCGAATGGGGGTGTGTGTTTTGGGACATCTGAAGTCACGAGGAAGCTTAGGGAGTCCCTAATCATGTGGCGCTGTGGGTTAAACCACAGAGCCTAGGACTTGCCAATCAGAAGGTCGGCGGTTCGAATCCCCGCGACGGGGTGAGCTCCCATTGCTCAGTCCCTGCTCCTGCCAACCTAGCAGTTTGAAAGCACATCAAAGTGCAAGTAGATAAATAGGTACCGCTCCGGCGGGAAGGTAAACGGCATTTCCGTGCGCTGCTCTGGTTCGCCAGAAGCGGCTTAGTCATGCTGGCCACATGACCTGGAAGCTGTACGCCGGCTACCTCGGCCAATAAAGCGAGATGAGCGTCGCAACCCCAGAGTCGGCCATGACTGAACCTAACGGTCAGGGGTCCCTTTACCTTTAATCTACTTCACAATGTACCTTGTTAACCGCGCGATCATCTGACAAGGAAATGGGAGAACCGTCCCCAAATCATTCCAATTCACCTTATTCTGTGAGGTGGGCACAAAGCTGATGAACAACCCCTGTCAATATCCCGGTTGCCACAACTAGTATATGGGGGGTGGGATGGGACACAACAATTGATCTTTGTACTTGCTTCGGAAAGTATGACTCAGTGATCACAACAGCCGCTGCCACCGCCTTTTAAATCCTGAGACGCCAGCAGCAAAACCAAACTAACATATCGTATGTTGACAACATTTTGTCGCCCACATAATATCTATCACATGGCAGAGGTTGCCTTTCTCGGAGCACTGTGGGATGGAGCCAATTCCTTGATTCTCACTGCCTGCTTTAAAAAAGTAACATCTTTGTCATCAGTGAAATCAGAAGCTAACTAAGCCATTTAGCATGCCCACAAACAAATGCAGTGAAATATTGCAGTGTGGAATATTTTTGTTCAGGATTCCATTTCCATCTCCTAATAATAATAATAATAATAATAATAATAATAATAATAATAATACTTTAATTATTTATACCCCGCCCTCCCCAGCCAGAGCCGGGCTCAGGGCAGCTAACACCAATAAAATTACAATAAAACATAATGTGTGTGTGTGGGGGGGGAAACAAACAAACAAACAAAAACCAGTTTATTAAAATACGGGTTAAAATACAATTTAAAATGTAGCCTCATTTTAATAGTAGCCCATAAATCAAAACCATAAGGAGAGGGAAGCATAAGGGTCAGACTGAGTCCAAACCAAAGGCCAGGCGGAACAGCTCTGTCTTGCAGGCCCTGCGGAAAGATGTCAAGTCCCACAGGGCCCTAGTCTCTCGTGACAGAGCGTTCCACCAAGTCGGGGCCAGAACTGAAAAGGCCCTGGCCCTTGTTGAGACCAATCTAACCACCTTGCGGCTTGGGACCTCCAAAGTGTTGTTATTTGTGGACCTTAAGGTCGTCCGCGGGGCATACCAGGAGAGGCAGTCCCGTAGGTACGAGGGTCCTAGGCCACATAGGGAGGTCAAAACCAGCACCTTAAACCTGACCCTGTACTCCACCGGGAGCTAGGGTAGTTGGTATAGCACTGGTTGAATGTGATCATATGGCATTCCATTCCCACAGCCCTCACTAAGCTGTTTTCTTTTTGGGGAGAGGGTGCCCCCAATTCCCTCCTTCCACTGTGTTTAATAAATTTTGAGCTTCCCCAAGCATACTGATACTTCATTCTCGTGCATGCTTGACATTTTTGGTACCTAAGGTTCAGTACTTGGATTATTTAGATCACTATTAATGTGCTTGTGCGCATGTGTTTCAAACCGACATGCAATGGTGAATAGACAACATGGGATTCTGATCCATGATATCACAGACACTGTCCAGTAGGTAGGAACTTTAGAATTACCATGCTATATCTGACCAAGTTCTGTCTAGACAGCACTCTTGCTTCCAACCGTGGCCATCAAGATGCCTCTGGAAGTTCACAAGTTCACACAGGAGATGGCTATTCCATACCTGGTAGCTGGAGATAAACTGTCTGTGTGCATAGGGGTTATACTGAGCAAATAACTGTTGGCTTTTCTGCATGAATTTTTCTAATCCCTTTTTATTAAAGCCCTCTCTAATCTATCAACAGATCTTGTGGCAATGAATTGCATAAGTTAATTATGCATTGCATGGAGAAGTCTCTCCTCTTGACAGTCCTGAACTACTACCAGTTAGGTGACCTTGAGAGTTAATGTTATGAGAGGGGGCAGGATAGATAGATGATAGATATAGATAGATAGATAGACAGACAGACAGACAGACAGACAGATAGAACTAACATCTATCTATCTATCTATCTATCTATCTATCTATCTATCTATCTATCTATCATCTATCATCTCCCTAGCCCTTCTGATTTTCATCATCATCATCATCATCATCATCATAATTCTGCCAGCCACTCTGGGCAGCTCCCAACAGAATATTAAAAACACAATAAAACATCAAACATGAAAAACTTCCCCAAACAGGGCTGCCTTCAGATGTCTTCTAAAAGTCAGATAGTAGTTTATTTCCTTGACATCTGATGGGAGGGCATTCCACAGGGCGAGTGCCACTACAGAGAAGGCCCTCTGCCTGGTTCCCTGCAACCTCACTTCTCACAGGGAGGGAACCACCGGAAGGTCCTCAGAGCTGGACCTCAGTGTCTGGGCAGAACGATGGGGGTGGAGACGCTCCTTCAGGTATACTGGGCCGAGGCCGTTTAGGGCTTTAAAGGTCAGCACCAACACTTTGATTGATTGAAATATACCAGGAGCCAATGTAGGTCTTCCAGGACCGGTGTTATATGGTCTCAGCGGCCACTCCCAGTCACCAGTCTAGCTGCCGCATTCTAGATTAATTGTAGTTTCCGGGTCACCTTCAAAGGTAAATTTAAACCCCCCCCCCCATGTTCTCCATGTTTTCCTCCAACCACCTGGATCTTTTCTATTGCCGTTTTCTATACATTTTCCATTTCCGTATTTCCTTTTTGAGATGGGACATCCGAAACAACACACAATGTTCTGAGTGTGGTCACTCCAATTATTTTCATAAGTCATATTATGCTGCCTGCCTCTTTCAATCCTTCCTTAACTTGAAAGGGTTGGATTTAAAATCAGGAAGCAATAGAAAGCAGAGAATAAGCAGAAGCGAAGACAAATCCTGAGCGATAGCAAGAGTGCTCAGGAGGTGGCCATTTCAGTTCCACAAAACTACATGCCCTCCAACATTTCTCTGATGAAATAAGGAGATCCCATTTCATTGTTGTTATTATTATTATTACCCCACCCATCTGAATGGGTTACCTCAGCCACTCTGAATGGCTTCCTACGTATATAACAACATAATAAAACATTAAAAATTAAAATTTCCCCTACACAGGGCTGCCTTCAGATGTCATCTAAAGGTTGTACAGTTCCTTATCTCCTTGGCTAGGGGGTCACATAACTCCATATCCTCCAACATTGCTCTGATGAAAATAGGGACGTCCTAAGGAAAAGCGGTGCATTCTAGGATCAATTTGCAAACCAGGCCGGCTTCTGTTAATCCAGAACTGTCCCTGGAAAATAGGGACACTTTGGTTGTGCTACGGGGAGATGAAAATGCAATGGAGGAATTAAATATAAAATTTGTAGAAAGTGGGATATATAACCACCTTCTCTGTTTCTGATGTTCTAACTGTGAGGACCATTGCTTTTGTAGCCATCATGGCAACACCTCTGTGCAAGAGAGGGGGAACAGCTGGCTTGGGGAGAAACCCAAAATTTGCTGAAGTGCATTTTTCTAAATAGAAAAATCTCTGAGCAAAAAAAGCCCAATGAGTACTGAGCATGTTCAGCAGCCACCAAATGCCGTCTCGCTGGGGGAGACTCAGAAGAACAGGTAAGAAGGGAACTGGAATGGCGTATTCTGGAAGGTGGCATGGCTAATTGGCTGGAACACTGAACATTCGACACTGCAACATTTTGTTGCAGGTTCAGTAGCAATAATAATAATGATAATAATGATAATAATGATGATGATGATGATGATGATGATAATAATAATTTTGTAATGTGTATAAATTGTAAGGGGATGATAGGATGCAAGCAGATGCCAAACTATAACTTGCTGACATATTGTATTCTCTAGACTTCTTACTGTAACTCTCAAATGCAAAGATTCCAGGAAAATGTGTAACAGAGGATTTTCCACATGGACTAAACGGGATGGGGATTAAATCAAAGCATACAAAAGTGTGCCAATTCAGCTTCAGATTTTTAACGAAAGAAATTAAAGGCACACCTAGATTGTATTCTCAGCTGAGCTTTCTCACATGGTATTCTCAGCTTTCTGTGCACTAGCACTGAAAGGCAGGAAATTGAAAAATGAGGAAAATAAACCCGGTGACCAGCAGTCAGTCTCCTGCCATCAGGGATCTTGAAATAAGGTCCTTTGACACAGCTAGGAGTCACCCCAAGGAGTTATCCCAGGACGTGATCCATCTCACTCCTTGTAACAGCATCTCACTCAATCTCTTTAAAAATGCACATGTAGTTAAAAGCTCAGAGGAAAAGAGCGGTTGTGTCCTTAGCATGACCCACCTTCATGGCTCTGTTGGAACATCATTCTTGTTGGTCTTCCTGCTCCTGTTTTTCAGCCCCACTAGTCTGTTCTAAGGGACGCGGGTGGCGCTGTGGGTTAAACCACAGAACCTAGGACTTGCCGATCAGAAGGTTGGCGATTCGAATCCCTGTGACGGGGTGAGCTCCCGTTGCTCGGTCCCTGCTGCTGCCAACCTAGCAGTTCGAAAGCACATCAAAGTGCAAGTAGATAAATAGGTACCACTCCGGCAGGAAGGTAAACGGCGTTTCCGTGCGCTGCTCTGGTTCCCCAGAAGAGGCTTAGTCATGCTGGCCTCATGACCCGGAAGCTGTACGCCAGCTCCCTTGGCCAATAAAGCGAGATGAGCGCCGCAACCCCAGAGTCAGTCACGACTGGACCTAATGGTCAGGGGGTCCCTTTACCTTTTTAGTCTGTTCTAAATGCTGCTGCTGCTGTTGTTCATTCTCATCACTGATTTCCCCGTCTTCGTCTTCACTTTAAGCTCCTTCTACTCACTTTCAAATGCCCCCCCAATGGTCCTGCTCCACTCTCTCCCTATCCTTCTCAAGGGACTCGCAGAAGAGGTGCCAAACGTCTAATTGAACCAAAAGTTATATCTTCCCCACTATTTCCAGTGCTCAGGGCAACGAGTGCTGTCGCTTATGCAGTGAAAAGCCACCATCCATGAAGGGGAAGGAGGGAGGTATCAGCAGGCTCAGGGGAGACCCGAAGTTTGCAGAAGTAGGAGGAGAAAATAAAAAATATTTCGCAGGGAAATGGCAGGGAACCCCAAGAACGGCATTGGCCCAGTATACCTGAAGGAGCGTCTCCACCCCCATTGTCCAGCCCAGACACTGAGGTCCAGCTCCAAGGGCCTTCTGGCTGTTCCCTCACTGCGAGAAGTGAGGTTACAGGGAACCAGGCAGAGGGCCTCCTTGGTAGTGGCTCCCGCCCTGTGGAATGCCCTCCCTTCAGATGTCAAGGAAATAAACAACTATCTGACTTTTAGAAGACATCTGAAGGCAGCCCTGTTTAGGGACGTTTTTAATGTTGGGTGTTTTTAATATTCTGTTGGTAGCCTCCCAGAGTGGCTGGGGAAACCCAGCTAGATGGGTGGGGCAGAAATAATAAATTATTATTATTATTATAGAACAATCCCAACGGGAGACTAAGGACTCACCCGTATTTAATGCAAGTTTCCTGTACCACCATTAATGCTCCATTGTCCGTATGACGTCCTCCTTCAAATCTCTGCCTTCCCCCAATTCCCCTTCTCTCAGTTCTGACTTTCTCATACCAGGGATACTCCAAAAAGAAGACAGCATGAGGAAATCTGGGCCGAGGGAAGTGTGGGAAGACGGTGATTTTGAGGAGAATGTCATATGCACCATGGAGAATTAATAGCGACACAAGAAGCTTAATATCCTCCTTAAACAGCAGCATGGAAGAGCCCTGAGCAACTATAGGGAGGGGATAGAATATCAGATGGGAGGGGATATGGAATGGAATATCCTGAAAAGGAGCATCCCATACGGAAACATTTTGTTTCAGGACTTGTTCTCTCTGTTCCCCGGGCTTTTTCAGGCAGTATCTTACCACTGGTACGCCTTTAAATATAAGAAGTGACCCCCTTTCTCTTTTATTGCATCCAAGCACTACTCATCCATTCATCTGGACTTTTCCTGGTTTCCATTTTCCTTTCCATCCTCTGGTCCTAATTTCTGCCTGCAAACTTTCGGACAGCGTTCGATTATTTCTCATTTTATTTCTTCTACAGTGCCTAGCGATTTCAGGTTCTCCGTTTGTAACATCGTCATTGAAGTGGGAACACTTTCCCTTTAAAATACCAGGATATTTAGAAAGGAGGGTTTTTTAACCCAGTCTTATTATCCTTTCATTTGATTCACCCCTGTGCACCAATGCCATCCTGGAGTTGCTAAGGTTAGTAGCGTTCTGTATCTTTGTGCCATATTAAAGGATATCGTTTCAGCTGATCATGAGAAGCGGAAGGAAACCACCAGATGCACTAGCTCAGAATTTCCTCATGTCTTTCATCCTGTCTGTGAACACAGCACTTCTCCCTTTCCTGATCCTGAAATCTTAAATCTGGGAAATGAAACCTACAGAGCCCTGAGAACAAGCCCCCTGCTGGGTAAAGAAGAGTAAAGCACTTGACCCTGAAATTCTGGTATTTCAAATTAATTGATGTAAAGCTTAATTCAGGTGCTGCTTAACGCTCTTCCCGCAGCTAGGAAGCTCTGCCCATATATAGCGCAGCCTGCAGCTTGCAAATCCGCAATAGGGTTTGCTGGGGAAATGACACAGGGCTTTAGAAGTTTTTCTGGCTGTGGGAAAACACACATTTGGGGCTGATATCGCTTGGCTTTATTTCTTGACCCTGGACTCTCCCCCCCCCCCCGGCACTCCTTTCCTTGGCAATCACGTTATGCCCCGGATTCTAGATTCCCTCCATATAACCATTTGCTCCCTGTAGTCTTGAAATTGGAAGAATCCCAGATTTGTCACAGCCTGGTCCTATATGCACCTTTACTGAACCGTAAATCTGGTATGCGCTCAATGGAACTAAGTCACAAACAAATGTCAATAGTAAACAGAGGCGGTTTTAGGGTGGCACAACGGGTGTGAGGCTCATTGGGTGCCGCACTGCAGGGGGCGCCAAAACAATGCTCTAGAACAGTGTTTCCCAACCTTGGGCCTCCAGCTGTTTTTGGACTACAACTCCCACCATCCCTAGCTAGCAAGACCAGTGGTCAGGGATGATGGGAATTGTAGTTCAAAAACAGCTGGAGGCCCAAGGTTGGGAAACACTGCTCTAGAACACAGCGCGAGAGGCCCTGTGTGTATGTGTGTCAGATTTCGGCAGCGCACAGGGCGCCGCTGAAATTTGAGAGCTCCAAGTCCACCACTGATAGTAAATGTGCATAGTACACAACGGGGAGCAAGCCCTACTGATCACTGGGATCAATGGGAATCCTGCAATCCTATGCATGACAGATGCTCCACAGAACTATCTCCCATGGTTTTAACCTTTAAAGCCCTATACAGCTTTAAAGGTCCCAGGCCACAGAGAGGTTAGGCTGGCCTCAACTAGAGCCAGGGCTTTTTCGGCTGTGGCTCCGATCTGGTAGAACGTTCTGTCACAAGAGACAAGGGCCCTGCAGGACTCGACATCTTTCCGCAGGGCCTGCAAGACAGAGCTGTTCCACCAGGCCTTTGGTCAGGGCGCAGCCTGACTCCCTCCTTTGGCAATCTTCACAGAACTTTAGCTTAATGGTTGCCATAAATTGGATTTTAATTAATTTTTATAATGAAATGTTTTTAGAATGTTGCACTATTTTGTTGTTGTTAGCCGCCCTGAGCCCGGCTTCGGCTGTGGCGGGCGGGATATAAATATATTATTATTATTATTATTATTATTATTATTATTATTATTATTATTATTATTGTTATTATTGTTATTATTATTATTTCCCTGAGCATGTTAACGTCACTCTTCTCTTTATGGAGAACGGCGCAAGCCAAAAACTCAGGATTATGCATTATATATAACCGAATGACGCAGAAAAGCTGCCCCAGTTTCCCAAACTTCCTGTGCTTTTATCTTTGCTTGTTATGCTCATCCTGTGCCTTTCGCATCAGATGTTGCACTGATTTCTGGGAGCATCACTTCACAATCAACATATACTTTGCAGGAACAGAAAGAAAAACGTGCCTCATCTACGAGGATCTCTGTTTACAAATTACTGCACCCCGTAGTAAACAGACAACTGAAGCCGACTCAAATACACTGGCCTGTGTATCATATGACAATGTGCCAATGACCGTACGTGGAGGAAAAAAGAAAGGCCGGTATTGATTTATCGATTGGGAATATTTATACCCCGCCTTCGAACTGGGGTCTTCAAAGGCAGCTCACATCATCCACACATGAAACAAAATTTTAAAAGGCAAACAACCCAGCAATTAATATACAATAAAACATAAAAGCAGCGGGTGGCGAGAAATAAGACTAAAACCCACAGCCAACGGAAGGCTAAGAAACAGCAGTATCTGTTCAGGCGCAAAGGGAAAATAAAAATGGCTTTGCCTGGCACTTTGAGCTTGTTTAACCAAGTCACGGTGCCACACCAGAGAAGGCCCAATCTCAGTCACCACCCACCATTCGTTCCACAGGAGCAACACTCACGAAAGGGCTCCCCAGATCATCTGTTTACAGAGGGCAGGGTGATACGAGAGCAGCAGACCCTTTGCCTATCCCAAAAAATACACCATGGAGCTTGAATAATTCACACTTTAAATCAGAAAAGAAGAATGCTTCTTCCCATATCCTCCAACATTTCTCCCATGAAAATAGGGATGTACTAAATATTATTATTATTATTATTATTATTATTATTATTATTATTATTATTATTATTATACTATTTATACTCTGCCCATCTGACTGGGCAGCTTCCAACATACAGTTGTACCTTGGAAGTCGAATGGAATCTGTTCCGGAAGTCTGTTCAACTTCCAAAGCACGGCTTCTGATTGGCTGCAGGAAGCTCCTGCAGCCAATCGGAAGCCACGGAAGCCCCGTCGGACATTCTGGTTCCAAAGAACATTGGCAAACCGGAACACTCACTTCTGGGTTTGCGACGTTTGGGAGCCAAAACGTCCGAGTACCAAGGCATTTGGGATCCAAGGTACGACTGCATATTAAAACGTAATTAAACATTAAAAAATACTTCCCCATACAGGGCTACCTTCAGACGTCTTCTAAAGGTTGCATAGTTACTTTTCTCCTTGGCTTGGAGAGGTGGGGTCGCATAACTCCATGCCCTCCAATGAAAATAGCGATATCTTATATACTCTCTCAACCAATTGCTCTGCTTCTACCTAGTCTACCTGCAATCACAGCACCCAGAGCTCCCTAGCAACCTTCCAGGAACCTTAGGGTCATAGGATTTCTAGCTGTTTCACTCATGAACCCAAATGCGATATGGGCCACTAATCCAGGTTTCCTCAAGCTCGGCCCTCCAGATGTTTTGAGACCACAATTCCCATCATCCCTGACCACTGGTCCTGCTAGCTAGGGATCATGGGAGTTGTAGGCCAAAAACATCTGGAGGGCCAAGTTTGAGGAAGGCTGCACTAATGGACTATTCTCTCCTCTGCCTCAACAACTCCCATCTGATATATATGTGGATGTCAGTCCCTGAATGCACTCCTCTGCTTTTTCCCAAGCAACAACCCCTCCCCTCTCCCCCCTCACCAATATCATGGCAATAAGATATTTCATAGTATATTGATAACAAAAATAAAAGCAGGCAGCCATGTTGACCCATCCCACCTCTCGCTTTTCGTCAAACGCTTGAGGAAGTGCTCTGCGGATCCTGAAAGCTAGCTCCCTGCTCTGTGATTTTCAGTTGCTCCTAAAAAATGTCACTGGTGCTATTTAGATTTGTGTTTCATAAAAGCTACATTACCACGGGAACTTCTGCAAACATTGTGACCGACTGAGACTGCCGTCCGAAACATATTTACCCGGTTTCCCCAGCCACTCTGAGCGGCTTCCACAAAGACCAAAAATACACTAAGATGTCACACATTAAAAACTTCCCTGAACAGGGCTTCCTTAAGATGTCTTCTGAATGTCAGGTAGTTGTTTATTTCCTTGACATACGACGGGAGGGTGTTCCACAGGGCGGGCACCACTACTGAGAAGGCCCTCTGCCTGGTTCCCTGTAGCTTTGCTTCTCGCAATGAGGGAACCGCCAGAAGGCCCTCAGCGCTGGACCTCATGAATAAGTCCCAATGAATCTACTGCTCAATTAAATCCAAGGAGACTTTACTTCTGAGTAGGCACACATAGGATTGTGCTGTAAGGCTGCAATCCTGTTCTAGCCTTTACCCAAGAGAAAGCCCCGTTGGCTTACTTTTGAGTAGACATGAAGAGAGTTCCACTGTAAGACTCTATCCAGAAATGCAATAGAGAAACAGCCTTGAAAGACAATAACATAATTTCCCATACCGTGTGATGCACTTATCTGAGAGTTGAAAACGACGCATCTGTAATCTATCACAGCAAGTAAACAGCACAGTCTGTGTGCTCAGACTTTTGTGCCACAATCTAAAGAGCAATCAGCGAGCCCTTTCCTTCTCTGGTAGTGCTGCAGAGAGAGGGAAAAAGTTGCTCTTTCTGTCTGGCACCAGGCCAGGCAAGAGGAAGCATAACCTCCCCTTGGGTGACATGCAACTGCAGCACAAGCTGCAGCGCACCTCAGAAACATGGTCCTATAAGGAGGGACGGCTGTCAGGCTTAAAAGCCAGAAGCCCGCACTCTCTATGACTATGGCGAAACAGCAAGCCGAGTGGGGCACGCAATCTGTTTGTCACTAGCAAGATGGTGCAGATTCCACAAGAAACAAGACATTGCCAATTGACACTGGCTCGGCCTGCTCTTGTGCTTATAGAGGGGAACTCATCATCTGAAAGCAGCTGGTGAAGTTTTTCCACGGCATGGCGCTCACCACTACCCCCTGCAACTTGCCGCAGGTAAAACGGCCGGTCAAGTCACCGGGGTGGGGTTCAAAAGTTGGCAACTCTCCTTACGGGAATACTTCGGTCTCTGGAAATTGCCCGACAGTTTCAAATCAGAGCACAAGAGGGACAAGAGGAGACAGTTGTGTGGGTGTCGTGGGCTTCGTTTTAAGGAAGGCAGTAAAACCATGTGAAATGAAGGAAGCCCCCGTCAAACGAAATTCAGGAGACAAATAGACAGCTATGCATTATTTCCTGCGCAGAACAAATAGTAGAATTAGGAAAGTTTCTCCCTTTTAAAAGGTAGAACAGAACTACGTATGTCATTCACGTTGCTGCTTTCAATCTACACAACTGAAGTCCAGTTACACTTCTCTCCCTTGCACAGGATTATGCCCCATTGAACTTAAGTTTATTTTTACCAATTAATTAATATATGGACCTGTCTTTGCTGCTTGTTCAGGGACAGCTGCCCATTTCAGGAACTGATTCCCCCCCCCCCATGTATCTTAAAAGACCATCTGATCGCTACAGCCTCTGTCATAGGTTTAAGATATCAGAGTGCTCCCCCTGTGTCCAAGTCTCTCTTATTTCTTTTCTTCTCTCTCTCTCTCTCTCTCTCTCTCTCTCTCTCTCTCTCTCTCTCTCTTTCTTTCTTTCACTGGCTTGAGAAAGGTTTCATACTAGTTACGACTTTCAAAGCTGAGATATCTGTGTTTTCCAGGCTCCCCTTTCCTTATACCAGGGTCAATAATACCGGGGTCACTCGCTCCTCATCAAAGCAGCACATCGAGACCTGAAGTAACAAACCTTCCATAGGTTCTCATCTATCTATCTCTTGATTTATGGCCCGCCTCATCTCAAAAGTAACAAAAGCTGAAGAAGACACAGGCACACACATAACAAAACAGAAATAAATTCCCGGTTGTTTTTCAGCACTGATCGGCAGTAAATTTATAATGCAGGTATACAGTCATATTGTGGGGAAAGAAGAAGAGGAGGAGGAATAAGAAAACATTTTTATTCTTTGGTATACTGTATAGGTGAGCAGAAAGAAGGATAGGATACTTTGGTTGCAAATTTTAAAGTTGGGACTGCTCTTCTATTTCGCCGTACCACGGTATACCCCATATATTCCTTATATTCCAACATATAAAAAGGGATATTAAAATTATATTATGATTATTCAAGGATCTATGTATCCGAAATTTGACTGTGCCGTTTCTGAAAAGAGAAAAAATAGACTCCAGCTGAATCAGCTCTAAAGGCTTCTTACAAAGAATCTTCCGTTTTGCAAATGAAAAAGAAACTAAAATTTTCTGACTTTACGCCTGCCATTATGTAGCACTTGCTCTTGGAACACAGAAGTGATAAAACGAGGCAAGGTATAAATATAAAGTAAAATAAACAAACTCCGTGCAAAATGCCACGGTTCTTATAGTTTCAAGACGCCAGATCTGAAACCTGTTACTGAGGGATCACTTCTGAATATTTGCGTTTGCAAACGTAAACACTCATTTCCCACATGAGAGTTAAGAAATTTAGTGGGAGCAACGGAGGGCAGTTCCGTCGCAAACGATTGTGCAAATATGAATTTGCAGGCCACATCGGCAAGGCGTTGGCAAACCATTAGCAAAATAATGACATGGTTTTGCGTCATCGTTTTTTAACATGCATGTGAACTAGCAATCGCCTGCTTATCTGCCCGCCCAATATTTGTGACAAGCGTTTGCATTTGGATTTTTTACTAAACCTTCCTTTTTGCACTCTTGTAAAGATCAGAGATTTCCCCACAGAAGCTGGCAGGAGGAAATACTGCTCAGTGGAAAAAATATCAGGCTTTTTTTGGGGGGGTGTCTAATTACTCCCTCCCGTATTTCTCAACTCCAGGGTTCCTCACTTCTTTCTGCCATTGCTCATGGCCTTAAATTGAGTCATTTTTTGCGTGCCTCAAATTCCAAGAACAAATCCCCCCTTGACTAATGAGTGAAAGGAATAAGGGGTGGGGAGGGCATGAAAGGCTGATGTTTTTAAAAAATCTGCACCAAGATACCTTTTAATTATTAGGGGAACAAAAAGGGCACCTTCTTCAAAACTGAATTTCAGAAGGTTGAGAGATCTCTCAGGACCCAATGGGTGCAATCATATTTACCATATTTCTGGGGAATATTTGCCAAGAGTATGATCAGGCCTTATGATAAAAAATGCTGCTTATGTTATCACATTTAACTTCATTTCTGGGGCAGACCGAGCAACGGGCAGGCAAATTAAGGTCTCCCAGTTGAATGGCTACCAACTGGATCTAAGAAGTGCCTGAGTCTCAAGGCGATGCCCTGGGCTTGTGCGTACACAACCATTTGCGGAATTTACTCATTCTATTCCCACATGCTTAACATCAGCTGCTGCAGTTGCCCCTGGAAGGTCCTTGCTACTCTGGTAAGTTGCCATCTAGTCAATATTTAAAGGTAAACTCAGAGCTACCTAAACTCGGAACTGACCTCTTCGTACAGCAACCAGAGGGTGAAATCTAATAGTCCCGATCCAGAAAAGTAGCCAAAGCAGAAGACCGTGTGCATATTGTACACAAAGATAAACAGTGCACAAATGTGGGGCTTAGGACAGGGGATTGCTTCGGCTAAGAAACCAGATTCTGTGTGATCTACGGGGTGTGCTCTTTAAACACCACCACCCATCGCTTTTTGCACATCACATCCTCATGCAAAAACTGCTTGATTCCCTAAGGACAGTTCCTACCACCACCCAACTAGGATGGTTGCCTAATAGTTACATGTGTCAGAGCCGCCAAGAGCAGGTTTTCTGCGCTAGCCAAGAAAAGTGTGCTGCTCTCAGGAGGGAACAAACCCCAAATAAAATGAAACTCTCTCCCTGCAATTTTGAGGTGCTGAGTTATTCTCTCTCCTGACTGCCCTTCTACAGCTGCTTCCAAAAAGGTGCCTGAATGTCAAAGTGTTATTATTTCAGTCCAGAACAGAGACAGTAGGATCTGGGATTTTTCAAAAGGAGGGTGTATAATTAGCCAATCAGTATTATGTTACTCTGTTCATAACTTAATAACCATTTTAATACAGATGGCACACACAGGGACAATTTCCTGGGATAGCCTTGCAGTATATTACAGAGACAGTGTGTTTGGGGGGAGCTTTTTTTAGCCAAGGTACATTCTCCAAGTTAATTTTACCTGCTGTTTTGAGATGATTTGGGATAATTCCATATCATTTTCTAAAATATTAGAAGCCATTTATCGAAGATGCCAACTTGGGGGGGGGGGAATGCCTCCTGGCCATTAGAACTTTGACAAATCTTCTATGGAAACCACATAAATTAACAAAGCATTTTTCCCCTATTCCTATTGGTGAAAATGACTTCTTTTTTAAAAAATGGAATTGGCTACATTTTCTATGTATTTCATGATTAACTATTTAGCCAAGCAGCTGTAGAGATGGATGCTAGACTGTTGTGTCCATCTGGATACAAGTGTCTCTGTGGGGCGACTTTCTATATTACTTTTTCCTACATGCAGATTCATATCTCTGATATTTGCAGCAGCTGCCCCTTTCTGCAGTTTGTGGCAGAAAATACTCTTGCATCTTCATCTGTATGTTTCGAAACACATCCATTTAGAGTTTTCTTTTCCTTACATGCATTCTTAACATGCTGGATATAAGGGAGCCACAAATACAGGTAAGTCTAAAAATCTGCTCAGATATGTACCCCACATTAATTCCTTTGTAACTGATGACAACAGAACGTTGAAGTCCTTCAATCCTACTTTCCCTTTTCAAGCACAACCAATAGTGTGTGTGCCTATCTAAATCACAGTCTCCAGATCACCTCGCCCAGGATTTTTGTCTTGCCAACGTTAGCACATGGAATAGTGGAGTGTCTCTCTTTGAAGGAGGGTATTTACGGTTCTCAGTGTGTATTCTGCCTTTTGCAGGTGTGCAAATTGTCCCACTGCGTTGCGTTTGAAAGCACAAGGGGATGTATTGCTCTCCAGTTGATTCTCTTACATTGTTGTCTCAACACCAGCACTGGATCTTATCACAGGGGTATCTGTCTTCTATGTATTTAGTTATCTATAGGTAGAAAGGCAGGCAGGCAACTTGCTTTGGAAGGCACAGGGCTGGCATTACTCTCTGACCACTTTTGTACAGCACACACTCACACAAATGGGGCGCCACCCCTATGATATAGCCAGAAACTTGGAAAGGAAAGAAAGAAAGGCACACATCAGCAGGGAACACGAAATAAGATGTTTAGAAAGCTGCCAAACTAAAATCGAGATAGCGAAAAATACGCGTGAGACGCACACAGAGCGCAGGCAGAGGCGCCTGCGCTCAGGCAAGCACACAACTGTTTGTAACCCTTGACCTAAGCGAATCTTCCTTTCAGAAGTTTCTCCAACTCCCGAGGGGCTCGAAAAGGTGCGAGAGCTCTTTCTTCCTCCAAAAGGAAGCGTCATTGCCCGGGGGAGGGGGAAAGAAAGGCCTCTTATTTGAGGGGGAGGAAAAGAAGAAGTAGTAGTAGAAGTTAAGACTGTTTGTTTAAGACAAATCACCATTTGGTATTTGAACGGCACGGCAATCGTCTCCACAATATAGGAACTTTTCATGTTTTGAGAGGTTTAACCGGAGAGAAAACGCCCGTCTTTCCCAGGGAGGCAAAGATACTATGAGCGCGTCCATCTCCTCTTTTCCCCAACAAACCGGACGCCAATTGCGCGCCGAAACAACTGTTGGGGAGATGCGCCGTGGACCCTGCTCCCGGCTCCCCCTACCCGCGTCGCCACCCTACATTTCGTTAGCCCCATAACCATCTCCTTTCGAAAATCTGCCCCGGCGAACCAAGACAAGCCGTCGGAGCCCCACGGGCACGCCCTAAGGCAGATACAGAAGCGGTCCAGAAGCTCGCCCGCGCGCCCGGAAACTGGAGTGGCTCCATTAGTTAGGATGGAGACCTCTTTTTTTGTCCTTTCAGACGAAGTGTGAGCGAGGGAGAGACAGGCACACAGAGAGAGAGAGGACTCAGAGAAGAAAAGAGGAAGCGTCTGTTGGGGTGGGCAGGGGTCTTCAGGGCCTCTAGGGACAAGGGCGGAGTGGGGGGAGAAGGCGGGCTGGGTGTCCCGCCAGGAAAGCAACCCGGTGGCGCTCAGAGGCTGGGGGGCGCAGGAGGCGCTGGTGTGTGCGACTCACCGGTTGATGGAGGACACGCTGGGGACGGTGTCGTTGTCGCAGATGCCCTCGGCCAGTAGCCGGTCCCGGATCTCCCAAGCGAACATGGTGGGGTTTTGCCTCTTGTACTCGGCGATTTTATCCACTACTTTGGGGGTCGCCACTTTGGGCTTAGAGCCTCCGATCACGCCTGGCTTGATGCTCCCCGTCTCGTAGTACCTGCAAGTGCAGAGCGAGGTTCAAAGCTGAGCCCCCGAGCCTGCACGGAAGCCTCCATCCACGCACCCCGCGCCCACCGCCGCTCCCGAACACGTGCACGCAAACCAACGGGTTGGGGAGGCGATTTTTGGACCCCGCATTCCCGCCCCCGCGCGGATCTGCAAGGGAAACCCCACTCTCGCATCCCGTCCTGGGGCTGTCCTCCTGGGGCTGCAGGGTCCGCCTTGCCTGGAGTCAGCCCCGGAAACACCCCCCCCCATTTTCCACAGGCCCTTGGCGCGCGTGACGCCTGGTTCGGCGGGGCAGGACGATGCAGAGGCCGGGGGCGCCCTGGCCACAACACTCCCCCCTCCCCCCTGCCCATGCCAACCTACAGCCAGGAGAAGTTAGCTAGACACACTTAACCGTGGGGGAGGGGGAAACTGAGAGTTGGTTTTGTTTTTTTTAAAAGGGGATTTCCTCGACTCCGATTTCCTCCCCAGCGCTTGGTCCCGGGTCTCCCCCACCCCCTAAAAAACCCAGACGCATCTTTTTTCCTCTGTCTCTCTCTCTCTGTCTCTCTCTCTCTCTTTCTCTTTCTCTCTCTCTCTCTGCCCTTCGCCGGGCAATTGCTAATCCCTTTGCAAATCCTTTGCAAAGAAAGCGGGGTGATAGTGGAAAATCTACATTTTTTGGACACCCCCCTCCAGCCCCCTCCCTGGCATGCACTCGGCTCAACTGCCCCCCCCCGCCTTCTCCCCACTCCCCCTTTGAGCTGAGCTCTGCTGTAGGGCGGTGACATCTACTTGACGAAGGGGGGGGGGGAGAAGGAAGAAAAAGAGAGAGAGAGGAGAAGAAGAGAGAGAGAGAGAGGCAGCCTGCCGGCCTGCTGGTTCCTGCTGACCTGGGGGTGGAGAGAAAGTAGGGCCCGGCCTGTCTTAGCTGGGAGGAGGAGGAGGCGGGGAGGGGAGACTTGCAGGTTGGTCTCACAGCAAATTGGGTTGCAATCGCTTTGTTTCTTTGCTTGGTGGGCTTTTCCCCCTCTTTCCGAACCCACAGCAGGTCCCTGTTTTAAGATAGTGCCAGACAAAAGAAAGCAAGAGAGGAGCGTGGGTGCTGGGTGGCTGGGTGGCGGGTGCGCAGCGCCGACGAGCCGGGCCTCCCTTCGCCCCCGGGGTCCAGGGCTCCGCTTCCAGGTCCACACCGAGACTCTGCCAAAGGGCAGCCGAGGCGCCTCTCTCTCTCTCCCCCTCCCCGCCCCTGGCGGCGCTTGCCCTCCCCACGCGCGCCCGGGCCTTACCTGCCCAGAATCTTGCTGACGCAGCCGTGGCTGACCCGCAGCTGCCGGGAGATGTCGCAGGGTCGCACCCCTTGGTGAGCCAGCTCCACGATCCTTTGCCTCACCACGTCCGGCAGGGGCCTGCCGTTCACAAACACCCCCCCGAGCTGGTTGACACCCCCGTGCCCTGCTGGGGAGAGAGAAGAAACACGCACACACCAGCGAAGACCCACGCACACCGGGGGTGGGGAAGGGAGGGCAGGAGAGGGGAGGGAAAGGAGGGGAAAGGGAGATAAACATTAGTCGGGGCAGTTAAGCCGGACAAGTCGCCAATGACAGGGGAAGGGGTGGGGTGGGAAGGCAGGCAGGCAGGATTCGACCACCGCGGCGAAGGGAGCCTTCTCGTGGAGCCCAACGGGGCTGGCTGCTCCCCTGTGTGTTTTTAAAGGGTCTTTCCCACCCTGGGGAGGGTGGCAGGTGATTGACCTGCCCGTTCCCACCGGAAACTGCTCAGGAGGAAGGTCTCCTCAAATTCTCCCCTCCTTTTCTCTCTCTTTTCTTCCCTCAATTTATATTTCCACTCGGCTCTGCCCAAGTTTCCAAACAGGTCGGGCTCGATCCTCTGACACGGGCGAAATCCTACTCCTTTCTGAGGGGCCGCTCAATTGTTCCATAGCAAAATTATTTGCTGGTATAAAAATAGAACGAATGAGTCCGTCTCTTTTCTTCTCCCCCCTCACTAACATTTTATATCTTTCCTTTTTCTTTCTTTGCTTTTCAGGATAATTTCTCCCATTATACGGAATTATTTTTCAGAGGAATAACAATTTATACCAGCTTCGGGTGCGCTTTGTTTTAATTTTTTTTTAAAGCCATATATATTTCTATATATTCCTCTTTATCCTCCCCACCTCAGACAATCCCCCAGACCTGAGCTGCTTTTGCAGCAGTCTAATAATTTATAATATAGCTAAATCCAGAGGGGCAGAAATCTATCCCTGCTGTCCTCGAAGCAGGAATTTCACGGAGCGGATTTTAATCCAGCGCTTGCCACAATAATCTGTGGGGGTTTGGATGTTTTGGACAGCGCCAAAAGGCTCTAAGAGAACCCCCCCCCCGTGTTGTTGTTTATTAGCCTTTCCCCGCGGTCCCTTCTCCCTTGCGCCTCGATCCGCAACTCACTTAAGCCGAAATATTTCCCTTTCGGGCGCTCCAGCCCTGGCGGAACCTGCCGTGGGCTGGGGAGCTGCTTGAAGCCCCCTCTCCGGTGTTTAACTGGAATAGGTACCGGAGCGATGTTAAGTGTCAAAAGGTCCCTGGAGTGATTACACCCACAAGGTGAATAGAGCGCTGCATTTAACTCGCACACAACGGACCTAACCTTTGCTGCTGCCTGGGCGAGGTAGGAAGGGAAAAAGAGATCTTGAGTCTTTGGGTTTTTTTCCCTCCCCAAGCTTACTGAAAAATGATCTGTTTGTATTTTTGCCGTGCTCCCACCCTCCTCGGTACTCAGTGACACTGACTTATTGGCTCTGAACTTAGTGGAAACTCTCATTGCCCCTGCGATCGATTCCAGTCCTTTCTCGCAAATAGAGTTTTTTCACCTCTTCGCCGAGCACCTTCCAGGATGCTCAGCGAGCAGCAGCTTCTAAAGCCCGCTTACATCCTATTTATTGGCGGGGAGGTTGCGCAGAAATGCACTCCACGACGCCGCTCCCCAACCACTGCCACGGCTTTGTTTTCGTGAAATTAAGAGGGGATTTCAGGTCGTCTTCCTGCAACCGCCCCGGTCCCCCCCCCCTCCAAAGCATCCACCGCACACTTTTCACTGTCTCTCTCTTTATTTTTTTTTATTTTTGCAGGTGGAATGACGTTGACCGGCCTCTCTTTCTCACTCTGTATCTGTTTGTTTCTTTCATTTGTCTGGGTCACCTTCTGCAGATGTTGCCTCTAAAGTTACCAAGCAGGCAATTTCTGCAGCACCTTATTCCTGAATAATTCAGGGCACCTTTGATAACTCGCATTACAGAGTATTAAAAGGCAACAGATGCAAAAAAGATTAAGGGATTAATAATTCAGATTATTGCACCTGCGTCTCCCCAGCCACACACCAGCCCAAGTTCTGAATTCACTTCCTTCGGGGTTAGAGCCTATTTTTTTCCCCTCCTTTCCTACGGCTGCTTCTCGCTTTTCGTGCTCCGGCCGTCCCTTTGTAACGCAGGGCGCTCGTTGAATGGCGCACGCTTCTACCCGAAGCAAACCAGAAGAGGTTGTGGGGGTACGAAATTCACCCCGCTTCCAAGAAACAAAAAAACCCCAACGCATTTGCAGGAGGGAATTAAACCTTCCGATGAGCCACGTTGTTTAATTTTAAATGGTTCCAGATATACCTAATGTGGGATTCGGCCTGTTAAAACATTCCTACATCAAACTGCAGCTGGAATCATTTCAGTTTGGCTTTTATAAGAGGCAGGTGATTGACAGGAAATGTCAAAAATGCGAAAAATATAGACAACGGTCGGTTTTAGTTTTTTTTTAAAGGTATTTATTGGTTGGAACATCGGTCCTTTTCGCCCGATTTCCTAGTCCCAGAATACGTTTTAACTCCTAACACATTATTTCCCCCTCCTTTGTGTCTTTTTAAGCGTGATTTTTGTGTAGGGCATATGTTTGAAAGTTAAGGATGTCAAAAGTTAGGGATTGCTGTTAATTATTCATTTACTGACTCTCTCAGTCTCCCCTCTCTGGTTTCAACTGAACGTTGTTGCTTTTTGTTTTGTTTTAAACAGAATTGTTCCTCCGCTATTTCCTTTTAAATAAAAAGTGTTAAGCGAGGCGATGGTGAGCCGCGACAATAAGAAGAAAGAGCCGGGTTGATTTCTGGGTTTTGCTCCTCCTGAAATGGATTGAGAGAGAAACAATTCCGGGATCCTCTGCCCCTCCGCGTCAGAAATGGATGCATTTAAAAGACAGGCCGAGGATTTGGGGCGGCGGGGGAATGTGGCAAACGGAAAGCTCAACGCACAAAACTTCAGAGAAGGCAAAGCGAATCGAACGGAAAGGCCTTTAAAATCCTTATTTTAAAGGAAACGTTCTCAGCTTACGCCGAGGCTGGCTTTTCCTCTCCTGACCCCCGTTTAATAATTACAAATCAGATAATGTAAAATCTAAGGGGAAAGGCAGTGTATAGATTTACACCGACGTCTTATAAGCACACTATATTATGTTCCTATCCAATTATAATTTCATTATATTCTACGGGCTTTTCTCCTGCCTAACTGAAGCCCTGGGTTGCATTTTTAAAGTCCAGAAGTCCTCCGAACTACTTCAAAGATTTGGCTCTATGGAAAGGGAGTTTGGGGGCCTTCATTCCGCTAACAGCGTCGCCAGGAGTTTGGGGTGAGGGGGTCCCTTCTAAAACCTCTCCCCCCCCGGCCCGCAGTCCACTAGAAAGTGGAAGGACTGCCACGGCTGCCCGGCCTTTTTCCTGCTTCACCTTCCAGCCGACGGAGATGGCAAGCGGGGAAGGGGCTCTCAGGTGCGGAGGGAGAGGAGAGGAGGAGGCGGCGGCGGCGGCGCCGAGGGCTGCTGCCGGTACTCACGGTGCATAGCGGAGAAGGGGTCTGCCTTGCAGTGCATATCCATGGGGAGGCAGAGGAAGGGGAAGAAGTCGGCTGACGCCGCCGTGTCGCCGCGCAGAGTCAACTTCGGCACTTGGGGGAGAATCGGGCCGGAGGCGCGGCGGAGCGGACGGGGAGCCGGCTCGGCGCGCCGACGGGGAGCCGGGCGACGGCCTGGACGAAGAGCAGAAGATGGAGAAGCAGAAGCGGCGGCGGTGGTGGCGCCGCCCCCCGGGTCGCCCTTCTTCCCTCGCTGCCGGTCCTGGGCCGGCGGAGGGCCAAGGGAACTTTCCTTCCTCGGCGGCGCTCACGATCCCCACCCGGAGCAAGGACAGGTGCACGGCATGGCGGGGGCCCCGTCGGGCCGGCGCAGCGCAGCAGCGTCGCGCTCGGCTCTCCAAGTCGCCGGCGCCGCGGAGTTCGCTTCTGCCAAGTTCGTTCGACGGCACGGCGGCAAATCCGGGAACGATGGGCCGGTGGGTCACCCAGGCAGGCGCTTCTTCTCTCCGCCGTCGAGGATCTGCTTCTGACTCCGCTGCTCCGGGTTCCCTAGGCGGAGGGCGAAGGAGGAAACCCGGCTCCTCCTGGTCCTTCCAGACTTTTTCCCCCCTGGCTCGCTCGCTCGCTCCCTCCTTCCTTGTCGCCTCCCTCCCTCTCCTCTCTCTCCTCCCCCCTGTCTCCTTTTTTTTTTTTCTTTTTTGCACAAGGTGGGATGTGCTTGCCACGAGCTTTGCCTGGAGAATGGAGCTGCCGTCGCCGGTGTGCGCCTCTCTAAAAGCGGCAAACCCCCCTCCAGATCTCACCCCGGACTCCCCCCCTCTCCGTACACACACACACATACAATCGCTATCCCTCTCCCTCGCACACACCTCCGCCCCCTCCCCTCTTGCTCTCGCCCTCCCTTTTTCGCCGGGCACACACACACACACACACACACACACACACACACACACACACACACACACACAGAGAGAGAGAGAGAGAGAGAGATGGATGGCTTGTCAGACAAAGGCAATAGATTCCAACACTCTCGGATTCGCCAACACGCAGCGCCGGAGACCCGGCGAGGAAGGTCCGGCGCTCTGTCACCGCCAAAGCGAAAAACGCACCCCCTCAAAAAAATAAATACGTACCAACAAATAAATATATCTGTGTGGGGGTGCCGGCGCGGGGGAGGGGAGTAGATCCAGGAGACCAGGGAGAGGGGAGAGGACCAAAACCGCCGAGGTATAGGGAAGGCGCGGAGTGGTTGATTGGTTGGTTGGGCGATCGGGGGATCCGGGAAGGGCCACGCAACTCGCAGGGGGTATCAACTGTTGGGTAGCACCGTGGCAAGTCCGCGGGCGCAGAGAGACCTCGCGGCTTTGTTTTCTTCCCTCTCCCACGCCATGGGATGATGAAGGGGTCTACTTTTGTATTTTACGCGCGTTGGAAGCCTGCCGATGTAGATGTAAATGTGCCCCCCCCCCCGAAAACACTTTCCCCGCCGCCATTATTTGTTTTAATGTGGGAGGCCTTCCGCCTCCAGAAATCTCAGCTGCTGGAGCCGAATCGAAGGCGAGGATCGACTTTTGCGCGCGCGCCTACGCGCGCGCCCTTCCCTCCCGGTTTGCCCCTCAGTCAAACGCAGGCGAAAGGGTCGGATCTGGAGACGCGGGGGCCGCCCGGGCAGCGAAGCGGCCTCGGCTTAAATCGCTGGAACTCGGCGCGCTCCCCCTCGAGTCGCCTGGAGGTCGGGGCTGCGGCCAGCAAAGCCAGGAGGCACTTGTCTACCCCAATCCCCCACCCGCAGACCTGAGCGATTGGGGACGAGGCCCTCGAGGTCCCGGGGATTAATCTGGGCATCGGGAGGGTCGTGTGAACCAGCTGTGTGGAGGGCCTGCGGGGAATTCAGTTTAAAAACGCCTCGAACTCTTGCGTAAGAAAAATCTGGCATAGGGATGAGAAGGAAAACACTTTTTTTGCGGTAGCTGTCAGTCATTTTCCAGTCCCAACCACGTTTACTCGGAGGCAAGCCCCACTGATTCCAATGGGGCTTGCTTCCAAGTAAATATGTTGGGTATTTCCGCCTTCGTGGGGCTTGTTTCAAACGTCCCAGATTTTTGTTCCTCTGCCCGCATTTTCATTTCGATCCATTAGAAACAGAATTTTAAAACCGCGCGCGTGTGTGTTTATGACTTAATGTGCCTGCTTCCAATTTTTCCTCTCCCTTTTTCATTTTAAACTTTTGATTTTTCTTTATTATTATTTTTTGTACGATATGGGTTTCAAAAACTGGCAAAAACTGAAAGAGGTGGCATCAGAAAACACGCGCAGGAAGCTGACGAAAGAGAGTCGGGAACCAACCTGAGATTAATAAACAGACAGATGTGAATATTAGCTCGGGTTTTTGTTGCCTTCCTCGGCTTGTATCATTAGGCGAAGCGCCGCTCCGTCTTCCTCTGCCTTCTTTGATCCATCCTTCCCACCTCTCCGCTTATCTGTCACAAACTAACCTCTTTGTTTAATAACCAGTTAAGCCAAGGATCTCCTTGATGAAATATTTTCCTCCATCTCATAAATCAAATTGGCACTTAAGCTGATGTTCTCTCCCTTTTTCTCTTCGTCTCCTTTCCCGCTCTGTGTTTACAAAAGCGCCTCTCTCTTTATTTTTCTGGACATTTTCGGCCCGCTTGTGTGTTCGGCGGCTTAAATTATTTTTATTTTTCAAAAACAAAATTGCTGGACGGGTTTTCTGAGGACTCTCCTCTCGCCCGCGTCACACAGCAGAGAAAGTGCCCGCGCCAAATTCTCGTCCTTCTGCTTCACTGGATCAGAGATCGGTTTGCCACGGGCCTATTCTAGGAAATGGTTCGAGGGCAGGTCTAATATGTGCACAACGCTCTTGCGATCCATGGGAATAAGTAGGCTTAAAATTCGAATAACTGGGCCGTGGGAGTCGTTGGTTAATTATGGCCATATCCAATATAATATTTTTGGAGTTCGCCTATAATTTTTGTACTGGTAATGCAATGTATTATTTTATTATGCGCGCTGTCTCTCCTTGCCCCCCCCCCCACGGTCCGGTCTCTTTGTTGCGCACCTCCCTGCTCTGGATATTGTGCTGTTCGCCTCCCCCCACTCCACCTCGATCCCAGACTGAATTTCCTCCCCCCACCTCAGACTTTTTCCAACTCCTTTGAGGAGAGCAGCCGAAGCTGTAGATCAAAGAAGGAATGCTTCCCTCCCCGCTCCCGACCAGGGTGGAGTTGGAGTCTGGGTGATGGCAGAGGTAGGCTGTGCGAGTGTGCCTGGGACCCTGCTCAGAATACAGGTGGAAAACATGATTTGCTCTGAAGCAAATCCGGAACGAATACAGAGAAAGGGGAAGGCGGCGAAATCCCCTTTCCCAGTTGCGCCTGTAGATGGCGCTCCGCGGTTTGCTTTCTGCGCAGCTTCCATCGCCAGACCTAGGGAAAAGTTTCAAAGTAACCGGATTTTAACTTAATCTCTCCCCTCCCCCTTCCCCCAGGAGTTGCTGCACACACACACACACACACACACACACACACGCCCGCCTGTATCGCGAAGGGATCCAGAAAAGGCGCAGAGAAATTTATTTAAATTATACCGAATCCACACACACCTTTTTACTGGAAATAAAACAAGGTAGTTCCTGGTATTTCCATGCTATTTCTTCCAGACATATGGAAGACATATTTCATCTGCAAGAAGCAGGCCCAGAGTCCACAACCCCACTTCGGACATCAACTCACAGCGGTGACTTAGGCCCAGCCGACCCATTTTGTAACCCCCCCCCACAGTGGCGTAGCGTGGGTTGTCAGCACCCGGGGCAAGGCAAGTAATTTGCGCCCCCTAACCCGTGGATTTGCGCCCCCTAACCCGTGGATTTGCACCCCCTAACCCTAACCCCCAGATGTTGCGCCCGGTGCGGCCGGCCCCCTGCACCCCCACGCTACGCCACTGCCCCCCATGCTCTTTCCTTCGCAGCCCCCCCCCCGGGGGTGCATCTGTTCCTAGGAGGCTATTGTTTGCCTCTCCCCGCAACCCTCTCGCCGCCCTCCCCGCCTCGTCATTAGCGCACAGGGGAGTTCATTCTGTCTTCCAGCAGGTTTATAGGCTGACCCTATATTTAAGGAGACAATAGTTCTGATTGTGGGAACGAGGCAGGGGAAGCGGGGGAGGGCCTGTTCCTTATCGAGGTTATACAGGAGGAGGAGGGAGAAAAGCCTCTCCCACCCAGAGCCCAATGCTTGGGTGGAGAGTGGGCAGGTGCAAAAATGCAAACCTAGAGAAAAGGCGTCCACACGTTGCCTTCTTCATCGAGTGACGGGCTCCCCAACAAGAGAGAAGCGAAGCGGCTGCAAGAAGGTCGTGGAGAGCTGCAGATGCAACCCAATCCCATTGAAGTATCGGATATAGAATGTTGCTTAACCGCAGCCGTAGGTCTTATAAAACATCCCAGCGCGAGAACCATATTATATATTATATATGTCTATATTTACGGCCCTGAAAACAAACAGAATCGCTACGGTTGCTATCTTTATCTGTGAATAGGTATATCAGTTGTGCTCTCCGGGCATCCAAAGAGTTGTTAGAGAGAGCCTCTAATCTCACGGCACATCCGAAGTGTCACCCCCTGCCCCTCTCCGAGCAAGACTTCCTGGAGGAATTGCTTTGTCAACAATTCCTATCAGCCTGAGGGGGTTGAGGGGTTGCTTGTTCCTCGAGTAGGATCCCTGAAACCGTTTCCCCTTCTTCCTTCCCCAAACAGATGGAAGGACTGGATTTCAATAACTATAAAGAACTCCCCCTCCCCTCCCTTCCACCACCCCTCTCTGTTATCTTTGGGAAAACTCCCCAAGTCCCGCTCGCGGCCTGTCAGGCTTGGCTGCTTCTCCCCGTTTTTACTTTAAATGAATCTTCTTTCTCCTTTTTCAAAGAGGGTCTCCTGTCCCCGCTATTCATCGCTCACCTCCCAACTCGGGACATTTACACTTCAAAAGAGGCGACCGCTCCTCTGCGGAAATTTGGAAGGGGGAAAAAAAACAACAACCAACAACCCACAAACTTTTGGAGGAGTAGCGGAGGAGATAGTGATCTTTGCATTTACTTCATTAGCTCCTCTCCTCCCCCGGCTCCTTAGCTGATCAAGTCAAACCTATTGATCGCATCCGAGCCCCTTCAACACACCGAGGCTCCCAGAAGGTCACCTCAGAGACCTCACCCACTCCCTGGGAGTCTTCACACAATGAAGTTTATCTTAACCTAGGGAGCTCTAGATAGTATTTTTGCGCCTCGACCCCTATTGCCTTCTTGACGCTATACAAAACCACGCCGCCACCACTAAGAAGTAACTGCTACCAATTTCCCTCCTCGTTTCTTTGGGGCGCAAATATTTTCCTGCCAAACCAGATTGGACTCCGTCTGATCCCTCTACCACGGCGAGGTCCTGGCGGCCTCCAAACAGGCCTTACTGACAGGCAGAGAGACCTCGTTGCCCTTTCGGGAAGGATTTAGTCTACAAAATGCGCACGCCGGGCGTTTTCCAGTTCCGGGTTTGATTCAATAAACCAAAACTCTTGCTCATTTCTTCTGGCTAAAAGGAGACCGCGTTGGGCAGTCATCTAAGGGGAGAAAGCCTCGATTATCTTATATGCATGAGATAAGACTGTCATTCATAGGAGAGGGGCTGTACACAAGCGGGCACACACGCGCCCCAAATGCACGGCGCGGCAGGTAGGGGGTAATCAGAGTTAAAAACAACAGTAGCAGCGACAGGGCTATACCCGGAGCCGTTGCGGATTTAAAACGGGCTCCGTTTCCGCACATTTAATATGTCCCGCACGCCGAGCTTTAAAAAAAGCTCACTTGCCGCTTGTGGAAACACTGGAGCAAATACACAGAGAAGCCCTGGATGTTGAGAAGTTGCTTTGCATTGCTCCGAGGCGCCCACTCCCCAACTCCGGGGCGCTTAAGCAATGGGCGCTTGGTGGTGGATCGGGCCCTCCGCGGAGACTTGGCGCTGCCCTCCGCTTCCTGGTCCGTCTTTCTCCCCACCACCCCTCCCGGTGCCCGGATCCTCCGTCTCTTCACTCTCCCCCCCCCTTGCCCCTGTGGTCACGTTGGAGGATGAGGAGGGGTTGGTGTGGCTTTTTTTGAGAGAGAGAGAGCTTCTGGTACAATATGGAGCACCATGGGCTGCAATTTCACACTCCACGGCACATTTCCCCTAAAGCTACTTTCTTCTTTCCCAGCCAAGACCCCCTCATTTCCCTCCTCTCTCCCCCCCCCACCCCTTTCTCTTTTGTGACTCCTGGGTGGGTTCCATGTCTGGGGGACTTGACGGATACAGTCAAGCTAGGCTTAGCGTGGGCACCTTGGCACCGGGCAGAGGGGGAAATGAATGGACAAGGTGGAGGGAGAGGCGGGCGCGGGAGGGGGGGGGCGAGTCTTGCGGGCCTCCTGCTGCTCCGGCTGTTGTTGGCTCTTCCCCCACCCTCCAGCCTTTCTTTCTTCCCCCCCTTTGCTACATTTGTTTGCCCTCAAAGCTAAGAAGCCCACGTGCGCCGCTCTTTATTCGGCAACCGACACTTTAACCTCTCCTCTTTACAACGGAGCGTTGGCCACAAAACCCAGACAAGCCTTGAGACCTTTTTACAGCCTCGGCTGGAGAGAAGCGGGAGGCCAGCTCAGGAGTGTGTGTTTTCTGCAGCGGGGCTGGCCAGCTCAGGGTTTAAGCTCAGAGTTTAAACTCAAGGGTTAAACCCAGCAACTAACGCCCCCCCTCCAAAACAAGGCGGAAAAGGTGCACCCATGCGCGAGTGCTTCCTTCCTTCCTTGCTTTGCTGCAAGCAACGTCCTTTGCAGTTGCATGCATCAGAAAAGCAGGTGGGCGTCCGGAGAGGAGCTGCAAATATGGGGAAGCAAGCGAGCCCCTTGTGCGGGGAACTGGGGTGAGGAGAGAGGAGGCTTGCTTTTGGTAAACAACCGCTTGGCGAGGCTTTTGGCGCAGACGGACAAGCTCCCCCGCAGCCCGCAAATGCAAGGCGGCTGTAATTTGGTGGCCTCGCGCCTCTCGCCTAGAAAATGCCCATCTCCATTCCTTTATTTGGTGATGGCGAAAACGGCTGGGAATGCAGCGGGCACGCTGGGCAGGAGACGTTACCTGGTTCTCCTAGACAGCCTTAGATCTTAAGGCGCTTGAGGGGGGTCTGGTTCCCTCTCAGAAACAGGCTTTCTCGGGGATTCCCGCCCCCACCCCCGCCAGAGATATTTTTGTCTTCTCTAATTTCTCCATAAAACTCCCGATGAGTGAATTAGGCGCTTATTAAAGTCTCCTTTTAATCAGCAGTAATGGGAGATTTCCTCCCCCCCCGCTCCGTCCTCTCTCCTCCTCCCTCCGTCCAAGGTTGGCTTGCCTTGGGGCCTTTTGCAAATGTTAGGATTTACAGTGATCACAGACAAAAACATTTATATAACCCCCTAACTATAATGCACCCATAAAAACGGGGACATAGGTGGAAACTGCTGCGGCTCAGCGAAAACCCTGGCGCTTGCCCATTAAGTCCCTGGAAAGGGTAATTCCAGTAGAGGCAGGGCCAAAGTGAAATGATGAGAGCCTGCAATTCACAAAGCCCTACAGGAGGGGATTAGAAGGGGGAGCACTATATTCCCATCACCTCAAATCCATGAAAAAGGGGGAGCACTTCTTCCTCCCTCCCTCCCACCAAACAAACAACATTTCAGTTCCTAGAAGGCCGAGAGGGCAAGGAGTTTATTTGTACACTCTCTAGCTAATGAGAAAGTCGAATATTCCCATTTTCTTTCTCTTTCTATATACATATATATATATTCTATATATATATTCTATATATATCCATATATTCTATATTCTATATTTCCATGTTACGGCCATTGTTTCCATGTTACTGGCCAGTTCCCGCATGAAATTATTTCTGTCGATAGAATAAAGGCACCTGCGATGTTGTTATTAATTTTCTGGTGTTCTTTCCATGACTGTGACATTATTTTTTTAAGTGTTATTGCCTATGTATATTATCTGAATAACTTACGAATACTTCAAACGGCGCATCGTTACTTTTAGCAATTTCTGTTTACTGAATAAAGGCACTTTCTCTCCCGGGAAACAAAACGATGGTGAGACAAAGTTAACCTCCACACGACAATCTATGTGTGGACGCCACTATGCCACCCAGAATTTGGAAATGTGGCCTCTCCTCATTCATTGGTAAACCAGGAGGATAGCGATTTAATGTTGAGTTTGTCTGGAGGGAGAAGGGAGATAAAAAAACCCCAAAAGGGACACCGGCTCGCTCCCCGTCTCTGACCCTAAACCTTCCGCTTTCAGGTGGGGTGTCAGCTTCAGCCAGGGCCTTGGGAGGGCGAATACCAGGGAAAGTTTCTTCGTTTGCAAGAGAACAGTTTCCATCTTTTTCCTATAAGGGGAGGGGGAAAGGGGTGCTGTTGTTGTTCCCTTCTTTCCCTCACCGTTTAATACTTCTTTGTAAAATCTGAAAGCAGGTAATCCTCAAATCTGAAGTCTAATTAAAAAGTGCGTCGGTCCAAGTCACTCGACTTTGGCAGGAATTGCTAATGGTGTGTGCGTGTGCGTGCGTGTGCGTGCGTACGCAGGGATCGGGAGGAGGAAGGGTGAGGGGAATTATTGAACGAGAGTCCCCGAAAGGGACAAATTAAGGGGAGGGGGAGGGGGAAAGGGAGAGGAGAACGAGGCGGACGAACGAACGACCAGGGGAAAAACCACACACACAAACCCAAACTGTGCAATTAAACAAATGTAGGATTTTAAAGTTATCTGAGACCATAGTCCAATAAAAGTATAGCCGCTTCGGGAAGCTTTTGGCTGGAGGAGCAGATCTAAATCCAAGATCAAAATTAATAATAACAATAATAATTGAAATGGTGTAAAAAGAAAGGGGGGAGGAGAGGAGAAACTGAACATTTAAGGGCAACATTAAATAGGGCATATGAGAATTGTGAACGGTTCCAAAAGCTGAGCAGCCAAACCTTCTTAGAAAGAAAGAGCCCCTTTCGTTGTTCCGAACAAACAGCCCCAAAAGACCCCAGCCCAAAGCGATGCGAAGGGAGCCCCAGGTGAGCAGCAGGGAGGAAAGGGAGCCTTGCGGGACGCAGGGAAGGGAGGAGACACTCGGGTTCCTCCGCTCCACGTTCAGCCGGCACCGGCTGGGAAAAGGATGGGCTCGTGGGGGAGGTCCATGCTGCAACGAAGGGGCCAGAGAGGCAGGAGGAAAAGGGGCTCCCCAGTCTTTGAACTGCGGCCTGGCCGGAGCTTTCCAGCATCGCCTCTCTCCCCGGCCCACCCAAGCTGCCTCCCCGATTTCTCCGACCCCGAGGTTTGCAAAGACGCCTCTCCCTAACCCATCCCTCACCGCTGGCCAGTCTTTCATCTGCGTGTGATCCTGACCTAATGGATTTCGCTGCAGCCCTTTCCACTCGGCGGCGGTGAAGTTCAGGATTTCCTCTCTGCAAACTTTTCTCAATATAGCCGCCCTTGGATGCTGCTGAGGTGTTTAGTTAATTTTGGACACATTTTTCCCTTAGAGAGAGAGAGAGAGAATAAACCTCCAACGGATTTCTCTCTGCCCACCATGCCAACAAACTTCTCCAACTTTTCAGAAAATCGCGCGTCTTCTTCTGCTCAGAAGGAGCCCGTGGCACCTGCGCTAATCCTTCGCGTACATTTTCAGGTAAGGCGGCGGTAGTTCGTGGGGAGGAAGCGGAGAAAAGTCCCGAATGGATTCTAATTTCAGGAGTCCTGGCGCTGCTCTAACTTTCAGTGCATAATCCAGTCAAAATGTGCGTGTATTTCACAGGCGGAGGGGTGGGTGGAGGGGGAGCGACCGAGCGGCCCACGACAGCTCACCTTTTGCCCGACCAGGCAAAAGCCCCAACCGACAAGAAGGGCTGCAATAGCCTTTCGCGATAGGCCAAGCCATCCTTTTGAATATATTAGTTAATAAAACGGATTAGCAGAGCTCCGGGGCGCCTGCCTGCCCTCTTCGCGCGCGCGCGCGTCTCTGTGTGGGGTTCAGAAAAGGACAAAGGAAGAGGTATTTTAATATATACACATATATAATAAATATATATATATAGCAGTATATGTAGGAGTTTTCTTCTGGGCCTAGGTGATAATGGTAACATTGCGCTAAAGCTCGATGGGAAACAACAGAGCAATCACGGCTTTGAGGGTTGCAAATCTCGTTTACCCCACTGCTTTTTCCACACCGTGGAGTCGCGTTCCTTCTTGCTTCTGCTGTCTCCGCACAGGGGACTGCGGACACCCCCCGCCACACACGCACACCGCAGGACCGGGAAGGCCCCGCAAACCCACCGGGGCTGGCGTTTTTACGCGAAGGCTTACGCGGCACTTTGCTCGTCCCCAAACCCGGGGGAAGAAGCAGAGTTTCTGTTCGGTTAATTTCACTGCGCTCTGCAGCTCCCCCCCCCCCATACAAAAAAAATATTCCATTTTTCATCCCTAAAGGAGCCGGAGTGGGGGGGGGGAGTTCCCCAGACGTCAGTCTTTGCCATGCTTTCTAGGGCAAATTGCAGGGAGTTTGGAGAGGTGGGGAACGGCGCGGTGGGTTGGGTTGAGGGTTAAAGCGAGGAAGAAGAGATCGAACAAGCTGCAAAGGTTGCTGTTGCGATTTGCTGTTTTTTTGGGTTCTGATTTAGCAAAGCTACCCAAGCCAGAGTCCTCGCCCGGCTGCTTTCTAAAAGGGACCAGCGGGGCGACAGGAGGGGTTTCTGTCTCTCTCTCTTCCTAGCTCTCAGTCCTGGTTCGTGAGAAACAAAGCAAAGCCTAGGAAAACGGATGGTGCTCTAGCTGCGGGAAGGGAGAGGAAGGACGGCGAAAAGGCCTACCGGGCCGACTCGGTTGGTGGAGGAAGCCTCTCCCCGGAAGAAGGGTAGGTATTAGGGGTGGGTGGGGTGAGAGGGGGATCCGGAGGGCGGGCGGGCAGTCGGTGACCACCTGACCACCCCTTCCCTAAAGTCTGCGACCCCTCTTGGGAGAAGGTCTAGCTAAAATCCGTGGGAGGGGGCGGTCGGCCTTGGGAAGGACGGAATCCCTGCCTTCGGGTGGAATAGAGAGTGCCATTTCCAAAGAGAGTGTGTAAGGGGAATACACGTGTTTGCACGCGCGCGCACCTCGAGATTGCCTAGATGTGCCATTGTTTTAGGCCAATTTGTTAGGGTTCCTCCGCCACCTCCCCTCCCTGGGTGGTACTTGGCCCATTAATTAAGCCGATATTCGGATTTAGGCAGATTTTTGTGTGTGCAACCAGTACGGAATTGCATGGCTTCGCAGCCTGATCCCGAACGGAAGTTCCCATCCCCTTCCGTGGGCTTTACTTCCGAGCAAGTGTGCAAATTCATTACTGTGATTAATTCTGCCACTCTTTTTTAAAAGGCAGCTCCGCTGTGTAGTGTGGAAGGGGATATCGAGGCCTCACAACCCACCCGCTACATGCTGGTTCAAACCTCATCGATTACCCTCAAAGTGGCATACGAAAACAGCGGGCTTAGGATCCGGTGGAACATTAGAACCAACGTGGTTGTTTAGGAATTTGGGAAGAGGGAGTTGTGGCCAATAATAGGATACGAAGTGGCCTATCTGGATAAACCGGAAGGAAGAGGGAGGGTAGGAGAGAGAGACAGAATCCCAGTTTGCACCAGTGTTTCCCAGTTTCACACTGCTGTTGTTGCTTGTTGCTTTGACTCTGCCCCAGAACGGCCTCATATTGTGTTTAATTTTGCAACTGTCTGGAGGAGAAGTTGTGGCAGGCTCTGATTCTGCAAGTTTGAACTTCAGGAAGGAGTAAGAACGGGGGCGGGGGGGGGAGAGAGAGAGAAAGGAGGAGATTTCGAGCAGCCTGATCCCATTAGCTCCGTCCTTGGGTTGCAAATTTATACGGTCTAGGAGGTGAACAGATGGACTATCAATTTAATTCCATCTTCAACACCATCAGAGATTGATTTTCTACTCGCTTTTAATTTTGCTATAATTAATTAGATCATTACAACTGTTTTCTATTGATCTTCCTATTTAAACCTCAGATGCAAAGGGACTTGGGCAGATCTTTTAGAGACACAGAAGGGAAATGGAACAGAGGGGACTTCGAACGGGGGGAGGGAAGGGAGAAGAGGGATTTTCTACCGAGAATCATTGCGTGGGAGACTGGAAAATTGGCTGGGCCTTCTCTCCTATGTGGCAGGTGTGAAACACACGATTAATACACAGCAGTACACTTAACGCGTATTACGTGTTTGATGTGTTCCTGACTTTATTTGATCAGTGATCATGCATCCTAAGGCTCGCATCGAACCAGAAAAGTTCATTCATTTTGAGGTTCCCCTACAAATCGCCTCCTTCGCAAACTCACATGCCATCAGTTATAGATTCCCTAACGCATATTGCATGTTTTAATTGGATGCATTTCATCTTCCTTATATTGCCGGATATGTTTACAGAATCTCTCTCTATAGAAGTGCTTCCTAGATTTAGAGAAACTTCGTTAGAATAACTAGCGAAAATAGACCTTTTTCTTTTAAAAGACTCCTGGTTTGTTTTCTTTTAAAAGACTCAGTTGGGTTGGTTCTGTTGAGTCCAGCCAGGACTTCAGTGGCCCAGCAGCAGAGACTCCTGCCCCCCCCACCTCACTCATAATTAGTCAATAAGTCTTGAAGCCTCTCTGTGTCCGCGATTGCGGGACCAGGAGCCCAGATTGTGAGCCCAGGCAGGGATCAGACTGAAGCAACATTTGGAGATCGGTTTGTGAACCTTCAACCATCCCCAAGGCACAGAAAGCTCTTCAAAGATTTAATCCGGGTGTACACGTGGCAGCTATAGGGTGAGCTCCTCAGTTTCCAAAGCTCTACTCACTTAGCCCCACCGCCACCCTCACTCTTAAGGGGACGCCCTGCGCTCCCCGGACAGCTAGATCCACAACGGAGGGGGCGAAAGTACCTGCGCGGGACATTAACAGCAGGAGAGCTCCATAAATTAGTTTGTAGTTTGCTGTTTGGCAGACCCCGCGCACAGGCGAGGCGACCACAGCAAGAGTGGGGCCAGTTTGGCCCCAAATCCAAAACCTTCGACACTGGCTTAAATTTCCCCATTTGACACCAAAACTTCATTCCTTCCTTTCAAACGGAGCGCACGCCAATTTCAGCTGGGAGGGAAGTCGTGATAAGCACCAGGGGGATTTGGGTGGGGGCCAGCGAGGCAAAGCAGCCACTGGGGAGGAAGAAAAAAAAAAAGGTTAATTGGAGAAGAGCGGCGCCACAGGGAACCAACTAGGGAAGCGGAAGTTTCCAAAGGACCGTTTCATTGGGTAAAAGTCCTGATTGCACTCGGGGGCCGCCGAAGGGAAGGCTCCGCAGTACCAGATTTCAGACGCGGCTCGCCGCACACCTGTAGGCTCCCTGGAGCCAAGCTAGTCTCTCTATATCTGATGGGGGGGGGTTTCCCTTCACCTGCTGCTGACACCGGGGTCTGGTGGGGTGGGGAAAGATCTCTGCCTGCCTGCCTGCCTTGTGAATATTCAGCGGGGCCCAGGGGCCCTAGCCAACCGCCTCTTTCCCCCACCCCCTCCTGCCTTTACCTGCTCTCCCGCCGGAGCTGTGAGCCATGCCTGCCTTGCCTAATGGTGCGTCTCCCTGCCTGGGCCGCTTGGCTCAGCCCAGCAGATCGGCCGCGGCCTTTTCGCGTTAGCTGCTCCTCTGCCGAGCGCTTCGCTGGGCCGTCTTGCCGGCTAACCCCCCACCCCCACCCCCACAGCCCCACTTTGGAGATCTGGGAGCAACCACCCAAAGCTAAACGGTTTAGATAACGAGAGAACGAGAAAGGGAGGGAAGGAGAGGAAGAACGAAAGAGAGGGGGAGGGAAAGGGGCCCCTCTACTCACCCCCCCTTCCCGGGGAATTAAAAAAATAAATAAATAAACCTTGGGAGAAGGAGATGCCGCTCCACAGATCCTCAGCTAGCTTAAAAAAAGGAGGGGAGAAAAATTGCCAACACAAGCACACTTTGTCTCGCGTTCTTAAGATGACAAGAGGCGCTCCTCTGCGCTAGCCCTCGGGGCCCGGTCGCAAGTGGAGAGGGGCGAGGGCATGTACAGAGTGCCTGGGACCCCCAGAGGGTCGTTGCTGAGGCTTGGCGATGGGAACCTCATTTCCCTACCCTGCCTATTATTATTATTATTATTATTATTATTATTATTATTATTATTATTATTATTATTATTATTATTATTAGGCCCACCTGGCTTCCATCACATATAAAAACATAATAAAACATTACAAACTTCCCGATACAGGGCTGCCTTCAAAGACCGTCTGGCTAACAGGCACCCCCTTTGGATAGCCTCCCCAGATATCCCTTAGGATCATTGGGGAGTGGGGGATGGGGGCCCTATGGGTCATCTAGCCCAACCCTCCTGCTCCGTTCAGGAAATCCAGAGTTGGAGAACCGCCCTCACCCCCTCTCCCCGCGCGCAAAGAAACCCTGTTATCCAGCTTCTGATTGGAAAACCTTCAAGGAGGGAAAACTCAACGCAAACCCAACCTTGGGTAATCAAGGCCTTCCCCTCCGTGGTCCAGCAGCTACCTGCAGGATGGTGGCGAGAGAGCGCGCTTCTGGCCGAGGATCGCTGCCAAAATGCCTCTCAAGTCGAAGGGTTTTGGTGGGCATCATCAGTCCGCTATGCCGCCCAGTGGCGTAGCGTGGGTTGTCAGCACCCGGGGCAAGGCAAGTAATTTGCGCCCCCTAACCCGTGGATTTGCGGCCCCTAACCAGTGGATTTGCGCCCCCTAACCCTAACCCCCAGATGTTGCGCCCGGTGCGGCCGGCCCCCCTGCACCCCCCACGCTACACCACTGATGCCGCCGCGGGTGGTGAGGCCCAGCTCCAGAGAGTAAGATGCCAACTCACTTTGTCGGCCGCGGAGAGGCAGGGGGCTGGCTGCCATTGTTTAAAGATCCCAAGAACCACTTTAAGGACGGTATGGTATGGGGGTGGGACACGGCAGCTAGAGCCTTGCCCTGACTCGCCTATAGACCCATTGCTCCCAACGAGCTGGCAACCACAGTCAGCCATCTAAAATCTCCTCCCTCATCCGAAATGCCAAGATAAATCTAGGTCGGATTCAGACGAGATCTTGAACTCGGGTTCCCCACCCCCGTCGGCAGTGGTGCCAACTTGAATAAAATATGGGGGGCAGGTAAGCCCCTCGACCACATGACGCGGTGCACGCACACCATTTGAATGGCAGTGTCCATCAACTTGGGGCGGAGGGGGAGCGCAGACTCCCCCTCAAAGATTTTATGGGGGGGGGGCGGAAGACCCCTCGGCCTCTAGGAGTTGGCTCCTATGTACTTCGGAATCTCGCTAAGGAGAGAGTGTGGCCCACGGGCGTAGCCAAGGGGTGTAGGGGCAGCTGCACTGCCCCCCCCCCGCAAATCAATAAAAATCCATAAATATACATAGCTAGCTGAGGTTCTGTACCCCCCCCCCAAACAAAAGGCCTGCCCCGCCTGACAAAAAGCCTGGCTACGCCCATGGCGTGGCCCCCTTGGAGCCCCTGAGACCCTCCCTTCTTGCGGTCTCATGGCCGGTCAGCTTCACCGGCGCTCCGAAGCTTGTTTGTTGGAGAAATCCTGTCTCTTCCTTCCCCAGTTCAGGATTGCGAGAGCAGGCGCGGCGCGGCGGCGGCAGCAGATGCGCCTGGGAGCCCATTCTTCCTCGCCTTTCCCCCCTCCGCCCCCCCGCCCGATTGATTGAAAGTCTCTCAACTCCAACAAGGTACCCTAGGAAAAATGAACCATTCGCTCATCGATTCTTCATTAAAATTACATTTCTGCATTTGCTAAATTGGTTTTAAAATGCTTCCCCTGTTATTATGGTCTTGTCAAAACCGACGCCGGGCTGGACAAACAGTATTTTAAAAGCCTGGGGGAGTTTCTTCCCGGAACTATGAGGAGCTCCTGGGATTGGGAAAGAGGGGTGGGGTGGGGGCCAGGGGCCAAATTTGGGGTGGGGGAGCGCTAGGAGGTGGGGGGACACCGAAGGGAAAGAGGTCGAGAAGACACCTCCAGTGCCACCATCCACCAACAAGCCAAGTTGGGGGGGGGGCATTTGCATCGAGTGGGGAGACGGGACGCAAACGTGGAATATAGCCGAACCGCTTTGTTAATAATTGTAGGAATGTCCGTTTGTTGAGTGACCCATCGCCAAAGGAACTTTCAAACAAGCGCAGGCATGAGTTGGCCTCCTGACAGTGGTGATCTTCTCCCCTGGTTCTCTCCTCCCCCCCCTCCGAGTCTGTGGGCGCATCTCTGCCAGGGAGAGGATTGGCAATATAAACACCACCCCCTTCCTCCCCGAGAGAGGTCCTTGGAGTCCACAGCTATGCGCCCAAGCCCACCTCGGAGCACACACACCCCGCCACTGCAGCTTGTCCCCCTCCCCATCTGCCACTCTCACTGGCGTTTTATATGTGGGGAGAAAGAACTCTGGCAGGGACAATTGGGTGGGTGGGTGGGTTGGTGGGGGGAGCGCTGCCTCTCGAAGCTGCTGTCTCTGGCGAAGAGCAGAGGAGCAGAAACGTCTTCCTGATGTGTTTATCCCCTAATCAGTTCATTAGTTATAAACAACATGACATTAGAAGTTAGGAAGCATTTGATATTAATTTTTATTTAACTAGTTGATGTTTAATCCGTCACGCCAGGCTGCCTAGGAGTTAGAGGGAGAGAGGGAGAGAGAGAGAAAGAGAACTGCCTGACACCAGCCAGTTAGGCTTAGAACTTCATATGCCACCGTCGTGGTCTTGGGGGGGGGGCGCGCAAAAAAGAAGGAGTGGGTCGAAGGAAAGAGAAGGGGGAGGAGAAAGGGCGCAGAAGGAAAAAGAAAGAAAGAGGCAAGGGGGGAAAAGAAAGGAAGGCTAGAAACTGAAATAGAGGACACCCTCCCCCCCAAAAAAAAGACTGAAAGAGGAAGAGGAGAAGCAGATGACGTGTAGGGCACCACCACGATGGGATTCGTGGAAAGAGGTTGGGGAGGCTTTGCGTCCCATCCTAAGAAGGACAACCTCTCCAACATCTGCGCCACCCTACAGCCTATGCAGTCTTACTCTGATGTGGCGAGGAAATACCCCCGCAACCCAGTTAAACCAAGCGGGGCTCGCTTAGGATCGACCTGCGCGGTTCTGAACCCGATCCACAACTCGATTCATTTCAGCCGCCTTGGTTTTCAGCAGGATTTCTCGAGCTCCGACCTCGGTCTGCGCAACTCTGTTGTGGATCGGCCCCTTTGGAGAACTTGGATTCTCTCAGAAAACCAAGGTCGGGGGAGCCCTGCGCGGCTTGGGTGGCTGGTTTGCCAAGCTCAGTGAGCAGCGCAAACGCAGCGCCATCCCTCGTTCAGAGTCGCCGCTTGGAATTAACCCAGCGCGGGCTGCAGGAGCAAAGCACCTCGAAAGAGGTGGGTTATTTTGCCGGCTCACATCCCGCTCCTTCTGCGTTTCAGGCAGTGCCTGTTCCGGATCCTATAAGCACCAGGTAGTGCGCACCCCTTCATTGCCAAGTAGGCAGTGACCAAAAAATTGCCTTGCCCGGGATCAGCCGGAGAAATAAAGCCAAGCAGGCAAAGGAGCGCCCCTACTTCGGGAAATGGAATAAAAAGCGCCTGGCGTCGGGTGTGAACGCAGGAGAAACCTTCCAACTTCCTGGAGACTTCCAGGGGAGCCAATATTCCTCTTCATTATACAAATAGGAACTAACCCCGTTCCCACCCCTCATACAGACGACACTCCTGTAATTTCAACTGCAACGACGAAGTAGAAAATTACTCCTCTTAATTGAAATGTTTAAACTTTTAAAAACATATGGATAAGATAGATATAGACGCAGAATGTCATTTGGGGTTGCTTTCCTGCGCGTTTTTGCACAGACGCATCTCTCCGGGGACCTCTTGCGAGGCATCTCTCCCCGCCCCCTCTGCTCAACATAAAACATCGGCGATCTCTTTGAAATAAATATCTGCTATTAATCACTCGCCCCATCTCTCTGCAGTGTAAAGGAAATAGCTCACATTCCCAAGAAAATTGCCCGTTGTGCCTCGGTTAATAGTTAACTCCGGAGGAGAAAAGTTCCCAGGGAAATGAGGAACGCGAGAGAAGGGGGGCGGGGAATGAAAAGTTGAGCTGGCAGCGTCACTCCTTTAAAAAAATGGGGTTTGATCCGCCATAGACACCCCCGTCTTTTTCCTCTTTCTGGGAGGAATCCGGGTCGATTTCCAACTTGTAACCCACAAGTCCCGAAAAGGGGACTATTGCGCGAGGTGTGGTTGGACTGTCCCAACAATTACTGTCCCACCGGGTAATGCCGGGAGGTAAACATGGAGAGGGGGCGCGGAGGGGGAGAAGTGAAGTCGGAGCAACAAGCCTGATAGCCCGATCCGCAAACCATTTAGGCCAGAGTGGAAAGGAGGCGCCAGGCGCCCACGCGCGCGGGCCAGCCTCAGGCATCAACCCAATAACGGGCCAGGACCGGGAGTGCTTGGGCTACTAGCCCCCTTTGTTGGAGGGAGGCCTCGAGCGCTCCCCCGAGGCGGATTAGAGAACCTCCTGGTGGAGTCAGGATTAGTTGAGAACCGCTTTTCTCGCCGTCTCGGTGAAAAACCGGATCATCAAGGGTGGGGCTAACAGGCGGAGTGGAATGGTTGTGAGTGGCCACATTCAGGCTCGCTCTCTAGCGCGGTTAGAGTAGCACTCGGAGAAAGTGATGTAGATATACTGAGGGATGGAAGGTTTGAAACGCACTGAGAAATCGGACTATACTTAAATTGTCTCACACGCCTGCGCACCTGCGCGCCTGCCCGCGCTTTGCACCCCCAGAGGCTCTCCACCTGGAGCCCGCCTTCTCGGTTCAGTGGGGAGGTACTGGGTGAGAGGGTCTTTTCCGCGGTGGCGCCCTGTCTCCAAAATCTCCTTTTCCGCGCATTTGATTATCCCGTGCTTAATATATATATATAAATCCGTTGAATTCGGGTTTGAGTGAGCTGTCTGAGTGGTTTTTAGCGCTGCTTTATAATTATCTTATTCTTATCCGGTCGCATTTGCTGCTTTCAAAATTTTGGTCGGTTTTTGAGAGCGTTTTGCTGAAATGAAAACTCTGAACAAGAGCCAGCGCAGAGCTAATAAAGTTAAGCAAAAAAAGCAAATATGAGGATGTATCCCACCCGGTAGTCATGATCCGGTTTCGGGACCAGGCGAGGAAGGAAAACCTCAAGGATCCTGCACTGCAGGGGGTTGGACTAGGTGATTCTCAGGATCTCTTCCAATTTAACAATTCTATGGCGATGATCTGGTTCCCGCACATTTGAGAACTGCGTCAATTTCCAGCGCTCCCTGGTCTTCCTTCTTTCCTTCCTGAGCCGCCGCGATCTAAACGTGTGTTCAGAAGTGGCGCTCAAGACACGGGCTTAGCTGCATTTGTGAGCACGTGTGAACCCCACCTGGGTGCGCGCGCGAGCCTATCCGCCACAACACTGACTGCACATAGTAGCCGATGTCGGTTGGCCAACCCCCTAGCTCACCTGTCCGCCACCCAGAGTCGCTCCACAACTTTCTCCTCGGGCTTGGAGAGGGAGGGAGGAGCGCTTTCTTGGCCAGTCGTCGGGAGACAGGGCAAGCATAGCTAGCCCCATCCTTTACCCGTTTATTGGGGAGTAAGACCCCCTACCCCGTTTTGTGGGACTTGCCCCCAGGCCAAGCGCGCAGAGGGCTGGAGCCTCAAGCCCGATTCTTAATCCGCGGGAGTGGAAAAAGGAAAGCTGGTATTCTTTAGGGAGTTTATTAAAGTGTTTATATTTCACTAAATAAAACAGAGAAGCAAGCAAGAAAGGGCGAGAGTTGCATCCTGAGCAACTTGAATTCAAAGCCCGCCTTTTAAGGCGCCTGCCTCGATTCCCCGACTGGCGGGTGCTCTCTGGATGCCAGAGTCGGAGAGAGCCGTGGGTTTGGCAGATGGTCCCGTTGACCAGAAAGGAAACGGAGAGAGAGAGAGAGAGAAAGAAGGGGCTTGCTCGATAGCAGGCAGGAAGATGACGACGGCAACTTAACAAACATTAACCAAACTTTTTTAAAGCGCAAGTCTGTAACCACGAATGAGAAAACCAGAGGGCTCGTGGGTTGCCAAAAGGGAGAGAGATAAAGGCTTCGGTTCCATTTCCCGTTCTTGTTTCTTTCTTCGCGTCGCCACCGGGACTTGAAAATCACCATTATTCTTGCTCTTCCACAGAATTTATAGTGTGAAGAAGACAAGAGCGCTTCACGGTCCTTAGGAGAACCTTGCGCGACAGGTCACTGGTAACAGCAGATTTTAAGAGGGGTCGGTGGGCAGAAAACCAGCTGACCCTTCAAGGGAGACCCTTGACTTGGCTAGGAAGGCTCTGGAGGGACTGAGTTGTGGTGGGTGACAAATCGGAGCTGCCTCCCCTCTCCCCCTGGAAAGCGGCTCCCGTTCTGGCAGCCGCCTTTCTTACTGCCTTCCTGCACAACGCAGGCGGTTTCCCCCAAATAAATTCTCTCTACTGGAGAGAAATGGTCAGTCAAATTAAAATACCATTCCAGGCAATCGGCATTGAAAAGGATTTATGCGCCTTGCAATCCTGAACATGTCTCCTCCTTAATAGTAAATCCCACCGAGTCCAACGGGACTTAACTTACTTGGGACTGCAGTCTTAATCTGCCAATGATTACCGTAATTCTCGGCACACTTACTTTGGAGTAAATCTAACTGAACCTTATTGGAACTCAGTAAACCTGTGGCGTTGTCAAAACTATTATTTTTATTTTTATTATTTGTATGACACCCTATGTCCGCAAGTCTCAACATAAAAACACAATATAAAAACACAAAACACATAATAAAGACAACCCCCCCAACAGTGCTCTTCTCATATTAACATACCCAATCAAACACGTTTTATGTGATTGTATCTTTATTGATATGCTATTTCTTGGGGGGCATGGCTCACTCAAGGTGCTTCACAATATCATAAAAGCACAACAAGTTTGTGTGTGTGTGTGTTTGTGTGTGTATGCACACACAAAAAACCAAATCTGAAAAAGGCAGCAACAGTAGCAATCATTTAAAAGATCAATTGGACAAGAAAAAGCTGTAGTTAGGAAAAGGCGCGTTTTAATTTAATACTTTTAAAGGTGGTGTATTTTTTAAACTATTCGAAAATCTGCAACATAGCGGTCATCTGCGCCCCGGAAAGCAAAGCGCTCCATAGTCTAGGGGCCCACCACGAAAAGGGACCTGACTTTTGCCAGTTGCAGTCTCAATGCCAGGGCAGGTTGTAAACGTGGAATCCTTGAATTCAAGTTAAAACTTATCCGCCTCGATTTTAGATTTAACATTTAATTCAAATCCAACTGTTCTCTAGGTTTTCAACTTTCTGAACTTCTTAAAAAAAAAAAAAAGGACAGAGCACCTCAGGATGGCAGCAAAGCTGTGTAAAAGTGAAGTCGGCTTAGAACAGTTCTGGGTGTGTATTGGAACTGGAATTGTGTTAGCACCACTGTGACTTCTCTAAATATGTTTATGTGGACTTATGGCCCAGAGTGTTCAGCAGGAGCAAGAGAACTGAGAATCGTTGGCCTCTATCCGTTTATTCGATTGGACTCGAGCTGCTTCTGTCATATATACCTGCTGCGCGCAGAAGCGTTTACACCGTTCCCTCTTGAAAATAACTCTAATATCCATTCCAACAAGAACCGCACTCTCTGCCCCTGTTCCCTGCTCCCATTTCGGAATCCACAGTGCGGAATAGACTCCTTCCCCCACCTACAAGCAGACCCTCAATATGTGGGGAATAGATATTAGCCTATGAAAGATCTTGAGGTGTGCTTAGGGGTAGAAGGAACGCGCTGAGAAACCTTCAGGAGAAACTCTAAAGAACTTTAAACTCGACTATTCCGGGTGAACTGGGCTGCTGATTCAAAACTTCAGCCTCCAGATACAAATTATCCTGGCAATTCCCTCACCCTCGCGTGGTGACACTGGCTCTGGGTGCTTCCACAAAACGTGGGCGCCCTTCACCCGGACTGAGGTGCCAGAGCTTCTCCCACGATCTGCTCGCGTGGTCCCCGAGGTGCCGTAGGGTCCGTGCGTGATTTTTCCACGCACCATCACAGTCTCACAGAGCTGTGTTTCCTATCAGCCAGTCAGGTCTCCGACTTCTTCCGCTTTGGCCTTTCGCTACTTCTCCGGGACTGAGGTGGTTCTCCTCTCGCATAGGGAGCGGGCTTCCTAGTCGTCGAAGTGGACAGGGCTCGTATTACTACTTCCACCACTGCCATCATAGGAGTCTCCTCCTAGTGGTCGAGGTCCCTGTGGCCCCCACCTACGGACGTAGCTAGTATTTTTTTTGGGGGGGGCAGGCTTTATGTTAGGGGGCAGAACTGAGTTATCTGCGACGCAATTGGTCAGTTAGTTAAGTACCGTGGTACCTCGGGTTACAGAAGCTTCAGGTTACAGACTCCGCTAACCCAGAAATAGTACCTCGGGTTAAGAACTTTGTTTCAGGATGAGAACAGAAATCGTGTTCCGGCGGCGCGGCAGCAGCGGGAGGCCCCATTAGCTAAAGTGGTGCTTCAGGTTAAGAACAGTTTCAGGTTAAGAACGGACCTCCGGAACGAATTAAGTTCTTAACCCGAGCTACCACTGTATTTTTGTTTACCTACTTGATGGGGGAGAGCTGCCCTCTGCACCCCCTGGCTAGGCCCGTGCCCCCACCCACTAAAATGGTTTTTTTGGGGGCTGCCCCCAAGTTCATTCAAATGGTGTGCGTGGGACGCATCTTGTGAACAATTACGCGGTGCGTAATTACCTGTCCTCTCCAATATTTTATTCAAGTTGGCACCTATGACTACCGTATATGTTATATGGGCAGAGCTCGTCTTATTACAGTATTGCTAATATTATTTTCCCATCACCACTACGTATGTTTTGATATCGCCCAGCCCTTTCAGAAGTCCTGCTTAGTCTCAAAAAAGGTACTTCCTTCATCCTTCGGGGTTCTGACCTGCGGAGGTTACGGGGACAGAAGCCACCTCCCTCCTAGCAGCTCTTATCTTTTCCCTGCTGGGCTTCTGCATCTCACTCTCTTCTCCCATAGGGCCACTTCAGCCTGAAAGCAGATCTCGCAGAGACGAAGCGCCGTCGGGTTGTTTTCCCTAGAGCCAGCGAGGAGGCGGCAGGCGAACCCCCATCCCTCCCTCCACTTCTCGTTCACTTTCTGTCTGGATGTGAGAACAGGAAACGGACCAGGGATTTCGCCCCCCCCCCAACCGCCCAGCCGAGATCTGCCCCCGGGACAGGATCCAGAATGCCCGTGCTCACTCCGCGCCCCAAATCTCTCTTTCAAGGAGATAGCGCCTCCCCTTTCTCTCCCTTCTCCTCCTGGGTTTCTGCTGGCAGCCGGGCACAAATAAACTTAGTTTAGTTTCCCTTCATTTCTAAACGGAGAATTGCTGGGGGTTCATTTGCTCTTATTTATCCTCGCAAATCCTTCCCCTTTCAATCCCAGATCCCTGTATTGGATGGGGACGCGGCGGTCGGAATTACGCACCAGCGAGAGGAAATTATTTTGTACACACTCAAATGGCCTGATCTTCCTTCTTGCTTTTTTGTATATATGTAGTTCAGGACCTGGCCTTGAAAGCGCGTACCTCTCTAACCCTGGCCTAAATTAAAGGTTGATCGGCTTTTCGACTGGTTCCTATCCCAGCATAAAGGGCTCTCCCTGAAAGTCTCTCTCTATCTGTGTGTGTCTTCTGATGGCTTTCCTGGGTTAAAGTAGATCAGGCCGAAATCCATCTGAAAGTCCAGCGACTCCTGCCCTTGAAATCCGTGGGGGATCAGAACTGTTGCTGCATTCGCCAGGATTATAAAAGACCCTTCTGTTTCCTGGCAAAGGCAGGAGAGGCCAGCTGCAGTTTTAGTGCAGTTTGAAAATCTCCAAGACGTTATTTGAAGCAGGTGCCCACCTTGGAAGAACTGCTAAAGTTTGACAGAAAAAAGAAATATTGAGTGACTTCACTGGGAGTACTCTCACTGAAACTAGTGGACCTAAATTAGCCATGTTCATTAATTTCAGTGGGTCTACTCTGAGTAAAATTTAGGTGACTGCCACCCATTGTGTGCATAAATACTGATTCTGCTTCCCCGCCGCTCTCTTTGCTGCTGTTGTGGTGAGATTTTTTTGGTCGGGTCAAAATCCGCTTCCTCACCCCCCAGCCCAGCCCCACATGATGACGATGACTCGGGGGCTGGTAACAGGATGTGTTGGCAACCGAGCTCCCCGCCCCTCTTAACAATTTCTTGTGCGAGTCTGTCTCTCACGAAGTTCAACAGGACTTTCCCCCGAATAAGTGCGCAGGCTTTGTGCGCAAGGACGCAGCGGATCCGTTCGGTCGATTTGCAAGCGGGGAAACTGGGTCCTCAAGGACAGGAGGCGCGGAGCCTCGCATCCCTCCTCCGAGAGAGAGGAGAGCTGGAAGGAGCTGTCTCTGACCCGCGGGCGGCTCGCCAAAGTCCGGCTCAAACCTTTGCGGGCAAGAGAGGATTAGTTGTGGAATCCAGGCCGGGGAGCTGGAGAGGAGGAGGGGGTGGAGGAAGCCTAAACCGCTTCGGGATCCTTTTAAACTCTCCGAGCCAGTTGAAAAGCGTCAGGCTCGCCCAGGGAACCTAACCACGCGCCCCTCCCGGAATTGAAAAGTGAATGTTCCAGGGCTGTGGGAGGAGAGTTCTTGGAGGCTAAGGTTCGCCCTATTTCTTGGAAGAATCGGAGCGGGGCGGCGGGCTCCTCCTCTCCAACTCTCTAGTCCGAAAAATGCCCGCACTCTATTATTATTATTATTATTATTATTATTATTATTATTATTATTATTATTATTATTATTATTATTATTTGCAAAGGGGCCAAGTGCTGCTCCCCCACGCCGGTACGTTCATGTAAGAGATGGGTTACCCATTCCTCCTTCCAACCCATTCTGAAAACGCTAGGAACCTCTCTCTCCAAGAAAATGCGAGGAAAGGGCCCGGAAAACCCCCTCGGTCCCAGCCCCCGTTTCCTTCCTTTTTGCGTGTGCAACAAATGGGGGTGGTCCGACTTCGTGTCTGTGGCCAAAACTGGCTGCACGCTCAGTAAAGCCTCGGACAATCCTGTAATCTCAGAGACTGACTCTATAGCAGAAAAGGGGATTAAAAACAATCCGTGCCAAAGTCCCCCTTCTTATTTCAACGCCTGGACGTGCTGCAGACGCCTGTCAACCTGCAAAAGGCGATATCCCCCGTACATTTAGGCCTCTGGCTGAACATAGGAAGCAAAGGCGTTAAGAGAGTCAAGATCAGGTCCGATTTTAGGCTTGTATACTCGGAAGTGCGTCCCCAAAGAGTAGGTGTGAGCCCAATGCCTTTAAGATCAGGCGGTTGGGATTCCACGCCATATGTCTTCATTCAGGTTTGGTACCTGCCTAAAAAGCAGATACACACACAAACATCACACGATCGCCTTTTTGCATACTAGTCAGCCTCTATGGCTATTTAGCAGTTGTTCTGGGCAGGCGCGCAATGCGCCCTCCATCCACCCTAATATGCCCTCTGGTGAGCAGAGGTGAGCCACCCACTCGCTTGCTTTCTTTTGCGTGAAAACCGCCGAGCGCCGTCGTTTCTTGCTCGGCTTTTGCCCTTGTGGAAGTTGCACCGCGGCTCATCTTATTTTCAGGCTTTCCTGACCTTTCACCGACCAAAACTGACTCTAGTTCCCAAGCGGTCGGGCCACAGCCAACCCACAAAGACTCTTTGCTGTCCGACAGACTGAAGCAGTTCGGGCAGGTTCCTTCAGGCTCCTTGGGAAGGCCCTGTCTTCCCTCTCTGTCTGTACTTTCCCGATCGACCCTCTTTACCGTCTAATTCCCATCGCTTCCCTCTCTGACCTGCCTTGTCTTTTCAGACGTTTGCACAGCGCCTAGTGGTTTGGCGCACAGGAACTCGGAGTCCACGATTCCTCAGCCCCGGCCTCTCCCCCTAAAGTTGGTTGCAAATCCAGAACGACTTTCTCATCGCAGCCCCAGAGTCCCCAGCCCGTTTCCTTTTGAAGACTGTTTCCTTCACAGCCAAGTATTAATTTGGCGGCCCCACGTCGATTCTCCGAAGGCTCCGAGCCTAAGGGCCGCTTGCGAGGAAGTTAAGTCTTACAGCACCCAGGAAACACTTGGCTTCCGAGTCAGCGAGCTTAGCGCGCGGTTGCAAAAGGATGAAGGCCGGGCGAGGTTTCGCTTGACACCCTGTGCGCGCGCGCACCTGTGCGCGTGGATTCGTGTTGGCCTCGTTCAGTCGCGGTGCGGGCGAGGGAAATAAAAAAAAAGGATTGAGTCCCCACTCCTCCCACCCCAGTGCTTTGTCAACCTGGATGCAAACCGGTTTATGCTTCGGAGGAGTTGGACATAACCCGAGGTCAATTCGCAGCCAAGCTTGAACCCGTGTGGTCAGTGGTGGTCCGAAAGACACAACGGCGAGCCTCCCCACCCCCAAAAAAATCAGGGGTGTTAAATAGGCAGCGGAAGGCAGTGTAGAGAGAAGTCACAGTTCGCTTCCCCCGGGGCAGATTTGTGTTGCTGAATGGGTCCCCCCCACCCAACTGAAGTCGCCTCTCCCCCCCACTCCCGCGTCAGATAGGTATTTTTAAGAATTCGGAGGCGTGTGAACGTTTCCCATCCTATGGCGGCACCCTCTAAAACCCGTGGCTTTTAAATAAGTTCAAGGGAGGGGGGAAAGTTACGGCTTAATCTGCGCCCTCCCCGTTTCCTTTTTGTTTCAAATGTCCAAACTGAAGCTCCAGAGGCGATTCCGATCCAATAACAGTCTTAGCGCTTGGGATTTACTTCCAGGGGTAAGATGTGTGAGCTCTATTAATAATCATAAAAATCCTGCTAACCCTCTTTTTAAAATTAATAACTCTGTAATTATAATAATTTTATGTGCTTTTTTTATAAGAAGAGGTTAATGTTGTCACAGTGTGGGGACAGGAAGGGGGAAGTCAAGCGCGATACCGCTGCTTAAACTGACACCTTCCTATTTTATTAGGAGACATTATTATTATTAGACATCTGCAGGTAGAGAATTAAAATTAAAATCGCTTTCAACAATTCAATACACTTTTTATCAGCCATCTATCTGAAAATCAGGAACATTCATCATCGGAGGCATTCTCCCTGAAAACAAGAACCCATTCAAATTTTATACAAATTATCATATTTATCATAGTCTGAAAATCTGGAGTAACGTCTCCACAAACTGTCTGCCAACTCCCTGGGGAACTGAATCGCACTTCGGAGCAGCTAAAAGAGATTCTCTCTCCCTCTCTCTCTCTGTCTCTTCCACCCTCCTCCTCTCTCCCTTAGCCCCTTTCCTGATTCCTGATACAGAAACGGAAGATGAAGATGAAGAAGAGGAGGACACGGAAATAATAGTATGGAAAAAATAGATTTCTCTCGCCCTCCGCGCCCCCCCCCCCGTCACACATACACACAAAGAGGCAGCCACACTTCGCAAGATAAGTAGGTTTCCTCTGACGCAAAGGTTATAGGCGGTCAGGCTGGTACGCTGCATGCCTGAATTCGAGGCACTAAGTCCCAGCTTATTGTTTTCGGAACCATTTCCCAGGTGCCAACGTAGCTTACTTTCAAGTAACCGTTTAGTGCTGGCCAATATTTTCCCCCTCTAAGCCCATGCGCAGTAGTCAATCCTGGGAACTGAGGGCAAAGCCCTCTCCCATCTCCCGTCTCCAATCACCTTCTTATTTGGGCGACTTGGAATGGGAAGGTACAACACCCGTAGATCTGCAACAAATTATACAGTTTTCACATCCCAGCATTTTCTGCGAGGAATCGGGGGGATAAAAGAAGGCTGCTTGCCACAAATTTGCAGGCTCGGACTAAGCAAGGTCTCTCTCCACGGCCCCCACTCCCCCTGCAACAAGGGGATCATCCATTGAAAGTGAAGCTGGACAATGGATGGTGTTGCTAAGTTATTATCCCCCGAGTGTGTGTGTGTGAATAACAGTTGAGCAGACTGGATTTTTGGAGTGAGTTTAAGAATAGCATACACCGACCAGGCAAGTCCCTCTCTCGAAGGAAGGGACGGTAGAATTGCACATCACATATTTGTCTTAGTTTTCCACTTTGAAAATAAAAAAAAAAATCCTTCCAGTAGCACCTTAAAGACCAACTAAGTTAGTTCTTGGTATGAGCTTTCGTGTGCATGCACACTTCTTCAGATACAGATTTTTTTTTATTTTGACCATGGCAGACCAACACGGCTACCTATCTACTACTTTTCCACTTTGGAATGACTTGACAGTCAATCCAGAATACACACATACTCTTTGCCATCCCATGGCTCGTATGGAGGTCGACACACATGTAGCTAGACCGTGCTCATCTGCGCTGGAAGAGTTCTCTGTAGCTATCCCCATAGCCGAGGCGTCCTGGGACCTCTGTTTGCTACTCCGACTTTGACTGGCAGTGCTTGGGAGAGCGCCAAGTGCGCTACTTTGAACCCACCCATTTAGCCACAAAGGGGCACCAAATGCGGTGAATCTTAGAGGCAGCGACATCAACCCGCGTCAATGGCAGGACAATTGGAGTCCACACGTTGCCTACTCCCGGTGAAACGTACACGCGCTGCAGGCTCCTTCGAGAGATTCCCTGATGAGCCTCGCAGCCAACCAACGCGTGTGAGTCCAGAAAGGAAACTCCACGGTTCCATCATCCAGTGTAGGGAAAATGTGAACGTGTGAACGGGACTATATACCCGTGCAAACGCGAGCTCATTAAGATGCGCGCAAATCGCGTCTGCTTTCTTCTTGGGCAGGCCCTGGAGAGGAGAAGTCCCCACGCCAGCATCGGACCTCTGCGCACCCCACCCAGTGGCGCAGCGTGGGTTGTCAGCACCCGGGGCAAGGCAAGTAATTTGCGCCCCCTAACCCGTGGATTTGCACCCCCTAACCTGTGGATTTGCGCCCCTAACCCTAACCCCCAGATGTTGCGCCCGGTGCGGCCGGCCCCCCTGCACCCCCCACGCTACGCCACTGACCCCACCCATTTCTCAGGATCACACTTCCAAGAGGCTGACGGAGGAAGAAGGCTCGCTGATTTCTCTGACTTCGTACAATGCACAAAACACACACCATTCTCTAGTCTTGCCAGCGTTCGGCTGGAACCCAATTTTGGCCTGTCCTGAAGGAGGATTCTGCGCAGGTTCAAAGCCTGCATCTGTTGCTAAAGCAACAGAAGCTGATATATTGTGAGCGACCTGACTTAATGGCCTTTCCCATCCCCTCCCCACAACATGACCCCCTCCCTGTTGGAACCAGGTTTCTCTTCCCCTCCAGGCCCATCTCCTTTAGCCCCCCAAGTCACCCCAGGCCGGGAAACTGTACTTAAAAAAAATAAATCCAAGTGAACGAGGAGAACATGCAGAAAACAGCAGTGTAGGGTTGTCTCTTGTAACTTACCGTATGCATCCTCTCTAGGCCAAGGGAAAAGGAAAAGGGCTGGTGATGGAAACCTTCCAGAAGCTTCCCAGTCACCTCTTTATCTCCACCGTAGGAGACAACTCCTATGTGCTGAGGTCCCTTCGTCCCCCCCAAATATTTGAGGGGACCTGCCGCCCCAAAATTGACTGGCATTTTCATTTAAATAGCGTGTGCGTTGCGTCTTGTGATCGATTATGAGGGGCGGGGCGTGACCTACGGTCCCAATATTTTATTCAAGTTGACACCCCTGATCCCCACAATTTCACGCTACCTTGGGGGCACCTGCGGGTTGTGCGCGTCCCCTCCACGTCGCTGTGATGAGAGGCGCGCGTCCCTCTCTAGGATGGAGCAAGGTGGGGATTTTTAACATAATTTCTTTCCTTTTCTCTTTTAACGAAGAGTCTCTGGACCTGTTCGGCAGGAATCCTCCTATTGCGGCCTTTTTACGCTGGAAAGGCGAGAGAGATCTGCGGAACTCCCTGCCCATTGATGTACTACTTTCACGCCGCTTTGGAAAGCAATTCCGCTCTCCTCCAGAGCCGCTCTTGGTTTTAGCCCCAGATGAATTGCGAAGCAATGGATCGGAATCCAGAATTGCAAGACTTTACGGCGCTGCTAAGGAAATCTGTCTGATCTTCGGCGAGAGGGAGGTGTTCGGCCGCAGGGGGAACCTCAGAGCACTCTAGATTTTTCTGGATTCCGAATGTCCTCGCGACCCTACGCTCCAGAACTCCGCGCCGCCCTCCTTTGATCTGGAACCCTCCCGGCGCCTCCCTGGTCCAAGTTAGAGACCTGCGTTCCATCCTCAGGCGCCGCACCGCGGAGGGAGCCACACAGCCGAGCGTCTCTCTCCAGATCTCCTCCCCACGTGCCAGGTGGCCCCTGGACTTCACACCCTTCAGGCAGGAGCAGCGGCCGGCCGCCACGTCCCCGCAAAAAAGTAGTTCCAGCACAATGTTTGTTAACTAGGTTATCTAGGCCGTAGAAGATTTTAATGTTGAATTTTATAGCTTTACCACGCTCTACCGTCCTTGTGAATATTGTAATATTGCATTTTTTACAAGTTACTCTTCTGTTAATGTTCCAGCTAGTAACTTTTATAATCCTCCTCAATGAAATTTTTTTGTATTCTTCCGCACCGTTAACCTCAATGGCGGCACCTCAGCCCCTGGCAGGAGGCAGAGAGATGAAATGAATTCCTCTTTAATCAGAAATAATAATAATAATAAAAACACACACAAGGCTCCCTCTGCCTCTTTTATTTCAGCTTCGCTTGGAAACGGGGTGGGGTGGGGGTGGGGCTGAGGAATCCCCCCCAGTTCCCCCCCCCGGGGGGCTTCAGGGATGGGGAAGAGAGAAAGAAAGAAAATGCGTGGGTGTCTCTCCGTCTCCGTCTATTTCTACGCCCATATTTCTTATGCAGTCTGTTGGCAATGTCTTGGTTGACTGTGAATGGGAAAGAGAGAGAGAGAGAGAGAGAGAGAGAGAGAGATTTCCCCCATCACTTGAGCACCCTGCTTTGTATCTGCTGGGTGCTAAGTCTGCAGGCCCCAATCCTCCCTCCCCATCGAGGTGCCTCTCATTATCCCTTCTGTAAACCACTGGAGACAGGCTTTTAATGCCTACCTTGAGGACGGAACTGGCCACTATAGGCTGCAGGCTTTAGTTTAGACCTCACGTTAAAGATTCCGGGGGCAGGTTCTATAGGGGATGTCTATACGCAGCCCGACAAGACATCAAGATTCCGCCGGGAGCATACGAATCAATCTGGCTAACCCGATTCCAAATTCCACACTCACACCCCGCTCACACACAAAAACAACTCTCCCTACAGCCAACCAGTGACAACCGACGCCACCCTCAACCTCTCTCACCATCAAGGAAATACAACAAGTGAATAGTAAGAGAACCCACACAAGTAATGCTGACACAACCCGCCCCACTAAGTAGAATAGAACAGTGTTTCCCAACCGGTGTTCCGCGGCACACTAGTGTGCCGTGAGACATCGGCTGGTGTGCCGTGGGAGGAAGGCGGGCGAGTCGGGCGGTGAGAGGCGGCGGCGGCGGCGAGGATCCGCATCGAGCCGGGGGCGGCTCCGCGGTGGTGGTGCCGAGCGGCGGGGCAGCGCGCGCAAAAGGGAGGATCGCGAGACAGCGGAGGAGGAGGAGGCCGGCATGTCCGGGCAGCAGCAGCAACAACAGCAGCAGCAACTCCCGCCGCCGCCCCCTCCTCCGCCCGCTATCGCCGCCACCACCACAACAGCCGCCGCCGCCTCAGCTGCCCTCGCTCTGCTGCCTCCTCCCACCCCGGCAAGGGGGAGGGAAAAAACTTTCGCTTTTGTGCGTCCCTCCCGGCGTGACGCTGCGTGCTGACGTCACGGGGCGGGGCTTTAATGGTGGTGTGCCGCGAGATTTTTTTCCGGCTAACAGGTGTGCCGTTGCCCAAAAATGTTTGGGAAACACTGGAATAGAAGCACAACCACCCGACCCCACCCCACTCACCATTCCCCTGCCCCTCTCCTTCCTTCCTTCCTTCCTTCCTTCCTTCCTTCCTTCCTTCCTTCCTTCCTTCCTTCCTTCCTTCCTTCCTTTAACTGTTTAAACCAATTCATGAACCAAGAACCAGTGGCGCAGCGTGGGTTGTCAGCACCCGGGGCAAGGCAAGTAATTTGCGCCCCCTAACCCGTGGATTTGCGCCCCCTAACCCTAACCCCCAGATGTTGCGCCCGGTGCGGCCGCCCCCCTGCACCCCCACGCTACGCCACTGCCAAGAACCTGTACATTGACCACTAATAATGAAATATATGTTGTAGATATTTCCCCCCACATTTATTATGCTATTTTTGTGATATGCAAATGACATGAGAAAACTCGGTATACAGTGGTACCTCTAGATGCGAACGGGATCTGTTCCGGAGCCCCGTTTGTATCTAGAAGCAAACGTAACTAGCGACGGCACGCCTGCGCATGCACACATCACTTTTCGCTGCTTCTGCACATGCGTGTGACGTCATTTTGAGCGTCTGCGCATGCGCAAGCGGCGAAACCTGGAAGTGACGTGCTCTGTTACTTCCGGGTTGCTGCGGAGCGCAACTCGAACGCGCTCATCCCGAAGCACATTCAACCCGAGGTATGACTACTTGTTTGTACAACATTCTTGTTTATAAAACCCAATTAGAAGAAAGAAAGAAACTAGGATCTATTTCATAGATATTATCTTTCCTTACATTGGTGAGTTCAGCAGAGTACAACCCTTCGTCAGCAAATATAAGGGAGCTGTTGATAAGCTAGCTTGAGCCTTTTAATGTAAGTAATCCAGCATGCTTTGCTGCAGACTGGATTCCCTGGTATTTTCCCCTTTCCTCCCCTCTAAAACAATAAACATACAAAACAGTCTTCGTATGAGTAAAGATAGATTTACTCACTCAGTTTCACAGTAGTGGTCTTGAGGCAGGCTGAAAATGTACTTGTTGAAAGGACCCTGAGGATAAAAGGTAAAGGTAAAAGACCCCTGGATGGTTAAGTCCAGTCAAAGGCGACTATGGGGTTGCGGCGCTCATCTTGCTTTCAAGCCGAGAGATCCGGCGTTTGTCCTCAGACAGCTTTCCGGGTCATGTGGCCAGTGTGACTTAACTGCTACTGGCGCAACAGGAAACTATTACGGAAGCCAGAGTGCACGGAAATGCTGTTTACCTTCCCACTGCAGTGGTACCTATTTATCTACTTGCACTGGCATGCTTTCGAACTGCTAGGTTGGCAGGAGCTGGGACAGAGCAATGGGAGCTCACCCCATCATGGGGATTCGAACTGTCAACTTTCTGATCAGCAACCTCAAGAGGCTCAGTGGTTTAGACCACAGTGCCACCCGTGTCCCTGATTATACCTGATTATAGGTAAAGGTAAAGGGACCCCTGACCATTAGGTCCAGTCGCGGATGACTCTGGGGTTGCACTCATCTCGATTTATGGGCCGAGGCAGCCGGCGTACAGCTTCCGGGTCATGTGGCCAGCATGACTAAGCTGCTTCTGGCAAACCAGAGCAGTGCACGGAAATGGCGTTTACCTTCCCGCTGGAGCGATACCTATTTATCTACTTGCACTTTGACGTGCTTTCGAGCTGCTAGGTTGGCAGGAGCTGGGACCAAGCAATGGGAGCTCACCCTGTCGCGGGGATTTGAACCGCCAACCTTCTGATCGGCAAGCCCTAGGCTCTGTGGTTTAGACCACAGCGCTACCCGCGGCCCTTATATACCTGATTATACCTGTGTATAATCTAAGTCCAACTCCCTGGAATATGCAGCTGTCCTATACGGGGATCGAACCTGCAACCTTGGCATTATTGGCAGCATGGAGATATATATGATAATTTAGATTAGGGTTGGAGTCCGAGCTGTCACTTGGCACGTCCTACATCTCTAGTCAATGATGAAGCATCAATGAGAAGAGATCAGATAGCATGGATCAGAGAAAGAAAGCAGGCCAGGGATATGACCAGCCTTATATAGGTTGTGAGCAATAGAAAGTTGTGACGCCCCTAAAACACAGAAGGACAGCCTCGCAGCCACCAGTATGCCTGGGGGCTATGGGAGCAGTATTTTGTGGTTCACCTGAGGTGCCAAAATGCCTTGAACTGGCCCTGGTCTGAAGTGTTGAGGAGCAACTCAGCTTGTATCTTAGGCTGCATTCTACTGAATGTCTCCATGGAAAAAAGATGATAGAATCACCTCCAAACTTCCTAGACTGCCTTTTAACCTGTGCTGACATTCCCTCAGGTGCCAGACCGACACTCTTAGGGTTGCTGATGTCATTTCCTCCTCCTCTTGCATTCTTACCTTGGGAATTATTTTCTATATTATTTATTAAATTTGTTGGTTGCTTTATCTTGCCCCAGGAAACCCAAAGCAACATACAACCAACCAACCAACCAACCAACCAACCAACCAACCAACTAACTAACTAACTAACTAACTAACTAACTAACTAACCCTGCACCCCCCCATAGATATATTAAAAACTAAGGGCAGGGAACAGAAATAAATTAGAAACATCTCATCTTGTGTGTGCCTTTTATGCTGAGAACAAAGAGCATCCAAAATGCTACCAAACCCTTTGTCATGTAAATGCAAAACTGATAACAACACCAACAACTAACAGGCTGCATGTTACTATATAAATTCTTTTTCAAATGTGATTCAAACATATCATATCAAAATATATGGTTCTATAGACCAACTTACCATATAAATGGAACATATTGTGAGAAATTAAAGTCCAGCAGGCCTTCTGGCAGTTCCCTCCCTGTGAGAAGTGAAGTTACAGGGAACCAGGCAGAGGGCCTTCTTCGTAGTGGCGCCTGCCCTGTGTAACACCCTCAGATGTCAAAGAAATAAACAACTATCTGACTTTTAGAAGACATCTGAAGGCAGCCCTGTTTAGGGAAGCTTTTAATATTTGATGAATTATTGTATTTTAATATTTTGCTGGAAGCTGCCCAGAGTGGCTGGGAAATAAATTATTATTATTATTATTATTATTATTATTATTATTATTATTATTATTATCCTTTAATAAACAACTTAGTTTTCTTTATTTCCAGAGTCAGAGACTCTGTGTCATTACATCGAAGAGTCAAGTGTTCTCTAGTAATAATTTAGTGTTCAGTTTAAGTTTCTGCTGATGCATTTGAACTCCAAATGTTGTCTGTATCCACACATTGATTATGGTATATCTCCAAACTCCAAACTTCCCTCTTCCCTCATCCACACTACCTTTTGAACCATTGTTTAGTTCTGTAGGGCTGCAACCCTATGCGTTGTTTCCTGGGATTAAACCATGTTGAAACTTGCTTGTAAGTTAAAAGGTGCAGGATATTGCAATTAATTTTGTTTCATACTCCCCAGTTCTGTGACTGGTACGAATTAACCAAGGCAATCTTACATGGCCAAGTCTTTCCTGAGCAAAGAGTATCGGCGAATGGTGTGGTCTTCTGTAATATCTGTTTCATTGCAGAGCTATTACTAGAACACCTTTAGGGCAGCCTTGCAGTCATCACACCCAAAGCTCTTTCCAAAAAACAGACATTGTCTTTTCTCTCTGCCAGAATCGAAACTGCTTCTCCACTTCCCCGTGTTTTGGAACACAGATATTTCCAGACAAAATCCTGGTCTCGGACCCGGCAAGTAGGTGTGACCAGCAAGTCCACAGACTTGGAGGGAGCTGATGTTTAACTTAATGAGCCATCAGTAGTGTTTGTGGATGATCAAACTACATCAAGCCTACTGGGAGAGCTCCTTTCCATTAAACAGTATGTCTGTTCAGGCTTATTATTATTATTATTTTCCATGGGGAGGGGGGGAGGTGAGCTCACACTCTGCTATGCTGGGTTATACATCAAACCAGACTTTTTCAAAAGGGAGGGAGGGAACCATACTTTCTCTCTGTACCCATCTACCATGCCTGGAAGTTCTCGGGCTTTTGCACAATTGACAACAGGGGGAACATCTGATGTTCTGGGCAGAACGAGGTTGGGGCATCTGTGGAAAGATGACGTGGATTTGAATCTTCAGGTCATCTAAACAGGGAAAACCTCACCCTGTTGCCACTATATTTACTGCCGGCTGTAAGCACAATACTGCGTTTTATTATGGCATTATTTTTAGGGCTGTCAACCACTTCCATAACTTCTCCTGCCTTTAAACCAATTTATTGACCGATTAATTAATCACATGTAAATTTTGTTCCACATGACCAACAGCTGCATTTCTGAGATATCGAAGGAAACGTGAGACTGCTTGAAACATTGTAGGCTCTTTTTTCAGGCTTCTTCTTTTTGTGGGGTTCCTCAAAATTCATCTCTTGGTTCCTTGCTGCTCTTGCTTCCTACATGACCTTATCAAATCACATGACTTTCGCTGCTGCATATATACTGGACAGCTAGTTCCCAACTCCATCCAAGGCAATCTCTCTACAGTAGTACCTCGGGTTAGGTACTTAATTCATTCCAGAGGTCTGTACTTAACCTCAAACTGTTCTTAACCTGAAGCACTACTTTAGCTAATGGGGCCTCCTGCTGCCGTCGCGCCGCCGGAGCACGATTTCTGTTCTCATCCTGAAGCAAAGTTCTTAACCTGAAGCACTATTTCTGGGTTAGCGGAGTCTGTAACCTGAAGCATATGTAACCTGAAGCGTATGTAACCCAAGGTACCACTATAATTGTATTTCTGCATTGGATTGAGTTTAAGGAACATTTTAAAAATCCTTCTCATGAAGTACGATACTACCCCATTCTTGGGGGTGGGGGCACTCAAAAGTTATAAATGTGTTCACAAGGGAATTTGGGATCTGTCCCCCCCCCAGTGTAGATCAGCACTTAGGACTTTAAAAATATTTCTATGCACATGGGAGCACAGCAGCATTTTTTAAAAGGGCATTTTAAATTGTTAGCACAGAATCAGTGCACAGCAAGGTTTCTCAACCCCAAAAGGTGCACAAAAATACTACAGAAAACTGTGCACAGAAAACTGCACAGAAAACTGTGCACAGAAGTGTGGGATGTTTAATGCATGCAAACCAACAACTCATGTTTTGCCAGATAGACACATGAAGGGCCTGAGGCTCACAGAGTTTTCCTGCCAACTTGCTAGAGAGAACTCTGTGAATGGGGTTCTCTCTGCCTGGAAGCACACGTTTTACACTTTCCCCCACCACACCTGCAATGTGACAACATCTGTGAGTCTGAGCTTCCACTCAGACTCCATTTTCAATCTAGACGTAAGACATCTTAGTAACTTAATTGCCATTTTAAAGCCTGCCCGCACCAAGCTACTGTCTCTGTTATTCTTTAAGATGCTTTTGGAACGATTAAATGACGTTTTTTACCTTTTCTCAAAACTGTTTGTGTGTGATTATTATTTAAAGGGGGAGAAAAGGGGGGTAAAACAGGAAAATCCAGTCTGCCTTAAAGCACTGTGTATTACAAATACTATTTAAGCTTCCCTTTTAAGGAACTGCATGCTGCTGAACTGACAAACGTGAAGAAGGAAGGATAATATCTAATAAATATATCCTCTCCTAGCATCTAATTGAATCCTGACAAGAATTGTGTATATTAGTGAAAGTAACAAGCAAATATTTGCTATATTAGGGGGAATGGCTTTCAAAAATGGACGCATTATGCAAAATGAAGAAGAACAAATGTTGTTATGCAGATTTTTGAAATTAAGATTTGCAAACTGATGCAGAAATGGGTTGAATTGAACGTAAGACTGAAAACACGATAAACAGCAGTGTGAAAGCCTAGTTCTTATGTACGAGGTTAACCAGGGACAAGTAGCAGTCTGAGCTACTGTCCCTTCATGCTCATCTTTCTTCAAAAAGAAGAAGAAAAGTGCAATGTTGACATTCAACCCTATGGAGAAATTAAAAGTGTAAAATGTGTTCTCCCCCACCTATACTAGGTGTCCTGGCAACCGCTGGAATTTGGGTTTGTTTGGTTGCTTAAGGCTTTGCATCTCATAAACTGTTCAAATGGCTCTGTTGACCCTTTCATTACAGCGCAAGGCAAGGGAAAATGCCACCTGTCAGGCTGTTAGCCACAGTTTCATGTGCAAAGTTGCATGCGCATTGAGATTTGCAAAGTTGAAAGGGCTCCCTCCTCCTTTGCAAACACAAACAAGCTGTTTCCTCAGCTCGGTTGATAAAGATCTGGTACCTCATTTAAGACCATGTTAGCTGATGGTCATGGATAATTTGTTTGAGTCTCACAGCTCAAAGGTTAATTTAATAAAAGGATCAGCTCACATTCTGAGTCATGATTGATACATAGATAGATTCACTGTTTTGAAGCCTATCAGCCAATGAAGTCCACAGGTCTTCCTTTTAGTGTATCTTTTTATCTATTACGTAAATAAATTTGTCTCAAATGCTATAAATATTGTGGTGATGCAAACCAACTTAATTGACACAGCCAGTTTTTTTTAAAAAAACTAACATACATAGGCATACCATCAACACCATTATTAATTTCCTAAATCAAGAGATCTGCACAGAGTATTTGCAATGTCTTCAGCCAAGAATATCCTTTCACAAGGAAGCTGTAGTCCAAATGCAAATTTTAACATACTTTAAAAAGCGTGCTTAAGCTGACCACTTTTATTTTATAGGAAAAGCAGCCATGCAGTGCCCCTATCTGGAACATTTGACATCCGATGATATTTTATTTCAATATTTGATATCTGACAGTATTTAATAGTTGCCAGACCACAGCATTTCATTTTTTTGAGTGTATCTAACATTTGACATCTCATGAGATTTCATATCTGATGCTTGCCAAAATCAAAACAATCAAGAAATGCCGACAAAACCAAAATACTCAAAGTATAACATTTAAAGCTAAGCACCATTTCAAAATGTTAAATTTCACATTCAAAATGTGAACGATGAAACTGGGAGCTGGGTATCTGTGGGCATTTGTGTCCAACTCAAGTTTTGGGATCGCTTCTGTGCATTAAGGCCAGCTCATGGCAACTTACAGCAGGTTCCAGTCCATGGAGGAGATGTTATTGTTATTGCTGTATATTATATATTAATTTATACCCTCTCCTTTTCCCCTGACAGGGACTCAAGGTGGCAAGTTTATGTGCTTGCCACAACACAAGCTGAATTTAGCCTGAACCGGCTTTTAAGATCTTTTAAAAATGTTTTAATTGATTTAAGAAGGGTGGAATATAAATTTAATAAATAACTAAATGAAAGCGATGGTTGTAAGAGAGATGAGCAGTGGATGCCACTGGTCTGCTTGCTCATTGACTCTCTTGCCTGGCAAGCCAAACTAATAATAATAATAATAATAATAATAATAATAATAATAATATATTTATACCCCACACATCTGGCTGGGTTTCCCCAGGCACTCTGGGCAGCTCCCAACAGAATATTAAAAACATGATAAAACATCAAACAATAAAAACTTCCCTAAACAGAGCTGCCTTCCGACGTCTTCTAAAGTCAGATAGTTGTTTATTTCCTTGACATCTGATGGGAGGGCGTTCCACAGGGCTGGCGCCACCACCGAGAAGGCCCTCTGTCTGGTTCCCTGTAACCTCACTTCTCGCAGGGAGGGAACTGCCAGAAGGCCCTCGGAGTTGGACCTAAGCATCCAATGAAGAAGGAGAGTTGAGTCTGGTGATAATAGTGAGGCGGTGGACTCACTGCTGGGTGAGGATCCATTTCTGCCAAAGGTTTTGTTAGTTTCATGGATTACAACTAGAGTACAGTATCAGTATAGTTTGGATGTGCTATGATATACCTGTTTCCTGGGGTTCTGAAACCCACAGCAAGAGCATATACCAGCACCAGGCTCTCTCCATCCTTAATGAAGGAAGTGCCGGTTTATCATAGTTCTTTCTCTAAAGTCAGTGGCGTAGCGTGGGTTGGCAGTTCCTGGGGCCATGGAGAGGGGGTGGGTGGGAGGGAAATGGACAGAGTATACATGTGCATTTGACTGCCTAATGGGCATCACCCAGGAGATTGCAGCTGCAGAGATAAGAATAGAAGTGTCCTTCTGTTGTTTAGAGAGGTCACTTACTGGTTTGCATGGAGATGCTGTTTTCAATGGAGCCCAGTGATGGAAGCACACAACTGCATTGAGGCAGCACTGGGTATTGAAATTTTGCACCCCCTAACAATTTTGCGCCTGGGAAGACCACCTCTGTGGCCCTCCCACGCTACCCCGCTGTCTAAAAGCACCCCATTTTTGAATGTGGCATTTTCATCCAAAGTATATTTTCCCCCGTGCAAAAGGCAAGATACTCCTGCTGCATGCAAGATTATAAATAAGAAGGAAACGAGAAGATAATAACAAGAAGTAAAAGGGGCATGTTACACTAAACGTAATGAATATGATTTTAAAATCATAATGAGAGTGAGTTTATGGAACTAGGTGGGAGGCTTACAGAAGTGGGATCGTTGCATTTTGGATGGCTTGGGGAAACGCTTTGTATTCCTCTGAATTCCAGCCACACTGGCAGGCTATAGCCTTGGCAGGCAAATGGCTTGTTAATGACGCAGAATGTTCTGAGAACGGTTCCTTGGTTCGGAGTCCAAGGAATGTGAATCTCTGGAATGTGAAAATCGTTAATGGGGTGTCCTGCCCCTCCCTGCCAGCTAAGGATGATGCAAGCTAAGTCCCCCTCATTCGTCTCCCCTGTATTAAAACTCTAGAGAGAGGGATAGTGGAGAGGGAATGCTGAGCAGAGCTCCAGGATATTCTCCTCCCCAGAGCAGGAGCGATGATGTCATCTGCCAGAGCTTCAGGATAACTAACGGGACTCTCTTTGCTCTGGCAAGTGATGGAGACGGTGATAATGAGATGGTGTGCACTTCTAATTAAAAGCTAAAGATTGCATTTCAGTTGGCTGGAGATCTTTTGATAAAGCTCACTGTGTTTTACAAGCCGAACTTACTTTAGAAGCATCTATTCTATGGCTGCCCGGTGACCCTAATAAAACGGTCACTAAGCTACCTACTGAAGCCCCATGGCAGGGTACACTTATACATATGTATGAGTCAACGCAGATTCCAGCAGTTTCGGACTAGGCTTGAGGATGCAGTGGAACCTTGGGTTGCGAAAGTGATCCGTGCGGGAGGCACGTTCGCAACATGCAGTGTTTCCAACCCACAGCACCGCATCTGTGCACGCGCTTGATGCAATTCGGCGCTTCTGCGCATGCGCAATATGTTGTTGTTTAGTCGTTTAGTCGTGTCCGACTCTTCGTGACCCCACGGGCCAGAGCACGCCAGGCCCTCCTGTCTTCCACTGCCTCCCGCAGTTTGGTCAGACTCATGCTGGTAGCTTCGAGAACACTGTCCAACCATCTTGTCCTCTGTCGTCCCCTTCTCCTTGTGTCCTCCATTTTCCCCAACATCAGGGTCTTTTCCAGGAAGTCTTCTCTTCTCATGAGGTGGCCAAAGTATTGGAGCCTCAGCTTCACAATCTGTCCTTCCAGTGAGCACTCAGGGCTGATTTCCTTCAGAATGGGTAGGTTTGATCTTCTTGCAGTCCATGGGACTCTCAAGAGTCTCCTCCAGCACCATAATTCAAAAGCATCAATTCTTCGGCGATTAATAATAATTTATTATTTATACCCCACCCATCTGGCTGGTTTTCCCCAGCCACTCTGGGCGGCTTCCAACAAAACACTAAAATCCAATAACCTACTGAACATCAAAAGCTTCCCTAAAGCGCAAAGCGCGATTTAGTGCTTCTACACATTCACGAGCGCTGAAACCCGGAAGTAACCCGTTCCGGTACTTCTGGGTTTCGGCATGTCCGTAACCTGAAAACTCATAACCCAAAGCGCCTGTAACCCGAGGTACCACTGTATGTGGTTATGGGGATGGGCTCCTGTTCTCCCAAAAACTAGAACAGTAATAATAATAATAATAATAATAATAATAATAATAATAATAATAATAATAATAATTTTATTATTTATACCCTGCCCATCTGGCTGGGCTTCCCTAGCCACTCTGGGCGGCTCCTAACAGAACACTAAAAACAGAATAAAATGTCAAACATTAATAACTTCCCTATACAGGGCTGCCTTCAGATGTCTTCTAAAAGTCAGATAGTTGTCTATTTCCTTGGCATCTGATGGGAGGGCGTTTCACAGGGTGGGCACCACCACCGGGAAGGCCCTCTGCCTGGTTCCCTGTAACCTCACTTCTCGCAGTGAGGGAACCACCAGAAGGCCTTCGGAGCTGGACCTCAGTGTCTGGGCTGAATGATGGAGGTGGAGACGCTCCTTCAAGTATACACTATTTTGCTCTGAATTGGAAGGCAAGTGGGTTCCCCCCTCCCTTTGGGGCCTTAGTAATTTTAATTTGTGGCTCCTCTCTGGAAATAAGATGAAGGATTTGTTGTTTGGAGAAGTTCTGTGTTGGGCGGGAGGTCAGGCTGTGTGCCTGAGTCCTCCTAATACTTGGATGCAGCATGGATTCGATTGCTGGAGTAGCCAGCCCAGCCTGATGATGACTTTCTAAGTATAGGTCCTTAAGAGAACAAAGGGAATGGGCTCTGTGCCAGAGGACAAAGAGGTGGGCCTCCCTTGATCAACTGTCTGTGAGTTATAAAGACAAAAGGCCAGTGTGGAGAGTTAAGTTATGTAAGCTGGAAGCTGGAAGCAAAGCAGCCGCCCGGAAGGCAGAGAGAGCCATGCCTGATTCCTGCTGGAATCTAAGGCTGTGGCTATGGGAGAAGGAAGACCGTCTTGGGGGTGTTCATGCTGTGAGACCCTCCATCGCAGGCTCAGGTTGTATATATGTGTAAATAAACAATATATCCTAAAGACACCACAGTCTCCCCTGTGCCTCATTTTCCAGAAGGAAACACAAACTCTGGATCCCCGGGAATCTTGCACTGCTCAGAGATTCGGGTAGCGTGCAACCATATTTATTTCTGCAGAGATGTTTCCTGAACAGTATAATTAGCCGTTAAAAGAAACAGGCTTAACAAAGAGACTGATGGATGGATAGACCAGCCAACCAAAAGATAGAGCTTTGTTAATCTACAAGTTTATTAAACTTGCAAGTGACACCTTGGAAGATTTCAGCTGCTAGCTAATTAAACCTGCAGTTTACAAACAAGGCAGCGGGGTGTGTGTGTGTGTGTGTGTGTGTGTGTGTGTGTGTGTGTGTGACAAATCTATTTTCCCTTAATTTGTGGCGTTACACTGGATCTTCGTGGTTTTTGTTTTAACATTATCTGAATGAAGTTAAAAGTGAAATACAGTGGTACCTCAGGTTGCAGATGCTTCAGGTTACAGACGCTTCAGGTTACAGACTCTGCTAACCCAGAAATAGTACCTCGGGTTAAGAACTTTGCTTCAGGATGAGAACAGAAATCGTGCGGTGGCGGTGCGGTGGCAGCAGGAGGCCTCATTTTAGCTAAAGTGGTACCTCAGGTTAGGAACAGTTTCAGGTTATGAATGGACCTCCAGAACGAATTAAGTTCTTAACCCGAGGCACCACTGTAGCGGGTCCATGTCATTGGGTCTCTGGGGATTTGGGGGACAAAGATGATGTGTATTATAATCAACAGTAATTGCTCATTCTAAGATGGGCGCGTTAAGACCAAGAGGAGGAACCTCTGATCTGATTCATGACTTTTCATTATCATTGCCAGTGAGAGCCAGTGTGGTGTAGTGGTTAAGAGCGATAGACTCGTAATCTGGGGAACCGGGTTCGCGTCTCCGCTCCTCCACATGCAGCTGCTGGGTGACCTTGGGCCAGTCACACTTCTTTGAAGTCTCTCAGCCCCACTCACCTCACAGAGTGTTTGTTGTGGGGGAGGAAGGGAAAGGAGAATGTTAGCCACTTTGAGACTCCTTAAAGGGAGTGAAAGGCGGGATATCACATCCAAACTTTTCTTCTTCTTTTTCTTCTTCCATGAGAATGAGCCACCACAGATGGATCTACACAGCCTGACATTCATTCTCAACTCTCTCTCACGCAGTATTTTTCAAGGGCGAAAATTCACAGTAACTGTGGAGAACCATCAAGTGTTCAGAACTGAAGTGAACCTGTCCTGCGTTGGCCATCTTGGGGCACAATTAGTCAGGAAGTTCTGCCTTGCCTTTCTCAGCTCCTGTTCGTTTTGATACGGCTCGCTGAGAAGAGCATCTTGCAGGATTATGCCCATGGGCTAATCTGAACTGCGCTACGCTATCTCGCAATCTGGACCTGGGCAAGCTCCCAACAAACTGAAAGGACCCATCAGGTTATCTTGTTCTTCCCCTGCTAGTATCCTGTTCTTTACATTCTGTGCTTGACTGCTTTGTCCAGTTGAGTTTGAAATGGCTTAACTAATGATGCTTCCAAAAGCAACTCTTTGTACTCCAATAGTTGCTTATCTCTGATATATGGCTTGCATATTCCACCCTTCCTTGGAGCAACTGAGAGCACCACATGGGCCTCTCTCATATAGCTATTGGCTGGGCCAGATCCACTTGCCTTCACAAATGGAGCAATGCTTTCAGGTGATTTCAGGCTACTTTCTGGGCCCTAAAGCTCAAGGCTCCCATTATTTTACTTTGTCTAAGCAATCCTGGCTCTATTGCATGAGCCTCCACTGGCCGTAATAAACTAGTATCTTGCAGACACTCATAATTTCTGCTTTGCTCCTTCCAATACAACCATCTCCCTTCCAATACAACCATCTGTCGTCCCCTTCTCCTTGTGCCCTCCATCTTTCCCAACATCAGGGTCTTTTCCAGGGAGTCTTCTCTTCTCATGAGGTGGCCAAAGTATTGGAGCCTTAGCTTCACAATCTGTCCTTCCAGTGAGCACTCAGGGCTGATTTCCTTCAGAATGGATAGGTTTGATCTTCTTGCAGTCCATGGGACTCTCAAGAGTCTCCTCCAGCACCATAATTCGAAAGCATATATATATACATTGTAGATTATCATATGTTTATTTCCCAATAATGAAAGGTGGCAATAATAATGCACTTTTTAGGTCTTCTGCACTGTGGTTATATTTTGTGACAGTTTTTACCTCATTTTATTCTGCTGCTGGTTTTATTTAATTTTAGATTGTCTGTCTGTCTTATGTCCTACTTTTATAACTTTTCTTTCTTTTTGCGGATAAGCTACCAAAAGAACATTTGTATACAAATAGTGTTAGATTAGTAAATTGGGGTGGGCAACCTGTGATTTAAAGGGGAAAATAATATTTTCTCTTTGTGAAACTTTGGAAACCACTAGCTACCTTGATGGCTTTAGATCATTCATCGGTATCAGGAGGGCCAAATTAAATGGGTCAATGAAGGGAATCTGTGATTAGACCTCCCACATAAAATTTCCTATTAATTAATTGGAACAGGACCTCCAGTGCTGTAGGATAGCCTTTGCACCTTTCTCCTGATTAAATCAACTCCTCTACCCAGTTATTTGGGCCTCAAAAGAAAACCTACAAGTTCCCATTAGTTTTCCCCAGTGGGGCAAATAACAGCTTTAGAGATGGTGTATGAGTTTAATTGGGGAAATGGTATGAGGAGGAAGGATTAAACTCTCCCTCTGTGAGCCAGCTTGGTGTAGTGGTTAAGAGCGGTAGACTCGTAATCTGGGGAACTGGGTTCGCATCTCCGCTCCTCCACATGCAGCTGCTGGGTGACCTTGGGCCAGTCACACTTCTCTGAAGTCTCTCAGCCCCACTCACCTCACAGGGATTTTGTTGTGGGGGAGGAAGGGGGAGGAAGGGAAAGGAGAATGTTAGCCGCTTTGAGACTCCTTTGGGTAGTGATAAGGCAGGATATCAAATCCAAACTCCTCCTCCTCTATGTCCTGGTCCTTTCACCTACTGATTTTTTTATTTTTTAACTCAAAGATCCTAATGACAGATCTCTTCGTATGGCCCTGACTCTCTGTGATCGTGAGGGCTCTGCAGACAAGTCAAAGGACAAGGATCACATCCACTAATGCAGGAAATACCAGCAGCTTAGGGCAAATGAACATTTGCATATGCAGCTGTTGAACTGCGTTTATATGACTGCAATGCTTCACCTAGCAGTCGCTATAAAATGCACGAAAAGGAGACTGCATCTTTGAATTGAGAAAAACAGTGCACCACTCATGCTATGCTTTCTCTTGGGATACATTCTACATCATGGGTAAGCAAACTAAGGCCTGGGGGCAGATCCAGCCCAATCGCCTTCTCAATCCGGCCCGTGGACGGTCCGGGAATCAGCGTGTTTTTACATGAGTAGAATGTGTCCTTTTATTTAAAATGCATCTCTGGGTTATTTGTAGGGCCTGCCTGGTGTTTTTACATGAGTAGAATGTGTCCTTTTATTTAAAATGCATCTCTGGGTTATTTGTGGGGCATAGGAATTTGTTCATCCCCCCCCCCCCAAAAAAAAATATAGCCCAGCCTCCCAGAAGGTCTGACGGACAGTGGACCAGCCCTCTGCTGAAAAAGTTTGCTAACCCCTGCTCTAGATTCTGGGTGAGAGTAGCATCTGGAAAGTGAGGTGTGTTCTTCTCCTGATACTTCCGTTGACAATGAACAAATCAAACACTGGCTAGAATTCACACACCATGATTAGTTAGTACCACTTTCAGATTTCAAAATGCAGAAGTCCAAAATTTGGAATTTTGAAACCACAACATATACATTATTGATGTACTTATTATATTTCTACACCACCCTTCCTCCAAGGATCACAAGAGCGGCTTAAAATATAAAACCTGCAACAATACATTTCAGTTTGACAGGATAGTAGTATTGGCAGGGCCGGATTTAGGTTTGATGAGGCCCTAAGCTACTGAAGGTAATGGGGCCCTTTATATGTTCGGCTGTTCTTTGCCAACAACAAATTGTCACTGTTTTTTGTGTTGAATAAATGCTATATGGTAATTTATGGACCTAATAGGTATCTAAAGCCATTTGCACATAACAAAATATGTATTTTGCCAAAGTAATCGTTGAACTAAAATACAATTAAGAAGAAGTATATTAACAGTGAAATACAATTAAGAAGAAGTATATTTTTGGGTACTGCAAGAAGATCAAACCTATCAATTCTTAAGGAAATCAGCCCTGAGTGCTCACTGAAATGACAGATCCTGAAGCTGAGGCTCCAATAGTTTGGCCAACTCATGAGAAGAGAAGACTCCCTGGAAAAGAGCCTGATGTTGGGACGGAGAAGGGGACGGCAGAGGATGAGATGGCTGGACAGTGTTCTCAAAGCTACGAACATGAGTTTGACCAAACTGCGGGAGGCAGTGGAAGACAGGAGTCCCTGGCGTGCTCTGGTCCATGGGGTCACAAAGAGTCGGACACGACTAAACGACTGAACAACAACAATATTTCTGGGTGGCCCCCAAGAGAGTGGGGCCCTAAGCTATAGCTTGTTTAGCTTATACATATATCCAGCACTGAGTATTGGGGTGGGGTGGCGAGTTAGGAAGAGACCGCAGCTGACCCAGAGGCAGAACATCAAGGCCAGCCCCCCCAAACTCTGGCCTCCAATACTTGCCAATTTACCGTGGGTGTTCATCTGACATTTAGAAGACATCTTAAGGCAGCCCTGTTCAGGGAAGCTTTTAATCTGTGACATTTTACTGTATTTTTTGTTTCTATGGAAGCCGCCCAGAGTGGCTGGGGAAACCCAGCCAGATGGGCGGGGTACAAATAAATTATTATTATTATTATTATTATTATTATTATTATTATTATTATTATTATTATTATTATTATTATTATTATCTGAAAAAAGTTGCACTGTGTTTCTTGTGCTCCTCCTTGGCTATGGTACCACTAGGTTCTTCATAGGCAGGAACACTGCATATTCCTCCTGCCTGGCCTTGGGTGGAGTGATGCCTGCCAACTTTGCAGGCGAGTGTTATGAGAACCCAAGAAGGAAGGCTGCTGGAAGATGGCCTTTACCTGGGTTTGGAACCTGCCCCTTGGCTTCCTTCCCCCTGCCTGCCCTGCAATCCCATCCCAGATTCCCCTTATCAATACGCAGCGCATGAGGAAAGAGTTAAATGCTTCTTCATAGCTGCCTCCCCAGCCAGCTTTGTGTATTTAAAGTGAATAAAGGTTTAATTACTAAATGATGACAGTGTCATATGGTTTTGGTGATGGTGCGTAGCATCCGCTGCATGCAGAAGAGGGGAGGCTGCTAGTGGCAGTGGAGAAAGCTTAAAATGCCAAAGACAGTAAAACATCTGTAATTTGCAATTCACTGGTGTTCACTGATTGCTCATGGATTAAAGATTAAAATCTATTCTCTGGCAGATGGATGCAAGAGAGGAGATTCTTACGAGCACATTTTGCATCTGTATTTCATTCTGCTCCCTTTGCAAGGATTGTGGATGGCGAGGAAGCGAAGGCAGAGCAGGGGGCTGGCAGGCATTGGGGGGGGGGGAGTCGCAGGATGGGCAAGCTCTCCTGCATGGCAAGAGCAACGAGAAAATCAGCATCGGCAGAGGCAAAGGCAATGTGGGATTGCCCAAGAAGAAAAGCTGAGACTGGCTCAGGGAAATTTGGGGTACAGGGTTGGGACTGGTTGACCAGCAGAAGAACAGTCCTGCAGAATAAGTGCCATAACATGCGTGACCAGATGCAAAAGAATATAAAGGTCCGCTAATCTGAACAGGGACCCAGGTGGCGCTGTGGGTTAAACCACAGAGCCTAGGACTTGACGATCAGAAGGTCAGCGGTTCAAATCCCTGCGAAAGGGTGAGCTCCCGTTGCTCGGTCCCTGCTCCTGCCAACCTAGCAGTTCGAAAGCATGTCAAAGTGCAAGTAGATAAATAGGTACCACTCCAGCGGGAAGGTAAACGGCGTTTCCGTGCGCTGCTCTGGTTCGCCAGAAGCGGCTTAGTCATGCTGCCCACATGACCTGGAAGCTGTATGCTGGCTCCCTTGGCCAATAAAGCGAGATGAGCGCCGCAACCCCAGAGTCGGTCACGACTGGACCTAATGGTCAGGGGTCCCTTTACCTTTACCTTTAATAGTTGTGCCAAAGGTTCAGCAGATGCAGCTTTCCTCTTTTCTCTGTGTGTTCAGCTGCACCTGGCAAAAATGACTCCTTGCACAACGGTTAAATGAACAGCCAGCCCTCACAGATGGCTCCTGTACATAGATTTTTCTTTTAGGAAAGGCTGTTGCATTGCAGAGCACAATAGTCATAGGGCCATAGAACCAAGAAAGGAACACAACATGCTGTGGACATATGTGGGCTGTGCTGTAGAGCATGTGGCAGAATAGAACTGTTGATGGACTACAGTGGTACCTCTGGTTACGAACTTAATTCGTTCTGGGGGTCCGTTCTTAACCTGAAACCGTTCTTAACCTGAGGTACCATTTAGCTAATGGGGCCTCCCGCTGCTGATGCACCGCGAGTGCACGATTTCTGTTCTCATCCTAAGGTAAAGTTCTTAACCCGAGGTACTACTTCTGGGTTAGTGGAGTCTGTAACCTGAGGTGTTTGTAACCTGAGGTACAACTGTACTGATGTCAGTGGCGTAGCGTGGGGGGTGCCAGGGGTGCCGGCCGCACCGGGCGCAACATCTGGGGGGGGGCGCTCGCCGCCTCCGGAGTCGCCGAAGAGCCTCGGGCGCAGGCTATAGCAGAGCCCCATGTCTCGGGAAGGAGGAAGCCCCGGCCATAGGCGCTGCCCCCAGGTGGTGCAGCAGGAGCCAGGCGGCGAAGGGGAGCCAAGGGGAGCCCGGGGGAGCGGAGGCGCTGCGGGGACACGGCTCGGGAGCTGCCGCTGAGGAGCCAGAGCATCATCCCCGGGAGGAGAGGAGGAGCGGCGGCGGCGGCTGCTGCTGCTACTACTGCAAAGCAGGGAGAGAAGGAGGCGGCGGCGGCGGCAGGGAGCCGGGCAGGGAAGTTGCTGCTGGGGATGAAGAGGCGGCGGCGGCGGGAGGCGGACTTCTCTCCCTCTCTGGTGCTGCTGCTGTGAGGCGCTTGCCAGCCCACCGGCCCCTCCTGAGCGGGATATGGGTGGGCGGACGGGGTGGGTGGGGGAGAGGCGCCGGGCCAGCCTCGTGCCCTGACAGGAGCCGCCGCTGCGCCCGCGGGCGCCCTTGACGCGGCGCCCCTCATGCCGCCTCGAGAGGCGTTGGGGGGCAGCGAGACTCCGCCGGGCCCCGCCCCTCACTCCGCGCTCGGCTTCAGGGCTGTCTTGCGAGGGGGCGGCGGGAAAAGGCTCTGAGGAGAACCTCGCTGGCTGTCCCGCCGCGTCGCTTTTCCTCACGTCGTTTTTCCATTCCCTTGAGGGGATGGGGAGGTGAAGGGAGCCCGCACGTGGTGAGTCGTCGGTGGAGGTAGAGAAACCACGCACATTAGATATTCATAATAATAATAATAATAATGCTTTGAAATTTAAGACTCCCCCCCCCAAGGAAAAGGCACTTTCTTGCCCTGCCCGTGGACCAGGAGGTCGTGGCGGGCGAGGCCTTCAGCAGCGGGGCCCTTATTTGCGCTGCCAGCCTGACCTTCACCCTCTTACATATAGAGAGGAAAGGAGACGCGGAGGTGCAAAGGCTTACGGGGCAGAAGTAAGCCCCGCTGAGTTCATCAGGGGTGCCAACGTGAATACAGTATGATATTGGGGGGGGGAGGCAAGTAAACCCCGCCCTGCATAGTTGATCACATTGGCAATGCCCATCAACTGGGGGACTGGCCCCCTCAAATGTTTTATTGGGGGGCCTGAAGCAGTGGCATAGCGTGGGGGTGCAGGGGGGGCCGGGCGCAACATCTTGGGGGGGGGCGCTCGCACTCAAGTGCTAAAATCCACGGGTTAGGGGGCGCAAATTACTTGCCTTGCCCCGGGTGCTGACAACCCACGCTACGCCACTGACTGATGTGTCCTAATGGGAAGAGAAGGAGAAGGCCCTGAGAGCTGATTGCCATCTGGGAGGTCATTTCTGGAAGAATAGACACATGGTATATACATGTTTCAGGTACGCAGGTGGCGCTGTGGGTTAAACCACAGAGCCTAGGACTTGCCGATCAAAAGGTCGGTGGTTTGAATCGCCGTGACGTGGTTAGCTCCCGTTGCTTGGTCCCTGCTCCTGTCAACCTAGCAGTTCGAAAGCATGCCAAAGCAAGTAGATAAATAGGTACTGCTCCGGCGGGAAGGTAAATGGTGTTTCCCTGCACTGCTCTGGTTCATCAGAAGCGGCTTAGTCATGCTGGCCACATGACCTGGAAGCTGTACGCTGGCTCCCTCAGCCAATAAAGCGAGATGAGCGCCGCAACCCCAGAGTCGGTCATGACTGGACCTAATGGTCAGGGGCCCCTTTACCTTTACCTATATACATGTTTCTATGAATATATGAATCTTAGGTTAGCAGGCCTTGCATAGGACCTGCAAACCAAACTCACTGACTCATCCATTGGGGCAAATCATGGCCAACCCCCTGCAGTTCTATGGTGGAAAGCAGTTATATGGTGAACCCCTCACCTCAGGAAGTGGGGTTGGTTAGGTCAGTGGCATAGCATGGTGGGGGGGCCACAGGGGTGGTTGCCCCGGGCACAAAATTCTTAGGGGGTGCAAAATGTCAACACCTGGTGCTGCCTCAGTACAGCTGCACACTTCTGTTGCTGGGCTCCATTGAAAGCGGCTTCTCCATGCAAACCAGGAAGTGACCTCTCCAGACAATAAAACAACTCTTCTTACCTCTGTGGCTGTGACCTCCAGGCTGACCATTAGGAAACTGAATGCGCATGCATACTCCATCTGTTTCCTTCCCTCCCACTCCCCTCCTTGTGACCCCGAGCACTGGCAACCCACGCTACACCACTGGGTCAAGTTGTCCTTATCCCATGTTGGCCATAGGTGGGAGCTATTATTCTGAAGGAACCTGGGGGGACTGAAATCCTGGGAGGACTTGAAAATCCAATCAGGTTTTTGAGAGATTCAAAAGCAGACAGCATTTGATCAACTTAGTCACTGCCCCTCTGTTTTCCTTAACATTTATCCTTCATATTTTAAAATGGCCGCTGGGTCATTAGAAGTCTAGTACCAGGTACCTGTGGACTATATATATATATATATATATATATGCTTTCGTAGATTTTCACGGGTACAGGAATGCAGGTTTTGGTGTCTTCGGGTGTCTTCCCGTGTAAGAGTTGGGGTGTCTAGGCGACGTTTCGACGAGGTCTCACTCGTCATCTTCAGGCTGGTGCTTTCGGCTTCTTGTTACTAGAACAGAGCAGGGTCTCAGTGTCAGGGTCTCAGGATCCACACCTAATGACCCTCCTAAGTGGTACTCAGAATATCACTCAAGAAATCACTCAAGATATCCCTCAAGTAATTAATGAACAAAAGAAGAAAAGGCACACTAACCTGGAAACTTCCTCTCTGCCCAGAACGTTGGAGGCTATACACCACACCCCCTCAACAGTATTTATAGGAACTCAAACACTGAGATCCTGCTCTGTTCCAGTAACAAGAAGCCGAAAGCACCAGCCTGAAGATGACGAGTGAGACCTCGTCGAAACGTCGCCTAGACACCCCAACTCTTACACGGGAAGACACCCGAAGACACCAAAACCTGCATTCCTGTACCCGTGAAAATCTACGAAAGCAAATATATATATATATATATATATATATATATATATATATATATATATGTGTGTGTGTGTGTGTGTGTGTGTGTGTGTGAGAGAGAGAGAGAGAGAGAGAGAGAGAGAGAGAGTCAATAAACAGCAGAGAAGATATGAATAAAACAGAGCACATAGAACATAATATAATATGTTAAGTATACTATTAAACATAGAATTAACAATGTAAAATATATGAAAAAATGGGAAATATAAAATATTTATATCAAAATGATAAAAATCAAGGCAAGGTGTTAACAATTTTAAAGTTAGGACAATATTTTGCACCAACAAGCTATTGCTGCTGCCCCATACGAGCTACCTTGGCTGTAATCTCAAGAAACTGGTCAACCAAAAGATAGTCAATATAAAAGAGTTCATATCTTCCTGATATACTTTGTGAAATTGGATTAACAAAATGGCGGCAGATATCACAGTGGAAGGAACAATACATTAAAGCATGCATTCGCAATATGGTACCTTGCTGTATTTACCCGTCAGTACTGCAGATAGGAGCACATTAAACTTAGCCTGGGTAAATGCTTCCCTAAATTTTGGGATAGTCAGATTGGTCAGATGGTCAGCAGGAAGAAGAGCCAGGTGTCTGTGGACTGCACCTCCAGCAATCTGTGTGCGCTGCTAATCTCTGTGCTGACTGCATCCCTAGCTATCAATAGCTCTGCCTCTCCATACAAAAAGGCCTAAAGCCCCACAACCTGTTGAGGCAGGTGTGTCCAATTGTTCTACTGCAGGAATGGCTAACCCTGTAGTTCTCTGAAGGCTGCTGGACTCCAACTCCCATTAACCCCAGTCAGCATGGTCAGCAGCCAGGAATGATGGGAGTTGGAGTCCGGCAATGTATGGAGGTTCCTTTATTCCTGTACTATTGCTTTTAGGATGAGGGTTCTTTTTTTTTAAAAAAAAAGTTGGTTAACTTGTTTACTTATTCTACCACCGCAGCAAAAATTCTGTATGCACAGAAATGGAAAGAAGTTGTTCCAATGAAAGAGGAGTGGACTTTGAAATTATTGGACAATGTGGAGACGGCAAAAGTAAGAGACCCGAAAGAAGAATACGCTTGCAAAAGAACGAAGACCTTTTTTGGATTATTTGAGAGAATATTACAGTCAAATGAAATCGCAGGCAGGACTTGAAATTAGGAAAGGAATTATTAGCAAAGGAATTAGAATGCTAAAGGAAACTAATGTAAGATATATGTTTTAGAGAAATATTACATGTATGGCAGTAGATGAATGATTAAGGAAAGAAAGTCAAAATCGTATGGGAATATTCTACTGAAATTGAATTGAATTTGTTAAATTCTTTGAAAACTATTTTTTATTAAAAATAAATTTAAAAAGCTTATTTCCTCCTACTGTTAACCCTAAATCCATCTCCTTGTAATTTAAATGCTTGCTTTTGTCCTAACCATAATACATATGGTGAATTATTGTTCCCCTTTCCCTACCCCAACAGTCGTTTAAATATCTGAAAAATATTTGGCTGCCTCCCCCACCCCCCTACCCCATCCTGCTGCTCTTTTCTCTTAGCTGAATGTATCTAGTGGCTCCATGAGATGACGTAAGCCTCACAGGCAAACAATACAAGTAGAAATAATGTTTGCAGACATCCATCATTTTTATAACTTCGGCTAATCAGACTCCATCCCTTTAATGCCCGCAATGAGCTCTCTCTTCCTCTCTCTCTCTCCTCTCTCATTCTGTTGCTCTCAATGAGGGTTTCTCAAGTGTGTAAAACATTAAAAGAAAAATGGATAATAAAACTGCAGATGGACAGCCTGATCCCGAGCAGGGGCTGAGCGAATGCGGTTCCTGCTGACTCTGTCTCTCTCTGGCTCTAATGTGTTCCAGAGCAGGTTCAATGGTATAAAAGAAATAATGTCAGTCTCAGAGGCCTTACCAATCACAGGGTTCACCGTATCACTGCACAGATTGTTCGTGCCAGTTTTTTGGTGCTGCTGACCTGGTGGCAGGAGTGAAGAGGGGCACATGGCCAGATGTTGGGTCCAGCTACCAGGTATCTCCATGGAATGGGACATGGGTGGCGCTGTGGTCTAAACCACTGAGCCTCTTGGGCTTCCCGATCGGAACATCGGCGGTTCGAATCCCCACGACGAGGTGAGCTCCCGTTGCTCTGTCCCAGCTCCTGCCAACCTAGCAGTTCGAAAGCATGCCAGTGCAAGTAGATAAATAGGTACTGCTCTGGAGGGAAGGTAAACAACTTTTCCATGCGCTCTGGCTTACATCACGGTGTTCCGTTGTACCAGAAGCAGTCTAGTCCTGCTGGCCACATGACCTGGAAAGCTTTCTGTGGACAAACACCGGCTCCCTTGGCCTGAAAGCGAGTTGAGTACCACAACCCCATAGTCGCCTTTGACTGGACTTAACCATCCAGGGGTCCTTCAGAGGCGTAGGAAAGGGGGGCGGGCCGTCCCAGGTGCCATCATGGAGGGGGGTGACAAATTATCAAGGAACAATTACTGCCCTACTAGGGCGGTTCATAAAAAACTTTTTTAAAAAATGCCTGCTCCAAAGGTCTTATCTTACTACACTAGGGATTATATAGCTACATATGAAATTTCATGCATATCAGTTAATATCTTGACCCTCCTCCATGAAAATAGCTGTTTATTTGGCCATTTTCCTATGTCGTAAAGGCTGAAATTTCAACAAAGCACGTGCCTTTGCTAGACTCTTTTTGGGCACCTGCTAAAAGCATTCTTCTTTAGGCAAGCATACCTAGATGCTTAGGAAGTCGAGGTAATTTTAATCTTAACATTTTAGCTTTTGTTTATTTTAAAGTAGGATTGTTAATTTTTCTTGATTTTATTGCTGTGGTGTTTTTCGTTTTGGTAAACCACTTTGCAGGTTTTTAAAAAATAAAAGTTATTAAATAAATAAACAATAAATATAAATAAAATAACACAAGCCAAAACAGAATCCATCCTGTAGCATCTGTCCATAGTTGCCTACTTGTTATCAGAGGCTCAGAATCCACATTCCTTTGTAAGAAAATATGAAATAACGTAAAACCATTTTTGCAGGCAAACAACAACAAAAACAAAAAACACACAACCAGAGTTTGTGTGTGTGTGTGTGTGTGTGACAAGAAATGTTCTGTACCGGGTACCACCTGACCTTCTTATGCCTCTGGGGTCCTTTGTTGTTGTTGTTGTTTAGTTGTGTCCGACTCTTCGTGACCCTATGGACCAGAGCATGCCAGGCACTTCTGTCTTCCACTGCCTCCCGCAGTTTGGTCAAACTCATGCTGTTAGCTTCGAGAACACTATCCAACCATCTCGTCCTCTGTCGTCCCCTTCTCCTTGTGCCCTCCATCTTTCCCAACATCAGAGTCTTTTCCAGGGAGTCTTCTCTTCTCATGAGGTGGCCAAAGTATTGGAGCTTCAGCTTCAGGATCTGTCCTTCCAGTGAGCACTCAGAGCTGATTTCTTTAAGAATGTATACGTTTGATCTTCTTGCAGTCCATGGGACTCTCAAGAGTCTCCTCCAGCACCATAACTCAAAAGCATCAATTCTTCGGCGATCAGCCTTCTTTATGGTCCAGCTCTCACTTCCTTTACCTTTTAAAAAAAATCTCCATGGAGCAGGTAGTGTTCTAATGCAGCTAACCTATCTCTGGCACCCTAAAAGTCTGTCATGTCCAGGCAGTGATGTAGTGTGCAAGGTGGGGGGGGGGATAGAGTGCACAGAGGCAGGTGCCCCCAGGTGCATTTTTTGGCCCCCCCCAAAAAAATTTCAACATCCGGTGCTGCCTCAATACAGCTGCCATTATAGCTTCCATGGCTGGGCTCTGTTGTAAATGGCTTGTCCATGCAAACCAGGAAGTGACCTCTCCAGGCCATGGAACCACTCAAGTCTTTTGTGGCCCAGCCAATGGGGAGACGAGATTCTGTCAGATGTATCAGGCTAGAAACCTGCCTCAAACAGTTTCAACTCAGCGAGGCAGCTATTAGGATAGCTGGTTGCAATGGATCTAAGAAGTGTTGGAAATGTAACAGAGGGTACATTCTATCACATGTGGTGGGAATGTAGGAAGAATTTTTTAAAACTGGGAAATGATTTATAATGAAATGAAAAAAAATGTTTAGAGTGACCTTTGTTAAAAAACCAGAAGCCTTTTTATTAGGTATTGTAGAAAAAAATTATTTATGTATGCTGTGATGGCCGCCCAGATACTCTTAGCCCAAAGATGGAAAGAGGAAGCAGTCCTGACCAAAGAAGATCGGCAAACCAAGTTAATGGACTATGCTGAAATGGCGAAACTAACTGGAAAGCTCAGAAATCAAGATGACAAAGAAATTTTTTAAAAATAGGAAATGTTTATTATGTATTTGCAAAAGTATTGTAAGCAGGTTAACACATTGGCAGGATTTTAAAAACCACTTTTAGAAACAGTTCAGGAAATCTGAGGTAAAAATAGTAATAATTTGGAGTAAAAATGATATGCAGCTGAAAAAAAAAATTAAGGAAACAGGGGTGGAGGCAGAGTGAAGTCACGGGGTTCGGATAATCCCATTTTATGGATCTGACATTGTTTTTGTGTACAATTTCCTTTGTTTGTGGTTGTTATTGTATTTGTTACTGTGGTTTTGTTGTTGAAAATTTATACACAAAGTGGTACCTCGGGTTAAGTACTTAATTCGTTCCGGAGGTCTGTTCTTAACCTGAAACTGTTCTTAACCTGAAGCACCACTTTAGCTAATGGGGCCTCCTGCTGCCGCTGCGCCGCGGAGCACAATTTCTGTTCTTATCCTGAAGCAAAGTTCTTAACCCGAGGTACTATTTGTGGGTTAGCGGAGTCTGTAAGCTGAAGCGTATGTAAGCTGAAGCGTATGTAACCTGAGGTACCACTGTACACACACACACACACACACACACACAGTCATACCTCAGGATAAATATGCTTCAGGTTGAGCGCTTTCAGGTTGCGCTCTGCAGCGACCCGGAAGTAACGGAGTGCGTTACGTCTGGGTTTCGCCGCTCGCGCATGCGCAGACGGTCAAAACGACGTCACGCGCATGCGCAGAAGCGGTGAAAGGCGACCCGCGCATGCTCAGGTGTGCTGTTGCATCTTATGTTCTGTTCGGGATGCGAATGGGGCTCCAGAACGGATCCTGTTCGCATCCCGAGGTACCACTGTGTGTGTGTATATATATACATACATGAACTGGTGCATGGAGAAGGCCTTGCAGCTGGAATTGATTGTTGGGGCAGTGGGACGGCAATGGCCTTTGGGGTGGAGTGGCTGGGCCAAAGGGATGAAGCATGTCCCTCAGCAAACCCTAGGGAAGGATCCGGTGGTACAAAAGGGTGTGTGTGTGGCTCCTTGCCTCCCCAGTCACCCACTAGCACCTTGAAAATATAAGGCAGTACAGTGGTGCCTCACAAGACGAAAAGAATCCGTTCTGTGATTCTCTTCGTCTAGCGGTTTTTTCGTCTTGCGAAGCAAGCCCAGTGACGGATTAGCGGATTAGCGCTATTAGCGCTATTAGCGACTTTTAGCGGCTTATCAGATCAGCTGATAAGCGGCTTAGCGGCTTAGAAAAGGGGGGGAGGAAAAAAACCCCGCAGGAACTCGCAAGACATTTTCGTCTTGCAAAGCAAGCCCATAGGAGATTCGTTTTGCGAAGCACCTCCAAAATGGAAAACTCTTTCGTCTAGCGAGTTTTCCGTCTTGCGAGGCATTCGTCTTGCGGGGCACCACTGTACATTGCTGACGTTCATTCTAATGCAAAATGGAGGCAACCATTCAGGGGGCGATTTTAATAAATTTCTTCAAAAAGCTGAGCGGACAGACTGGGATTTCCAGAGCAGGTCCAGATTTAGGTTCGATGAGGCCCTAAGCTACTGAAGGTAATGGGGCCCTTTATATGCCCAGCTGTCCTTTGTCAACAACAAATTGTCACTATTTTTGTGTTGAATATATGCTATACAGTGGTACCTCGGGTTACATACGCTTCAGGTTACAGACTCCGCTAACCCAGAAATAGTACCTCGGGTTAAGAACTTTGCTTCAGGATGAGAACAGAAATCGTGCTCCGGCGGTGTGGCAGGAGCAGTAGGCCCCATTAGCTAAAGTGGTACCTCAGGTTAAGAACAGTTTCAGGTTAAGAACGGACCTCCGGAACGAATTAAGTACTTAACCACAGGTACCACTGTATAGGTACCACTGTATGGTAATTTATGGACCTAATAGGTATCTAAAGCCATTTGCACATGTTGCCATGCAACTAGTCCCTGCAGAATGTAGGCACCCTATATATAGAAATGAGCAAACCAGTGAAATTTTAGGGAGCAGGCTAGCAGGCGGGGACCATGACTTACATCATAGGAGCCTACACAACACAAAACACTGTTGCTGTATGTAGGTTTTATTTGATTTCTTTTTTATCTTATATTTTGGAAATGTACAACCAGTTCCCCCCCTTTAATTTTTTTGGGGCCCCCAAGAGAGTGGTGCCCTAAGCTATAGCTTGTTTAGCTTATACGTAAATCCGGAACTGTTCCAAGAGCATATAAACTGTTTGAGACGATAATCAATAATCGTGCTTGATTCAGCCCACTCTTATGATGGATGGATTCAAATTCTGCGACACCTTCACGGCAACTAGGAGGAGATTTCAAGAAGAAGAAGAAGAAGAAGAAGAGTTTGGATTTGATATCTTGCTTTATCACTGCCCTAGGGAGTCTCAAAGCGGCTAACATTCTCCTTTCCCTTCCTCCCCCACAACAAACACTCTGTGAGGTGAGTGGGGCTGAGAGACTTCAGAGAAGTGTGACTAGCCCAAAGTCACCCAGCAGCTGCATGTGGAGGAGCGGAGATGCGAACCCGGTTCCCCAGATTACGAGCCTACCCCTCTTAACCACTACACCACACTGGCTCCAGACTGGGTACAGGATGGTGAGCGGGAGGAGAAAGCTATTGGAAGAAGGGAGCAGGACACAGAGAGAGCCTGGCAGATTAAGACAAGCGAGGTGTCCCCCGTCAACGGTGCTTTCTTCAGAGCCGAGAGAAAACAAGTCTATCCCTGTATATGTTACTCCGAGCAAAAAAGGATGAGACAGAACAGGAGAAAGATCAATGAGAAGAAGGGGACAGTGTGGCAGATTTAATTAATTACTGTATATTAAAATGTTTGTTTACAGAAATGAACAGCTACAAGAGGTCTGATGTTAATTAATTTACAACATTTTTCTCCTGGTCCCTGTGCTGTGCCAGCAATCGTGGAGGTAGCACAGGAGCAGGTAAGCTTTTCCAGCAGCCTCTTTGGGAAGAAGGGGGAAGTTGACCATGGGCCAGTTCAGTGACCTCCAAGAACCACACAGCAGTGCAGTGGACTCTGAAGGGAACGGGGAAAGAGTCACCTCACTTAAGGAGCCATCAAGGTGCTCTGGTTGCATCTTATGCATAAGAGGAGTTGGGTGATGACACCTCCCACCTCAAAGCTTCATCTCCTCCATCTACAGCCAGACTCTTGGGTTGGGGCAACGAGAGCAATTGCCCCAGGCCTCACATATGGATTGGGTCATGTCAACATAGACAGTAATATGTTTTAGAGTAGGCATGGGCAAACTCAGCCCTCCAGATCTTTTGGGACTACAACTCCCATCATCCCTAGCTAACAGAACCAGTGGTCAGAGATGAGGGGAGTTGTAGTCCCAAAACATCTGGAGGGCCGAGTTTGCCTATGCCTGTTTTAGAGTTTAAAATAACCAGATCCTTGACTATCTAAGGATAGATGTGGGTGGCGCTGTGGTCTAAACCACTGAGCCTCTTGAGTTTGGAAGGTCAGAGGTTCAAATCCCCAAGATGGGGTGAGCTCCCGTTGCTCTGTCCCAGCTCCTGCCAACCTAGCAGTTCGAAAGCATGCCAGTGCAAGTAGATAGATAGGTACCACTGTGGTGGGAAGGTAAACAGAGTTTTCTTGCGCTCTGGTTTCTGTCACGGTGTTCCGTTGCACCAGAAGCGGTTTAGAGTCATGCTGGCCACATGACTCGGAAAGCTGCCTGTGGACAAACGCCGGCTCCCTCGGCCTGAAAGCGAGATGAGCGTCGCAACCCCATAGTCACCTTTGACTGGACTTAACCGCCCAGGGGTCCTTCACCTTTACCTATCTAAGACATGGGCCAGAAATGGTGACCTTCCAATTGTTGCAGGCCCTGTGGCCCTCGGGACTCCAACTCCCATCAGCCCCAGTCAGCATGGCCAGTGGTCAGGGATGTTGGGAGTTGTAGAGCAGCAGATCTTGAGCACTACAGGTTCCTCACCCCTGTTCTGAGGCAAAAAACCTGTGGGGTTTTTTGTTTTTGTTTTTTACTTCTTAAAACCACGGGACACAGCAATGCTGGCTTGTTCCATCTTACTTTTGCTTGGGGGTGAATGAATCCATTAATTTAAGTTCCCTTCAGTGCTTTATTTTCCCAATCTTAAATTGCATTGGCCACATTTCCACCTCAGTCTTCAACCTGTTTTTAAAAAAAGTTATGAGAAAATGTCATCGGTATTTTAGTACAGAGTTCTCCTAGTATACACATTTTTGCCTGCAATTTCACATAATCTGCACATTTCCTCCCAAGTCGTTTCCCCCTAATACAATGCATTTAGTTTCATGAATCTATACATTTTAGGTTTGCTTTCCCATAATATGTGCATTTTGTCCACTGTTTTCAGTTGGAAAATTCCATCACAAATTTCTGATAAGGCCCAATTTCAAAGAATAGACGTCCTTTGGTTTGTGTATTGTTTTTGGGAAGTGCAGATACAGTAGGCTCACACCAAAAATGCGAACCAAACCAAATTTCTCCTTGGCCCTTGCTTCTTCCCATCTCCTTGCTTCTTCGGCTGTTGATTCGGCTTCAGATGAAATTATTTGCTATGAAGTTTTAATGTTGGCCAGTTTAAACGAGATTTTGTCACTTTTGCCTTTTGACCGTTTGCAATTTAGCCTAGCTACTGCCTTAGATACAAGTGGCATTTAACAGCTGTAATGTTCTCTGATGCTGACCTCTTTAATCTGTAGCGGTGACCGCAGATCATAACAGTAATTGAATTATAATCTGGATAAGAGAATGAAAGGCCTTCAGATCTATGACACAACAGAACAGAAAGGACAGCTAAGGACCAAAGAAAAGCCCCACGCTGCTCTTAACCTATAAATGACATTTCATCAGTCGAGAAGATTTTATTCTCTAGGACCGGCCTGTTCAAAGCCTAAGCAGACTGAATTCCCGTTCGTTGCTTGTCAGGATTTGGAGAAGGCTTTCGTTGTGTTGCTTTGGAGTTGTGTAGTTTCACGAATACCCTCGCAAATAGCATGTCTCAACAAAGCTGATTTATCTTCAGGATTATGCTGGTCACTTTGTCTCTTAGGGGTTAGGGGGTGCATATGAGGTGTGTGGGGACACGGGTGGCACTGTGGTCCAAATCACAGAGCCTCTTGGGCTTGCCGATCAGAAGGTTGCGGTTCGAATCCCCGTGACAGAGTGAACTCCCGTTGCTCAGTCCCAGCTCCTGTCAACCTAGCAGTTCGAAAGCACACCAGTTCAAGTAGATAAATAGGCACCGCTGTGGCAGGAAGGTAAACAGCGTTTCCATGCACTCTGGTTTCCGTCACGGTGTTCCATTGTGCCAGAAACGGTTTAGTCCTGCTGGCCACAGGACCCAGAAAACTGTCTGTGGACAAATGCTGGCTCCCTTGGCCTGAAAGTGAGATGAGCACCACACCCCAAAGTTGCCTTTGACTGGACTTAACCATCCAGAGGTCCTTTACCTTTGCCTTTTACCTTATGAGTTGTGCACACCTGTAACAGTATGTAACTTAAATATTTGCATTAATTTATACCCAGCTTTTCTTCCAAGGTGGAGCTCAAGGCAACATGTACATGGGGTTCCCTAGTGGTCTCCCACCTGGGCACTGACTCAAGCCTGCTTAGTGTCAGAGGGGGCTGCAACATGTACCCTAGGGGCGTGGGGGGCAGCTGCCCTGGCAATTGCCCTGGCACACTTTTCTGGGGTGCATGCTGCTTATGCTGCCCTCCCCAAACCAGGCCTGTGAAGAAGAGTTTGGATTTGATATCTCGCTTGATCACTACCCAGAGGAGTCTCAAAGCAGCTAACATTCTCCTTTCCCTTCCTCCCCCACAACAAACACTCGGTGAGGTGAGTGAGGCTGAGAGACTTCAGAGAAGCGTGACTAGCCCAAGGTCACCCAGCAGCTGCATGTGGAGGAGCGGGGAATCGAACCAGGTTCCCCAGATTACGAGTCTACCGCTCTTAACCACTACACCACATCTGATCACATCCCAGCCTTGCAAAGCGGCTCGGGGAGGGTGGTGTGAGAAGGACGGCATGCGTCCTTCAATCTCAGCCTCACCCCTGAGGGCCAGGAATCGAAGGGCACACGACTGTTGTGCCTTCGCACATCGTCCTCCCTGGATCCCAAAGATATGCCCAAAAAATGAAAACGTATGAATTAGGGTCATGGTTAATTGCACTAGGAATTCCTTGAAAGTATCAAATTCTCTTTTTGTAGCAATAGGATTTTTTTTAATGGTATGCTGATTAGTGGTGACAATTCATATGTACAGTGGTACCTCGGGTTACAGACGCTTCAGGTTACAGACGCTTCAGGTTACAGACTCCGCTAACCCAGAAATAGTACCTTGGGTTAAGAACTTTGCTTCAGGATGAAAACAGAAATCGTGCTCCGGCAGCGCGGCAGCAGCAGCAGCAGGAGGCCCCATTACCTAAAGTGGTGCTTCAGGTTAAGAACAGTTTCAGGTTAAGAACGGACCTCCAGAACGAATTAAGTTCTTAACCCAAGGTACCACTGTATAACTGAACAGCATGAAAACTCCTTGAGTGGGATTTGAAAGGTTCCACAAAATAAATGCAGGGACTCATAAGTCTGAGGGACGAGTTGGAATCTGACTGCACTGGGATCTGACTGTAGTGGGAACTGAAGACAGGAACCAGGGAGGAGCTGCGTAAAGCATAAAGGGCAAATGCCAGCGTACACTCTGTATCAAATGCTTCATTCTTCACCATTTTGGACATCATGCAAAATATAGTTTGAAGTGATAAGAATGAGCCACAGCAAGCCTCAGGTCTGCATGTTTTCCCCTCCCCTCTTGCTCCTTCAGTGTGCCCACAGTGAGGGATTTAGAAGCTTTCACTTCTTATTCCAATTAACCACAGTTTAGCATGTCACCTGAACCCTAAACTGTGGCTCATGTTAACTAGGATTTGTTTAAGCGAGTCGGCTTGATAACCCATGGTCTGAAGTTGACTTGCTTTAATGAAATCATTAAGATTAACACATTTTGTCAGGTTTGGATGGCACAACAAGCTGTAATTAATTTAAAACAGAAATGGAAGCTTTTGAATTCCTCCTTGTCAAAGGAGAGGCAGAGGAGCATATGAGCTGGAGGCTTGTGGCAGCTTGTTTTCATCATGATAAACCATGGTTTAGTGTGACGTCCAAATGAGGCCTTTGTCTCCTTGATGCTGTGTGCTGACACCAATGTAAAAGAAAATCCTGCATGCATGCCATAGTTAATGTAAAAGGAATATTTTGGAATATAATACATAAATTAATTGAATAACAGCAGCAGCAGCAGCAGCAACATCGAATAATCCAGCTTGCTTATCAGTCTAGTGCTATATATGTACTGTATTTTTTCGCTCTATAAGACGCACCAGACCACAAGACACACCTAGTTTTTGGAGGAGGAAAACAAGAAAAAAAATATTCTGAATCCCAGTAGCCAAAACAGCAAGAGGGATCGCTGCACAGCAAAAGCAGCGATCCCTCTTGCTGTTCTGGCTTCTGGGATAGCTGCACAGCCTGCATTCGCTCCATAAGATGCACACACATTTCCCCTTACTTTTTAGGAGGGAAAAAGTGAGTCTTATAGAGCAAAAAATACGGTATATACCGCTCACTTCGTTACCCAGATTTAGGTTTGTAATGCTGTCCAGAACTATCCCATTTCAACAGACATATGGCAATACATCCATGCAGGGCGCAGCAGAACAACTTCCGTAGCAACTGACTAATTCTCCAACAGGCTTGCTACTGAAATTTGGGAGACACTCCCCACCCCTGGCCAGAAATTAGTTTTAATGTTGAAATCCTGGCACTTAAAGATCTTACTCTGAAAATTTTGGTGCTCATACAGGAATCTGCTATGCCTTCAGTTCATCTTGAAGTTCAATGAATTTGTTGTTCAATGAATCATAATTGTTCTGCACCAGGCAATTTCCAATATTCTTGCATACACTTTATGTATTTTTGTGACATCTGTATTATGTAATTGTTCCATACCATCTTGTCAAACCAGCCGAAGCCTGTAGTGTTTTAGCCAGTTTTTACCAAGCCTTCCTGTATAATTTCACCAGGTCTGGACCTTTTTTCCTGATATGGTTGCATGTAACAGAAATCTACTGTAATCTCTGTAATTGCCACCCAGTAAACTCATTTATGAACATGTTCTTGGGTAACATCTGATAAATGCAATTCATAACCTTCAGTGACCTTTTCTTCTTTTGGCTGAATATTTCCTACCCGGTGTGCCCTGAGCATACAAGGAAATCTTTAAATTTTGGGCATATTGTTTCTTTAATACACATTTGGATGGTTAATGTCTGATAGAAGCACTGATGACTTTTGGTAACCTTGGAGAGAATGGTCGCATTATCATTTCAGAGCCAAGTTAATTTTTCTCATTATCATGGAAAAACATGTCAAATTTCAGAGCACTTGCTCAACAGGAAACCTGGACATCATAGCGACGTTTTCCAAATCGAGTGCTTAAAAATGTTTCTTGGGTAAAACCCTGACTCCTTGGCCAAGCCTCTGCTAATTTGGTTCTACACTGCCGCATTCATTTTTTCCAGTTAATTTTCTCCTTCGGCCCATAAGAATTAGGCAGGTTGAGATGCACCATGTTGGATTTCTGTTTTAATACAAGGCTGTTGTGGCTGTGGGAGAAGCTCAGGCTTTATATATGTATGTGCAAATAAACCACATATCATAAAGACACCACAGTCTCCCCTGTGCTTCATTTCCAAAGGAAACATGAACCTCGGGTAAGCGCCTAGAATCTCACACTCTTGGAAATTGGGGTGGTTTGTAATAATACAATGCCACATTTTAGCCCCTTAAGAAACAATAAAACACAATGGGTCTCAAACATGCCAGGACAGAAATCACAAAAACACTATGATGAGTGTATGGCTTGGTACTGTGTGATCTGTGAGCGGGTGATACATTACAATTCAAAAACAAATGTCTAGTGTTGACCGGCCCGATGGGTGCCTTCCCCCTCCATTCCTGACTCGTCCTGTTTTTAATTCTGAATGTTTAAATTGCTGTCATCTGCCCAGGGACCTTATGGTGAAGGGTGGGAATATTATTAGTACTACTACTAAATTTCTTTAATCTCCCTATGGAACTCCCATAATCACTTCTTGAGTGAGATTGGCATCAGCTTCGGCTATCTTTTGACAGTCATTGAAGCATTCTTATTCCCCATATTTTTTAGTGGGGAGGAATGGGATATATATATTTTGTTTTGGTCCTAGCTGCTGGATTTTGTTGAGGTAGGAGTGTTGTTGCTGGCTGCTGTTTCATACTGTGTTTTATTCTAAGTTGCGTTTAACTGTGCTATAGTTCTATAGTTCCATTATTGTTACTCACTAACATGGTGAGAGGTGGGACATTCATCTAATACATACACACCCACACATACACATACTTTTTCATATTTTTGTTCTCCACAAATATGGCTTACTGTTGGCATTTTGTACCACTTCAGTAAGGATGATTCAGTGCTGTTTGAAAATCTGACAACACAGATAGGGTCATAATATTTTGCTGCACCAGGGCATATAATCTGCAACAGCATCAAAGGCAGTGAAGGTATTAGACAGGAATGTAAATTCAGACCTTCTGAAGCCTTTGTTACATCCTTATCATTGCCCAGGGGAGTCTCAAAATTATAGATCTCTGGAGGCAAAGTAGTTCCTCTCTAGATTTGGGACATCTCAGTTTGTGTTAGGAGATGTGTACATTTTCAGATTTTGTGAATTTGAACACTGGATGCGGGTGGCGCTGTGGTCTAAACCATTGAACCTCTTGGGCTTGCTGATCAGAAGGTCGGCGGTTCAAATCCACGCAACGGGGTGAGTGCCCGTTGCTCGGCTCCAGCTACTGCCAACCTAGCAGTTTGAAAGCACGCCAAAAAAGTGCACGTACATAAATAGGTACCGCTCTGGCAGGAAGGTAAACGGCGTTTCCGTGTGCTGCTCTGGTTTCGCAGTTCCATTGCGCCAGAAGTGGCTTAGTCATGCAGGCCACATGACCCGGAAAAACTGTCTGTGGACAAATGCCAGCTCCCTCGGCCTGTAAAGCGAGATGAGCGCCACAACCCCAGAGTCGTCTGCAACTGGACTTAACTGTCAGGGGTCCTTTAGTAAAGGTAAAGGTATCCCTGACTGTTAGGTCCGGTCATGGATGACTCTGGGGTTGCTTGCTCATCTCGCTCTATAGGCCGAGGGAGCTGGCGTTTGTCCACAGACAGCTTTCGGGTCATGTGGCCAGCATGACTAAGCTGCTTCTGACAAACCAGAGCAGTAAATGGACAAAGGGCCGCCATTGGGGATAGCAACGGAAATGATGATTCACTGTTCTAGAGAAGGAACAATTTAAAAACATTTTTTTTAGTTTAGGGGTACGCGTCCCCCTAGGAAAAAAGCACCGGGTATACTATATATGTCTGTCATCCTCATAATTTAGTCATAGTTTGATGCCAGAACTAAAGCTTCAGACACAAGTGTGGATGTTTAAAACTCCAAGTTAAACTTTTAAAATTTCAGCATTCAAATGTGGGATAGTCATCCAATTTCTAATTGTCACACTTTCATTTTATTGCCCACTTTGCATTCTTAACCTCTCGCTCTAATCCGGAATTAACCAGGTAACATAAAATATAAACAAGAGCCAAACTGATATTATGCAACAATAATGGCATTTCATGACTTAATAGCATTCAGCTGGCATTTGCAAAAATCAGATATCAGAATGTCAAATATAGGGATTATCGCCTTGTTCTCATAAGCTTGGATAAGTGTTCTGCAGGGTCCTCTTTTTCCAGGACATGTCCTCTTTTCCATGGGTGTGTAAAATGAGAGTCGTCATAGTGATCCATAGCTAAGAGTAAGGTAAAGGTAAAGCGACCCCTGACCATTAGGTCCAGTTGTGACCGACTCTGGAGTTGCGGTGCTCATCTCGCTTTACTGGCCGAGGGAGCCGGCGTACAGCTTCCAGGTCATGTGGCCAGCATGACTAAGCCGCTTCTGGCGAACCAGAGCAGCGCACGGAAATGCCGTTTACCTTCCCTCCGGAGTGGTATCTATTTATCTACTTGCACTTTGATGTGCTTTCAAACTGCTAGGTTGGCAGGAGCAGGGACTGAGCAACGGGAGCTCACCCCGTCGTTGGGATTCGAACCGCTGACCTTCTGATCGGCAAGTCCTAGGCTCTGTGGTTTAACCCACAGCGCCACCTGTGTCCCTTTATAGCTAAGAGTAGAAGTCGGAAAATGTGTCCTCTTTTTTGTTCTTCAAAATATGGCAACCCTATGCAGCCAGCTACCTGTCAGAGCAAGTGCATTTAAATTAAAGTTTCTGGTAGGGGTGAAAAGTGAGCTGGCAATTTTACGCAAACATGTTTACTTTGGAATAAGTGCCACCTTGTTATCTATACAGTGGTACCTCGGGTTAAGTACTTAATTCGTTCCGGAGGTCCGTACTTAACCTGAAACTGTTCTTAACCTGAAGCACCACTTTAGCTAATGGGGCCTCCTGCTGCTGCCATGCCACCGGAGCACGATTTCTGTACTCATCCTGAAGCAAAGTTCTTAACCCCAGGTACTATTTCTAGGTTAGCGGAGTCTGTAACCTGAAGCATATGTAACCTGAAGTGTATGTAACCTGAGGTACCACTGTATCTATATCTCAATATCACCTGTAAAGAAGTATATGCATGGTGACCACTGTCAGCCCTGGTGCGTCTCAGTGCGTCTTACTAGCCTAGGTACTGATGCCAGGCCTGTGTGCCATACCTGCTTCTCCCACCATCAACTGTTGCTTTCAGATTATCCATTGGAGTGGGACAAGAGGCTTGGATTGTAGGGCACTGGAATTTGACCGCAAGATCCAACCCTACTTGCACCATTGCCAACACAGATCCTTCTCCCCCTATCCCACCCCCACCAAAATAGGATGGCTGTGCAGTCTCATGATCTTCAATTTGAGCTTTGGATTCCAGCTCTAGATCCACCGCCCAACGGAGCCACATTGCTACTTCCCAACCGGTATGCGAATATCGATCTGTGTGTCGCATTGTGTGCGTGCAAGGGCAGATACACACAAGGGAGATGTGGTGGTGGTGGTAGGGGGCTTCCATTTCCTTTCTCCCGCCATTCAACCCCCCCCCGCAAACACTACAAAGCAGATCATTGTGGACATGTGTCTCTCTTCCTGCGCACCGAGTTTGATATTGCGGTGAAATGAGCAGTGGCAAAGCTGCTGCGTCGAAATGTGTTTTGAAGAATCAGCGAATGCATCTGAACAGCCCCCTTCCCCACCCCGCACTAACAAATGAAGCTCCCTCTGCCGTCAAAGTAAGATTGATCGCTCCTCTGGCATTTCATATTCAGTGTTCTGAATATGGAGGGAGGGAGGGGTGTGCGTTCCCCAGGGATGCCAACCTTGCTACTTTGCCGCTCGTCTCTAGAGAGCCGCTGAAGGCATGGCAGTAGAGGCTCAGTGGAGAACTCTTCCTCTTCTGACTTCATCAACATTTAGTCTCTCATTTCAGATCTTGGCAGATGGAATTCTGTCTGCCAGCCAGGATGGATGACCTAGCCGCACCTCCTTCTTGGCTCCTCATCAGAGGCACTGAAATTGTTTTCAAAATTAAAATAAAAACAGTCCAATTTTTATGGACACTGGAACCTGTGATATATTTTACTTAAGAATTTTGCAGAGGGAAGGGGAAAAAAAGAGACAACCCTCAGAAATAAACAAAAATCCCAAAGCTGATTTTTTTCAATTTGGTCTGAAGAGGAGCTGTCTGGCCTGCCAAGAACTGGGGTCTGCTGAACAAATGAGAGGCAGGACCAGACAATTTCCCTTTCTGTTTCACTCCTGCTCTCCCTTTCTTCTCCTCCTTCTTCTAAAAAATTAAATAAATTATAATATTAAGGCTATGGGAATGAGGAAGTGATTGAGGAACAGCTTGCCAGGAGAACAGGCCAAGCTTATACTGGTGCGTTGGTCTGATCTGCAAATGATGTTAAATTTCTTCCAAGCACATGTGTGGTTTTGTTCACCTTATGGGAGCACTCCCATGCAATATGTGTTCCAAGAAGCCCATGCTTTGTAATGCAGGAAAAATGCCCCCACTTCTTCAGCAAGACTTCTGATCTCTTCCTGCACACCTGCCCCATCACATTTAATCAAAATACCACTAGGACTGTGTGTCCTGATGCACCATGGACCTCCAAGGCTTTCTATGCAGACTAGAGCTTTTGCTCAGAGAGGATCACAAGCCAATTCTACAAGATTCCACTGGAGGGGATGTATACCCAGGGTTTTGGACTTGGATGGGCAGCACTGCTGAGCCACAAGGAGAGAGAGTGGATAACCATAAACCATTCTGGTCACAATGAATGGGGACCAGTGGAGAACCTACATTTTGTGGCCCCTGAACTGTTATGGGGGCCCCTTTGCAACCAGCAACAAGGTCTGGGTAACCACTGTTATCTTCTTCAATGCATACCATCCAACATTTATCCGATGAAAATAGGGACGTCCTATTCCATAATAATAATTTTATTACTTATACCCCACCCATCTGACCGGGTTGCCCCAGCCACATTAAAAAAACTTCCCTGTACAGGACTGCCTTCAGATGGTTTGGGGGTCGGGTAGCTCTATAACCGCCAACATTTCTCCAATGAAAATAGGGACATCCTAAGGAAAAATGGGACATTCCAGGATCAAATCAGAAACCAGGGCAGCTTCTGTAGATCTGGGACAGTCCCTGGAAAATGCAGGCACTTAGAGGGTCTGTCAATGGGGTTGTTCCTCCTTTACAACATCTGTGCTGCTGACTCTCAGACTTTGGGATTGTTGAAATATATACCACAACAAACTAATAAATTTGAGCTCGGTGGCTCAAATTGGGTCTACTACACCCAATTTTTTAAGCAATGTGGACTAAAGTTGAAGATTTAGCTTCATTAGTTCCATAGTAGACCTGCCCCTGATTGGGTTATTAATACTGTGATCGTCTGAATTGTTTCTTGTGAGTAAGTGTTGATTCCCTGTAACCAAGAGCACTGCTAACCACTGTTGATAGGCAAGGACTGCCTCAGGAGTGCTTCCTAACAATCTGGCTGCAGCACATGGGAACGGTTTCATGTGGCTAAAGAATGTAATGTGAGCATGCTGATCTTACATGTATCACTGAGACCTGGAGAGACAGAGAGAGAGAGAGAGAGAGAGAGAGAGAGAGAGAGAGAGAGAGAGAGAGAGAGGAACCTCAGTGCTTTGCAGGACTGGAAGATCTATTGGGACAGCCAACTCTCAGGGGCAGATGGATCTGAAAGGCATTCTGATTATACTTTGGGAATTTCCTGCTGATATGTCTGCTGTTCTTATCAATTCCCTAGCCACCCTCTGGAACCAGGAGGCGATATGGGACGTTTACAATGATTGCTTGTAGAGACAACCTCTTCCACTGAAAGAGCCCACTTTCTCAAGTCAATGCAATGACTGGGATTGGGGAACTGGCTAAACTTACGGTGGAGGAAAATGAGGGTGCCCAGGAAAACTTTGCTGTGTTCTGCTTTTATAACAATTCTGTCTTGTTTCCAAATCTATCCATTAAAATATCAGCATATGGATGTGGGTTTTTTTTGTTCTAAAACATTGACAAGTATCAGTATAATTAGTTAATTAACATATTATATATCAATTAATAAAATCAATTATAATTTAATTGCTCATGACTATTACTGTGTGAGGGACGCGGGTGGCACTGTGGTCTAAACCACAGAGCCTAGGACTTGCCGATCAGAAGGTCGGCGCTTCAAATCCCTGTGACGGGTTGAGCTCCCGTTGCTCGGTCCCTGCTCCTGCCAACCTTGCAGTTCGAAAGCACATCAAAGTGCAAGTAGATAAATAGGTACCGCTCCAGCGGGAAGGTAAACGGCGTTTCCGTGTGCTGCTCTGGTTTGCCAGATGCGGCTTATTTATGCTGGCCACATGACCCAGAAGCTGCACGCCGGCTCCCTCGGCCAATAAAGCGAGATGAGTGCCGCAACCCCAGAGTCGGTCACGACTGGACCTAATAGTCAGGGGTCCCTTTACCTTTATTACTGTGTGGGTATCAGGGTAGGGGAACCTTAAACCTGGGGGTCAAAAGCAGGCCTCTAGGCACCTCTGTTTAACTCTTGGAGCTCTCCTCAGGTCATGCCTCTACCCAAGCTACACACCCTCCTTGAGGGCTATTGTTTGGGTGGGATGTGACCTTGAACCATGTGAATACCCCTTGCTTGCCTGAAGGGAGGGGGGAGAGATGTGGTATGTGTGCATAAAAACCTCTGACTCTTGTATGGCTGGAATGTCATCTACTGTGCAGGTGTCAGGCTTCGGGGAATCGGCTTTCTTCCCCGTGGCAGTAAACAAAGGATCAAATGAAAGGAGCGTCTTACCAGTTATAATCTTTAATAATCATAAAGACACGTCTCCTAGAAACGGCGGTGCTCCTAATTAAGGTTTGCACCCCTTCCGTCCCTATTTGATTTAGATTTAGATTTAGATAAATTTATTGTCATTGTCCGTATATACACAGTATACACAACAACGAAAATCAAACACCCACCCAAAGACCGGGTTCACATATACATTTGCACGTATCTCCGACACTCTCATCCTATTCAAACATAATCTATAAAAACATAAAATCCAGAATATAACATGACCTATTAAGGCATAACATAACCTAAAACCTAAAACATAACCTAAAACCTATCTCATTCCTTCCTACTCTCTGCTTGCTAAACCTTGCAGCTGGCCCTGAGATCTGAGAGATTTTTGCATAGCAGGGGTAATAGATACCGAGCACATATGCCCGTAGAAACGGCAGAGTAACAAGGCATGAGAGACAGTTTCTGAGAGGCCTATGCCCAGCTTTGCCTTGCTTCACCAGTGAGAATGCACTGCATGTGGTCTCTCTGTTCTCTGACTCTGTATAAAATTGTATAGATGTTCGCCTGCATCTAAACACTCCAGGCCACCTCTGCATGGGGGATGCATTTCAACACATCGCTGGGCAATCTAAGTTCCTTTCACTCGAGGTCATGAACAATTACAGATCCATGCTTTCCTCCACACCTTTCATTAGTTTCATTTGCCCTAGTAATGGTATAAAGATTTCTGAGTGTTTTTACAGATCACATAAGAAATCGAAAGCATTATGGGTGCTTGACTGTAAAATAGCCCCACCCCGCTGCTGAACTATAGTAGGTTCCAGAAAAGATACTGGACACCCAGAACCCATATACAGTGGTACCTCAGGTTACATACGCTTCAGGTTACATACGCTTCAGGTTAAAGACTCCGCTAACCCAGAAATAATACCTCGGGTTAAGAACTTTGCTTCTTTTCATTTACTTCAAATGTTTTTTAGAACTCCAATGCCCCCTCATGTGATCACTTGATCGCCCAAGGAAGCCCCACCAGGCTGGAGTCTTGTGTGTCAAGAGTCACCCACAGCTGCTGAGATTCAGCAGGTCTCATCCCTGTGTGTTGAAGGATCTTGAAGGTCTCTCTCCCCAATGGCCTGTATTCAAAAATTATGTTGGGCCTTATCTTTTTATTCTTTGGTTGTGTTTTTATTTTTAGAGTTTTCATGGGTTTAATATATATACAGTGGTACCTCGGGTTACATATGCTTCAGGTTACATACGCTTCAGGTTACACACTCCACTAACCCAGAAATAGTGCTTCAGGTTAAGAACTTTGCTTCAGGATGAGAACAGAAATCGTGCTCTGGCGGCACGGCAGCAGCAGGAGGCCCCATTAGCTAAAGTGGTGCTTCAGGTTAAGAACAGTTTCAGGTTAAGTACAGACCTCCGGAACGAATTAAGTACTTAACCCAAGGTACCACAGTATTGGGTGCAATTGAGCTAGGCTTCAGCACTTTCGGGTTTCATTGATCTCACTGGGGAAGTTAACCACTTGTTTAACTTGAGGGAAACCTATAGATGATGATGATAAATAATCAATCATTTATTGTTGTTGTTGTTTAGTCGTTTAGTCGTGTCCGACTCTTCGTGACCCCATGGACCAGAGCACGCCAGGCACTTCTGTCTTCTACTGCCTCCCGCAGTTTGGTCAAACTCATGCTAATAACTTCGAGAACACTGTCCAACCATCTCGTCCTCTGCCGTCCCCTTCTCCTTGTGCCCTCCATCTTTCCCAACATCAGCGTCTTTTCCAGGGAGTCTTCTCTTCTCATGAGGTGGCCAAAGTATTGGAGCTTCAGGATCTGTCCTTCCAGTGAGCACTCAGGGCTGATTTCCTTCAGAATGGATAGGTTTGATCTTCTTGCAGTCCATGGGACTCTCAAGAGTCTCCTCCAGCACTATAATTCAAAAGCATCAATTCTTCGGCGATCAGCCTTCTTTATGGTCCAGCTCTCACTTCCATACATCACTACTGGGAAAACCATGGCTTTAACTATATGGACCTTTGTTGGCAAGGTGATGTCACTGCTTTTTAAGATGCTGTCTAGGTTTGTCATTGCTTTTCTCCTAAGAAGCAGGCATCTTTTAATTTCGTGACTGCTGTCACCATCTGCAGTGATCATGGAACCCAAGAAAGTAAAATTTCTCACTACCTCCATTTCTTCCCCTTCTATTTGCCAGGAGGTAATGGGACCAGTGACCATGATTATTAGTTTTATGTTTATTTATACCCCACTTTTTTCCTTGATGGGACTCAAGGCAGCTTACAGATAAAAATAAGAACTGCTTAAAATATAGAAAAAACAATCATTAAAAAACAATGAAAAATGGATAAAATTAAAACTATATCTAGGGGAACCTTGTTTTTCAAATGTCTCCATTGACGAACGTTTCGGAACCCAAATGCTGAAAACCCGGATATCTATATTACTTGGATGATGGGCAAGGTGGAGGGGAGAGTCTGAGCTCCAGAGGAGGGATCTTCACTTGTTTGATGGGTTTAAGGAAGGAGGTAACTTCCGTGTAACAAAAAAGCCAGGGCAATCCAAGAGGCTGGTAGGGGCAGGGTGGAGGGCGGCGACGAGAGCCCGAGAAGCGTGTGCATATGTGTGTTTTTCTATCAAAGCTGGTGGAAATTGTAACAGACAGATCAAGTGTCTTCCAGTTTCTGTGTCAGGGAGTTTTGCTGATTCCTTGAACCATGCAAGAGAGGGGTCAGGCAGAGAAAGGAGGGAGGGGGGGTGGAATGACCAATTCAATAGTGCTCTGACATTATCACTGATCTACTTAGGTTCACTGGTTTTTACCTCCAGGAGATACAGAGGGTACTTGGAGGCTCATAAGGTGTTCTCAACCTGCAAGAGGGGAAGGGTAGCAGGGAATGGAGCATGCAGAAGCTTTGAGACCACCCAAAAAGAAGGACCGGGGACACAAATACCTAAAAATAATGGCCTGTAGAAGAGGGAATCTGGAATCCGTTCGTGTGCAAAGGTATTTCGGAAGAAGAAGCATTGAGTGCACAAACTGATCAAAGCAATTTCGGGCTTTTAGGGTGCTGGACTTTTGTTGTTTTGGGACTGCAGTTGTTACGTAGCTCCTTCTGAACCTTTGCAAAGTTTGCTGGATCAGAATACCGTATTGTTCGCACCATAGGGCGCACCGGACCATAGGGCGCACCCAGTTTTTAGGGGGGGAATTCAAGAAAAAAAATCTTCCCCCCCCCCGCAGCCCCAAAGAGCAGCGTACAGGCTGCACACAACCTCTCCCTGCCGGAGGGGTTGCGTGCAGCTATGGATCAAGCCAAGGCAGCGAGCGGGATGGATCCCGCTCGCTGTTTTGGCTTCCCCTTTAGCCCCGTGCAGCCTCTCCTTGGTGGAGGGGCTGCACAGGGCTTTCCTGGCTTTACTGGGAGGTGGGGGGATTCCCTCACCTCTCCCCAAAGCCCGCAGAAGCCGTGCAAACCCTTTAAAGAGATCGCGGCTTCTCCTGGCTTTCCTGGGAGGTGGGGGGATTCCCCCACCTCCCGCAAAACCGGCAGAAGCCGCACGCCTTTTAAAAGGGCTGCACGGCTTCTCCTGGCTTTCCTGGGAGGCGGGGGGATTCCCCCACCTCCCGCAAAACCGGCAGAAGCCGCGCGCCTTTTAAAAGGGCTGCACGGCTTCTCCTGGCTTTCCTGGGAGGCGGGGGGATTCCCCCACCTCCCGCAAAACCGGCAGAAGCCGCGCGCCTTTTAAAAGGGCTGCACGGCTTCTCCTGGCTTTCCTGGGAGGCGGGGGGATTCCCCCGCCTCCCGCAAAACCAGGCTCCCCCCCCAGCCTTCTAACCAAGTCGGGGGACAGCGGCAAAGGCGCGCTGCGCCCCTGCCGCTGTCCCCCGAGTTTGCGGGGCTGGCGATGGGGAGGAGCAGGCTTCTCCCCCTGCCAGCCTTCTAGACAAGTCGGGGGACAGCGGCAAAGGCGCGCTGCGCCTCTCCCGCTGTCTCCCGAGTTTGCGGGGCTGGTGACGGGGAGGAGCAGGCTTCTCCCCCCGCCAGCCTTCTAGCCAAGTCGGCAAAGGCGCGCTGCGCCCCTGCCACTGTCCCCCGAGTTTGCGGGGCTGGCGACGGGGAGGAGCAGGCTTCTCACCCCGCCAGCCTTCTAGCCAAGTCGGGGGACAGCGGGAATGGCGCGCTGCGCCTCTCCCGCTGTCTCCCGAGTTTGCGGGGCTGGCGACGGGGAGGAGCAGGCTCCCCCCCGCCAGCCTTCTAACCAAGTCGGGGGACAGCGGGAAGGGCGCACTGCGCCTCTCCCGCTGTCCCCCGAGCTTGTGGGGCTGGTGGTGGGGCTCTCCAGGCTTCAGCGAAAGCCTGCATTCGCACCATAGGACGCACACACATTTCCCCTTCGTTTTTGGAGGGGAAAAAGTGCGTCCTATAGTGTGAAAAATACGGTACTTTGTAAGCGGTCTGTGTGCCAGGCATTCTGAGATGCCCACATAGCAGCCAAACAGGGAAAGAGGAAAGTCCTGGAGTTAATACGCAGATGGCTTTTATTTTGTAAAACTCTACCAGAACAAAGCGAACCAAAGAAAACCTGAGCCACTTAACATTGCTCGTTATGGGCAACGAGAGCAGTAAAGAAGAAACTATTTAGCCTGTGGCTCTCTGGCTTATGCTTTGTCATCTCTTTAGGTGTAGTTTTGGGTGTGTCCTTCAGATGGAGTGTGGGAGGCTAAGACAAGGCAGGAGAAGAGAGATTGAGCTATGGCTCTCTCTGCAAAGTTGGCTCTACAGTTAGGGCTGTTTTGCTGCTGCCTTTGCCGCTCCTTGCCCTCTTAAGTCTCCTGCTGGTATCTCTAGAGCAGCAGTTCCCAACCTGTGGGTTCCCAGATGTTGTTGGACTACAACTCCCATCATCCTTGAGCTCTGGCCTTGCTAGCTAGGGATGATGGGAGTTGTAGTTCAACAACATCTGGGGACCCACAGGTTGAGAAAGGCTGCTCTAGAGCTTCCTCCCATTGGTCCTACAACTCTGCCAGTCCTAAAGAGAGGAAGAAAGTTGCATCTGATATGCAGATGCAAACCAGAACACAGCTATCCTTTGAAATTCACGCTTCCCTGAATTTTGCAATGACGTTTTTTTTAAAAAAGGGTACTAAAATGCATCTATTAGGGGAACATGCATATAAAAATGCATACATTAGAATATATTTGCACACGAATATTTGCGAATTTTTTAATGTGGGCTTGAAGAAGAAAAAGAAAGAATATTTGCAAGTGAATGTGGAAATTCAACTTAACTCAACTTAACATTGGAAAAATGAGAACCCGAGAGAACCTAAAACTGACCGATTTCCCCATTGTTAGCCAATCCTTGTTTGAGCCACCCCTGGCTCCTCACCAGAGTTTATGATTCAGGTGGTCAAAGGGGAGACTGGCATCACTTCCTGGTCCATACATGGAGGGCCTTGATGCCTTCCTACTGCCTTGTGTTAGTATTGGGCCTTGGGACAGTTTCTGTTTGCTGTCATGCATGTTAAAGGCGGTGGATGCCTCGAGGCTGTTGCTATTGCTGGGTGGGATTCAGTTGCATAACGGCAAAATCTGGTTGCACAGTTATAGTTGATGGGAAGGTAGTTCCCTAAAGGTTGGACTCTTTGTGATAAGAGTGACAGCAAAGTGGACTGGAAAGAGTGAGATAACGCTTGCTGTGATGTAACGCTGTCTAACCTCCCCCAGAAACAAATCAGAATAAATGCTCCTTAAGTAGCCAATGTTGCCTAATCTCCCTGCAAATAATTCAGGATGAATGCTCGAAAAACAGGTTGTCTGGAAGTGCCTATGGTGCTTGCTTACCTGTGGTAGCTTCAGGAATCTTGTTGGCAGGACCGGCCCACTCATGAGGCAAGGTGAGGCAACTGCCTCAGGTGGCAGGATCCACAGGGGCAGCAGATCCCAATGCAGATCTATGTCCCCCACCACCCTTGTTCCTGATGTAGATATCAACTCACTCCTTTTTCCCAGGTGGGGAGGGATGCCGTTTTGTGTTTTGCCCAGGTGCAGAAGCGTCTTGGGCCAGCCCTGCATGTAGGTAGCACTCTACATGATGATATAACCACCAGCAATTCTGCTCTGAATGCTTGCTGAACTTCTTGCTTCAGCTCCATATTGATGAACTTTGTTATTGTTGCTGTGTCCTGAACAGCTACCTTTGAAATGAGACTGTGGGAGAAAGGCCTGTCCTCTTATTTGCATATAGGAGTTCTTGCACTGTTCTTTCAGTGTGCAGTCACTGGAGTCGTACCACTGTGTTCTTTTGGGTTACAATTTCCCATAATTATTTGCAAGCCCTACACAAGGTGTTGTTGTCTCCTCATCTTCTGATGTTTTGCAAGGATCTTTTTCAAAGGATGAAATGTGGCTGCATCTTCCAGGGCTCCCAGCTTCCTGCATCCATCCAAACCACTTTCTGTGGGCACCATTTCTGGTACCCATCCCATGGTAGAAGTAAGTTATCTCAAGGTGTTGGTGCTGACCTTTAAAGCCCTAAACGCCCTCGGTCCAGTATACCTGAAGGAGTGTCTCCACCTCCATCATTCTGCTGGGAAACTGAGGTCCAGCACCGAGGGCCTGCTGGTGGTTCCCTCACTGCGAGAAGCCAAGTTACAGGAAACCAGGCAGAGGGCCTTCTCGGTAGTGGCACCCACCCTGTGGAACGCCCTCCCACCAGATGTCAAAGAGAAGAACAACTACCAGAATTTTAGAAGACATCTGAAGGCAGCCCTGCTTAGGGAAGCTTTTAATGTTTAACAGACCACTGTATTTTAATACTTTGTTGGAAGCCGCCCTGAGTGGCTGGGGAAACCCAGCCAGATGGGCAGGGTATAAATAATAATAATAATAATAATAATAATAATAATAATAATAATAATAATAATAAATAATCAATAATTAATAATTATAATTAATAAATAATAATAATAATAATAATAATAATAATAATAATAATAATAATAATAATAATAATAATCAAGGCAGAATATGGTTAACTTGAAAAGGAGTGGAGGGAGCTCCATATTCATCAAATGTGTATGTGTCTAACTTTTGAAAATGTATTGCCCTGAATTCTTCTCAGAAAACATGACCTAAAAAGAAGAAGCTAAGAGTAATTCTTGAAAAATAAAAAGCTGTATTATTGTGTGTGTGTGTGTGTGTGTGTGTGTGTGTATAATATATATAATATCAGCTTCAAGAATACAATTTTTAAAATCACAAAACACTATAAGCTGAATATATGACATATTGCAACACCTTCTTAAAAATGGGCACTTTTTGCAAGAGATTCACAATACAGGGGCTACAATGAATAAGAATCAAATTTTAATCCTCGCTAATCCTTGGATTGCATACTGTGGTTGGAATCTGACCCCAGCTCTCCGCAGAAGATAGGCAAGAAGGGACATTTGAAAGTCCCAAGTCATTTGTGCCTGTACACATCAACATGAACACTTGGATTCAGGCCAGTGCAAGAGATGGCAAGAACATGGATGTTGCTTGTCAGTGAACTAAAGAAAGAGAACGAGAAGACTCTTCTGGACTCAGAAGCCACCTGGGATGTTGGCTGCAGAAGAACACCCAAACTATGTACGTGATTGACCCAATCCAGAAGAACACCCCACACTATGTAAGTGTCTTCCACAGCTCAGTGACCACCACCAGCAATAATATATGCTTTTTCTGGAATCAGATCTTTTTTGGGTGGGGTGGTGTCTTTTCTGGATTTAACCCATATCTCCACAGTTCCCCTCTTCTTCTTACAAGCAAACAGTTCAGGTTGGTTGTAGCAACGCTCCGCTTTAAACAGGAGCAACCATCCGTGTTCCTGAGCATAAGCACCACTCCTTGTGAGAATCGGAGATGAGTTGAGCAAGGGTTTTGCTAAACTAAAGTAGCTGCTCCTGAGAACAGCCCTTGTGGCTGAAATTAGAAAAGGGTGTGTTTTGAGCTAGGTTGAGGGAGGGGTGTGTGCCCTGACCTCTCCTCCTAGACCTGTGTGTCCCCATCTGAAGGTCTGGCATATCCACTCTCGCTACTTAATGATAGTGACATTACCCATCCGCCCAACATCATGGGGCCTTTGTCTTCATTCAAGCAGAAATGAAGTTCTCCTGGGCGCACTTATCAATCACTGCAGAGCTCCAGCTGTTCAGGAGGGTTTGGATCGACTTCAGCAGCCGCGCTTACAAATTGTCTCTGAATAGCACCGAGCTGAGACCCCCCTTTTTGTCATTGTCTTCCGACAAATGTTTTTCTGTGGCAGCTTTTTGCAGACATTGCCGGCTGCCTTCTGCTGCGGTGATTGAAAACAGGCCTGCTTTGCATTCTCCTGCTGGAGCCTGGGGTTCAGGGAGTTCTCCCCAAGTGCCACTCTGCCTGCGCGTTGTGCCAAAGACAATTACATGCATAGTTTTGCTGATTGCATTAAAATCATTAGAATGAAAGATTCTGAAAATTGTACATTACAGGGAGAAATTAGAAAAAGCTTCTGAGACAGACAAGGCGGTCCCCAAAGTGAGCGCCACACAATTAGCTCAAATTGTGTTACATACACACAGCTTAAGAGAAGTTCCCAAAACAAATGACCTTATTGTTGTTCCCTTTCTGCCCTCTGCTTTCTTTTCATTCCTCTTTGTCCCTCTTGCCCCATCATTATTCCTCCTTCCTCTCTAGTCTCAGCGCAAAAGCGTGAAAACAACAACTTCCTCCCCCCCCTCAATGCACAGTGGATTTTGAAATTGTGGATAATTTGAAATACTAAATTTTGAATCCTGGATCAGTTTTATCCAGCTCTTGCTCCAAGGGCCCTTTAACTTTCGAGCAACCATGCTGGGTGGGTTATACTGAGGAAGCAATGAATGTAGCCCAGGCCACCAAGCCAGGTTGGAATTTGAACCTGGGCATTCCATATCCTAGGGATGCGGGTGGCGCTGTGGTCTAAACCACTGAGCCTCTTGGGCTTGCCGATCGGAAGGTCGGCAGTTCGAATCTCCATGACGGGGTGAGCTCCCATTGCTCGGTCCCTGCTCCTGCCAACCTAGCAGTTTGAAAGCCTGTCAAAATGCAAGGAGATAAATAGGTACCGCTCCGGCAGGAAGGTAAACGGCATTTCTGTGCGCTGCTCTGGTTCACCAGAAGCGGCTTAGTCATGCTGTCCACATGACCCGGAAGCTGCACGCTGGCTCCCTCGGCCAGTAAAGTGAGATGAGCACCGCAACCCCAGAGTCATCTGCGACTAGACCTAATGGTCAGGGGTCCCTTTACCTTTATTCCATATCCTAAGCTCAACACTCCACTCACAACACACCTTTTTTCTTAATACAGTGGTACCTCGGGTTACATACGCTTCAGGTTACATACACTTCAGGTTACATACGCTTCAGGTTACACACTCCGCTAACCCAGAAATAGTGCTTCAGGTTAAGAACTTTGCTTCAGGATAAGAACAGAAATCGGACTCCGGCGGCACGGCGGCAGCAGGAGGCCCCATTAGCTAAAGTGGTGTTTCAGGTTAAGAACAGTTTCAGGTTAAGAACGGACCTCCGGAACGAATTAAGTACTTAACCTGAGGTACCACTGTAAAGTACTTTAGAGGAGGAGATGTTATGTAAAACTAAAAAGATGAACAATTTATGATCCCTAAATGTCAATATTTGCTTTCTGAGTGGCATAAAAAGTTATGTTTTGAAGACTATTTGGGTACCTCCACTCTTTGGGAAGGAGACATTAGCTTTCTGTCAGTTGCACTGCTGTTTCTACATGAGCAAAGTCCCCCTCCCCTCTCCCCCCTCCCCCAACCTTCTGTTCTCTTTATATGGTGTTGTAATTAATGATGGCAATAGTTTGGAGACAGTCTGTCCGGCTTTAGAAATACTGTTCTTTAGTTCCAGATCCACCAGACCCACTCTGTAGCAATTTGCAGCTGCTTTAGCCCAGTCCAGTTTGGACACATTGGCCCAGTTTGATTTGGGATTTGAACAAACGGATTGCACAGCCCCAGCCTCTAGACTGCAGCTTGCCCACTTGTGTACTGAATGAAGTTTCTGATCAGTCCGAAAGTAATTTGGGCATGGATAACCGAAGCCAGGCCCATCTTCTGTAGAAAGGGCCCCAGCTGGAAAATGGCACTACTGACCATTGTTACTATTTGTAACCAGGGAAAGTGAGAGATCAGGAAATGTTGCCAAGATGAGACCTGCTGTTTCACGAGAAGCACAATCCCAGGTTGAAAAGTTGTCTGAAGTATCTAAGTGACAAGGACCATAGAGGAATAGCTGTAGCTCGGTGGTACGACATCTGTTCTGCAGATCTCAGATTCTTCTCCCCCCCCCCCCATAAATAAATTTCATTAGTTTTTCACAGTTACATTTTCACAAATAAAAACAGTAATTAACTCACATTTCTACCAGATCTAAATTTATACAAATACCTTTTCACAAAACTTCTCTTTGAGATTCTTTTAATCTCTGGACATACCCTCTTCTGGTTCCTTATACAGTGGTACCTCGGGTTACAGACGCTTCAGGTTGCAGACTCTGCTAACCTGGAAGTAGTACCTTGGGTTAAGAACTTTGCTTCAGGATGAGAACAGAAATCGCGCAGCAGCGGTGCGGCAGCAGCGGGAGGCCCCATTAGCTAAAGTGATGCTTCAGGTTAAGAACAGTTTCAGGTTAAGAATGGATCTCCAGAACTAATTAAGTTCTTAACCTGAGGTACCACTGTATTAACCAAGTTCTTCTGCATATCCATTCTTAAACCTTTTCAATTATTATTTTCCTTAATTTTATCTAATTTTCTGCTAGTTGCAAGCATTTACTTAAAACCCTGCCAATGTATCAACCTGTTTACAGTGTTTTTGCACATAAACAATAAACGATTCCCATTCTTTTTTAAACTTCTCGTTGTCAGATTCAATCCCCGGGCATTAAGTAGGAAAGGAAGCAAATCCTGTCTTCTGTCCTGGAGAACCACTTACATGGACAAAAGGCTTGACTGGATCTATCACAGCTTTCTATGTTCCTGATTTTTATTATTACTGTGGAAAGGCAGAATACTTAAAGTAAATACAATAATCATGCAATTGTATCCTCATCTTTTTCAGAAATTTAGTTGAGATGTGTTTGGTGCCTTGGAGGCCCAGAAAATGTTCAGTCTTCTCAGAGGTTTACTATGTATTTGAGCCCAGCTGCAATATGATGTGCATATATTTCGGGTGGTCTCATCTCTGATATGGATTACTGGAGAGTTAAAGAAGAAGAATTTGGATTTGATATCCCGCTTTATCACTACCCTAAGGAGTCTCAAAGCAGTTAACATTCTCCTTTCCCTTCCTCCCCCACAACAAACACTCTGTGAGGTGAGTGGGGCTGAGAGACTTCAAAGAAGTGTGACTAGCCCAAGGTCACCCAGCAGCTGCATGTGGAGGAGCAGAGACACGAACCCGGTTCACCAGATTACGAGTCTACCGCTCTTAACCACTACACCACACTGGCTCTCTGTAGAGAAGAAGAGACTGTGGATTCAGGGCAAAATCTTTTGCAACCATAGCACTTTTTGATTGTTTCAGCAGTTGCTGACCTCTGTCTCAAGTTCATTCAGCAGGGAACCTGTATTATTTTCATTAGTTATTCAGCCCCCAATTAGTTAAAATGGTTGTTTTTTTAAGCAGAATTACAGATATTGGAGATGCAGTAGCTTGTGGACAACTCTGTAGATGGCCTATTGAGTGTTTTTGGAAAGATGACTTAATTTGGTCTTTGAAGTTAGTATTTACATTCAATTACTTTATTCTGGATGACATCCCAGCAATTTGGAAGCCATCAAAAACTGCTGTGCTTTGAATGGGTAGATTGCCATTAGTGACACAGTGAAATGTCCTGCAATTTTGGAAGTCAGGATCTCACCAAAAAAAGAACACTGGATTGAAGACTTTTTAGACCAGCCATGTCCCCTTCAGATGTTTTGGATTACAACTCTCATAACTGTGCTGGTTGGGGCTGATGAGGGTTACAGTCCAAAGCATTTGGAGGTACTAGGTTGGAGAAGACCTAAAATAAAAATAAAACAATGAATATGTATAATCAGTGGGGCAATACAGAGAAAGCTGACTGACTATGGAAACCTTTTCTATATGTCTTCTTCATCAGTGTCTATTTTTGGTAGGCTTTCATCAATGCACAAATGCCCCCCCCCCCTTATTTGAGGGATGGTGGTGAAGGTCAGGACTACAAATTACCAATAGGTTGCAGGATCCAGATGTGCTGATCCTCCCTCACTGTGTGTATCACAGTCATACCACAAGTTTTTTTTGGCATGGTTTAGGAAAGCATGGTGCTGGAGGCGAGATCTTGAGAGTCCCATGGACTGCAAGAAGATCAAACCTCTCCATTCTGAAGGAAATCAGCCCTGAGTGCTCACTGGAAGGACAGATCCTGAAGCTTGAGGCTCCAATACTTTGGCCACCTCATGAGAAAAGAAGATTCCCTGGAAAAGACCCTGATGGAGGGCACAAGGAGAAGGGGATGACAGAAGACGAGATGGTTGGATAGTGTTCTTGAGGTTACCACCATGAGTTTGACCAAACTGCAGGAGGCAGTGGAGGACAGAGGTGCCTGGCATGCTCTGGTCCATGGGGTCACGAAGAGTCGGACACGACTAAATGACTAAACGACAACAACAGGAAAGCATAGACCCTGTTCCCTCACATTCATGGACTTGAGTCACTCCCAGGACAGCCCTCATCACTCCCATGATGTAAGAGCCAATGGCTGCAGAACAAGGCAGCAGCTCTTTAAGCTCACAGGGTGCTCCTCAGAGGAGATGGGGCTAACAGAAGGATTCATCTTCAGATGGCCTCAGGAGCTCTATGCTTGTGCTGAAGCAACAATTCCTTTTCCAAGGATGACAGAACTCCAGCCAGCTTTCGGAGAGGGATCTGTCCAAGGTGCTGACCACTTCTGCTTCGTCCTCTGTGTGTACCTCACTTTCCCTTAAAATAAAGTCTATATAGTTAGGAGTCAAAAATTAACAAAATTTTTCTGTCATGCATTCACACATTGTTTTTTTTTTTATAAAAAAATATCAGGTGTTCTTTTTGCAAGGCTGCATTTCTTATATAGGACCTTTCACCTAGCAACCTCTCCTCAGCTTTCTGCAGACAGGTAAAAGCATGGTTATTTCAATTGGCCGTTGAAAACTAATAACTAGGCTCTATCCTGTTCTATTTTGATTGCTGTGCTGCTTTCAGTTTGTAATATATATTTATTGTTGGTTTTATTATTACAAACCACCCTAATAATTTAAATAATTTTAATTTAATTTAATTTAAATAATGGTATATTTAACTAATGGTATATTGAAAAATAATTTCAGTAGGGACAAATGTAAGGTTCTAACAACAACAACAGTTTTATTACTTGTATGTTGCCCATCTGACTAGGTTGCCCCATCCACTCTGGGCGGCTCCCCATACTTAGACAGGAAGAACCAGCCGCAGAAATATAAGATGGGAGACACCTGGCTTGCCAGTAGTACATGTGAAAAGGACCTAGGGGTCTTAGTAGACCACAAGTTTACCATAAGTCAATAGTGTGATGCAACAGGAAAGAAAACTAATGTTGTTCTAGGCTGGACCAACAGAAGTCTAGTGTCCTGACAGAGGGAAGTCCTAGTTCTGCTCTATTCTGCCTTGGTCAGACCACACCTGCAGTACTGTGTTCAATTCTGGGCATCATAATTTAAGAAAGTTATTGAGAAGCTGGAACGTGTGCTGAGGAGGGCAACCAAGGTTATCAAGAGTCTGGAAACAAAGCCTTATGAGGACTGGTTAAGGGAACTGGATATGTTTAGCCTAGAAAAAAGGTGATTGAGAAGAGATATGATGTTGTTGTTGTTTAGTCGTTTAGTCGTGTCCGACTCTTCATGACCCCATGGACCAGAGCACGCCAGGCACTCCTGTCTTCCACTGCCTCCCACAGTTTGGTCAGACTCATGCTGGTAGCTTCGAGAACACTGTCCAACCATCTCATCCTCTGCCGTCCCCTTCTCCTTGTGCCCTCAATCTTTCCCAACATTAGGGTCTAACTCATTAGGGTCTAACATTAGGGCTATCACATGGGGGATAGTGCAAGCTTGTTTTCTCCTGCTCTAGAGGCTAGGACTCAAACCATTTGATTCAATTTACAAGAAAGTCGATTCTGATTAAACATCAAGAAGGACTTTCTGACAGTGTTCAACAGTGGAACAAACTCATAGAATCATAGAATCATAGAGTTGGAAGAGACCACAAGGGCCATCGAGTCCAACCCCCTGCCAAGCAGGAAACACCATCAGAGCACTCCTGACATATGGTTGTCAAGCCTCTGCTTAAAGACCTCCAAAGGAGGAGACTCCACCACACTCCTTGGCAGCAAATTCCACTGTCAAACAGCTCTTACTGTCAGGAAGTTCTTCCTAATGTTTAGGTGGAATCTTCTTTCTTGTAGTTTGGATCCATTGCTCCGTGTCCGCTTCTCTGGAGCAGCAGAAAACAACCTTTCTCCCTCCTCTATGTGACATCCTTTTATATATTTGAACATGGCTATCATATCACCCCTTAACCTCCTCTTCTCCAGGCTAAACATGCCCAGCTCCCTTAGCCGTTCCTCATAAGGCATCGTTTCCAGGCCTTTGACCATTTTGGTTGCCCTCCTCTGGACACGTTCTACAAGAGGTGGTGGACTCCCCTTCCTTGGAGGTTTTAGAGCAGAGGTTGGATGGCCATCTGTCATGTATATTCTAGTTGAAATTCCTGCACTGCAGGGGGTTGGACTAGGTGATCCTTGGGGTCACCACCAACCCCACAATTCTATGGTTCTATGGTATAGATTTTTAAAAATTGTTTCCATTTCATAAATACAATGTTTGATAAAACAAAACAAAACATTGTGCATTCATCTTACTGCATGATCATTCATAAATAACGAGTCTTTAAAAATTACAAGGTTCCTAATTATTTTCGTGGTGCAACATTGTGTGGCGTTTAATTGCAGTAAATGATAAAGAGATACCATTTTTCAATAAATTAGTTCCTTGGTTATCTTCCCTCCCGTACTCAGACTATGTTTGTGAGTTTTACCATCTGGACTTCTTCCCATTTTCTGACTATCCAGTCGTCCAATGTTGGTGCAGTGATAGCTTTCCATTTGCTGCTAATTGAGATACGAGCAGCAGTCAAAAGGTGTATTATCATTTGTCTTTCCTCAAACAATACCAGATCTTTAGCATGGCCCAATAGATTAACTAATGGGTTGAGTGGCAAGTCATATCCCATGGTAATTTCAATTTCATGTGTTAATGCAGTCCAAAAAACTATTATCTGAGGAGAAGGCCAAAATAAATGAAAAATACCTCCATTACTTGTTTTGCCCCTCCAACAAAGTTTATTAGAGCCTATGTAGATATGATTGAGCCTTAGAGGAGTCAGGTACCACAAGAAAATTAATTATAATCTTTTGCTTTTTAACTAGAGCTAATTGTTTGCTGTGAGATTTGTGCCCACAGCAATTTCAAAGTTATTTCCTGCCATAGTTATTTTCAGCCTGGGGTTTCTGCTCCATTTAGGCTGGTAAACAATGACCGAATCATTTAAATTCATACGGATTTGATATACCGTATTTTTCGCTCTATAACACGCACCCGACCATAACACGCACGTAGTTTTTAGAGGAGGAAAATCCGTAGGCATGCCACCTGTAGGCATTTCCTCCATAACACGCATAGACATTTTCCCTTACTTTCTAGGAGGAAAAAAGTGAGTGTTATGGTGCAAAAAATACGGTAATTTACCCAATAACTTTGGGGTATGATCCATAAATATTTTAAAATAAACAAATCCCAGATATTTAATTGGTGGCATCCTTCTAGGGGAGCCACAGTAATGCTGAAGAAATTTCTTTGTTTGCTTCGTATAGAAAACCACAGCCTTTCTAAATTTTAAAAACTGTGTTAATTGGAATACATACAGAGTTCGCTTGTGGCCTCTGTATGGTGTGCAGCCTGTGAGGTGCTGCTTGTGCCATTTTGAGGGTGGTGCAGAGGTAGAGAGGTGTGGTCAAGCTATCTTCCAGAATCCCTAGTAACCAACAGGGCTAATAATGATAATAATGATAATGATAATATTTTTGTATCTCTGGCTGGGTTTTGTACCCATCTGGCTGGGTTGCCCAACCACTATGAACAACTTCCAGTACATTGGCACCTTGGTTCTCGAACGTAATCCATTCCGGAAGTCCGTTCTACTTCCAAAACATTTGAAAACCAAGGCATGGCTTCTGATTGGTGCAGGCGCCCTGGAAACAATAGCCAACAGCTGACAGCGGCATCAGATGTTCGGCTTCCGAAAAACGTTCGAAAACTGGAACACTTCCAGGTTTTTGGCATACCAAATGTTCGCGTACCAAGGCGTTCGAGAACCAAAACATAATAAAACATAAATCATTAAAAAACTTCAGATGTCTTCAGATGTCTTCTAAAGGCTGAATAGTTATTTATCTCGACATCTGGTGGGAGAGTGTTCTACAGCGTGTGGAAAAGAATGGGAAACATTACAAACAAGAGGAATACAACTGCATCTCCCACTGAAAGCACTAGGAAGCTTTTATGATGTGCTCTGCTCTTTTTTAGTTGCACATCATAGTACTAGGCTAGTGAGAGAAGTACGTCTCCTCTTAGCCCAGCAAAGGGATGAGGAGGAAAACCCTCCACTAACCTTGAAAAGAAGGTTCTTCTCCTTTTGGTGGGACAGTGTTGCAATAAGGTATTGGAGTTCATGCAACAGGAAGGAACACTTCTTCCTGTTTCTTGATCTCTAAGACCTTCTGCCAATGGCACTGTGCCAAAGGGAGAAGAAGCTTCTTTGCTCACTAAGTCAGTGAAGAGATCATGTTGTTGTTGTTTAGTCGTTTAGTCGTGTGCAACTCTTCGTGACCCCATGGACCAGAGCATGCCAGGCACTCCTGTCTTCCACTGCCTCCCGCAGTTTGGTCAGACTCATGTTTGTAGCTTCGAGAACACTGTCCAACCATCTCGTCCTCTGTCATCCCCTTCTTCTTGTGCCCTCCATCTTTCCCAACATCAGGGTCTTTTCCAGGGAGTCTTCTCTTCTCAGGAGGTGGCCAAAGTATTGGAGCCTCAGCTTCAGGATCTGTCCTTCCAGTGAGTACTCAGGGCTGATTTCCTTCAGAATGGAGAGGTTTGATCTTCTTGCAGTCCATGGGACTCTCTCTTTTTTAATAATAATATTTATTAGTTTCCCAACAAATTGAACATAACACTACAAAAAAACCAAAAAAGAAAAAAACATACAATAATACAATACAATACAAAACAACAACAACTGCAAAACACTAACATACAACTAACAAAACAAAACAAAAACCATTTAAAACACAGTCCAATTTCAATATCTTATCTTTCATTCCCTTATTTCCACGACCTCCTCACACCTCCCTTTTTGTATTCCACTTCTATTAATTGTTTCAGCAATTCCTTTCCATCTTCCTCTGTTTTCTATCCTATAATTGTCTTAACATATTCTAACCTTATTTTCCCCTTTAATGCTCTAATAATCTATTTATACTTAATTCCTTATAACATTTCTACTAAAGCCATATAACTTCATTCCAACATCTTTCTAACATTCATTAATTATACAGTATTTCTGTAAATAGTCTTTAAACTTTTTCCAGTCTTCTTCCACCGACTCTTCTCCCTGGTCTCGGATTCTGCCAGTCATTTCCACCAATTCCATGTAGTCCATCAACTTCATCTGCCATTCTTCCCTGGTGGGTAAATCTTGTGTCTTCCAATATTGTGCGATGAGTATTCTTGCTGCTGTTGTTGCATACATAAAGAAAGTTCTATCCTTCTTTAACACCAATTGGCCGACCATGCCCAGGAGAAAGGCCTCTGGTTTCTTAAGGAAGGTATATTTAAATACCTTTTTCATTTCATTATAAATCATCTCCCAGAATGCCTTAATCCTTGGGCATGTCCACCAAAGGTGAAAGAATGTACCTTCAGTCTCATTACATTTCCAACATTTATTATCGGGCAAATGGTAGATTTTTTGAAGCTTAACTGGTGTCATGTACCACCTATAAATCATTTTCATTAAGTTTTCTCTTAAGGCATTACATGCCGTAAAATTCATACCTGTGGTCCATAACCGTTCCCAGTCAGCCATCATTATGTTATGTCCAACATCTTGTGCCCATTTAATAATAGCTGATTTCACCGTTTCATCCTGAGTGTTCCATTTCAACAGCAAGTTATACATTCTTGACAGATTCTTAGTTTTTGGATCTAACAATTCTGTTTCCAATTTTGATTTTTCCACCTGGAAACCAACTTTTTTGTCCAATTTGTATGCCTCCATTATTTGATAGTAATGGAGCCAATCTCGCACTTTGTTTTTCAATTTTTCAAAGCTCTGCAATTTTATTCTCTCTCCATCTTGTTCCAGAATTTCCCAATATTTCGGCCATTTGGCCTCCATATTGAGTTTTTTCTGTTCCTTCGCTTCCATTGGTGACAACATCTTGGGAGCAGTCCATGGGACTCTCAAGAGTCTCCTCCAGCACCATAATTCAAAAGCATCAATTCTTCGGCGATCAGCCTTCTTTATGGTCCAGCTCTCACTTCCATACATCACTACTGGGAAAACCATAGCTTTAACTATATGAAACTTCATTGGCATAGTGGAAGAGATCATAGTCTCATAGAATTGTGAAGTTGGAAAGGACCACAAGGGTCATCCAATCCAACCCCTGCAATGCAAGAATCTTTGGCCCAATGTGGGGCTCAAACCCACAACCCTGAGATTAAGTCTTATGCTCTATTGATTGAGCTATGGAACTGCCTGACTGGGTATAGGTGACGGGCCACCAGAAGTGGCTGTGCAGCCAGATATGGCTCATGGGTCACCCCTGCCATATTGTTTTATAGGCATAATTCAAAATATGGGTTTTTCATTTTTATTTATTATCACTATATCCTTCTTTATATGGGGAGCTCAGAGCTCCTTCATCCAGATCTCTGAAGAGGTTCCCCCATGGAGAGGTGTTAAACTCTTCCTGCTCCTTCTCCTAGTCCTGATGGGTCCATGCTCCTCTAATTGATTTTATTCAAGTGTTTTTATTCTACCTTTCAGGAAAAAGCTCCTCTCAAGGTGATTCGTGCAGCTAAAATGGTAAAAACAATTTAAAAACGTAAGTTCAGCACAACACAACATAGATACAAGTCATAGTGGTTAAAATTGGAGAACAGCCTTTACCAAAGGTGTCATGGACTCTGAAGACGCTCAAACTCAGGACGAAAGGGAGAAATGTGCTAAGAGGAAGGCATGTTTGGCAAACCCTCACAGTGAAACCTGTGTCCCCGCTGTGGAAGGATGTGTGGATCCAGAATTGGCCTCCACTGTCACTTACGGACTCACTGTTAAGACTGTGTTCATGGAAGACAATCTTGCTTGGCTAAGAGTGATTGCCAAAGAAGAAGACGACGACAAGTCATAGCAGTTAAAATTGTGGACTAACAACTTTGTTCAGTTACAAGGAGTTTAGAATGGCCAAGTGTGTCACAGGCAGTGTCAACAGTGAGGGTGGGTTCTGTTCACCCCCTGCCCCCTGCCCCTGCCTAGTGTGTGTGTGCATGTGCTGGTGCCCTGAGTGCTGGCAAATGACGCAACACCACTGGTCAGGCTACAAACCTTTCCATGGATGCTCTTGTCAAATGTCTCCATATGCATGCTGAATAGGAAGGTGGAAAGAATTAAGCGTTGCTGATTAGTTCAAGGGAAGTTCTACCATAATGAAATCACAGATCACCATCTCTGGGACCACCAGCTGCCAGTCTACAGGACCTTATTTTCTTTCTATCATATTCAAGGAACTTAGGGGGCATACATGGGAGTTTTCTGTTTTACCTTCCCAGCACTGATTTTAGGGATAATGACTAACCATGAGTGCTATGACAAAGTGTGGATTTAAATCTAGGTCTTTATTGTTCTAATCTAGCAATCTGTCCAGTGCACCATACAGGGTCTCCTGTAGACCTGAACAAAGAACTATCCTGCAAACTCCTGAAGATCCCAAAAACAATATAGCGAAAAACTAACGGCAGACAGCATGAAAGGCCACTGATGGCTGAATATGCTCAGTAGGTTACAATATACCCCATCAATCATCTGGCAGAGATTATCGACCTAGGTCAGAAGTGGGGGCTTCCGTGTCAGACTGGCTGAAGCCCCCAAAACAGATAACATCCAATATGCAGAAAGCTGAATTCTTCCACCATAATGGAAGGATGGAGACATGGCAGGAACTGATGTTCAGGGAATTAATATCAAGAAGGAAATATAAAAGGAGAACTTGGATGATCACAGATCCTTCATCTGTGGTTCTGTGACCATGGCCGATCCACTGTGGCTGGCAAATAGCTTGTTAATAATAATAATAATAATAATAATAATAATAATAATAATAACAACAACAACAACAACAATACCCCACCCATCTGGCTGGGTTTCCCCAGCTACTCTTTCAAGTTCAGCGGGAATCTATAAACCAAGACAGGCATGCCTGAGGGGATTCTTTCTGGGGTTAGTTGCAAAACCTTAAGGAGTTGGAGGGAAGGTATAGATGTGGAGTTCTGTCATTTTCCTGTGGAGCTATACTGTGATACATGCTGTCTGGGTACTTGTCTCTGTGTACAAACAAGTCCTCCAGGTACATATACTTCTCTGATGGCTATGCAGCAAATAACAGTTGGCTCATTGACGATGATATTGTGGTTGTGTTCTGAATGATATCTGCAAGCACAAAATGAAGAGCAGCTCTCTGTGGGTGTTGAGAGTAAGGTGGCTTGTTCTGGAAGTTTTGTAGCTGCATGCCAGTGAGTGGGACATTAACTCATGCTGGAATTCTAAGGACTTCTTACCATGGGGACAAATTATGAAGATCTCAGTAATATCCTCAAAGTGGTTGGCCTGGGAATAGATACTGAGATGGTGTTATTTCAAAGCAGCTGTGAAAATATTCACAGATAGGGATGGGGGTTTTTTTGGGGGGGGGAATCTATATCCATGCAGATGTTGTCTAATTTCTGTCTTGTTCCTTGATCTCAATTAGAAGTGAGTTTTTTTTCCTGATTCCCCTAAATATGTGAGTAATTATTGCACATTATATACATTACTGTACACATTAGTATATTATATTATATTATATGCAAATACACTCCAGGTTTCTTAAAATAGTCAGCACATAAACTGATACATGCAACACTGCATAAAATTCCTTACGTATTAATACTTATAAAATTATGCAGCAGCAATAAAGTACCCCAGGAGGTGGACTTTTTATATATAATACGTGCATAATCTATCTTTTTTTTGCACAATTTGATGTAGAATTACAGTAGCTGAGCTTTAATTTTTTTTTAAAAAAAAATGCGCAAGTAGCTTGAACATTAAGTGGGGACTCAAAGCAAGATGCAGTCCAATGCAGGCAAAACTAATCTGAGCAGAACTGACAAATTCTGGGAATAAGCCCATTAAAATGCATTGCTCCCCCATCCCTATTCACAGATTGTGGGGCCACATGGGTGTCCCTGGCGCTGTGGTCTAAACCACTGAGCCTCTTGGGCTTGCCGATCGGAAGGTCGGCTGCTCAAATCCCCGAGACGGGGTGAGCTCCCATTGCTCTGTCCCAGCTCCTGCCAACCTAGTAGTTTGAAAGCACACTAGTGCAAGTAGATAAATAGGTACCGCTGTGGCAGCAGAAAGGTAAACAGCATTTCTGTGTGCTCTGGTTTCTGTCACGGTGTTCCGTTGCATCAGAAGCGGTTTAGTCATGCTGGCCACATGCCCGGAAAGCTGTCTGTGGACAAACGCCGTCTCCCTGGCCTGAAAGCGAGATGAGCGCCACAACCCCATAGTTGCCTTTGACAGGACTTAACCATCTAGGAGTCCTTTACCTTACCTTTTATATGGTGTGGGCAGGATGTCTAACCAGTCCTATTTGCAGATGCCATGGTGGAACCTGAGATCTTTTTGCATGCCAAAGTAGGTCATCTATTTTTTTTCCTAAGATATTTATTAAGATTTTCAAAATATTACAAAATAAAAATAGAAAAAAGAAAAATACAAAATAAAAGTAATTAAAAACAACTCCATCTTTCCATTACTTACTTTTCATTAGCTTGTTTCCCGGACCTCCTCACGCCTCCCTTTTTTGTATTCCAGTTCAGTTTGTTGGTTCAGCAAATCCTTCCCCTCTTTGTTTATCCTAATCTTTAATCTTAAAATATTGTAACATTAAATCTTTACCTATTAATAATCCATTTTTCATATTCCCTTATAGTATTGCAGATAAAAACCACTTAGTTTCTATCCAACATCATTCTAACATTCATTAATTTTACAATATTTCTGTAAATAATCTTTAAATTTTTTTCAATCTTCTTCCACCGACTCTTCTCCCTGGTCTCGGATTCTGCCAGTCATTTCCACCAGTTCCATATAGTCAATCACCTTCATCTGCCATTCTTCCAGAGTGGGTAGATCTTGTGTCTGCCATTCTTCCAGAGTGGGTAGATCTTTGCAATAAGTATTCTTGCTGCTGTTGTAGCGTACATAAAAAAAGTTCTATCCTTCTTTAACACCAATTGGCCGACTATGCCCAGGAGAAAGGCCTCTGGTTTCTTCAAGAAGGTATATTTAAATACTTTTTTCAATTTGTTATAGATCATCTCCCAGAAAGCCTTAATCCTTGGGCATGTCCACCAAAGGTGAAAGAATGTACCTTCAGTTTCTTTACATTTCCAACATTTGTTATTGGGCAAATGATAGATTTTTGCAAGCTTGACTGGGGTCATGTACCACCTGTATACCATTTTCACAATATTCTCTCTTAAGGCATTACATGCCAAAGTAGGTCCTCTAAGGGGTCATCCACACCTACCTTTACTCCATGTTCCTAGGCACAGGCTTTCCACGTCCAGGTCTAGGACCCCATAGTCACCTTTCTCTGGATTTAACCATCCAGGGTTCCTTTACCTTTACCCTTTTACCTAGCAACATCAACTGATGTTCAATGAAGGTATCTCCAAATTTAAAATCATTCCATGTGATGGGAAAGGTAGAGAACTTCACTACTGAATGGGATTGGACATCATCAGGGATAATAAATCTGATCGTTTGCAATCCATCAATCTGTGGTTTGGAAGGATTCTTTGTCAATGGTTGTTAGGATGGTACTTTTTTTAATGGAACTCAGTTTTTGAAGACAGTTTATTGTATCATGAACATCTCATTTGTTTCCATCCCTATGTTATTTTGATCCATATAGCCAGTATATTCTAGATACTTTCTGCTTACCGAATTCTTTTTTATGCATTTAGTCTCCACCTTGAATCTTGAGTTTATTTCTTTTTGGCCACCTCTTTGTCTGTATGCTTGCCTTCCTTCCCTGCAAAAGCTCTGCCCAAAGCTTTGTGGGGATGTTCTCCTGGGATGTTCCCAAGCTCTGGATCAAGTCAAAGTAAGCGAGTCTATGAGTGAGCTGCACAAGGGATGCGTCTTGTGGCAGGATCACTTGTGAGGAAAGATGGTGCTTTCCTGGGGGTGGAAAATGGAATTGTCATCATGGAATGAATGAATTGTGCAGTTTCTCTTTTGTAACCCAGAGAATAATTAAGATAGATGGGTAGATGAATTAGCTGTCCTGCAAGGTCAAAAGTGGATTGCCTTATTACTCTATTATTTCACCGTTGTGCAGCTATCACCACTAACACCTTTTTCATGATATTTTGTACATCCGTACAAAAAAGAGGGAGAGGGAGAGAGAGATACAAATTGATCGTTTGCCGGTGAAATCAGTCTTCGTCATTGCCGGCAGTGCTTGGATTAATGGGATTGAAGGCTGCTGGAGGTTCAGCCAGAAAGACGGGCGGAAAAACAAGAGAAATTGGTTTGTACCCTTGGGAATGGGATTGATGTGACTCTCACTGAGCTGAGCTGTTGCTGTTGCTATTGCTGTTGCTGCTGCCACCACTGCTCTAAAGATGAAGTTTGGCAGTGGAAGAAGAATTATGCCATACCTGAGGCACGAAGAATATTTGCTCGACACAAACTAGTGTCAAGATCCCTAAGGGAAGCCAGTTTTCCAAAGAGAAGAACTCCCTTCCCCTTTTCTACTTACCTGGAATGGTAGTGAGCCTTTGGCCTCGATAGAAACTTGACTGTTTGGCCAAGGTTCTATAAGCCCATCTCTCATGAGAAGGCAACAAAAGTTCTGATGGTCGAGACCCAAAGTCCTTTTCTCTCAGTGGCAGCACTCCCAGCGGCTAAATAGATGTCTTCTGGAATCCCACAAGCAGGGGCAGGAAGGTAGGAATCCTAGAAGACAGAAGACCACTACGGAATATCTCTGCCCCTGATTGAACGGCCGCATCCTAATTCCTGCCACCTAAAGTTCATTTAAAATTTGTGATTCAGAGCATTGGTGCACTTGGTTCCTTACTTTGGAACTTTAGTTCACATGTACTGTAGAATCATTGAATTGTAGAGTTGGAAGGGACCCTGAGAATCATCTAGTCCAGCCCTCTGCAATGTAGGAATATGCTGCTGCCTCATACGGGGATCAAACTTGCAACCTTGACATTATCAGCACCATGCTCTAACTGACTGAGCTATCAAGGCTGTAATAGGGACAGAGGTTCCAAAGAAGATGACTAAACTATTTATGTGCGTGACAACAGCAACTAGAAATGGAAAGAAGAGCAGGTCCCAATGTAGAAAGAGTGGATTTTGAAAGCAATGCACTATGCAGGAATGGCAAAGCTGACAGCAAAATCAAGAGATCAGAATAATGAGCTTTTCATAGAAGAATGGAGGCCTTTTGTGGAATATTTACTACAGTGGTACCTCTGGATGCGAACGGGATCCGTTCCGGAGCCCCGTTCACATCCTGAAGCAAACGCAACCCACGTCTGCACGTGCGCGGGTCGTGATTTGCCACTTCCGCGCATGCGCATGACATCATTTTGAGCGTCTGCGCATGTGCGAGCAGCAAAACCCGGAAGTAACATGTTCCGTTACTTCCGGGTCACTGCGGAGCGCAACCCGAAAATGCTCAGCCCAAAGCTACTTCAACTCGAAGTATGACTGTATAGTCAAATGAAATGTGGGCAGGATTTGAGATAAAAGCAGTGGAAGAAAAATGATAAAGCACAGTAACTGTAATAGAGAAACTTTTCATAATAGATAAAGATATAATGCAGTTTAAAAAGTTTGAGTAAAAACCCTGAGAAAGTGGGGGGTAGGAAATCAATTTATGAAATAATGTCGCTATTTTATATGAAGATTATTGTTAAAAATGTTTGAAAAAATTAATAAAAAATACTACAAAAAAGGAACTTTAGTTAACACATCCCAAGATGGCATAGTTTAGCTCAGGAGCTCCCAGACAAACTGTCAGAGCTTGCAGTCATTGCCTAAGCTACCCATTACAACTTCTCATCTTGAGATCAGAGAGTCTGTGAGCTGCTATACATGTATGATCTGTAAAATTCCAGACTGTTCTAGCCATTGTGCTTGATGTGCAGCTGCAATTAATCCTGAATACTGTTGGTTACAAATGAGGTTATTTAGCAGCTGAAGAGTGTCAGCCACTTAGTGGCTCAATCTATGAAGGTTTTGCTCTACACGACTCCTCTTTTGAATATTATCTCGAGACTATTAGCTGCAGAGCTTTCTGTGCAGTGGAACATTATTTAGCCCCTCTCTAAAACACGACAGATTCCGTTCCAGAGTGGAGATGACAAAGAAAATAACAATGGTGATTCTATTTACACCAAACAGTTTCCTCCAATGAGTTCCTCTAAAAACACAACAGAGAGATGGGTGAACTCTCCAAACCTTCTGCCAGTTAATTTGGAAATTATTTGAGTTTTCTCATTTTTTGTTTGTGCATGGAAAAAACGTGAGAAAAAAAACTGCAAAATTCCCCAAACGACTTCTAGCTTAGCCTTCACTTTGGCATGTTATGTGTGTGCATAAGTCTGCACTGTGTATAAGTGTATTGGCATAGATCGATAATAAATAAGTATGGGGGAATATTCATTTATGTAAGTCCTCCAGCTGTACTATGAAGCGGAATAGCTTTAACTATCATGACCCCAGAACAAACTCACCATCTTTGGGGCTGAGGCGATAGATTTTGAAAAAGCCTAAGTAGGAGAGGGACTTGCCCTCACTGCTGATCCTGGATCACCCCACCATCCCTGAAGCTTCTCTGCATCATGAGATCATTACCATCTTCCCTGGCCTAAAGAGGTCATGGTGCCATGTTCCTGCAGAGCCACCTTCTCCCCCATGCTGTCAGAGCCAACGGCAGCTGAACTGAAGCAGGAAAGGTCTCCATAACTGTGGGAGATTTCTCCCAGCACAAGTGGTCTTAGACTGAACTGAAGCCCTGTTTAGGTTTCAATCTGTAGTTGTCTGCTGCTAAAACAACATTTGACTCTGCTTATAGGAATCCATAGGGAAGCGGGTGGTGCTGTGGGTTAAACCACTGAGCCTAGGACTTGCCGATCAGAAGGTTGATGGTTCGAATCCCTGCGATGAGGTAAGCTCCCGTTGCTTGGTCCCTGCTCCTGCCAACCTAGCAGCTCGAAAGCACGTCAAAGTGCAAGTAGATAAATAGGTACCGCTCCAGCGGGAAGGTAAACGCCGTTTCCGTGCGCTGCTCTGGTTTGCCAGAAGCAGCTGAATTTTGTCTTGCTGGCCTTGTTAGAATCTGAATCCTTCTCAAACCCCACCCCAGTTTCATCCAGAGGGTATGAATGAAAAGTCTCTAACTTTCCCAATTTCTGCCAGTATTGGATTCAAATTGCAGGGATAGTCACATCTAAGGGGATGAAGCTTATCAAATTTCAGGACAGGTAGGTAAAGCAGTTATCCCACAAGGACAGATTTTACTAGAGATTTTTCTGGGGTGAGGAATAGAAAGCACATTTCTTTCCATACACCTTTTTTTAAGGCAATCAGTTTAAATACTGGGGTCATGAGGGAGTTGCCTCTACATAAGAAAGCTGCCAAAGTTCTTCAGACAAATATGTAAATCTAGTGGCTTTCATGCTAAATGAATTTACTTTCATTATAAAACCTGGAAAAGTCACATTTTCTCCTTGCCCTCCATTCCCGGAAGTACCCTACATGAAAGAGAGAGAGAGAACTATGATCATTAATTTTTTGTTAGGAATAAATGGGAATGAAGGAGGCCACCACAATAGTTTAACTCTGTCACTTATACCCAACTTTTAGAGGGATGCCTATGAACTTACTTCAACATCCCTTCGCCAAGTCACTGTGACTGGAGTACACTGTAATTAAAAGCTAGACCTGTCCACCAAATTTGTATTGCACTTTTGTAAATTGTTTAGAGACCATAGTTCTATAGTTAAGTGGAATACAAATGGTTTAAATAAATAAAATTTATTATTTATTAAATTTGTATAGGTAAAGGTAAAGGACCCCTGGAGAGTTAGTCCAGTCAAAGGCAACTATGGGGTTGTGGTACTCAGCTCACTTTCAGGCCAAGATAACTGGTGTTTGTCCACAAGCAGCTTTCTGGGTCATGTGGCCAGCAGGACTAAACTGCTTCTGGCGCAACAGAACACTGTGACTGAAGCCAGAGAGTATGGAAACGCCATTTACCTTCCTGTCACAGCGGTACCTATTTATCTACTTGCACTGGTGTGCTTTCGAACTGCTAGGTTGGCAGGATCTGGGACAGAGCAACTTTTGACTGGCAAGCCCAAGAGGTTCAGTGGTTTAGACCACAGTGCCATTTGCATCCCTAAACCTGCCCTATACCCGCAAATCTCAAGGCAATTTACCAGATTCCCACTCTCCACTGCCTCCCATCTTGAGCTTTGAGTGTTTCCTGTGTCAAGTTGATTTCATTTCTCAATAAAGAAAAAGGTTAATGGTTGCTTCTGAGCCACACAGCAACAAAGCTAATTGAAAGGTCAGACACTCCCTGATCTCCTCTGACACGCCTTGTTAATGGAATGGTCTGGTGCAGTAATGTAAAAAACAAAACAAAACAAAACCCCACCCAGAATTGCTCTGCTTTCACTCACAGCCTGCAAAGAGGGACATGAAATGCCCACCTTCTGGTGAAGACTATTGAGCTTCTGCAGTTTGTGGGACACGGGTGGAGCTGTGGGTTAAACCACAGGGTCTAGGACTTGCCAATCAGAAGGTTGGCGGTTCGAATCCCCGCGATGGGGTGAGCTCCCGTTGCTCGGTCCCTCTCCTGCCAACCTAGCAGTTCGAAAGCATGTCAAAGTGCAAGTAGATAAATAGGTACCACTCCAGCGGGAAGGTAAACGGCGTATCCGTGCGCTGCTCTGGTTCGTCATGCTGACCACATGACCCGGCTCCCTCGGCTAATAACGCGAGATGAGCGCTGCAACCCCAGAGTCGGCCATGACTGGACCTAATGATCAGGGGTCCATTTACCTTTACCAGTGGGAAGGTAAATGGTGTTTCCATGCACTGCTCTGGTTTTGCCAGAAGCAGCTTAGTCATGCTGGCCACATGACCCGGAAAAACTGCAGACAAACGCCGGCTCCCTCAGCCAGTAAAGCGAGATGAGCACCACAACCCCAGAGTCGGTCACGACTGGACCTAATGGTCAGGGGTCCCTTTACCTTTTATTCTTCCCCCCAGCTTCCATATAGCAAAACTGTAGGGCTTTGGAGGTGAACAAGAAAGACACCCACCAATCTGGGCCCACAAGGCTGTTCCTGTAATGCGTCAGAAGACCTCCGCAGAGTAGAAATTGTAGAATTGTAGAGCTGAATGGGACCCTGTGGATCATTTGGTCCAACCCCTGCAATTGAGGAATCTTTTGCAGCTATCCCATACAGCGATTGAACCTGCAGCCTTGGCAATACCAGCACTGTGCTCTCACCAACTGAGCTACCCAGGCTTCTACCAAGAATCTACCTGTAGACTTGCTCCATTCAAGGTTTGTGGGACAACTAGCAACACTCCTCCAGATGACCACGGTGATTTGGATATAAGGGCTCAGGTGGCCCATAAGGTATCCTGGACCCAAGTTGTTTGTAAGAACCTTGGAAATGGCCTGGGCAGCCAGCGCAGATGTTTCAGCAGAGGGGTCAGATGCTGTCAGCCACCTGTCCCTATCAGCAGCCTAGCTTCTGCATTCTGTACCAGCTGGAGCTTCCAGACCAAGCACTGCATGTTAGCTCAGTCGGTAGAGCGTGAGACTTTTAATCTCAGGGTTGTGGGTTCAAGCCCCATGTTGGACAAAAGATTCCTACATTGCAGTGGGGTGGACCTTATGGTCCCTTCCAATTCTACAACTATGTGTTACAACCAGTGATGGGCAAACTGATGATTCTGAACTGGATAGCTGATTTAGAAGTCAAATGTTATAAACCTTACTGAAAGCTCTCCTGTATACAGTGGTACCTCGGGTTAAGTACTTAATTCATTCCGGAGGTCCGTACTTAACCTGAAACTGTTCTTAACCTGAAGCACTATTTCTGGGTTAGCAGAGTCTGTAACCTGAAGCGTATGTAACCTGAAGCGTATGTAACCCGAGGTACCACTGTACTGATATTTTGATACACGGATGAATTTCAACAGATGTGTATCATTACTAAAGCTGCATATTTTTCTGGCCATTGTCATTTGTGGTTTGTTTGCAAACTGAGTAAATCAATATGGGGTGGCAGCTGTGGTTGGTTTCTATGGTAACTAAAGAGTTAAAAGTAAAACCCTTCTGAGCATGTGCTGACATTCTCATTTTGTTGGGTAACCTGAGGTGTTATAGTAAACAACATGGGAGCCTCCACGAAGATGGCTGAGTTTGCTTGTTTAGTCATGTGAATCATGTAGATTACACAAGTGGAGAGAAGAGAAATTAACTTGTAATAAATCTGTTTTAATTATGAAAATGTTACAATTTCACTGGATCAAAGTCAGGACTCATTATATAAATGGGAATTATGAGCAGCTTAGATGCAAAATACAGACTGACTAATTACAAGTTTGGGTGGCATTGCTAGTTGCAACATTGTCCTACGTATGTTTATTCGCAAGTTAGCCCTATCGCATTCAATGAGACTTGCTCCCAACCAGGTGCAACTTGGAATGCGCTGCTAGGTTGACTCACTTACAACTTATTCATGACATATCATAGAATCACAGAGTATAGAACAGCAGACCTAGAAGGTATCCCAAGGGTCAAACCTATCCATTCTGAAGGAAATCAGCCCTGAGTGCTCACTGGAAGGACAGATCCTGAAGCTGAGGCTCCAGTACTTTGGCCACCTCATGAGAAGACAAGACTCCCTGGAAAAGACCCTGATGTTGGGAAAGATGGAGGGCACAAGGAGAAGGGGATGACAGAGGATGAGATGGTTGGACAGTGTTCTCGAAGCTACCAGCATGAGTTTGACCAAACTGAGGGAGGCAGTGGAAGACAGGAGTGCCTGGCGTGCTCTGGTCCATGGGGTCATGAAGAGTCGGACACGACTAAACGACTAAACAACAACAACCACATTGTGCCCATGTCCTCCTTGTGGACTTCCCACAGACATCTGGTTGGCTCCTAGAATGCAAGTGAGGAAATATTACAGAAGCCAACCTCTGGCTTTGCAGCATTTAAGAGAGCCTGCCCACTGGGGTCTATAGCTATAAGTGCAAGACACAACTGCCCTTACTTAAAAAGGTAATCAGTCAAGACTTCAGTTTCCTGCTGACTGGGAAAACAGAACGCAGACAATCGCTCCGATCGCTCCAGGGTTTACAGGAGAGTAAGGGGGGGCGTGCCAAGGCGAGGCACCCTCCTAAAAAATGTCACAAGGGTCTGTGACATCTTGAGGGGTCTGGCTGAGCGCTTAAACATACGAAATTCAGAGGCTTAAAAAAGTATATTTATGTTTTGGCTTGACAAATCAGACAGCAGATGCTAAGAACCCCCCCACCCCCGTTTGTATCAGTTCTCCTTGCTTATTTAAACTCAAAAGCAAATGTAAGATGTTAAATCCAAATTATGAAGATTGCGCTCCTCGCTCTTGCAAATGAAGCTGCTGGAGTTTGACCTCTTCGACTAGATCGAATCCCTGCTGCTTTCTCTTATTTAATTCACTCTACATCATAATACAATGAGAAGTCTAGGTGGCAGTGCCCGTCATCTGCCCATGTCTGTCAGAGCAACTGAAGGCACCTTGGGTTCATGCCACATGATATACAAGCAGCCTCTGCTTATCAGGCATAATATGCACGTAAACAAGCCCCACATATGGGCATCTGCATTCCATGGGCAGATGCAGGAAGGATTGGGTCTTCTTCCAATGGCAGTTATATGCCTTGTTTGGTTTCAGTGTCCTCAACCTGTTCAAAAAGGCAGATGGCTGAAGGATTCGGCTCTCTCTGAACCAGCCCCCCCCCCAGCTTCTCCTCCTCAGATTGGGTTGTATGGACTGGAGTTTAATATTGTCGACGTCGTTGGGATTCAAAAAGGACAACGTTGCGGCTACAAGCAATTGCAGCCCTGCACCAGCTTCCTTGCCAGTTGCTTCCTTTTCACTTGGTCTCCAGATTTGAATATCCTGTTGCTTCTCCACCCACTGCAGAAATAAAAAATTAGAAGCAATTTTAAAATTAAACCTTTTTTAAAAGAAAGGAATATAATCAAAAGTTTTAAATTACAACGGTCTCCTATTAATAATAGTAGTAATACAGTCATACCTCATGTTACGTCCACTTCATGTTACGTCCTGCAAAAGGAATATAACCTAAAGTTTTAAATTACAATGGTTTCCTAATAGTAGTAGTAGTAGTAGTAGTAGTAGTAGTAGTAGTAATACAGTCATACCTCATGTTACGTCCACTTCATGTTATGTTCTTTTAGGTTACGTCCTGTGGCGACCCAGAAGTACCAGAAAGGGTTACTTCCAGGTTTTGTCGCTCGCGCATGCACAGAAACGTAAAATGATGTCACGCACATGCACAGAAGCTGTGAATTGTAATCCACACGTGCACAGATGTGCCGCTATGGGTTGTGCTCTTTTCATGTTGCGAATGGGCCTACGGAACTGATCCCGTTCGCAACCAGAGGTACCACTGTAATAATGATGATGATAATGATGATGATGATGATGATGATGATGATGATGATAATAATAATAATAATAATAATATATTTATACCCCACCCATCTGGCTGGGTTCCCCCAGGCACTCTGGGCAGCTCCCAACAGAATATTAAAAACACAATAAAACATCAAACATTAAAAACTTCCCTAAACAGGACTGCCGTCAGATGCCTTCTAAAAGTCAGATAGTTATCTATTTCCTTGACATCTGATGGGAGGGCGTTCCACAGGGCGGGTGCTACTACTGAGAAGGCCCTCTGCCTGGTTCCCTGTAATCTCACTTCTCGCAGTGAGGGAACCACCAGAAGGCCCTCGGAGCTGGACCTCAGTGTCCGGGCTGAATGATGGGGGTGGAAGTGCTCCTTCAGGTATACTGGGCCGAGGCTCTTTAGGGCTTTAAAGGTCAGCACCAACACTCAGAAATGTACTGGGAGCCAAGGTAGGCCTTTCAGGACTGGTGTTATATTGTCTTGGTGGCCACTCCCAGTCACCAGTCTAGCTCCCACATTCTGGATTACAGTGGTACCTCGGGTTAAGTACTTAATTCGTTCCGGAGGTCCGTATTTAACCTGAAACTGTTCTTAACCTGAAGCACCACTTTAGCTAATGGGGCCTCCTGCTGCCGCCGTGCCGCCGCCGCGTGATTTCTGTTCTTATCCTGAAGCAAAGTTCTTAACCCGAGGTACTATTTCTGGGTTAGTGGAGTCTGTAACCTGAGGTGTTTGTAACCTGAGGTACCACTGTACTGATTTGTCCTAATGGGAGGAGAAGGAGAAGGCCCTGAGAACTGATTGCCATCTGGGAGGTCATTTCTGGAAGAATAGACACATGGTATACACATGTTTCAGGGACGCAGGTGGCGCTGTGGGTTAAACCACAGAGCCTAGGACTTGCCAATCAGAAGGTCAGTGGTTTGAATCCCCACGATGGGGTGAGCTCCCATTGCTTGGTCTCTGCTCCTGCCAACCTAGCAGGGTTTCCCCCCCAAGAAAAACCCTCACACTGATCAAAGGAGGAAAAAATTGTGTCCCTTTGGTTTCTGTGCCTTGTTCACTTTTCGGGGGAGAGCACATACCCTCCAACATTTCTCCAGTGGAAAGAGGAACACGCAAAGGAAAAGCAGGACATTCTAGGATCAAATCAGAAACCGGGGTGGCTTCTGTAAATCTGGGACTGTTCCTGGAAAACAGAGAGACTTGCAAAGTCTGAGAGCAGCAGCAATCAGTGTTCAGTTGATTCGTGTGCTGCAGCAGCTCCAAATTGTAATTGTTCCCCTGGTGGGGTTGGAGTTAATCTGACCCATGCAGCTCTCTCTGTGGTCAAGGCACACTCCCCAGCGAGATGAGGGGCTTTGGGTTAAGCCAGAGAGATGACGCCTCTTCACCAGGCACAATGCAGAAAGACCAATTAATACATGCTGGAAGGCATACAGTATAATTCAGCTCAAGCTGCAAAGATGCCAGATGTCCCATCAAGAAACATTTTTGCCTCCTCTTCCTGCAGAAATCTGCTCACTGTCTTCTCACAGATCCACCTATGAAAGTCAGAAGAGATAGCAAGGCTAGACTCAGTAAGTTTTACATACAGAAGGTATCATTTCGCCAGATGTGGTTTTCCTTCTTCCCATCACAGCTCTGCGATGACGGAAGAAGTCACATCGCACATGAGAGTTTCCTAGGCTTGCCGTCTGTTAGGAAATTTCCCGACACGTCCTGATTTTCAGGTGTCAAAATGTCGTCGGGGGGATTGGCAAAATGTCAGGGCAACGTGATGGGAAAAGCAGCAAAAACAGCTCTGAAAGCTTAAAATCACTTTGCGGGTGTCAGGAATTCTACTTTTTGAAATATGGCAACCCTAGAGTTTCCCTTTCTATGCTACTCTCCTGAAAACTATGTACATGCCCCTCTAAAAGCCAGGACCAGCCTTCTGGCTCAATGGCAGAGCAAACATTTTGGGCTTTCCAACATCTTTTTAAAGGTTTGACAGTAATAATAATAATAATAATAATAATAATAATAATAATAAATTTTATTTATATCCCGCCCTCCCCAGCCGAAGCCGGGCTCAGGGCGGCTAACAACAGTCAAATAATCAAACAGTCAAATAGTCACACAATCTAAAAATATTTCATTATAAAAATTAATTAAATCAAATTGATGGCAACCAATTAAGCAAAATTCTGTGCAGGTTGCCAGAGGAGGGAGTCAGGCTGCGCCCTGACCAAAGGCCTGGTGGAACAACTCTGAACAACAGTAGCTGGATATCTGCGACCAACTCTGGAAGCTTATGTTTAGCTCCTCTGCCTGTGGGGCTATAATACTGGTAATGCCACAACCCTGAACTTTATTCTCCCTCCACTAGGAAAAAAAGAAAGACATAATACAGGGGAACTGGCTGTTGCCCCTGGTGGGGCCACAACAGCTTTGCTGGGGAATTCAGTTAGGAAAATGCTGTGGACATCTCCCGCTTGCTATTTTGCTGTAGAGAACCAGTTCCACCCCATCTCATGGCTGCTTTAAAGTCATTTATTAAAAAGGACACTGGCTCCCTTGTATCATCACATATTTGGCTCTCAGTTGATCTCCCTTTCTGTCCTGCACGTATGCCTTTGTCCAGCCCTTTTCATGATATGGGGGGGGGGCATAAAGCCAGCCAATGCCTCTACATAGCTCCATCCTTCTTTCAGATATTGTAATATATCAATATATTGGAATGTTTAGCTGGTGATTTATGTTGCAAACCAGCTCTAGACCTGGACCTGGAAAACCTCTGCCTAGGAACATGGTGCAAAGGTAAGTGTGGATGACCCCCTAGAGCACTTACATTGCATGCAAAAAGGTCCCAGGTTCTACCCTGGCATCTGCAAATAGGGCTGGTTAGACATCCTGCAGAGCCTCTGCCAATCCATGCAAAAAGGTAAAAGGTAAAGGCAGTGGCGTAGCGTGGGTTGTCAGCACCCGGGGCAAGGCAAGTAATTCACGCCCCCTAACCCGTGGATTTGCGCCCCCTAACCCTAACCCCAGATGTTGCGCCCGGTGCGGCCGGCCCCCCTGCACCCCCCATGCTACGCCACTGGGTAAAGGACCCCTGGACGGTTAAGTCCAGTCAAAGGCAACTATGGTGTTGCGGCACTCATCTTGCTTTCAGGCCAAGCGAGCCAGCATTTGTCCACAGACAGCTTTCCGGGTCATGTGGCCAGCATGACTAAACCGCTTCTGGCACAACAGAACACCCTGATGGAAACCAGAGTGCACGGAAATGCCATTTACCTTCTCGCTGCAGCAGTACCTATTTATCTACTTGGACTGGTGTGCTTTTGAACTGCTAGGTTGGCAGGAGCTGGGACAGAGCAATGGGAGCTCATCCTGTCGTGGAGACTCGAACCGCCGACCTTCTGATCGGCAAGCCCAAGAGGCTCAGTGGTTTAGACCACAGCGACACCCACGTCCCTATCCATGAAGACAATAGTGAGCTACGTGGATCAGTGTTCCAATTTCCTATAAGGCAGGTACCCCCAAACTCGGCCTCCAGATGTTTTGGGACTACAGTTTCCATCCTCCCTGTTCACTGGTCCTGTTAGCTAGGGATGATGGGAGTTGTAGTCCCAAAACATTTGGGGGGGGTGAGTTTGGCGATGCCTGCTAGAAGGAAACCAGGCAGAGGGCCTTCTCTGTAGTGGCACCCACCCTGTGGAACGCCCTCCCACCAGATGTCAAAGAGAACAACAACTACAGTGGTGCCCCGCAAAACGAATGCCTCGCAAGACGGAAAACTCGCTAGACGAAAGGGTTTTCCATTTTTTGAGCTGCTTCGCAAGACGAATTTCCCTATGGGCTTGCTTAGCAAGACGAAAACGTCTTGCAAGTTTGTTTCCTTTTTCTTAACACCGTTAATACAGTTGCGACTTGACTTCGAGGAGCAACTCATAGAACGCAGTGTACATAGTAGCCTTTTTTGAGGTTTTTAAAGACTTTGGTGATTTTTGAAGCTTTTCCAAAACTTCTTTTACAGCCATTTGGTAAGTTAAGCTTTTAAAACTTTTTTGGGGGCTTTTGGATTTTGGGTTGGGGTGTTTGGAATTCAAGGACTTGGTGTTGGGGAGGGGTTTGCAAGAATCTGGAGGCTTGTGTGTTTTTTTCTGCATTTTTATGATTTTCTGTGACCATTGGGCCACTCTGCTGTTTTTTTAAAAAAATTCTGGATTTGAATTTCTGTGTGCTGGGTGGCTGGGGGAACAGTTGGGGAGGGGTTTGCACGAATCTGGAAGCTTGTGGTTTTTTTCCTGCATTTTTATGATTTTCTGTGACCATTGGGCAACTCTGCTGTTTTTTTTTAAAAAATCTGGGTTTGAATTTTGAAATGCTCTTTACAGCATGTGTGACTTTAAAGAGCACTTAATAAACTCTTGTTGTACCAAATTTGGCTTTGTTTGGACTTTTTTTGACCATAGGAACACATTAATTGATTTTCAATGCATTCCTATGGGATTTCGTGCTTTGCAAGACGAAAAATTCGCTAGAAGAAAAAATTCGCGGAACGAATTAATTTCGTCTTGCGAGGCACCACTGTACCAGACTTTTAGATGACATCTGAAGGTAGCCCTGTTTAGGGAAGCCTTTAATGTTTGAGGCATTACTGTATTTAAATATTTTGTTGGAAGCCACCCAGAGTGGCTGGGGAAGCCCAGCCAGATGGGCAGGGTATAAATATTATTATTATTATTATTATTATTATTATTATTATTATTATTATTATTATTATTCCTATGACCTTTTAAGAAAGAGAGTTCAGAAGTCTTTAGTAAAACACTGTATCCCACACAATTGGAGCTATGAAGGAAGGTTCAGATGGTGGCAGCGATCCTTGGGTCTGGCCTCTGGCCTGCAAACCTGCAAGGAGTTGAGGCACTTGACTGGAAATGCTACGGAGAGGCTGCCAAGTACATTTCGTATTGCTGAAGTACATCCTAGTATTACTGAAGAGACAGCAGTCCTCAGCAAGTTCAATGGTGCATTGCAGGATACTGAACGTACATCCTCACCGGAGCAGAAAAGGAGGTACAAAATGGATATTTCGGTACTGCTTCCTGAGCCAGCTTCTGATGGAATTGTTCTGGGTGTGTAAGCTTTGGGGCTCTAGTTGGCCTTTGAGTAAGCAGTCCTCTGTTACTGCCAGCTATCGAAAGGGAACCAGAACCTTTCCTATAAGGGAAGTCTAAAACATGTGAGGCATTATAGTTGAGAGATATATAATACTATGGGAGGGCATGATTAGAGGCATATAATATTATGCATGATGGAGATAGATTGAATAATTATCTCATAATTTGGGGTACTCCAATGAACGTCCTTTGACAGCCGATAGCAGCTAGGGAGGGCAATTTCAGTCAGGGAAATGGTGGAAATGAAATAGTTAAGCCTAGAATACTCTTAATCCTTTGGTTCCCAACCCAACGGTTACTTTTAACCAAAGTAAAAGACTGTTCCATGGTACATGTAGTTTGATTTTCAGTTTTTCAGTTTATCCTCTGGCCGTGATCCCTAAAGTCATACGGAAGATGGATGCATCAACATCATCAAGTTTGAACAAAAACTATCATCTTTATTACTTTGGAACATGTCTGAGGTTTTTCACACTTGTAGCTCCAGCATCTATAAATCTTTTCTTTGGGAAATGGGTTGGCAACCGGGTGAACCCAGTTCCTGTTTCTCCTTCCCAACCCCTCTCCAATTTGTTTTGTTTTTTTAACAGTATGGAGACGGGAAAAACAAAGAGCAAGTGAATAATAATAATAATAATAATAATAATAATTTATTTGTACTCCGCCCATCTGGCTGGGTTTCCCCAGCCACTCTGGGCGCTTCCAACAAAGATTAAAAATACATCAAAATGTCACACATTAAAAACTTCCCTGAACAGGGCTGCCTTCAGATGTCTTTTAAATGTCAGGCTGTTGTTTATCTCTTTGACATCTGATGGGAGGGCATTCCACAGGGTGGTCGCCACTACTGAGAAGGCCCACTACTGCCTGGTTCCCTGTAGCTTTGCTTCTTGCAGTGAGGGAACCGCCAGAAGGCCCTCAGTGTTGGACCTCAGCGTTCGAGCAGAACGATGGGGGCGGAGACGCTCCTTCAGATATACTGGACCGAGGCCGTTTAGGGCTTTAAAGGTCAACACCAACACTTTGAATTGTGCTCGGAACGTACTGGGAGCCAAGGTAGGTCTTTCAAGACCAGTGTTATGTGGTCTCGGTGGCTGCTCCCAGTCACCAGTCTAGCTGCCGCATTCTGGATTAGTTGTAGTTTCCGAGTCACCTTCAAAGGTAGCCCCACGTAGAGCGTGTTGCAGTAGTCCAAGCGGGAGATAACCAGAGCATGCACCACTCCGGCCTCCCATTAGAACATTTAACTCTTTCCACCATCTTTTCCCATCAGGAAAGCAGTTGGATAGGAAGGGTGGCTGAGAAAGTCATTCCCAGGACAAAAGAGTTTCTCTTCTTCCTGCTGCCTGGTGTCAGCACCCTGACTATGACCCTCCTGTACCTCACATTCCCAACCCCATTTCTGGGAATGGTGGCCTGGTTTGGTCTCCAGCCCCATACTGAGGGCTCTGTTGGTAAAATGAGTTGGTGACTAGAGACTTATTGGTGTCTTCAAGGTGTCCAACAGATTACTAAATGGGTTGTTTGGGGGGATATTAATTTTCTTCCCCACTTCCCTTATGGCTTGAACAAGATCAGATTGGGGGACTTTCCGTGGAGGGCTGTTCTCTGAAGAGGTCACCCAGTTTGATTTTTTTCCTATTCCATTGTGCTGACTGCCAGCCAAAGAGACAAAGAGACAAGCTGAGGGCAGCCATGGAAAGATCTCTTTTGCGGTGATCGTGCAGACTCATATATACTGCATACCCTCCAGCATTTTTCCAGTGAAAATAGGGATGTCGTATTCAATAATAATAATAATAATAATAATAATAATAATAATAATAATACCCCACCCATTTGACTGGGTTGCCCCAGCCACTCTGGGCAGCTTCCAACAGATATAAAAACATAATAAAACATTAAACACTAAAAAAAACTTCCCCATACAGGGCTGCCTTCAGATGTCTTCTAAAGGTCGTATAGTTACTTATCTCCTTGGCTTGGGGTGTGTGTGTGTGTGTCACATAACTCCATATCCTCCAATGTTTCTCTGATGAAAATAGGGACGTCCTAAGGAAAAACGGGACATTCCAGGATCAAATCAGAAAGCGGGATGGCTCCTGTAAATTTGGAATTGTCCCTGGAAAATAGGGACGCTTGGAGGGTCTGTACACTGCAAGCCCTACAGGAAAGGTGACTGTTGAACATATGTAGGTCTGGGATTTACTGAGCTTTCCAAGATCTGGGGGGAATTTTCATCCTGGTGGTTCATCCTGGATCTTCAGTAAGCAAAAAAAGCTCAACAACTTTCTGGGTGAAATATGGCAATGCTAGCACATGCGTGTGTGTGTACACATGCACACCCCTGCCCCTTGCCCACCATGCCATTTTTAGCTGATCCCTCAGCTTAGTTCCATTTGTTTGCCTTTGTGCTTTGCAGAAGCCAGCCAGCAGCAGCTGTATGGCAATGGCACAGCAGCCGTTCAGTTCCTAGCCAAGAACCCTGTGAAATTAATCCACATCTCGCTGAAATCCTACCCAGCATTCGGGTCACTGCCTCGTTCCAGCACTGCGAAAGGAGGGATTCCGCCATGATTTATTACTGGCCCCAACGCACATATTATTATGAAATGAGTTTATTACACTCTAAATCTCCTGTTAATGTGCTACTGTTTTAATCCCTTTATCCAATTTTCAGTCTCTCAGGCTTGGCTGCCATTCACTTGCACAAAACTCTCCATTCTGAAGGTTTTATTGTGCGATATCCATATTCATTTATCCTGCTTTAAGGCTGTGGTGTAGAGGTGGGGGAAGATGAGAGGAAGGGAGAAGGGGATCGGAGAGGCAGGAATGTGTGCGAAGGGATGGAGGTGGCGGAGGGGGCGGGGAGGGAGAGGAAGACTGCAGAAGCAGCAGTTTAAAGGAGAGAGTAAAGGCAGAGCGAGAGGAGAAGGGTCACATGGAACTGGCCAGAGTAAAGGGAAGGTGGGTGGGTGGTGGTGGGGAAGCACAACTATCTATAGATGGAAGGGGAAATGATAGAAGCTTGTGTTTATCTACGATGCCCCAGTCTTTAAGGCTAGTACAATGGAGAGGGCCAACCCCATGGAGGGCAGTGCTCTAGAAAGGGGAAGGGCTTTGCAAAACACATGGAAGAACTAAGAGGTGGGGCTGGAAGTCTATTTTATAGTATTGTATTATTATTCTCTATATATCATACCTCCCAACATTTCTCCAATGAAAATAGGGACGTCCTATTCTATTATTAAGGGACACGGGTGGCACTGTGGGTTAAACCACAGAGCCTAGGACTTGCCGATCAGAAGGTCGGCAGTTCGAATCCCCGTGATGGGGTAAGCTCCCGTTGCTCGGTCCCTGCTCCTGCCAACCTAGCAGTTCGAAAGCAGGTCAAAGTGCAAGTAGATCAATAGGTACTGCTCCAGCGGGAAGGTAAACGGCATTTCCGTGTGCTGCTCTGGTTCGCCTGAAGCGGCTTAGTCATGCTGGCCACATGACCCGGAAGCTGTCTGTGGACAAACGCCGGCTCCCTCGGCCAATAAAGCGAGATGAGCGCCGCAACCCCAGAGTCAGTCACGACTGGACCTAATGGTCAGGGGTCCCTTTACCTTTACCTAGTCCATTATTATTATTATTATTATTATTATTATTATTATTATACTGTGCCCATCTGACTGGGTTGCCCCAATCACTCTGGGCGGCTTCCAACATACATAGAAATGTAATAAAACATTCAACGTTAAAATAGGTTCCCTCTACAGGGCTGCCTTCAGATGTCTTCTAAAGGTTGTATCGTTACTTATCTCCTTGGCTCAGGGGTTCCATAGCTCCCTGCCCCTCCAACATTTCTCTTTTGGAGGGATGTCCTGATGAAAAGCGGGACATTCCATGATCAAATAAGAAACACCAGTGTGGTTAAGAGCAGTGGACTCGTAATCTGGTGAACCGGGTTTGCTTCCCTGCTTCTCCACATGCAGCTGCTGGGTGACCTTGGGCGAGTCACACTTCTTTGAAGTCTCTCAGCCTCACTCACCTCACAGAGTGTTTGTTGTGGAGGAGGAAGGGAAAGGAGATTATTAGCTGCTGTGAGACTTCTTAGGGTAGTGATAAAGCGGGATATCAAATCCAAACTCTCCTTCTTCTTCTTTAACTCCTCCTCCTCCTCCTCCTCCACTTCATCATCTTCTTCTGCAAATCCAGGACTGTCCCTGGAAAATAGGGACACTTGGTGGGTCTGTGTATATTATACCTTTCCTCCAAGGAGCTCAAGATGTCACAAATGGTTCCTCCTCTCCCCATTTGATCATCACAATGCCCCTTTGTGGAAATTTAGGCTGTGGTTGTGCCAAGGTGAGCTTCTTGGCTGGGTCGAGATTTGAACACTGGTTTCTCAGGTTCTAGTCCTTCTGTACCATGGTGGCAAACACCACACAGTATCTGGAGCACTCTAGTCTCTGCGGATATATACGATTGTTCCCCTTTCCAAAGTTTTGCCATTGTGCCACTACTCAGAAGGTCAAGGCGTGTGAGCCACCAGCTCTCACATATATGAAAATGTGTTGAGGGATCTCTGAAATCTTATGCTGGGTGGACAAGTTGTGAGGTTAAATGAAGCTCCATCAAATATATTGACTAGCTCAGCTTTGGATCTGGCCTAATTTTGAAAAAGAACCAGATTAAGCATCCATAGACATGATTAAGTTTTGGAGTGGGTTCTGCCATGTGATAAAGACAGGGGTATGTGTGTTTAGGTCTATTTCTTGCATGTCTTCCATTGGTCAGGCTAATGGTTCTTCAACGCATGCCTGCCTTGCTTTGTGCAATAGTCCTCCTGGAGGTCACTAACTCAAGTTCAGAAGAAAAAGTATAACCGGCTACAGGTGTCAGGGTAAGAGGTAATCAAAACCATGAGTTAATCTTTAATCAGTTTCACTTTCACTATGTGAGATGGCAGTGGAATTGATTAAACATTAGCTAAAACGTCCCAGCCCAGGGGGAAAAAATATTCTTGTGTATTAAACATGCCCATGCAAAGTTCTGGAGTAGATGGGAGGTGGTAGCTGATACATGACACTTTTCAAAGCTTGGAACTTTTTTTTATTAAATGCGGGACCGGGGGTGGGGCAGGGAGAGTATGTAGCCCTCACTGAATTATGATTACTATTTATTATTAGTAGTACTGGCAGTAGCAGCAGCAGCAGCACTATTAAAAACTCAACTTCAAAAGTGTTGCCATTGGGTGGAATTTGTGAACTTTGGAAAAAGGAACGAAATTCTGGTCTTTGTAACACTGCTACTGTCTGCAGAAGTGTTGTCAAATGACAGCAACTTCTGGTGCCTGTTTTAAAAACACACACACACACACACACACACACACGTGTGCTTTTTTCTAAAAAAAATGTTTAGGGGTGCTCTCATTTTGACTCAAGAAAATCACCATTTTATAGTTCAAATCGGGGAAAATAAATACAGTAAATGGACAAAACGTTTAAGGGTATGCATACCCCTGCGTCCCCCTGGGATAATAATAATAATAATAATAATAATAATAATAATAATAATAATAATAGGGAGTTAAATGAAGAGCCCTTGAACCATCTCACATCAAGTATAATTTGAAGACACACCAAACTCTCGCAAAAAGAAGAAGATGAGAGAACTTGAACCCAAGCTGACCAATTATTCACCATATGTATTGGAAAAAGGTACAGTCATATCTCGTGTTGCGTTAGGTTCATGTTGCATCTTTTCGGCTTGCGAACATAGCAAACCCGGAAGTGTATACTTCCGGATTTCACCGTGCATGCGCAGAAGCATTCTGCGCTTCGTGCATGCACAGAAGCGCTCTATCGTGCTCCGTGCTTGCGTAGAAGCACCGTTCTGGTTGCGGACGTTTCGGGGTGCGAATGGCACTCTGGAATGGATCGTGTCCGCAACTAGAGGTACCACTGTACGTCAAATTTTCCTGCTAAGGCTCCCCTTAATTCAGCCAGCCCTGACTGGGTTGCTTTTGGCATCCAGTCTCCATAACTAGGTAAGAATCATAAAACTGTAGAACTGGAAAGGGACCCCTAGGGTCATCTAGTCCAACCCTCTGCAATGCAGAAATCTCAGCTAAAGAACCCATGACAGATGGCCTTCCAACCTCTGCTTAAAAACCTCCAAGAAAGGAGAGTTCACAACCTCCTGAGGGAGACTGTCCAGCAGCTCTGCTGAACAGAGTGCTTAGCGATCTTCTACCAAGTAAGCAACATATGAATTTTGATAAATAAAAGTAAGAATGGCCTTTTGTAATTATTGAGGTGGACACCCTCTTGCAGAGTCCTGCAGGAAACCATTAAAACTCCCCTCTTTCTTCTTAAAGCTGTGGGTTCAAGGATCATTGGAAGACAACTTTCATGGTCTGAAGCCCCAGTCACAGCCTGGTAGACATACTGGGCTTTGACTGTACAGTGGTACCTCGGGTTACAGACACTTCAGGTTACAGACGCTTCAGGTTACAGATGCTTCAGGTTACAAACTCCACTAACACAGAAATAGTACCCCGGGTTAAGAACTTTGCTTCAGAATGAGAACAGAAATCGTGCAGCAGCAGCACAGCGGCAGCGGGAGGCCCATTAGCTAAAGTGGTGCTTCAGGTTAAGAACAGTTTCAGGTTAAGAACGGACCTCCAGAACGAATTAAGTTCTTAACCCGAGGTACCACTGTAGTAAAATGGCATCTTCCTTCCAACCTGTTTCTAGATCCCCATCTTCATTGGAAAAAGACTCCACCACCACTAGAAGATAGGTAGCCGTGTTGGTCTGCCATAGTCAAAATAAAAAAAATTCCTTCCAGTAGCACCTTAAAGACCAACTAAGTTAGTTCTTGGTATGAGCTTTTGTGTGCATGCACACTGTGTATCTGAAGAAGTGTGCATGCACACGAAAGCTCATACCAAGAACTAACTTAGTTGGTCTTTAAGGTGCTACTGGAAGGAATTTTTTTTATTTCCACCACCACTGTGAAGGGAGTTAAAGGGGTGGGACTGTACCACATTGAGAAGGGACTGTACCACTTTGAGAAGGGGTACATTGAAGAGTCTGATGAGGATGAGACCCAGTTACTCTTTACAGGGACTGGCTACCACACATTGACATAGCCAGTGTTGGAAACCAGACGCTGGGTCAAACCAGTGGCCTGACCTATGTTGGCTTTGTGGAAGGTGTTTCTCATGACCCAACTTTCACGTTCCCCTGCTCACTCCCACTATGGCCCCCTTCCCCTTTCCTTGCTATTCTTCTCTCCATCTTCTCTTTGCTCTCCCGCACCCTCTTTTCCTCCTCCCTGTACCCCAACATCTCCCCCTCCTCCCCCGGCTCTCCTTTGTTCTTGCTCCCCTCCCACTCCCTTGCTCCTTTCCCTTCCTCTCCGCTGTGATGTCAAGCAGTTCCTTCTCCACTCTGACACAGAAGCCTGTACCACTTCCAAGGCTCCTGCTGTCAGCTGGGGAATAGATAAAGATAAATGATATTATGTTAAATTCCACTTAATGACAAATTTTTAATTTTCTGAACATGGTCATTTTCTGGCTAGTGAATCAAGTGTAGGGAGCTAATTACATGAAGATCTGAACAAAAATAACTCCTAATTTTCAAGGATAATGGAAGAGAAATGTTGGAGATTAATGGCACTATTTATCTTTTTTAAATTTCTATCTTTCTCTGTGATAGCAGTGCTCCCCAAGGAAAATATTCATAAAATGAAATTGAAGTCGTAACTTAATAGGTTATTAAAATTTTTGAGTGCATATCACTTTCCTTCCGCCGCACTGTAAATTTAAATTGAAGTTTGCAGCTCCCCGAGTCACCAGTGGAGGTTTTTTTTTATGATGGCACAATAGAGGGAAACATGCATCTTTGTCAAGAGGTATTTGCTATTCTAATTTTATGGCAGGCCGGATTATCAGAAAGGAATGTCAGAGTACGGGGAAGCTGACAACACCACAGCCTTAAGCCATGTGTTTCCATTAGCGCCCAAAGCCGTCCAGGGGTTTCTCAGCCCGTTATTTTCCATTTCAGTCTTTTATCTTGATTTAAAGTGAGGGCGCTGAAAATTCAGCTCCTGTCATTTTTCTCTCTCTCGCCCAACACACACTCACTGTTACTTCTCTCTCTCTCTCTCTCTCTCTGTCTCTCTCTCTCTCCTCCCCACCCCTCTGGTCACTGTCTCCGTTTTTTATTATTTTTCTTGCCCTTCTTCACCAGCTGAGCCTTGGTCAGTAAGTAGGGGGAAAGTGCTGCTGCTGGTGGGGCAGAAATGTCCAAACAAGGAGGAAAGTGTAGAAGGCTGGAGCCACGGGAGAAGGAGTTTTGCAGAAAAGGCTCTCCACAGTGTCGAGTTGTGGCCAGGACACACCAGCATAAATAGTCCCAAAATATCCTTTGAAAGGTCCAGTGCTCAGACATGGCTACCAGACCTTCTCCCTCAGTCCAGCTCTAAGGAGCATTACTCCCTGAAGCCCACATGAAATGGAGAAGCATTTGTGGGCCCTAAATACTGTGAGCTTTGGGTTCTCCTATGGCCTTGTGATGGCAGAAAGTGAGGAGGAATTAAAGAACCTTTTAATGAGGGTGAAAGAAGAGAGCACAAAATATGGTCTGAAGCTCAACATCAAAAAAAATGAAGATCATGGCCACTGGTCCCATCACCTCCTTGCAAATAGAAGGGGAAGAAATGGAGGCAGTGAGAGATTTTACTTTCTTGAGCTCCATGATCACTGCAGATGGTGACAGCAGCCACAAAATTAAAAGACGCCTGCTTCTTGGGAGAAAAGCGATGACAAACCTAGACAGCATCTTAAAAAGCAGAGACATCACCTTGCCAACAAAGGTCCGTATAGTTAAAGCTATGGTTTTCCCAGGAGTGATGTATGGAAGTGAAAGCTGGACCATAAAGAAGGCTGATTGCCAAAGAATTGATGCTTTTGAATTATGGTGCTGGAGGAGACTCCTGAGAGTCCCATGGACTGCAAGAAGATCAAACCTATCCGTTCTTAAGGAAATCAGCCCTGAGTGCTCACTGGAAGGACAGATCCTGAAGCTGAGGCTCCAATACTTTGGCCACCTCCTGAGAAGAGAAGACTCCCTGGAAAAGACCCTGATGTTGGGAAAGATGGAGGGCACAAGGAGAAGGGGGCGACAGAGGAGGCAGTGGAAGACAGGAGTGCCTGGCGTGCTCTGGTCCATGGGGTCACAAAGAGTCGGACACGACTAAATGACTAAACAGCAACAACAAATGGCCTTATGACAACAGAAGCAATGCTTGCTAGGGCCAAGGCTCCGGCCTTGAACCCGGGATGCTGCTTCTCTGACCTGCTCAGTTGCTGCTGTGGACAATTCTGGGGCTCTCTTTCCTTTTCCTACACTTTTAGCTACTTGACCTGCAGACTGGTCAAGGGCAAAGTAGTGGCAAAGCATCGCTTCCAGCCCAGGTAGGACTGGCAGAGACCCTTGTCCAAAACCCTGGAGAGCTGCTGCCAGCCATTGCATACCCCTCAACTGTCCCAATTTAAGTGGGACATCCCAGAATTACAGAAGCCATCCTGACTTCTGATTCGATCCCAGAATGTCCCTTTTTTTGGTCCGGCGCTCATTTTTTGGTCTTGTGCTTTCGTGGGAATTAGCTGGCTCACACCAAAGTGCTGGACCGAAAGATGCTCATTTTTGGTCTTTTGTGTGAATCGGCTGACTCCTCCGAGAGCTCAGGACCCAAAAACGAGCATCCCGATCTTGTTCAGTGGGATGTAGGAGGGTATGCCATTTTAGGACCAAAGGTCTGGTGGTGTCAGGGACTGGACTGAGGAAGAATGGTGGGAACTGCCCCCGCTCTTCCAGGACCTTCCCGAGAAGAGGAGGACAGTATAGATTTAGAACAGTGGTTTGCAGAAGGCCATAGCTCAGAAGCTGCAGAGGGGAGAAGCTGGGAAATATTGGGAGAGCAGCAGGAAGAAGAAGCACCTGGGAAAAGACAGCTAATAGACTCAGTGTCCCTAGAAAGCCTTCCTGACCCCCATTTCCCAGGACCAGGCGTGCCTTGAGAGTAGTAGAACAGAAAGCTCAGAGGTAGAAGGCACAGATCAGCAGGGGTGATGTAGAATAGGAGAGATGGAGGGGGTGGGACTTTACTTGGAGCAACACCATTATCTAAGAGAGACCACATTCCTTTGTCTCTCTCTGTGAATAGTGAATAAACTACATGGTAATAACTCTTTTTGGCATCCCAATGCCAGTGTGGTGTAGTGGTTAAGAGCGGGGGACTCGTAATCTGGTGAACCGGGTTCGTGTCTCTGTTCCTCCACATGCAGTTGCTGGGTGACCTTGGGCTAGTCACACTTCTTTGAAGTCTCTCAGCTCCACTCACCTCACAGAGTGTTTGTTGTGGGGGAGGAAGGGAAAGGAGAATGTTAGCTGCTTTGAGACTCCTTTGGGTAGTGATAAAGCGGGATATCAAATCCAAACTCCTCCTCCTCATTGTGGAAGGGATAGGATTCCCTGAAGCCTTGACAGGCTCAATATGAGGTGGCCTCCAGTCTTCCATGAGGGGCAGTCATATTATTTGGTCTTGCACAACTGCTAGCATTGCTTCCCTAGGTAATTCTCCAAAATTACCAGTACTTGAGATGGTTGGCTTAGACTCCCACTTTCCCTGTCATGTCATGATGCCAACTTCAAGCAGCAACACCAAAACTGAAGCAGAGGGAGAGGGTCCAGCTAAGTTGAGAGGGTCAGTGGAACATGCTGCACTATACAGAGTCATACCATTGGCCCATCTAGCTCAGGATGTGTCTACATTGATTGACTGCAGCTCTCCAGGGTTTCAGACAATGGTCTCTCCCAGCCCTACCTAGAGTACAGGGAACCAGGCAGAAGGCCTTGCCAGCAGTGGTGCCCTCCCTGTGGAACGCCCTCCCATCAGATGTCAAGGAGATAAATAACTACACAACTTTTAGAAGACATCTGAAGGTAGCCCTGTATCAGGAAGTTTGAATGTTTGAATGTTTGATGTTGTATTATGTTTTTATGTGTTGGAAGCCACCCAGATGGGCAGATAATAATAATAATAATAATAATAATAATAATAATAATAATAATAATAATAATAATAATAATAGTGGCAAAATCTTCCAGGTAGGCCTGGAAGAACATGCATGGTCTGCATTTCTGGCTAGAATTCTTAGTACCTTGAAGTATGCTAGTTTTCCCAAGGCAAAGGTAAAGGACCTCTGACCATTAGGTCCAGTCAGGACCGATTCTGGGGTTGCAGCGCTCATCTTGCTTTATTGGCCAAGGGAGCCGGCATACAGCTTCCGGGTCATGTGGCCAGCATGACTAAGCCGCTTCTGGTGAACCAGAGCAGCGCATGGAAATGCCGTTTGCCTTCCCGCCAGAGTGGTACCTATTTATCTATTTGCACTTTGACATGCTTTCGAACTGCTAGGTTGGCAGGAGCAGGGATTGAGCAACAGAAGCTCACCCCGTTTCAGGATTCGAACCACCGACCTTCTGATTGGCAAGTCCTAGGCTCTGTGGTTTAACCCACAGCGCCACCCAAGTCCCTCAAGCTTATTTATGGAGGAAAGATACATTTGGGGGTCTGACAACTGACATTCCCCCCCCCCCATGTGTAGCAATATACTCTTAGGCCTCATAATGCTGGGATAGTAATGGAAGATGCACCAACATTGACATGCTCTTCACTTGCTGTATTTGGAGTTCTATGGGAGTGGGTGGAGCTGTGGTTTAAAGCACTGAACTTCTTTGGCTTGCAGATCGGAAGGTTGGCGGTTCGAATCCCCGCGACGGGATGAGCTCCCATTGCTCTTTCCCAGCTCCTGCCAACCTAGCATTTGAAAGCACGCCAGTGCAAGTAGATAAATAGGTAGCGCTGTGGTGGAAATGTAAACAGCATTTCCATGTGCTCTGGTTTCCGTCATGGTGTCCGGTTGTGCCAGAAGCAGTTTAGTCCTGCTGGCCACATGACCCGGAAAGCTGTCTGCGGACAAATGCTGGCTCCATCAGCCTGAAAGCGAGACGAACGCCACAACCCCATAGTTGCCTTTGACAGGACTTAACCGTCCAGGGGTCCTTTAACATTATATTATTATTATTATTATTATTATTATTATTATTATTATTATTAGTTCTTTTCCTATAGGAAATTGTCATGGGGAACTGATCAGTAAAGATAACTGATTTTGCTAGGCACTGACCAGGATCCTGCCTTGGCTGAAAAAGGCCTTAAGAATGAAAGTCACTGGGTTGCCAAGGAGGCCGGACAGCGAAAATTTCTTGAAGGGGATAACAATAGTGAACCTATCCTTTACTGATGTGCACTCAGGAAAAAAAACACAAAACATTATACAGTGGTGCCTTGGGTTACAGATGCTTCAGTTTACAGACGCTTCAGGTTACAGACTCTGCTAACCCAGAAATAGTACCTCAGGTTAAGAACTTTGCTTCAGGATGAGAACAGAAATTGGGCTCTGGCGGCGCGGCGGCAGCAGGAGGCCCCATTAGCTAAAGTGGTGCTTCAGGTTAAGAACAGTTTCAGGTTAAGTACGGACCTCCGGAACGAATTAGGTACTTAACCCGAGGTACCACTGTACAATCTAGTAGGCTTTGGCGACACGCTGAATTTCCCTCAACATTGGGGGAGGGGAGCGATTGCATGTGCATGATGTCACACACATGCTGTCAGGAGTTGTTGGAATGCTTTCAATGCTCTTACGCAAATTGCCTCTCCAGGAAATGGCAATTTTGAAAGAGTTGTGGATTTGTTGAAGGCTGTATTTTGCTTCTAACACATACCAATCCTCCTATTAGCTAGTTACTGGGTATGTCAATTCCCTTCTCTCTCACCACTTGCAAAACAAACAAACAAACAAACAAACAAACAAACAAACAAACAAACAAACAGGCCCTAGCTGTATTCGATTGATTATTTATATCATTAATTTATTTTGATCTTTATTATCCATTGATTAACCAAGTCCTCCGAGGGGGTTCATAAAAAACAATGAAATAGGCAACTGTAAAAAGTAAAAACAATGCATTTATTCCTACATTGCAGGGAGTTGGACTAGATGACCCTTGGTGCCCATTCTCACGCTGCAATTCTAAGATTCCATGAATGCATTCAGCACGAAGAGCCACACAAAACCCAACACGTGGTCTGAAATAAATCCAAAACAGCTCCCAAGTTCCAAGGACTAACATACAAAAATAAATAAATAATGGTCCTCAAACCTTGTTTTTTTAATTCTCTCTTTACCTGGTGCTGAGAGGTTTTACCTAGGTGTGCTGTTCCCGAGGGTTAACCGTGCAGCAAGGTCCGAGTCCAGTCTGAGGTCGAGGGTGCGGTATGGAGGCTGCCCGTCAAAGCTGAAACTGGGTCCAAGGCAGGGAGTCGGATGAGGTCAGGAACTCTGGTAGAAGAGCAGGAGAGGGTGCAGACAGGAACCGGCTAGCAACAATGTTGCTCCTGCAACCTGGGACTGGGGCTGGCTGGCTTTTATCTGCCCCGAGACATAGGGCGGCCCCGATCCTCAGGTGACTTGCCTCTCCTGGCCTGGAGGCCAGCACTCCTCCTGCGAGAACTTAGTTCCCTCCGCCTCTCTGCCCTGAGGCTCTGCAGCTCAGGAGAGGCTGGAGGGTTACCGGACCCAGAGGCAACCTCAGCTTCCCCTGACGGGGCTGAGAGTGGAGCACCTGCAGGCAATGGGTCCTCCATCACCTCAGGAGCCAGAGCAGACTCAGCTGGTGCCTGCACCTGAGGATCCAGCACAGGTGAGGACCCTTCAGGCTCAGACCTCAGCTCCGGCTCAGCTGGTTCTGGAGGCGGGGACTCCTGTGCAGGCTGGGATCCCTCAGGTTCAGCCTCCGAGTCCAAATCCCAGGCCGTCACACCAGGTGTGAAATAAACCTCACTGGGGTGGGTTATTCCCTTCCCCATTGTTAAGCTTAGTGTTAAATATTTTTAGGTCTCTTTGTCTCTGAGTTCACTCACTTTTTAATGGGGTGTCCACATGAGCCCATCACCCAATCCTTGTCATCCTAGTTTCCTCCAGTGTTTCCCCCCTGGTTTTTCTAAGACTGCAGAAAGACCTTCCGCCCCCAGAAGCACAGAAAAATAACACATCTCCAAGAATACAAGGCCCTTAGCACTACTATTCCATCTCTTTAAAGGGCAGGGTTTTGATATGTACAGTGGTACCTCAGGTTAAGTACTTAATTCATTCTGGAGGCCCATTCTTAACCTGAAACTGTTCTTAAGCTGAAGCACCACTTTAGCTAATGGGGCCTCCTCCTGCTGCCGTGCCGCCGGAGCACGATTTCTGTTCTCATCCTGAAGCAAAGTTCTTAACCTGAAGCACTATTTCTGGGTTAGAAGAGTGTGTAACCTGAAGCGTATGTAACCTGAGGTACCACTGTATTAGGAAAATGAACCTTATACATCAGCACACATTTATTATACAATATGCAGCGAGCGTCATTTCATTCGCCCATTGGGCTTTTTAATTGATCTTTTAATAATCACTGAAACACCTTCCCATGTATATTTCTAATGAAACAACGGGATGCTTTAAGAATAATAGCAACAACAGTGTAATTTATTAATATACAACCAACTTGTACATTTCAATGTTATAAGCACTACAAAAACTAACCTTTTAGCCTCATGGCATTGAAGTACTATACCTTTCTTTCATTAACACCTGGCTTTCTCTCTATCCATTTATCGCCAGAGAAGTGTCTTAGCAATAATCAAAAGACGGGTTTCCGAAAATAAAACAGAGTCGTAAAATGGCGCTACCGGAAGGGTTGTAGTAAACATGTGCTGAGACTCAAATGGCCCAAAGCACAGGTGGCTTGTCAGGCCCCCTAGTGTGGATGGTACAGGGAGCAGGGAGCACACAGAGGAAAATTGCAAATACACCTAACAGTATAATAATAATAATAATAATAATAATAATAATAATAATAATAATAATAATTTATTTATACCACACCCATCTGGCTGAGTTTCCCCAGCCACTCTGGGCAGCTCCCAACAGAATATTAAAAACACAATACAACATCAAACATTAAAAACTTCCCTAAACAGGGCTGCCTTCAGATGCCTTCTAAAAGCCTGGTAGTTGTTGTTCTCTTTGACATCTGGTGGGAGGATGTTCCACAGGGAAGGCGCCACTACCGAGAAGGCCCTCTGCCTGGTTCCCTGTAACCTCACTTCTCACAGGGAGGGAACCGCCAGAAGGCCCTCGGAGCTGGACCTCAGTGTCTAGGCTGAACAATGGGAGTGGAGATGCTCCTTCAGGTATACTGGACCGAGGCCGTTTAGGGCTTTAAAAGGTCAGCACCAACACTTTGAATTGTGCTCAGAAACGTACTAGGAGCCATGTAGGTCTTTCAGGACTGGTGTTAAATGGTCTTGGTGGCCACTCCCAGTATGGAAAGGAGGGCTGTGTTGATGCTCTGAGCAGTCTTTATAAGGTGAATGAGAGCTCTTTTCATTTACTTCAAATGTCTTTTAGAACTACAATGGTCCCTCATGTGATCACTTGATCGCCCAAGGAAGCCCCACCAGGCTGGAGTCTTGTGTGTCAAGAGTCATCCACAGCTGCTGAGATTTAGCAGGTCTCATCCCTGTGTTTTGAAAGATCTTGAAGGTCTCACCCCCCATGGCCTGTATTCAAAAATTACCCTGGGCCTCATCTTTTCATTCTTTGGTTGTGTTTTTATTTTTAGAGTGTTCATGGGTTGAATATATATATATATATATATATGGTTTTTCATAATATTTATATGCAACATATATAACCATTCAAAGAAAATAAAAAATAAAACAAAAAGTTCCTTGAACCTTTGAACCTCCCTCCTTTCCTCCATGCGTTCTAATTCAATCTTTCATTTCTGCACCTTTTACTGTAATCTATATAGTAAATATCCATCGTTTCCAAATTTCATGTTACTTTACAAGTGTCATTGTATTCCTGCTAATGAATTCAACTGTTTACAGTGGTCTCTCAAATACATTGGTACCTTGGGTTACATACGCTTCAGGTTACAGACTCCGCTAACCCAGAAATAGTACCTCGGGTTAAGAACTTTGCTGCGGGATGAGAACAGAAATCACGCTGCAGCAGCACGGCAGCAGCGGGAGGCCCCATTAGCTGAAGTGGTGCTTCAGGTTAAGAACAGTTTCAGGTTTAGAACAGACCTCTGGAACAAATTAAGTCCTTAACCCGAGGTACCACTGTATGTTAGAAAGTTATTCCAGTCTTTCACAAATATTTGGTCTTCCTGGTTTCTAATCTTCCCCATCATACTTGCCATTTTGGCATATTCCATCAACTTGGTCTGCCACTCTTCTCTGATCAGTACTTTTCCTTCTTTCCATCTCTGGGCTAAGAGCATCCTTGCTGCTGTCGTTGCATACATAAACAGCCTTTTCTTTTCTTTGGATAGTTCTGCAGCTATAATCCCTAACAAAAATGCTTCTGTTTTTTTAGCAAACGTTATCTTGAACACTGTGGGTCATGACTCTTCTGTACTTCTGACCTTTCATCAGCAGGAACCCACAAGGTTGCACGAGTATCAGCACTTTGGATAGCTCCAAGTACCCAACTTGCTCCAACAAAATCTATAGGTTGACTGAGGCCTTGTAAGTTTGGTCACCCCTCCAAGAGCCAGTGTGGTGTAGTGGTTAAGAGCGGTAGACTTGTAATCTGGTGAACTGGGTTCGTGTCTCCGCTCCTCCACATGCAGCTGCTGGGTGACCTTGGGCTCGTCACACTTCTCTGAAGTCTCTCAGCCCCACTCACCTCACAGAGTGTTTGTTGTGGGGGAGAAAGGGAAAGGAGAATTTTAGCCTCTTTGAGACTCTTTCGGGTAGTGATAAAACAGGATATCAAATCCAAACTCTTCTTCTTCCAAAACTCCATCACCACTGCCTGAGAGGTGTGACTTCTTCAAAGGACATCCGCATAGCCTGAAGGCAAGTGGTTTCCTTCCTCTTGGTGGCCTCTTCCCTGGTGTACTGTACCTTGTGCATTGCTGGGAAGAATGTTGTGGGATGGGAAGTTATAGATCCTCAGGTGGGTCGTCTTTGAGACAGGGGGAAGGATCTGTGGGGATCCCAGCTCAAGTTTGCAGGTTCATCACCATCAGCCTCAGGTTCAGTATTAGAAATTGGATTCAATTACTGACGGAAGTAAAGAGTTGTTTTCTGCTGCTCCAGAGAAGCGGACACGGAGCAATGGATCCAAACTACAAGAAAGAAGATTCCACCTAAACATTAGGAAGAACTTCCTGACAGTAAGAGCTGTTTGACAGTGGAATTTGCTGCCAAGGAGTGTGGTGGAGTCTCCTCCTTTGGAGGTCTTTAAGCAGAGGCTTGACAACCATATGTTGTCAAGGACACTGCAATCTCCTCTGTTTGAGGAGGTTGAGACCAGGATACCTGCAGATTTTTGTGTGCAAATAGCTCATAAGCTGTGGCCCTTGCTACCCTACCTCTTGGTCCTCAGTTGGGATGCATCTCTCTCCCCTTAGTGCAGAAGTATCCTGTTATTAATTTATTTTCTCATATATTTTATTGTTTTCACTTCTTTATGCAAGAACAACAACTGGCAAACAGCAATCCCACGTCTAGCAGAAGGAACAACTGTCCTTTGAATTACATTAAACTTTTGAGTCATTTCAATTTTTAAACAAAGGTCTCATTCCACATGTCATATGTCAGCAGAGGCTTGCAGTGATGTTCTATCAATGTAGCATATGCAATAAAACCATGCCTGATTGGTTGAGAAGTAGCGAGTTTGTTTTTGTCTGTTCAGCTCCCTCAAACATGGGATGTAAGTCCTAAATTTGTGAGGATCCAGAGCTCAAACACTTACTTATTATTAAAGCCCTATACAGTGTAAAGCCCTATACAGCTTAGCACCCTCGTACCTACAGGGCCGCCTCTCCTGGTATGCCCCACAGAGGACCTTATGGTCTTCAAACAAAAGCATCTTGCAGGTTAGGCTGGCCTCAACCAGAGCCAGGGCTTTTTTGACTGTGGCTCCAATCTGGTGGAACGCTCTGTCACAAGAGACTAGGGCCCTGCGGGATTTGACATCTTTCCACAGGGCCTGCAAGACAGAGCTGTTCCACCAGGCCTTTGGCCAAGGCACAGTCTGACCCTCTCCTTTGGTGATCCTCACAGAACTCTAGCCCAATGGTTGCCATCAATTTGATTTGAACTGATTTTATAATGAATTGATTTTAGAATGCTATATTATTTCACTGTTGTTAGCCGCTCTGAGCCCGGCTTCAGCTGGGGAAGGCGGGATATAAATAAAATTTTATTATTATTATCAATGAAACTTACAAACATATTCAGGGTGACTTATAACAGAATCTGAAAATCTAGTGCTGTAACTTGTCGTCCAGCATCTCAAAAGTTTTCTTCCCTTGTGAAAAAGGCTTCCATTTTTCTGCCTTATTCTCAAGTCATTGCAAAATGTATTTAGATTTTTTTTTTGGGGGGGGGAGAGGGTCTAATTTATGTGGGTCTTTCCCTCCCTCACATTAAATATTACTCCAGCATTCTGAAACCTATCTGGCTATCTGGGTTTCCAGATCTGTAAAAGCTCCATAAGAGGAGTTACCTCATGATGTTTTCCCCTTGGATTTAATTGAAGTGGAAGAAGACCCCTTGTGAGGTAATATGCAGAAAGGAAGAAGGGGCACTCACATAGCACAACAACAAAAACTGCCCCTGACTCATGAGGATTTCATCGAAATGTTCAACACCCTTTGATAATTTTTGAACGCAGTTTCTTTTCTCGCTAACTGGTGGAGAGCAGTTTAAAATAAAATGTGGGAAAGTTTTGGCACAGCATTATTTTTAAATATAATAACTAATGCAAACCAAAAAAAAAAAAGTTAGCAACAGCAAATCTATTTTTTTTTAAAGCAGCATGAAAACGATGTGTGAGGCAGAATAAAACAGACCAACAAAATGTCAAAGCAAACCTAAAAGTAAAAAGAGGGGATTGGCTGGCCCTGAAATTAAGTCCAGGTAGGCATGTCAAAGTGCAAGTAGATAAATAGGTACCACTCCGGTGGGAAGGTAAACGGCATTTCTGTGTGCTGCTCCGGTTTTCCTAGAAGCGGCTTAGTCATGCTGGCCACATGACCCGGAAGCTGTACGCCGGCTTCCTCGGCCAGTAAAGCGAGATGAGCTTTGCAACCCTAGAGTCGTCCGTGACTGGAGCTAATGGTTAGGGGTCCCTTTACCTTTACCTTTAGGCACCAAGTAAATTTTCCCATGAAAGAAATTTCAAAGCTGGGGTTCCACCACTGAAAAGGCCCTGTCCTAGTAACCAATTGCCATGCCTTAGACCAGGCTTCTTCAACCTCGGCCCTCCAGATGTTTTTGGCCTACAACTCCCATGATCCCTAGCTGGCAGGACCAGTGGTCAGGGATGATGGGAATTGTAGTCTCAAAACACTTGGAGTGCCATGGTTGAGGATGCCTGCCTTAGACCACAAGGGATTCTAGTGAAGGGTTTCTGGTGATGATCTTAAAGCATGGGCAGGCAATCCTCTAGATACCCTAGCCCCAAGCTGTGAAGGGCTTTAAAGGTCAACACCAGCATTTTGGCTTGGATCGGCAAATGGACCAGGTGTGGTGCAGTTGGTGGAGCACCAGCATAATTTATGCTCACAACTCCTAATACCACTTAGTGGATAAGTAGCTGTATTCTGAGCAAACTGCAGTTTCTAGACCATTCAAACCAGGAGGAGCATGGATAAATGAGGCCAGACTCCCTCTGTCCAGATGAACTAACCCAGGTGATAAAAGATGCTCCACGCCTTGGGGAAAACCTTCAAGGAACACCCCCAAGCCACAAACGTGTTCCTTCAGAAGGAGTATAGCTCATTCAAACAAGAGAATTAGCAATTGCCTGGATAGACGAACCACTTGCTTAGCAGCCCTTTCACCTTAACTGAAATGAGCCTCAGTTTGTTGACCGCCATGTTGTCGCCATGATCAAGCACCAGTTTTGCACTTTCACTTCGCCACCTGAAGTAGATGAAAAAGAGGAATCAGTCTCACTGACATACTGATTACTCCCCACCCCAAACCCTGCAGTGACTTCATTCCACAGTTTCATATAGGTGATAAAAAGCACAGAGGACAAGACCACTGGAGGACCCCCACATAACGATCCCTGGTAACCAACAGGCTAACCAGCAGTAAGCAGTCTCCCGTCAGTTCAAGATAGCTGTGTATACAGAAACAAACATACAGAGCGGAGCTTCACACTCCCTCAAAGCGACAATAGATGTTGTAATCTGAGACTTCCGGGGTGGCGCCATCGGTAATGGCGGATTCCCTCTGATCCGGAGGGACTGGCTCCACGGAAAACGGGTCTGTTCCGCTACGGCGAAGCGGGGACCCTTTAAAAAATCACAGGCGGATGAAGCCTGTGACCATGGGATTCGGCGGGCACCTTTCGCGCCCCCCAATTCATAAAGGAACCCAATTACGGGCGAAGAGGGGCTAGTGGCGCGGTGCTGAGAGTCAACTGCTTCTTCCGTGGAGCGAAGTCACACACAGCCGTTGCCGGAGAGCGCTACCTTTTTCCTGGGACAATTTGGCTACAAAAACAACTACCCGTGAGCAGATCAAATTTGGACAATTGGACTTATACAACGATCTGTGAGTAGAACGGAAAATTGGATTAAGAAATTCCTCTTAATTTGGCACTGAAGTGGGAAGGTCTAAACAGGAAGTCAGCCTTCCGTTTCTTGTAGAAAGATTAAAGCAAAGACATGGCAAACTAGAGTTTAGAAAATTGTTTGTAAGGATCAACTTTCATCATCTAAAACTACTGAACCCCCTTCGGAAGCAGGAGAAGAGGGGGGATTTTTTACAAATTGTTTAAACCTGCAGAAGAGAGTGTAAAGAAAAGTAATTCTCCACCGTCTTGAACCTGGGAGCGGTGTGTCAGGACAGACGTTTTTGGGAAATTCATTGACTATAGACAAATGTTTTTGACAGACAGTTAAAAGAAGAGAAACATAGTGATTCCGTTGTTCTCTTTCGCATTTTAAAGGAACAAATATTGACAAAATATCTGAAAAAGGAAACTTTGTTGTTAGATCTGCTGTTAAAAAAGAAAAAAGAAAAAGAAAAGAGATTGATACAAATAGAAGTTCTTCCCCTAGAGGGAGCTTGTGAAACTGTTATTAAATTTGAACTGGGGAGCTTCGCAGCTGCAAACAGATTAAGATCGTGGGAACAGACTTCTGACCTTGCATAACAATGCATAACAGACTTCTGACCTTGCATAACAATGCATAACAATGTATTCAGAGGCTCTGGTGCGTGCTTTCTGCAAGACAAGTGATTTATTGGAACAGTTACATGAGAAGACGGATTTGATGACTGTTACGATTAGAAATTTTGGACAGGTAGTGGGTATCTATATAGAGCCCACCCAGGAATCAACTCAGGAGTGTGCTCTGACAGATCAGATGAGGGAGGAGGTTGTTGCTGGACCTCGGGTGGCAGAGATGGAGGGAGCTGTGTTCCAGCAGGAACATGAGTTGTTGGATCTGACAAAAAACTTGGAAAAAGCCAGATTTGGAGAGAGAGAGTTTTGTTTGCCTTGGAGATGGGAGGCTGGATAGACCCCCCCTATGCAGGGATGTCTTGACTTTTCAAGTCTGGCAATGGGCCATGAGGAGTTTGGGGTTGTGGGGGTCCTCAACTCTGGAGGGACCTTGAAACATGCTCTTAAATACCACATGGAGTTCAGTGTGGACTATGGAAAAGGGGCTGATCTGTTGAGAAGGGACAAAAATACTGTCAAGTTGGAGTTTCCACGAGTGAAAGGACCAGGAGACAAAGTAAAGTACAGGTATAAATATGAAGAAGATAAGCGGAAGGGACATGGAAGAGACTTAAGGGCCTCGGACATAAGATTACCAGGTTAATGAACTAGATGGATGGGATAGAAAGGACTGACAAAACCCGGGACCAGGAGGAAGAGACGTTGGATGAAGATTGGAAGAAAGTTTTAAATATTTTTTATTTAGGATTGTTTTGTAAAATTAATGAGTATTAGAAAAATGTTGGAACGAAATTATTTGGCTTTAGCAGAAATGTTAAAAAGAACTATGCAAGAATATGTTATGGTTATGAGAAATTGGTATAAATAAGATTTAAGTTTTAAGTTTTAGGGTTTTTTATAGTAAGATAAGGTTAAAATAGATTAAGGTAATTTAATGACAGAATATTATGAAAAATGGAAAGGATTTGCTGCGATAATTAATAACTAGAATACAAAAAAGGGAGGTGTGAGGAGGTCGATGAAATAAGGTAATGACAGTTAAGGATTTGGGAATATTGGATCTGTTTTTAAATTTTTGTGGTTTACTTTTGTTTTTTGATTTTGATGTGTTATGTGTTTTGGTTTTGCTTTTTGATTTTGATTTTTATCGATTTGTATTGTTTGATTGCTGTTTGTTTTTCCCTTGTTTTTTTTCCTTTCTTCTTTGTCTCTTTGTTTTTTTCTGATTTTAAAATGCTTAATAAATATCATTAAAAAAAAAAAGATGTTGAAATCTGAATCAGAGTTCTGCCTCCAACAGGAATGGCACCAGAACTTCGTATTTCCACCCCTCCGCTTCCGCTGCTTTTTGCGGCGTTCCCAACTTTGAGGTTGAGGACTGGGAGCTTGGAATGGTCCTTCTCCACTCTCAGTGGATAGAGTTTCTGAGCCTCTCTTATCTGTTTCTACCTTGTGAAGTGAGGGCCTTTGACTGTCAGCTTTGGAATCTAGCTCTTCTCCTTCATCAGAAAAGTCAGTTTAACCCTGAAGTTTAACTCTTCTGCCTCATCAGAAGAGCCAGCCTCTTGTCCACTTCCTGGGGCTAACCCTTCTGCTGGGTCCTGGGGGGCCACCTTCCTGACACCCCATAGCATCAGCGCCAAGTGGTCCCTCTGCACCTCCTTCTGGAATTGACCACCCAAGTAGGTTCAAAACCACTGTGAAACAATGCCTCTACTTCCAAATCTAGACAGCCTATTCAGAAAGGTATCTGAAAGCCACTGAGAAATCCAGGGTCACCCTCCCCCTTGCATAAGCCATCCATCAGAGTAACCAAGGAAGACTAGACCTGAAGTAAGACCCCTACTGCTTTTTAACACATCAGGTGATGGCAGTCATTGATTCTTTGGGGATAGATTCGGTCCCAGCAGTATAACCGGAGCAACAAGATATATTCATCTAATCTGGTTTTGCCAATTGACCCCCTGGGGTACAAGGTTAAGGAGAAGGCAAGGAACTCTCCAAAAGACCCCAGAGATGTTACTGCCATATTACACTTGAGGTTCCGGAGAAATGAAAACTGACTCTGCCCACCTTCTCTGGGACTGACATATCAACAGCTGTCTGTGCCAATAAGGAGTTAAATGAGAATAAATAATGTGTTGGTGCAGCAGAGAGAGAAAGAGAGAGGTAACTCATCTGGAATCTGAATACCCTCCAGGGAGTTAATCAATGTGCATTTAAAAAAGAGTGTGGATTAGGGTTTTGTGTGTGTGTGGACCAGTCCTGTACAGTTTAGAGACCTATTTCCCCCCTCTCAGTTTCCCCATCATGGTAATAATGCCTTCAGGAATGCATAAGACTCAGGCAGCTATCATCTGTGGTTTATGGGAACGGCACTATAATATGCAAAACCAGCCTCAGACCTTCAGCATAATCTCCTCTTTTCTCTCTCTGACTGAGCAGCTTTAAAAGCTGCAGGTCCTCAAGGGCCGAGAAGGAAATAAACTTTTCAGGCTCCTTTTATTTTCCATGCCCATAAGGAACCCGAGGAATAAATGAATCATGAATGCTCTGATGATGAAACCATTTATATAATTCTGCCTGTGGAGATGGACCCCGGAAGATACATGAGAAGAGGACATCCTCAGCAGTTGGGGGGAGGGGAGTGCCCATCCTTTCCTACTTGCTGCTAGGTAAGTGGGACTTGGTCTGGTACAGAAGCAGAGGTGGATTTTCAACATCGAAAGGGTTGGTGTTGGGAGATAAAGGTAAAGGGACCCCTGACCGTTAGGTCCAGTCATGGCCAACTCTGGGGTATTGGCGCTCATCTTGCTTTATTGGCTGAGGGAGCCGGCGTACAGCTTCCGGGTCATGTGGCCAGCATGACTAAGCCGCTTCTGGTGAACCAGAGCAGAGCACAGAAATGCTGTTTACCTTCCCGCCGGAGTGGTACCTATTTATCTACTTGCACTTTGACTGCTAGGTTGGCAGGAGCAAGGACTGAGCAATGGGAGCTCACCCTGTCCCGGGGATTCGAAACGCAAACCTTCTGATCTGCACACTTTCTCCTTATCTCCATGGGTATCTCAGATGTTGGAAAGAGCCCACAGGGGGCTGATTGACCCAAGAATGGCTGGTCAATTAAAGTGGGTTTTTAAATTTCATTTTATGCCATCGCCCCAAGCAATTGAAATGAGCTCATACTGCTTCACACATGTTTCAGTGGGCACCATGCCCCCTAATAATCTGATACAATTCCATGGCAAACAATAGCGGGCCAAATCCTCAGCTGCCATAGCTGTGTGTTAAAGAGGAACGATCACTCACATGGGGGTTAGTTAGCATTTCTGGGGGGAAAATATTATTATTTATTAAATTTATATATTGCCCTAGATCAGAGGATCTCAGGGCAGAAATAGCTCAGATGATCATTCTGGCGTACACAATGCCACTATTTTGGCGCCACTTATCCATCTCAGGGGTGATGGGCTGTGGGCAGTTCTGAAACTGCAGGCTCTGAAATGGTTTCTTTCTTCTGGGCCAGATGGCAAACCTTGAATGGAGCAAGTCTACAGGTAGATTCTTGGTAGAAGCCTGGGTAGCTCAGTGGGTGAGAGCACAGTGCTGGTATTGCCAAGGCTGCAGGTTCAATCGCTGTATGGGATAGCTGCAAAAGATTCCTACATTGCAGGGGTTGGACCAAATGATCCACAGGGTCCCATCCAGCTCTACAATTCTACAATTTCTACTCTGCGGAGGTCTTCTGACGCATTACAGGAACAGCCTTGTGGGACCAGATTGGTGGGTGTCTTTCTTGTTCACCTCCAAAGCCCTACAGCTTTGCTATATGGAAGCTGGGGGGAAGAATAAAAGGTAAAGGGACCCCTGACCATTAGGTCCAGTCTTGACCGACTCTGGGGTTGTGGTGCTCATCTCGCTTTACTGGCTCAGGGAGCCGGCATTTGTCTGCAGACAGTTTTTCCGGGTCATGTGGCCAGCATGACTAAGCCGCTTCTGGCGAAACCAGAGCAGTGCATGGAAACACCGTTTACCTTCCCACTGGTAAAGGTAAAGGGACCTGTGACCATTAGGTCCAGTCATGGCCGACTCTGGGGTTGCAGCGCTCATCTCGCTTTATTAGCCAGCATACAGCTTCCAGGTCATGTGGTCAGCATGACAAAGCCACTTCTGGCGAACCAGAGCAGCGCATGGAAACGCCGTTTACCTTCCCGTCGGAGCGGTACCTATTTATCTACTTGCACTTTGACATGCTTTCGAACTGCTAGGTTGGCAGGAGAGGGACTGAGCAATGGGAGCTCACCCCGTCGCGGGGATTCGAACCGCCGACCTTCTGATCAGCAAGTCCTAGGCTATGTGGTTTAACCCACAGCGCCACCTGCGTCCCTCATGGGGGAAGAATACATAGCCACAAACTCTTTGGGAATAAATCTTTTCGGGGCAGAAAGGTGCGGAGCAGGGGAGCAATGGCAGAAAAAGGCCTCAAGAGCCTCCAGTGCCAACAAGGAATACCTACTTTCTAAGGCCACTCAATGAACCTGCACTGTCGCCACCAGCCTTAGCTCTGCACCCTCTTTTCAAAGCTCTGGGAGCTCCCAGGTGCCCTTGCTTGGGCATCCCTGTTTCTGCCGCCGCCTCTTCTCTGCCATAACTCCTTGTACTTAATTTGATTCTTATTAATGTGAGCAGCTTGGGTCCTGGTAAATCAGCCTTGAGCCCATGAGGGAGGGGGCTGGGATGGGTTTCCTCACCAGACAACAAGGCCAATCAACCCTTTATAATTGAGCATGAATGGGCTCTGAGAGGGGCGTCTCTCTTTGGGGAGCAGGCTCAGCTGGCAACCCAGGGGAATGTGGTCCTATTGAAACCATACTTCATTGCCATGGAGAATTATAACTGTTCTTTGCTTAGGGGAGGCAAATGAGGAGGGGCTATTAAAAGGAAATAAAATACCCTCTTTACCCCTGGGGGGAAGCAAGCTGGAAGCTGTGCCCTGGTTTAACCCCTGCAAGAAAGTTTCCCTTACAACTGAGCTGTGTCTTCCTGCAGAGAAGATTAAACATGCTATCTATCTATCATCTATCTATCTATCATCTATCTATCTATCTATCATCTATCTATCTATCTATCTATCTATCTATCTATCTATCTATCTATCATCTATCTATCTATCATCTATCTATCTATCTATCTATCTATCTATCTATCTATCTATCATCTATCATCTATCATCTATCTCTATCTATCATCTATCTATCATCTATTTATCTATAACTATCTATCTATCATCTCCAGGGTTTGTGAAGAGGAGACAATGTCTCAGGGAACAACTTCGGGAACTTTGCTAGAAAAGCCAGAGACCACTCAAGAGACGGAATAAAATCACCTTGGATCGATGTGTGTGTGCTTTTTCCCTAGCAAAATGAAGAATCCATTCATTTCAAATGCATTGCCCATGTGGAAACAAGAGAAAGCTACATTTCCCACAGTCCTTTGCATGCAGATGCAGACACACAACGTATCTCCCCAACCTGAACATTTGGCTTGTTGACATTCACATATCTCTATACCTATAGGAGATGAAATGAGAAAGGGGAGACACGAGCGTGCTTTTCACATATCTGAAATGATGCCAATATTGATGTGGAGAAGAAAAGTTTATTGGGGCCTCCGAGGGAAACAGCAACAGCGATGACTTCTGATTTCATAAAACAGAGTTAGGCAGAGCATTACGAAAATGTTTCTGACATGATATTACATTGTACTAGTGTTTCTAAGGTCCGTATAGTTAAAGCTATGGTTTTCCCAGTAGTGATGTATGGAAGTGAGAGCTGGACCATAAAGAAGGCTGATCGCTGAAGAATTGATACTTTTGAATTCTGGTGTTGGAGGAGACTCTTGAGAGTCCCATGGACTGCAAGAAGATCAAACCTATCCATTTTGAAGGAAATCAGCCCTGAGTGCTCACTGGAAGGACAGATTGTGAAGCTGAGGCTCCAATACTTTGGCCACCTCATGAGAAGAGAAGACTCCCGGGAAAAGACCCTGATGTTGGGAAAGATGGAGGGCACAAGGAGAAGGGGACAACAAGGACGAGGTGGTTGGACAGTGTTCTTGAAGCTACCAGCATGAGTTTGACCAAACTGCGGGAGGCAGTGGAAGACAGGAGTGCCTGGCGTGCTCTGGTCCATGGGGTCACGAAGAGTCGGACATGACTAAACGACTAAACAACAACGAAGTATTTCTATCAGAAGTCCATATGCAGCTCTTCAACCTGGAAATCACATCTGGACATTACTCACCACATCCATCACTGGGGAGGGCAGATTTCAGGAGCAATAATGAGCCAGAGAGACTAGTGTGGGGTAAAGATGGCCACAACCAGGGCTGCCCCCCCCGAAGATAAATAGGCATCAGAATTCATCATGAAGTTGTTACAGGAAGTGGTTGGGCAAATTTGGGCTGCCCTGAACAGATGCCTGTTTGACAACAGCCACATTCACTGCCCGCGGAGGTGCTAAAAACTATGGCAAGCTGTCTCTCTAGCTGGTTTGGGGGTCAGCCATGGTTCTGGTGCAAGTCAAATAAATGCCCCCCCCCACTTCCAGTACCACTTGACCCACTGTAGTACTGTGGCCACATCCCACTCTGGTGACCCCACCCCCTCTAGCCTGCAGGCAGCGTGTTGTTGTTTAGTTGCTTAGTCGTGTTCAACTCTTCGTGACCCCATGGACCAGAGCATGCCAGTCACTCCTGTCTTCCACTGCCTCCCGCAGTTTGGTCAGACTCATGCTGGTAGCTTCGAGAACACTGTCCAACCATCTCGTCCTCTGTCGTCCCCTTCTCCTTGTGCCCTCCATCTTTCCCAACATCAGGGTCTTTTCCAGGGAGTCTTCTCTTCTCATGAAGTGGCCAAAGTATTGGAGCCTCAGCTTCAGGATCTGTCCTTCCAGTGAGCACTCAGGGCTGATTTCCTTCGGAATGCATAGGTTTGATCTTCTTGCAGTCCATGGGACTCTCAAGAGTCCCCTCCTCAAAAGCATCCATTCTCTGGCGGTCAGCCTTCTTTATGGTCCAGCTCTAGCGTTATCAGCCTGGCCACAGGAATCACTGTGTGATCCGCTCAGGTATCCTTTTCTCTGCCTGTGGAAAGCTGCCGCCTCCTGCCTCCTAGAAGTCTTCAGGCCTAGCTGAGCTGAAGAATCGTCTGACTCCCCAGCCACAGTCTCTCATTAGAAAGAAATTAAAAGCCACTCAATTTTGGCTAATATCCCTCTGTAGGCCCTTAACTCCACCTGTGACTAACCCATCCATAATAGCTCTGTTTTAGTAGCTCGGGCTGATGTATCCTCAATTAATTTGGGAGGAGAATGGCATCTCTCTTTGTCTCCCTGCCTCTCTCTGACGTCTATTTCATCGGCTGCAACCCCAACCCCATTTGACATTTCCTTCTCCCCCTTTTCCTCTCCTCCCAGGACTTTCTTCCTGCTTTCTCATTTATGCTTCAGGTCTTTTCCATTATAGGTGCCCCCCTTTCCCAGCAAAGTCTTTTTCATCTCGCGACTGCGACCATTTGCATTGCCGCCCTCATGCAACAACCCACACGATCTCCTTTTCACTCCTGCTGTAGCATTTATCCCCCCCATTTTGCACTTCCTTACCCCTTTCTCTGCATTAATCCCCCCCCCTCTTTCCCCACCGCAACCTGCCCTCTTCCCCCTCTCCTTCCCCCTCTCCTTTTTCTCAGCCTGGACCTCGAACGCCCTCCCTTCCCCCCTCGCCTACCCCCTTCCCTCATCTTGATTATTATTAATGATAAAAGCTAAAACATCACATCAGTAATTTCTGAGTGAGTTTTGCAATGAAGCCGGGGCCTTCATGGCCCCTCCCGAGTCCCACAAATTTTACTTTTGCAATTTCACGCCTTTGGTTATTATCACGCTGCTTCGTCCCTGCTCGGCCTCTCCATGCCCCTCCCCCCTTCTCTGGAGAGAGTACTTAAACTTGTTTTCATTCCCTTATTCTTTATTTTTTTTAATGTCCACTCTCTCTGGAGCCAGTAATGTTCCTCCACTTTTTTCTCTCCCATTTTCTGTTAATTCTGCGCCATCTGCCTTAGCATCTGTTAAAAATAAAATTTCCCTCACAATGAGAAGCCCTCGCTGCCTTCCTTCCCGGCTCCCGATATTTCTTACCACAGTTCTCAGAAACTCCTTCTCTCCTGGGGTAACTTTAGCTCCCTAGACCCAGTTCCCCACACTGCCTTAAACTGCCTCTAAGGGGGGTTTCGAGCAAGAAGCTCCACAAAACGAGGGCACTGGAAACTCGGCAGCCCTTATTGCCTTTTATGATGGCACCTCATGCCAGTGCTTGCTGCTCGGGAGGGCCTTGCATCAGCCGAAAGGAGCACAAAGTGATAAATCCAGAAGAGAAGGCTGGATTGTTTTCATTATTCATTTATCCACAGGGAGAGGAAGAAGGAGTATGCACTGAAACCTAAAGGATTAGTACTTCCTCACTTCTAGCTACAAAAGCCTTGCCAGAGACATCTACATCCAAAGGCCAGGACATGCCACTGCATGACTTACGGTCCAAACAAGAAGATGAAAACCTTTTTCTTTTTTTTCTAGCATGCAACAGCTCCAACCAGACCCTCCAAGTGTCCCTATTTTCCAGGGACAGTCCCAGAATTACAGAAGCCGTCCAGTTTTCTGACTTGGTCCTATAATGTCCCACTTGTCCTTATTTTCACATGAGAAATGTTGGAAGGTATGGAGTTATGTGACCTGTGAGTCAAGGAGAAAAGTAATGATACAACCTTTAGAAGACATCTGAAGGAAGCCCTCTATAGGAAAGTTTTTTATGTTTAATGTTTTATTATGTTTTTATATATGTTGGAAGCTGCCCAGAGTGGCTGGGACAACCCAGTCATATGGGCGGAGTATAAATAATAAAATAATAATAATAATAATAATAATAATAATAATAATAATAATAATAATAATAATAATAATAAAAAATATGACACCCCTGTTTTCATTAGAGAAATGTTGGAGGGTATGCTTCTAATCTTGCTTTTCTTCAGACAGGAAATGCTCTGGAGGGGAGGAGACAAAAAAATGGGGGGCCAAGGAGGATTAGTTGGTGGGGGAGTGAGAAATGTCCTACCACATGATAAGTTGGGGGAACACCCTGTTCTGTGTCCTGTGTTTCGGCAATGGACATGGGCTTTTCTAAAAATGACTTGTAGCAGTCTGACCCATTGCTGGGAGGAAGGAGGAATAGCTGTGTACAGTCGTACCTTAGAATCTGTTCTGGAAGTTCATTCGACTTCCAAAACGTTTGACTTCCAAGGCGTGGCTTCCGATTGGCTGCAGGAGCTTCCTGCAGCCAATCGGAAGCTGCGGAAGCCCCACCAGACATTTGGCTTCCAAAAGAACGTTCACAAACCGGAGCACACACTCCTGGGTTTGCGGCGTTCAGGAGCCAAAACATTCGACTGTTCATTAACCAAGGTACGACTGTATTTATCAGCTCTTTCTCCAGGTCTCAGGCCATTCCTCAAGCCACACGCTCTTTCCAGCCCAGTGCTGCTCATTCTTCAAATGCTTTTGCCTCGCTCAAATGTTGTTTGTGTTATTGTTGAGTCGTTTAGTCGTGTCCGACTCTTCGTGACCCCCTGGACCAGAGCACGCCAGGCACTCCTGTCTTCCACTGCCTCCCACAGTTTGGTCAAACTCATGCTTCGCAAACACTATCCAACCATCTCGTCCTCTGTCGTCCCCTTCTCCTTGTGCCCTCCATTTTTCCCAATGTTGTTTACAGGACTGCAATGCTGCCTGTTGTGCAAAGGTAAGAGTCACTTGCACCAGGGGCATCATGCCTATAGAGGCAAGTGGCACGGGGCGCCAGGGCGTCAAGTTCTGGAGGGCGCCGGGGAAGAGGCGGAGGCTGGACACGGCGCCTCCCGGCATCAGCTCACCACCCTCGCCCGCCTTGCTGGAGCAGCGCCACGCCCAGAGCCCCTGCCTCTTCGCTGCCAGAGGAGCCACCCTCCAGCCGCTGCTCGCCTCCTCCAGCCACGCAAAGCTGCAGGTTGGCAACTCTGGGAAATGGGGGTGGGAGCACCAGAGGGATCTTCGCACCACAGAGCCGGATATACTTAAGATGGCCCTGACTTGCACTACCCCACCTAATTTTACCTCAGGCCCCACCTGCTGCTGGCAGGTAGAGCCCATGAGCTAATACGTTCTCCCAGTGCCAAATTCAGGCGATGTGGGAGGTTCCATAGCAGAGGGCACAGAGCTGAGGGAGCGCAAAACTGAGAAGATCTATAATTGAGAAGGTCTGTTTGGAGGCACCAACTTTTGTCCTCGCTCAGGGTGACATATTACAAAATATTATCCCAGTCCACCCTGGTTCCTCACTCCTGTGATAAATAGGCAGAGGTTCCAAGAGTACAGGGGCAAGATAATTTACTACCTCAGTATGTACATCATCTGGTCCTAAAGGCACAAACACACACACTCTCTCTCTCCAATATAATATTCAAATATTTTCACAATAACCTTCAAATCACATGATTACATTGACTTCCAACCCTCACCTCCCCAGCGTTATTACTCAGCCCTTTTCTACTGCATTATATCTTTATCTATTAATAAAAGTTTCTCTGTTCCAATTATTTCATCATTTTTCTTCCACTGCTTTTATCTCAAATCCTGCCTGTGATTTCATTTGACTGTAATATAGATAGTCCACAAAAGGCCTCCAATCTTCTATAAAAAGTTTATCTTTTGATCTCTTAATTTTGTGGTCAGCTTTGCCGTTTCTGCATGGTCCATTACTCTCAAAAGCCACTCCTCCTTCGTTGCAACCTTCTCTTCTTTCCATTTCTGTGAATATAATATTCTAGCTGCTGTTGTCACGTACGTAAATAATTTAGTCATCTTCTTTGGAGCCTCTGTGCCTATTATAGCTATAAGGAATGCTTCTGGTCTTTTGGGAATTGACCATTTAAACATTTCCCTCATTCCTGAAGGCACACATTCATTTAAGGTAGCTAGGCTTTTCCTCACGAACTCCTTTCCAACCCTGAACTGCAGACCTCTCTGAAATCCATCTGTCTACACTCAGCTTCCCAGAATATCATCAATTCTGTGCCAAGTTCTGGACACCACAATTCAAGAAGGACACTGACAAACTGGAACGTGTCCAGAGGAGGGCAACCAAAATGGTCAAAGGCCTGGAAACGATGCCTTATGAGGAACGGCTAAGGGAGCTGGGCATGTTTAGCCTGGAGAAGAGGAGGTTAAGGGGTGATATGATAGCCATGTTCAAATATATAAAAGGATGTCATATAGAGGAGGGAGAAAGGTTGTTTCCTGCTGCTCCAGAGAAGCGGACACGGAGCAATGGATCCAAACTACAAGAAAGAAGATTCCACCTAAACATTAGGAAGAACTTCCTGACAGTAAGAGCTGTTCGACAGTGGAAATTGCTGCCAAGGAGTGTGGTGGAGTCTCCTACTTTGGAGGTCTTTAAGCAGAGGCTTGACAACCATATGTCAGGAGTGCTCTGATGGTGTTTCCTGCTTGGCAGGGGGTTGGACTCGATGGCCCTTGTGGTCTCTTCCAACTCTATGATTCTATGAATTCCAGCATCACACAATCCACTTAAATCTCATTGTTAATCTCATTGACAGTTTCCAGTGAGAGCTGACACCCTCATTCTTGCCCAAGCCTGGTCCACAAGGAGGGACACTTGTGGTGTCAGTGGACCACCCATGTTTTGACACCCAAGGCAAAGGGCCTTCAGAGTCCTTCCACATGGGAAAATGAAGATTTTGTTTGAACCCAAAGCTTTGCTATGGCTTTAGCTGGTCTTGCTATGGCTGCGGAAGTGGGAGAACATGGGGCAATGGTGGTATCGCCTCCAAGTCTTTCCTCAGCACTGGTTTTCTTAGAAAACATTTTCCATTGTTTTAATAGAGGAGCTAAACATTTTAGCACACGTCTTGTGTGGAACTTGAGATGGAACTCCACTGCCTGCCCTCCTCAGTTCAACAAAGAACATTTCCTTCCATATTGACCTACCCTTGCTATAACATCAGCAGGTCAAGTAACCATATGAAGTATGTAGGGTGGGAATCCAGGAAAGGGCCTTCTCAGTGGCAACTATCTGTATGTGGCACTCCCTTCCTACAGAGGTACATCTGGTGTAATAATAATAATAATAATAATAATAATAATAATAATACAGTAATTATATTATTATTTGTACCCCGCCCATCTGCCTGGGTTTCTCCAGTCACTCTGGGCAGCTACAAACAGAACACTAAAAACAGAATAAAACTTCAAAAGTTAAAAACTACCCTAAACATCCCTCTGTAGCTGGAAGTGATTTGTTACGACCAGAGGTGGGGAACCTTTGACCCTCTAGATCATGCATCCCCAACCGGCGGCCCTCAATATGTTTTGGCCTACAACATCCATGATCCCTAGCTAACAGGACCAGTGGTCAGGGATGATGGGTTTTGTAGTTCAAAACATCTGGAGGGCCGCAGGTTGGGGATGCCTGCTCTAGATGTTTCTGGATGCCAACTCCTAATCATTGGCTTCATTGGCTGGACTAGCATCCAACAACATCTGGATGGTCCTTAGGCATTTGGAGGAAATGAGACCTGATTGCTGCTGCTATTCAGTCAGAGATTTGTTGTTATGGGTGGAAGTCAGTGTTGCACTGTTCCAAACAGTAAATAATAATAATAATAATAATAATAATAATAATAATAATAATAATTTATTATTTATACCCTGCCCATCTGGCTGGGTTTCCCCAGCCACTCTGGGAGGCTTCCAACAAAACACTAAAATACAATAACCTATTAAACATTAAAAGCTTCCCTAAACAGGGCTGCCTTCAGATGTCTTCTAAAAGTCTGGTTGTTGTTTTTCTCTTTGACATCTGGTGGGAGGGCGTTCCACAGGGCGGCTGCCACAACCAAGAAGGCCCTATGCCTGGTTCCCTGTAACTTGGCTTCTCACAGCGAGGGAACCACCAGAAGGCCATCGGCACTGGACGATGGAGGTGGAGACGCTCCTTCAGGTATACTGGACCGAGGCCGTTCAGGGCTTTAAAGGTCAGCACCAACACTTGGAATTGTGATCGGAAACGTACTGGGAGCCAGTGTAGGTCTTTCAAGACTGGTGTTATATGGTCTTGGCAGCTGCTCCCAGTCACCAGTCTAGATGCCGCATTCTGGATTAGTTGTAGTTTCTGGGTCACCTTCAAAGGTAGCCCCACATAGAGCGCATTGCAGTAGTCCAAGCGAGAGATAACCAGAGCATTTCTGCTGGATTGACAGAACGATCTTCCTGCTCCTCCCTCAGCCAGTTCTTCCTGTGGCTGTGGAGGACCTTGCCAAGCAACCCCATGGATGTGGAGGGCCTGGTTGGGCCTCCCCACAGTGGTGGAGGGCCCTGTTGGGTCTACCCATGGAGTCGGAGGTCCTCCCTCTGGTGGCAGAGGGCCTTGTGGGGTCCTGTGGCCTCCTCCCAACACATCACATACACATGATGAGCCCCCACAATGTTGCAAAGAACTCTGTGCCTTTCCCAAGGCTACAGTAGGGGGAAGAATATGTTCTAGGTACCATACACATATGTCTTCCCTCCATGGGGCAAATAGTCTCTTTGGGAAGGTGCAATTCAGATAAGGAAAATGGTATAGGAAAAAGAATTGAACACACACACCCCATAAAGCCACAACCCTAATTCTTGACCTAAATACTATACAACAGCGATACCAAAGAAGACAGGGCTATAAAACACAACAGCAGATTCTGAGGGGTTCCTGAAAATATTTTTCCAAACATAGTGTCTAGGCAACACAACGGCTGAAGAATTTACCATTAATAAGAGCAAAATTTTAGCCTAGCGGTTATTCTGACCTCATAGCTAAGCATACACAGTGCTAGATTTCGAACTGCCTGCAACTATTTGGAAAAGAGATGTCAAGTCCTAGTGGAAATGTCCACAAAACAGCAACCCTGTACATGACAATAATGAACTCAAATGGAGTTTTGACAACATTTGAAATCTGCTAAAAGTTGACAGTTCTGATGTTGAATAGTAAAGTGTTGGTGTCCTGAATTTTGAAAAGAAGTTTTTTGTGAAATGCCTTGTCACCAGCATTTGGTATTTTCCACAGAGACACATAAGCCCAAAACTAAAACATAGCCCAAAACTATCCCCAACCTTTTTCTTCCCATCTTTTAAGTTTATTTCTGAATGAAACGTTCACAATACAATATTCAGATTGCTACATGTGAATTTGAAATGTGAAGGGTTAGAAGGTAGATTTTAACCAACATGCATTTTAGCTCGCTAATGTTTTTTGCCTGTGTATACATGTTTTCCTGGAAGTGTTTGTGTAGTGATACACCCCGAAATGTGTTTACGCCTGCTTGTTTGCCTGCCTACGAATGTAGACTTCTTTCCTCTATGTTTATTGGGACATATGACGCGAGGGTTTAATGTGCCTCCTCCTTGTGCGTTTAGGAAAATCAGAAATGGCACAACTGAGGGCCTGCACAATAACTTTGATATTCAGCTAACAAGCCCTCTTAAGCTATTCAATCCGCCCCTTCAAATGATTTCTCTGCCGCTCCCTTTGAATCCCACCGACAATGGTCGGTTTCTGGAGTCCACCACGCAGCCACGGCGGCAGAGCCACAAAGCCAGCAAACCTTGACAGGAATTCTTTGGCAAGCTCCTGGTTGCTGAGGCGAATGAGAAGGGCACTTCCTACCGCAAAGCCCTCTTACCGCCACGGGCCTCTTTCTCTCCTTTTGTTTGATAGACACTGAGCCATAATAATCTCATTCCGCCCCAAGGGGGACAACAGCTTTTGTGAAGCAGACTTTTACAAACTGTTTTGACCCCATCATTCCCTGCTTCTCCCCCTACACACACACACACACCGCCGGCTGTATCATTGTCACACAATTAAATCAGCGGTCCTATTTGCCCTTGTTTCCTGCTAATCGTTTGCTCACAGCCAGGATTAGTGACTTGAGGTGATATTTTAAATTTCACATGTTGGTTCTGCCACAGGAAGCCACACTCTTCAATCTGATTCCCACTCCACCGGCACTGCTGCTACCAATAAATAAATAGGAACAGACAACAAAAATGGAACCATTCCCAAAGTGTAATTTAGAACAGACATTTGGGGCGGTGTTGGGAACCTCAGCAACTTTAAGGGAGATGTGTGTGTATGTGTGAATATATTTACAGTGGTACCTCGGGTTACAGATGCTTCAGGTTACAGACGCTTCAGGTTACAGACTCGGCTAACCCAGAAATAATACCTTGCGTTAAGAACTTTGCTTCAGGATGAGAAATTGTGCTCCGGTGGTGTGGCGGCAGTGGGAGGCCCCATTAGCTAAAGTGGTACCTCAGGTTAAGAACAGTTTCAGGTTAAGAACGGATCTCCAGAACGAATTAAGTTCTTAACCTGAGGTAAAAGGTAAAGGTAAAGGGACCCCTGACCAGTTGTGACTGACTCTACCGCTGTATAAATTTGCAGAACAATTATGTGGGAAGGAATTAAAAGGTTCAGCTCTGTTGAAAAGACAGTGGACTGAATAAAAACTTTGGGTCAAGGTGTGAGGAGAGTGTAGGTGACTCCCTGCTCTGTGTCTGCCATACAGACAAGGTTTTTGTGTGTGTGTCTTGCACTGATGATGATGATTCAGGATATGATGGTAGAGAACAGCAGACAACCAGACCTGACAATTTCAACACAGTTGCTCACTAAGAGCGGTCAGGTAATAGAGACCTCTTCTTCTGGGGAACTGTTACACCCTTTGGACACGCAGGGACAATTTCATACATTGCAGAAAATGACACAAACAACACTCTCTTTCCCATTCAGTATTCTTCTTATGTACCGAAGACCTTGAGATAAAGATGCAAAAGAACCAGAAACCTTTATTCCAACCACCCTGGTTGTCACATTGATATATGGATGGGAGAAGCCAGGGCTTTCACTTAGAGGAGAGCAGGCAAACTTGGGCTCTCTACATTAGACAACTGAGATGCAATATCTGTCCATTGGTGAGGGAGGGGGTAGAGGCTGTTGGGGTTTTTTTAAAGCATAAATCCAGCCCCCTGCCCCTATTGCTGGCCAGAAGAGGGGGCAATTCCAAAGGGATCCTTGATTTTGCCAGAGAATAGGATCGCTGTGGATCAGTTGGGAAAGCAAGATATGAGAGATGTTGAATATTTTAATCATATAAACCAAAGCAGCTAACTCCCACCCCATCCCTGTTCACTAACTTACTGTCTCATCTTCCTTCAATGCTTCCAGTTACTATCCTAGTTCTCTCCCTTAAAGAAACCGTGTAGTCCATTAGGTCCTTTATCCTACACCCTCGCTCAAAACTTCCCTATCCCCCTCTCCTAGAAGAAAATCCTTCCCTTTCCGGTTCTTACTTCCTCCCTTAGCACCACCTCACTTCCAATGAGGACAGTCTGTTTTTATGGCTTACTAGACCCCATTAATTACAAAGAGCCAACTCCAGCTACTCAGTCAATGGAAGGGTGAAAGATTATTTAAGGGGTTAGACAGAATTAAAACCCAGCAGATGTCACCTTTAAAAAGTAACTCATACGGTAAGGAGCTCTGGTATGAATCCTGAGAGGCAGCTGGGAATGTCACTTGTTTCAGACCTTGAAGGTGGCAGAAATGCCCTTAACCCAATCATATTGGTGTGCGTGCGCAAACGACCTTTGCAGCGTCAGATCTTCTTTAAAGAATAAACTACTATGAAGGGACTTGTGGGAATAAAATCATGAAAAACAAGTGTAATCATATGTGCCTGTAGTTATTTCTGTTTCTAATAAAATCTTATGGTAATTTCTACAGTAACCATTTTACTTCCACAATCACTACTGGTGTTATTTGTTATTATTTATTAAATGTCTATATACCACCCTCCATCCATACATCACAGGTTTACAATAAAGGTTCAGGGTGCTATTCCTGAAGTTGCACCTATAATTCTTTCCTATGGCACCAGTGTTTCATCAACCAACCAATCAACCAACCAACCAGCCCATCATTTTATTTGTATTGTTGTTGTTGTTTAGTCATTTAGTCGTTTCCAACTCTTCGTGACCCCATGGACCAGAGCATGCCAGGCACTCCTGTCTTCCGCTGCTTCCATCAGTATGGTCAAACTCATGCTGGTAGCTTCGAGAACACTGTCCAATCATCTTGTCCTCTGTCGTCCCCTTCTCCTTGTGCCCTCCATCTTACCCAACATCAGAGTTTTTTCCAGGGAGTCTTCTCTTCTCATGAGGTGGCCAAAGTATTGGAGCTTCAGCTGCAGGATCTGTCCTTCAAGTGAGCACTCAGGGCTGATTTCCTTAAGAATGGGGTGGTTTGATCTTCTTGCAGTCCATGGGGCTCTCAAGAGTCTCCTCCAGCACCAATGCTTCTCTTAGCAGACTGCATATTCCCTGTCCATGGTGCTGAATGGTTTGCTACTACAGTGGTACCTCGGGTTAAGTACTTAATTCGTTCCGGAGGTCCGTACTTAACCTGAAACTGTTCTTAACCTCAAGCACCACTTTAGCTAGTGGGGCCTCCTCCTGCTGCTGCTGAGCCGCCAGAGCACAATTTCTGTTCTCCTCCTGAAGCAAAGTTCTTAACCCGAGGTACTATTTCTGGGTTAGCGGAGTCTGTAACCTGAAGCATATGTAACCTGAAGCGTATGTAACCAGAGGTACCACCGTACTAAAGTACCTTTTCATAACTCAGTACAAAAACATTTCTCGTTTCATCCTTTAATATTATGCCCGTTGATGTTCTTGTGGAGGATCTTAAATCGGTAGCACCAGGAATCTAAAACTGCCTTCGCTTGCTTGATGCCCTCCAGATATTTTGGACTACAGCTCCCATCAGCCCCAGGCAGCAAAGTGAAGACAACGTTGGTGCTTTGTTCAGTGCATAAGAAAATTTAAAAGCAAAGAAACACTCATCACCACCCCAAAAGGAAAGCTGCAAATGGATGCTGGGTGGAAATATTTTTTTTAAAAAAAATATTATTATTACAAAAACCCCTACATGGCTAAGCTGACACAAGTAAGGCTTAGACTTAGCAACAAACCCTTTTTTAATTGCATGAATGAACTGACACGCTTCCTCTTCCACTGCCTTGTAACACAGATTATTGCTTCATCTGAACTTCAGAAATGGTGGGTTGCTCCAAACACTAGTTGTTAACAAGCCAGACAGTTTCTGACCTGTTAAAAAACAACAACTATGGTTTGAATAGTTGCTAATCAGGAGGGGAAGCTTTCAGTTGCCTCCCTTCGTATTCAGTGGGGAAGAAGAGCCCGAGGCTGGTGTTACATCAGAACCAGGTCATAGTCTCTGAAAAACATGTTCCGGGAACTAGAACTTGGAGGAAGTACATTTCTGAAACAGGAGAACTCACAGCTATTGCCCCTGAGGAAGACATTCTGTCAAAAGGTGTTGGGCAGTGGACAGTTTGCAATAAATTATCCAACAGCAACAGTTAGAGAACTCACCATTTCCTTTTTCTTCTCTCTCTCTCTCTCTCTCTCTCTCTCTCTCTCCCCCCCCCCATTTTTTCTTCTTGCTTGAATTGTTCAGTAAAGTGATAAGTCAGAATATATTTTATGGAAGTAATAGGAGTAGCCTTTTCTTATATGATATTTCTAGAGGATTCTCAAGATTTTAATAACACAATACAGACAGTATTGAAAGACAGTGCACATGGTTTGATGTTTAAAACGATACTTTATTTATTACACATTTAATATGTTCAGTTTGTATATTACAAATTCATAATGAAGCTATATACATGGTTTAGTGTTGTTGTTGTTTTTAAAAAATAACTTTATATATTACAAATATGTAAAAAGGAAAAAAAAGTGGCAAGAGAGCACTTTGCGACTTTGAATTAATTCAGATCTCCAGGGCCTGTTGAGCTACACTCAATGGTCATAAAGGAGCTTGCAGATATAATTTCAGAGCCTCTGTCTATAATCTTCGAGAATTCTTGGAGAACAGATGAGGTCCCTGCAGACTGAAAGAGGCCAAATGTTGCCCCATCTTCAAAAAAAAAAGGGGGGGGGGAGAAGACCGAAGTAACTACTGACCAGTCAGCTTGACGTCACTACTAGGAAAGATCCTTAAACAGATAATTAAATGGTCAATCTGTGAGCACTTAGGAAAGGATGCTGTGTTTACGAAGACCCAGCATGGGTTTCTCAAAAACAAGTCATGCCAGACAAATCTTATTTTCTTTTTTGATAGAGTTACAAGCTTGGGGGGATCAGGGGAATGCTGCGGACATAGTGTATCTTGATTTCAGCTATTTTTTGGGTTTTTTTTTTTTTTTTTTTTACAAAGTCCCCATGAAATTATTGTGGAGAAGCTGACTGATAGAATCCAAAGAGTGTTCAAAGGTTCCTCAACATCCTGGGAAAAAGTGATGAGTGGGGTACCACAGGGATATATATATATATATATATATATATATATATATATATATATATATATATATTACTATTCTTTGTAAAATATGATGTTTTCCTTAGAAATAATTGGCAAACATTGCGGGTCGTCTTATAGACGGATGGCTGAGGTGGGACGGGCAATTGCTGGCATTGGTGGTGGTGACCCCCCAAAAAACCAAGCTCAACAACTTTTGGCAATTCCCCCCCCCCATTTTCTTTGCTGTGGTCCAAAAAAATAGGGGTTGTCTTATACATGGGGACGGGGTGATATACATGGAAAAATACGGTGTATATGTACACACACACAACACCACCCATGATCTAAAAATATATAAGGTTGTGTTCAACATAACACCAGTAATTAGTTCCGACAATGTAAGGATTTCTGCTTGTGCAACAGAACTCCGCCCTTTCTCTACCCCAGGCCCCCCATCTGTTCTAGGGGTTCCTCCACCCCTCCACAGCAGATTTGGGAGGGCACAAGGCACACATCGGGGTAGGAGAGGGGAGAAAGTCCTGTTGTGCAAGCAGAAATCCCTTCCCTGATTGGGCAGTTTTGTTGAATACCTCTCTAAGGCAGTTCACAGCCAACTAAAATACAAGCACATCGAAACGAATACAATAAATGCAGCAGTACCCATAACTAGCTGAGGTGGAGCAAGTCATGATAGACCTTGAAGAGTAAATCAGTAGGTTTTCAAGAAGCAGAGGAAGGACTTTACCTTTGGTGCTGATCTTGGGGAGGAGATTCCATAGGGCGGGTGGCATGAAAAAGAAATCCCACTCATTGGTTACTGCCAGATGGGCAACCTACAAGGTGTGGTAGCACCAGAAGAGTCTCACGCACGCATCTCAGTGACCAGGTAGGTCCATTATGGCAGGAGGCATTCTCTCAAATAACTTCTCCCTAAGTTGGTGAGGGGACGCGGGTGGCTTTGTGGGTTAAACCACAGAGCATAGGACACGCTGATCAGAAGGTCGGCGGTTCGAATCCCCACGACGGGGTGAGCTCCCGTTGCTCGGTCCCTGCTCCTGCCCACCTAGCAGTTCGAAAGCACGTCAAAGTGCAAGTAGATAAATAGGTACCACTCTGGCGGGAAGGTAAACGGCGTTTCTGTGCGCTGCTCTGGTTCGCCAGAAGCAGCTTAGTCATGCTGGCCACATGACCCGGAAGCTGTACCCCGGCTCCCTCGGCCAATAAAGCAAGATGAGCGCCGCAACCCCAGAGTCGGTCACGACTGGACCTAATGGTCAGGGGTTCCTTTACCTCTCCCTAAATTGGTGAGAGCTTTATACATCATCAATAAAACCTTAAACTTGGCCAGGTAGCAAACTGGCACCAAGGACAAAAATTTCAAAAGCAGGTGGGTATCTAGCCTTTTCTCTGCATTTTGCATCTGAAAAGCCTGTGAAGACAAGGAGATTTCAGAAAAACAGAAAGTGCCAAAACTAAGGACAGAAAGATGGTATATGCCAGGAAATAGCCATTTATTGGCAATGAATCAAGAGGCTTGTTTTGCTCACTTTCAGCGTGTGACTGATTGCTCTTTTGGTGTCAAATGGAATTTAGGTTTGACTGGCTAATGACCCATGGGTATGTGCCTGAGGGTTATCTTTCCCTTGGTTTCCATGCTCAAGTCATCTGGAACAATTGCTCTACACTACAAAATCTACAGAGTCTTTATTTTTCTCTGCTTGTGATTTGGACAACACACGTAATGAAGTGGGGTGCCAGTGGGTGCCCTTCTTAGAACTAGAGAAAACTGGGGTGATGAGAGGTTCCCTTCTGCAGAACAGAGAGTAATTGTGAGGCCATTTTGCACCGCCAAGTCCAGAGCACAGTCTACCCCAGCAATCTCCTGCTGCTATCTACAGTGGTGCCCCGCAAGACGAATGCCTCGCAAGACGGAAAACTCGCTAGACGAAAGAGTTTTCCGTTTTGGAGGTGCTTCGCAAAACGAATTTCCTATGGGCTTGCTTCGCAAGACGGCAATGTCTTGCGAGTTCCTGCTGGTTTTTTCCCCTCCCCCCCTTTTTCTAAGCCGCTAAGCCGCTTATCAGCTGATCCAATCAGCAGATAAGCCGCAAAAAGCCGCAAAAAGCCGCTAATAGCGCTAATCCGCTAATCCGTCAATGGGCTTGCTTCGCAAGACGAAAAAACCGCTAGACGAAGAGAATCACAGAACGGATTCTTTTCGTCTTGCAAGGCACCACTGTATTTGTTCTAATGAGATATCTCATTTCACCAAAGCCAAGAGTTGAAATTCAACATATTTTCTGGTTTAGCACCAATTGCAGAGTTTGTGGTCACGCTCACCTATGGTTGATGACTCTGCCTGGCTGCCTAGATTCTAGAGTCTGCATCACCTCTGGCAGTTGCAACCTTTGCTATGCATTTCAACCAGAAAGGATGAAGTCTGAACAACAGAGGAACAATTTGATGCATAAGTAGCATGAAATGCAATCATAGTAGGACCGTGAAGTATCTGCATGATTGCGAAATAGGCCAAATCTCACTAGAAGAGCATCTGCTTCTCGTGGACAAGCTTCCAAGTTCAATCCAGTTAGGAATTAGAATGTTATCCATTCACTGGGTATGTGTGTTAAAACATTTGTCAGTCCCCAGCCTTAGACTGACTATCTTTGCTTCCCTCTGAGGTAGTCATGAGAACATAAAAGCAGCCTGATGATGAAGAAGAAGAGTTTGATATCCCACTTTATCACTACCCTAAGGGGTCTCAAAGCGGCTAACATTCTCCTTTCCCTTCCTCCCCCACAACAAACACTCTGTAATGTGAGTGGGGCTGAGAGACTTCAAGGAAGTGTGACTAGCCCAAGGTCACCCAGCCATAGCTGTCAACTTTTCCCTTTTCTTGCGAGGAATCCTATTCAGAATAAGGGAATTTCCCTTAAAAAAAGGGAAACGTTGACAGCTATGCACCCAGTAGCTGCGTGTGGAGGAGTGGAGATGCAAACCCGGTTCACCAGATTACAAGTCTACCGCTCCTAACCACTATACCACACTGGCCTGCTGGATCAGGTCTATGGTCTATCTAGTCCAGCAACCTGTTCTCATAGTGGCCAACCTGTAAGAAAGCCACAAGAAGGATACCAGGAGAGCCAGTGTGGTGTAGTGGTTAAGACCAGTAGTCTCGTAATCTGGGGAACCGGGTTTGCGTCTCCGCTCCTCCACATGCAGCTGCTGGCTGACCCTGGGCTAGTCACACTTCTCTGAAGTCTCTCAGCCCCACTCACCTCACAGAGTGTTTCTTGTGGGGGAGGAAGGGAAAGGAGAATGTTAGCCACTTTGAGACTCCTTAAAGGGAGTGAAAGGTGGGATATCAAATCCAAACTCCTCCTCTTCTTCTTCTTCTTCTTCTTCTTCTTCTTCTTCTTCTTCTTCTTCTTCTACCAACCTGCCCCACCCATGTCTCATCTCAGTAAGTGGCGGCGACTGGAAGCCCAGTTCCATGGTGCTGCCCCAGTCCACTCTGCCCACAGGGGTATCAACAGTCAGTGAACCTCCAAAAGCTTATTTTCTGATCTACCTGAAAAGGTCTTTGAACTCTTTCTAAATGAGCAGGTTTAGCGCTTCTGACTTGCTGCCCAAAACGGAAAAGGAAAAAATGTCGAGAAATTCTCATTCTCTGCACGAATTAGCAGAACTCAACTAAAGTATTGCTAGAGGAACACTCGACCGAAAGTTGCTCCAGCCCATAGTAAGAAGAGGTTCTGAAATTAATTATATAACAATGTCACGGTCTGGCTGGATGCAGAGGAAATGGTGTGAGGCACCAGCTGCGGATTCCCCCACAGGGGAAGAAGGCTCAAAGCCAGGGGATTGGTGGTGGGACAACAAGGAATGGTCAGAGGGAGAAGAGGGAGCAGATTGGGAGGAGGAGGTGACAGAAGCTGAAGAAGTAACAGGGTGTAGTGAGCAGGAGGAGGCTGTGGCCGACAGTGGTTTAGACTCAGAGGCAGGAGAGGAGCATAGCTGTCAACCGTCCCTTATTTAGTGGGAAAGTCCCTTATCTCAGTGCTGTGTCCTGCTGCTGTCCCTTATTGATGATGTCCCTTAACTTTCCCGGGTTTCAAAGGAAGCAGCTCCTCTCCCTCCCTCCCTGCTGGCCAGGGAGGAGGGAGGCTCCAACTGTGTTGCTTGGCTGCATTGCTCACCCAATAAGGAGTCTAAGAATGACTGGGGGGTGGAGCTTGCATGCCTTGTGCCGATCAAATCGGCCGCGTTGCCTGGGGACTCGCCTTTGCTCAGCGCTTCCCAGCGGAGAGGTGACGGTGGTTTTCCTTGCTGCATCCCCTTTGCTGGGTTGCTGCGCTGTGGGAACCACCGCTTGAGGCTTTGTTTGGCTGCTGGCTGGGCTTTCTGCCTTTGGCTCAGAGGGCCTCAGAAGTTGAACATAGCTGTGCTCTGAAAATCCCTTATTTTGGCTGTTGATCCCTTATTTTCGAGGCTGCTGGTCCCTTATTTTCAAATCTGTAAGTTGACAGCTATGGAGAGGAGACAGAGGCGAGGCAAGCTGCTGAAGAATCCAGGGACCAGTTCCCCTCTCCACTGGTCTCCCAGAACCAGAAGAAGTAGGAAGAGGGAGGTTCAAAGACAGGCAAGATGGCAGAGACTCAGATTGCTTGGGAAGGAAGTTGGGGAGAAGGAGACTTAGAGAGCGGTGGGAATGAGGGGCCCGCCAGTCCTCACAACTGCCTCATTGGGGAGAGACCTACTGGGAAGTGTTGCTGTGATCACTAGGCCTGAGCTGTTTTGGTTTCTTTGAAGAAAGAGTTCATTTCACTGACACCAGGTGTTGTATTGCTCACCTGCTCCTGACAAATGCAAAGATTACTATGCATGAATATTACTACACCATATTGATATGCAACCAGCCCATTATTGCTTAGATAATAACTGGTATGTAATTATAACTGACACACACACACACACACACACACACGTATGTATTTCTTTTTTATTTCATAATAATAACAACAAAACAACAACAACCTTCAGAGTGTTTTACAAAAAGATATAACAATGAAATCACAAAAAATACAACAATAAAACATGCAAAAGTTAAAATACTGAAACAGATTAAAATTACCTCAACTTTCAAAGCATCTGGGTACGTTTGTCTAAACAAGAATGTTTTTAGGAATTATTGTCCACAGATATTATTCTTCCACTGTCTCATCTTTGCCCTACAGAGCCACTCCCATGTTGACATTAGTGTCTTTAAAACTGTTTTTTTTAAAATTCTGTCCACTAGAGGGCACAGGGGCCATTTTTTCATAGTGCATACAAAATCTATGAAACTGATACATTAACATATATAATAACCCTTATAGAATTGCCTTGAAATATGTAATGGCTCTGACATGCACCAAATTGACTCGCTTGCCCTTTGCTACAGAGGCTGGTCATCAGAAGAAAGGCAGCCGTCTGGTTTGGGGTGGGAAGGTGCAGGATAAACAAATACCCATTTACTTCTTCCTGCGTTCCAGAGAGAATCAAGAACTGTAGACTCAGAAGACGCGGATTTTGTTGGGGGCATTCTGAGTTTTATTTTAGGATAGGGCAAGAACTGCCAACCATTCCCCATGACACCTACCCAATTTAAAAGTTAGCCATCTGGTTGTCAGGTGTGTGTTTGTGTGTTTTTTAAGGTATGCCTTCCAGGTACCTTGTGCACATACACAATGAGGAGCTCCAGAAATAAATTAGACTTAAATTACTCTTTGGAAACAAAATAAATCAGATAGGATAATAGTACCATCTCTTTATCTCATTTGTTCCCATACAATTAGGAGTTTTACTGCCATGTTGTGACAGGTGACTGTGTTTGACCTTTGACGGTTGGTTGGCTGGCTGGTGCTCAAACTAATGAAGACCCTTAATGGATTGGAGGGGTTAAAGAGAGGGAGAATGGTATGGCAGGCAGAGTCCAGAGAAGATACTTCAATTAAACCCGAAGTCTATTAGCAAAGAAATATTGAGGAGGTCGAGGGAACAAGCAATGATTTAACTACCCAGAGGTCTTTGTGATTCATTAGAATTATTATTTCATTTGTCCGTCCATTCATTTATTTATTTTTAAAACCCACCTCAACTCCTGCTGTTTACCATTGACCATCCATATGGAATTCTTTGCAGTAGGACGGCCTAGAGCAGAGAGACCTCTTGGTCCTTCAAGGATGGAAATAACTCGCCAATCCTGCCCAGTCCACAATCATTCTTGCATCAGAAAAGGGATTGAGGACAAATCAAGCCATATTGGAAGCAAATAAGGAGTGATGCTTGCAAAAATGGAAGTCGATCTCTGGGATAAGCAAGACTTTGGGGGGCTGAATTGTTTTGCATGATGTAAATAAATTACAATAACAGAGGAGGAGGAAGGGGGAGGCAAGAAACTGACCCACGTGGAGGCCATTTAAAGCAGCGGGGGGGGGGGAGAAGGAGGATCTGGTGAAGACAGGAGACAGGTTGAGTAACTGTAGGGTAGTACTAGTTTTCTTTAAAAGAGGAAATGGTGGAAATAAACATGGTTTCTTTGGGTGTCTCAAGGCAGGAGTTAATGTGGGATCTGTGCTGTATGTATGTAGCGGATGTTAAAAATGAATCAAAGTACCAGACTTTGCCCCTCCCCCAAATTTTAATCTAGATTAACCCTTTTCAGAGAAAACCAGCTAAATAATATTTTTAAAAAATATTATCCATTTGCAGCCTTGCTCCCAGAAGCCCTTGAGGCAACCTGCAAACCATTTGGTTAATGGTGCTCAGTATATCGACAAAATCTGCAGAACACCTCCCCAACTCAAGGTTTGTTAAAAATGGCTGATTTGAGGGCTTTCCCATAACACGAGCTTTTGATTCTCCCCTTCCTTTTTAAATTGATTTTGTTTGTTTTTCTTGACATCCAGCCCAAATAAGAGATCTTGGAAACTCAAACACTGGTGGATTACTTGGTGATATTTCAGTGGGTCATCAAAAAGATATTATCCTTGTGGATTTTCCCCTTAATAAGTGCTATAAAAGAGGAAGTGTGGTGAGTGGGTGGAGCTCATCCTGGCTACGGCAAAAGGGATGCAAGAGATTCCAAGATCGACACATGATAATGTTCATGCAAGAAAGGAAGATCTGGTGTGAATTTTAAAAGGAGGCAGGTTCTTGGAAGCAGGAGAGGCACAGTAGTTAATTTTGGACAAAGATGCAACGGGAAAATGGGAATGGTGCAAGAAGCTGGCTATGCAACTGGCAGGGGATCACTATAGCATAATGGTAAAATATAATAATAATAATAATAATAATAATAATAATAATAATAATAATAATAATAATAATGGGCTGGTAGCTGCTGCCACTGCTACCACCTTACATGAAGGAGGAAAGAGATCACTCTGGCTGAGTGCTGGTGTTGGCAATTGGGAGAAGCCCAGGCTTGTTAACAGCAACTGATGACACCATCTCTCCGCACTGATGTACTATAGCTCTGGGTTGGTCTACCGTTACTGTTGCACAGACTTCACCTTGCCTCAAGTGAAGGCCACAGGATGCAGACGTTTCACGAAGACCCCTTCAAACTGCTCCCCGTGGTGGCTGTCTAAACACACAGCAAGCTGCCTCCACCCTGCTGCTCCCAGCACAGAGAGAAGGGGATTTTATCCATGGCTCTGCAATTCTCACCCCTAAGACGTGTAATCCCTCCCAAGCACTCTCCCAGTGACACCCAACGTATTATCACGGGACCAGTCCTGTTTCTCCATGTGACACAAACCTACACACAAAGGCGCTCTCTCTCTCTCTCGCTCTCTCTCTTTCTCTCTCTCTCACCCACATGGGCATTCTCGAATTCAACTGTTCCTCCTTGCCTCTGCATCTTCCCCCCTCTTCCCCACCACTTTGGGGAATAATTTAACATGTTACACACTAACTTTCCCATAATGGCATTCTGGCTTTTGAAATTCTGCCTCCCTGTTTTATGGCGAGCCCTCTAATGGCCCTCTCGCAGGCCTGCCTCTGGCGATCATGTAGGGAATAAATAGAAGCTGACACAGTAATTTACTTAAATCTTCTCTACACTTTTGCAGCATTTTCCTCCAGAGGATACCCTCAAAACAACAATTATTTGAAATGTCACGCGTTCCTGCCCCTAGGCGACCGACAAATGAACATTAAATCTATTAACAACAACCCAAAAAAATTAAATGTTTACTTTTCCGAGAAGGTGAGGAGAAGCTGCGGAAAAAAAAGGAGGGCCCCCTTCAATAAATTTATACTCAATAATAAAGAGGTGTAGTTAATGTTCTCTCTATACTGAGCCCACGTCTGAGGGAGAGGGGAGGAGCTGTTGAAAGCGTGCCTGAGAACCTTGCTAGGACACAAGAAACTGCATTGAACAGCACAGGGGGAAACTAGTTTGGAGACCAGCTTCACTCAGGGGTACGGGTTAGAAGCTGCACATTCTCATTCAGGATAGAGTCCCAGGCAGTCACATGCCATATAGTACCAAAAAATAATTATAATGTGCAAAGTTCAGGCAACTCCCCATTTACCATATTTTCCTGTGTATAAGACGCCCCCGTGTATAAGGTTTGGGGACCCCAAATTAAGAAAATGGAGGGATGCCCCAGAGTTGTGGAGCTTTTTAAGGGGGGATTGCCGAAAACTGCTCACCCGCCTGATCTACGCTGCCACTCGCACGTGTCGCCAAAGCCGCCAATCACCCGCCCAATTGCCGCAGCGACAGCCAATCAACACAAGCCCTTGCCGCAGCCACCAATAACACGCCCAATAGCCACTGACAATCTCCGCCTTGCGGCAGCAACCAATCCCACGTCCCCCCATCCGTGTATACGACGACCCCCAATTTTTAACATAATTTTTAAATAAAAAACCCATACAGTGGTACCTTGGGTTAAGAACTTAATTCGTTCTGGAGGTCCGCTCTTAACCTGAAACTGTTCTTAACCTGAGGTACCACTTTAGCTAATGGGGCCTCCCGCTGCCCTCACGCCGCCGCCGCCGCACGATTTCTGTTCTCATCCTGAAGCAAAGTTCTTAACCTGAGGTACTATTTCTGGGTTAGTGGAGTCTGTACCTTAAGCATCTGTAACCTTAAGCGTCTGTAACCCTAGGTACCACTGTACCCGGAAAGTACGATATGTGGCAGTTATGTTTTGAGGCACGGCACATTGGAATGAAATTGTGTACATTTGAAACACCATTAGAAAAGCCTGCAAACACCTTCTAAATATCTGGAAACCCTTGGAAAGCCCTTTAAACACCGAGCAACACTTACCAGATGATGAACTCCTAGGAATTCCACCACAGTCACTTCCTCCAAACCTTCTTGCTCAAACTCCAGCTCTCCACAGGCCTTAACAGTAAGTGCAAGGGCATACCATCCAAGATTCCTTGGATGAAAATAGGGATGCCCTATTTAATAAACAACAAACAAACAAACAAACAAACAAATAATATTTATACCCTGCCCATCTGACTGGGTTGTCCCAGCCACTCTGGGCAGCTTCCAACCTATATAAAACACAATAAAACACTGAACATTAAAAAAAATCTTCCCTATACAGGGCTGCCTTCAGATTTCTTCTAAAGGTTGTATTGTGACTTATCTCCTCCGCATGGTGGGGTTGCATAACTCCATGCCCTCCAGCATTTCTGCAATGAAAATAGGGACATCCTAAGGAAAAGCGGGAGATTCCAGAATCAAATCAGAAACCGGGACAGCTTCTGCAAATCCAGGACTTTCCCTGGAAAATAGGGGCACTTGGAGGATTCGCAAGGGCTCCTGGGATTGCCCTTGCAAAGGCTTGTGGAATTGCTCAACACTGTTTTGGTGCCTTCTTGCCCTTTCTGGGCTCTTTTAGGGCCCTTTTTGCCATTTTTAAGGTCACTTCTGAGTTTGGCGCGATGTCAATTGGGTGCACATCAATTGGCCGTTGCCGGTAAGTGCGCTTGCAAAATGCGATGCGTTTCCCAGATCCAGCTTTTTACAGAACAAGGGAGGGAAAGGTTGCAGAAAGAGGGTTAGATGAAACATAGGAAGCTTCTTTATACTGAGTCAGACCATAAGCCCATCTAGTTTATTATTGTTGACTGGTAGCACCTCTCTGATGTTTTAGGCAGGAGCTTTCCCCAGCCTTACAGGGACTGATAGATAGATACTCTGTCACTGACCCACAGCTTGCATTGGCAACCTTTTAAGGTGAGTGTCTGCATTACCGCTCGACAACCATCTGTATCAGGAGACAATGGTGGAGTGCATCTTCAGGGGTCAATTCAAAGCGTTGGAGAGTTGCAGCTCCTGCTGTGGCTGTAGAGACCGATATAGGAGAGACATGTTTTGTTGCAGGTGGGGCCGATGCTGATTTACATGCATAAAGATACAAGAATCATGGTCATCCAGTGAGTTTCATAGCTGAGAGGGGATTTGAACCCTGGTCTCCCAGATCCTAGCCCAACACTCTAACCACTGCACCACAGTGGCTCCTCATAGAATCATAGAGTTGGAATAGACCACAAGGGCCATCGAGTCCAACCCCCTGCCAAGCAGCAAACACCATCAGAGCACTCCTGACATATGGTTGTCAAGCCTCTTCTTAAAGACCTCCAAAGAAGGAGACTCCACCACACTCCTTGGCAGCAAATTCCACTGTCGAACAGCTCTTACTGTCAGGAAGTTCTTCCTAATGTTTAGGTGGAATCTTCTTTCTTGTAGTTTGGATCCATTGCTCCGTGTCCGCTTCTCTGGAGCAGCAGAAAACAACCTTTCTCCCTCCTCTATATGACATCCTTTTATATATTTGAACATAGCTATCATATCACCCCTTAACCTCCTCTTCTCCAGGCTAAACATGCCCAGCTCCCTTAGCCCTCCATGGACTTAGTCCTCCATGGACTTTTAGCAACTTGGGAGTCATATAGATCTGGAAAATAGTATGTGGGGGGAGTAGCTGACTTGTCCCCAGTACTGCTTCTCTGATAAAAACAAGAGTGCTTCGCAGCTGCTTTCACATGTGTGCTTGTGAAAGGGTAAAGCAGAATGATCTGATCCTGGATCGTTTGTTTCCTAATTCATTTGCCCTCGGTGCAAGTTTTTTTAAAGGCCTCTATACGCTTAAAAAAATTCTCTTTCACTTTGACAAGTGCCGGCCTCTCTATACAACCACTTTTCCAAGTAAAAAAGATCACCCCCCCCCCACTCCTCTCCATCAAAGCTCTAGGAAGACTTTTGAAGGGAAAGCTCAGCAGGGCAGGTTTGTCAAGCCCATGTTTAATCTTGTTTCCAGTTCCTCTTTCCTCTTTGTTTCCGAGATTCTCATTTCCTTTCTGTGAGGGTGAGGACAGAGCAGGTTGCCAGGCAGGCAGGAATGTGGCCGAAGTCATCCCCAAGAGATACGTCTTTGGGGAGTTCTTACTAGATCCTACAAAAACTGCCTCATCCTTCCTCTTAATTCATTCCAGCCAGCCCAGAAACTTGGTCCAGGTGGATGACATTCAGAGTATCGAGATAATTCAGGAGCTAACTCTACACACACAAACATCCACCCACCACCCACCCTTGGGGACATGGTGGCTTAAGTTAAAACATGCATGCCAGGCTTCATGTTCTGAACCCCAGCCTACCTGGTAGCAAGTCAGTACGTCAGGTCCCCAATTGGGGTCAACCCATAGGTCCAAAGCCCAAAGCGAAACCCACAGAGACCCTGGAGCATCTATGTTGAGGTCCTTCAACAAGGGCAGTTGAGAAGACACAGCTCCTCAGCTCTGCTGCCCTTTTATACTCTGCATGCTGGCTGCAGCATCTGGACATGACCCTCACCTGTTCCAAGCCTACTCCAGCTGAGGAGTCGCACACCTCCTCTGAGAGCTAGTGAGTCCCACCTGGCCAGGGTAATGCAGATTCTATGCCAGGCATCCTCAAACTCGGCCCTCCAGCTGTTTTGGGACTACTGGTCCTGTTAGCTAGGGATGATGGGAGTTGTAGTCCCCAAACAGCTGGAGGGCCGAGTTTGGGGATGCCTGTTCTACGCAATAAGCTTTCATTTCCAGAATGAAACCAATTTCTCCAGAATTGCTTTCCAGGGGCTAAACAATATGCAGTGGATCTAGACTGTGTTGTGGACTATGTAGAAAAAACACAAAACAACAAGTACTCAAGTTTCCATTGATTCTGGAATAAAACACTGTCTGCAGGCAGCCATAGATGCTGGAATGCTTAGCAAATCACAGAAGCTCTCCCCACCTCTCTTTTCCTCTTCCGGAAAAAAGGGTTCAAACTATTACTCATGCTTGCTTCTCACTCTCCCATGGAGTGCCTGAGTTTATTTGGCACATCTGGCAAGGCACCAGATTTGCTGTGTTTGTCATTTCATTCTGCTTCTGCAGCAATCTTCCTCTTGTCCCAGCCAGGGACCGAGAGGCTAGCTTGGCCCGCATGGGAGCAGAGAGTGACAGAGATAAACCGAGGATCCTGATGGCTCCCTCAGCGCCCTTTTTCCCTCTGAACAGTTCCCTCGGCGCCTTTTTCCTGAGCCTTGTTTCTGTCTCAGCAGGGGAAGCCGCCTTGGCACAGCCCTCCACAAATTGCATCGAGGAAAAGTCATTAGAGGGGATTGGAAAGAAAGAGACACTTACAAACTCAAACAAAAGAGAGACAGGATGTTCCTGCACAAAGCACTTTAGAACGCCAGCAAAGGAAGGCGACACTCCAGTGATCGGTCCAGTCCGTTGCCAGACAGGAGGTCTCTCTGAACGGTTCTTCAGCGGCACTTGAGTGGAGGCAGTGCGGTTAGGAAGGGCGGGAGGAGGGCAAAGAGGGCGAGAGCGAGGATCCTGCACTTATGAAAACAGACACTTTATAGAGCCAAAGATAATGAAAAAGAAGAAATTGGCCTCGGGATGTTGGCCTGACCCAATTGGGTTGCCGTAGTTAGATTATTGATGGCTCGCTATTCTTGGATTTTATTCTGTGAACCGCCCTGAAATCTTAGGATGAAGGGCTGTATATTATTATTACACTTGTACCTCAGGTTAAGTACTTAATTCGTTCCAGAGGTCCATACTTAACCTGAAACTGTTCTTAACCTGAAGCACCACTTTAGCTAATGGGGCCTCCTCCTCCTGCTGCTGCTGTGCCGCCAGAGTACGATTTCTGTTCTCATCCTAAGCAAAGTTCTTAACCTGAGGTACTATTTCTGGGTTAGTGGAGTCTGTAACCTGAAGCGTATGTAACCTGAAGCATATGTAACCTGAGGCACCACTGTATAGGCAAGGATTATTAAGTGCCACTTTCCACAGAATACCTGAACAGCCGTGCTCTGCATACCACTGTATTATTATTATTATTATTATTATTATTATTATTATTATTATTATTATTATTATTATTATTATTATTATTATTGCAATGGTACCTTGGTTTTTGAGCGTCTCGGAAGCTAAACACCAATCAGATTCGGCAATAGCAATAAACATCAAAGTCCTCTTATGCATGTAGCTACCGAGAAGCTCTTTTGAGGTCCTGGTCTACTGAAGGCTAACGGAGTATACACAGAAATTGGTTTTACACTCTGAGCTCGAGAATCACTTTTGGGGAAATCAAGTCATAATACCACCAACACTTACAACAGGCCTAGGCAAACTTGGCCCTCCAGATGTTTTGGGACTACAATTCCCATCATCCCTGACCACTGGTCCTGCTAGCTAGGGGTGATGGGAGTTGTAGTCTCAAAACATCTGGAGGGCCGAGTTTGCCTATGCCTGACTTACAAACTGGACAAATTTTTATTCCAGTATTATTATATAAATAATAATAATAATAATAATAATAATAATACCAGAAACTTCAGCTCAGCAACTTCACATAGCCTTCTTTGTTAGTTACCATTTGTTGTCAGGGTTGATGAAACTGACCATTACGACTGGGCGATATATGGTTTTCAACATTGTGATAGCTCGCCAGCTAAACATTACAACATACCAATATATCATCATATCTGAAATAAGGATGGAGCTATGTAGAGACATTAGCTGGCTTCACGGTTTCTCCCCACATTGCGATTTTGGTATAGCACACACTCACACATGACGATTCGTGACATATTGCCAGGCCACAATATGGACTTCAACCTGTTTTTGGATGATATATTGATATATCACCCAGCCCTAACAGGCAGGTGCATATTGCAGCAGATGAAAAAATCCGAGAAGCACACCTCTGCATGGCAAACATCTGGTGCACACATGACTTGGACCTGTTGAAGGAAAAAAGCCCTCTTCAGGTCAGAGGCGGATTAAGGGGAGCACAACAGGTTTGCCCACAGTGGGTGCTGAGCTGAGAGGGTGCTACAAGGGGCACTGCAGCAATGACTTAGAACAGAAAGTGAGAGGCAGTGGGGCTGCTGAATTTCAGTGTCTCATAGGGCGCTACTGAAATTTGAAAGCGCAAATCTGCCACTCCAGGTGTTGTTGTTTAGTCGTTTAGTCATGTCCAACTCTTCGTGACCCCATGGACCAGAGCACGCCAGGCACTCCTGTCTTCCACTGCCTCCCACAAGTTGGTCAAACTCATGTTAGTAGCCTGTCCAACCATCTCGTCCTCTGTCGTCCCCTTCTCCTTGTGCCCTCCATCTTTCCCAACATCAGGGTCTTTTCCAGGGAGTCTTCTCTTCTCATGAGGTGGCCAAAGTATTGGAGCCTCAGCTTCATGATCTGTCCTTCCAGTGAGCACTCAGGGCTGATTTCCTCCAGAATGGATAGGTTTGATCTTCTTGCAGTCCATGGGACTCTCAAAAGCATCAATTCTTCGGTGATCAGCCTTCTTTATGGTCCAGCTCTCACTTCCATACATCACTACTGGGAAAACCATAGCTTTAACTATATGGACCTTTGCTGAGAAGGTGATGTCTCTGCTTTTTAAGATGCTGTCTAGGTTTGTCATTGCTTTTCTCCCAGGCGTTAGAAATCTGAAAAAGTTACCATTGGGTGGGGTAGGGGTGGGGTCAAAGGTCTCCACCCTCTCCCCTGCTCTTGCCATTTTACTCACCTTCCAACTTGCAACTTTCTGAGCAGGAAGGCTTGGGTAGCTGTCGTGACTTTGTACACATTTGAGAACCCTGCATAATTGGGGCTAAACTCTGTGGGGCAGTTGGGCCATGGTTTTTGGATCTTCTTGATGTCCATCAGAAGCAGGTAGAAGTCCCCCTGACCAATCTATGGAGAGCCTCAGAGTTTACCCACCACTAATAACACACACACACATACACACACACACACACACACACACACACACACACACACACCCCAGTTTGTAACAATAACTGGTTGTTGTGGAAATATAGTGGCTCATTAGCATGTGGACTGTTCTGCATAGAACTAAATTAATTTGCTTTAGCAACTTTCCTGATTCAGGACTCATAAAATCTCCTTTGAATTCTCCTAATCTAACCCCTGCCCACACATGTTTCCAATGATTATTATTTTTACTACTGGAGACTTTTTAAAAAGGCCTTTTCTTACTAAAAGGCAAAAGGTAATTAATTTGACAAGATGATAAACAATATTACTGTCTTGGAATCACAGAATCACAGAGTTGGAAGGGAACCTGCAATGCAGAAATTAGAGCTAAAGCATCCATGACAGATGGCCATCCAACCTCTGCTTAAAGAATTTATGAATTTATGGAGCAGGATACTTGTTTAAAAGTGTAAAGCGGGGGGAGGGGTGCAAGGACAAGAAGGAGGGGACTTGACCAGCTGTTCTAGGCACCAGGGGAACATGTTCCTCTGCAAACAGGCCTTGAGCCGATTAAACTATCCATTGCTTTTGAAAAGTGTTTGTGGGAGAGGGTTTGTTGGCTTGTTTCCTTGTTCTGTATCTTGTGTTCTCATTTTGTATTTTTAATGTTATAAGCAACCCTGTGATCTTTGGATGGAGGGCAGTATATGAATTTAATAAATATTATATATATATTGTTGTTGTTTAGTCATTTATTTGTGTCCAACACTTCGTGACCCCCTGGACCAGAGCACACCAGGCACTCCTGTCTTCCACTGCCTCCCCCAGTTTGGTCAAACTCATGCTGGTAGCTTTGAGAACACTGTCCAACCATCTCGTCCTCTGCCGTCCCCTTCTCCTTGTGCCCTCCATCTTTCCCAACATCAGGGTCTTTTCCAGGGAGTCTTCTCTTCTCATGAGGTGGCCAAAGTATTGCAGCCTCAGCTTCAGGATCTGTCCTTCCAGTGAGCACTCAGGGCTGATTTCCTTCAGAATGGATCGGTTTGCTCTTCTTGCAGTCCATGGGACTCTCAAGTGTCTCCTCCAGCACCATAATTCAAAAGCATCCATTCTCTGGCAATCAGCCTTCTTTATGGTCCAGCTCTCACTTCCATACATCACTACTGGGAAAACCATAGCTTTTACTATAGGGACCTTTGTCGGCAAGGTGATCTCTCTGCTTTTTAAGATGCTGTCTAGGTTTGTCATTGCTTTTCTCCCAAGAAGCAGGCATCTTTTAATTTCATGTCTGCTGTCACCACCTGCAGTGATCTTGGAGCCCAAGAAAGTAAAATCTCCCACTGCCTCCATTTCTTCCCCTTCTATTTGCCAGGAGGTGATGGGACCAGTGGCCATGATCTTAGTTTTTTTGATGTTGAACTTCAGACCATATTTTGCGCTCTCCTCTTTCACCCTCATTAAGAGGTTCTTTATTATTTATATTTATATATTTATATTTTTTAAACATTTATATATTATATTATATTATATATTATATTTATTTATATCTATATTTAATTTATATCTATCTATCTATCTATCTATCTATCTATCTATCTATCATAATTAATAATTTCCTCCCTGTTGTAGCTGCCTTGGAGATAGTTTTGTCCTGTGTAGCAGAAAGGGTAAAAAACTACCTGGCAGCTGATACCTTAGCTGGTTCTTCCTTCTTCTCTGTCTTTGAACAGAGAGTCTTTCCAGCCACTCACGAGCCGGGTCTTGGAAGAGAAGATGCAGTGGCTTGGTTGCCTTGACAACCCAGCCGCCACATTGGTCCCTCCATCCCTCTGCTGTGGCATTCTGGGGGCATGGAGTGCTTGCTTCGCCCTGACAAACGATGGACCAATTGACGATTCTGAGGTCAGGGAATTCAGACGAAACATATCTCACGGATATTTCATAGTAGCGACAGGTTCAGAAACTCAGAAAAGAGGAAGCTCAGAATACAAACTCCTCCAGGTAGCCAAGTGCATTCACTACTTCCAACAGGTAGCTCTCTCTTCCTTCTCAAGCCAATGTACCCTTGGCAAAAAGGAAGGGGAAAAGGAGTGGCAGAGGCCTTGCTGACCAGTAGGACCTCATAGACTTCATTTTTAACTGACCTAGGTGCTTCTGAGCATGCTCAGGAAAGCACTCCTGGGCTGCAGAGCATGGGAGTTGTAATGTATTGTGCAATTCAGTAAGGTAAGTAAGAAGAGAAGCGCGTGGATGTGGATTTGAGATGAGACGTTCCCTCTCCTTTCATTCTTGCTGATGCCATTGGGGGTGCAACATAGTCTAAATTCCGGATAGGACTTGGATAAAACAAACTACTCTTTATTATTAGTCCTATTATCCAGTTTGAGAAGTCTAATTCCAATCAAGCCAAGCGGAGTTCACCGATGCCTAAAAAATAAAAAAAACTGATGAAAAGATTGGAAGTCACTAGCAACAATTGGAAAGGTTCTAATTTTGGATAATAATAATAATAATAATAATAATAATAATAATAATAATAATAATATAAAATAAAATAAAATTTATTATTAATACCCCGCACATCTGGCTGGGTTTTCCAGCCACTCTGGGCGGCTTCCAACAGAAAATTAAAATACAATAGTCTATTAAACATTAAAAGCTTCCCTAAACAGGGCTGCCTTCAGATGTCTTTTAAAAGTCTGGTAGTTGTTTTTCTCTTTGACATCTGGTGGGAGGGCATTCCACAGGGCGGGTGCCACCACTGAGAAGGCCCTCTGCCTGGTTCCCTGTAACTTGGCTTCTCGCAGTGAGGGAACCGCCAGAAGGCCCTTGGCGCTGGACTTCAGTGTCCGGGCAGAACAATGGGATCTGAATTATGATTCTCCCCCACAAAATTGTGTGTGTGTGATTTTTGTGACAATCTTCTTCTTTGGTGAGGTGTAAGTGGCCACTCGAGGGAGGAACTGAAATTTAAAGCACAATTGCTTCGCGAGCTCACAATACCAAGGCTGTGTGTATGTGTGTGTTTTAAGGCACTCTCAGCCACCTTTGCCTACACAAGGTGAAAGAAAGACATAAGAACAGAAGGAGAGTCTCCTGGATCAGGCCTATGACCCATCTAGTCCAGCAACCCTTTGTCATCGTGGCTAGAAGCCATCGCTATTCTTCACCTCCTCCACAAATTTGTTTAATCCTCTTTTAAAGCCCTCCATGTTGTTTGCCATCACTGTCTCCCGGGTGGGTGGGTTCCATGGGCCATGTGAATAATTACTTTCGTTTATCTGTCCTCAACCAAAATAAGGGGCCACATAAGGATGCTCAATTTGCACGTGGAAGTGAACCACCGTGGACCAGACGCCACAGACAAAACAACGCTTTGCATTTTAGTTCACACAAGTGTAAATGTAGAATGCTGTAGGTGCGCGCATGTGCGAATTGGTTCCCTATCTACCAGTCAATTGGATCCCACCCCCTAACTCGGCCTCTACCTCTCCTCCACCTTCTGACCTCGGAAGCAGGGCATTAATCGAAGACTGGCCCTGCATGCAACACGGGACTCCTTCCACCTAAATACAATGTGTATTTAAAGGTACGTTGTTGAGTAGATGTCGCACATTCCATTTTTGCACACTTAGCATCTATCTGACTCATTCAGAAACCATCAATGGTCTTATGTGAAGCAGAGGAAGAAATGTACCTGCACACTCATGTGTGGTACGGATATGTGTACAAACACATGCACATCTTGTGGGCAGAGGATGGTGTGAGGAAGTTGTGTGTGTGTGTGTGTGTGAATGCTATTTAAATAAAAAAGAAAGGAAGTGAATCAGGGTCGTTTCCATTTTAATTGTAAAACAGATAAGCACTAAACACTTTGAAAAAGTAAATGACTTGAGAATAATTACTATCTATTACCCGGCTTCCCAGGGGTGCAGTTGGAGGAGCCCAGATGGCTACAAAAATGGGATTTAGCAGAAAATTGAAGACATTATTCACCGTAACACATTATCAATTACCTTCATATCAATTACAATAACCTTACATTAAAAGAAGGGCCAGGAGACTTGCCAGCCCCAACCGGAATAGTAATTGAACCACCCCTGTGTCTGATGGGGAGGGTGAAAGGGGACTTCGGCTGCCCATTTTGCTGGCAAGACTCTAGTAATAACATTGCCCCCCTCCCCAATATCACCTCACTGAGAGTTTTTCTCTGTCCTGTTTGTTTTAATTGTTTTTAAGGGCAGCTGATGTGGCTTCTTCCGAGAAAATTCTGCTTGGCTTGTTGTTTGAAGAGTTCAGGGACTCCGCTGTTGTTGCTGGGCTAGTTTTCGTTTTCTTCTCTTAACCACTGTCTCTCACGTTTTGTTATCATGACACTGGGACTTCCATTTAATGTAATTCGCAATAAGGACATGCCCCCTTTTCCATTGGCATGCATTTGTTTGCTTATCTGAGCGTTTCCATCCCATCCACTTGGTGCAAACGCTCCCGCTTGGAGCAGCTTGCAGTGTTAAAAAAATTACAATTTCATAAAACAGCAGTATGAGGCAATTAATGCAGAAAGGCTTTAAAAAATCATAAAACACTGTGTTGTTGTTGTTGTTTAGTTGTTTAGTTGTGTCCGACTCTTCATGACCCCATGAACCAGAGCACACCAGGCACTCCTGTCTTCCACTGCCTCCCGCAGTTTGGTCAGACTCATGCTGGTAGCTTCGAGAACACTGTCCAACCATCTCGTCCTCTGCCGTCCCCTTCTCCTTGTGCCCTCCATCTTTCCCAACATCAGGGTCTTTTCCAGGGAGTCTTCTCTTCTCATGAGGTGGCCAAAGTATTGGAGCCTCAGCTTCAGGATCTGTCCTTCCAGTGAGCACCCAAGACTGATTTCCTTCAGAATGGATAGCTTTGATCTTCTTGCAGTCCATGGGACTCTCAAGAGTCTCCTCCAGCACCATAATTCAAAAGCATCAATTCTTCGGCGATCAGCCTTCTTTATGGTCCAGCTCTCACTTCCATACATCACTACTGGGAAAACCATGGTTTTAACTATATGGACCTTTGTTGGCAAGGTGATGTCTCTAAACACTGTGTAGCTCAGAAAAACAAAAGCCTTCAAGAATAATAATAAAAAGGTCTTTGATAATCTCTGCAACTAAGCAAGGGCAAAATGTGGGGTTGGGTGGTAGGGATCTCTAGCACAAAGATTGTTTCATTGGAGCGATCATGCTAGGGGTGATCTGGAACCAGTTGCTCCCTCTCTCTTTCTCTCTCCTTTCTCAGGTATATGGCAGAGATGTTCTTCATAGCTCATTGTGACATGGAAATGCGATCTTCCTGAGCAATAGGAGCAGGGCAGCCTGTACTTCTGTGTCTCCAAGGAAGGAGATGAGCTTTCAGGCAGATGCTTGGACCGGTCCCTACACAAGCCTTGCCAAATAAGGAACAGAATGTGGATAGCAGAATTACACCGAGTAGAACCTAGAACCACCTACCTGTGGAGTCCACAAGGGTGTATGATGGCCAGTAGTAAAAAAAGGAAAGTCTAGACAAATTCCTGTAGATTCAGAATGTAAAAAAAGCGGGGGAGAGAAAATCACATTGCAGCCATCCATGTGTTTAGTACTATTATCATAAAAGGGAGTACAGCACTCCGTTATTGCTCAGATCAGTCCTGTGGTTCCGTTATGATGGCTGGATACCAGCTGAGTCCTCTTTTCCAGCAATAGTAGAGCACTGGGATCAGGGACGCGGACTTATAAAAAATATTGGGGGGGGGGCCCGGGAAAGCTCATGAATAATAAATAAGCTCATGAATATGCAAATAAAGTGGCTCCGGCCCTAAATAGGGCAAGCCACGCCCCCCAGCCAGCCGATTGGCTGGCTGGGAGGTGTGGCCAGTCGGGATTCCCCTGTTCTCGCGGGGGCTGAAACCGCCAGGAGGAAGGAAATTCCCCCCGGCAGTGCCTTGGCAGTGGCGGTGGTGCTGCGAAGCAGCGAGGCAGGAGCCCCCGCCCCCGGCGCTCTGCTGGAAGGGCGCCCGAGATTATTGGGGGGGCTGAGCCCCCCCAAAAATTTTTTTGAGGGGGCTCGAGCCCCCTCAAGCCCCATGGAGTCGGCGCCTATGACTGGGATCTCTTGAGCAGAACACTGCCACAAATGCTCCCTCCTGTTCTTTGCTTGTTCTATCTCTGTCTTGACTTGGTCTTATCATCCCCAAAATGTATTGGTTGTTATTGTTGTTGTTGTTGTTGTTGTTGTTAAAGATTTTCTTGGTTTACAAAAGTATGAGCAATGTCTCTCTCTCCCCCCAGTTACATTTTTACAGATCAGTTTCATTTGTTGAGACAATAATAACACTACTACTACTACTACTACTACTACTAATTTTTATTTATACCCTGCCGTCCCTAGCCAAGGCCGGGCTCAGGGCAGCTCAGAAGCAGTAATAAAAACAAGTTGGTTGAATGAATACAACTTAAAAACAAGATTAAAATACAACATTAAAATATTGAAACATTAAAATATTAAAATGCAGTCTCATCACAGGAGAAGAAAGGAAAAAGAAAAAAGAAAGAGGGGGAGGGAATCAAATTGGCTCCAAGCCAAAGGCCAGGTGGAACAACTCTGTCTTACAGGCCCTGCGAAAAGAAATCAGATCCTGCAGGGCCCTGGTCTCATGAGGCAGAGCGTTCCACCAGTGTTGAAAAGGCCCTGGCTCTGGTTGAAGCTAATCTAACTTCCTTAGGGCCCAGGACCACCAGGGTGTTGCTATTTATGGACCTTGACGCTCTCCGTGGGGCATTAGAGTTACATTAGGAAGAAAAAGGGGGAAAGAGGTGGAGGGGGGAAAGGTGAGTGGGGCGGGGTCGGTTGGCGATGTTTCTATTTTACTTAATATATGTGTGGGGTTTTGTGTCAGCATCACTTGTGCAGGTTCTCTGCTATTTTCTTGTGTTCCTTTGATGGTGAGAGAGGTTGGGGTTGGCCTAGGGTGTGGTTGTGCATTTGTGATTGGCTGTGGCGAGCTTTGTTTTCACGTGTGAGTGGGGTGGGTGGGTGTTTGGATCAGCAGGAGGTTATGGGATGTATACTGATTGGAAATGGAGCACGATGTGTGCCCCAAATCCTTTGTAGGCACCAACTTTTAACAGAAGCGGGGCTGCGTGTGACCACCCTGAGAGCAACCTCAACCCAAGTCATCACGAATGGGCAACAAAAAGGAAGGGCCCTTGAGCTGTCCATGGTTCTACTCAGCCAAAGTTTTCATGTCGCTACAACTGCTCTCTCTGTCTTAAACATGGTTAGCAGGTCTGGCTCCCTCTCCCTCAACTGCTGCTCTCCTCAGCTGCCTTCAAGGTGGGAGATGGACCCAGGGGCTTCTCAGTTGCTCTCACCGCCAATACCTTGCCCAACTCAGGTCTTCAGAATCTCCACCCTCTGGTCATTTGAACTGTGGGAACATCATGTCCCACCACATGTCCTTGTGTCTGTGATGGAAAAGGCCCAGAATCTGAAAACCAGGGAAGTCACTGCCAGTTTGTACTGAGCTAGGGCTCATCTACATTCCTCTGGTCCTGTTGCTTCCCCACCAGGGAAAAAAACACTCTTTAGCACTTAGTTGGAGCAAACACCATTTCTGGTTTCCTCCGGGTTGACATTTGCTCCTATTTAGCACTAATGGGTTTTCCCAGGGAAAGTAGCAGGCAAGGGGGGAAGTGCTCAGACCCATGCCTGGAAAGAGTGGGTCAAGTGGAAGTGTGAACGAGCTCCTAGATGGACCAATAGTCTGATTCAGTATAAGGCAGCTCCTCTGTGTTCCTGTAGCCTGGCAACCACCCTGCCTTCCCTGTCATGGCCGTTGTTGGCAGCCTTGATCAATGCTTGTGTCTTCTGCAAGGATGGGTTCCGCTGGCTCTCCTTGAAATTGTGTCTTAAAGATCTGAAGAAAAGCTACCTGCAGCCACAATTCTGCACCAATTTACCTGGAAACCCATCCCACAAAACTCAAGAGGGCCTGTCTGAGTAGCATACCCTCCAACATTTCTCCAATAAAAAAACAGGGCACAGTATTGTCCTGCAAGTTATTCTTCTCCTTCCATTGAGGCTAATTCTGCACTGGTCAAAGAAAAACATCTGCAAAACCTCAGAAAAACAGATGTTTGGGAACTGTTCTTTTGGATCCAGAGTTTCAGATGTATGTGAGGGTTTCTGAGTAATCGTCCTTTACAAAGATGGATATTTCAGTTTTTCCACAAGTCTTTCTCCATTGTCTCCTCTTGATGTCCCATTGGAGCCAGACTCACTTAACTTCCTCCACCAGGAATTGTGGCTTGGTTCTTTGGATAGTTCCAGTTAAAAGCAGCAACAACATGAATGGGGGGGGGAGGAGGAGGAGGAGAGGAGGAGGAGGAGAAGAGGAGGAGGAGGAGGAGGAGGAGGAGGAGGAGGAGGAGTTTGGATTTGATACCACACCTTTCACTCCCCTTAAAGAGTCTCAAAGCAGCTAACAATATCCTTTCTCTTCACTGTGAGGTGAGTGAGGCTGAGTCACTTCAGAGAAGTGTGACTAGCCCAAGGTCACCCAACAGCTGCATGTGGAGGAGCGGGGAAGCGAACCTGGTTCACCAGATTATGAGTCCACCACTCTTAACCACTACACCATGCTGGTGGTGAACGAGTTTGAAATGCCTACTTGAGATCATGCCCAACCACAGCATAGGTAAAGGTAAAGGGACCCCTGACCATTGGGTCCAGTCGTGGCTGACTCTGGGATTGCGGTGCTCATTTCGCTTTACTGGCCAAGGGAGCCGGCATTTGTCCGCAGACAGCTTCCAGGTCATGTGGCCAGCATGACTAAACCGCTTCTGGCAAACCAGAGCAGCGCATGGAAACGCCGTTTACCTTCCCGCCACAGCGGTACCTATTTATCTACTTGCACTTTGATGTGCTTTCAAACTGCTAGGTTGGCAGGAACAGGGACCGAGCAACGGGAGCTTACCCCGTCACGGTGATTCGAACCGCCGACCTTCTGATCGGCAAGTCCTAGGCTCTGTGGTTTAACCCACAGCGCCTCCCGCATAGAAGGTTGCAAATAGCTGGCACAACCAGAGAAGGAGAGAAGTGCCAGTGGTAAAAGGAAGCATGCAAAATTAATGTTTTGTGTTAAGTGCAGGGGAAACTGAGGAGCAGTGACTTGTGACTGGGCAAGTAGCACTCTGAAGTGTTTACAGAATAATGGCATGATAGAATCATAGAACTGTAGAGTTAGAAGGGCCATCTAGTCCAACCCCCTGCAATGCCAGACCCTCCAAGTGCCCCCATTTTCCAGGGACAGTCCCAGATCCACAGGCGCCATCCAGTTTGTGGTTTGGTCCCAGAATGCCCTGCTTTTCCTTAGGATGTCCCTATTTTCATCAGAGAAATGTCGGAGGGTATGGAGTCACGCAACCCCTGAGCCAAGGAGATAAATAACTATACAACCTCTAGAAGATATCTGAAGGCATCCCAGTGTAGGGATTTTTTTTAAAAAAATGTTCAGTGTTTTATTATGTTTTTATATGTGTTGGAAGCTGCCCAGAGTGGCTGTGGTAGCCCAGTCAGATGGGTGGGGTATAAATAATAAAATAATAACAACAACAGTAATAATAATAATAATGGAACAGGACACCCCTATTTTCATTAGAGAAATGTTGGAGGGTATGCAATGCAGTAATGTCAGCTGCATGCATGACAGATGACCGTCCAACCACCCTTTGAAAAAACCTCAATGACGGACAGTCCATGGAATTCCTACTAACAGTAGAGAAAGGTAATCAGTACAGGCTTCAAGTAAATGCACCTGTACACTAGTGAACTGCCGGCTGTGATGCTTGTGGAAATCCCAGAGTATTACAAACCTAAGCTGGCATTTGTAGCTTTCGTTTAGGCCCTGTCTCCTGCGGGTTGTCCAGTGTGTTACTGCAGAGAGAGGGTTAATTGTTGTTAAAAGGCTTTAATCTCGGAGATTAGCTGTGGCTTCAGGCACTATTCACATATGAGGGAGACATTTCCAATGAGATGAACTCAAATTTGTCCCTGCTGTTTTGTTGATAGAAAATCATCTTCCCCCTTGGTTTCTTCCCCCCGTTATTTCTTTCGCTCTCACTTTCTTCCTCCCTGATAATTTGCTTTTTCCTCTTAGCCTCCAAATAAGCCATAAAGTCTTATTATTATTATTATTTTGCATTTGGAAACAAACTTTGATAATCATTTTTTTTTTTAATGGTGAGATGGGCTAAAGGAGGCTTGACAGCAAATCTAAATAATGTAAATCGAAAATATTCAAAAATCTTTCATTATGGTTATAACCTCTTCATAAGAAAGAGAAACTGTAAATCAATATAAGCGGTGGCGTTCCTGCTAATTCTCACATGGTGGGCTTTTGCAGACCCTCCAAAGTGTCCTGATTTTCTAGGGGCAGTCCCAGAATTAACAAAAGCTATCCCAGCTTCTGATTTGATCCCGGAATGGGCTGCATCAATAGGAGTATAGCATCTAGATCAAGGGAAGTAATAGTGCCACTGTATTCTGCTCTGGTCAGACCTCACCTGGAGTACTGTGTCCAGTTCTGGGCACCACAGTTCAAGAAGGACACTGACAAACTGGAACGTGTCCAGAGGAGGGCAACCAAAATGGTCAAAGGCCTGGAAACGATGCCTTATGAGGAACGGCTAAGGGAGCTGGGCATGTTTAGCCTGGAGAAGAGGAGGTTAAGGGGTGATATGATAGCCATGTTCAAATATATAAAAGGATGTCACATAGAGGAGGGAGAAAGGTTGTTTTCTGCTGCTCCAGAGAAGCGGACACGGAGCAATGGATCCAAACTACAAGAAAGAAGATTCCACCTAAACATTAGGAAGAACTTCCTGACAGTAAGAGCTGTTCGACAGTGGAATTTGCTGCCAAGGAGTGTGGTGGCGTCTCCTTCTTTGGAGGTCTTTAAGCAGAGGCTTGACAATCATATGTCAGGAGTGCTCTGATGGTGTTTCCTGCTTGGCAGGGGGTTGGACTCGATGGCCCTTGTGGTCTCTTCCAACTCTATGATTCTATGATTCTATGTCCCTATTCCCCCCTCCAGTTCTGCCGCCACTGAGCTCAGGGATGAAGATGAGCCGGCACTTTTCCCAAATGGCAGTGCTGGTGGCGAGGGAGCTTCCTGTTACTTCTCCATGGCCTCCTCCATTTTATCTGTAATGGGATAGATTAGGCCAAGAGAGAGCCATTGGTTCAAGGCAGGGGTGCCTTTTCACTCTCAGGATTGTGGTTGCCTGGTTGCCTGCCACTGTCACTATGTGCAGGTGTGTGCATGTGATGTCGTGTGGTGACCGATGGCAGCTCTTCTTCCTCCTCTCTGCAGCTCATGTCCAAGCCCCCCTGTGTCAGGGGTTGGACTGAGGAGGAATGATGGGAGCCTCTCCCCCTTCTCCTGAGCCTTCCCAATAGCAGGAGGACAGTGTTGATTTAGAACAGTGGTTTGCAGAAGGGCATAGTCCAGAGTGGGAAAGCTGGGAAATACTGGGTGAGGAACAGCTAGAAGAGGAAACGCCAGGGGAGAGAGAGACAGCTGGCAGATTCAGTGTCCTTGGCCAGCATTCCTGACTCTCCTTCACTTAAGACTAGATGGGCTTTGAGAGTGATAGAACAGAAAGTGCAGAAGCAACAAGCTCAGATTATCCGATGTCATAGCTGTCAACTTACAGATTTGAAAATAAGGGACCAGCACCCTCGAAAATAAGGGATCAGCAGTCAAAATAAGGGATTTTCCAGACACAGGTATGTTCAACCTCTGAGCCCCTCCCAGCCAAAGGCAGAAAGCCCAGCCAGTAGCCAAACGAAGCCTCAAGCGGTGGTTCCCACAGCGCAGCAACCCGGCAAAGGGGATGCAGCAAGGAAAACCACTGTCACCTCTCCGCTGGGAACCGCTGAGCAAAGGCGAGTCCCCAGGCAACGCGTCCGATTTGATCAGCACAAGACATGCAAGCGCCACCCCCCAGTCATTTTTAGACTCCTTATTGGGTGAGCAACGCAGCCAAGCAATACAGTTGGAGCCTCCCTCCTCCCTGGCTGGCAGGGAGGGAGGGAGAGGAGCTGCTTCCTTTGAAACCCGGGAAATTTAAGGGACATCATCAATAAGGGACAGCAGCGGGACCCGGCGCTGGGATAAGGGAGTTTCCCGCCAAATAAGGGATGGTTGACAGCTATGTCCGATGTAGCAGTAATGTAGATTAATGGGGATGGAGGGGGTGAACCTTTACTGGGAGCAACACCATTTCTAGAGAGATATGCGTTCCTTTGTTTCTCACTGTGATTATTAAAGAAACTAACTGGTAAGAACACTCCTTTCATTTGATCCGCTTATTTACTACCACCGGGGGAGGGATCCGATTCCCCAAAATCCTGACACCCTGGAAAAGGGTGCCTCACTGGCTGGCTGGCTGTGGAGGGAAGAGCTGATCTTCTCTCTCAGAGGCAGCACCGTTGCCGTCTGCTGGCTTTTCTCATTGACTTTGTGGGTGCCCGGTCTGCACAATTATATTATTATATTATTGTGGGTGCCCAAGCACCCACGGTCCCCTGGAGTTGGCCCCTATGGTCCAAGGCCACCATGATTCATGACTGAGTGATTTCCTTGGTCATAGTCCAAGGTTGAACAGAGGACTCATACAGCCACTTTGCCAAGGGCCCATAGAATCAGGGCTTCGCTCTGGATAGCAGGCAAGTTGACAGCTAAGGGCCTTTCATGAGGGGCAGGAATCACGTGGCTCAGGCCTAGGCTGTCATGCCATGTATTACGTTATGTGCAATGCAGTTCAATTCAAAGTGTTGGTGCTGACCTTTAAAGCCCTAAACGGCCTCAGCCCAGTATACCTGAAGGAGCATCTCCACCTCCATCATCCATCCTGGACACTGAGGTCCAGCGCCAAGGACCTTCTGGTGGTTCCCTCACTGTGAGACGTGAGGCTACAGGGAACCAGACAGAGGGCCTTCTCGGTAGTGGCACCCACCCTATGGAACGCCCACCCATCAGATGTCAAGGAAATAATCTACTGTCTGACTTTTAGAAGGCATCTGTAATGTTTTATTATGTTTTTATATATGTTAGAAGCTGCCCAGAGTGGCAACCCAGTCAGATGGACAGGGTACAAATAATAAAATTGCTGTTGTTGTGGTAACTGGCATGTAGGACCTTGCTCCCACATCCCATGCAGGAGATTGACAACTGGGTGAATGCATGAGCTGGTACAGGGTTCTCATCACTTAAGCCACCACAGAGCTATCCTGATGTTTTGGCCTACAATTCCCAACATCCCTGTCCATTGGCCATGCAAGCTGAGGCTGCTGGGAGTCAGGCGTCCAAAACATCTGATATTGGATACCTCTGATGAAGCATTCTGTGAATCAGCCTGCAGTGCCACTGCTGTCAAGGCAGAATCCATATTTCCGTTAGCATTGCTGAACCAGGTTTTAAATGGCCAAAACTCTTTCATCTGATGTTATTCATGGGATATTCATGGGACAGAAACACAGAATAACTACACTGTTATCCAGCTCCCTCACTGATAAAAGTGAGGTTACAAGGAACCAGGCAGAGGGCCTTCTCGGTAGTGGCACCCACCCTATGGAACGCCCTCCCATCAGATGTCAAACAAATAAAAAACTATCTGACTTTTAGAAGACATCTGAAGGCAGCCCTGTATAGGGGAGTTTTTAATGTCTGATGCAGGGAACAGCAAAGTTTTTGTGGCTTGGGCCAGTTCCCGGTCCCACAGACGCCGTGGTGGGCCAGAGTGTGTGCGCGCGCATGCACACAGCATGCACAGACACTATTTCCAGTGCTCCTTCCGGCGCAGAGGAGGCATGCACAGCTTCCCATTGGCTGCAGGAGCTTCCTGCAGCCAATGGGGAGCTGGCCAGCATCACGGAAGGCGGTTCCTGCTCTGTTCCGCGCTGGGAGCCGACTGAGTGGGCGGCGGGGGTCTAAGCGCCAGTTAAATGACCCCCATGGGGTGCTTGTGGCCCATGGGCCTTAGGTTGCCGACCCCTGGTCTGATGTCTTGCTTTGTTGGGAGCTGCCTGGAGTGCAGATGGGTTGCATATTATTATTATTATTATTATTATTATTATTATTATTATTATTATTATTAGTCCTGTTTTGTCTGCAGGCTGCATTGTCCTTTGAAAAGGTGCCTACCTCCCCACATTTTATACATCCCTATTCCCTGAATGGGGAACACTTAGGGACGCGGGTGGCACTGTGTGTTAAACCACAGAGCCTAGGACTTGCCGATCAGAAGGTCGGCGGTTTGAATCCCCGTAACGGGGTGAGCTCCCATTGCTCGGTCCCAGCTCCTGCCAACCTAGCAGTTCGAAAGCACATCAAAGTGCAAGTAGATAAATAGGTACTGCTGTGGTGGGAAGGTAAACGGCGTTTCCGTGGGCTGCTCTGGTTCACCAGAAGCGGCTTAGTCATGCTGGCCACATGACCTGGAAGCTGTACGCCGGCTCCCTCGGCCAAGAAAGCGAGATGAGCGCCACAACCCCAGAGTTGTCCACGACTAGACCTAACGGTCAGGGGTCCCTTTACCTTTACCTTATTCTCTGAATGGGGAACACTTAGGAGAACAGTGCAGGATCCAGGGCTTTGGGAAAATGATCTGAACGATCCTTTCTGCCCAGAAGGACATTTGCAATGAACAAATGGGTCAGCAGAGGCACTTCCAAGGATGAAGAGCTTAGTCAGCAGAACTTTTTCAGCAGGGGGCCGGTCCACTGTCCCTCAGACCTTGTGTGGGGACGGACTATATTTTTGGGGGGGAAAGGAACAAATTCCTTCACCCCACAAATAACCCAGAGATGCATTTTAAATAAAAGCATACATTCTACTCATGTAAAAACACCAGGCAGGCCCCACAAATAACTCAGAGATGCAGTTTAAATAAAAGGACACATACTACTCATGTAAAAACACGCTGATTCCCAGACCGTCCGCAGGCCTTAGTTTGCCTACCCATGGCTTAGTCCATCTTCTCTTCTCCAATGTTTAACAGAAATGCCAAGATGAAAGGTCTGGAGCTACCTAGACTGTGGTAGTAACTTAAGGCTGCTTTGCAGAGTCAAGATGGGGTGGGGGGAGCTGTTTTTCAGAATCCCTCTGCTCTGGAAAGAAGAGGAGGGGGCAGTATTCCAAATGGTGCCAAGGGACTTTGGAATGGTTTATGATGCAAATATGTTTAAAAGCAGTGAGTTGCCTCCCTGGGAAAAGGAGCTTAAAATTGAAGTCTAATGATAACAAATGATTGTTAATGAGTTGTCTAAACATAATAGATGGAAAGAATTAAAAGCCTAGAATAAACAGTGTTTCATTAAAGCACAATAAAGAAACAACACGCGTTTCATATCTCAGAATAAATGGGCCCTTGCACTGCTAGCGGGAGTGGAGGGAAGTCATCAGGGGAGATGGGCTGTTGTGGTGCGGGGCGGAGGGGGGGGGAGAAGAAAGGAGAGGATGGGTGCTAGAGAGGGAAGACTGGAGACTGGCCATTTGGATGGCAAAGGGAGGATGGGAATAGCCAGGACAGCTCTAAGCAGCTCCATGGACAGCTTGTCTAAGGGCCAGGGCAGGAGTCTTCAGTCAGCTGAGGGTCACAGGGCATTTGGGGCATGGTAGGGCCCCCTAACCAGCTGAGCCCTCCAAGGCCTAGGGCAAGTGTACCCGGCTACCCCACCTCTGCACAGGTCTAGCTCCCGGTGTTCTCCCAGCCCCACATATCACATCTAGGGCTGTGCGATATCTGGGTTTTCAACATCGTGATATCTCCTTCTTTCTCCTTTGGCGATCACTCGTAGCCGAGTAAGATTGTCTTCCATAAACACAGTTTTAAAAGTGAGTCCGTAAGTGACTGTGGAGGCCAATTGTGGATCCAAACGTTCTTCCACAATGGGGACATAAGTTTCCGGGCATGAGTGGATCACGGCGAGGGTTTGCCAAGCGTGCCTTCCTCTTAGTGCGTTTCTCCTTTTTGTCCTGAGTTCGAGTGTCTTCAAAGCCCATGACACCTTTGGAAAAGGCTGTTCGTGATATACCAATCAGCTAAACATTGTGAGATATGAATATACAGGGGTGTGAACTTGAAAAAAATATTGGGGCTCCCAGATGAGCCCCGCCTTGCATAATCAATTACATGATGCCATGCACACACACGATTTGAATGACAGTGTCCATCAACTGGGGGTGGGGCCCCTCAAATATTTTATGGGGCCCCCGAAGGGACCTCAGCTCCTGGGAGTTGGCTCCTATGCCAATATATCACAATGTCTGAAATAAGGATGGAGTTAAGAACTTAATTCGTTCTGGAGGTCCGTTCTTAACCTGAAACTGTTCTTAACCTGAAGCACCACTTTAGCTAATGGGGCATCCCGCTGCCGCCGCACCGCCAGAGCACGATTTCTGTTCTCATCCTGAAGCAAAGTTCTTAACCCGACGTAATATTTCTGGGTTAGCAGAGTCCGTAACCTGAAGCGCCTGTAACCTGAAGCGTATGTAACCCGAGGTACCACTGTAGAGGCATTGGCTGCCTTCACAGTTTCCCCCACATTGTGATTTTTGTATACCACACACACACACATCATGATTGGCGATGTATTGCCAGGTCAAATTTTGCAAGGCAGTTCTCTACACAAAAACCAGGCCCTTCTTCGTGTGCCTTCTCCACGAGAGGTCTGGAGGGTGGCAACATGAGAACGGGGCCTTTTCTGCAGTGGCTCCCCCATTTGTGGGACGCTCTCCCCAGGGAAGTTCGCCTGGCAGCTTCATAATGCACCTTTAGGCGCCAGGCAAAAACATTTCTCTTTAACCAGCCCCCTGACTGATTTGACATCCAATACTCTTTTAAAAGGGGACGCGGGTGGCGCTGTAGGTTAAACCACAGAGCCTAGGACTTGCTGATCAGAAGGTTGACGGTTTGAATCCCTGCGATGGGGTGAGCTCCTGTTGCTCGGTCTCTGCTCCTGCCAACCTAGCAGTTCGAAAGCACGTCAAATTGCAAGCAGATAAATAGGTACCACTCCGGCGGGAAGGTAAACAGCGTTTCCATGTGCTGCTCTGGTTCGCCAGAAGCGGCTTAGTCATGCTGGCCACATGACCCAGAAGCTGTATGCCGGCTCCCTCGGCCAATAAAGAGAGATGAGTGCCGCAACCCCAGAGTCGGTCACGACTGGACCTAATGGTCAGGGGTCCCTTTACCTTTACCCTTTTAAAATGGGTTGGGGAGTGGGGATTAATGGGTTGTTCTTGTTCTTGTTTTTATTATGTATTTTGTGTTTTTATCTTGTGGACTTCCTTGAGACCTGCAGGTATAGGACTGTATACAAATAATAATAATAATAATAATAATAATAATAATAATAATAATAATAATTCAATGCATGCTGCCCAGGGTTGGATGTGGGTGTTTGTCTTCCAAAACATCGGGGGGGGGGGCACCAGGCTGGCAAATGTTGCTCGAAACCTATTGCCTGCTTCTTGCCTCTGCTACAGAAGGCAATCATCACTAGACTGCAGTAGCTGTTGACCTCTGTGCAAAGTGGGTTATGTGCGTGTGTTGGTTCCCCTGCGCATCTAATCTTCAAAACAGATTTCCCTCCCTGTTCCTGCCTGCATTCCAGTGCCAGGGGTATCTGTGTGCATGAACATGATGCAGTTTAATGACTCGAGGAGATGGGGAATTACATTCTCTTTCTCTCCTCCCCCCCCCCCCCTCACCTCCCATGCACTGTCCCTGCTCGTGATAGGAAGAGAATTGTTCACACCGGGTGTTTTGTTTTTTTTGGGAGGGGGGGTATTAGTGGCTCGTTAAATAAATCATTCAGGAATGGTTGTGAGGATGTGACGGACTGCGCTGAACTTGGCCCGCATGAGTCCAGCCTGGACAGCAGCTTCATCTTGCCTTGTAAAACTGCGGAGCCCATGACAAAAGAGTTAATCGCCACCTTTGTTTCTCTTCCTTTCCTCTCTTTCCCTCTTCTCCCGTTTCTTGCAGCATGACGGAAAGGCAAGACGAGAAGAGATCCATCACTGTCAGCCTCTTTCAGCAAAATCAGCACTTTTGGAGGGGGGTGTTATTGGGGCCCGGCCCATCAGCAGCTCTTCCAAACAGCAAATGCACTGCAGGCAAGTCTCTCCTCCTGAGCAGCGTTCTGGCAATCTAAGGAGCCCGGCACCCAGGCCCTGAGTCCCACTGACCAGTGGCTTCATGATAAATGACTCCATGGAGCATCTCTGCTCGCCAATAAAGCCCTGAGGAGAGGCTGAATCCCGCTGCGGAACTGGGTGGTGGTGACACGGCTTGGTTCTGCAGCGGAAAGGTGCATAAAAGTGGCATTAAAAGGCCCTTTCTGAGCCCACCTAGGCCTCTCCCTCCTTCTCTGCCCCCCTTCGAGTAATGCAAATGAGACAGAGGAGAAACAAGAGCAGAGAGCCATTGGATTGACAGGTTAATGAAGCAATTCATAATAGTGATGTATATTGTAACTACAGAAACAGCTTGTAAACACTCAGTTTGCTTTATACACATAAACACAAGCGTATCTATATATACATATAGATATATGCACACACACACACACACACACACACACACACGACCGCATTCACCTCTCTGCACATTGAAGCATACTCTGGCATGCTTAGGAAATAGCACTGATACTGTAGGATAAGGCACAGAGGCGGGTGGGAGGAGCAAAACTGTAACTTCTTGCCTGATTGTAATTCTCAGTGTTGTGGACCTTTGCAAAACTTTTAAATTGGCCTTGGACCAGAAGAAAATCAAGTGGCTTGGTTGGTAAGTCCCCCCCCCCCCAAGTGGAACTGTGATGTCACCAAAAGAGCCAACTCCTAGGGGTCAAGATCCCTTCACCATAGCTGTCAACTTACAGATTTGAAAATAAGGGACCAGCAGCCTCGAAAATAAGGGATCAGCAGCCAAAATAAGGGATTTTCAGAGCACAGCTATGTTCAACCTCTGAGCCCCTCCCAGTGAAAGGCAGAAAGCCCAGCCAGCAGCCAAACGAAGCCTCAAGCGGAGGTTCCCACAGCGCAGCAACCTGGCAAAGGGGATGCAGCAAGGAAAACCACCGTCACCTCTCTGCTGAGAATTGCTGAGCAAAGGCGACTCCCCAGGCAACGCGGCTGATTTGATCGGCACAAGGCATGCAAGCTCCACCCCCCAGTCATTCTTAGACTCCTTATTGGGTGAGCAACGCAGCCAAGCAACACAGCTGGAGCCTCCCTCCTCCCTGGCCGGCAGGGAGGGAGGGAGAGGAGCTGCTTCCTTTGAAACCCGGGAAATTTAAGGGACATCATCAATAAGGGACAGCAGCGGGACACTGCACTGGGATAAGGGAGTTTCCCACCAAATAAGGGACAGTTGACAGCTATGCCCTTCACCCCCCAGTAAAATATTTGTGGGGTCCAGGACCCTCCAAATGGCACTGCCATTAAAATAGTGGGTGTGCACCACATCATGTGATCGATTACGCGGAGCAGGGCTTACCTGCCCCCCAATATTTTATTCAAGTAGCCACCCCTGGATGTCACCCCACATTAAAGAACAAGGGAACGTTCACCTGCTACAAAGAAAGGACATTGCTCTCTAAAACGCCCAGTTGTTTGGTGGCATTTATTGCTGTCAGTTATCAGCAGGTATTGTGTTTTACGTTCCTTTGCTCATCTACAAATATATGTCCTGCTTCTATAGATTAACATTTAATATACAGTCGTACCTCGGAAGTTGAACAGAATCCGTTCCGGAAGTCCGTTCAACTTCCAAAATGTTTGGAAACCAAGATGTGGCTTCCGATTGGCTGCAAGAAGCTCCTGCAGCCAATTGGAAGCCAGGGAAACTGCGTTGGACATTTGGGTTCCAAAGAACATTCGCAAACCAGAACACTCACTTCCAGGTTTGCAGTGTCCAGAAGCCGAAAAGTTTGATTCGCAAGGCGTTCGAGATCCAAGGTACAACTGTAAAAAGTTCTCATTTTTAAATGAGAACAAATTCTAGTCTTTTTTCCCCCATTGAAGACAGCACCTCAGAAAGGTTAATCAATAACTAGTAAAGGCTTGGGTGGGATTTCCGATAGCGAAAGGGAAAGATGTCTTCATTCTCCACCGTTCTCCATGTTCTTCCTGCCCTAAATCTCCCAGCCTTGTCTGTTTCCCACTCCGAATCCATGACTCCTGCCTCGTCGTCTCTGTCTGCGCTATTTTAGAATCGGCCCTGCAACAAGAGACATTGTCTCTGGAATCCTCCACAACTGGTCTTGCTTTATACCTCCACAACCGAGATTGATGATAAACAATAAGCCATCAAACAGAAGCGATTTCTGTGCTAAACAATAATCACATTTTTATTGAATCTAGTTTTATCTCAGCTAGTGACCCAGGCAGGCAGGCAGACAGAAAGAGTCTCCCCTGTCAATCTTGCTGGCTCAGCATAGCTACCACTAGCATTGCTGACAGTCAATTATAGAGATGGGTGAATCCAGGTAAAGTAGCACAAGTCCTTTTGCCGGAATTAATCCCCATATCCAGACAGCTTCTCAGAGATTCATGCTCTTTGGGAAATTCATGACCTCCTTCTCCTTCTCCCTCAAACGATGACTTCCAGATACGATGAGTGGACAATGTTGGGTCACCGTTGGGTCACATCATGCCTGCATCACTCTTGTATGTTTACATAGCTTCCTTAATAACTAGTAGGGACTCCTTATAGCATTTATAAAGATGTGCAGCCGTACCTTGGAAGTCGAACGGAATTCGTTCCGGAAGTCCATTTGACTTCCAGAACCCTCAGAAACCAAAGCACGGCTTTTGATTGGCTGCAGAAAGCTCCTGCAGCCAACCGGAAGACCTGTCAGATGTTCGGCTTCCAAAAATAGTTCGCAAACCGGAACAGTCACTTCCGGGTTTGTGGCATTCGGGAGCTAAAACGTTCGAGAACTAAGCCGTTTGAAAACCAAGGTATGACTGTATCTCCTTATATCAGCCCTGTAACTGCCAATCAACTTCGTTTGGGGGCGAGTCTGAATTCTCCTTTTAAAAGAGGGAGGACAATGCCTCTGATCATTTTTATCCAGGCTCCACATTTATAAGCTGTGATAGCTAAGCAAAACTTCCACAGACAGTGGCAGTATACCACTGAATGCCAGTTGCTTTTTTTTTTTTTAGATTTCAAAGATATCTATTAAAAATTTTTTAGAATATAGACATACAACATACAAAACATACAAAACATGCAAAAATAGACATACAAAATAATAAACAATTAAAAACACACATCAATTTTCAGTAATACAACTTCCATATCCTTATTTCCTCCGACCTCCTCGTACTTCCCTTCTTTGTATTCCAATTCAGTTTGTTTGTTCAGCAAATCCTTACCATAGAACTTTTACCCATTTATAATCCTTTTTTTTCATATCTCCTAAAACATTACAGCCGGAAACCACTTAATTTCTATCCAACATCTTTCTAACATTCATTAATTTTACAATATTTCTTTAAGTAGTCTTTAAATTTCTTCCAGTCTTCTTTCACCGACTCTTCTCCCTGGTCTCGGATTCTGCCAGTCATCTCAGCTAGTTCCATGCAGTCAATCACCTTCATCTGCCATTCTTCCAGGGTGGGTAGATCTTGTGTCTTCCAATACTTAGCGATTAGTATTCTTGCTGCTGTTGTAGCATACATAAAAAAAGTTCTGTCCTTCTTTGGCACCAATTGGCCGACAATGCCCAGGAGAAAGGCCTCTGGTTTCTTCAAGAAGGTATATTTAAATACCTTTTTCAATTCATTATATATCATTTCCCAGAAAGCCTTAATCCTAGGGCACGTCCACCAAAGGTGAAAGAATGTACCTTCAGTTTCCTTACTGAATGCCAGTTGCTGGTTTAGACCTTTAAAGCAAGAGATGGCTCAGGCCTACAGTATCTCAAGGGTCCCCTCTCCCCATTTGAACCTCATCTTCTGAGGCCCTTCTTCATGTGCCTCCTCCATAAGAGGTCTGGATGGTAGCAACGTGAGAGCAGGCCTTTTCTGCAGTGGCTCCCCGATTGTAGAATGCTCTCCCCAGGAAGCCTTGCCTGGCTCCTTCATTAAATATCTTTAGGAGACAGGCAAAAGCATTTGTCTACAAACAGGCCTTTGGCTGATTCACATTCGATGCCCTTTTAAATGTGTTTGTGGGACAGGGGGGTAATTGGTCTGTCTTTGTTTTTTACAATGTATTTTGTGTTCTCATCTTTTCTTTTTATGTTGTGAACCACCCTGTGACCTTCAGATGAAGGGCAGTACACAAAACAAACAAACAAACAAACAAACAAACAAACAAATATTAACAGACCCTCCAAGTGTCCCTGTTTTCCAGGGACAGTCCTGGATTTACAGAAGCCGTCCTGGTTTCTGAGATGATCCCAGAAATGTCCCACTTTTTCTTAGGACATCCCTATTTTCATCAGAGAAATTTTGGAGGGCATGGAGTTATGCGACCCCCCGAGCCAAGTCACTATACAACTTTAGAAGACATCTGAAGGCAGCCCTGTCTAGGGAAGTTTTTTAAAAATGTTTAATGTTGTATTATGTTTTTATATATGTTGGAAGCCAACCAGTCAGATGAGCAGGGTATAAATAATAAAACTGTTGTTGTTGTTTTCAGTGTTTTGTTGTTGTCAATGTTTTGTTCATACAAGTATCTCTTCTTCCTCAGAAGCTTGAGTCCATAACTGACTTCTTGTGCATTCCTTTTAAAATCCCCAGCTCCCTTCCCAGGTGCCTTGAGCTGGAGCTGTGTGCAAATGGCCCATCAAAATTACCTACCCCATACAGTACATGGATAGAGAAATTGAATTTAAGAAAAGTGCAATTGGATCAGGCCAAACACTCTTCTTTGCAATGAGCTAATGTCATTTCCAGCACTCTCTCTCTCTCTCTCTCTCTCTCTCTCTCTCTCTCTCTCTCTCTCTCTCTCTCTCTCTCTTGTGTGTAAGTAGCTGCCCCCATCCCTCCACCCCCTGCAAAAAATGGTGAATAGTATTCTGAGAAAATTCTTCAGCATGGTAACCCCCCCCCCTTTTCAACCCCAGAAATTTTCTCAGGGGGAAAAAAGTCTTTGAGAAATTTCAGCTCAGCAACACCTGTAACTCACGCTGAACAGTAGATGCACGGTGTTAATGCAGTTGACCAGCAGAGCTGTCAGGCTTTAATAATTTGATGAAGAAACCCACTTGGGCATGGAGAGGAGGGATGGCTAATTGTGGCAACGAGGGAGAGGGAGAGCTTTGATTAGTTACATTAACCATGGCTTTGCTCAGGCTCTGCCTCAAAGTATATTTGTAAACGCGGGAGACTAATTTAAAATGGCAAAGGCACACAGACCTTTTGCATGGCTTCCGTAGGTCTGACAAGGTGCCGATGCAAAGCATCTTGGTGGACAGAGGAGCCCTTCTGCAACTACGAGCTGATAACAAAGGAATATAGTAACATTGCAGGTTTTCATCTCAAAATGCAAAATGTGGATTCCAAAGGTCATTCGAAGTGCTGATTTGAAAATAGAGCCTGCTGGTTTTGTGCATAATGCACAAAGTTACCTGTCTTTTTCTTCTTCTTCTTTGGCGATCACTCATAGCTGAGTCAGATTGTCTTCCATGAACACAGTCTTAACAGGGAGTCCATAAGTGACTGTGGAGGCCAATTCTGGATTCACATGTCCTTCCACAGTGGGGACACAGGTTTCTGGGCGGGAGTTGATCACAGTGAGGGTTTGCCAAATGTGCTTTCCTCTTAGCACGTTTCCCCCTTTCATCCTGAGTTTGAGCATCTTCAAAGTCCATGACACCTTTGGTAAAGGCTGTTCTCCAGTTGGAGCGCTCGCAGGCCAGTGTTTCCCTATTGTCAGTGTTTATACAGTGGTGCCTCGCAAGACGAAATTAATTCGTTCCGCAAGTCTCTTCGTCTTGCGGTTTTTTCGTCTTGCGATGCACGGTTTCCCATAGGAATGCATTGAAAATCAATTAATGCGTTCCTAGGGAAACCGCCTTCAGACCAGGTCCGGGGACAGTCTGTCCCCGGACCTCTTCTGAAGGCTTAGGGGGGGGCAAGGGCTTTTCTTCCCACCCCCAGCATTTTAAAAAACCCTGGGACAGCGGAGGACTTCTCCGCTGTCCGGGGCGATCTTAAAATGCTGGCGGGCGGCATTTTAAAATCGCCCCGGACAGCGGAGGACTTCTCCGCTGTCCGGGGCGATTTAAAAGCCCCTGGGAAGGTAGGCAGGGGGGACAAAGACTTTCGCCCCCTGCCCGCCTTCAGAAGGTGTTCCCGCCCCCCGCCCCACTTCGGAACAGCTTTCCGAAGTGGGGCGGCTGGGCCAGGTGTCCCCGCCCCGCCCGCCCCACTTCGGAACAGCTTTCCGAAGTGGGGCGGCTGGGCCAGGTGTCCCCGCCCCCCCTCCCCACTTCGGAACAGCTTTCCGAAGTGGGGCGGATGGGGCAGCTGTTCCCACCCCCCCTCCCCCCTTCGGAACAGCGTTCCGAAGTGGGGCGGATGGGGCAGCTGTTCCCGCCCCCCCTCCCCACTTCGGAACACCGTTCCGAAGTGGGGCGGATGGGGCAGCTGTTCCCGCCCCCCCTCCCCACTTCGGAACACCGTTCCGAAGGGGGGCGGATGGGGCAGCTGTTCCCGCCCCCCCTCCCCACTTCGGAACACCGTTCCGAAGGGGGGCGGATGGGGCAGCTGTTCCCGCCCCCCCTCCCCACTTCGGAACACCGTTCCGAAGGGGGGCGGATGGGGCAGCTGTTCCCGCCCCCCCTCCCCCCTTCGGAACACCGTTCGGAACACATTGAAGTGCAGTGTTTGAGGACCGGGACACTCGCAGGGAAACCAAAATGCTTGTTTACAAAGCTATTGTACTACCAACCTTACTGTATGCTTGTGAAACATGGACCACTTATAAACACCATCTCCAGCTCCTCAAAAGAGTCCATCAATGGTGTCTCCAAAAAATGTTACATATCACTTGGGAAGAAAGGCAAACCAGTGTACTGGAAGAAGCAAAGATTACCAGTGTTGAAGCAATGATTCTTCAACATCAACTTCGTTGGACTGGTCATGTTGTTTGGATGCCTGAGTGTCATCTTCCAAAGCAACTACTCTATTCCAAACTTAAAAATTGAAAGTGTAATGCTGGTGATCAACAAAAGAGGTTTAAAGACTCTCTCAAGGCAAATATTTAAAAATGTGGTACAGTGGTACCCCGCAAGACGAATGCCTCGCAAGACGGAAAACCCGCAAGACGAAAGGGACACGGGGAGATTTTAAAATGCTGGGGGTCGGCAGCGAACGCTTCGCTCCCACCCGCCAGCATTTTAAGATCGCCGGGGCAGGCGGGGGGAAGGCAGGGGGGGGAGCAAAGACTTTTGCCCCCCGCCGGCCTTCAGAAGAGGTCCTCTTCTGAAGGCCGGCTGTGGGCGAAAGTCTTTGCTCCCGACCGCCAGCATTTCCCTATGGGCCTTCGTCTTGCGATGCAAGCCCATAGGGAAATTCGTCTTGCGAAGCGCCTCCAAAACAGAAAACCCTTTCGTCTTGCGGGTTTTCCGTCTTGCGAGGCATTCGTCTTGCGGGGTACCACTGTACCACATTTTTAAATATTTGCCTTGAGAGAGTCTTTAAACCTCTTTTGTTGATCACCAGCATTACACTTTCAATTTTTAAGTTTGGAATAGAGTAGTTGCTTTGGAAGATGACACTCAGGCATCCAAACAACATGACCAGTCCAACGAAGTTGATGTTGAAGAATCATTGCTTCAACACTGGTAATCTTTGCTTCTTCCAGTACACTGGTTTGCCTTTCTTCCCAAGTGATATGTAACATTTTTTGGAGACACCATTGATGGACTCTTTTGAGGAGCTGGAGATGGTGTTTATAAGTGGTCCATGTTTCACAAGCATACAGTAAGGTTGGTAGTACAATAGCTTTGTAAACAAGCATTTTGGTTTCCCTGCGAGTGTCCCGGTCCTCAAACACTGCACTTCAATGAGGAGAAAGCAGCACTCGCAGAGCTCAGGCGATGCTGGATTTCAGCATCAATATCGGCCCTTGTGGAAAGATAACTACCCAGGTAGGAGAAGTGATCAACATTTTCCAACATTACACCATTGAGTTGGATTTGTGGTGCTGCAGAGGGGTTGTTTTGCGGCAGTTGTTGGTGCAGCACTTTAGTTTTTTGGATGTTGAGCAATAGGCCAAGCTTTTTGTAAGCTTCTGCGAAGATACTTAGGATGGTTCGGAGGTCATCTTCTGAGTGTGCACACGTTGTCAGCATACTGAAGCTCTATGGGATCTATACCTGGGGAAATTCACCAATACATTCATGGATAGTTTGGATGGCCCTCTGTCATGGATGCTTTAGCTGAGATTCTTGCACTGCAGTGGGTTGGACTAGATGACCCTTGTGGTCCCTTCCAACTTTACAAATCTATGATTTTACTCACCATGCATGCGTTTTAAAAAGTCCTCAGATGTCGCCTCAGAATGCAGCTTTACCTCTTCTAGCGAATAAATATGAAACTGGGAAGCGTTGATATGCAGTCCCCACCGCCACACACCCCTAGAAAGAAAACAAAGACATAATGAGATCAGAGACAAAATATGTGAGTATTTTTGCCCTTATTATAAAGAGCCCCACAGCTGTGAACTGCCTAATGCCAGCAAAATAAACCAGATGGAGTACATCAGTGGAGGCAGTCCAAGTTGTGAAGGATAGCGCAGAATGTCCTCCTACCATAATGGATTGTTTGAAGATGGAGCCAGTACAAACTGGGAACAAAAGCCTGCCAGGGCACAGTCAAGTAGCCTTACACGTGAAAATAAGGTGCTGGTACGAGAGCGAAGGTAAGAGTAGGCCTGCTTAGCGTCTTAGTCTAGCGCTGAATATCTTGATGAAGATGGCGCCTGGGATGAAAAGCACTTTTAATGTGCCATATTGAGGATATTGAGAGACAGAATTTGCCAATGCAGCTTAAGCCTAGACTGTCACTACACAAAGCATCAGCCACACTGCTGTAGTACAATTTTCTGCGAGGGCATCTGGGTGGAGAGGGAGCCGATCTTGGGTCATTTCCCAGACCTCCTGAAACATCTCAAAAAATGTTGGTTGCTCTTATTATACATTGGCAAGGGGAAAGGCGGCCGCATTAAGGGCAATGAAAGATTCCAGACCCTCCGAGGGTCCCTACTTTCCAGGGACGGTCCCAGATTTACGGAACCCATCCCGGTTTCTGATTTGATCAGAACGTCCCAGTTTTCCTTAAGACGTCCCTATTTTCACTGGAGAAATGTTGGAGAGTATATGACAGGGGTAGGCAACTTAAGGCCCGGGGGCTGGATGGGGCCCAATCGCCTTCTCAATCCAGCCCGCAGACAGTCCGGGAATCAGCGTGTTTTTACATGAGTAGAATGTGCCCTTTTATTTAAAATGGATCTCTGGGTTATTTGTGGTGCCTGTCTGGTGTTTTTACATGAGTGGAATGTGTTCTTTTATTTTAAATGCATCTCTGGGTTATTTGTGGGGCATAGGAATTCGTTCATCCCCCCCCCCCCAATATAGTCTGGCCCACCACATGGTCTGAGGGATGGTAGATCAGCCCACAGCTGAAAAAGGTTGCCGACCCCAGTATATGACCCCCAAGCCTAGAAGATAAGTAACTATACAACCTTTAGAAGACATCTGAAGGCAGCCCTGTCTGGGGAAGTTGTTTAAAAAATGTTTAATGTTTTATTATGTTTTTAAGTATCTTCAATTATTGAATAGGACATTTCTATTTTCATTGGAGAAATGTTGGAGGGTATGAGATTCCTGACTGCCTAGGTTTGGGCCTGACCACCCCTGTGTACTTTTGGGTATGTGTGTGTGTGTGTGTTTGTGTGTACCAGCATCATTTGTATGTGCTTCAATGGTAAATGCTCACCTTAGACATAATTGTTAGATTACCAACCCAGTATATAATATGCACAATATAACTATGCTATCAACCCAACTCTAAACTGACACCATTATGGAATCTTTGAAAGTGGAACATGACAAAGACAACAGTTCACTTCTCTTTTGTATCATTGAGGGATTGGTTCAAGGCATATGAGGAATTTTCAGGGTTCTTATTGTGTCCTTAAAACTCCCAACAGCTTATGTAAGGCTCCAAAGTACCGCATTTTTCACTCTATAACACGCACCCGACCATAACACACACATAGTTTTTAGAGGAGGAAAACAAGGAAAAAAATATTCTAAACGAAACAGTGGATGTATGATTTTTGTGGTTCATGCTGTGGTCATAGACATGTGATCTGACAGTGAGTTTGGGGTAGCCCAATGCAAAAATCCTGAGGATCCATGTGGATCCATGCTTTGTAACCACATTTTTGCACCACTGCGGCCCCAGGCAACAGTGGGTGCGTGATTTTTTTGGTGCAAGCTGTAGCCATAGACATGCTATGTGATCTGATAGTGAATTTGGGGTGACCCAGTGCAAAAATCCTGAGGATCCATGTGGATCCGTGCTTTGTAACCAGGCTCTCTGTCCCTCTCTTCTCCCCATTCAGTGGCTCTTCTCCCGCTTTGCTGTTTCAAAGCGAGCAAAGCGAGCCACGGAGGAGGGAAGGAAGGGGAACCATGGATCCTCTGCTCACGACTGCAGCAGATCCCCCTGCCACCCGCAGGCATTCCCTCCATAACACGCACAGACATTTCCCCTTACTTTCTAGGAGGAAAAAAGTGAGTGTTATGGAGCCAAAAACACGGTAATTGTCCATCCTCTCACTGCCCAATGCCTGGGCTGAGAGTGCATCTGAGCACATACAATGTTCTTTTCTTTAATCACTGTGGAGCCACAGTCAACTTGCAGCTTCTGAACATGGAAGGCTTAGGTTGCATAAAGTTAAATATTCAAAATATTTGAAAAGGAGAGGAGTTTTTAACTACCTCTCTCTCTCTCTCTCTCTCTCTCTCTCTCTCTCTCTCTCTCACACACACACACACACACACACACACACCACTACCTTCAACATTAAAACCAACTGAAAATCAAAACATACGTTTTAAAACTCACACCTTGAAACCTGAATTTTATAAGCAAATTTGAAATTGAAGAACCAGATCAGAATGGTTTTCATCCAATCTGTTTCAATCCCAGTAGCAGCGTTGTTTTGGGTGGCCCAGCCTCAGATTTCTACCCACCGTGGTGGATGGAAAAATGACAAGCAATATTATATCTCCATTTTAGCAGAGAAAAATAGACCATGTCTTTTCCAATCTGGCCCAACATGTAAATGGCTGTAAATGTGTGCAGTTAATCTGCGTTGTCCATCATGCCATCGCTGCCTCCACTAGGTGGAAACAGAATGTTCACTTTCCACCTATATGTGTAGTTCACTTCTTTAACACAATTTTTCACCAATGTGAGCTGAGCTGTATGTCTACATTCAGTGATCCGTCTCCCATATGTGTATATTGGGAAGCAGAAATGGGACTATGCTGGGTAGAAGAAGAGGGCACTTGCTGCCTCCATGCACTGGACCAGGTAAGGGAAGATATATAGAATATTCCAACCTGGGATACATCCGTAAGTGTAAATGAGCTACGCACTGGGTATTTCAAATACAGTGGTACCTTGGTTTACAAACTTAATCCGTTCTGGAATTTCGTTCTTAAACTAAAGCGTTCTTAAACCAAGGCTGCTTTCCCATAGCAGTGGGGGACTCAATTTACAAATGGAACACACTCAACAGGCAAAGTTCACAACCCAAAACACCTACAGTGGTGCCTCGCAAGATGAAAAGAATCCGTTCTGTGATTCTCTTCGTCTAGCGGTTTTTTCATCTTGCGAAGCAAGCCCATTGACGGATTAGCGGATTAGTGCTGTTAGCGGCTTTTAGTGGCTTTTAGCGGCTTATCTGCTGATCGGATCAGCTGATAAGCGGCTTAGCGGCTTAGAAAAAGGGGGGGAGGAAAAAAACCCAGCAGGAACTCACAAGACATTGTCGTCTTGCGAAGCAAGCCCATAGGAAATTCGTTTTGCGAAGCACCTCCAAAACGGAAAACTCTTTCGTCTAGCGAGTTTTCCGTCTGGCGAGGCATTTGTCTTGTGGGGCACCACTGTATTTCTGGGTTTGCATCGTTCTTAATCCGAGTTGTTCATAAACTAAGCTGTTCTTAAACCAAGGTACCACTGTATTATTTATTACACTCACTCGGGATCTTGGACTAGGGTAGTCTTGCAATGCAAAAAACTCATTGGATGGGGCAGACAGAGTAATCGTTGGAGCACATAGCAAACTGGGTCAACAGCTCACCAAAATCAAGCAATCATTTGTCAGAGGGGAACAGGCAGCAACACTGTTAGATAACTTATGTTTCCTGTTTGCACCCCACTTAGCCAGTGTGGTGTAGTGGTTAAGAGCAGTAGTCTCGTAATCTGGGGAACCGGGTTTGCGTCTCCACTCCTCCACATGCAGCTGCTGGGTGACCTTGGGCTAGTCACACTTCTTTGAAGAAGTCTCTCAGCCCCACTCACCTCACAGAGTGTTTGTTGTGGGGGAGGAAGGGAAAGGAGAATGTTAGCCGCTTTGAGACTCCTTCGGGTAGCGATAAAGCAGGATATCAAATCCAAACTCTTCTTATTCTACCCCAGAATTAATTTTGTGGGTGCCTGGAACAAAAGACCCTGGACCTACTGAATCTCTGTCAAGTCTGCAAGCAAATGATGTGGTGTATATTATGAAGGTGTCCCAAGGCTGTGACAGATGAGTCTGGCTTGGTTCAGGGAATGTCAGATCAAGTGACAGCGAGAGGCATTTTTTCTGTACTAGAGTTTGGTTAAAGAAAAAATAATCACCCAGAGAAGTTTGCTATTTCTTTCGGAAGGTCTCAAATCCCATCCCTTCCTTTTGGCATTCTCCTTTAGTTCTTGGTCAGGAGATGGATCAGTGTGGCAAAGACACTGTAGCCATTTTGGGTCTCAATGCCCAATTTCATTGGCTTGGTGAACTTACACTGAGCCTGGAGCAAAGCTTCCCCCCCCCCCCAGAAGGAACTCAACAGAACTCAGTTCTGACACCTCTCAGGCAGGTGTCATTGCCATTATAAGAGAACAAGGGAGATGTTCAAGGTGAATTCTGGCACCTATTTTTCTTGAAAAATAGCCCAGGCCTGGAGTTTGTGGAAGTCTCAGGGCATCAGCGTTCCCAAGATTCAAGCTGGATATCAAATCCTGTAAAAATTTAGAACGTTCCTGTCCTCAGTAGAGCTGAGTTTATGAGGGAGGAAAACAACTATGCAGCGATGACATTTATGACCACGGAGATGCCTGCTTCTACTGCAACCACTGACAACCACTGACAGTCCTGTTTTGTCAGCTGGTCTCTCCACAATACTGGACAGTCACTTGTCCAGCCACCTTTAACTTCTTCCCAATTTAGTGGTCAACCATTCATTCAGCAGGCCTGGACACCCACTGCTCCTGCCTAAGTGCTTCCATTCATTTGCCCAAACATCTATCAGATGGAGGTGACCACAGTTGTTTTGGTCCAAAAAATTCACACAAAGCCTGCACATAGCTCAGTTGGTTAAAGGGTGGTGCTGTTAACGTCAAGGTTGCAGGTTTGATCCCCATATGAGACAGCTGCATATACCTGCATTGCGGGGAGTTGGACTAGATCAGGCATGTCCAACAGGTCAATTGCGATCTACTGATCGGTCACGGGGTATCCATGGTTGATCCTGGTTAACAACAACAACAACAAAAACAACAACAACAACAACAACAATATATTTATACCCCGCCCATCTGGCTGGGTTTCCCCAGCCACTCTGGGCAGCTTCCAACAAAGTATTAAAATACAGTGGTCTGTTAAACATTAAAAGCTTCCCTAAACAGGGCTGCCTTCAGATGTCTTCTAAAAGTCTGGTAGTTGTTCTTCTCTTTGACATCTGGTGGGAAGGCATTCCACAGGGCGGGTGCCACTACCGAGAAGGCCTTCTGCCTGGTTCCCTGTAACCTGGCTTTTCGCAGTGACGGAACCGCCAGAAGGCCCTTGGCACTGGACCTCAGTGTCCGGGCAGAATGATGGGGGTGGAGACCCTCCTTCAGGTATACTGGACCGAGGCCGTTTAGGGCTTTAAAGGTCAGCACCAACACTTTGAATTGTGCTCAGAAACATACCGGGAGCCAATATAGATCTTTCAAGACCGGTGTTACGTGGTCTTGGCGGCCAGTCACCAGTCTAGCTGCCGTATTCTGGATTAGTTGTGGTTTCCGGGTCACCTTCAAAGGTAGCCCCACATAGAGCACATTGCAGTAATCCAAGCGAGAGATAACTAGAGCAGTGTTTCCCAACCTTTTTTGGGCAAAGGCACACTTGTTTGAGGAAAAAAATCTCGCGGCACACCCCCATTACAGCCCCGTGACGTCAGCGCGCAGCGTCACGCCGGGAGGGACGCACGAAAGTGAAAGTTTTCAATTTTTTTCCCTCCCCCTTGCCGGGGAACCTTCAAGCTTTGGGGGTGGGGGGGGAGGAGGCAGCAAAGCGAGGGACTGAGGGACGGCGGCAGCTGAGGCAGCGGCGGCTGTTGTGGTGGTGGCGGCGATAGCGGGCGGAGGAGGGGCCGCGGCGGGGCCGAGGTGGCCGGCGGTGGCGGGGGAGGCGGCGGCGGGTGGAGCAGGAGGGCGGCCGAGGCCGGTGAGGAAGTAGGGTTGCCCGGGGCTTGAGGAGCCGTCGCCGGGAGTTGCTGCTGCTGTTGTTGCTGCTGCTGCCCGGACATGCCGGCCTCCTCCTCGTCCGCTGTCTCGCGCTCCTCCCTTTTGCACGCGCTGCCCCGCCGCCGCCCCATTGGCTGGGTCCTGTCAGCTGATCCTGTGTTATTTTCTGTGTGTGTGTGTGTGAGGGGAGAATGGAGAGAGAAACCTCGGCACCACCACAGCGGAGCCGCCCCCGGCTCGACGCGGATCCTCGCCGCCGCCGCCTCTCACCGCCCGACTCGCCCGCCTCCCTCCCACGGCACACCAGCAAACTTCTCACGGCACACTAGTGTGCCGCGGAACACCGGTTGGGAAACACTGAACTAGAGCATGCACCACCCGCATGATCCTGTGCAATCTCTCTCCCCCCCCCAAAACCCCTCAATAACTTTAACTTTGGGATCCCCCCAAAAAAGCTTCCCCCAAAAAGGTCAACAACTTTGGTCAATCCAATGGGTAGATCATTACCAGTTTTTTTTATAGTGGGAGTAGATTGCAGTCCCTTGGGAGTTGGACATGCCCGGACTAGATGATACTCAAGGTCTCTTGCAACTCTACAATTCTATGTATTTATAATGAAGAAGGCAGCTGCAAGGCTGCCTTTATAGGTCCTCTCAAGTAGGATCAGTCTTGCTCGGGTCACGGCAGGGCTGTGACTCAGTGGCTGAATGGATGTCATGCATGCAGAAATCTCAAGTTCAAGGCCTGGTTTCTTCAGGTAAGGCTGGGAGAGACTCCTATTTGAAACCCCAGGGAGATAGTCAGTGTGGACAACAACTGAAGCAGGTGGACCAAGGTCTGACTTAGTAGAAGCCAGCTTCCGCCCAGGATAGCTTGGTAGATCGTGAGACTCTTAATCACAGGGTCTTGGGTTCAAGCCCCACATTGGGCAAAAGATTCCTGCATTTCAGGGGGTTGGACTAGATGTCCTTCATGATCCCTTCCAACTCTAAAATTTGGTGATTCCATGATTCCGCCAGCAGGGAAGGTCCTGCTCTCCCCTGCCCCTTTCTCAGCTGGAGCAGCAGAAAGGCAGGAGGGAAGAGTGGCCAAAGTCTGAGAATGCCATTCCTGGAGAAGCTCAGCCCCATTTTTCCATTCGGATTTATCAAAGGCACCGAATTAAAGTGGAAGCCTGAGATGCGGAGACAATATTGTTGTTGTTTAGTCGTGTCCAACTCTTCATGACCCCATGGACCAGAGCACGCCAGGCACTCCTGTCTTCCACTGCCTCCCGCAGTTTGGTCAGACTCATGCTGGTAGCTTCGAGAACACTGTCCAACCATCTTGTCCTCTGTCGTCCCCTTCTCCTTGTTTCCCTCCATCTTTCCCAACATCAGGGTCTTTTCCAGGGAGTCTTCTCTTCTCATGAGGTGGCCAAAGTATTGGAGCCTCAGCTTCACAATCTGTCCTTCCAGTGAGCACTCAGGGCTGATTTCCTTCAGAATGGATAGGTTTGATCTTCTTGTAGTCCATGGGACTCTCAAGAGGCTCCTCCAGCACCATAATTCAAAAGCATCAATTCTTCGGTGCTCAGCCTTCTTTATGGTCCAGCTCTCACTTCCATACATCACTACTGGGAAAACCATAGCTTTAACTATATGGACCTTTGTTGGCAAGGTGATGTCTCTGCTTTTTAAGATGCTGTCTAGGTTTGCCATCGCCTTTCTCCCAAGGAGCAGGCGTCTTTTAATTTCATGACTGCTGTCTCCATCTGCAGTGATCATGGAGCCCAAGAAAGTAAAATCTCTCACTGCCTCCATTTCTTCCACTTCTATTTGCCAGGAGGTGATGGGCCTAGTGGCCATGATCTTCGTTTTTTTTGATGTTGAGCTTCAGGCCATATTTTGCGCTCTCCTCTTTCACCCTCATTAAAAGGTTCTTTAATTCCTCCTCACTTTCTGCCATCAAGGTTGTGTCATCTGCATATCTGAGGTTGTTGATATTTCTTCCGGCAATCTTAATTCCGGCTAGGGATTCATCCAGCCCAGCCTTCCGCATGATGAATTCTGCATATAAGTTAAATAAGCAGGGAGACAATATACAGCCTTGTTGTACTCCTTTCCCAATTTTGAACCAGTCAGTTGTTCCATATCCAGTTCTAACTGTAGCTTCTTGTCCGACATAGAGACAATATAGAGTCTCCCATTCCCAGCTCTCCTCTTACATCCTTGAGATAGGCATCTCGGCTTGGTTAGAGACACATGGCACAGTCGCCAACATGTCCTGAGAGCGCCAGAAAAAGTTAATGTGGAGTTCTGGTCTCTTCCCAGGATGCATTTGGGCTGCTGCCCATAATGATATGTATAATTGCAAAGGCCTGCCAAAAAAAGCAGGCTGGATTTAATTGAGTCAACACACTGCTATTAATAATAAAATGGCAGAGACTTTGCTATTAATCACTCATGTTGGCTTTATTGCAGGCAGCGTCGGGTACCAAACAAGACCTTTAAAAATGGTACACTGAAAACTTACTAGGGGGAATAATATACACCTGCTAACAAAAATAACAACCAGGAAACAAATAAGGAAGATTGCCTTCCAAACAAAAGCTCCCTTTGAGAGACCTGGATGAATTAAAGGGTCTGTTTCTTCTCCATTTTCCCCCCTTCTGCTGAAAGGAACCTGGCTAGAGTAAAGGAATGCACATTGGAAAAGGTAGCGTTTGATCGATGGCCGTGCTTGAGGTAGCGGTGCTATAATCTGAAGCAGACAGGGGTGTAGTTGCAAAAAAGGACATGTAGGACAATTGCTGAACATGCGCATAATTAGAAAACCGAAGATAAAGCATCCAGTGGGGGAACAGGCTACAAAAAGAAATTTGACACAAATAATATACCTGATGCTTAAAACGAGACCTTCCACACCAAAGGTTCTGAAAAGCCCATTCTGAATTGTGCAGGGGTCCAGTCCAAAATTCTGTGACAAAAATAAATCAAAAACTGGGATCTGAAATTGTTACACACTGTGTAATACACAGGTGCAGCCTGTATTTGGTTGTACAGTTTTTATGTTCCTCTCCTTTTTTTTGCCACGTTTTTATTACTCATAATTTATACAGCACTTCTGTCAAACAAAACAGTTTTAAATCCTATGAGGCACGAGGGTAGCTGACGGGCAGAAGGGTCACGTGACTCAGTCAGGCAGTCAGCTGACTTACAGGAGCTTCATATCGTCCAGCCACCTGATCACCTGATGATCCTTGTGGTCCCAACTCTAGGAATGCTATGCTATGATCTCGGGAGAAATGGAGGATCACAGCTTTGGGGGATGAAGTTAAACAGTTGGAGAGTTGGATACACTTTGTGTGTGCATATTTTTTTATCATCATTATTATTAGGCTTTAGGTGTGATCAGAAACTTCCCCTTAGCCCAAGAAAGATTTAACATCTATGTTTATTTTCATTAATAAATTGAAGATCCAATTTACCCCAATGTGTCCATGCATTTATTTTTTTTACAAAATTCAATTTTGCAAATTTGTATTTCTCGCATTCTTTCGACCACGTACAGGAATCAAGACAATTAGTAAAATCTCAAAGGTGACCAGATATGTGACTAGTGGCTGGATATCATCCTAATATCAATTCTTTATCAGAAAAGGGTGACATTTTCCAAAGAACTTCCTAGTGCCCAAAACATGAAGAACTCATTTCTGATGTTTAATATTGGGTTGTTGTTTTTATTTTCATGATGTATTTTGTGGTTTGATATCTTGATTTTATGATTAACCCTGAGACCCTCGGTTATAGGGCGGTATATAAAGATGATGATGATGATGATAATACATTTCAAGAACCGCTAAGGCCCTACTTTAATCCATTTCCATGCCCTGCCATTGGTCATTAAATATTGGTAAACGACACAGGACAGAAATTAGGGTGACATTTGCTCCATGGCCTTGAGTCGCACTGATAGAGTAAGAATTTTCTAGTAGTTACCACCACCGACTGCCTAAAAATGTTAAAAATTACAACTAACTGTCCGCACTGTTTTACCATATAAGGAAAATTCCAGGCACTTGAATTCTAGTTCATAGCAGAATTTTCTTCCATGCTCTGTTGTATTCCAACCTGCCACCAAGAGGAGGACTAATTGCACACTCCTCTATATTTAACCTTCTCAACTGAGTCTCTGGAGCCTCACTTACCCTTGGGCTATTCCCAACGGATGCCTTCCCCAGGTGACTATGGATTATAGATCCAGGTCCTGGAAGGCGACTCTAGAATAAACAATTTCATCTCTGAAGGTTTTTCTTTTCCCTTTAACTATGGGCACACAATGGAAATAAAGATGTAGGATACATCAGGACCATGGTTTTATTAACTCTTCACTTGGATCTGCAACCAGCCCTAATATTTAAACCAAAATATTATTAATACAAAATTATAAATATAATGAATACTTATAAAACACACACACACAAAAGCCACCTTATTTCAGCCTAAATGCAGTCACATTTTTGCAGAGCTTTCTCAGTGCACTTAGGGATGTTGGTAATGTAGGGAAGAACGGAAGGAACTAGAAACAATGGCAAAATTGCATGTGCAGGGCACTCTGTACCACGTTTTTTGAGGTAGTGGGGAATGTAACAACTGAGGATTTCTAATACACCACTTACACTGGGTGGCTCAGACTTCCCAAGGCCAGTTGGATGAAGATAACTTGGAAAGCAACCAAGTGTCAGGGACAATGCTGAGGAGGGCAGCTCTGAGGACGAACAGTGGGAGCCTTCCCCTTCCCCTTCCCCTTCCCCTGGTCCTGCTCCGGATCCTGAATCTTCCCAGGAGCAGGAGGAAAGTATAGATTTGGAACAGTGGTTTGCAGAGGGGCGTAGTTCAGAAGGCAGAAGCTGGGAAATACTGGATGGGGAACAGCTGGGAGAAGAAACACTGGGAGAGAGAGGGTTAACAGATTCACAATCTCTGGACAGCATTCACCCCCCTTCTCTAAGGTCTTGGAGAGCTCAGAAAGTGGCAGGACAGAAAGCGCAGAGGGTACAAACTCAGATTACAAGATAGAGAAGTGACATAGATTAATAGGGACAGAACGGGGTGGAAACCTTAATTGGGAGCACCGCCATTCTAGGACATGTGTTCTTTGTTCTCTGACTGTGATTATTAAAGTTTCTAACTGGTAAGTAAAGGTAAAGGTACCCCTGCCCATACGGGCCAGTCTTGCCAGACTCTAGGGTTGTCATCTCACTCTATAGGCCGGGAGCCAGCGCTGTCCGCAGACACTTCCGAGCCACACACGGAATGCCGTTTACCTTCCCGCTAGTAAGTGGTCCCTATTTATCTACTTGCACCCGGGGGTGCTTTCGAACTGCTAGGTTGGCAGGCGCTGGGACCGAGCAACGGGAGCGCACCCCGCCGCGGGGATTTGAACCGCCGGCCATGCGATCGGCAAGTCCTAGGCGCTGAGGTTTTACCCACAGCGCCATCCGTGTCCCTCCTTTTACTTTGTTCTGCTTATCTACTGCCACGGGGGAGGGAAGCCAATTCCCTGAAGCCTCACACCAAGCCTTTGAACTTGGAGGTTTCACATTGCCATCAGGGCCAGAAGCCATTAAACAGCCTTATCCTCCATCAATTTGCCAAATCCCCTCTTAAAGCCATCAAAACGGATGGTGATCGCCACATCTCGTGGCAACGAACCCCCTAAAATATGTAAGTGTTGTATGAGGAAGTACTTCAATAAAGCAACTGAACGAAGAAGTCGGTCCTCCGTTTACTGGCAATCAGTTCACTGGATTACACTGAATTCATTTATTATTACCAGGGGAGTAAAACCTTCCGTCTGCCCACTGCCTCCATCCTTGAGGTCATGTCCTTCCCTCCAGTAATCTTAAAACAAACAAACTCCAAATCCCCAAGTTCTCTGGCCTTTCCTTATGAGGAAAGTGCTTGAGCTTCCTCAGAATTCTGGCTCTTCACTTTTAACAGATTTACATTATCCTTTTCCCCCAGATGTGGTGGCCAGAATTGCACGCCTTTCCAAGATGCGGCTGTACCTTCGATGCAGGTGGCTTAAAGGAGGGTAAGGGGTAGACCCCTCCAAGGAGGTGTATTAGGGGCCAGTACTTTTTATTTGGTTACAAATTATCTGGAGAGAAGTGCACTGCTCAAGTTTATGAAGGACACCAAAATATTACTGATGGTGATAAACTGAGCTCCAAAAAGACCTCACCAAATGGGAGGGAGGGAGGGAGGGAGGAAGGAAGGAAGGAAATGAGGTCAAAATGGGAGATAGCACCCTAATTTCAGATATACACTGGTGTTTGAATGGGTGCTAACTGTTCAGCACTTTAGCGTGAATTTCTCCTAATAAACACATTTTTGTATGTAGTTTTGAGAAATATATGTTTTTGAAAGCAATTTCCCATAATATAATGCATTTTGTATGTTATTTTCACTAATACATGCATCTATATGACTTTTTCACCCGAACCCAATGCATTTTTCTACACAGTGTATGGCTGGAGAACTGCAAATTGCATGGCTGGAGAACTCCGAATTGCAAAATTCGGAAAGGGTGGGTGTATTTTGGTTCATGCATTGCTTTGGAACACACAGATTTGGTTAGTTCACCTCTAAATGCCAGCAGTATCAAATTTATCCTCCATTCCTATCTGGAAGTAAGCCCCATTAAATTCAATGGGACTTCTGAATAGACATAGGACTGCACTGTAAGACATTCAGGATTTGCTAATGAGAGAATTCCATTTCCATCTTCTTTGACGTCCCCAGTGTTTTTATTTGCAGTACAGTCAAAGATGTGAAAAAATGTTGACTCTATCCAGTAAAGGAATGCTACTAATAAGAACAATATACACTGTAACCCTAAAACCATATTATATCGTCAATAAAAATGCAAACAAATAATTTCTAAAAGCAATAACAAAAAACAAAACATAGTGCCACCAACCTATATAGACACACCAAAAAACCCCCACCTAACAGATATATGGCACATTAAAACTGCACCTTCTCAAAAACCTTAATGTTACACATTAAAATAAAAGTGTCTGTAATTTTTGGTAGAGGAGATACAAAGGAAGAGCCTTCAAGCCAAGATGTGGGACAGGAGAAATGTCAGTGCTAAGGGGAGCATAGATATAGTGCAATATAGCACATTAGAATATGTGAAATCTTTGTGGAATCATATTAGAAATCTGGTGGGCATGGAGATAACTAATAGACAGGAAATTGCGTATTGGTTGTGTTGTTCTATGTGTCATAGACAGCACAGGACCCAAAACATTACAAGCCAATTCCTTCAAAGGTGGCAATTCCAGGCTTATAAAGTAATTTAATACTGCTGGGACATACTGGTACTTTCACCCAAGTGATCAAAACAGTGAAAATGAATGGGAAACGGGAAGAGAAAGTAAGGAAGGCAATCCAAGAAGGAAACATTGCAATGATGAGTGACTTTAGACACCCTCACATCAGCAGATATCTTTTTGGATCCCAATTAAGTCAGAACGCCAATATACCCTTCAAGACAGTGCCTTGGAACCAGGGGCGCCAACTTGAATAAAATATTGGGGGGCAGGTAAGCCCTACCCCACACAATCAATCACAAGGCATTGTGAACACACCCCATTTGAATGGCAATGCCCATCAACTTTGGGTGGCCCAGGCAGAGGGCCTTCTTGGTAGTGGCACCCATCCTGTGGAACGCCCTCCCACCAGATGTCAAGGAAATAAACAACTCTGACTTTTAGGAGACATCTGAAGGCAGCTCTGTTTACGGAAGTTTTTAATGTTTGATGTTGTTGCTTTTTTATTATTGTTGTTGGTGTTCTGTTGGGAGCCACCCAGAGTGGCTGCAGAAACCCAGCCAGATGGGTGGGGTATTAATCATCACCACACCACCACCAGCAAAACTACTAAAAATGAAGTTGAAGGGAAAGTTGAGAGCAGGGCCCAATTTAGGTTTGATGAGGCCCTAAGCTACTGAAGGTAATGGTGTCCTTTATATGTCCAGCTGTCCCCTGTCAACAACAAATTGTCACTGTTGTTTTGTGTTGAATATATGCTATATAGTTTATGGACCTAATAGGTATCTAAAGCCATTTGCACCTAACAAAATGTGTATTTCATCAAAGTAATTGTTGAACTGAAATACAATTAAGAAGTATATTAATAGTGAAATTGGGGGGGGGGTCCCCAAGAGAGTGGGGCCGTACGCTATAGCTTGTTTAGCTTATACGTAAATCTGGCACTGGTTGAGAGGGTCAAATTTATCCAGAATATTTAGGGGTAATTTGAAAAATATATAAGAACAAAAGTTCAGCTAGAACGTATGCCACAGATCAGGAAAGGTGTCGCCAAGTTCAAGAAGACAGTAACTTAAGAAGCAGAGTAGAATATGGCTATTTTCAGTTCCAATCCTAATTATCTTTAGCATGGAATTTGCCATTTTCACAGCTAAATTTCCACCATGACCCCAAGACTTTTTTCCTGACCTCTACATCATGGAGATAGAAGGGAAATTTGCCAGTCACAGCACAGTTCTGTCCTCTCGTCTCTAAAAGACCTCTCAGGACACTTGTTAAATCTTGACAATTGTGGTATCTGCACTCATTTCCTCCCCTGGCCGGGGGCAAATCTATACAAAAAGAGAAAATAAATAATACCTCTGGCCTGAGGAGCGAACACACCCCAAAGGAGAGGACAACCACAAAGCTAGGTGCATAAGCCCTTTGAAGATCAGAGTCAGCAGGAACACTTAATAAGACGTGGGGCAATACAAGTTTGTTGTATATATTAGAGAAGGGGGCACACTACCTGAGAAACAGTCCATCGTTTCCTTTTAGTTCTTTCCTGTCCTGTAAATTTCCATGTACAAAGGAATACATTTTCTGTGCAGGCAAGCAAGTAATCTACATGCAGCAAAACCCTCTTGAAACTACATGGCTGAACAGAATAAATCATTTAAAGGGATAAAAGGCCCCTTTCTCACCACTGTCTTTCCAGGAGATTTCTTGAATAGAAGTGCAAATATTTATCCCTTTAAAAAACAAAACAAAACAGCCTTTCCCAGTGCACCAGGTGATTCTTTCTTCCTTTTTAAAAAGTCCCCTGCTTTCTACAGCCCTGATTTTTCCCCTCTCCCTCTATAAGTGGGATGCCTGAACCTCGGGAGAAATCCACTCCATTGTTAGAAATAGCCGAAATTGGCTTGCAACTAGTAAAGATGCCAAGATTTTGCACCTTGCTCTGTGACCTAAAGCAAAAATGACATGAACATTGACAAATTTGACAAGGAAATTTGTGCAAAAAACAACTTCTATTTGGCTAGCCAAGCAGCAAATATGTCGGATGATATGCTTTATTAAGCAATCCATTTTTCAGCAATAGCTGAGCCATCTGCAAAGGTTAGCGTGCATCAGGCTTTCCACAGAATTTCATCTGCGTCTGCAGCTAGGTGCGACACACAACCACATTTTTCATGTACATACAATTTTGGATGCAAATCGAATACTTGATGAAAGAGGTGACCTTCCAGATTGACTTCACCATATAGTAAAGTCACAAGAAGAGAAGCAGCCAAAAGAGAAAGGCAATCCACACAATTTCTATGGGGGGAGGAATGAATGGTGGTGTTGAGGAACTGTGGAGGCAGAAATACAAAAAGAGGGACTCGGAAAATACAGTATAAAAGGAATGTACTAGGAAAGAAAAATCTAGCAATTTAGGGGGTGGTGTGATGGGGGTGATTATTGCTGCCTGGTAAAATAATAATAATAATCAGAATTTTGAGTCAGATTTAAGGTTCAGGAATGGACCGTGAATGTGATTTTGCTTGCTTGTTTACTGTTGGGTGGATTTAAATGTGATGCATTTGCTTTCTGACTTACAGAGATCAAGATTGGTGTGCCTAAGTCCAGATTTCAAATTCTGACTGTTTAGTTTAACCTTCTGAGTTAATCGTACTTGATTTTAAATGACTGTGCTGTGTTTTGTGCCTTTGCTGTGCTATATTCAGATCCTGGCAGCTAGATTTTCATGAGGAATACAAAGAACGGGGTGCCAACTGCTGTGCTTGTTAGCTAGGTGTAGGGCAAACTTTAGGGTTAGTTTTTAGCTCTCATTCCACAAAGTGACTTTGGGCACAATTTACTGGGAAGTTCAAGTTCAATGAATGGGAGTTGTGGTCTTGTATGAGCTGGCTTCTGGAACTATAATAACATCAAAATATATGCATTTGCTAGAGGTTACCCTGTTTATTTTTAAAGGAATCTCAAGAAGGCTCTCCCACATTTTCTAAATTCTAAGCCCAGATTTTAGATTAGATTAGATCGAATAGTTCATTAATGTATCAATCCAGTAGTGATAATTCTTTATTGTAACATTAGAGTTTTGCAGGTTGTGCATAGCAATGTGTAACCACCGTAGGAATATATTTCTCATATCACACACACAAGATATTAAGTTTTGGAGTTGCACAGAACTGCTCATTAGGCGAGAAATGGACGGGATCGTTTTGTTGGTGACTTTGGGCTTTACCATCCTTGTCACCTGTTCAGCAAGGCAGGCAACACACAAGCTGGGAGCAGACAGAGAGCTGACCAGAGAACTCCATGCCAGAGGACTGACCCTTTTAAAATATCCACTCTTCTCAGGAAGGGGCAGAGCATGGGAAAGGTAGCCAGGCCTAAGTTTAGAGACCTCAGCTCAACCCTAAAGGTAAAGGTAAAGGGACCCCTGACCATTAGGTCCAGTCGTGACTGATTCTGGGGTTGCGGCGCTCATCTCGCTTTATTGGCCGAGGGAGCCGGTGTACAGCTTTCAGATCATATGGCCAGCATGACTAAGCTGCTTCTGGCGAACCAGAGCAGCGCACAGAAACGCCGTTTACCTTCCCGCCGGAGCGGTACCTATTTATCTACTTGCACTTTGTGCTTTCGAACTGCTAGGTTGGCAGGAGCAGGGACTGAGCAACGGGAGCTCACCCCGTCGCGAGGATTCGAACTGCCGACCTTCTGATCGGCAAGTCCTAGGCTCTGTGGTTTAACCCACAGAGTCACCCGCGTCCCTCCCCAGCTCAACCCTAGGCTTTGTCAAAACAAGGTGCCTGCTTGGAGCTGTCCAGACTCATTATACTACATGTACTCTTCCCTATGTTCAGGAAATAAAGAGTAGGACCTTTTCGTTATGAAAGAGGATGAACTATTTTCCGCAGTGCCAGTGTACCCTATCAGTTCCTTTCCATTCTCACTACTTGGCTGCACTAACTATGATAATAAGGAAGTTGTAGCACAGATCTTGAAATATATTGCGTCAGCCGGGGAAAGGTTTTGGAATGAAGTGCTGATAACCAGTGGTTAGCTGCATGTTCTGGGGCTTCTCATTTATTTTTACAAAGTGTTTATCCTTATTTAGCCTGGAGAAGAGGAGGTTAAGGGGTGATATGATAGCCATGTTCAAATATATAAAAGGATGTCACATAGAGGAGGGAGAAAGGTTGTTTTCTGCTGCTCCAGAGAAGCGGACACGGAGCAATGGATCCAAACTGCAAGAAAGAAGATTCCACCTAAACATTAGGAAGAACTTCCTGACAGTAAGAGCTGTTCGACAGTGGAATTTGCTGCCAAGGAGTGTGGTGGAGTCTCCTCCTTTGGAGGTCTTTAAGCAGAGGCTTGACAACCATATGTCAGGAGTGCTCTGATGGTGTTTCCTGCTTGGCAGGGGGTTGGACTCGATGGCCCTTGTGGTCTCCTCCAACTCTATGATTCTATGATTCTATTTTGCTGTTATTGTGGCTGCTTTTGCTAGTGTTTAACTCTTCTGCCCTATTTCATTGTCCCTGCAATAGAGATGGGTGAAAAATTCCGGTTCTGCACTCTCCAACACTTCTTTTGCATGAAAATAGAGACATCCCCTCCAACATTTCTCCAATGAATATAGGGGTGTCCTAAGGAAAAGCGGGACATTCCATGATCAAATCAGAAAACAGGAAGGCTTCTATCAATCTGGAACTGACCCTGGAAAATAGAGACACTTGGAGGGTCTGTGGTTCTGCTTTGCAAAGGTCAGATTCCGGCAGATTCACATGGCCTCCAGCAACTCCTGAGGCTACCCCAGTACATGAGGCGTATCTAGGAGTTCTAGAGAAATTTGGTCCAGTTGGCATTTTAATGCATCCTTACCTAATTTGCACCTCAAAAGCAATATGCAAACCAGAATGCAGCTGTCCCGCGAAAGCTGCCCTTCTCCAAATTTTGCCATGCAGTTCTTGGAGTACAAAAATGCACACTGAAATGTACACATATATGGCTGGGTTTCCCCAGCCACTCTGGGCGGCTTCCAACAAAACGCTAAAATACAATAGCCTATTAAACATTAAAAGCTTCCCTAAACAGGGCTGCCTTCAGATGTCTTCTAAAAGTTTGGTAGTTATTTTTCTCTTTGACATCTGGTGGGAGGGCATTCCACATTGCACTGGGGGAAATCGCTTGCAAAAATGTGTGCATTGGGCAAAATTGCATACCAAAGACATGCAATTTAGGAGAAATGTGCATTAACGCTTTGACAAATTTTCAAGAGTGTTTTTTTTTAAAAAAGCAAAAAGATTTTCATGTTGATGCAGAAATATGGTGAACTGAAGTTAATACTGGAAAAACAAGAAACTCAGAGAAACCAAAAGGGACAGATTTGCTCATCTTTAGGCGTGCCCAGTAGTCTCTGGTTGCCGCTTTCATCGTAGTGGTTGCCGCTTTCATCGTTGTGTCATGCCCAAGCTTGAAGCTTCACTTCTACGTATAGTTGTAGATTCCTTACCAGTCCCCTGGAGTCTGGAAGATCAGGGCAGCAGCTGAGTCTGGTGTTATCTGGAGCAGAATTCAGCAGTATCTGCTCATTCTTCTCAACTCCTTTCCATCTCCGTGTTCCATCTCGCGTGCTGCTTTCTGTCGCACTTCTTCGCAATTTATTCTGTTGCTGGTACAGTGGTGCCCCGGAAGACGAATGCCTCGCAAGACGGAAAACTCGCTAGACGAAAGAGTTTTCCGTTTTGGAGGTGCTTCGCAAAACGAATTTCCTATGGGCTTGCTTCGCAAGACGACAATGTCTTGCGAGTTCCTGCTGGGGTTTTTTCCTTCCCCCCTTTTTTTCTAAGCCGCTAAGCCGCTTATCAGCTGATCCGATCAGCAGATAAGCCACTAAAAGCGCTAATAGCGCTAATCCGCTAATCTGTCAATGGGCTTGCTTCGCAAGACGAAAAAACCGCTAGACGAAGAGAATCACAGAACGGATTCTTTTCGTCTTGCGAGGCACTACTGTATTCTCTTTCAGCGTGCAGAAATGAGCACTCACACTTTACATTGTGGGTGCCCTTTGCGGGATCACGCGTGGTACAACAGTTCCCAGGGAGCTTATTGGAAAACAGGGGCTGGCTTGCCTCTCAGTCAATTTTTGGAGGTTCACGCCCAGGCTCAGTACAGTAGTACCTCGGGTTACATACGCTTCAGGTTACAGACTCCGCTAACCCAGAAATAGTACCTCAGGTTAAGAACTTTGCTTCAGGATGAGAACAGAAATTGTGCAGCGGCGGCGCGGCAGCAGCGGGAGGCCCCATTAGCTAAAGTGGTACCTTAGGTTAAGAACAGTTTCAGGTTAAGAACGGACCTCTGGAACTTTCCTTTCAAAATCTAAACAGAGGAATGCCAAAATCCCAAACAGATGTATGAAATTTCAAACATCAGGTTTGAATTTGGATTCAACAGTTAATTTCCTTTTGGGCCAACCCCACTTTCCCCACACCCCACCCCCAACTAAAATTTGAATTTGGCACCGTTTTGCAAATATATTCAATTTTTTTCTGCTGGACACACACAAACAAACACCTATCTCTAATTATAAGCTAATGAATTGTGCACAGTGGCAGCAGTTTCCACAATCTCTTCCAGCCTAGCATGAGTAGATAATTACAGAACTTTTACTGTTTAATTTTTTTACTTTTACTATTCCATCCTAAGGTGTTTCCCTCTTGCTGTGGTTACTTTAAATTGCTCCCACCAGCCAAACAAGCTCCTCCTCTTTGAGGAAAGGAGAAAATCAAGTCCCTTAGTTTCCCCAGTGGTAATTTTAGGAACTTCGTGACAACCTGAATGCCCTTCTTCCTTGACAAAGTAGAGACCCATCCATAGTTGAAGAAGAGGAGGAAGAAGGCACTCTGTTGTTTTATGAATTTTGGAGTGTGTATGGCATGGGCAACTGAAAAAGCATCAATGCCTCTACATACCAGTATATAGAAGGAGGACCAGAGAAGCCCAAGGGAGGATGTTGAGTTGGAAGCTGGAGTCCAAGACGCAGTCGATAGAAACACTACATAATTCACCCGCAAAGCCAGCTAGGAACCACAGAGCTGGAGGTGCAAAAAAAAAACAACAACAACAGGGACATACTTACACATGTGGTGGAATTGCACAGTCATCCGGGAATTTTGGGACAAATTATATAATGAATTCAAAAAGCTATTCAGATTTACATTCAGAAAAAGACCAGAAGACTTCCTCCTAGGAATAATGTCAGTGGAAATCAGAAAATAATAATAATAATAATAATAATAATAATTTATTATTTGTACCCCGCCCATCTGGCTGGGTTTCCCCAGCCACTCAAAAGATATAAGACCATTGTTTATGTACGGAACAACAGCAGCCAGAATATTAGTGGCAAGAAACTGGAAAAACAAAACACCACCCACGATAATAGAATGGCAGTCTCTTATGATTGAATACCTCAAACTGGCAAAGATGACGAGGGAACGTAAGAGGGCTCTCAAACCAGAAAGTATACAAAGAATGGAAAATATTCAAAGATTACCTAAAAACATATTGTCCAAATAGCAATCTCCTTGCGGAATTAAACTGATCCTTGTAAAATACAATGTGCAAATGTTAATTTGTTAGAGTACACGAAAACAAATTAGGGTAATAGAAGGCTGTGCGTTAAATGTAAATAACAATACAAGTACAATGAGAAGAACTGGAAGTCTTTTATTTAGAAATTCAATGAACGATTGCATAATAATGCAAATTCTTGTTTTGTCTGTGTGTTTCCCCCCTCTTTCTTTTCTTGTCTTAATCTTTTCTTTTTTAACTTTATGTATGCATATATATTTGTATTTTAATTCAATAAAGTTGATTAAAAAAGAAAAAAAGAGGGAAGGAGGATTTCAATTTCCAAGTCACTGGAGACCATTTGGAGGAAAGGGAAGCCATGGCAGGGGTCCCTGAATTACAATGAAACCAGATTGCTGGTGCATCAGTGACTATTTCTGAGCAAGTTTTACTAATCTATGGAACTCTGGCAAGAGCTAAGGAGCGCACAGTCTGGATGACTCAGGGGAAGTTGCTGCTCAACAAGATAGGATGGAAGGTACGCAACAAACACCTGGAAACTCATGGTAGTCAATTAAGAGTCATAGTCAAACCTGGATATAAAGATTTTTTTTACAGAAGTATGCTAATGTGTGCTGTTCTGAAACAATGTACAGATATTCTGGGTATATTAAAATTTGGTGGACAGTAATCGCTTGAGCTCTGCTCGTGCAGCTTTCTCCCAATTGAAGTGCAGAGTGTTTGAGAACCGGGACATTCGCAGGGAAACCAAAATGCTTGTTTACAAAGCTATTGTACTACCAACCTTACTGTATGCTTCTGAAACGTGGACCACTTATAAATGCCATCTCCAACTCCTTGAAAGATTCCATCAACGGTGTCTCTGAAAATGTTTACATATCACTTAGAAAGACAGGCGAACTACAGTGGTACCTCTGGTTAAGAACTTAATTCGTTCCGGAGGTCCGTACTTAACCAGAAACTGTTCTTAACCTGAGGTACCACTTTAGCTAATGGAACCTCCCGCTGCTGCTGTACCACTGCCGCACGATTTCTGTTCTCATCCTGAAGCAAAGTTCTTAACCCGAGGTACTATTTCTGGGTTAGCAGAGTCTGTAACTTGAAGCGTCTGTAACCCAAGGTATCACTGTAATGCCAGTGTACTGGAAGAAGCAATCAATCTACAACATCAAACTTGTTGGACTGGTCATGTTGTTTGGGTGACTGATTATCATCTTCCAAAGCAATTACTCTATTCTGAGCTTAAAAATGGAAAGTGGTGGTCAACAAAAGAGGTTTAAAGACTCTCTCAAGGCAAATCTAAAAAAAATGTAGTACAAACACTGACAAGTGGGAAACACTGGCCTGCGAGCGCTCCAGTTGGAAAACAGCCTTTACCAAAGGTGTCGTGGGCTTTGAAGACACTCAAACTCAGGATGCAAGGGAGAAACGTGCTAAGAGGAAGGCCTGCTTGGCAAACCCTCATCATGATCAACTCCCATTCAGAAACCTATGTCCCTTCTGTGGAAGGATGTGTGGATCCAGAATTGGCCTCCACAGTCACTTATGGACTCAATGTTAAGGCCGTGTTCATGGAATACAAATTTATTCGGGTATGAGTGATCATCATTGAAGAAGTGCTGGTGGGCACATATTGTCACATTCCCTGCAGCGCCTTCAACTCTGTTGGTGATGCAAATATGGAGAAAGAAATCAAGGCAGCAGCCTAAACAGAAATAACTATCACACACAGTCACACACGTTGACTGTACATATAGCAATGTTTGCAGTCTTTACACAGGTCAAACTCTCCTTCCAGGGGTGGTTAGAGGGTAGCCAAGGGGTCCAAGCTCATGACCTTCTGAATGGGGTCCCAGATTTCCCTCCCCACACATATGTTTTCAAACTTTATTTTTTTACTTGTTTACAGTAGGTATAGGCAAACTTGGTCCTCCAGATGTTTTGGGACTACAACTCCCATCATCCCTAGCTAACAGGACCAATTGTCAGGGATGATGGGAATTGTAGTCTCAAAACATCTGGAGGGCTGAGTTTGCCTATGCCTGGCTTACAGGGTGACTTTCTCTCTGAAAATTAGCCTGAGTTTGCACCTCTATACATATTTATTTTCCTGAAAAGGTAAAGGGACTCCTGACTGTTAAGTCCAGTTGCGGATGACTCTGGGGTTGCAGCACTCATCTCGCTTTACTGGCTGAGGGAGTCAACGTTTGTCCGCAGACAGTTTTTCCGGGTCATGTGGCCAGCATGACTAAGCCGCTTCTTGTGAACCAGAGCAGCACACGGAAACGCCGTTTACCTCCCCGCCGTAGTAGTACCTATTTATCTACTTGCACTTGACATACTTTTGAACTGCTAGGTTGGCAGGAGCAGGGACTGAACAATGGGAGCTCACCCCCTCACGGGGATTCAAACCACCGATCTTCTGATCGGCAAGCCCAAGGCTCAGTGGTTTACACCACAGCGCCACCCGCTTTTCCTTAGGACTTCCCTATTTTCACTGGAGAAATGTTGGAGCGTATGAAATTATGCCACCCTGGAGCCAAGGAGATAAGTAACTATACAACCTTTATAAGATATCACTGTTTAGGGAAGATCTTTTAAAATGTTTAATGTTTTATTATGTTCATATATATATTTTGGAAGCTGACCAGAGTAGCTGGGGAAACCCAGTCAGATGAGCAGGGCAGAGACAACAACAACTACTACTACAACAACAGTTAAAATCACACCTTCAACCATCACTTTAAAAAATCAGTAAAGGAGATGGGATCAGCAGTTAGAGTCTTAAACTGGTCACCAGGCCATACAGATCGCTTTCGTTCTCTCTTCCACATCTATGCCATTTTTCAGCCTGCTCAGAACTCCACATGGAACACGATCTTCTCTTGGCTTAACTGAATTTGTTCCTGGTCATTCAGCGCTGGGAGGCCAGTCCCATGGAGCAGTTAGTAGGCAAGGACAGGTTGCCCTTTGCTCCTGCACGGACTTCCCGTTTCGCCCTTGGATGCGAAAAAAACCTATAGAATTGGTAGCTGTGGTGAATCTGTTTTGCTCTGAAGCTGGACCTGCCAGCCTGACTGCTACAGAGCATAAGCCAAAGGACAGGAATGAGAACAAGGGAGTAGCTTCTGAAGAAAGGTCTCTGGCAGCTGACCTTCCCTTGTCAAACGCAACTTGCTGTGGTGTGCCGACACAATGGAGAACATTCTGCTCTCTATGTACTTGGCAAATGAAGAAATGGGCGGCGGGGGTGGGGGTGGGAAACCTTCATTGCATGAATTATTGGCAAAGCGTTTGAAGTGCCTCCAAGATTTCTTTCTGACTGACTTGCAATTTCTCAGGAGATTTCTGTCCTTTCTCCTTTCCCTGTGGTTGGAACATAGGGCTGAGTACTCCTTTGGCCAAGGTATTTTCTCCTTTTGAAGGCCTTTCCCAGAGGTCAAATAATCTTCTTGCCTTCGAAACCTTCGGTTGAGGGCGTGACTTTCATCCTAGAAAGGCAGAATCCTACACAGAAGAAGAAAGGCTGGCATCTTGCTGCCATAGCTGTCAACCGTCCCTTATTTGGCGGGAAAGTCCCTTATCCCAGTGCTGTGTCCCACTGCTGGCCCGGATTGATGATGTCTCTTAAATTTCCTGGGTTTGAAAGGAAGCAGCTCCTCTCCCTCCCTCCCTGCCGGCCAGGGAGGAGGGAGGCTCCAACTGTGTTGCTTGGCTGCGTTGCTCACCCAATAAGAAGTCTAAGAACGACTGGGGGGTGGAGCTTGCATGCCTTGTGCCAATCAAATCAGCCGCATTGCCTGGGGACTCGCCTTTGCTCAGCGCTTCCCAGCGGAGAGGTGACGGTGGTTTTCCTTGCTGCATCCCCTTTGCCGGGTTGCTGCACTGTGGGAACCACCGCTTGAGGCTTCGTTTGGCTGCTGGCTGGGTTTTCTGCCTTTGGCTCGGAGGGGCTCAGAAGTTGAACATACTTGTGTCTGGAAAATCCCTTATTTTGGCTGCTGATCCCTGATTTCTGAGGCTGCTGGTCCCTTATTTTCAAATCTGTAAGTTGACAGCTATGCCTGCTGCTCCTATTGTCTTGTCGGTGGTCTTCAAACACCACCGCCACCTAAAACAAATGTGATCTGTTCAGGAGTCCCCTGACAGTTTCATGCCCAGACCAGAAAGCCACCCCAGCATTCACGAATCCCTCTGCCGACAGCCTTGATAAAGCAGTTCCAAAACTCTTGCGGCATATTTGCCACTTCTCCTTGACCCTTTGTCAATCATGGCCTCCGAGGCCAAGTGAAAACCCAGCCTAGTTGTGCTGGGACGCAGCAGACTGGTTGCGCTTTGAGCAACTACTGAAACAGCAGCCGTAGAAACAGTATCATCACATGACTTTGAAGACCCTCAAACTCAGGGAGAAACGTGCTAAGAGGAAGGCACGCTCGGCAAATCCACACCGTGATCAACTCCCGTACGGGAACCAATGTCCCCACTGTGGAAGGACGTGTGGGTCCAGAATTGGCCTCCACAGTCACTTACGGACTCATTGTTAAAACTGTGTTTATGGAAGACAATCTTACTTGGCTACGAGGGATCACCAAAGAAGAAGGAGGAGGAGGAGGAGGAGGAGGAGGAGGAGGAGGAGGAGGAGGAGGAGGAGGAGAAGAAGAAGAAGAAGAAGAAGAAGAAGAAGAAGAAGAAGAAAGAAAGAAGTACCAGCCAATCATTTCATCTAAGAAATAACACCCCTCCTCCAATTTTCATTTGCTAGAAATTAAGTGCCCACTCCAAAACAACAACAATAACAACCCAAGCCTCATGTGGAAAGATTTCTCAGATACAGTGGTACCTTGGGTTAAGTACTTAATTCGTTCCGGAGGTCCGTTCTTACCTGAAGCTGCTCTTAACCTGAAGCACCACTTTTGCTAATGGGACCTCCCGCTGCCGCTGCGCTGCCGCCGTGCAATTTCTGTTCTCATCCTGAAGCAAAGTTCTTAACTCGAGGTAATATTTCTGGGTTAGCGGAGTCTGTAACTTGAAGCATATGTAACCTGAAGCGTATGTAACACGATGTGTGAGCTGCTTCTGATTAGTGCAGTTTCATGGGGGGGGGGGCATTTCAGCAGCTGTGTGACCAAATGCCCAAATTCGGTCAGTGCTTGGGTTCAGGGTTTAGCATTCCAGGCACGCAAGGAGCTTGGCACACAAACATAGCACCACGACTATGTCTTTCATGCCATTTTGGTATAAACTCCATTTGATGGAATGATCCTGGGTCCACAGTGATACAACTGGGCCCTTTAGAGATCCGTTTTAGGAGTCAGCCTGAATGGCTGTTCTCCTCAGGAGGCTGGTCGAGAGTGATGGATTGTTGCAAGGCAGAAATGTGTTCCTCACTAGGTGGAAGGCTAGTGGTGAATTCTGAAGTCCAGACGCTTTTTATTATAGCCCCTGTAGCCATGCCCCTTCTAAGGGGATATGGTTATTTGACATTATGGCTTCAATACAAAACCAGCTTCCCCTTCCCCCTGCCTCCTGGTTTGTTTAGCATCCAACTTGGTGCAGAGTTCTGTTAGACTCGAAAGCTTGCTCCTTATCTTATGACATTTTGATTTTTCACAACAAAGGGACTTGGAATTCTTTGCATGACAGTGACTCTGGAGATGACTGCCTTGTTCCTGCTGTGCAAGGACTTTATCCCTGTGAATCTCTGCTCCACTACAGTGCTACAGATTAACATATCTCCCAATTAACATGTTCTTATGCGATTTTGACAAATATACACATTGTTGCATGCCGTTTTCTTTAACATAATGCATTTTTGTAATTCCCCCCCCCCCCACGAATATATTCATTTTCATGCACACTTTCCCCTAATTATATTCATCGTTGTGCACTTTGGTTGAAGAAATATATCGCAACATTTGGAGAAGTGTGAAATTTGAAGGGCGGCTGTGTTTCGCTTTGTGTACTGGTTTGAGAATGTGAACTGGAAATGTTATTTTCCCAAAAGTAAAGAGGTCCCAACAAAAGAAGATTGGATACAGAAACTAATGGAAATATGCAGAAATGGTGAAACTTATTGGAAGAATAAGAAATCAAGACAACAAACTATTTAGAAAGGAATGGATTTGGTTTATTGAGCTTCTGAAAACAGATTAAGACATTGGCAGGATTATTGTAAAAACCTGCAGCTTTAATATATATATTAATATATATTTAATAATATATAAAAATTAATTATATATATATGTATATATATGTATGTATATGTATATGTATGATATATTTATGATATATATTAGAATAGACAAATAAAATAATAAGTTAAGACAATTTGGAGTATGCAGGAAAGGAAAAAAATAAATGTAAGGAACAGCAGGAAGAGGGGGAAAGGAGTTGAAATTGAAAATGTTAACACTTGACAAAATAATTGTTCTAATTAAAGCATCGCCAACCTGCTGCCCTCCAAATGTTTTGGCCCACAACTCCCATGACCCCTAGCTAACAGGACCAGTGGTCAGGCATCATGGGAATTGTAGTCCAAAACATCTGGAGGGCTGAAGGTTGCGGATGCCTGTTCTAATGTATATAAATAGAAATTGTAATTATTATTATTTTTTTAAAAAAAGAGAGTGTGAACAGAGTAGTTTCCCATTCAAATGCAAACAAAATTGACTTCCTCCCCCATTCCTACCTCTGAGTGGCCTGGACTACGTTTTCCAGTTCCCAGAATGCTCCAGAGTGTCAGGGCTGAGCTATAGGTAGCTGTCAGAGAGGGAATGGAAACCAGGGGTCAGAGGAGGGGAGGGACGCAAGCCTAGATATCAAGCCAAATGCTAGAGCCGAAAATGGCAGGAGTCAGCATCAAAACACACCAGCGCCAGGAGGTCTACTGTTGCCCAGGTGAAGTCTCAGTCGGTTAGAGCATCGTGCTGATAATGCCAAGGTTGCAGGTTCGATCCCCGTATGGTACAGCTGCATATTCCTGCATAGCTGGTCTTTGGACTAGATGAACCACGGGGACTCTTCCAACTGTACAGTGCTATGGTTCTATGGTTCTCTATAGCTGTTTAGGAGCTAAGCCTGAGTAGGTGGTTCCAGCCTAGAACCTGAGGACACTTCACTGCCCAGAAAGATACCGTATTTTTCACCCCATAAGACACACCTAGTTTTTAGAAGGGGGAAATATTATTTAAAGGGAGCGCTGAGCAGAGCCGGTATGCATCCCAGGCTCTGCTCAGTGCCCCCTTTCACGAGCTATGTGGGGGCTTTTCCGGGAGGTGGAAAGGACAGAGCGCGGCTAAACCAGAAGCTAGAACAGCGAGAGGGAGTGCTGCGCAGCGATCCCTCTCGCTGTTCTGGCTTCTGGGATAGCTCCACAGCCTGCATCCGCTCCATAAGACGCACATACATTTCCCCTTACTTTTTAGGAGGGAAAAGGTGCGTCTTATAGAGCGACAAATACAGTACTCCAGATTGCCTTGGGAGTCTCCCCACACAGGGCAGCTATGAGTCGAACATTTCTGAGGTGACAAACCCTGGTGACTGCTGCCACAGAGATCTGACAGGACAGTTTTCCTCCTGAAGCCCTGACATCTGAGAAATCTTTTCCCCTACCTACAGGTTTAAGGGAGGAGCTGATCTTTAAATGACAGCCCTGACTTCGCTCTTCCTAGGGCCTCGTCCATACTTCTGCTTGTCCCCCCCCCCCAGGGAAAACCCTCTCCTCTGAATCAGAGCAAATGTCAACCGAATTTTCCGCGGTGTTATGTATTTGGTGGTCTGTGTTTGCCTGAGCTTGAGTCTGGACTAAGGATTCTGTGTTCTGATTGGATACATGATATCCAATCACAGAACATTTCAGGATTTGGGCCTCTGCCATTGGCCCTTAAACTCTGAGTCATGATTCGTGGCTTGGCAGTTTAGATGTCCAATCACGTTGGGAGTGGGCGTGGCCCAGGCCTTCCGAAATGTATATAAGCAGTTTCTTTGCCCCTGTTGCCCAGTTCTGTAAGTTCAAAAACGGTTCTTGCTGTTATCAGTGTGTCTTGCCTCGCGGGAACCCACCTACACTTCACGCAGGTTGACGTTTGCTCTGATTCAGCAGCACAGGGCAGATTTCCCCAAGGAAAAACAGCGGGGGGAAAGAGAAAACCATGATTTTGAATCCACATTTTCTAGGTGCAGGACAAGCTCCTCCACCAAGCTGTACCCATTTGCCGTCCTCCTGGACCCACCCCTTTCCTTGAAGTCATGCTTTCAAGCTTTGATCACGCAGAGCAGGAAAGGACTTGGAACCCGGCCATTTGGCATGTTGCTGTAACCTTGCGTCGCTCCCCTCTCACCTTTTACAATGGCCAGGGAATATTGGCAGTCCAAAATCATATAGGGAGATCTGATCGGATGATTTATGCCAAAAGAGATTTGACTGGAATCCAGGAACAGTTTGTCAAGTGTTCCCAACTCCTTCGTTTAGAACAGGCCTGTCTAAAGTTTGTTTCGGGGGCCTAACGCAGCCCCCATGGCGGTATATGTCCTGGGGTAAAATCCTTAAAAAAGCTCAACAACTTTTATTGGCACTCATGCATGTTCACTTCATCAAATCCAGCCCTCTTTGAAAAAAGTTTGGGCACCCCTGGTTTCGAACATCCATGGGTTCCTGCCTGCCACAGAAAGGAGGCAACAGTCTGAAGATGCCTTTCCAAGCCACCCCCAGTGAAGCCTGCTTTGGTATCTATCTGTAGCAGGAAAGAACGACCCATTGCCCCTATGATGGACAGAGTGTTGTGGCAACCCACAGAAAACTGGCATGCATGTTCTAGTTGGCGCCCTTGTTGAGTCTTAACATGGGGATATATAACGAAAGCAGGTGACATATTCCAGCAAATAGGACAGGCCCTCCATGTGTCCCTCATTTCCAGGGACAGCCCCTAATTTACAGAAGCCATCCCGGTTTCCGATTTGATCCCAGAATGTCCTGCTTTTCCTTAGTAAACGTAAAGGGGACCCCTGACCATTAGGTCCAGTCGTGACCGACTCTGGGGTTGCGGCGCTCATCTCGCTTTATTGGCCGAGGGAGCCGGCGTACAGCTTCCGGGTCATGTGGCCAGCATGACTAAGCCGCTTCTGGCGAACCAGAGCAGCGCACGGAAACGCCGTTTACCTTCCCGCCAGAGCGGTACCTATTTATCTACTTGCACTTTGACGTGCTTTCAAACTGCTAGGTTGGCAGGAGCAGGGATTGAGCAACGGAAGCTCACCCCGTCACAGGGATTCAAACCGCTGACCTTCTGATCGGCAGGTCCTAGGCTCTGTGGTTTAACCCACAGCGCCACCCATGTCCCTGCTTTTCCTTAGGTCGTCCCTATTTTCATGGGAGAAATGTTGGACGGTATGGAGTTATGCGACCCCCGAGCCAAGGAGATAAGCCACTATACAACCTTTAAACGACATCTGAAGGCAGCCCTGTCTAGGGAAGTTTTTTTTAAAAAAAAAATATTTAGTGTTTTATTACCGTATGTTTTTATATATGTTGGTAGCCACTCAGAGAGGTTGGGGCAACCCAGCCAGTTGTTTGGGGTAATAATAACAACAACAACAGACTAGGGCGTCCCTATTTTCATCGGAGAAATGTTGGAGGGTATGGCAACGTGCTTCAAATGTGTTTTTGCTGTGCCATGAATGCATGGTGTGAATCTGCCCTTAGAAAAAAGTTAGCTCCAGAGCTGCTAGTTAGAATCATAGATACCATCAAACTGTACAGGTGGAAGGGACCCTGAGGATCTGGCATAGTATACTACAGTGGTACCTCAGGTTAAGTATTTCATTCGTTCTGGAGGTCCGTTCTTAACCTGAAACTGTTCTTAACCTGAAGCACCACTTTAGCTAATGGGGCCTCCTGCTGCTGCCGTGCCACTGGAACACGATTTCTGTTCTCATCCTCAAGCAAAATTCTTAACCTGAGGTACTATTTCTGGGTTAGCGGAGTCTGTAACCTGAAGCGTATATAACGTGAAGCGTATGTAACCCGAGGTACCACTGTACTACTACTACAGTACTACTAGTACTAATAATAAGGACATCCCTATGGGAGGGTATGGAGTGGGTTTTTTGAATGCTTAATGTTCTCTTATGTTATTTTATATGTTGAAAGCCCACCCAGAATGGCTGGGGGGGGGGGTAGAATAATAATAATAATAATAATAATAATAATAATAATAATAATAATAATAATAAGAAGAAGAAGAAGAAGAAGAAGAGGAGGAGGAGGAAGAAGAAGAATGAATAAAGGACATCCCCATTGGAGGGTCTGAAGGTTTTTAAAAAAATGTTTAATGTCTTCTTATGTTTTTTATATATGTTGAAAGCCACGCAGAATGACTGGGGCAACCCAGTCAGATGGGCTAGGTATACTACTACTAGTAATAATAATAATAATAAATAGGACCTCCCTATTGGAGGGTATGAAGGTTTCTTTAATGTTTAATGTTTTCTTATGTTATTTTATATATCCTGAAAGCCACCCAGAATGGCTGGGGCAACTCAGTCAGATGGGTGGGGAATAATAATAATAATAATAATAATAATAATAATAATAATAATAATAATAATACTGTAATGCATCCCTATTTTCATCAGGGAAATGTTGGAGGGTGCACCGAAAAGCAGGCACTTTTCCTGCTACCTGGTCTGCTCTAAGCTCTAAATAAAGCAAAATGGGAGCCCGGGTTGGGGGGAGACAGCTCTTTGTGATCCAACATTCCACCCCCCCCCCCGCCAAGGAATTAGGAGGCAGTTTGTCTTGCACTTCATCACCTTCGGACCCAATGAGGGAGGGAGAGCGTGGAGTGCCTGCCTGCCCGCCCGCCCGCCGCTCTAAACTGCACCCACGGGCGCACGCAACAGTAGCCAGGAATGTGTATTTCTGTAGATGATTAAATCAATACAATTTTGACAAGACTTGTTGGAACATGCTTCTTTATTTTACGCAATTCCTTCCCCTTCGTCGGGGGCATTTATCACCCTGCCTGCCTGTCAGCTAATGGAGATTGTTCTTAGTCCACACTTGATAGAAGGACGTTGTTATGATGCATGCCCACAGTTCAGCTGAGATGCCGGGGGTGTGAGCGCGGCGGGGGCACACACAAAGAGCTCCACTAGGGGAGGGGGGCCGGGTCACTTTTTCTGCTTGGCAAAGGGGGTAAGATTATTGTTATGGATTGTGGCTGTTGTTTCCCAACTCAGTGTCCTTTCAGCGTGGAGTAATAGCACAGGAAAAAAACAACAAACCCATGGCTATCGTTGCTATTGCAGTTGGTTATTTTACAGAGTCGTGTACCCATTTTAATTAGAGGCACAAATTGAGAATAGTTGTTTTACTTTTTATCTGATGCAAGGAAGACGACAGAAAATGCCTTGATCCAAAAGGGCGATCAAAGGAATATTTCACACTGAATCTGGTTTAGATATATATATATATTTGTAAAGCTATTTGAATGTATCGGCCTCTAAAGAGGAGCTATATAGCCTGGGTCACACCGCAGGCTGGGAATGAGTATTTTGTACCTGTTCGTTTTCGGTGAACCTCTTTCTCTCCCCCCCCCCCCATTTTTTGTTTGCATCTGGTTTCAGTGCCATTCCCTTCATTTGTAGCTTACTTTCAAAATAACAAAAATTAGGGCACCCAAATCAACTCCTGCGCAGCAAAACGAAGCACACTTCCAATACGGATGCAGAGCCAGTCTGTGGAACTCCCTGCCACTGGAAGTAGCAACCATCAATAACATCGCCCGCTCTGAAACAACATTTGTCTTAAAATGGGGAAGCTGAACAGTTATTTGAGGGGATGCTAAGGGCACCCATAATATTCTATCAACCCAAGACCTATGTAACTCCTATTCCTGTAAACAGGCAGAGGCTGGGAGTCAGAAAATGAAAGTTTAATGTTAATAGTGTGCTCTGGTCCAACCAATTCATCAGTTTTTAAGGGTTGGGAAATTGGGATCAATGGAACATGTGTCCATCTCAGCTGTGCAATGCGTATCTTGCTATTTCAACACTCTGTTAATAATCTTTAATTAATTAAGTTTTCACCTCTTCCCGAAGTATTTCCCAATCTTTGGGAAATATAGTCAGGAGTCAGAAGACTCCTGCAGATCACTACGGCTGAACTGTCCTCCTGGCCAGTTTCATACAATTCTGAGCAGTTTGCATCCTCTTGCACCAGGAGTAAACTCACCTTTTTCTGGCCCCATGGACCACACACCCTTTTTCCAATTCTTGCAGGGCTCAACACCCCCAGAGGGTATGGCCACTCCAGACTTTCACACAGGGCACACGGTATCCTCCTACCCTCAAAAAACTCCGTCAACTGATCTGTGCAGAGAAGATGAAGGGAGATTGAATACATGATTGCTTCCTCCCCAGTAATGAGAGGATTAGTCTAAGGAGCGGGGGGGGGGGGGGGACATAGAAACCAATTCCTAGGGGTCAATATCTCTTCAACCCCCCCAAAACAAAATATTTGAGGGGGCCCCAAAAGCTGATGGGCATTGCCATTTAAATGCGGTGCATGCACCATGTCTTGTGATCAGTTGTGTGGGGTGGGGCTTACCTGCCCTTCCCAATAGTTTATTCAAGTTAGCACCCCTGGGGGAGAGATCATTTGCCTCCCCAGCAGTATCCTGGGCTGAGTAGAGAGATTTAAACTTTCCCACCCACCCCAGATCCACAACCACTTTGATTTGTTTCCTTTCTGCCGCCGCCACCAAAATCCACCGGGTCGTCTTGGTGATGGGGGGTGGAAAAATTTGCTTGGGGTGTGTGTGTGTGTGGATCAGACCCCTTGGCCTAAAAGTTAGCTGTCCCTGCCTTGCACTAACAGAGGCAGTCATCCTACCTATGGGGTCTTATAGTTGTGATTGATACTGTGAAACTGCCGGGAGGGCAGCTAGGTCAGAGTTATTTGTGCTAAGCAAGTCATGTACAAAAGGGGTGATCAAAATGCCACAAAGAATCTTGCCAATCACGACACGCATGTTATGCCCATAACGGGGGGCAGCGGCGGGGTGGGGTGGACGGGATTGTAAATAAAATTTAGCCTGCGATTTCCTCCATTCAAATGAGCAGCGTGGGGAGGAGCCGTTCCTCATTTCCCCTGCTAGAAATGTCTCTCTTTCTCCTTGTCAGCGCTGCGCGGTTGGCCAGCCACCATTACTGCTGTCCCAGTGATGGATGGGGGAAGTGTGCATGTATGGATATGTGTTGTTGTGTCAGAATAGCGGAGAGGTGGGCTTCTGGGTTTTGAGCACAAATATTTTTTTTTCTTTGAAGAAGTGCACCGGAACCACCCTCAAAAAATGCACATATGTCGCCAGGGCCTGGCCTCAGTGGCGTGTGTGTGTTTCTTGCATTTCAATCTTCTAAGATGCACAAGGAAACATGCATTTATCCTCCCAGTAACCCTGTAAGGTAGTTTTCGCCTCAGTTGCAAGGTGGAAGTGAGCTTGGTGACTGAGCTGGGACTGAACACGGGCTTCAGCAGTCTAAGTCGGATTCTGTATCCATTTCGCCAGGCCGGCTCTGAAACTGACCTACCTG